>NW_024103541.1:3736529-5230696 GCF_003945595.2 Pipra filicauda | reverse complement strand
ATATATATTTCTCCCTGATGATTTCCTGCTTTCAACTGACTTGCATTCATTTCCAGTCCTACTCAAAACACTCTTGGCCACCTCTGTACCACTCATCTATAATCTATTACCTTTCCTTTTTTCTTTACTTTTTTTTCCTTAAAACATACTGTTAAAATATTTATCACCCAGCATTATTTACCATCAAAGTGAGTTAACAAAGGAATGTTTGTAAGCAAACTTTTCTGATAGTGGAATAAATTTTCTGGAGCTCTGGTTTGGTGAATTCCTGTCCTGCCCCACTGTTACCGCTGACGTAGAAGAGAATTCCCTTTCTGGGAGTTATAGACAAAAAAATTTCTTGATCTTCTTTCAATTTGACTATGGTAGTCAAGGGAAAGGTTTCAGTTGCTTAAATGAGACAGAAACAACAAATACTAGTGTGAAGTCTGTACTATGGTTCTTTTTTCTTCCATCTCAGATTTTGGCAGTGGATAAAAGAGACTACATAAGGGTGAGTTGAATCCAGTGAATAGTTCAAAGTGCACAAGGATACCTAAGCAGATTAAATAAATTTGAAGTCAAAGCTTACTCAGCAACACACTTGAGTGTAGACAGTGAAAGATGTAACAATAAGAAGACACTGAAAACTTCCATCTAGATCTTATCTTGGATAAGCAGAGACATCTACAGTTATGAGTAGAATTAGGAGGCGTATCCTCTCATTCTAAATATTTAATCACTTATAAAGGTTGTATTTGCCACAGTGTATTCCAGCTATGAGTGTCAAAATGTTTCAAGAATATACAGAAGTGTATTTATGTCATGGTTTTGGTGCACTGTTTGTATTCTGAGAACTGTTCTGTTTGTCTGATATCTTAGTTTCTTGTACTGGTTTGTATCCAGCCTCTGCTTTGGAATAAAGTGAAAAAATCAGTTGCTGGGAAAGGGTAGTTCTGAGTCCTTCCATTTAGTGTGGATGTGACCAGCGAAAGCTTACTTGACAGGCAGTGAATGCAGCAGTAACACAAAGGGGTCAGAACAAGATTTTTGCTCTCTTTGATCAACTTAAGGGCGACCTGTAAAATTTCTGCTTCTCTGGCTCTTACAGTTGCTCTGTGGAGGTATGTGAGTAGTTGCACTTCTGCAGCACAGGTTGTGCCAAGGTGTGCTGGGCAGAGACATTTGGCTGAGCACTGGGAGCAGTAGGGAGGTTCAATGTCATGACCAAACTGTTTCCCTGAGGTGTGAAGAGGCAGGGATTTACCACTGGGGTCAGTGTGCATCTTGCACAGCTGGGCTCGTTTGAAGGCTGTCACCACTAATGGCTGCACTGCTTTGTGCTCCTGCCTGATTCCCTGCTCCTCTCTCATATGTTATCAGGTATTACTGCAGATTCCATTGTGTTATTGTAACGTGCTGTAAGATTGAATGGGATTTTTTTTTTTCTCGTTTCATTTCCGGCTTGTTGCTTAAATGTGGTATCTCTAGTTTCATATATGGCAACTAAAACTTGGAGTGGCATGGTAATTTTAACAATATAAGAGCTTCTTAATGCACTGATGCACAGTATCTGTTTTGCCTTTTGTTCACTTGCTTTGAAGTAGCAAATATAATATTCTAGAGAACAATATTTTGTATTGATTTTACTTTAAAAATCAATAAATAAAAATAACTTGGCACAAGAAGGAATTCGATTACAATCTTCATGGAAATTGTTGGAAGACACAATAAAACCTTAAAATGAGGTAATATGTATAAGTAATCAAAGTGTTGACTATGTTTATGAATGGCAAGCTTATAGTATAAAGTACTTTCTTAGTACCGAAGGTCTATTTTTATTTGTGACTCTCTTCCAATTCTTGTGGGCATAGCTGATAAAAATGATCTATAATGTTTAGAGAAGTGTCAGAAAGGCACAGTCTTTTAAAGAAGTCCTAAAATATGCTCTTCATTTCTCTTCTACTTGTCTGCAGCTTAGTCTTCTACTCATTATACTGCCCAGCTCTCACAGATTCAGTGGGTGCAGTAAAACTATTATACTGAACTAATTAGCAGTGGGTTTTCTAGAGCTTCTCTGTGGTACTTGGTTTGAGAAAAGCCACTGTTAAATGGGTTAAACCATCTGCTATGCACAGTACTCTGGCCACACAATATCTAGATATCTGGACTAGCATAAGTCAGGACTAGGTAAAAAAGACTATAACTGGAAAAGCTGACTCACTATGAAGCTGTTTTGGGGCTCTTTTGGTCAATATAGTAACTTTGCAAAGTTACTACATTGCAAAATCACCTGTAGAATTTTTGTACATTTATACATTTATTTTTCCCCTTCCCATGCAATTATTACATATTTATTACAGCTGCTGACAGGAAGAGGAAGACACATTTCTCAGTTCCATATAACAGATGAAGCAAAAAGAACTTGTTTCTGCTAATTGTTCTTCTGCCTCTGAAAATGTGGAGGATCAAACATATGTAAAGGCTGGGAGAATTTAAGGAACAGAATATAAAATTAAGATCTTCAAGTTAGGCTCTTCTTTGTATATTTGTGGAACATCCACCTTGAATTGTTCTATAAGATTAAAATTACATGTCTCTTACTGACTTAACTTTTTAAAAGAATAAGTTAATACATTACATAAATCAGGAATTTGCATTTGATTGAAGATTATATGACATAATGAAATGTGCAACCTAAGATCTTTATGATTTTGCAATCAGACTTCCTGAGAACTCCTTTATACCGAAAGAGAAATATTATTATGTAATTAAAACTAAGAAGTTCATGTAGGTAGCAGCAGTGCATTGTTTATCTGACTTATTTCAGGTTTTCCTGAAGTTCAACTCAGTTGTGGTGCACAGAACTAAAACAAAACCTTTTCAAAACTCAAAAATGAGTAAGGTGTGAGGGTGGAAGACTTTACCTGCTTTTGATGTGTTTCCCCCTTATTCCTGGGGTTCACTTCAGACTGAATCATGGAGTGAATGAAAGAGAAACCTATGAGCATATTTTTGGGGCTTATTTCCATTGTGTTACTATGAAGCAGGAGAAGCTACCAAGACCCTTCTTGTAGTTGACAACTTGATCTATTTTCTTTTCACTCTAACAAATGTATGTGGAGCCTGGTATTTGAAATGTGCTTATTGTTTACATCAAGAATTAATTTTTTCCCTTCCTTATGTAAGGTATTAGGCTGATACATATTTAAACTGTTTTATGTTATTCCTGATTGAAGAATAATTTATTTTGTCCCTGCACATAGTAATCTCCCCTTTGGGAATCCAGTCATTTTGACAGGAAGGAAGAAAGGGAAAAAGGTAACTGAAGAGTGGAATATTGCAGCTTCCTTCACTGGATCCAGTTGTGCAGTTTTACAGTGTTTTATTGTCTGCATCAAAAGACCAGGGGCAGGGTGGTGAAACAGGCTAATAGGGGATGAAAATACAAAGAACATTTAAATGAGTCAGCGTTTTACTTTTTGCAGTATCAGGCTCTGTATTGCACACCCTACAAATCAAACACAATGATTAGATCCACAGAGATCTTAACCACGACTATACTGAATATATAAAACTGTCAGAGATCACAATTATTCAGGAACATGCTGCAAATGCTTTTTCTGTCACAAAATAATGCAAAATGTAAAAAGAAATGCCAACAGTCACAAAAACCAAGACAAAAGAGTATGAAGTTTTCTTATGCTGCAATCTTTCACTTAAGGTACTGTCCTAACAGTTTAAATGTACATTTAATGAGAACAAGAGCATTTTTAAAAGTAACCCATAAACAAAATGTAAGTTGGATTTAGTATAATTAATTTTATTTTTCCTTTTCTCTAAGTAAAAAAGAACCTAAAACCTTAAATATAAGCCTCATCTGGAATATCAACTGATGATGGTATCCTCTGAAATTTTATTTGTCATCTGCAGATTGAAGTAGTCAAGCTGAGTGTGTGGGTTTGAAAACATCTTCATCTTTCTTTGGAAATTGTAACATACTAGTCCCTAAATTAAGTGTTAGTTGAAGATTATGATTATGAAAGAAAGCATAGGATTCTCAAAGCATAGGATTCTCCTCTAATTATTCCTGAATAGGAAGATACGGAAGCATTTGTAGTACACCCATGCCTGCATGATCTTTCCACCTCTAACAGAGTCTCCCACATATGACATTATTTTGCATCTTGATACAGCTGTCCTCTTTTGACTCAAATAGTATATTTCTTAGGTTCTTAATATCTTACATTTTAGTAATAATAAAAAAAGATATTTTGAGAATTGCACCCATTTTTTTATTTAAGAAATGGATGGGTAAAAACTACCTCTAATTGATTGATATAAATTACCATTGTAGTCACATTTGAAAGAAATTGTGGTGCTAGTTTGAACAGCAAGCAGTTGCAAGAACAGATAAACATTTCAGTAAATTGTTAATTGTTAGGTTAATTGTTTTCCCATAAGTAAATTAAGGAATCTTTAAAGACATCCAAGTTCTGCACAGCAGATGTGATAAGGGTACATATTTTTGTGTGCAACTCAAATAAAGAAAAAACACACAAATGTTGCATAACTCATCTTCAAAAATCTGGATAGCCTTTTGAAGAAAAAAAGGGGTTAAATTCTCAAGTTCTTACCCAGTCAAGAAACTATATTTCTAATCTACTATAGAACTTGGATTTTTTTAGGTTATGTACCATACTAGAAAGACTTTGATTTGCTTTAATTACATCTGAAATCACAGCATCTCTGCTGGCTGCAGAGCTTTCAGGAACTGTCACTCTAATTTTCCAATTTATAGATGTGTCAAGCAGGTATTTCTCTTCCCCTCCTCCCTCTAAATTCAGAACGTTATCAGACTTTCATGCAGAGTGTACTTTGCTTTTAAACCTGGCTGTTCTTCATGGTCATGTGTTGATTTACAGAATGTGCTTTCTCATAGCTCTGCAAGAAATGGATGTTAATTAGAAGTAAACCTCAGGAAAACTGAGAGTTTAGTTCCAAGGTACACTTTAGCCTTCTTTCATCTGTGGAATAGTTAGGAGCTTTCAGATCACCAACATTTATTTACTTTTTGCCATTTTACCCATTTTCCTATTGTTTGCAAATAAGGATTTTCAAATGTATTTTCAAGAGTGAGGAGGTGGTGCTTATGTTCTATGTCTTTTTATATTCATCCAAATCATATATTTTGAAATAATCCTGTAGTCCTCTTGTACCTGCCACAAAATGAGCTGTAATGGCAATCAGACGAGAATTAGTAGTGGTGAAAATTGGCAGAATTAAGCTGCACATAAGGAGAAAGAGGGGCCATTAGAGCTGGGACAGTTTTGCAGTTGGAGGCCTGCAGTTTTCAGTTTTCTTTTTCCTTAACTGAAAATAGAAAAAAATCAATGTTTTCTTTTTTTTTTTTTTTTTTTGAAAGACATTCGAACTCTAAAGCAGTCAGAGTAATACATCTATAAAGGCATGCAGTCAGGCTTTTTGATTTGTTGGGTATTTTGTTTTTTGGGCCTTTTTTTTTTTGTTTGGTTTTTTTTGGGTTTTGTTGTTGTTGTTGGGCTTGGGTTTTTTGGTTGCTTTTTTTAATAGTTACAAGTGCATATTCAAGGTGTGGAGAGGCCTTTCTGAGGGAGCTGATGTGAGAAGCAGAGAGCCCTGAGTGTGGTCAGTTCTCAGAGCACGCGACTGAAATGAGAAAATGTTGCAGCTCTTCAGCCTTGTTGTGTTGTACCGAATGAAAATGCATGTTGAAGGAATTTTCAAAATGGGCATTTGTTGGCTTTCATGTTTCTTTTGACTATTAAACCAAAACCATTTGGTGAAGGAGGGCCCACTCCACGTGTCAGTGGTGTGCCATCAGTTTTTACGAGCATAGCAAACAGTGGTCTTGAGCTTGTCTTCCCCCTGACTCCAGACACATGTGTACTGCAGAGAAAGGAGTTCATAATAAAGAAGTAATCCTAAAAGGTGTTTGAGAAACACCACAATTAGAAGAAAGAGTGCACAATCAAATGTACTTGATTGGTTTTTAAACCAATGGGCTATTTACACCTTTATTTCTGTGGTACTTACACAGATATTTCTTCATCAGAACACGCGCATTGCGTTTTGTTTGTCAAATGTTAAGTAAACTCTGAAAAAATTGTAATTTTTTTTTTTCCTGTTGTGGCTGGTATCTCCAACCCACACACAGCTGTTCTAAATTAACTAATTCTGGCATGTAGGCTTCGTAGTCTGGCAGTAGCATCACTGCTGTCAGAGGTGATCTCTGCAGAGCTGGGTATCTGTGTGCTTGTCTGCAAGCACGGAGCAAACAGAACACCTTTCTGCACCCACACTGCTTTGCCACGTGCCAGCCACTCCTGCTCATGTTGCGTGGCACTTGCCTGCCTTGATTCTTAGGGCAGAGCCCCTCTTCCCCATATGCCTCAGATCCTTTTAAGCCCAGCGGGATAAGTCACTTTTCCTTATGGTCCCAGTGAAAAGGATGTTCTGTCATTTTACTCAGCTCCAGAAAAAACGTGGGTTTGTGAATTTATGGGTCAGGGATGAAAGTGTAGTTTCTTTGGAGAGCTCCTATTGCCTGGCTCAGCTGCTTACAGGGTAGGGCAGGTGTTCAGGTTGATACATTGCTTATGTTCCCCTCAAAAGTGGAGAAAGCCTGATGAGATCCACCAGTGCTGTACACCTGTAGCCATCACTGACATCTCTCCCGAGAGAGCAGCTGCAGTGGGAAAGGCTGAAAACTAATGCCTTGCCCAATATCTTCTCAGAATCTCTGAATACCAGTGGTATGGAGTTTTTTCCCCCTGCTGTCCAGTGAACAGTTTGCAGGGACATACCTGACAAATGTTGTCCATAGAAAGGGCCTCCTTTTTCAAATAAAATGTCATAACTCCATTTTTATGAGTGCTCTTTTAAATTTTCATTTGTGAACAACATGTTTTTATAACCTGTGACAACACACTGGGAGAAAGACATGCTTTGACTGTTTGTAGGAATTTCTGGTGGACAAGTTACAGTGATAGAACAGGTAATTATTTGCCTGTTTCAAATTCATGCATTTCATGCAATTCTTTGTTCTCTTATATCACAGCCATTTTGAGATGTGTGAGGGTGATGGCATTTTAAGAAGGAAGAAGTAGGAAGCTGCAGCGTAAGTCCCTTATACGGATTCGGTCATTAATGGGTCATGTCCAGAATCCTCCTTAATTTGATGTCTACCTGTAAAACAGTTGAATACATTTGCTCCTTTTGAAATAATAGCAGCCATGTCAGCACATACTTGGTTGCAGCACCATTTTTACACTCCGACATCGATGACTGAGCCCATAATTTCACAAATTGATTGTGAATTCTTTGGGAGGTGAAAGCTTTGCCTCACACAGAGGAAGGATCCTGCCAAGAAGTGCATTGACTGCAGAAAGAGTTCATATAGATTTAGTTTGGACACCTGCCTCTTTCTTGTCCTGAAGACTGCAGTCCCTGCTCCAGACTGACATAGCTGCGCAGAGAGCAGCTGTTGCATGAACTTTGCTTCTCTGTGTAATACCAGCTTTGTCAGGGTTCTTCAGGCCCTGGTAGTGCAGCCTGAAGCTAAAAGAGACGACGCTCATACAGCTGCTGAGGAAAATGAGGGTTAAGGGCAAAGACAGATATTGCTCTTGAACTGCAGGAAGACTAAGGAGATTGTAGATAGAAGGCCAGAGAGATAGGAAAAAATGAAGTAGAAAGTTGTCTGTGTTTGATTTATGCAACTCCTGTTTAGCCAGCTTTGACAGAAATATTGTCTGTTTAGCGTGGGGATAATAGGGTTGTATGGGCAAGAATTATGTTCAAATATCTTGAATGTTTTAGGCATCTTATTGCTTTAAGGTGTAACTTTAAGTGGAAGATGCCTTGGGATAAGAAAGGTTGCTCTGAAGGAGACAAATGATGTGTAGGTTGGAAAAAAGTTAAATACATTAATATAATATGTATGAGAAACAAACACAACCGTATTGCCAAAAAAAATAAATCATCTCTGTTTTCCTGCATCATCACTTAATTGCCACGTTCTGGAAGCTGAATTTGGAGAAGGGCATTTTATGTTGCTCTCTAGAAAAGAAAAGCAGATAGTTTCATTGGGAAATTTATGTATTTATATAAATTTATATATGGTGAGAATTAGCAAACTCTCAGCCTTATATCTCCACTAATGTCAGTATTGTCTGCAAGTCAAAGAAGCTAGGAAGAAGCGAGAGCTTTGCTTTAGCTAGGCTTAACTGACCTTTGGCCTGTACCTACTGAAATCCTAATCGTACTCAGGCAAAATATGATATATGTCAGCAAGGCAATAATTTCACTTTTCAAGCTTTGAATATGAAGGCTGGTCTAATTTGTGCCTAGGATTTGTGAAGGGTTAAAAACCCAACACCACTGTATGAGGCCCTCTGTGCTTTCTTTTACCGAGGAGATCATTCTGGATGGAATTTCAGCTGAGATGGTTGCCTGGCTGTCATGGTCACACACAAGTACAGCCTGTTCCTGTTGTCAGCCTTGACCTGACAACAGTCAAGGCTGTTTGTGTTTGAGAGGGAAGGAATTGTTGGCTGGTACTGCTCAGGACAGGGGAAGAGTCTTTAGTGTCTGATTTTTAAGGATTTTGATTCTGGCTTTGATAAGATTAACAAAAAGATTCCTTCAGCACCAAAGCAATCTTGATTCAAGGATTTGATAACGTTAGGCAGGGCATTGAAGACGCCTTTGTGTTTTCACCCAAATTAAATTTTTAAATTTATGTGCTAATAATAGCATTTTTCTCTGTAGTGTTCTCAGATCTTGTTTTGTTTTTGTTTTGCAGTTACATTGCAGGTTTGTTTGTTACTTAACATAACTGGCAGAATTTCAAATGTCAGACAGGAGACATTAACAGACAAGCCATTAGTGGGAAGTGGCAGAATTTGAATGCACATACACACATAAATAAATGGAGTCTAAAAGAAGATGTCCATGTAAAAGGATGAGTGCAGTGTGTTTCAACTGTTTATGTGTGAATACAGCTTGCACTTCATAAAGATTTCAATTTGGCAAAGCTTTTATTCCTTTCACCACTATTCCCAATTATGATCATCAACCCCACAATACAGCAGCACAGGAAAGCTTTTTACATTTATCTTCTGAACTAACTCATGGACACTTATAGCCTGTTTACATGTAGTAACCATTGTTATGCATAATATCTGCAGGTGTAGTGAGTGCCTTTTAGCATGAAACACATTCCACAGTGGTCAACTTTTGTGTATGGAGCACTTTTGAAGGGGGCAGACTGAAAATAGACGACAGGACTAGGGAAGGTTCATGAGCAACATGTTGTGTATTTTACCATATAATTAGTGTATTAATCTTTTAAAGTTTGTAAACTGTTTCGAAGCTCTCTGTTAGAGGAAACCACTGTGTACTGGGAAATAAACTTGAAGATGACACACAGAGAACCAGTTCTGCATTTCAGTTGTCTGTATTTCATTAATGGTTGTCTAGGCAAGTGTCCTTTTTTTTGCATCCAAAATTGCTATTCATCTGATATTTGTTTTTTAAATTAGTGCCTGATTAATCTGCTGTGGATAGTGGACTCTGGCTTTCAGGCTAAAATATGATATAAATATCCTTGATTTGAGCAAAGGTTATTATTCTCAGTACCTTGTCTAGTTCCACACTGTGATGATGTCTGACATCTGGGGTTGTTTCAGTGCTTGACTTCTTAGCTTCTAAGCTCTTAAGGAATAATGTGGTTAAGAGCTGACTCCTGATTCCATTGTCTTCACTAACTTGATTCAGTGGCGATGGATCAAACTTTTCACATGCAACATATAAGAGTGAAATAAAGACTTTAAACCCATTATTTACACTCGGTTAATGGGAGTCATTCTGAGACTAAATTTTCTTGAAGGGAAGCTTGATAGACAAGGGAGAATTTGAATAAAGTAATAGGAATAGCTAACGAACCTGCTAACTGCTAATATAAGACGTTTGAACATGTCTGTAATACTCCAATCTGCTATGAAAACATTTTGGAGCCAGCTTGCAGGTTATAAATTGCTGTATGAGGTGAAAGTAATTAATTTTAAATGGCAATGGCACTGTTTATAAACTGTCTTCTCCCAGTATGATAGCAAATTTTGGAGAGCTGTTGGATTCCTAAATTCCAGCCAACTGACACCATCCATGGTCTGCTGTGTGGGAGTTCTGATGAGAGCAGAAGCTGTGAGTGTTGCCATGTAGAGGATTCGGGAATCCCCATTTCCCATGCGTTGGAGAGTTGTGTCATACAATGAGTTATTGAAGAGCTTGTGTGCTGGGATAACATGGGTAGTGGTAGGAGGAAATTTCTATTAAGTGTTTTTCATCAGAAGTTTATTCACAAGGCAGTTGTTGCTTTTATTTCCAGGCTACTGGAATCTTATTACAGAACAAAGAATCTTAAATGAAATCTTAATTTGAAAATCCTTGGCTTATCAACCAGTAATAAGTTCAGGTGGTCAGAGTTAAAATTTTAGACATATTTTACCAGATCTGGAAACTAAAAAATGGTACTCCATGCAATTCTTTTAAGCTAGCTATGCAACAGAAACAGCATATAATGCTCAATATGTACAAGCTTTAAAACACAATAAGGTTTTATAATGAAAAGCTTGCATTAGTGTGATTCATTAGGTTCCTTGAGGGATCTATTCTGACTCTCAAAAGGTGTAAAAATGGAATAAATAAATACAATTAATCAAGATATCTAAGTGTTACTCTTCATTTTGATTAAGTGGTCTTTGGCATAAATAAATTTTGATTATTTGCTTTAAAATTAGATTATTTGTAACTGAACAAAATCAAAATATCTAAGGCGGATAAAGTAAATTATTATAAATCTCACCTGTGTATTTGTTAAATGTGCAGTTCAAATAATTTGGCCTTGGTGAAGGCTTACTGCTTCTAAATGTACTGAATCCTGCTTCATAACCTGGCCAGGTGAGGTCGTTGCTGCAGGGCTGCTCTGAAGAAAAAGGTGCAGAGTGATCTACCCTGTGTCTTGAATATTTCTCCCTTATAAGAAGTCTGAAAGCTCAGTCTTCCCTTCTTTTGGTGAAGTACTCCAGACTGTCAGTTCCACAGGATTTGAGGGGTTTCATGAAGGAAAGATGTTTTGTGGGATATAGGGCCGAACTTCTAAAAAGATAAATAACAAAAAGGCTGTTGCTTTTTGTCCCTAAAAATGTGCAGGGAAACAAATCACACTCATCAATGGAAATGAGCAGGACAAGAGCAAGACATTTCAGTAGAGATGTTGAAAGAATCCTAATCCAGAGTTTTAGTTGTTTAATTTAGGGGATTTGCCTCACTGGTGTTTCACTGAAAAAAACCTTCAGGGTGGTTCATAGCAGAAGGTTAACTTAGAGAGTTACCGATTAAAATTTTTCTAAAAAAAGTTTTTGCAATTAAAAATGCTTAAAGAGATCATTGCAGTTTTGCCAAACCTTACTAGAGAAAATTACGAATGCTGATTATTAACTGCTTATTGTGAGATTAGCAGAATGCAAATGTCAGATGAGGATCTTTTCCTTGGAAACTTTTTTTTTTCATTTCTGTTTGTTTGTTTTAACATCATGTTAAACTCCTAAAGGACTGTAGAACATTTTCAGGTTTCATTTGGTTTAAAAATTCAAACAGGTTTAAAATGCTTGAAGGTCTTTATAGAATAGGAAGTGTATGGGTTTTTTTAAGGATTTTATCTGTTGCATATCTTGTCCTGCCTTAGATAGTTTGCAACATTTTAGCTGTAAATACCTCTTTGTAGTAATTAAAGCTGAAAATTAATCTGGCTACCAGGGCTATCCTGTAAATTCCTCAGGGGAGGTTGGTTATCCCTTTCATGCAATGACTTAGTAATTCTGTAAAACTCCATCAAAATTTGGAACAGTACACCTGAGAAATACTTACAGTTCTCATTTTCTTGGTAATGGCTTTTTATCATGTGGCAGTCTTCTTTTTTCCTGCCAGCCTTTATGTATATATTTGTATGACACTGGACTCTGTTGTTTCTTTCCTTCCTTTCTTCCTTTTTTTTTCTGTTTCAGTGGACTAAAAACAATGACAATTTTCATGAACTATTTTATAGTCATTTCACCTTTTCCTGCTGAAATTCAAAAGCTTATCAAAGTGGCCACAGTTTCAGTTTTTTTATACTGGTTTCTTAAAATAATGAAGTTTCTGAGATATGACCATGAGTTGTTCCTCCTCATCCATTTCCCATCAAAACTTTAGCATTTCTTATGCAACTTCTATGCAATAAAATTAGGAGGAGTAGAAGTATCAAGGTTACAAACATTCCTCAACTTTTCCTCTACTTGCCTTCTCATTTTTACCAAAGGATACAAATCAATGTGTAATTAATAGTTCTGAGGGATCCCAAACCAACACCTTTTCTGTATTTGACTGATTTAACATTCCTAATCCACAAGAGTTTGCAGGATTCATATTCCCATTGTCTGTGGTTGGTCATCCTGTCCAGTTTCTCACCTTCTCCTGCTGTTCTCAGGATGCACTTTAGTTTCTTTGTGGCATTAGCAAGCTGTCATTGCTAAGTGTAAAGGGTTCATGAATTCTGTCATTAGACATGATGAGAGGCCATTAGGTTGTTACAGGTTTTACATTTACTGCACTTTTTCAATGGACCCTTTTGTGTTCTTACCGCGTCTCCTTTCAAGCACTGTTTTGTATTGATTGATCTTAGCTTTCTCACCACCTGCTGCCAAATCAATTTTCCTGATCCATTTAAATAATTTCTGTTCATTCTCTTACTTTAGCATCTTACCTTTATTTTGTTCACCTGCTATCTTGATCAACATAGTTGAATTGTACTTCAGTGTGTGTTTTTTAGGAAGGCAGATGTTATTTAGTTGATGCAGAATTGACTCAACAGAAGTTAAGGGAGGTGGAGTTTATTTAATATTATATTTCTGCTATGAAGTTCAGTATTGACAAGCTACAGAATATGTTATCCTGCAGTGGGCAGAAGGGGTTAATTTTTTCATTGCTTCCTTAATTTACTGGAACTTTACCTGGTTTGGAATGAGTGAGACAGAAACCTGCAGACTGGCCTTGCCTTTGTAGTCCAGAATGTAAAAAAGATAAACTCTCCCTGATTGAATCCCTGCTAAGAAAAGTCATGTATTTGGCTTAAGAACCTTCACTGTATCCCATTAAGCCAGGGAATTGGTGGGTTTTTTTTGTTTTCTCCGTGATTTTTTTTTGTTTTCTAGATTATGGGAAGTTGTAACTGGCTGTTTACAATTTCCTAAATGCCTGTTCTTAAATGCCTGCAGGTTTTTATGTATACATTTTATAGTTCATTGAATTAGCCCTACAAGTTCACCATCCTTGGTGCTAGTGTAGCATTGTCTGAATGTTACTGTGTATGTTAAGCAGCCAGTGTTGGCATTGATGTGAGTTGGAAGTTATGTGCTGTAGTAAAGACTGTGATCTGTTTGATTAATGTGAATAGTTCCTGTTATTAACAATAAATGCAACTACGAATTAATTATAAAGTTGAATTAATTTGTAAAGCTCTATTAAGATACATGATACTTTATGAAGTACATACTAAGTTCCAGGAGCAAGGACCTTTGAGTAAAAATTTTGGAGGCATTTAGGGCATATCATAAAACAAATTATGTTCTGCTACAGTGCTTGGTTATAGGTATAATTTGGTATAATAAATCCATGTACCTTGTTATTCTTGAATGCAGGTTAGAATGTACATGGATGAATTGACTTCCAGAGATAGTCGAAGTGAATTAAAGATAAAATTCTGTGTGAATTTTAATAGTAATTTTGTGCAAGTTCTGTTCCTATTATTCTTTATGAGTTTGATATACTTAGGCGTTTCTACCTGTCTTTTTTCAGTGTTTCTATATGTTTATGTATTTTTAATGTCTTCTGGTTTAAATGTCTCAAGTAATCTGTTTCATCATCACCTGCTGTGGAAAAAGAATATGTGCATGATTGAATTTAAATTATTTTAAAAGTCTACAACCTATAACCATCATCTACTAAAAGGGAATTTCTAACTTGTAGGAGATAGTAACTTTGAAGCTGACATTTCTTTTCTCTAGTAGTGATTGCTAATGCAGGTTCTGCATAAACGGCATATTACATGAAGTGAAAGTTTAATTATAAGGGGAAACTTAATTGAATATTTCTGTTTGATTAATAATAAAGAAACAGGCACATCACGTTTGATTTTAGACAAGCCAAATAAAGGATGTTGAAATACTGCTGTCAGTGAATTAAATGTGGTACAACGTCAAGATCTGCCTTCTTTCAGTGTGTTTCTCTAGGCTGAGCATGGGCTGTGACCTTGCTGCTTTGATTTCTTCTGTATGTGGCATTAACAGTGTAGTCCAAGACAGACAACATATAGGTCACAAGGCTTTCACTCCGACTCTCTCAGCTGGTTGTCAGTAATAAACCTTCAGTTTAGTGAATGTAGCACTATTGCTTAAAGGAGCAATGCAACAGCTTTATGTAACTAAAGGAAAACAAACTGAAATGGTGGAAAGGCTGAGTATTGTTCTTTCCTCAAACTACCTGAAGAATAAGTGACCCAGCAGTTTCAAATCAGTGAGTCCAGTTCACATCTTATGTAAAATAATGTGAATCCAAAATGACCACAGAGGGCTCAGTAAAATCACTCCATGAGGAAGCACCAACAGGAAACAAGCTGATGAACAAAACTGGGATTTTTTTTTAATATATCAGAATTTCAGCTTTTTAAATTTATTTAAAATTGAAGACACTTTAAGCATTTTTCCCCTGTTGTAATTATGGATTACTGAAACACGCACGTGTTCTTTCAGCCGCAGTGACATGTCCCACTCCTCCTTACTGGGCTTTCTAACCAATAAACTATCAAATCCAGAGGAAGCTTGATCTGCTGCCAGAGAGTTGTTCCTGAACACACACATTTAATGAACGTACAGGTTGTTTTTTTTTTATGGACAAAGATACTTTACCTAATATTTGGATGCACAGGAATTAAAATACAAAATGCTACTGAAAATTCAAATGGATGCTATTTGAAAAATTATGCCTAGTAGTTACTTCACTAAGCAAGAAGCTTAAAAAAACCTCCTTCTAACAAAGCAACTGTAACTGGAAGTTATCGGTGTCAGGCTTTGCATGATTTGTAAGAAATGGATCTCCAAAAAATGGTGTGTTTTACTACATTGTTATGGGATGTTGTTTCAAGGACTAAGATAAAATCCTTCTGAGTAGCCAAACACACTTTTAAGTGCTTTAGTTTTCTGTAGAATTTTTTGTCAAAAAAATTATCTTGCTTATTACTTAGGGCTAGCATCTCACACAGTTACAGATGTACATGTGGTGTGATGGGATCTCATACTCAATACAATTCTATATGATCTTTTCTTTTTTAACTCAAAAAAGTACTTTGAGATACAAAATTGAGTAGGGTTCAGTTTCTAAGACTAAAAGATATAAGAGGGACAGAAGAAAACTGGTTTTTATTTTCAGAATATTATTCGGCTTCATAGGCTGGTGCTTGTAAAGGAATACTAGTTTTCCTGCAAATTTAAGTATTTATGTGCATAACCATATTTAATTGAGCATTAGCACTGCTTGATATTTTGATAAATGAAACTGCCTTCCTGATGATGCTTTGGAGTCTGCACCTTAGGAAAGTCATACTTGCTGACATATCTGCACTGTATCTGACCCATACTTTTATCCTGTAAAAATTGAACTAGAAGCCTCACAACTCATCTGAAATGTATGCCAAGACTCCCAGTGCATAAGAATAGCCTGATGGTGCTGTATGTGAAGGAGGAGAAGCTTCTGAACTTTTCAGTAGGGGGTTGAATGTACATTATGGCAAATAGATCATTTTAAATTAGTGTTCTGTACATTTAGGATAGAGTCTATTTTTACTCATGCATAAATTACCTCTGAACACAATTCAGAAAACCAATTTTAGGCTTAACAATGAACATTTCAAAAAAGTAAATGAATATCTTCACAGGGAAGAAATATAGTTTATTATAGAATCACTTACAATTGCAACTGTAATTATGGCTTTGTCAGTATTTCTGTGAAAACTGTTTTTCAGGGGGTTGGGAAAATATTCTTTCAGAATACGATGTAGCAGAGCATGGAGCTTGGCAGGCAGTGCCTGAGCCTGAGGTCTGTCCTGGACTTAGTGCTCTAAATAGACAAGTTTGACTTTTCTCCTGTGAAAGGTCACACACAAGTTGTTGGGAGATTCCCAGAGATGCTCTTTTCTCTTTAAGTAGCCTTTTTATTATCTTAAGCAGGGAACCATCAGCCCTAGGATGCCTTTGGCAGAGGTCTTTTCTTGCTGATGACCTCAATCCCTGTAATCCAGATGATCTCCTTCCTGCAGGGATGGCAATGGCAGAGCAGAGGGAGAATTGTACTTTCCTTGTTGTCTCCAGCTACGATGCTGGAGTGCTGGGCTTGGCAGTGCTGGGCTAATGGTTGGATTTGATCATCTTGGAGGTCTTTTTCAACTTAAGTGATTTGGTGATCCTACCATTGCTTTGCTTTCCTTACGATAAAAGATGGCAGATGTGCAGTTAGCTACTTACTGAGGTTTTATGCTGAAAAAAACTACAGACTGTTGCCGTATACACTGGCACAGGAAAGCTATAAAATTCAGTCTAAATATTTTTGTCACCACTAGTGCATGTAGATTAAAAGGGTAGTAGTTGGTACTGTAAATTACAAAAATATATTTAATTCAGATTTCAAAGTTAGTTATTAGCCCAAGAGACCTATGTAAATTTGACAGGAAATTTTAATATATTAAGGGGATGCTATTTTACCACACTGACATTCTGCTTTAAAATGGTGACTTTAATTTTCCTCTCATCTTCAGCTGGCAATTTCGACTTCGTTGTCTGTAATCGCCTTGTGGTTCCAAAGAAGCTCTTCCAAAACTAATAGAATGAGAACTAATGTAAAAGTGAGGATAAATAAATGAGATGGAAAACGAGACCTACTGACAAACACACAGTTAGTGTGAGAAACCCTGAGTCTCACAGTGTGCTTGTAATGTGAACAAAATTAAAAGCAGGGAAAAAATAATTAGAAATTTAAGAAAAAACAGTGATCTCACTTTTCTATCTGCAATCAAGCAAGCAAATTTTAGTGACCCAAGAATGTTTGTCAGGATAAATATAGGTAGAGGTCTGAGGGTCAGAGGGTAAGGTCGGAGGAAAGTGCCTCTTCTCTAGCTTTTGTAAGCTTTGGTTCAGAGAGTGAAGATGAATTAAAATTCTTCCACCCCTCCATCAGAGATCACTATGTGACAGACAGCCCAATGAAGAAGCTCTTTCTTTCCAGGGAACTAAATGCAGAGTTATAAAGACATTCACAAGTACAATTTTCCTCCTCAACCGATAATAACATTTAAGTGTTACCAAAAGAAGTGTTAATGAGTGATTAAAAATGAGCATAATTTAGTTTTTAAAAGTCCTACACACTCTTCACAATTTGCAGCATGTGTTTATATATTAGTAAAGCTTAATCAGATCATGAAGAAATGATTTGAACTCAAAGGAAAGGAAATCCTGGGTAGGATTTTTCAAAACAAAGGTGAATGTATTTACTTTTAGTGATTGTCTGAATAAGACAGGAATTGTTGATACTGTAACTCTGGCTATAGAATAAAGAGGGCCAGGCTCTAGCTTGTTACAGTGACTTAATGGTTTTCTTGAAGGGATGTTCAAAATCAGACAGAAATTATGGGCATGATGTGCCAGTCATGGAGTAATGTCTGCCATTAGCACAAGGTTGACAAGAGCTCAAAATAGATAATTATAGTGGTCACTTTTGACCTTAAAAATAGAAAAGTATAGTACTGTTCTCTGTATTCATATCTGGTAGAGAAACTCTAGTTTCTGAGCTCTGTTTAGTCTTCAAAAATAGCAGAAACTGGATAACTTCTGCAATTCGGTTTATTGCCTGTGAAGAAGTGTGCTTTCTAACCCCTTTGTAATATGTCTTGAGATCACAAAGAAGCAGTTTGTACAGCTTATCATTACCTCTAATCCTTAAATTACACTCCCAGTCTAACTAAAATCCCTAAAAGTGGCTTTCATGAATACAAGAGGGCACCGCTCTGTAAAATGGCATCAGGAAGGAAGCACTTGGGAGTGAAAATGTGTCCTGTAAATGGCCAGTGCTGCTTCCCCCTTCTGTATATCCTGAGGAGTATGTTTATTCTCTAGTAATGCCAGCTAAATAAGCAGAATTAGTATTTAATTAAGAGACTATTAAATGTGAATAAGGCTGCCATAACCTGAACTTGTAAGAGAATAAATGGAAGACAGAAAATGTTCATTGAAAATGTAATGTGAAAATTTCTAGGGCTAATGTTTCAGTGTTTAATAGTTTGTATTCTCTTTTGTCATAGACTAAAAAAAGTCTGATACCACATCTGACTAGTAACATTTTCTAATAATTTTTAGGAGGCAAAGTGTTTTTAGTAATCCAGCCCCTATTTATATTGTGATCAGAATATATTATGAATATAGCTTTAATTTCTTCATGCTTCAATCATCTTCAAATTTATTTCGAATCATGAAGCAGTGCCAGAATCACAAACTATCTGTTATAATAAACACAAACCAATATAAGAGATATATAAAATGAGCATTTAAAAAGTGGAGTACGAAATGATAAAAACATAGCAATGCTTTTAAAATATGTTTTAAATATAGGAAAGTTATTTTTAATACAATGAGTGATACTATTTTCTTTGCATGTTCTGGCGGATTTTAAGAGTAAAGGTGAATCATCCAGGCCCTCTGTCATGCATATGAGCACATTAAGTTTTGTAGTACTACTAAGGTGAGGAAAAACCTAAAAGTATTTTACTTTAACATTTCCCAATATTTTCCTAATTTTCAAATTAGCTCAGATCAGTGAAATCATTACCACGACCTTATTGGTGCTGACCTTTACTTTTTAATAAATTTGATTGATAAACATTTGAACAAAAAAACAATATTTGGGCAGCTCACAGAAAAACAAGAGGCAGACTTTTCTCAAAGTAACTTTTAGGTTCCTTTTTAAGTCCAGGTGTGCCATTGAAAAGACTTGTAAGTTAGAAGTTATGTGCAGCTGTGGGGATGTGTAAAGGAATCTACCTGGTAAAACATAGGATGTGTGGGGCATGTAGTACTGCTATTCTCCATTCCTACTTCAGGGAAGAGTCAGGCCATACCCAACACTAGATTCCTAGTAAAATGTTGTCATTTTCTTCTTACAGGAATTCATTTTTACGTTTAGGATATTTCATTTCACAACAAAGGCAAAGAAATATTTTAAACATGGTTATCATGGTAATACTTTAAAACACAGAATGACATTTGCATTTTTTTAATATTCCTTTCATCTTTTGCAGAGTAGGATATGTCCTGTATTACTATGAGTACCTATGGCAATTCCACATCTTGCTCTTTGATTTCCTAAGATCATAAGACTTTGCAGAGACTTTTGTATAATGGTTGGTTTAGTGAGTATCGTGTTATCAAAGACAAAGCTTCAATTTCTCTACATTTACTAATGTTTCACCCTTAGAAGGTGGAACATTAAATATATATATATATATTTATTCAATTTTCCTATTTTTCTTTCTTTTTAATAAATTTTTGTGTCACTATTGTCATATGTGTCCAAAATAGAGTGGAAACTTTTCAAAAGAAATTAAAGCACTTCAGTAAAAGTAATCTCACCAGACTGTATGCAATGAAGGACTGCAGAACATGTCATGAGTGTATGCAGACATTTACATGGGGAGCCCTCCTCTCTCCACATTGTCCTTTCCTTGAGAAGGCGTTTTGTAAATGCAGTTCATTTTTTTCCTCTGTGGAAAAAAGGATGGGGTTTCTCTTTCCAATCCAGGCAAATCTGGGACCTCATTTTTTTGGGCTCAGAGCCACAGGCTCGCAGACATGTGCAGGCTTTTAACAGGGACTCAGCAAACCCTGAGGAACCTCTGCTGCTGCTGGTGCTTTGAGAAGTCTTTTGCTGCTGCTATACCACATGCTGTTGGCTCTCCTCCTCCTCCTCCTCCTCCTCCTCCTCCGCTACAGCAAGAGTTTGTTAGATTTGTTCTTAGAACTGCTTTTCTTCTATAATGAGGAAAAGCAAATTCAGTGTGTTTTGTTGGAAGGCCCTGGTACTTAAAAAAAGTCAATGAAAATACTAATGTTCAAGGTCTGCCAGTCTTAAGCACGTAAAGAAATGTTTCAAATGCTATCAGCAAACTGTAGCTACAGGCAAATATTATGTAAAGTAACTTCTATACTTTGTAAAATATTTATATATGCTTGAAATGAAGTTTTTCCTCATAATGAACAATAAGTAATCAACATACCTACTTTGCTTTACTTCACTTTTTAAGTTTGAAGGCTCTTTTAGTTTGAAATCATGTGCAGATTGTTTCTTGTCTGAGTGCAAATTAAAATAAAAAAATCTAATATAGGCAAAGCCATAGATCATATCCTGTTATTTGAGTATTTCCTCCACTTCCCTTTCAGCTCTTTGTACAGAATTCACACTTTGAGTGGATTTAATTCTGGAAAGTTATCAACGTCATTGCATAACTGTGGGAAATGCTTCCCTAAATGTCAGGTATTATCAGACCACAGCACATTTAGAAGAACTCAGACTGTATAACCCCAAGGTTATATGTATTTAAATCTGACTTCATTACATTTTATACAAGACAGAATATCTCTGTCTGAAAAGGTCTCTGAGGATTTTTTTCTGCCATTAGTTGACATACTTTAAATTCAGTAGGGAAAAAAAACTCCAAAGCAGGTCTGCAAGGGTCAGAGCTGCACAAAGCATTGACATAGTGAAGTTGTGTGTGTTTGCTTAACAGTGAGATACAATACTGTGTGATTCATTATGCCAAACTAGTTTCTTCTCTGGTAAGGACTGACAAAGGATTTAGTTATGTATTAATATAAAGTCTTCCCATTTATTATTATAAGTTGCCAGTCTTGAAAGTCAGTTTGCATAGTAGGATGTCCCTATGAGTTCAGTTTAGAATTCCTTTGATCTTAGAACTGTCCCCAGAGTGACTCAGGAAGCTCTCTGGAGATTGTTTTTGAAAGCAGGGAGAGCTAGACTCAAAACAGTGTGGAGGAGGAATATCTGAACCATGTCCCTGGTGCCCAGACTCGGGATTACATGAGCTGCTTCCCCCAGGTCTCAGCTGAGTTCCCTGCTGTGCCCACAATCTCTTGCTGCAGCAGGTTGTGAACCACAGCAGGAGCCCTTGGTGTCCTTGTCCCGCTGGGGGTGGGAGCAGGTGTGTGGTGCAGCAGATCTGCAGATCTCAGCAGGCAGGGAGAGAGTGTTTGCTGGAGGGAGGGAGAAAACACCCCTTCCTGCACACCCTAGAGCCTGTGGCAGCTGGTGGGAATGGCACCGGGATTGCTGCCTTCTGGAGCAGCATTTGGAAGGGCAGCAGTGATTGCGGGGGCATGGCATGTGGAGATGAAGTGAATAGTGGTCTGAGGATCTTCAATAGAGTCAAGAGTTCAGCTTTTGGGGATATCAGCTGTATTTTATCTGTGATAGCAGAGCAATTTAGCACCTGTTTCAAAACAGTGAACTTTTTTCTTTTCTGTGTTTTCTATGTGTGAAGAATTTTAATGTTAAAAGGACACCTCTAGGAGTAGTCAAAACTGAGTTTCTTCCAGTGATTCTTTTAACCCTCCAGGACTGCAATATTGGGTTGTAGCCTAAATTTTCACTATGATCCACTTTACAAGTCTGAGTTCTGTTTACACCTGGCTCTTAAATTACTCTGATAAAAGCATCCTGTATTCACATAGGATTCCAGTAGAAATTAATAAAAAAATTGACTGCCTCACTGGACTGTAGTTGTAGAACAGTAGCTGATTTTTTCTCCTTGTTCTATTTTTTTTTCTTCTTTTTTTCTTTTCAGTTTATTGGAGCAGTAGCTAGAAATCAGACTGTTCTTGTTTTCATATATCATCTCCTTTGTTTGTTCTTGCATGGGCCTGTCTGAATATCTGGAGAAAATGTATGACCCAGAAAAAGGAACAAATGCCTTATGCCAAACTTTGTACAGGAGGAGAATAATGACAGCAAGTAAAGAAAATCAGTCAAAACCAGGGATGTGAAAGCTGTGTGTGAATTGCACTGCAGATGCTGGTCCTCTAGGCAGGGTAGAAGATCTCACCTCCCCACCTGGCACCCACAGTGCAAGCTGAAAGTATGAGAGAGGATGAGGAACAAAAACAACAACAAGGGAGCTGTTGTTCACTTGGATTTTGTGTCAGTGTGTAGTTATGGCATGGCTGGGACATACAGTGAATGTCCGTCTGGGGTGACTGAGTGAAGGTAAAGAGTGATTAGAAAGTGCTTCAACAAAAAGGAAAGGAAAAAATGAAGGAAAGGTCGAGCTGGAAAGAGAAGGAAGTGCTTATAGCAGTGAAGGCTAAAGTGTTGTCTGTTTTGCTCCAGTGTTCAAAACCAAGGTTAGCTGTGACCTGGTTAACCTAACAAATGCTTAGCTTAAGATAGTGAAAGAAAAGAATTGCCCTACTGGCCCTGATAAAAATTGCTCCAGGGAAGTGTTTGAGGTAAAGTAATTGTGAAGATTTGTAATCTGTGAAAACATATGGAAGGTAGACAAGATCTGTAAAATGAAAAAGAACAAAGAATGGTTTTGAGGAATTTTGGTGGAGAAATGGAGGAAGATGGATTGATTTTTTTTTTTTTTTTTTTCCTAATGGAGGAGTTAAACTGCTGGAAAATACTGAGAACTTAACAAAGAGTAGGTAACTGCCAATATCCATCTGTAAAGTTCAAATCATAAAAAATGAGTTTAATTTCTCTGCAATTGTAGAAAAAGCCTATTGAGTAGATAAGGAGTAGCCATGGTGTTCTCACCAGGGAGCTTAAGAAACGTGGTGTAAATGGGACCACCATAACTAAAAGCAGATTGGGGTTCTGTGCTCGGAGTGAATGCTGGCAAATAAATGATTCACTGTCAAAAAAGATGGATTTGTGTCTCACAGGGCTCTGACCAGAGACCAGTGATATTCAGCACTTTGAAGAGAACAGAACAGGGAGTAAATTTATTTAAATTTGCAGATAATATCAATCATATTGCCAGCAGCCTAAGGAACAAGATCAGAATTGAAAACCATGTGGAAAAATTAGACAAATTATTTGAATATGAAGGTTTTAATTCAATAGATACAATGGCAAGCTCTTACAATTGCTTGGAAATAAATCTAGTAAACAAATATGTAGTAGGCAGCATATTATAGAAAGTAGTATTGTAGAAAAGTGTATGGGGATATTGGTCAGGCAACAAATTGATCACAAAAATAATGTCTTTTTTAGGAAAAAAGTATCACACTCCAATGTTTAAAGATGTATTTTCTGTAGGATGTGAAGTCTTGAAAAGATTATTTAGGTCAAGAAGGATTGGGTCTCCTTAGCCTCAACAAGAGAAAGCTGAGGATACAAGTCTTCAAATATGTAGAAGATTCCTGTGTGCAGTGAGAGGATGAACATTTTTCTTTTATATACTCTGCAAGAGAAACATTTCTAAATCTTAAAATAGTTAAAACCCAAAATAAATTTCTTGAAATTTTTGTAGAGTTTCTGCCCTTAGACACTTTTTTGTAACCTGATTAAACCAGTATTTTCTCCATGCTTTAGTGGCAGCTCATTCTGTCTTAAGATGAGACTATGGCTGGTTTTCAGTCAGATTTTTCTGCCATTTTTCCATCAGTTATTGATATTTTGGATACTATATCCCATACTGCTTAGTACTGCAGTCCCCTACTCGCTCTTTTTCAGTTCAGAGGATAATCCAATAACAGAGAAAGTCTATTTACGCACATCTTTGAGACTTAACAAATTCCCTTTTCCTATTGATTCCAAAACCTGTTTAAGTTGCAGTAAGTATGACCAGAATGTTGATCAGCTCTTCTGCATTACTGGGCAGAGTGGAAAAATTCGTGTTTCTTTGTTACACTGAGCTCTCTTCTTGAAATAGTGTGTTGTAGAAATACATACTAAGCTAAATCTGATACAGTATGGAAGAAAACCACGTCATGGATTGGGAAAATCAGGTAGATAGGAGGAATAAAAAAATCACCAGAAGAATTCAGAAGATCATGAAATAAGCAGTTTGCCTTCAGATATAAATAGAAAACTTAATTTGAAACTTATATTCTGTAATGACAGCTCTTAAATTTATGTTTATTAAATTTATTTCTGTCCTACTGAAAAGAAACATGATTTGTTATATAGAATATAGAATTCTAAGTTGGTTTAAGTTAGCTCTAATTTTTGATTACTCAAAAATATTTAAAGTAAAATGAAGTTGCATGTGAAAAGTCCACTGTAGAATGTCAACTTTCAGGCATTTTTTTAAATATTTTTTTTTTTTTAAATGGATGGTGTTGACAGTTTGCACACAGCAATTTAGTACTCAGAATTAATTGCTTGCTAATTTAATAAGACATGGGATCATTTGTCAATGTTAGAAAGGTAAAGTGAATTTGTAACTTACTGCTAAAACCTAGTATACAGGGCACTCTACACTAAAACCACTATATTTCCTGCAATGTATTTATGGAATATAATGCACCACTTTGCTTTTTGGTAAATACCTTTGAGAAGATGTTAAAGAATTAAATATGTTATTACCCGTATGGAATAAAATGGATAACCTTGCTAGATACAGTCTTGCTGTACAAGGCATTGCAGTGTCTTTATCTTATCTTTTTATCTCAGAGTTACAGTCACCAGATGGGTAATTGCTCAAGAAGTTCTGTGGTGAGATTAGCTGCAGTGGCCACAGTGGAAAGACTAGAGAATTTTAGTGTTGCATGTTACAGCTAATGGTAGTCTAGTAGAGATTCATTGAGCTAGGACATGTGCCAGAAATGCAAATGGAACTTTAAAAGGGTCTGCTTGGGAATAATGGAAAATGCAAGTTCTCCTGGATAAAAGTAGTAATAGGCTTCTGGGTTTGAGTCCAGTTAAATCAACTCTACCAGAATAATACGTATGTAAAGAAAGCAGTCTTCTGTAGGAAGCTCCATTAGTTAATAATAGGAATGGATGATGAGAGAGTTAAAATTTCTTTTACCAAAGCAGATCATTAGCTGCCTGACTAACTTTACCTCTCTTGAACTACTAATAGAGTAGCGCCTGCTAACAGAAAGAACTTAATAGCATTTATACGTCTTAGCTGTCAGTACCACTTACCTAATTTGAACAAAAAAAAAGGATATGAGAAAAAAAATCTGTCTAATAAGTTCTTAATAGACTCTTATGAATTCCTAACACATTAAATGGATATGCAATTAATCCTATAGCTTGCACTCCTGTATAAACCAGCACTAGGCTACAAAGGTGTCCACTGGTAGTGCTGTGCTTGTAGAGTGCACTGCTCTTACTGGTTATGACTCTTAATATTCAGAGAAAGAAGAGGGAACAATCAGATTTTTAACAAGTACTAATTCTGATGGTCACATTTAATGTCATTCCCAGTGCCTTCTCATGTAATCCATATATGTCTGTGCTCATTTAATATTAGCTGGAATGGGAATGATGCATAGTTAAGGTCACACCACAGACTCTTGTGAAACTCTTATTTGTTTAATGGAAACCTGAGGTCTGCATGAGAAATAGATGGCTGAAGTGGTTCTTTACGTTTCTGGGGATTTCTGTGCTCCTCTGTACCACTGAGTTCCATGAAATTTTGTTGCTGAGTTCAATCAGAGAAGATTCAGACTTTGAGAGAGTGTTGAACCAGGTATACTACTCAGTCTTGGGCCACAGAATCAGATGGAGAATTCATCTGCACCCTGCAAGAGGGTGGATTTACTATGAATCCCTCCTCCTCACCATTTACTAGGCTTTGCTGCTTGCATTAATCTAGCACAGACTTCATATCTTTGAAAGAAACTTGGATCAATGTTCTTGTTTCCATGTATTTTTTTTTTAATCTCAGCTTCTCTATTGAATGTATAGATCTTACAAGCAAAATTTAAAGGGTGTTGAGTATGAGTCGTTCAAACTACTGCATCATTACTGGTGACAGAGATTCTGTAATGACTTTGCTAAATTGATGATAAATTTCTATAAGGGAAGAGAAGCTTTCAGGAAACTTGATGGTCAAGATACAGATCAAATAGAAATGAAAATGTGACCTATTGTGTGTCTCTCATGACAAATAAACCAAATTAAAAAAAAAAAGGCAACAAACCCCAAAAATATTTTAATAGATGATATAGATGTTGAAGTGGACTCGATGATCTCAGAGGTCTTTTCCAACCTGGTTGATTCTGTGACATAGTTCAATAGTGTCCAGAGGTTAGAAAACATCAAAGCAACTGAGAATTTGGCCGGTAGACTATAATAAAACAGACATTACTTACTTGAAAATCTGAGAAGCTCAATTTGGTTCAAGTCATTATTATTTTTTAAAAGAACACAAATGTGAATTTTACTGGGTAGTTGCTCATATTAAAGGTGCTTAAACATTTTTATAACCCCCACTACTGAAATTAAAAAAAAGAATTGATCTGTTTTTACTCATTATGTACATAATCATTTTATGTTTAATCATTTAATTCTGCACACGGAATTACAAAGATTAATTAAATGTCAAATAAGTGATTAAAATATGGAATTTGCTCCACTTGAGTATGTGAGAGGAATATAAGCACTTTATAGGAGATATTTGATGTAAAATCACTTGAATTTCTTTGTTTTGATTAGGATGGCTTTAGAGCATGTGGAAGGGGTAATGGTAACAATTTTCAAGGGCTTATGTGTCAGATCTGCAGAGGTATTTGAATGCCTGAAGATGCAGCACCAGGGATGATCTTTAAGCATCATGCCAGAGGTGTGCATCTCATTGACTTATTGATATCTCATTGACTTCATCTAAATGCATCCATCTTTAGAAAGTTTAGAATTCTATTCCCCGCATATATTTTATGCAGAAAGAGTTGAAAACTATGTCAAATGTGACCACAAGAGAACCCTGGTATTATTGCTGCCCCTGCAAGAGAGGTGCAGCATAGATAATCTGTTGAAGTTATATCTTACCCCTGTTGGTTGTTGACTACTTAGTTTATCTCCATGAACAAATAACTGAAGATCTCCAGTTGTCAGTTCACTTATATATATGTGACATACTGTGAGAGAAGGATGTCTACTTAATAATAGTGCATTTTTGAATTCACTACTTAGTTGTTTATGGATACAAATCACACATTAATGAACTAACCAAAGTTTACAGAGATCAATAAAAAGATTTTCATCAGAGATGTAGTTACCTGGAGCCATCCCTTTTCAGATACATCCACATCACAGGTGGGAGTGGTCAACAGGATTAGGCAGTAAACTGTTTTTATTGAAACCTAGATTTCCCTAACAGAGTATTTCTTCTGTCAAGAAGCTTTTCTTTGCATGTCCTCTTTGTCAGATGATCTGCCAAAATCTGAATCTAGACTATTTCCTTCAGAGTAAAATCTGTCACGTGTATGTTTGGTTTCACAAACATATTTGTATTCAATTTTCATGGAGCAGCTGTTGAGAACTTGTTAATCTTTGCTATAGCAAACCTCACCACAACCTTTAATTCTTCCTTGAACTATATTCTCTTTCTAATTACTGTGGGGTTTGCAGGGTGGTTTTTTTTTTTATTTCCCTGAAATCAGTAGCTTTTTTGCAAAAAATTTGAGATCAGAATAGAAGCTCAAAAAATGTGCCAGTGCCCTATCAGAAGGTTTTGAAAATTGACTTGTAGCCCATGCAGTGGTGTTAAAGGAAAAATCCAGCTGGCTCTTTAACTTGATGTAATGAATCTGAACCTTGGAAACATTTACGTATAAGAAAACATGTACTGTTATTGGTACTTGCTTAGCTGATGACTAATGTGCAATGTTTTGAGCACACAGTGGAGATTTTACTCAGAGATTATTAGAAAAATATATTCAAAATGTAATTGCTGATACAGCTTTGTACTTGAAATTGCATCTCATAGTAAAAGCTGTTCTGCAACAGCTTGAAACCAGTAGCTGCTCACTGTGGACATGCCCAGCAACCACCACCAGACACAGTCCCTTTGTAAGCAGGATGCACTTGCTTGTAAATCTTGTTTGCACAGATTATCAGAACAGGGCTTTAATGAAATACTTGGAAATGATGTCTCTGGATGAAAATAAGGAAATCAGTGAGTTAACAGATGGGGAATCTATAAATATGATCAACAAAATTATGAAATATTGAAAGAGTAGGAGGAAAGGTCTACCATCCTAACAAAATTAATTCCCAAGGGAACCATGTTAACACAAGCAATACCATCTGTATTATCAGTTATGCAGAAATGTCTGTGACCCATACTTTTGGTGTATTCTGCACCAACCAACACAGCAATTAAGTCTAGATAATTTTTCTATTCTGCTGAATTCATTCTTGGAGTTGAAGTTGCCTTTCTCTGCTTTGAAAAGGCAATAAGGGAAGAAGATGAATGACACAGTTGCCAGTGCCCTTTTGATTGTCTTAGCAAAAGCAGTGTTAAACAGAAAGCAAACTGTACTGCATTTTATCAGATATGTTAACTCAAGAGGAACCAAAGACCTGTTACATGAAGGTAATGGAAGGAAGATGTGATGAAGAAATTTTGCCAGTAGCCATTGCTATGTACACTATTAATGGTGATCTCATGTGAGAGTAATAAAAAAAAAGACAGAAAAATAGAGCTGTTTTTCCATTCCTTAAAAAGAGCTTGTATCTGATGCAATTTACCAAGAGGTCTGATACATTCTGTGACTGTACAATCAGAGCAAAAAATAGTTCTCTGAGAAATATTTAACATTGAGAACAAAACCAGTAGTTAATTATTTTTAAAATAGAACAAATGTTTTGTAAGAACATTATACAAAGAAGAAGGATGAACATAGATTAAAAAAAATAAAATTGAAAGAACCCCCCACAAACCACCTCTACTCTACAAGTCCCTTCCCCCCACAAAATAGAGAAATAAGGCAGTGAAGTATCAAGATAGCTTCTTGATCGTTGGAATCTGGAATCGCTACTTCTCATTGAAGCAGGGACAAGTAACCTTCACGGAAAGCCTGCGTCTTTCTATTAATATAAAATTACTTAGCCTGAAGGAACAGGGTCAGCCTGTCCCAGGTTGTTGCTTAAAAGATGCTATGGTAGAGTTTCCTTTCACTGGAAACGCCACTGCAACAGCATAATTGAATCCACCTTGCAAGTGGATATAAATGGGTATCGTTGGCACTGTTTGACTTCTAAGAAGTAATACATAATCCTGCAATTGAAAACTTTGTCCCAGAGCACATGCCCATAGAAGAAAATAGGCTGTGTGTTTTTCAAATATTTTAACTATCCTGTCGCACAATCCTTTTCTCGTAGCCTGTTGTGTGGCAGGGCTATCTCCTCTATGTTATGCGTGAGGAACCCACCCCATCTTTCTCAGAAGAGGCATTGCCTGTATTCCTGGCTCCTTGATCACAGAGAAATTGGCTGACTGCATCTTCTCTGACTAGGCCAACAGGTCAGTCAGGAAAGCAGATAAATCCGCTGACATTTGCATCTCTCACTAGCGTTGAAAGGAGGAGTGTTGAATAAGTGAATTCCTGTAAATGAGAGTTAGCAGTTACTTTGGTACAGATAAAATGAAAGGTCTTTTAAAATACATACGTAGACAAAGTGGAAATACCTTGAAGTAGATGGCAAAGACTAGACCTTTATGTAACTCTCCCAGAGAAATGTTTTAAGCACACTTTGCAAAGCTGTCTTTGTTGCACATCATGCTTTAAATCAAGCTTCCATCTCAGGCTATGAGGAACACCTGATAGTGTCACAGACCTAACAGATCAAATGGTTGGGTCCACTTTTCAGAGAAATATTAAGATGTGCCCCTTTATAATTCAATCTTTGTGTTCTTTTTAGGTAAGGACAAGTCTTTTTGGGTATTTGAGCATGAAAGGTTGTTAGCTTGGGGTCTTAGGCAATAAATTAATGTCTCACTGAAGACAGTCAACCACCTGCACAAATTAAGCCCTTATTATTCTATTTATTGTCTGCAAATATAGCACCAGATTAGATGTTTCCTGGAGAGATGAATTTGGTGTGAGGTATTCATCACTTTGTTATAGTTCCTTTGAGATCACCATGAAGTACTCCCTTGTACTAAATGAATAGCTCTCTTATCATGACCTTTTAATCACTTTGTCATGAAGAGGTCTTTTACTTGCTACAGGAGTCTACTTCATGTTACCCCCGTCAAAGGGACTATAATATCAAAAAACGACCACAACAGGGACTAATACAGAAATATGGTTCAATAGAAGAAAATTAGTGCAGGTAGGCCTGGTTGACTACCATCAGCATCATGGCTTGCTAATGGGAAGTGCTGGAGTGGATAACTAGCTGTGAGCTCAATTGTTAAAAATTGCACATAGAGGTGATATTTTTCTCAGTTTTGTAATAAGGTAGTGGAACAGAAGGGGAACAGTATAAGCCTATTAGCAGAACTGGCAGCACCAAAGAAATCATGGAGATAAGGGAGATGAATAGGGCATGACCAAAAAGGAAGTTTAAAACTTAAGGTGAAATTTAGCCGTAGTGATACTTGTTGAACTTACTCCTATGGACAAGATCTTTTTTTTCATGCTGTCTTTAAAACATGAAGATGTTGAAGTTCATACTGCAATGCAGAACTGATCTAAGAAGGGGAGAAATCTAAATTGCAGTGTTCAAATTACTTGAAGAGTTTAAACAGGATTTCTAGAGAATGGCATGGAGGGATGAAGTCCTGGCTGTGTTGGCTGCCTGGAATAATGAAGGTTTGACTGCAGTACAAGAGTGTTTTAAACACATGGATTTAAAAAGTAGTTGTGAAAGCTGTTTGTAAGTCAACCTACAGGTAGATAAATACTCAAGACATACAAACAGTTATTTTCTCATAAAGTCTCTGTAAAAGACTAAATAAGCAATTTAATACTATTAAAAAAAGCCTCCCTGTAGCATACAAAAGATTCCTTGGGCTCTCTAACACCCAGAGATAACACTGTGAGAGACTAGCACAGAGGAGAAGATGACATCACATGAGAAACACCCTGCAGTCCTCCTTTTCCATGTGGCATATCCAAACTAAGCAATTAATAATGATGGTAAGCAAGGTAGTGAAAGGCAGGTAGTTCATGTATTTGAGTACCCAAGTGTCAGATTCCTTAGAAAACTGTTTGCCTTTTTCACTTATATCTTCTGTCCACCAAAAGAGGAAGACTCTATGTGCCAATCTATTCTGCATGAATTTCATTCATCAGTCCAGTGAACCTGTGTTTTCCAGCCACCAATGCCCACTCACTGCAGGTCTGGGTACTGCTTTCCCTCCCTGCTGCCTGATCTCTTTTGATCTGATTCTCTTAATTTCCAGCCCTTTAAGGGACTCAGCTCTGTTTTGTTCTGAATTCGTTCTTTCTTTTTATTATTTCTCTTTTTTTCTATCCTGATATTTTTAGCCCTGTCTTTTTGTCTTCCTTCTTTCATCTTGTATGCTTGCAGGTTTACCCATCTGCTTCCCTCAGCCCAGTTTTCTTTTCCATTTTCCCTTTACATTTCTTCAGATCCACAGGCTGTTTATCTCATTGCTTCTCCTTTCTCCAGCTCCACAGGGTCTTTTCATCTCTTCATGTCATTTGTAAGCAAACAGCAGAAGTGCATTCAGAATCTGCTTTCTAACTGCTGCCTGGATGAGTCAGATTGTCTGGAGAAAAAAAAAAAAGATATCAAGACTATAGTCTTTACTTCAAAATTGAGCCCATTGTATGCTTTCTTTTCTTTCTCATCAGTTCGGGACATCTTCAGTTCTGTTTTGTGTTCAGAATCTGTAAAATTCATTTATATGAAATGTTATTTTAGAAAATATTATCTCAGTAACGTTTTTACCCATTTTTTTGCACATAATGTTGCACTTGAATCAATTTGTGCATATTTTTTGTAAATATCACAACGTGTAGAAGTGTGTCTCTTCAAAACAAGGTGGTGTTTTTTCTGCATTTGCTAATTTTCTCTTTAGCAGTCTGTTTGAATAAATACAATATGTGATGAACAACTGACCTTGGAAAACCTGAAAAGAAATTCTTGACTCAATTCCTCCTTCCAGAGTATATCAAAGAGCAATTAAACCATCTCAAAACATTCTGAGACTTGATGCATCTTTGCCTTCAAGAATCAGTGTTTTAAACCGTATTTTGGTTTCAATTATCAGTTTTCAATATGTGTGGAGATACTCAATCCAAGTTTCCTGTAGATGATGCCTCTTGTATGGGATTTGGTTTCCTGTAGATGATACCTCTTGTATGGGATTTGGTTAATAGTGGAAGGACCCTGAAAAAAGACAGATCTAGTATTCTCAGCTGCATTAACCAAAAACAAGCACCCTCACCAGTCTCATATTTCTAAGATCTGGAGATAAGGTTCTGGCTGTTTTGTCAGAATTTATGTCTTTCATTTCCCCTTACGCTTGTCCAGATCAAAATACACATGTACATTGTGAAGCTGCCTGCAAATCAATGCCGTAAAAGATAAGTTTCTATAAATCCCAAAACACTCATTAAGTCAAAATTTTAATCATACTGAATATGAGTGTTAGCATATGCTTGAGAAGGATGTGCTTGTACACGTGTATCAATACCAAAAAATGCTCATGTTGTGCTCGAGGCTTGAGATTTACCAGGTTTGTCATCATGTAACAATGATTTCAGTGAAGTCATTCCTGCTTTTTAATGCTGCAGGTGAATAAGCCAGAAAAAAATCATATAAATTTTTATCATAAATTATCTCATACAAGACTCAAGTAACATATTTTATGTGACAGTGTAACTAATAGAATTTCAAATGACAATGATATGTGCGTCTTTCAGAAGTAGTAATGCAGAACATTCTTTCTTGAATAATTCACTCATCTGAAGTTTTTATATATTCAAAAATGATTGAGCTGCATATCTAAATATAGGGTGGTCTATCAGCTGTTAATGTAGGAGAAGAAAAAGAGGTTTCTGCATTTATTCTGAACTGTGGTTTGTATCATGTTACTATTGGTTAGATGAACTGAGTTTAATTGATTGTGAATTAATTTGCATTCTACAGTGGATGTCTTTTTCTTGAGATAATTAATCTTATTGAAAAATTATGTGAACAGTTGAAGCTTTAACAGATTTCCTAGAGATGCCTTTTTTGTTTAGGCTTCCTTGACAGACTTTTTTCTTATAGATAAATTATGTGTCTAGAAATCTCTTGCTTTTATATTTATTTTGGTTTGGCAGCATATAGTTGTTATGGCTGGCAATATTTCATACCCCAAAGTATTAATGCTAACCATAAATTATTACCAATGATATGCAGTGGTTCTTATCAGTCATGAGAAGTAATTGATGTTGATTGAAACAAATAAATACAATGCTTTTCAAAGTTATAACCTTGTCATTTAACTTTAGTGCTCAAATGTGTCAAGCTCTATCTTAGATTAACTCTGCAATTAGATACAGAGTTCTCAGAAACAAGATATTCAACCTGTAAAGGCAAAAATTGTGCACAACTACACAGAGATTTAGACATCAATAGTGGCAAAATTTACCTCTATTTTTTTAGCTTCCAGAATTGAGTAAGAATAATAGGATTCGAAAGTGGGTGGAAATTCATAATTCATATTATTATAGACTCTTTGGTTGATTATTTCTTAGAGTTTACTCTGAAACCAGATGAAGAACACATTGTACCATACTATTCAAAATGAGAAGTCTTATAAACTTTGTTTCAGTTGTAGGAGAGCAGACACTATGATCATAGCAGTCCTTTCTAGCCATATGAATTACAAATTAATGTATCATTAACTGCAGTTTAAAATTAGGGTAAACTGAAAAGATTTACTGGATGAAAATCCACAATTCATGGATTTAAATTCTGTGCCTCTCTCTACTACAGATAAAATCAGCATAATAATCAGTCATTAACACATATGGTTAAATTCTTATTGAATCTAATACCAGGAAAGTAACAGTCAAAAACTACAGCTCCCAGGGCCAAAAAGTACCACTTTACTGATGCAGAGTGTGAATCATTTCTGGTGCATATCCCAAAGTGACTTGAGCTTTGGTATCAATGCACAGTCTGAGGTTTCACTGTGTTTGTTGCCAGGGCATAAAATCAACAGAATTCCAACCTTCAACCGATGTTATTTTCCTAAATATGCAGAGCCTGTCCCTTATTGGTATACTATGTGTTTTATTCAAACTTTTCACTTTTAATATATGTGTTATACAGTGGTTTCATGTGTCTCTGTGGCTCAGAATCTAATGCTGCAGAGCTCTGTCTTCACTTTTTACCCTCTCAGCCAACCAATTACATGAAACTCCACCTTGACTGTGCTTTATTTAGTTGTTTGTCATTTAGAAGCAGTTCCTGTGCTGGAGAACACATGGAGTCAGACTGGACAAGCAAAGGGGGAACATTTGAAGTGAATGATAAGAGTTTTAGAGGAAGTTGGATTTCACCATAATCGTATTGATACCATTAACATTATGAATTTATTTAGCACATAAATTGCAAAATGGATGGAAGGTTCATCCAGCAGCTCTGCTTTGCCTTTGGCAGTTGTCATGCTGCTACTAATTTAATCTTATTAACTCCCTTGCAGATTTTACTAATGGGGTGTCACACATTTTGCAATAAAAGGGGGGAAAGGAATATATCTTTTTTATTATTTTTTTTGATCAGGACATTAGATACTGCTTCCATTCTCTTTACACTGCAGTCCTGGCAAGGTCACGTGTCTTGTAGCTAATAAAAAGGAAATGAGGAATAGAAGTTGGTTGTGTGAATGTTAATCTGTTTTTTTGGAGAGCAAGAAGTTGCTGTTTGGAATCCTGATGGCATAAAGCAAAGACCAGCACTCTCCTTCTGTAACTGGTTTGCTTTCAGTAGGCTACTACAAAAGATGAAGTTTCACCACAAATAACCTGGTGTTCTCCAAATGTGTAGCAGAATAAGGAGTTTGTATATGACGTTAAAGACCTGCTCAAAGCCTTTTATCATTTTTATTATTGGAAATCTGAATTACACCAGTATATACAAGCAAAACTCATAGTAATATATCACTAACTAGAGGAGAAATAATTTAGATAATACTTTGCATAATTTATATAACTAATATGCATAGACTTTGTATAATTTTGTATAATTTATATAGGCTGTGATTTTGTATAGGGGTGAACTTGAATATATATTAACTCAACATTTTTAAAATATTAAGAAAAAAATAATATTTTTTTTTGGCTGGCTCACTTCACGCTAGGTGAAATTTAAGTAACAAAAGTCAGATCTCTGCCATACAAGAGAATATGTTTATAGAGCCATTCAACCTCCTTTTAATCTTAATGTTGTCACACTGTGTGTAGATACTAACTGTGGTTTGAAAATGCTTTAGCTGGGCCAACACAGTATCATTTGTGAGAAGCTGTGCCAAAGCCCTGTACCGTGAGCTCATGCACAAGGAGCTCAGCCCTGCATTTTCCCCAGTTACCTGGGGTTAATTCATGGGAGTTAGAGAGGTTTGGGCACCTGTGGGATAGACTTACCCAAAGTCATTAACACAGTCTCATGTTTTCTTCTATGTCACTTGCTTTTGATGTGACTGTGCCACAGGCACACTGTATTAACTTCAGTAATCCCTTCAAAAGGTCTCCATAACCATCCTGTGCGTCTGTATTTCATTATGTTCCCCTTGTATTCTCTCCACTCTGCATCTGGTACTTGCTTATTATTTGTAGTTCACGGCATGTTCTGCAGGCTCCATTTTTCTTCCAAGGCATTTTTATCCCAAAGGCAAAATGAGAAGCAATATATGTTTATATTTCTATTTCTAAATTGTATGTTTGAGTCCATAGTGAAGGTTTGTTAAAGATTTGATCTTGGAGCTTTGGATAAGATTCTGTGTATTGTGTGGGTGTACTTTGTTGCACAAATGACAGATGGATAATTGGTTACCTTTTATCTTGGCCTTCTAATCACTTTACCAAGGCAAAGGCTTTTGGTTTGCCTTTGAGCATAAGTAGATTTTTCAGTAATTCCTCAAATGCTTAATTCACTTGTAGAAAAGAGGATGAAAGCAAAATCCCACTTGTGTTGCTGTTCTTCAAACTGTGTACAACAGCCAGTAGTTCCTGTTACTGGAACACACCAAGGCAGTTTGAAAACAGGCCAGACTTTTTCACTTATGTGTTATGAAAGATCATCAAAAGTGAGAAGGGCCACAAAGAATGAAGAAGTGAGTGTCCTTAGCAAGATGTATTCTTGTTTACTTCCCTGCTTCAATGTGTCCTGTCCCTTGATTTCTTGATTCACATGCATTTTGTGATAGGTACTGTAATGCAGGTTATTGATTAGGAAAGATCACTTTTAGTTTTAGGTAGTCCTTTTTTTCAGCTGGGATTAGGAATATTTGTTTCTTAATAATGTTTTTATAGATGTGGTGGCCTGAAGAGATAAATGAGAGAAGATTTGTGTGAAGAGGTAATATCTTTTATTAGACCAACTGATGTAGCTGGAAAAAAAAAAAGGAAAGCTTTCAGGCACACAAAACCTTTTCCAGGTAGGGTTCTCTCACAGCTTTGAACTGCCTAATAACTGACTTGTGCCTGTGAAGCAATAAAAGTGTTTTTTTTATCTTTCTCTTTTTATGAGTAATACTGTTTGGGTGCAATATATTGCACCAGTTAAAACTTTACACAGCTAAAGTTAATTATTCTGGTTTTAATTCTGATTAAATTCTTTAAGAATATAATAATTTTTCATTCAGACTGTAGACTCTTAAAATACTGGATTTTGTTTTTCATCTGATCAGAAGTGTAAATTAACCCGTAAAAGATCTGATACCTCACTGATGAATCAAAGAAATGTGCATGGTTTTGAACCTTATCTGAGAAACTGCTTCTCTTTCCAAGTCGGTGTATGTGTTTGGAGATAAGTGGGATGGGTATGATGACTCACACTGCAATTTCAGTTATTTAATGATTTTCTGCTGCCTTTTTTTTTTTTTTTTAATTAATGGGAGGGGGCTGGCTTTTAAAGAGTCTCTTTTTTAACTGCTATGTACAATACAAATAAATGTGTATCTACCATTATGTGTAAGACATATACCTTATTTGGCTGGCAAACTTTGGAATAACTGGTAATATTACTGTGAGTGCTGACATTTTCATTGTATTTCATATACTCTCACTTCTTATTGTTCTTGATCAGACTGAGTGCTTTCATGGCCTGTGAGAAGTCTTACTGGAACCTGAGAGGATAATTTGCAGAGTCTAGCTGCACTGAGAACCACAGAGATGAGTTCAGATTACGGGTGTCTATATGGGTAAAAACAAAAATATAGGACAGTCACTTCGCTACCTTGCAAAAGGCCGTGCCAGCAAGGAGGCATTATTATTGCTCTAAATAAATAACACATGAAAGAACATAATTGGTTTATAATGTAGGAAATGGGTAAAGGATGCATCAAAGTGTTTGGCTTGCCCAAGCATTTTGTGAAAACAACACAGCAAGGTTGTAATGTCATCAGCTCCCCTCCATTTCACTGGAGCTGAGGGCCCTCATCATCCTGTAAATATAGTGCTAGTGAGGTTTTCTTGGCAGCTTTTTAGAAAAAAACTCTATTCTGCTGAGGGATGTTTTCCAAATTACCCAAGGACAGTGAACTGGATATTTTCTGGAATATATTGCAGAAATAGTAGAGTGTATTTGGCTGAGTGTATAGGGCACGTTGTTTTCCTGCATCGTATTGGGCTATGCATTGAGTTCCATGTCAGTGTTTCATTTTTAGAAACCTTAGAAAGAAAAAGTAATTCCTTGAAAGGTAGAAATTAAAAGACATATGAAACCCAAAACAATGTGTCATCTAAAAGTTCAGATCGTGATTGATAAGTGTGGCTTTTTTTATTGTTGGCTGTTAGCTCAGTAATGGATTGTTATTTCTATAAGCTTTGACTGGAGCAATTTGTCTTGAAATACTTTTGTCACCTTTTCATTTTAGGTCCTTTGTAATAGAGTTCTCTAATTTTATTTTTTCATACACAAATGCAGATGACTCAGTGTTGAATAGCATCAGATGAAAACTTGTCATCATTTTATAAATTGATGAAAGACTGAATTCTGAAGAAATATTCATTTTGCAATAGTTTTTAGCTGTTGCATTCTGTGTCAAAAGAAATATTAAATTAATTATATTGGGGGGGAGGTATACTGTGTGTTCGATAATAAAAGCCATTTTCACAGTTTGTAACATTGCAGGGAATGTTTTCCAGCTTATCATAATGGAAACAGGCAAGTTATTTACTTGCCAGAAAGACCTGAACCCTAGCAATCACACATGCCACTTGTGAAGTTAAGGCTCCTCGCAGTGTCCAACCTTAATATGTATTATTATTTTAAGAAATTATACCAAGACATTTTCCTCTTTTCTCTTTCCTCAACTGATATGACAGTGCAGAAATTACTGTAATGTATTTAATATTTTAAAAGGTTTTACTCTCCTATACTGCTTCACTTCTTAGAGATGTTCTGTGTGTCCATATTCATTAATTGATTCTCCTCTTTGTACCTAGAAGATGAGTATTTTTCACTATAACCTTTCTCCCTTTTCCTCAGTTTCACAGTATGTCCCTTTTTTTTAAGTCAATTGGAGTAATTTACTGTCCATGTTTAAATATTAGCCGTAGTTCAGTCTTTTGATAGCACCCCAGTTAGAAGACACGGAGTGCAAGAAAGTGTTTGAGAACTTTTTGGAATAGAAATGACAGCACTTTGGATTTGAATATAGCACAATAACCAACCTTCACTTTAAATACATCATGAGTGGGGTCAGTGCTGCCTGAGCTTTAGCTGTGTGAGCGTCAGTTTGTTTATTTGTATAAATTGTCAGATTTTTTTCTGATTAGTGCACATCCCACAAAACAAGAGTTGCAGGACAAAATCCCCCAAGCATCTTCCAAAGAGGACACAGCTGGTGGCCATGTGGGAGGTTTGACCCTGGTGTTTTGAGGGTTGCTGATACTCCTCCCTGTGATTAGTCACATGCAGTGTCTTCAGCTGGGTTCCTCTTGTGTGATGCCAGGTGTTGTATGTTAGGGATCAGGAGAGGTTTGGTCCCAGCCAAACCCACATTGATCTGCTCAAGAGGAAGCCAAGCAGGTAAACCTTTATACAAAACTATGAGAGCTTCCTAAGCATTTACCATAAAAGCCAGACTTGGAAAAGAAAGATTTTCTACATCCTTTTTTATTGATTTAATTTCTGTAATGATTGTGTTTCAGTATGTGGCTACTGCAAGCAGGACGAATTAGGAAACTTTGTACTTGTAATTTCTACATGGTGTTCCTGTTAAGAACTAAAACATGAGTAATTTGAGAAAAAAGTTGGTATCCTGTCTGAAAGTGACTGCATTGTAGTGTTGGTCTCCACTTGTTGTGGAGCTCATTCAACTTTTAACACAGATATTAATATTTTTACATAAACGTTGAGACAAAAATTTCACCACAAGGCAAGAGGAGAGTTTCCACATGAAATATGAAGTAGCATTGTTCTTGTTGTTACAGCATGTTTTCTGTTAAAGCTGTCAGAATGACTTATTGGTTTTGCATTTCTTGTTGAAATATATTCTGTCTAATAATCTACCTCTTAAATATTTGTATTCTACATAATTATCAGCCCTCCACACATTATCTCTGATATACTTTTCCCTTTTCCTGAAAGGGCAAGAGATCCATTTCTATTCTTTGTAACTGGCAGTATGAGACTGTCCACTTTTTCAGCTGCTGGCAAGTGCCCCTCTGGGTAACCTCTGGCAGTGCAGAAAGCACCATGGTTTAACAATTTGTCTCTGCTTTAATCACACCTCTCAGAGGAGGCTGGTACCTTGCATGACCAAACACTTTCCTATAAGCTGTAACATAAAATATTTAGAAAAAGATTTGGGACATAATTACTAATATATATGTGATTCTTGTACTGAAGCAACAATTTTGATGTTAATCACAATAGATTTGGAAAATGGAATTTTTTTTTGTCTCAAGGGGAAATTTTACAGAAGGGAAATTCAACAGTTGCACAAAATACTATTACTAATCTTAGAGACCTCTGTGGGCTTCTTGCAGCATCAGACAGCAAGGATTTACGGCGTACAAAATTCTTGACAAATGTTGACAGGGAACTAATAATGGAAACGGAGTCAGTGCAAAGATGTTTCAGATGGCTCTGTTACTGAATGGCCTCCAGAAAAAGTAACAACCTCTGAAACCCTCTCAGGTGACATAGTGGCAAATTCTGATGGCTCTGTTCATGTAGGATCCTCCTTTGTGTATTCTCTTTGAAGGAGATACTGAAAGATTCCTGGTGCAGATAATATAAGCTAAAGAGTTCCCAACACATTTATCTTCTAGGTCAAGGCTTCAACTTTACAGCTGTATCTGTTCAAATATAACTGGAAATAGCCTGGCACTGTCCAGAAATAAGCCCTTCATGTGCCAATAGAGACACTGTAACCATAGACATGAAGCTAAAGTCTAGTGGATGTAGTCTAGTGTTTCTTTCTGACAGAAGTTTACATGAAAAAGAAGAGCTTTTCTTAGTACAGTAATAATTAGTCACAAATATATTTTATATTCTAAGACCATGAAGTAATTTCAATTGATAATAAAACTAATTAATACTGTGGAATTATGCTATTTTCATAATGCAAGATAAAGAGCTGAAGAAATTAGCTAGGTTAAAAGCAATCACCCAAGCCTGCAAGACAGCAAAATGTCTGTTACTCACTATATGTATGTAGACTAATGTTTGACTTTAGAGACGTGTAATAGTTTGCTTTGATTTCAGCCCTTTGCTGTGGTGGTCCATCACATTATACACGGTAACATGCTGTTCCCTACCACAGATCTAGGTCCACATACATCAGGCCTTGATATTTTGCACTTAAATGGCAATTCTTTTGATTTTAGTCAACAAAATTTTCAACAAATAAAGACAGCAGAATAAGGCTGTACATTAGATTTGCTTTTCTCTGCCATTCAGAGAATCCTACAGTTTTTGAATCCAGAAGTCACTGGTAACTTGCTGTTGAATGAGGAAGGTTTACTGACAGATACCTCTTTGCTTTACCTAAAATGTTGCGTACAAAAAAAAATCTCAGATAAAACAAACCTTCCCTGAAAATCAAAGACAGATGGTCAAAATCAAACCAAAACACATTTAAGGAAAGCCACAGCAAACAGAGTCCCACTAAGTACATGGTTTTTTGGTTCTGTGAGCCACAGCCCAAAAGGTCATTCAGACTGTTTATAGCAGGTGGTCAGAAAAATACCATATGACCCTGTATCTGTCTGCATTTCAAGTAAAATAACTGTGATGCCTGTACAGTTATTTTGACCACAACTTGATGAAAAAATACAGGAAAAAGTGCTTTGTTTTCTTGGAGCGTTTTGTTTGATTTGGTTTGGTTTCTATTTTTTAAAAAGGATGCAGATTTTTTTGACTGGGACATTTTTTGTGCAGTTGTTGTACTGATCAGGTACTGGTTGTACTGGTTAAATTAACTGAGAGTATGTGTGTCCTTCCTACAGCTTGGTTCAGGTCTATTGGTTATAATTAATTCAGTAGAAACATTCTTTCAGTAATAAAGGTATTGGTGTTTACAGGGATTGAAAGAGTGTGACTATCATAATGCTAGTCTGTATTTAATCCAGTATTTAGTCTTGTAATTCTTGGCCTTTTTTTTTTCCCACAGGTTTTTCATTATTCTTATACAGCTTCATATGTGATTTATAACATACACACAAGGTAGGTCGCATTGTTTTTTCAACATGATGTCATGTCAGTGGTTCTATACATTGGGTGATGCCAGTGTGTTCAACTAAAAACGTTTCCATTTTTTCAAGGGAAGTTTGGGAGTTAAACCCTCCAGAAGTAGAGGATTCAGTTTTACAGTATGCAGCCTGGGGCATTCATGGACAGCAACTGGTAAGCACAGTCATTAAAAATGTATTAACTCCAGACAGACTGAGGTAAAAACAAAATTAAAAGCCTCAAGATGAGTTTTGTTATGTATTTCTGTACGGTGCTACTATGTTCCTGGTACAGCTTTAAGGAAATCTATTTATTTATTTATTTATTTTAAAAATGTGCTTTTCCGGTCTGAACCCAATAAGCAAGTTGTATAAATGCTGAAAGAATCACACCTTCATCTAAATATGCACTCAAGTGATTTTCAGAATAACCATCTTTATGGCTACTGCTATGTGACAAAGAAAGTAAAAGGTGAAGAGAAGTTTTCTTTCAAGCGCAAGATCAATGAAAACTGTGGGCAAAAGCAAAAGCTTAACATCCAAAAGTGGATGTGATGGATTCAATGAAAAGTGATGTTTTCATTTCAGTATGAAAATTACTGCCAAGGTCGGTTATGCTACACTGAATTCATAATAATAAAAACCAGAGATGCTATGTTTCATATATTGTTTTCTTCCAGAAGCTTTACAATTTTTTTATGAACAGAAATCATCCATGATCATCATGACCAAAGTCAATATGAGAAGAAAAAATTGTATTTTTAAAACAGCAATAATTTTAAGCTGACCTCTGTTGGTAGTTGAAGGCAAGAGACTTTTAAAGCTTCAACTCTCTGGATAAGAAATTCAGATAATCCTTGGTTAGTGTTCTGATAACATCCTTAATGCCCACAGGTGTGACCCGGGGGCGTCCTTGCACATCTGAGCTGTTCATGCAGAGAGGCTTTAAGTTGAATGTCTAGAGAATGTACCCTGTTGCTTATATCATTCATCAAGATGATTAGAAAGGAAAAAATGTTTCTGCTTAAAATGTATTGCTTTAAGCAAGTGGAGGAAGGTGGTAAAAAGTAATTGGAACCATGTTTGGTATGTTTTAATAATTAACCACATTAATTTATTAATAATGAGAGCATGGTGACAGGATTAATGGTAATAAATACATAGGTTATTTACCAGGCAGCATTATGGAATGTGGTGAACTGTGTAGGTTGTAGCAGAAGGGAGAAGCATTTGCAAAACTGAACAGATGTAAAAAATATTTTGCAATTCATAAGATTTGTCTGTGCTGTACCTCTGATCAGTAATCTAAAGTAGAACTAAAATTACATGCAGTGATTACTGAAAAATTAATTTTTTCTTTTCCTGAGATGTATCTTAAGAATAGGGTCAGAATTACCAATTATAAACTTCAGAAAAATAACAAATCAGAATAATGCTGTCTTTATGACTTTTACCTAAAATATCATTCTGTAAATGTGTATGGATACTTTCAGACAGGTGGACTCCTATTATGTCCCAGAACTGCAAAAAAATAGATGATCATTTTAGGTACAACCTTAATCATCTAAATTTGAAAACGTTGGCATAATTTATACGTGAGTGAGAATAACATTCCTCATCTTTGTTAATGTCCCTAGTAAAGTTAATGTCATGCTTTAAAAATATCTGCTCCACTGTGGGCTTTATGGTGCCATATGGTCTGCAGAATTAGGAAATAATAACTTTAAACACAAAATCTTCTGTGCACTCTGAATGATATCAAGTGTTGTCACATAGATGTACACCTGCAATTACAGTCTACTGAAGGTCACTCCCATAAAAGTTGCCAATAAGAAGGATATCCTCTTGAAGCTGCTCATGTGGTAAAAGGAGGTCTATAAAGAGACAGAAATGCCTTGCTGCATTACCCTCCCACTTCAGCAACAAGCCAAAAATGTAGCAGGAGCATGAATGAATAAAGACTGTTGTGAATAATGGTTGTTGCTCCTGTCCAAAGGAACATCTGCCTCTAGCAGAACCAGGACAGAGAAATCATTCCAGTAGAATAGCTTAGGCAGAGAAAAGATGTGCGACTGAGGACACGTTGCCATAATGGTTCTCAGTTATAAAATTTGTCATTAGAACAAACACTGTATCAGTGAGTTTTGAGTAAAAAAGTACAGGAAGCAACCAGCAGTGAAACAGAGTACAGAGGAAGTTGTGAAAGGAGAGCCCTAAATCATAGTAATCCATCAGTGGCTATTGAAGGCGCATATCTCAGTGCACGCAAAGATGCAGTCTCATGGGTCCACGTTGCCAAACACACTATGATTGGTTTACTTTCCTGAACAGTACTTATGTGTCTTTTCTGTATAATAGGAAAATAGAAATAATTCATAAGTAAAACAAGCAGTGAAATACTTACTCTAAACAAAATAATCATGATGTATACAATAGTAGATACCTGGGTAATCTCCAAGAGACATTTATTTCAGTTGAAGAACAAGTGGAGAACAAATTAACTTTATATACAACAATTTCATTTAGAAAGACTCATGGCACATACCATGTGGCCATCACATAAACAAAATGTATGTAAATCTCTAAAATGAAGGGGAATAGCACCCATCCAGGTGTGGTGCAGAAATGAATAGCAATACTATAACCATGACAGGTCAGCAAAATTAGCACAAAATTTAAAACACAAGGCACAGATAATGTCTGACTGAGCCACAGACCTTAACTATACACTATAACTATTTATAGAAGGTCCTGAATTAAATCTGAAGTATGGGGCATAACACATGGACTTGGACCAACTATTTTCAATAAATAAACTATAGTGTAAAATAAGACATTTCCAGTCCTTTGTTCTGCAGGGGACCTAAGTAACAGTGCAGCCTACACAGGAATCCTGAGTGCTTCAAATGAGGGAGAGTAGTCAAGAGGTTCAAAAAGATAACATAAGAAGATAAAGAGAAAAAAAATAGAAATATTTGAGAAGGAAAATTTCTATGAAGCCAGGAACTGCTTATTGGACAGAGGAAGGAATATGGCTGCAGTGAAATCTAGTATACAGCAAGACTTTACCTCCTTGTGGAAAGCATGCATCAGTCTAAGTTTACTGTTACAGATAATTTCTAGGGTTGTCTAATGGGACAGCAGATCACTTGTGCCTAGTGAAGAACAACAGGGTTAGGTTTATGTCAGATACCAGGTGACTGGGCTGCAATACCATTGTTTCGACGGTACCACAGTGTTTGCAAGTTATTTCAGTTTCTTGCTATTTACCTAGAGTAGAGAATTTTTTAAAGATTAAAAGAAAAGCTCAGAGAAACATCTGCTGTTTGAGTCATGACATTTTGGTGGTGAAATTGAAAATGTTTGCCGTTGGGGAGAAGAAACTTTTATCTAATGAATTAATGTATTTTAAGGTCACATAGCACTTACTTTTGAGAACTGTTTTCAAGGTCGCACTCTTTAAATTGCTGTCTTTTAACTGTGTTAGAACTGTGCCAGATCTAAAATACCATTTCTGTCTCTTAGTATGTTACAGAGCTGTTTATGTATTTGCTTAACATTACTCATGTTTGATTAAAATTGTGAAAGACATCAGTTGATTATCTCTTTACCTCACCTCTATAGAATCCATCACTGCAGCATTAAGTATTTCCAGGGAAGACAAAATAGCACAACTAGAGACCTAATTGGTTTCATCAACATTTTTCTGCCTCCAGTTTATTGATTAGAGACCTCGTTGCATGTGTCTGAGAAGGAGATATTACCTACTTGGTGGGAAGGCTTTACTGAGGAGAATGCTTTGGGTTTTTTAAAGGGCCTCTGTTGTTCAAATACTCAATTTTTATCCAGTGTTCTCACATTGTTGCTCCTATCTTCTCTGATAGTTTGTAGCAAAGGTTTTCATGTGTTTGTGCTGGAGCTGGTTTGTATCTTGACACAGGGGAGGCAGCCCTTTCTGTCTGGGTCTGTCTATGGGGATCTATCTCAGTAGGAGCTTGAATATAAAAATTCAGACTGGAGATGTCTGGTCCCCAGTGTATGCAGTGTTGTATTTAAGCTGTAGTGCTCCTCTGCAGAGCTTCTTGTGATACAGACAGTTCTCCTCATCAGTTATCAGGTTGGCCACTTCAAGTAGATCCTGGTCAAGCCTGGGGAGAAGTTGTTCAGTTTGATGTAGCTTTTTCATAACAGTTTTGCGTCAAGGTTTTTCTGCCTGGGTGGTGGTACATGTTGAGCATTTTGTATAAAATGCTTCACTCTATTTCACTTTATTTTATGAACATATATCTATACAAGTCACTTTGCCTTTGTATTTATAACAGGTATTTTATGTTATTATTGCATTGAGCTCATTTTTCTTTTGATATATAGTGTATTTTTGAAGGGAACTTGATTTTACGTTTGGTTGGATCAGCATAAGTAATGATCTGTTGGCTTGCATATGAATGCCTATGCATAAATAAATATATATTTTAACAAAGCAGAAGTAAGTCAAGAAAATATTTAAATATTATTAAAATATTATTAAAATATTATTAAATATTGTTAAAATATTATTAAAATATTATTTAAAATATTTTGTAGGAGTTTGACAGCTTGCTGTGTCATAATCTGATGCTATCAACAAAACATAGCAGTATAAAATGGTTGGACTGAAGATGAGCTTTTACTATGGTTTTTTTTTGTAATTGTTTAGAATTACTTATTACCCTGTATACACAAAGATCAGTCTGTTGACTGTAGCTGAATTGTGGATTCAGGACGCTCTCATCAATTTTCAGAAAGTACTTTAAATATCAGAAAACAAGAATTTGTCCTCTTGTTCAAAAAAAAAAAAATATTGAGCAGGCTACTCACTGAAAATAGGGCTTAGAAGCTGAAGCTTTTAAATAAAAAATGAAAAAAAAATCCAGTGAAAAAGGACCTTATCTTGTATCAAAACTAGCTAAAAACAAGCATACAAACAGAAACTCAAAAACAAAACAGAGTAAAATCTACTTTAATTGCTCTTAATAAATACACCAGTTTAAGAACTCTCTACCCTTTGCCTTTGTGATCAGTCATCTTTATCCTGGTTGTCATCTTTGGAGGTGCCCTTCACACCCCTATCAATATCTGTTGCCCCATAAAAATGCAAATCTCTATCGGATTGTTGAATTTCTGCATTAACATAACATTACCTTTCAAATGCCTTCTCCTTGTCCAAATTTTAGGGTTTTTTCAATAGTTTTCAAAGACCATTTTAGATAACAGAAATACTGCAGAAGCAAAGTTCATTGATGTTACATTATTTTCCAAGTACCCAGATAAGCACTAGACAGATTTTAGTGATTGAGGAATTGTCAGGACTATGCTACACACATACCTTGCTCAACACATGCTTTAGCAGACATTAGTTGCTGAAAGCTTCATTTACTATTTGGCCTATCAAGGTGCAAAGTACAACTGCTATAAAAATTGGTAACTTACCTTTCTGTAAAATGTTTGCCAGGTGTTTTCTTTTTGCGTAATTAGTGCTGTGGGTACTTGGCACCCCCTCCTGGCAAAAACACTTGCATATGCAAATGAAGTAGATGCTTAATTATGCTAATGAAGCCAGTCCTAAATAAATATATTTCTTCTGCTGTTTTTATTTGCAAAGTCTTCTGCTCTTTTGACTTACTCTACTTTAGATGAGTAACTTAAAATCACATATGGAAATGTCAAGGATTTATTTCATCATTCCTTCTAATGATTATGCTGATGAGGAAAATGGCAGTTCAAACTTAGAGGAAAATCTCTGCTTGAATTTATTCTGTAAACCAGAAATAAACAAGAATACTTCAATATGACATTAACCTCAGGTATGAGTTCTTGTTTAAAATATATGAGAGGTTCCTTACAGAACTTCAAAGCATATTTGGAGACCCTTTGTTTTGATGAGGATGTTTTTATGAAGAAAGGGAACATGTATGGTTTAGCATTGCCTACTCAGTTGAGTCTTTAAGGGATTTGACCATAACTCTAGCAAATGCTGAAGTCGTATCTTTGTGAAGGCAGTGAGAAATTAAGGAGACTAATAAAACCTTTTTATTTTCTCTTTCAAATGTTTTCATTACATTTCTAATATCCAGCTGGGAAACTTACTGTATCAGAGACTGAGAATTTGAACAAAGAAGTGGAAATATTTACGGAAAAAAAGCACACAAAAAGATTTTTTTAATGGAAATTTTTGACCAGCAGCTAAAGTCAGAATATGTATTATTTTGCAAGATGGCATTCTGGTATTTTTTTGTGTTAGATAAAATGTGCTAAATGGTCAGATCCTGTAATGAAATGATACGAAAGCTACTTATTAGCATACTTACTAATAAAACTAAAAGTTTTATGCTACTTTATTTTTTATACAAAAACTGCTTTTTATCGAAATCATGGTGAGCATGGGCAATATTTTTTTTCCACAGAAGAATTAGAGTTACCTAAGAGTATTAAGTAAAACTGTCTTGCTGCTGCTGTACATTGGATTTTCTCTTGGATTTGTCAAGCTAGGATTACAAAATCTAAATGTTTTTTGTTTTTTTCTTTTAAATGATTCAATTCAAAGTATTCTTCACAGGAAAAAAAAATTAGTTTCTCTGAAGATATTCTACTGAACTAATTTACATTTTCAATTATTAATTTCTAGGTGCCAACTCCACTTAACTATAGATTGGAGGAGCATTTAATGAGTGTTCTGTGGTTTCAAAAGTGATACTCAATATGAAAGCAGTTTTTCCCATCTCAGAAGAGGAGAATGGAGAATGCAGCCAGAAAACATAGGCAGTTTTGGAAAACAGGGAAAAATACATTTTTACATATCAAGGTTGGATATATTCAGTAAAAGATTTGTGAGCTCTAGAGAGCAAGAGTATTATCAATGGAAGCAAGGCTAAGTTGAGCAAAGAAGATGCTTCATCATTTTGGTTGGTGAAAGGCAATGAACATGTCCTGTTATCAAAAGCAACTTAAAAATATGAGTATTAAGGACTAGATACTGTTATCCCTTTGTGAGAATAGCTACTTGGCTGTATCTGAAAGAGGTGAAGTAATAATGAGAAAATCATGTTTTATAGGAGCATTATTCCTCTACTACTGTTTTTCATGTAGAACAGTAAAAGGCCCAGCAGCTTTATAGTGAATAAATTGAGAGGGCAGATAACAGATGTTTCCTTTCCCTTTTCCCTGGTTCTTCTCACTGTATCTGTTTCTTATCACTGATCTAGCATGCAGCTAATATTTGAATCAGTATGTAAGCCATGCACACAGGTAGCATGCTTTTCTATCCAGTCTTGTATCAATAACTCTTTTGGAAGCAAATATATTGAAAATTTAAGATATCATTGTGCTAGAGGGCAATTTTTTTTTCACATACTTACTTATGTGGATGTATATATGTGTGTATATATATATTTTTTTATATATATATATATACTTATATATATATAGTCCCCCAAAGACACACACAAACAAGCACAGACACACACATTTGATAGGAGCAGTCTTCAGGACTTTCCCATGTAGCAGCCTTCAGGGAGCAATGAAAACAGCAATATGCACCTCTCATCTAGACTATCATGTTGTTCAACATGTGCGTGTGTAACAAAGCATATCTGAATATTCACACTTCCATCTGTTAGCTAATATTAACTGCAAGTCCAATGGCTCGTAAAAGAGAACCGCTGTGCTTCTTGTGTGAAAAATGTGTGGCTTTCTGTAATGCAGAAATATGAAAACTGTATTTCAGAAGTCTAAAATTCTTCAGAAATAGCTACCCATAAAAACTGTGAAGCACAGTCAATGAGAAGAGAGGTTGAAATCTGACTGAACCTTTAGCTAAATCAGAGTTGAAAAAGGTTAGGTTTTATCATGGACTGTATTTTCACATAACTCAAAAATCCTGCCCAAAAACTTTACAGGCTTAATTATGTCCATGGAACGTATACTCATGTAGTCACTTCATATTTAATATTTTAAAAAAAGGCTATGATACACCTCAGGATGGGTGTAAAAGATGATGTGACAAATTTTCCACCTCATCCTGCAGGCTCTTTACATCAGTCAACCAGGATTTTACCCATAAGAATAGAGTAGACAGTCCTTGTTATTATTAAAAACCCCAACAAAACAAGCAAAAAAGACTCCAAAACAAAGAAAAAAAACCACCTCACAAACAAAACTAACAAACAACCCCCCAAAAAACCAAAAAGTAAAACTTGTATATACTTCATGGATGATGATGTTATGACTCCCTGTTGAATCTTTATAAGCATGACAACTCTGATGAGAAGAAAATAAACCTTGACAGATTATGACCACACAACTTTGGGCATGTTCAGTGCTCTTGGTGGCTCTTTCTCTTTATTTTAGCCCAGTCCTTCTTGAAAAAGAGACATTAAATTCCATCATCACCAACCCATAAATGTCCTTGCATGTGTTTTTTTTCCCTGCAATGGGGTTATGACTTCCCCACTGTGTTTGTGCTGAAGGACCAGAGCCGATTAAACTTTTACTGCACTGTGTTAAGGTGACTTAGGTTTTCATGTTGACTCAGCCTGAGCCAGACAGTGAAATGCAAAGAACTGTTTGTGGATACATAGTTGTGGAAAGTGTATAACCACTGACAACTTCAAGGCCAAAGCAGCCCTGGAGAATAAGGATTAAAAAGTCAGGTATACTGTTGATACCTAAAAGAAAACGAAGCATTGATTTCCTTCATTGTTTATGGCAGGTTGCAGTACATGTACAGAAATACAAGGGAAGAGTTTTGTGTGGAAAGAAAGCATCTGCTTTCAAGTGTTTCCCAGACTCTGAACTGTTCCAAAGAGAAATGCTGTTATAAGAGCTAGAAAATATTTCCTCATTCCTGTTTGTCACATTCCTAATGAGATGTTTTAAGACAAACTGTCTTTCTTGCATTGCGTGCACTGTTTGTGTGGAGTCTTTACAGGTAGATGTCATACACTAAAATTTTGGACCATTATAAAGACAATTGGCAACTTGAACACTGTGCACAATTGGGAGATCAAGGCATGTGCATCATACAACAAGATGAACTGGGTCAGCAATAGTAGGTGAAAGGACGAAGCTTTGTATTGAATCCTGCTGGGGTTTCTCATGTAGAAGGTGCTTAGAGGCATCCCAGTCTATTTCGGTATTTGCACAATTTACAAAGTTCTCGGGGATTGCCTACCACCCTAAGAATAGTAGAAAATGTAAACATGACTTTACAGCTCAGCATTTTCAAATCTCTATCTTTTGACTTTGGTCCTTGCTGTTAGGATGCTACTTCCTTACATTTTGTCAAAGAAAAAAGAGCTACTCTACATATTTCTCTGTCATCCAACATTGCTTTTTTTTCTTTTGGAGTAACTAGGTTGAAATTTTTCCTGTTTAGCATGGTACAGATTGATCAGTCTGGGCATAATTGAATGCTTGATATCAGTGTGAGATGAGCCTTCAAAATACCAGAGATAATTTTAAACGATTTAATGGTAAAGACTATGATTTTATTATAAGTCAGTAAGACCAACCCAGGCATGTAAGAGTTGCACTTCTGTCTACACTCTTCTATGCTGGCTCATTAGTCACTTACTTTCAGTAAGTATGAGTAACAAGGACTGTGAATTCCTGAGCATACACTGTTTATGGATAATTCTGTTACACGCATCACTTAGGCGAAGACTAAAGGGCTGAGCAGACCAGTCCTCAATGACATTTTACACAGTGCTGCAGCCAGGGCAGTTCTTCAGGCAGCTCCATGGGGGCAAGACAACCTTACTGTGATCCTCTGTGCAATCACAAAGATGTATTAAGCAGCTTTTTGTGTAGGTTGTAGTTCAGATATTATATGTGATTTTATTTATATAACATACAAAGCACAGTGTTTGCGCTCATGAGAAGGCTGTCATGGGATTAGGCAGGGTGTGAATTTAGTGAGTGTCGTGATCCAATATCATTGGAAAGGCAACATAATCAATGTGTATTGAAACAAAAGAGGGCAATGCGTTGCAGCATTTATTGGAAATCAAGGACATAAACATCAGAGTTACCACGGAGTTGCTGATACTCTCTGAGTTCATGACCTGGTTTATGTCATGACATTAGTAACTAATCTTATGGGTTCATTATGAGTGCATCCTTGCTATTGTTTACAGTAGATTTATAAACTATCCAAATAGCAATTAAATATAATAGCCTTGTAGATTGTTTGCAGTTGTTCAGAAACGATTGTGCTAACACATTAATGTGATGTAGTGGCATTAGTCTAGACAGAAGAAAAGTGGTGCTTCAGTCTTCTGTTCTTCATGCTCTGTCTGGCAGCTTGATGACCACAAAAATAAAATATCATAACTGACACCAAAAAAAAGGCAGTACATGGTATTGGGGTATATGTGTTTTGAGGTCTACATGTTCCATACTGATCAACAGCTACTTCCTCTCTGCCTTAATTATGACAAATCAAAACGATTGAAAGCTTCCTCTGAAAAAATTGCTGCCTAGGTCAATCATTATGTTTAGAAAATTGGTACCTTTAAGAGTAAATATAGTTATTATTGCTTACAATTATAACAATTTTGTTATTATCTATTATTTGGTTTCTGGATAATTTGCAATGTGTCTGATGATTTTGGAACATAGATCTTACAGGGTTAGAATTTCTCTACTGCCATGCATTGCTTAGGTAGCTGATGGTACCTGCAATGCCCAGTACCTGCATAATTTAGTGGTCTCTGTGCACATGGAAGTATGGGGTAAGAGCTGGAGCAAGTCAGAGCTGAAGAGCTCTGAAAATTTTATACCAGTATAGATTGAGCTGCAAAAGAAAAAAATAATCTGCACAGAGGAAGTCAGAGCCATTCTACACTTTTGAAGACTTGCAAAGCAGCTGTATTGCAAACTGTATCAGACATTTTAGCCTGAAATCATGTTTGTGGGAACTCACGATCTAAATAGGTTACAAATATAATGTAGGGGAAATGAATATAACACAAAGCTGCTTTGCAATACAATTCCATAAAACTCCTTGAAATTGTCATTCTGTACCATATGTGATCTGGATACAAAATTTGTAAAATATGGGAAAAAAAAGACTTCTGGAAAAAGTCTGTGTAATTGTAACTCACAAAGTCACTGATGAATACTCTAACCTTCTAAAATTCACAATTATAGAAGCTTTATAAGCCACTTTTCTGTGTTTTATATTATCTGAAATATAGTAATTGGTTTTGGAGATTGCTGCAGGACCTGTAAGGGAGACATTAGCAGAATAATCAGTTGCACCAGTGAAATGCATTATAACTGTTTTGGGTTTAGTTGCCACCTTGCATTTTACTTGCCTCTTGATGTGTGATTGTTCCTGTTCATTACCATGGAGCTTCTTCCACATCTGATCACTGTGGGCAAGAATGCTAGACACTGGCCCTTTATCTTGCTACTTTTCCAACAAGTGCAAAGTACCTCCTAGAAGTCTGGTTTGTCAATGTAATTTTGTATGCAACATATATACTGTTCCCTTTTATGGAACAGTAAATTAAAACCTAATTTGGAAACAGTAATGTCCAGAGCACTGTCACAGGAAGTTTGGTGGTGTGCCCATCATTCTTACCGTGCCTGCAGCCCATGAACAGTTTGAGTGATCCCTGTGCCAGTGGAGTTATGTTGAAGATGGGTGTTGAGTCTCAAGCTGTAGGTAGAAATGAGCTAAATGACATCACAACACCAGTTCATCACAGAGCACAGGAAAAGCCACCTCTTTCCTGCAGCCAAATAGAGACCTGAAGGATGTCTGTGGCTCACTGCAGCATGTGCCTTGTGTGGCTCTTGGCCACAGAGCAGCTTTGATACAGACCAGAGGTTTAGATTGCCATCATGGAACTCCTAGATTGGTATAACAAACTGTTCCTGTATAACACTGCATGTCCAGTTCTTCTGGCTGATGTGTTCTTCCTAAAATGGGCATTTATTTTTCTGTGAGGGAAAAAAGAAAATAGCAGTTATACTGTTATTGCATCGACACACAAAGCACATAATCTTAAGTACACCTTGTTTCAGTGAGAAGCTGCTTCAAGTAAATAAGAGTTTGGCAAGGAAAAAGGGCAGGAAGGGGTCCTCACCTTCTGTAGCTGTGGGTATAGTGGTCTGGCAATCTCAGTTTAAGGCTGTGAGACCCAGGGGTATAGTAAGTGAAATTACAGATGACAAGAAAATGTTTGCTCAGTTTGAACTTGAAGAAGAGAGCAGACATTACACTGTGACATCAAATAACGTAATCAGTGGCTCTATTAGAAAAAAAGTGTCTATCAGAACTTTGGAGGATGCTAAATAGTGGTAGAGAAGATGCCAAGCCAGGTGTTTATTTGAAAGCTAATGCACTGGCAGATATTATGGGTGATTTGCAGTATTTTTTAAATTGATGAAAACTATTTGTAAGTTTCTGAAGTGGAGCTATTTGTATAATTTTCCAGATATGTCAACCAGAAAGTGATAACAAATATTTTAAGTACTTAAATGAAAAACAAACTTGTTACTTTGACAGCAGGTCTTGAAAAATGGCAACCAAATTGTTTCCATGTGGATGAAGGGGTTTGATTTTAGTTTCTTCCTGTAGTCCAAAGTAAGTTCCAATATTTACAAATCCAATTAAGTGCACGGATATCTGCATTTTCCATAATTGTAGTGAAAACAACAGTTAGCAGTTGAAACCACAGGTTTTTATAAAAATGAATAAAAAAAAAATGTTAAAGTTTGTTGGGTTTTTTTTTTTAATTTGAGGTCCCACTTGTACTGAACTTTTCATATCGAGCAGCGTGTTGTCCAAGAAGCAAAGAACATTGACTGTTTGGATATATATAATAAGTCTGTATGCATACATATTATCATGCAGTATAAACACTGCCAAGAAAGTTTGATGACTCTATTTAGCTTCAAGCTAATTTTTGCTTGTATCATTTAAATTTGAGGGCTCTGTGCCAGTATCCTCAACTCTGGGTTTTACCTGGTAGTTAACTGCTGGTTAAACTGGCTGTATGAAAGGTATTTAAACTGCACTTGCATATGGCACACCTTCAGCTGTGGCCTAGCTAGGTTATGAAGTGAGTCTCATTCTTAGGGACATAGTGGTGGACTCAACGATCTTAAGGGTCTTCTCCAACCTAAATGTTTTTGTGATTCTGTTCTGTGATTCCCCCATTACTGTGTGCTTTGTGCTGCCTCGTGCTCCAACATGAAGTCAGAACTAGGAGAAATACAGCTGCTGCGTGGGTGACGGGATCTTCTTTCTCTTCCCAGTCTGGAGTTAAACAGTGAAACAGTGCTGTGCCAACTTGATACTGCACATGAAACTGGAGAAGTCATGGTTTAATCTCTGAAGAGCAAAGTACAATATTTGCTGGGCAACTAAGAAAGTATTCTTTATTTGGCTTTCTTCCGTCTCATGAATAGCTCAAATTATTTGTTTTAACAGTTGTTAGCAAGAAAACATATTTCATCTGGAAATTTTAGTGAATGATCCAACTGAAGGCAGCTGGATTTGGCCCTGGTTAATATATGGTAACACAGAGACAGAACAAATGGTAAGAGGCAAGCCCAGATGGAATAGCATCTTGAAGTTTTTGAAGAATTAATTATCCAACTAATTAGCTGGCAGTCTCACAAGAAGAGGGGATGGAATTTTGCTGAATGCTTAGGAATTAAGTCAGACAGAACCTGTGCAGAGATGTAGCTATCAGCCTTGATGATGGTGGAGTCAGCTGGTTAGCCAGACTATGTGGGTCCACAGGATGACACTGGTTTCTGCATCAGTAAAACACCCTTCTGCGTAGAGCAAAAAGTGCAGTTGAGTTGTCTATTATATAGAATGTTGTGCTCTGAAGACACCTGTACTAGTCCAGGGAGTGGTGAACTCTGTGTCCTTGCCAAGGTCACACAGAAATATAGCCAGAGATGGGCTGCCTGAAGAACCTTTAGGTTGATGTCTTTAGCTCTGTCATTAGCAACTATGGGAGTTCTGCAGCCAGAAATATTTCCTGAACGCCAGAAGGTCTCCTTCTGGGCATAATCAGAAATTCCTTAGTCTTGTTGTAGCTCATATTTTCCATGTGAAAGGTAAGGAAGACTGTCATGTTCTCTGGGGTATTAAGTGGGAGTGCTGAAGTTGTTCCAAGTTGGAGTAGTTATTTATATATATGTTGGTCAGAGACTCTGTGGAAAAATGATTTTCTCGGCTCAAACTCTCACCTGTACAGAAAGAGATCAGTACTTGTTGTATGGATTTTTTTAACCAGACATACAGATGCAGATGTCTTCTTTGTTTCCTTTCCAGCTGTATCTGCTCTGCAGCTTTAGAGTTTGGTTAGCACCTTCCTTCAAGTAGGTGTTAGTCCCGATGAATCCATGTAATGCCAAATGATATCAGTAGTCACACTCCGCTATTTCTTTTCTTTCCAAGCAAAATGATGGAGTCTGTGTGTTATCTTTTTATCTTGAAAAATTAATTTCAGGAGCTGTTAAAACTTAAAAATATAAAGGTAAACCATGTAAAGCCCACTGACCCTTGCAGTTTGCATTACATATTTCTGTTATTATTGTTGATGACAAAATTATCTGTGTGGATGACATCAATCAGGAAGTCAAATAAATCTGCCATGGTCAAACTTTGGAGGATTAATTAGAAAGATTCACTCAGTAAGTCAGGAAAATAAATCCCTGATATGTTAACTGTTATGGGAGAGGTGTCCAAGTTTTCTCAATGATAAATATCAAGACAGTTTTAATGTTTGTGCTAACTCATTTTTTCTGGTTTATTTGTTAGTTGTTAGTGACTTCTGCTGTCATTTTACATCAGATAATGTGGAAATATTAAATTGGCGATCTGCAAAGTTATGCCTTATGGGACATCTGTACCTTTTCATGGCTTTAAACTGTGGCCACACTACACTAAGAAGTGTGACACGGCCAACAAGTTTTCCTGGTTGTGGTATGGAGTGGGGAGACCCACCTTCACTTTGGGCCAGGCATGACATGAGTGAGTGATGTTGCTTCTAGACCTCTCTTGTATTGGGGAACAGCAGTAGCAATACATTGTACCTCATCATCATCATGGCTGGGCTTCGCGAACGAAGATTTGGGGAGGGCTCTACCCACGTTTGTTACAAGCGTGTTGGTGGCTAAAAAGGCCAATACGAGACAGGCACGCCCGGTTGCAAAAGGCACAGCAGAAGGACTCCTAAGATGGTGTATTCTGCAAGGCACCATTCTTTCTGTGTTGTCTTTTTTCCTCAAGGGTGATCCTGCATGCGTTCTCAAAAGCATCCGCAGCGTTATAGGTGGTGTGTCTCCAGACCTCCCGATTGGAGGCCAGAGTAGACCAGTTATGATGATCAATATGGCCAAGGCTGAGATGTTGTTTCAGGGAGTCCTTGTATCTTCTCTTTGGGGCTCCTCTCATGCAGCAGCCGGTGGCAAGTTCACCGCTGCCAGGCCGGGCCGGGGCCACACCGTGCGCCCGCTTCCGGGCACATCGTACCTGTAGGATTAGTGATTGCATAAGCTATTTTAAGAACTTGCTGCATGGTAATCTCCCTTATATTCATATTTTTATATTCATAATAAAATAAGTTTATCCATGCATAAGTTAGAGAAGGGACTAATGCTAGATTGTTAAGGCCACCCCCCTAACAACAGTTTTGAGAGAAATTTGACTCTCTCTGGTAGAGTGACTGATGATTGGTTCCAGGGAGGGGGATAAATTGTGTCAGCAAAGGCTGCAGCTTTTTTTCTCTACCACCTAAAGAAAACTGGGCTTTTGGATATAAGTACAAGTCTGAACTTTGCTGTCTGGATGAATTTTTAGGACATGTGCAAATATCTGATTGCGATTCCGTCTCTGCTGCCAGGGCTAATGGGCTGCTGGCAGTCCCTGCTGGAGAAACTGCCCCTGCTTTGGTAGGGAGGTCCCAGCCCTGCTTCACTCAAACTCAGTGCCTCTGTGAAGGGCAGGCGATCACACAGTGATTCCAACAGAGCTCCAAGAAAGCTGCTGCTGCTGCCCAGGTGGAGTTTAAAAGGCTTGTGCTGTTGCTGAAATGCTGCCCTGCAATCAGAGGAGGGATTGAGCATGGATGTGCCCACGCAGGAGGCTTCAGTGGAGCTCCTAATGGGAAAAAGTGGAGTATTTTTCTGTAATTTAGTGGCTTTTCTCTGCCTGTAGTGTTTGGAATGATTAAAGACACACAGGGGGCCTCTCCAGCTACTGGCACCGGGTTTGTGTTCGGCTGGGAGATTGAATGTCTCTGTTTTCACAGCTGTCTGCCATCTGGAACTGCTCGGACTGGGTGCTCTGCTGAAGACTCAGCCTGAAATCAAACAGTGCAATTGTGAAACGTGTTACAAACAATGAATAAGGGTTTTGGAAGAAATCAATTTAGAAGAAGGTTTATGAAAAAAGTACTTTAGAGGCTGCCAGATGTGGAAAAAGGAGATGGATTAGTGCTATGGTAGAACATTAGAGCAAGCAGAGCCTCAGATTCTTTACAGTCAGCTGAAATAAATGTGAGCATTATTAAGAATCAATCTCTCACTAATCCAAAGCATTCCTGCAGGTGTTTGTCATTAATTGGAAAATAATTAATTTAAAATAAATAATTTAAGAAATGCTCTGTGTTTTTTTTTCCATTTGGTTTAAGACTTGATGTGATTAGCTGTGCAAAATCTATAGGAAAACAAAAAGACAAATAATTTAGAAGGCAATAGATTTTGACATTTATCCTCACAGCATTATTACCTGAAGGTCTTAACTAACAAATTACTTTAAATTGTCTAAAAATACTTGTTAAAGATGTGTTGAAGTAGTTCAAAACAGCATAATAATAATTTTCATATATGATAGCATATCCTGGTTCCACTTTATGCCCTTTTCAATATATTCTCTTATTGTCATGGCTGAAAGCTGTGAAAGCATTTTGAGCACAAAGCCTCTGATGTATTCATGAGAATACCTGTCTGATACACAGTTAGCAACTCCTCTTTTTAGCAGTTTGGGAAGATTCAGTAGTTGCAGTCAACAATTTAGTACTTGTGATGTAGTAAATAGACCCAAGTGTATACTGAGAAAAGCCCTTTTACTATTACTTACTCTCAGATACCTGAGTGGAGATAGACTAGCAAGGGAAATTTTTGGTTCATGTGACATTGCTCAAAACACAATATACAAAGTGATGACTTCCAGTGTGAAGTCCCCACCCTGGAAACCTTTGGGAATGTATTTAATTTTACTTACTGGAGTCAGGTAATGCACATGTGTTTTCAAGATTCTGCTCCAAGAATACTTTTGTTTGTTTTAATTTCAGTGTCATGATTTCCTTCCTAACTTGCAGTATTTGAGAGTTTAAATCTCTGTTACAGGAAAAGTAGTAGTCTGAATTCTCTCCCAGTCACTTGCTCTCTCTTACACTCAATTTTAAAAATCAAATTGTGGCTCATAAATTCAGCCTCTGTGTATTGTTGTACTGCAAATAATCAACATCAGCAGCCACTTCCTGAAAAATGAAAATTTTCATCTAGTCTCTGTGTTTTTGAAAGAAAATATTGGAAATATATTTTAGTGCAGCATAAAGTAGACCTGTAAGGAGTTTTCACCAGGAAGCTTGGTGGTAATGTTTAAATTGAGCAAGAAAGAAAAATGTATGAAGTAAAGAAAAGGAAATTAGGTGATGGGCAGGAAGGGGAGGATTTGACATTTAAAGACTTCCTCTGCTTTGCAGCCTGGTGTAGGAGATTTTTGCATGTTTCAGCTACGAAATAGTTCCATTTCTATTCTTAGTTGATGGGCTTGTGAAAATCCGCATAAAATAAAACCAGTGTCTGTTTTCCTTCTGAAGTCACTTCACATTTGATACCACCTTTTGTTGCTGGTCAGTGTTGTAGGTGCAAATGCTAGAGAAAACAAGATCTATTCACAGTCTTGTGAACAGAATTAATTGCAAGGGGTGATCTATTAGAGTTTCAGTATTTTTAGAGTTATATAAAAGGTACATTTTTGTACCATATAAATATTATACTGGGGAGAAGAATTCACAGTGAGTCTGCCTTTCAGAAATGCCTTTCTTGGCACTTAGTGTCAGATGAGAGTTTGGATTTTGTAGCTACACAAAGTACTTGTGCTTAATTGAATCCACCACCTACATTTACAGACAAGAAAGTGAAGAGCCTCTCAGGCCACGACTAAGTAGCCTTCACAGTAATGTTATCACTCCTATTACACTTCTACTGCCTGTTTTGCTGCAGAAATCAACATTTTAGTTCCCAAGTCCTTATTTCCAAGTGGTGAATGAGTTAAATAATTACTGATGAGCACTTTGGCATGTTCAGGAATGGAGGGGAATGCAGCCCTGACTGCAGGGGTGGGCAGCGTCACTGTAGGAAGTGAGCATGGGCCATTCCTGTTGGTATAAACAGCAGTTCAGGGGCTTCATGGCACCTCTTGGAATATAATAAATAGCCAGAATGAGATTAAATTAGTAACCATAATGTTGAATCTTCCTAAGATATTTTTACAGGCTCAAGCATGGGGATATTTTGAAATGCTATGGGCAGTGAGTGCAAAGCCAGTGCACCAACCCTAAATCATCCATGTGCATTTATGTGCACTTTAGTTATGTCAAGGAACATGAATGGTTATACCTCATAAATGTTTTGCAAAGGAACATAAATTCATCATTTTTTATGTTAATTCACATAAGCAATGAGTGTGAGGCTTGCTAGAGAGAGAGCCACTAGGTGGCTTTGAGGGTTTTCAAGAACTTTAAAGTGTTCCAATACAGGTGTTCAAAAAAAAAAAATATTGGGGTTTGGAGTAGATTTCAAAGTTGAAGGAGCATGTATCAGGAGTGGTGAGGAAAGAAGGGAAACTTTGTATGACAGAGTAGGCTAAGAAGACTGTGAGGATGTTCAGAGGATGACTGAGAACTGGTTGAGACTGGAGACAAAGCCGCTTTATGAAATGAATGGGCAATAAAGCCAAAGCAGCCAGTGGTCAGTGGCACATCGGTGAGTATCCTTCTGAGATATTTGCTTATCTGAAATCTGTCAAATGGAATTAGCAATGCCTGCTAACTAGTAATAACAGGATTAAAGATCTTTTTGTGGTTCAGTCATAAAACAAGTACTCCTTAATCCTGTGTTTTGACTGGCACTGATGGCTTTAAATAAAAGTTTTTCATTGCAGAGACAAGACAATTTGCAGATCTTCACCATTAAAAATACTAACAGTCTGAAAAGGGGGGAGAGAAGCAAAAATGATCCTCCTGATCTTCCAAAATTAATTATATTGATCTCATTTAATTGAAGAAGCTTAAATAAAGTAGAATCATTTGACCAAGTAGGCTTTTTTGGTAATCTCTTGAAAGCTTTTGTTTACATAAGGAGATACTGTCAGCTGTAAGAAATTGGTCCTTACTAACCAACAGTCATTAGAGTGGTTCCCACTACTTAGTCTATCTCTAATGTAGTCTGATAGGAATATTTTTAGTTCATATAAAAAACAAGTATATGGCTAAACTATTTAGGTTTTCTTGGTTAAGCAATTAACCATGCCTTCTTATTGCTTGTATTTGTTTCTTTAACTTCAGAAGAAAAAGTGCATCTTTACTGTGGAAGTACACATTTACAGGAAATTCTCATTGATATTATTTCAAAAGCTTGATATATCCAGCATTCTCTAATCCTTGTTTTCTTCTGCTGTTAATGTTGGGTCACACATCAGCTTCCCATAAATTCTCAGCTGTACCAAATACTATTTATAAAACTATAAATGTGATTACTACTTGGTACATTTTGGATTATTCAAACTGGATCAACTATTTTTACTTCAGTTTTGAGCTCACTGCTGAGTTTTGAATTCTGACCATAAAAGACTTAGTCCCAAATCACCACTGTTTCCCAGTAATGGTTAAAATCATTTAATTGATCATGGTATGAAAAAAACTCAGCTTTATTGCTTTCTGCAGCAGAAATCACGAAGTGGCTACTGTCAAAAATCATTAGTTTGGGGACTCATAGGGAAATCTATTTCAGGTAGTAATTTAGAAGCAAAGGGAACAGTAGTAATAGTGATAATGAAACTTTGCTCTTTGGTTAGTATTTTCCCATAATTCGTTTATCACAGAAGTATGAGAGAATGATAAATGACTGGGCTCTTAATGGTCTTTGGTGGAAATCTGTTTACTTCATGTTAGACTCCCTGAGACACTGTGTATCAGTGTACATTTTGGAAATCATGTAACAAAAATTTCTTTTGCATATTGTTTCCCTGGTGCTGTTACCTGCATTTTCTGTATGAATCAAGATGGTGCATAACATTGCTGTTAGATTGATCCCATTGCTGTGAAACCACATATGTGGCCATTGTAATTTAACAAAAAAAAAAAAAAAAGAAAAAAACTACAACAAAAATGACAGTAGTTCTGCATTCTGGAAATGACAGTGGTTCTGCCTTGTGTACCCATCTGTAGCTTTTGGCTTGTTAGTATCTCGAATGTTTGGTTTTTATTAGCTTGGACTTGAAAAGATAGGGCCAAGGATGAAGTTTGGGACAACACGTGCCTAAACTGTGCAGCAGTGAAGTGCTCGAAGATCTCCTGGCTGGTAGTAGGAAGGCAGTCGTACAGCCCGTTGTGGCAGATGGCTGAAAACATAAGTATTTCCATGTCATAAGCCTTTCTCATCATCAGTGTATTTGTCTGCTGCCCTTTTTGCCATCCCCATAATCCACCAAAGTATTTTTTATTCATTTTATATTACTTTTTTTTCTTCTTTTTTTTTTTTTTTTTTTTTTCCCTTTACCTTTCTTTTACTGCACTTTGTTGGGAAACCTGGAGCTCAGTCTCACAAAATGAGTGAACTTGATATCCTTTGCAACAAAATGAGCAGGGAAAGAAAAGCAGACAAGACTGAGGAGGGGCAGTGAAGAAGGACAGGACTGCCTGTCCAGTCTGTTGCTCACAGGAAAAGGAGAATGAAGAGCCTAGGCTTGAAAAATAAAGAGCATTTATACAGCACACTTGAGATGAAATGTTTGTGTGTCAGTCAGAAGTAGTGTCAGCAAGCTGAGAAAAGTTAACTACAGACTGCTACTTGTTTTTGCTTTTCCAGTATGTTCTCACACCATGATATAAAGCTGTAACTTATATTTACAGTGTATGTACTATGCTGTATGTCCTTACAGAAGCGTGTCTAATTTCACAGTTGGAAAAACAGATGGTTTTATTGGATAGAATAGAATTAATGGAAAAATTTCTTTATCTATTCAGGTGTTATAAAACTTCTGTATGATTTTGAGGGATGTAATAATATTTCTTAAGGTGAATAGAAACATTTCAACTGAGAATACCATTTCAAAGGAAGAATTAGGCTTACCATACATATTAAAAGTTTGCTTAGTTTGTCCAAATTGATAATAAAAGGGAATATGAAGCCCACACTGGTTGAAACTCATCCTGAATTATTCTGTAGACTGTTCTGAGCCTGAGGAAATTATGTATTCATTGCTGAACATTCATTTATATCTACCAAAATCTTCTTTTTTCTCTACATCTCTCTTACCTCTTCTAGATTTATATATTTGAAAATAACATCTACTATCAGCCTGATGTAAAGAGTAGCTCATTGCGCCTGACATCCTCAGGAAAAGAAGGAATTATTTTTAATGGAATTGCAGACTGGTTATATGAAGGTAAGCTGGACGAATATATCTGTTTATTGAAACAGATGAAAGGTCCTTGTACAGACCCAACAGCACAAATCTGTTCATTTCTGGAAATGCTAAGGTTAGGTTTGCTTCTTTGCCTTCTCATTTTCTTGCCAGATTGCCTTTTGACTGCTGGCTTGCATATAGCAGTGTTTTCTGGGAAAGGAGAATTTATTTTCAACCAGAATGTATCAAATGTATGACGAAACTGGGTAGTGTGAAAAAGTGTGGGGGGAAAGGGCTCAGTTTGTTGCTTGTATGAGCAACTGGGATGACCTATTTACAGTTAAAACATCCCAATAGAAGAGGACACTGAAGAACCGTAGCTTAGAAGCAGAGTTGGCTACATTTTCTTTTTTATCCCTGGACACAAACTGAAAGGTGATCCCAGATGATGCTGCCCAGGGTCTCACTTTTTTTATTGGCATCTCTCCTTCAGCCTGGGTGGTGGTTGGTGTGCTCTGTGTCAGCATGACTTGCGAGAGACTCCAGCCCCTCAAGCCAGGCAGCCACATCGTGCTTTACTTTGAGAACGTGCTTGAATCCTTTTTGAGTGTTTTGATGAAGTCTAAAAGTGTCATACTGTTACCTCAACAGTGGCTGCTGCTTTTGCTTAAATCAACCTATGCTAGGCTTCTGGAAAACTTGCTGTTGCTGGCAAGCAGTGACAAGTTGGAGTAGGGGATAGATCAGTCTGTTGTAATACCCTCTATCTTCTACACCCATCTTCTACATGGTACCACAGAATGTTTCTCTCTCTGCACAAAAAATGTTTTTAACATAGTAATAGTAAATTTAAGAAAAAAAAAGGGGAACAGATTATCTAGTTTGGTACAACAGCTTAAAATTAATACACATTTCAGTTACTCTTTCTATGGGACACATGTATTCTATAGTTAAATAGCTCGGTGTTAAATAATCACTTACCTGAGGTATATAACTTCTTGCATGTAGAGATTTTCAGGGCAGACCGGTTTTTAGGAATGGTTTAATGCCCAACAGCAAGGAACTTAAGCATGATCCTTAAAAATGGTCTGTACATACGTCTTGACAGTTCAGTAGTTTTGACAGCAGCTTACCTCAGGTATTTTTTTAAAATCTCTTCTCAAGTGAACTTAAGTTAGAACGGTAGTTTGCATCCCTCAGCCTGTGTCCAGTAGTTACCCAGTTCCAAGGTTTCTACTAATTTTTTGAAATGTTTTAGTGTGGCAGCATATTTGAAAACGTAAGGACAATGGACGTTTTGGAAATGGAATGTAGTTTTATATGCACTTCACATTCTTAAAATCTCACATGAAGTCATGTATATTGAAGCATTTAAGCAGATATAGCTCATTGAAGTTGATACAGCATATCGAGTTTTTGCTAAAACAAAGTGAAGTTAGTAAGAATCACAGCCACAAGAAGGAAAAGCAAAAGTTGTCTAGTTTGAGACTTGAAAGTTTCTGAAGTGTTGTGGAGATGATGCACATCCCAAAACCTTCCTCCCGAAGCATGTCCTAAAGCCTTCTTGAGGTGATTTTGCCCATTCTTTTCTGAATTTTTTAATCCCTGACCCAAACAGCTGTTCCATTTCCCGACTTACAGAAAATTCATGGTGTTTCCAGGGATGCAGGCTGGCAGAACTCTTCTCAACAATACACATCATTAAAATCAGTGTTAAAGGGAGTTCTGTCAGTACGCATTGGAGGACCCCAGTCCATGTGCTATGGCAGGAATGAACATACTGCTTCTTTCCCATTGACCACTGTTTAAGTTAGAGCAGTGCTCTATTTTCAGCAGTGTTTTTCACAGCATCAGAAGCTGAGCAGGCAGAATAGTGTCTGTGTGAAGTTAAGGGATTTTCAGTTGAATCCAGCCCTGTTCCTCCTTTGACCTCATTTTTTTCTTTTATCATTTGCCTGAATTTGTTATTAGCATTTTACCTTACAAAGCGTTTGGGAATAGCTTTTCTTTGTGTGAATAACCTTGTGTAAATGCAAACAGTAATATTTTAAAACAAACACAGTTGTGATTTTTCTATCTGATATTCACCATTCATTCTCTGCTCTTCTCCTGTGTAAAAGGTTTTAGTTATCCAGCCAAGGAGAGAAGCATGACCTAGAATATATGACTTTGAATATAGGTCTCGGCTTCATTGCATCAAACCTTAGATAATGCAACACATTAAGCTGCTTCAGAACATTCAGAATCTGATTAGCATCTTGGGGAGTCTCTGCTGACGATTTAACTAGTTTTGTTAGGTAGGCTCTCAAATTAGGTATGCAGTCAGGCCTTTGTTCCCCTTAGTACACTATTCTCAATCAGTTTTCCAGCCAAATTCTTCAAAACTAAATACAGAATCCTTACCAAGCAAGTGAACATATCAAATACATAATGATAAAGGTCTGTCTTTTCACAAGTGAAAACAGAAGACCTGTACAGGGTGAATTTGGAATTGCTCAGGAGCTGCTTTACTGGAGTTCCGGGAGTTTGGCTGTTGCATTGTTGACTGCTGGATGTTTCTGATTTGTTTCTTTTGGATATGAAATACAATGACAATAAATGTGAGAAAACATTGCATGGCATCTTTGAGAATTACTTTCATTTGGAAAGCAAATAAAATTTGGATAAAAAGAAAAGTTTCATTTGGATTTTCAAGAAGTTACATTGCAGAAAAACTGAACTTCTAAGAATTAAAGATGTCCATTAGACTGAGACAAGAAAGTCAAAATATTGGACTCCAAAAATGTTTACATAAATATCAGTGTGGGAGGATCTGCATGTTACTAAGTGCTAGAACTGAGAGAAATCAGATATACTGAAGTTTTATATTAAGAGAAGAAAAAAAAAAAGATTGACAATCCTAAAAAATACCCCCCCCCCAAAAAAAACCACATTAAAATGGTCCAAATAACTTAAAATTTAATTAAACAAATCTATTGGAATGCAACAGAACTAAACATATGGCAGTTACAATCATCTTTCATGTTTAGATAATTTATTGATGTTGCTGGAGGTATTCATTTGAGAAAAATGGTTCAAGTTTGGTCTTTCAATGTGCCTTGGTATTCAAACATTCAGCCCAAGATAATGTGAAATTACTGAAATTACAACAGACACATTTCAAGTAGGCGCAGAGAGAATAATTCAGTGCCAACTGAATAAACTGGAAACTATGTGATAGTTTTTTTATGAACCCTAAGGAAATCTGGTTTTGCAGAGGAACTTCTTCATTCTCATGTTGCCCACTGGTGGTCTCCAGACGGTGAAAGACTGGCCTTCCTGACCATAAATGACTCTTTGGTACCGAACATGGTTATTCCCCGGTTTACTGGAGGCCTATATCCAAAAGGAAAGCAGTATCCATATCCTAAGGTAAGATGAGTGTGAGTGCAAACCCCATCTCCTCTTCTGTGTTCAGTGATAATATTGACCCATATGGAAGGAGTGTTTCCAAACAGTAACAGAGACTGGTTTTGTTCATGTTGCTTTTCATTAAATAATAATTATATTTTTTTTCAACAGATTGTAAGACCTTTTGCTGGAAAAAAACTATTGGGTGAGGGAACAGCAAACAAACTCATTTGAAGTAATTTCATCATTGATATTTTGCTTGATAAAATCAATCCAGCGCTTTGGAGAGAGGGGTAATACGTTTAAAGAACTGCATAGAGAAAAGATACTGTCACACCTGCTCTGAAGTCACACACTTCAGTGTGCAGAGCCCGGAGCATGTTCCTTCATAGTGACGTAGATCTCAGTAGATTATGCTGTTATTAATAAATGTGACAGACAGTATTGAATAAGATAAGCCACAGTTACATATTTTTGTGACCATCAAAATGAGAAAAAAAATAGAAATATTACTGATTTTTAGATTTGTTTTGGAAATTGAAAGAACAGCCCGGACATGGATAAAATCTGACATTGCTCCTCATTTCCTGGGGATTTTTCTGGGGAGATGCTTCCCTATCTGTTGTTTTGATCTTCCAGCTGATCAGTTTATCCAGCCCTTCTGTGCAATTTCAAAGTGTCCGAGTTCCTTTCTGACAGGTTATGTAGGTCCACATATATGGTACTCCTTTGACATTTCAGGGGAAGTTTATTGAGAGCTTTAGAAAATAGTAGTGTTACCCTATTCCTGCTGCTTTATTTTAGTGTTAGTTTATATACTTGCATTGGAAAAAGGTCTTGAGTGACAGAGCAAAGAAAAAAATAAGGAATATTTTTAAAACTCAGCTTTGTAAATGAGAAAGGAGTAATTCTATTTCATTAGCAATTCAGCATAAAAGTGATACACAATACTACTTCAGTAATCTCATTAATGAAAAAACAGTATTTAATGTCTCCATTTAATGCCAATTTAGATACTCATTAAACATCATTAATTGGTAATGAAGCCTGTGGTATAGTACCAGAGATTTAAAAAAAGATTTAGTCTTTGTTATAGAGTACAAAATTATAACTAGAATTAAAAAATAAAATGAAACACATGTCTTTGGGAACACTGGAACATGCTCGTGCGTGTACATGTCATACACACAAACTATGTTCTTAAAAAAAGAAAAAACAGAACAAGGAATTTTAAACTTTGTTACATTTATCGAGAACAAAGTAGGGTTTCAATGCAGAGAGTTCTTGCACTACTGAACAAATGTTTTGGCTGTTGTGCAAAATTTATGCTGTTTAAATTGGCATGAGAAGACCCTGAGGGGTGGAGGAGTTGAGGGAGAGATGTGGATGTGAGAATTTTCTGCTCAGGTAGAACATTCACTTTCAGCTGCCGGAGATCACTGCAGGCTGTGGGACCTCAGTGCACCGCTGACCACAGCTGGGGGGACAGACCCCATATGGGGCTGGAAGCCACAGCTACAGCTGTGGAGCTGAGTCTTGCATGTATCCACACAGCAGAGTAGGGCACACTGACTGTGTTTGTGGCAGAGACACAGGGGCAGCTTTGGGGCAGTTTAGTTCTTCAGGCCTAGCACCAGCCTGGCCACGTTTGCTGTGCAGGTGTGCTTTGGAGTATCTCTGAAAACTCATACTCCTGCTGGGTGGTAATTAGTGATGGCAGCCCTGCCTGTGAGAGCACTTGGACACTACTATGCAGGCAATGTAAGGTTCAAGGGACATAAGGAAACTGCAGTGGTGTCCTAAAGACTTGACCTTTCAGTGGTTTTCTTCCACAGTTATGCATCTGTGTAAGCTGTGTTTATGCAAAGGATGCCTGTGGAGGATGACATTTCTTTTGAGGCAAATGTCAAAATTTTTATGAAGAAAAAAGAAAAATAAAAATAATTCCAAGAGTCTAATTAAGTCCCTTTTATAAACTTTTTTTTTAGCATTATTAAAAATACACAAATGCCACTTTCTTGTCCCCCATGCTAATCAGAAAGGAGTGGATACCGCATTCAGACTTTATTGAGATAAGCCCAATTTTTAAAAGGAATTTGTGGGTGTATTTCAGCCAACCTGTTTTGCATTTCTGTATACCCCTGTGAAGAGCCAGATACATAACTTTGTAGTTTATTATAATTAAATCTGTAGAATCAGTGATTTTTACCTTTTCCTTCCAGTATCAAACAGGAGTCAGCCCCGTTGAAGGACGCACTTTTCATTCTGTGTATTCCAAGAGCATTATATAATGTTGTGTGACTCCTGTGACTTAAATGAAACAGAATTTGGAGATGATATATTTAGAACAGGGATGTGGAACCAGAAACATCTCCTTGCAGCCATTCAGAGCTTTACTTTCTATCACCAGTGCTTTTTTTCTTCTCAGGAACACCCCTTAGTTACCAGGAGAAGCATGATTCCCACCTCCCTGTAGATCCTCAGGATTTATCAGACTCTTCCCTGTGAATATATATCAAACTGACATTTTATTCTCATTTTGCAACAGGAAGTATTTTGTTCCCCTTAGAGCTGGCCTGCCAAAGCAGCTGACTTCTTATCAGGGCTGAAAATAGAGATTTTCAACTCAGCAAACCAGGGAAGAAAGACTGGGGGAAAATGGTAAAGAAAAACAAGGGAAGAGAAGAAATGCTATCCCAGATAGAGGTAGAGCAGCTTTTTGGAAGAAGGAACAATAGTGTCTGGAAAAGAATTTGCTGGAGGGTGGGTTTCACTGGAGGTTTAGGAACTCACTATGTTTTTGCAGCTGACTTTACTGGACTGGGCATAGCCACTTGTAGCATTGGTCACTTGCTCTGCACAGGAAGGTTTCCCATTAGAAAAGGCAGTGAGAGAATCAGTCAGTATTTCATATCTTTATCTGTGTGATTCAAATGGCTGTGAAATTAATTTTTAAAATTTAAGATATTTTAACTTTAATAACTTTTCATTATTCTAAAAATACTTAATTATGTTAATGAGTGAGTTTGTTCAGTCGTTACTGATTCAGTGCCTCTAAAGCTTTTATTAATTTTTTCTTTCCCAAAGGCAGGTCAAACAAACCCAACAGTAAAGCTGTTTGTAGTTAATCTGTATGGACCAGCACATACACTGGAACTGATGCCACCTGACAGCTTTAAATCAAGGTATACAATTTCATTGTTTTGAAACTCATGTTTGATTTAACCTAACTGTCTGTAAGTTAATCATTGCCTTTTTACACTTATCTTTTGACTGGAATGCACTTGATCTCAGTCCCCGTGGCTGAACATAATGATAAAATAGAAACAGCTGTACTGGACTGATGCTTCTCTTACAAATCACAGGGGTCTAGGATTTGCTCATGTTTGATGTCCTGGGAAGTTCCAATTTACTAGAAATATATATAATTAAAAATCCTAAGCTGTGATCAAGGGAGTTGAACTGCTGTCCTGCTTCTGAGGTAGTTACTCATTCACTCCCAGCCATTGCTTGCTCTGTGCCAGCTTGTTGCTTTTAGTTTCTGACATGAGATTGCAGAATTGTCTTGGAAATACACAGAACAGAGAATTGGGGTGTTCTCTCATTTAGAGAGAATTATTCTGAACCTTTCCTTTCATTTCTCATCCCAGTGGACAGGTGCAGTGAGGTGGCAGAAGGTGAGGAGCAATGCTGCCAGATCACTTAGGCTAAGACAGGCAGGGCTGTGTTTCTCAGGAGAAACTGCTACAGAACCACTGAGCTGATTTAACATTCCCTTTGACTTTGAGGTTGAAATAATGAGGCTGGCTGAAACTGGTGACTCTCCTGCTAAAGTTCCTGTGTTAAGCTGAGCTTTTGATTGCCTGTCCTTGCTGGAGATGCCTGAAATTTTTCTTTAAGGGCAAGAAAATTTTCATCCCCTCCCATATTTTTGTTCCAGTTTGTAGAGTTGCAGTCACCTTCATTAGATTCCCATTGTAGTTTCAGTACATATACTAATGATCTCCTAGCCCTAAAATATTATATAATAGAGGTAATAATAATAATAATAATAATAATAATAATAATAATGATGACAGCAATTTCTACAGTCCAGATCTGGCTGCTGTCTAAGGGCCAGAGAAGTGCCACTTCCCCTATTCACTCAGGGCATTTTCAGATGGAGAGCATTGTGAAAAGGAACGGTATGTTTCTATGTATGTACACACACTACATTATATTCCTGATAAACAATTCAGACTATAGTGAAATTTGAACACATTTTTATGCATAGTTGATGGCAGAGGGAAAAAGAGGGATTATTAAGTGACCTTTTGCTTTTATTTCAGTGCTCAAGAAGTTTATGTCAGTGATAGAAAATGATGTTATGGTTTGATTTGGACTACTAACTACTATATTAGCTGGATTCTGTACGCTAAATTTCCTATCTCCATCCCTCACTGAAGACTTTTTAAAATGAAACATTTCAGGGCGTGGGATTGGAGTTACACTCTTTGGTTTTTTTCTTGGATCATTGCTTTCTTGGATGGGTCAGCTGGTGTCGTGGTAGCTCTTGTTTTACTTTTGGCATACATTTTTGCCCCTCGATAAGTTAAAACATTTTTTAAGCCAAAAAAATGTAAATATTAGACTTAGCATACACCTGGATGTTATCATTCTGGTATCCACGTGTGAAAATATCTGTGCTACTAAAAGGGAAATGTAAAAGCCAAAAGAAAGCTGTGCATACTGGGTTGTTTGGGTCTGTTCTGCAAATACAGCACCAGACTGGGGCTGTGTGAAGCTGCAGTGAATTTCTGTCACCTGCATCTCCTGTGTGTGGCATCAGAGCTGTACACAGCTTTGCTGTTGGTGCTTCTCAGCTTCTTTGTTCTAGTAAGGAGGCGTTTGAATGTTTAATTAAATATATGTTGTCAAAGAGTGATGAGATCTCCATCAATTTTAGATTAAAAGCCTAATTATACTCAAGCTAAGCCCCTTGTTTTAAAGGGGGTCTGAGTTTCCAGACAAACTCACTCTGCTGTTGCACATAACTCAGCTGGACTGTGAAAGCTTCCAGCTGCCACCAGTGGAGAGGTGAGGCAAAAAGCCTGACTGGGATGACAGGCTGCAACAGGTCTTCTGTAACATCCTCAGCCTGACAGCCTAGCAGGATTTTGTGAGGAGGGAGGCAAATTTTCCATACCATGAGTCTGTGCCTGGAAATTCTCATGTGCTCAGCCAGGGTTGTTGAGGGACGGACAGTTTTGAGCTATTTGTTAAAACAGGAGCAGAAATACAATGATACTGAGTGGGACTTCCTTCTCTTTTATCCAGAAGTCCCATTATAAAACACTTGTTATTTTATAACAAGTGACATTTTAAAGTGGGCTCTGTCTGCACTCAAACATCACAGAATTACAGAACTTTTTTTTTGTTTTTTTTTGGCAGTAGGACTGGATTCTTTTGCAAAAACATTTGTGTTCTGAAGGCATTTGGTATAGGAAAATACTGGCTTCTGTTGGAATTCAGTGCTTGTTTTTAAGCTGGCTGGAAAGTACATGGTTCACGTGTGTTTGCAAACATCTGTTTCACAGCTGGTAAAGTTTGTGTATGTATATGCAAAAATTTCCCAGGGGAACAGTACACTGAAGGACTGAGCCTTTCCACTTTTAAGAACAGAGATGCTGGGCACTTGGGGTTATTTTTTCCATCCCTCAGTACTGATACTGTCATGCCATACAAATCCAGCATTTGAATGAACTGTATGTATGTTGGGTTTTTTTTAAGTCTAGTCTGAAATATCAAGTATCTGAACTTTGTGTTTTCAAATGTTTACTTAGGGAATATTATATCACCATGGTGAAATGGGTAAGCAACACCAAGGCTGTGGTGAGATGGTTAAACAGAGCTCAGAATATCTCCATCCTTACAGTCTGTGAAACCACAACTGGGGCTTGTACCAGGGTAAGTTATGTTTTTGTTTTGTTTTTTTTTTCTGGAAGATCTCTTTTCAAGGTTTCTTCTGCATTTTGTTTTCATATTCAGAAGAATATTTTTGAAAATGAGTTTGCAGATGCAAGCTGAATATAATTAGTCAACAGGGAGGAAATAGATGTGAGAAGATTCCAAATGTGGTGAAATGATTTCATGCAATTAAGAGCTTTGAGTGACATTTTCAGAATTACTAAGCTTTGTTCATTCATTAACTTCAGTGGAAACTGAGGTTGCTGAACATCGTGTACTTGGGATATAGCTAGAGTAGCAACAAGCTTGTCTTTCCTCAGATATTTTCAGCTGACTGGTTTCTCCTCTCTCCCCCTGCAGAGTTTCATTTTAGATCTTTCTGTCTCTCACAGCTTACATATTTTTTAAGAAAAAAGGTGTAAAACTCTGATAATTCCTTCAAATTCAATAGCAGAAATAAATAACTTCAGAAAAAGCCCTTGAAAGGCAAAAGGGATACTTCATTTTTGAATGTTAGCTGAGCTGAAATACATTTTTCTATTTGAATCCAACCTCATCTCATCCCTTGACTCTGAATTTGACTTCTGACACTCGTGCACTGCATCTCTCCATTTTCACAGTCAATCTTGTATCTTGAATGCAATTGGCTGCTTTCCCATTCTGAGTCACGATCTCTTCCCAGAACCAGCTAAAAGTATAAATATTTTCTATACATGCCAATATCACAACCAGCAGATGCTCCAAAGTGGAGGGTATAATTTGGCAGAGTAAATGGTTGTGAGCGATAAATGTTGGCCTCTGAATCAAAAGGCTCCCATCAGTGTCTGCTACTGAAGTCAGTCATGATGCAGTGTTAGAGATTGTTTCTGAGCTTGTCTGCTTCTATAGCTACACAGTTCAGGTTGCTTTTCCTGACTCAGAAACTATGAATAAATCCCCGAAATATGGATTAAGAGTGTGACCATGGAGATTTGTTGATTAGGTTGCTGTTTAGCTGGTTCCTGCAAGCCTTATGCCTTTTTATTAAGAAAGTTGTCACAAACCTCTGTGAGCAGTCACTTCTGAAAGGGAAACCTTTATGTGCTCCAAGGTCAATTGGACTTGTTTGAAGTAGGTATCCTGGGAGCTGTAATCCAGGATATAATACCACAGAGAGAGAGACTGAGAAGTCCCATTCCAGAAGACTTAGAGTGCAGCAAAGGACATTTTTAGGTGGGTGAGGAAGGAGAGCAATGCAGCGTCACCATAGTAAGCTCAGCTCAGGCTCATGCCTGTACCCCTGAATGGTTCTATTCTGCACCCACTGGGATAAGGTGATGCTCTTGAAATCACTGATGGAAGAGGAAAGACCTTATTTTGACAATTTAGCATTGTATCACATCATTTGATTTCAAATGTAAACCTTTTTCCCCCCTAGCATTTTGCACATGTTCTCAGTTTCAAAAAGTACTGCATCAAACCAACTGGTGTAACAGCTACACATTTTCATTTCTCAGGCCATATATGTACAGATGCTTCTATAGCTAATAAATTTTCATTACTTCAGTGTGACTATGAAAATTTGCAACAGTTGACGTATATTATATTTTTTTCCCAACAATGTGTATGTGGTATTTGGGTTTTTTCTTTCAGTTGGCATGGTGTGAAATATGACTATGAACAATAAAAAAAAAATCATTTGTATTTATTTTTTGTTCTCATCACTAATGCCAGACTACAACCCATTAAAACAAGAGATTGTAATTTGACAAGGTCTCACAATTTGAGCTTGATGCTGGCTGTTTGCCCAGTGTTGATGAAGGACCTAAAATATCCAGTTGTCAGATGATGCCTAGAGGTAAAAAACAAATAGAACTGCCTGTGTAAAGCTTTATAGCTAATCAGAAAGGATTGAAAACGGCATTCTTAGGTCCCCTGTGGTGTTCTACTAGAAACTCTGAATAAAGCAGCTGACTTAGTAATTAAATTATTGTTTGTTTCAATGGAAGTGCCAACAAAGGGATGTGAAGATCGTAGCATAGTAGAAAAAAACCCCCATGAAATAACTAGAGACCTTTTGCTGAATGTGGGAAATATTTTTGACCTGTAGCTATTCTATAAAAGAAATTTTTTTTTTTTTTTTTTTTAGAAATATGAAATGCAGTCAGACCTGTGGCTTCCTAAACAGGTACAGTATAAATGCTGTTTCTGAGTGTATAATGTATCATTGTTTCATTGTCATTTTTATTTAATTATGTGGTATTTTATAAGTTAATAAAATCCCGAGACACCTGTGTGGGTTTTGGAGGCAATATTCCCTTCAGTTTCCGTCTGTCTTTAGCATTCAGTTCAGTAAGCACTTAGATGACCAGCTGATTAACTCTTGGATGGTTAAAGACAGATCAGATGAATCCCATTCCAGGCATGTCTTATATACTGTGCTGATTTTTTTCTGATTAAAAAATAAGCTCACTAAATTACACACAAAGGAGTTCAAGGATTAGAGGTCATATGGGCTGTAATTGGAATATGTAAGTATAATATTTCTGAATTCACACCCAGAACAGTATGTTGAACTAATATGTCAGCAAATTATTCCATTTTCATAGCTTCAGAAGAACTGTCCAATAAATGGATGAAACGCATTCTATTTAAAATACATTTCTGGCTTCATTTTGCAATGTGCAAATGAGAAATCATTTTAGCAAAAAACTATACTTTTATAGCAAGCCATTTTCATTTAATATTTCTGTGTAAAGTTAGACGTGAAGGGATGGTATCACATCATGCTGCAATTTGTGGTACGACCCTGATTCAGAATATCACTTCAATGTGCTTATTTTTTCCATATAACTTTATCAAAATCAGTGATTGTTAAGCACATTTTGATGGGTCCAGACTACCAAAACTTTTTTTTCTCCTCATCATTTGTAGAACTTATCTCTGTCAATAACTGTAGTCTGTAAAGGGAAGTATCCTGGAAAGTCCCACTGCATTAGGGATGAGATTACCAGACCTTTCACTGTAAGGGAGAGTTTACCAAGGTGCTTTAGGACAAGATTGCACATGGCATGAACTCCATTTAGCTTTAGCTACCACATTTTTGTTAACCTTAGCAGAATAGATTTAAAACCTAAGGATTTTTTCCAGTTGACTCATGAGCACAGCAAATACCAAAACCAAGGAGACAAAAAGCTTAAGCTGATCTTTTGTTTAGAAGTTTAATGAACAGTGTGACAAACTGACACAATCTTACTTTCATAGAACGAAGAACCGGTTTTCTCCAAGGATGGCAGTAGGTTCTTCATGACTGTCCCAGTGAAGCAAGGAGGACGGGGCGAATTTCACCACATAGCCATGTTCATTGTGCAGGTAAGGTTTTGGTTCTGGCTGTTTTTAATATATTACTGGTCATCTAGGACTTTTATTGATGACACAAGACCCAGGCAAAGGTCTGCACTTCATCAGAGTCCGAACGCTTGTGTCATCATTTGTCCTATCCAGGTTGTCACTCGGTGCAGAGGGGACAGATTTGTAACTTCTTCCAGAATAAGTGGAGGTTTCTCTCTTTCCTCAGACCTCTTCTGTGGTAGCACATGTATTCACTAAATGGAAGGTACTTCCCAAGTACTTTCTCTGGAAAATTCCATGGTTTTTTTGTACCTCTGTAGGCAAGCAGAGATGTTTTCTTGTTAAACCCTTCTGTCAATAATAATATTTTATAGCCACAGAAATTCAAGAGACCTGCAGAATCACTATTTTTACCCTCTCTACATACACTATACATGCATAAGTATAATTTAAAATGTCTGTTCAGAATCTGGCCTTACACAGAACAGTAAAGGAAGGAAATATCCAAACTTAAAATTTTGGGAAAGTTAGGACTCTTTATTACCCTTTGCAACATTTTTCAGTGTCTTCCATTTCCCAGGGTCATTACTTTTCCCAAAGAAGGATCTGAAAGAAGATAAATTTGCACTAGGACTTTGAAGGTCACCAGTATAAAGTTGTGATGAACTAATAAAGGAAATTATGCCCTGGAACAGAACACTCCAAGGCATCTATTTAAATCAGCAGAGCATTAATCCAGGTACTTTATCAGAGCCATATGAGATAGGAGGGATTATCAAGGTACCCAAAACATCAAAATAGCAGACTTGGCACTGGGAAAATCTATTATCTGCCTTTATGACAGTGTTCTCGTATGAACATTATTAAGTCTGAAATAGATTCACAGTGTGCTGCGGACAGAACAAGAACAAAAGACCTTTAATGAAAATTTAACCTGAAGAAGCAAGAATAAAGATACTCATTCACTAGAGTAAATATATCAAGAAAGAGTCAGTGAAGATAAAAGGGATCAAAGACATGTCAAATTCTATCTTCTAAAGAAAACAGTAACTCAGATGACAGTCTGGTAAAGGCATATTAGTACAGTAACCACATAAAAATTTACACCAGAGCAAAACTATTTAGTCAGTCAAGTCTTATTTTGGTATCTTTCCCACTATGAATAACTGTCTTTAAAATACATGAAATAGTAATGGTCTAGATCTGAAAGTTAACTTGCAACATTCCCAAGGATGTTAGAGATACAATCAAATTTGCCCTAAACCTGTAGGCTCTGACATTTCTCACTACTAAAAAGCCCAGGCAACTTGATCCTCATTCAGGAAAATATTTAAGCAAAAATTAAGCCCACTCTTATTCAGTAAGGTGATAAATATATAGCTACTTTTAAATACATCTTCATACAATTTAACCAGAATAATGTTTAAAGTCAAGGTGATGATTCAGAGTTTTGTCCCTTTCAGGCAGAATTAGAGGCCTGGGTACTGCACAACTCCAAAAATAAAAAATACTTCTATTTTGACGGCCATCAGCATGAATAAACATATCTGAATGGTATAACCAATGACAAATTTGGCTTTTAGTATGTAGTTGCTCCTAAGAAGAAGGAAATATGATATCCCATGTATCAGGCATTATTCATCAGTAAGTAACATTCTGCATGATAATGGGGCTGACACAGAGCAGTAAAGGACAGGAAATGCGTTTATATGATGTGTTTTACACACTGCATTAATCTGATTGTCCATTATTTCTAAAGCAAACATGGAGGCATAAAAAGTATATTAACCGTTGCACATAAAGTCTTTTGTCACATTACATGTTTGTCACACCTTGTGAGAGCCACAGCAGCATAGCAGGTGCTTTGCAGAATTTAAAGCAGTTGGGAGATCACCAGTACCCAGATGATCACAGCTTTTCCATGATGGAGCTCGGGTAACACTGGAATTTGGCATTTGGATTCCCACTACTTCTCTGTGCTACTCAGTACAGATATTTATTAAGGGAAATCAGCCTCTGCATGTGGGAAAGTTAAAACACAGAACCAATGTGAACTTGCAGGGACAAAGAAGTACATTTTAGTGGCTCACTTTAATCACTGAGGCTGATTTGTCAATCATAAAACAAAGTGCTGACAAATGGTGGTCTTTCTCAGACTGCATTTCTTTGACTGTACTTCAGAAAAGCATGTGGCAATGACACAATCAAAGCAGGTTAGCAGAAGCATCTAATTACATCTTTATGCAAAGGGAAGGGACTGTCTAAAAGATTACTGTCTATCATAGATTATTTACTGCCTGGATGTAGAGGGATAGATGTGTGGTTTATTGTTTACAAATGCTTTTAGTAACTTATGAAATATTTAAAACAAACTAATCTCAAAATGGGATTGAATCATGTGTTACGTATCTAGAAATTTCTTTCATGGAGTTTTGCAACTCTAGAAAGTCTCTTTTTTTCCAACCACAAAATAAGAATTATAAAGTTACTTTAATGGATCGAGGCGATAACTTCCTGTAAGCTTCATAAATTATGTATAATGGCTGTAACCTTGAAAAATAACCATGTTTATTAACGCTTGGCTGGGCTTTTTATTGCTGTTTCTTGTTAGATCCTATGATCTTAATATTTAAATATCTCTTTCAGTTGTTGCAGCTTTTCTCTCTTGAGAGAAGAAATAGTCACTTAGGATAAATCACTAATTTGTATTTTAATCATTCTTGGAGACAGCACTGAATATCATAGTCTTCCTGAATGGAGAACCCTCATCATAAACATATGTACAGCACCCAGCGCAATGTCCTGATTTTGTTTGGTACTTGCAAGACTTGTCAAGAGTTACTACATCATTCTTTCCTTGTGGATCTGGTAGAAAAAAGATCAATTCTAAGGGACTTGGTTCTGCCTTGCCAGTTCCCAGCATTTCTCATAGGTATCCTGGAGCATTTTATGCTTTCTAGTTATTGCTGCTGTTGATGTGGAACTCAGGATATAGTTCAGAAAGACATGGATTAAAAAAAACAAACCCTTTTTGCCTTTATGACTTTTTGTAGACCACGTAACCACTGAGGCCACAGCGATTAGGTATGGACTGGTGCTGCAGGTTCACAAGCTGAAGTATCACCTCTTTTCTTCACGGAGTTTGTCTTGAATTTGAAAACTTAAGAATTTGTATATCCAAGCCAAGCATCATAACCCAAATACAGAAAAAAAGGCTCTGTTCAAGTAGTGAGGGTTGAAGTTTTATTCTTCAGTAGCCTAAGCCAAGATTTTACCTTTTACAGCAGGACCTTCTCAGTCTTCATGTTCTGCTGTTTTTAACCTGTGTCTGATGAGCAACCTGCTGCAACTTCCAGCCAAAGAGTTGGTTTTACCTGCATTGCATCCTGATGTTTCCTAGTCCAGTTCCTGGTGTACTGACTGAGAAAAGTGTCATCGTGTTCTTTGAAAGAATGTTTTGAATTTCCCCTTGTAGCAGTTATTTTCCTGGGCTCACTGGGGTAGAAAGTGCTTCTGAAAGGAAACAACATGTGCTCCCCAGCTTGTAAGCATTTGGTTCAGTTGCCAAAATTTAAAGCTACTCTTAGCCGCTTCTTATAGGCGCTGGATAAAGAGAGGATTCTCCATGGTGCACAGTGGAGCAGGGGAAAGATTCTCTGGAATGCCACTGTGAAGGAAAAGAAACACTAAGAAAAACAAAGCATGTGGAATAGCAAGGTTCTTAGCTTGAAGTATTGGACTTACACTGTTTGTCGGCATCTGAGCAACGGAAAGAAAAATTGTAATGAAAACCAACATTGTTTTAATGGCTTTGAAAAGTTTATATATGGGGGGGGAAGATGCTTGAAGTTCAGGCCTATCAAAATATGAGGTTTGTGATTTAAAGATGTGTTGCATATTTAAGTTTTAAAAGCTGTAATCAATACTGACATGTGCAGACAATCCTTCTGGACAAAGAAAAATATAACAAGTAAGGTGAAAGTCAGTGTTTTCCATCTCTCTCCAGGCTAAAAGTGAACAAATCAGTGTAAGACACCTTACATCGGGAAACTGGGAAGTTATCAAAATACTGGCATATGATGAAACTACTCAAAAGATGTAAGCACTATTCTCTGTATTTGTTTATGAAAATATCTGAGTTATTAAAGTGGAATCCATTTAACGGGAAATAGCATATCTCAAACAACAGTATTTCTTTCATTTTTAAGCATTACCATAACTCTGACACACCTGAGTGCATAAAGTGCAGTTGTAAGACAATTTATATGTCATTCTGTTGTTGTGTGTATTTTTATGCAGAGGGAAAAGAAGTGCACACTGTGACATCACTTACTCACTGTATTTTTCTAAACAAAAGAAATCAACACACAATGCAGCAGTAATAACGTTTTTGGTGACTTCTTTCCTGAAATCAGACAAGGAGTCATAGTAAATTTTACTACTTGATAAAACATCAAATCTTTAGGTTTTATCCTGGCTTGATTACTGCATGAGGCCTCAGAGTTTTGGGGATCTGGTTCAATCTCATAAATTCAAATTATTTATGGAGGTTATCAGAACTCCTGATTCTAACTCAGCTCACAGAGAAATATTTCCAAAGCCCATCTTAGTGCTACAGTAGAAGGAAATGCAACACATACTTTGCTGCTTTTGGTGGGGCAGTATAGAACTGACATAAAATGTCTGAAGGCTCCACATAACTTCAGTGGAACTTCCTTAGTTTTCAATTTTATCTGCCCATGGCAAAAAACAGATATTCTCATTTTCTTTAAAATAAATGATATTTCAACAATATCTGAGGCTGCAACATATTTGAGGCTGCAACAAGACCTGTCTTCTCCACTAGTACCGGAGAAAACCCTTTTTGACCAGTCCTTCTTTGGGTTCTGAAAATATATCCGTGGACAATTTCTAGATACTTCTGAAAGGTTCAGGTGAAAAAATGAGGTCTGGATGCACTCAGCCTGCAGAGAGCTGACAGACCTCATGTGGGTTGTCTCAGCCTCTTGAGAGGATTTCCTTGCCCTTCTTCTGCCTATCAGGCAGAACCTTTTGGGGATCTCACCTGGGAAACACCAAGGGCTTGTCTTTGTATTCTTGCAGCATCTTCACTACCCACTCTCTTTCCACCTGTGAAAACTAGATAGAAGAAAAAGTTTTCCTACAGCTCAAAAAGGCTTTTGGGTATCATAAGATCTATTGTAATACGTGATATAATTTCACTGCGACCTTTATCTACCTCTTGGGTTTGTATTGTAAACTCTAGAGTGACGGAGAAACTTTCTCTTCTGTATTTGTAATGTGCAGAAAGGCATTGTGGTTGCTACTGGAGCTCCCTGGGCATTACGGGAATTAAACAGAAACCATAAAACATTGTGTTCATCACTGTTAAAATATGAAATCGTATGCCATCTGAAATTACTACTCTATGTCCTGGGTCTAAATTTAATCTTGGAAATTAGGTTTGTATATAAGTATTTTATCTTCATGGATATTTGGGAATTTTTATTTTAAAAAATGGTTTTTATGGTGTCTCTCATTTCCCTAAACACTACTCACATCAGACAATTTACCAAACTGAGTTTAACTTTTAACTTTTTTCATCTTTTGGACACAGTTATTTCTTAAGCACTGAAGAATCCCCAAGAGGAAGACAGCTGCATAGGTAAGAAGTACATGGGGCTGTGACAACAGCTTCTTCATCCAACCTATAAGTGCTGTGGTGCTTGGGTAATCATTTATATTGTGTAACAATTAGTATGCTTGGCTGTAGCAAGGAAAGAATCACAGCTTTTATAAGTTAAACATGTCAATGATATTTTAAATTTCCTAAAAAATGGAAAAGATTTTAACACAAAATGTTTTTACCAATTACATCTTTACTAGTCCTTTATAAACATCTAAAAAGCTAAACCTAAAGGCAAGCATTCAAAATGACTGTGTTTTAAAAGTATTAAAATCTTCTAAATAAAAATATTTATAGGGTTTAATCATGTAACTTAAAATGTGTGGGCAAAGCACCTCATCCTTGCACAAACTCCAGTGCTTAAACCTGAAGTTAATGAGGCTTTTCATTGTGTCCTACTAATACTGTTACCCTACAGCACCGCTGGTTATTGGAGTCCCAGTCTTGCTTTGGGCAGGTTTTGGATCCTGTCTACGTTGCCCACTTTACAGAACAGTAGTCCACTGAGTCATCTGAAAACAGTTTCCATCAAGAACAAAATGAGTCAGTGGTATTTAAGCAAGTTTGGGGACTGAAACAAATTTTGTCACTTTGATGAGCTAATTCTTGGTTTATTGTATTTTATTACAATGTAAAATGTTTCTGATTAATTTTTTCCACAGTGTATCAACAGTGGGGTCATTGAATCGTCAGTGTCTCTCATGTAACTTCTTGAAAGACCGGTGCACATACTTCAGTGCAAAGTTTAGCCCCATGAATAGGCATTTTCTACTGCACTGTAAAGGTAAGTCAAATGCACAGTGTGTAGTAGTGCATGTTTGCTTCTGAATTAATGTATTCTCTTGAGAAGGGCATTAGACTGGAGTCTAACAGTTGGCTTAGTATTGGATTACTCAAAGTTCTGTACAGAGTCTATTCCAAGACTAAGTGAAGATGTTCTGTGTAACAGCTAAATAACAGGTGATGTCAGAAAGCTGCTCCAATCCTAACGCTTCTGTCCAAGTAAAGGACATTGACTTAAATTCACCCTAGATAAAAATCCTTCACCAAAAATTTTGGAATTTATGGTGATGGTACTGTGGTTTGTAACATCTTCATTATTTTATATATAGGGTTTGATCTTGTGTGTAATTATACCTAGTTAAAAAATGAGGGACTGCTTTCTGGTACACTGTTTCTCTGTGTGTGCATACATGTACGTGCACAGTGTATCTATACACCCCCCCATATATATGTGTGTATCTTCCAAAAAGATTAAACCAGGTGTGGTTTAATCCACAGAACCTCTCTATCAAAATAATTGCAATAAATAACTCCTTGTGTTTTAGTTTTAGCTGTGTTCTAGTAGCACTAAATGGCACCAACTGGGTCAGAGTTTCTCTATAAACAGAAAAATAGAACCATCCCACACTGTGAAATTTATAACCTACACCCAGGAAATAAACACTAAGAAATAAATAAGATTATAAAAAAAGGTTCAGAAGAGCATGAGGCAATCAATAATAAAGTGTATAGCTAGACCTATTGTCCTTGAAACTTGCAACATTTTACACTGTCCTCCCAGTATTTTTTTGCATAGTTAGAATCAGACTGAAAAGAGTAGAACGCAATTCATCTGGAATACGTATGAATAGCCCATTTTATTTTCATGCATTTTTCTATTTCTTTTGCAACTCCACTTTTATTTTTGAACAGAAACAAAATATCTGCCGACTTGAGCATTGAATCTATCCAAACAAACAAACTATTAATATATATTGGCTAAAATAAGGGGTGTGGTTTTATTTTTTTCTCAGGGGGTGGGTGGAAATAAACCTACAATGCAAAGCTGATTAGAAAAAGAACATACAAACTGTATGGTTTATACATAGTTAAATCTGCAGCATGATGTTACAGAACTAATCCTGAGATCCATATCTGAAAGACTGCACTAGTAATTACTTACTCATGCTTTAAGCAGAGTTTTCCCTTGTTCTTGACATAGTCCCTATGGGGTAAATCTCAGATTCCTGCAAGAGGGAAGATTGGTAAATTGGGAAGTTTTTTTTCCCTGAATCAGTAATGTTCCAGAGTCCAAAAGGACAACTTCCTGTTGTTATTTCTGCAAAATATATTCAGCCTGTATTTTTTAATGCATTCCTTTGATATAAAAACATGAATGCCAGCAGAAAGTTGTGCATGGAATTACAGGCTCACGACTTTCAGTGACTTTGGAGGTGGCAGTTGTCTGTTTGAGATGATAAGGCTGTAGATCATCCTCCCAGGACTAAACCTACACTCCACTGAGTTGCAGCCAGTAGACTGCTCTAAGCTGCAGGTCATGGGCACAGATGATAAACCACTTTCTCTAAGTTTTTCCTACCTCTAACATTAATGCATAGTTGTCAACTTGGCCTTCTCTTGTGTTTCATCAGAGCTTGCAGTTACAGCAGTGGTGTGGCTCTTGTATACTGCCACGGCTCTGTGGTGCATTGGGTATTTGGGAGTATTGAATTTTATGGCAACATCACCAGAGAACAGATATCAAAACTCTTCTGCAGGGTGCTGCTTGTAGGAGCGTGATGTAAACTGCTCCAAGGAGACAAATGGCACTGCATCTACTTGCATCCACACTTGTTTTCCCACCACAAAAAGCCTTTGCCGAATTGTTACAAAAGCAATTTGCCCAGAAAAATCATTGGGGGACTCTGGACTAGTTCGATCTATACAAGTTTCAATTCTTCCACCTCCTGTTTACCCATGAGCACCTTTATTAAGATACTTTTTCCTTCTTAGTTTTCCTCAGCCAGGAGATCTGTCTCAGTATATCCATCTCCAGAGACTCTCCTGAGTGAGGAGTTATTTGTAGCCTGGTAGGTGGAGGAGACTCTACAGCCTCTCAGTTTTGGCAAGTGCATCCTTTGCATTTATTTTCAACACTCCTTGTAAATTTTTTCCTTTAGCACTTCATAAACACTAACAGATATTAATCTCTCCACTCAAATTTAATACTTCACAAAGAGATTAATTGTTTCTCCCCTTTTATACAACAGAAAATAAGCTCTGGGTTTAGGGTTAATAATAGGAGGTCAATGGGAAATCTAAGAGCTGTGCTTAGTTCTGATGTGCTGTAACACAATGCCTGTAAAACAGATCTGTCTCTTTTTATTCTGATTAGCTTTTTAATCTACTGAAATCTCCCTTTTTTCAAAATGTGTCATCATCCTTCAGTCTTTTACTGTGAAAATAGGGCTGGCCTGGAAAACATCAATGCTTTCCCGCTCAAAAATGGTCTTTCTTAAATAAGAATTTAAAGCAAGATGACAAATTCAGAAGAAGCAAAATGAGCTGGGGAAAAAAACAAACAAAAGAAAAAGAGACATCTGAAGAAATTACCTTCTTCAAGAGCTAAGGCAGAAAGCCGTGATTTCTCAGCAATCTGTAAGATTTTTGTCAATAGTTCCTCTTGAGACTAAACGAAATTGATAAAAATCTTGTGGAGGCCATGAATGGCATCATGCTTCTTATTTCAGGTATTTACATTTCCCTAGGCTCATGCCATAATTAATTGAAAGACAACCTCTTGAAACACATAAATTACACTCTGTCTGTGAACTGCTCTCAGAAGGAATTGTTTTTTCTCAAAAAAAGAGAAGTTGTAACTCCTAATTTCAGAGGGTCCGTGCATTCATCTGCCATGGGGTCCTCAGGGACATCAGCTTTTCTGCATCATTCTTCCTAGCCCAATACTGACTGACTGCTTGTAATTTAAACTCTTGTCTCACTAAAGTAAAACTAAGCTTCTTGTGTGCAAATTCTACGCTGGGGGTGGGAACACAATATTTTCTTTTGCAAGTTTACACTAGGAGAGTCCTCAGAGCAGGTACAGCAAACTTGGCTCTGCTTCTGAGTATGCTGAATGCTTGGTCATCCCAGTTTCACATACCATCTTGTGCATTTGCACAGCAGCTGTTGACATGAAGAATTATTCCTGGTGCACTTAGTTTCTTAGTGTAAATTAAAAATATAGTATCTGAAGTGGAATTAGATTACATTACACCTAGATTTAGCTGTGATGCTGTTGGTTTTGCAGAGCTGGCATACCAAAGACGCTGCTTAAACAGATAACCAAGTGAAATACTTGAGAATTTTTCAGCACTTCAATAGCTTTTCCACAGAAAATATAAGTGAATATTATCATTAATTCACCTCCCAGTCAACCTAAAGTTACTGTTTCTGAAAGCCAAACTGATATATTTTAGACAGTGCTATTAAGGGCCTCCATAATTTTTTTATTCTTCACTTAAAACTAAAACATGGAGTTTATAAAAAAAAAATGGTGCTCCTTGTGGGTGCAGGGTGTGGGTACAGAATCTGGACTGCTTGCTGAGCTGGCAGGAGGCCTCTGTTTCCCACTTTGTTGGTACTGTAGTCTAACCTCTGTCCTTCCCAGTGGAGTTAGTGCTGTGTTTGAAGGGAAGCATTTGTACGGAGCTTCCAGGATCCCATCTTATGTGGTAACTGGTGCTCTCACCTTTTTTATTAAACTGCTGAGTACTAACTACCCTGCACTGCCTCTGTTTTTCTTCTCTCCTCAAAACAGGACCAGGTGTTCCAGTTGTTAGCGTGCACAGTACAAGTAATACTGCAAGTGAGTATTCCTTATGAAATACTTACATTTTATTATCATCCCTGATTGTGTTGGAGAGTTTGGGAGAGGGGAAAGACCATTGCAAGTATGTGAAAATTAATAGATGGCTTATTCATATAAAGTTCTTTTAATTACCTCTTAGCAGCATCCACATCAGCAAATGATAAGGAAAGAAGTTAATCAAATTACTAAATCTTTCCCAGGCTTTCCAGATACGTTTTATACTAAATGCATATGACTCATCTTCTGTTTACGCTTGAGCAAATTAGCTGGCAGATTCGTCTTCATTCTCTTCACTTCCTGTGTAAATCATGCTACCATTACAATATAACTTTTGTATTTTTAGAGATATTTTTAAAGTTACAGTCCAATTATGTTGAAGTAAGGTACAGTCCTTGGACAGTTGATCATAAAAGCTGACCTACATATGATGAACTCAGTCCTTATCTTATATTTCTCGAATCAGAACGACTCCAATGACATTTTCAATTAAGACTTTTTAGGAGGATATTCTATAGCTCTATTTGTCAAGTTTTATGCATTATTTTCTGTATATTTACACCAAATCTGTTGCTGTTTCCTGGCTGCTTAAGGTGCTTTGTAACAGAAGACTGTCCTTCAGCAGTAGAATTTTCCCCACCTAGGTATTTCTGTGGGTGCAGCAGAGGTGACAACCTTGCTACCTCCAACTCCACTGCAACCCACCAACATGAAGGTGTGGATTACAGGAATGGGGAACTTTATGGCTTTTTTTTTTTTTTTAATGTCACTGTTAGTGTTTGTAAAGCTCAATGCCATAGCACACCAAAGGCATCTCATTAAGGTGCAGCAACTGCTCAAAGCAAATTCATTGACTTCTATAGAGCTCCTCAGTCCTGTGAAGGCAGACTTTCACTCTTTATTACCTGCATCTAAAATACTGTTGGTAGTGAAATACTGAAATAGAGATTTATGTCTTAGAGTAAGGCAAAGCAAGAGGGATATTGTTTCTTGTAACAACAAGAAGCCAAATAATAAGAGATATAATTTACACTAATGTTTTAGTGCAAGATTAGATTATCCTCTTCAACCCATAAAAGAATGATTAAGGGCTACTTCAATTATTCCATCCCCAGACTGTAATTATTCCATTTTGGTTGATTGCCCAGAAGAAACATTCTCCTTAGATTATCCAGTTTGGGCCCTAAGTGAAGAGTTTATTATTTAATTAAAGAAATCTAAATTTTGGAAGCAAGATCAGTAATTTGAGTAAAAAACAAACAAACAAAAAAGAGAACAAATTAGTCATCATTTTTTCATGTGTAAAAGGACCTCTTCAAATGTGTCTGCAGCTTTAAACCAAGCTGATGTCCCATTCTTGGTTGAAGTGCAGAAGACACATAAGGACATGCAGTGACCACGTAGAGCTGTGCTGGCTAAATGCTGCCTTGGAATAGGTAGCTTGAAAAGGATGCCTACATGAGGCTTAGGATATTGCCCAGCAGAGCAGCCTTTTGCTGTAACAGCCTCTGTTAGTATTTATCAGAGATACTGGTTTTCATTTGGCCATCAGCAATTTCATTGGTAGTGCTTAGTGAAAGCAAAGCCTGCTGAAGCCAGAAAATGGACTAGATGTATATCTTTTGAATTAGATGTTTACTCAGCTCCTGAATTGAAAAATAGTTGCATTATAAAAAACAGTAGTTACAGAAGGTATTCATTTACAGGATTTATCATTGCACATTTGTCTCTTTTTCTTTAATGTTTTTGAATCTTGATTTATCTCTGGTGTGATGTGTGACACCTTTCAACATGCTTTTTCTTCCTGTTTCTAGAGTTTTATATTTTGGAAAATAATGCTGTGTTGAAGGAAGCTGTGTTTAAGAAAAAGAATTACAAGACTGAAATCAAAATGCTTCACATTGAGGATTACGGTAAATCTGACAAAATGTTATTTTAGAAAACCAAAATCTTACAATGTCACTGTTTTTCATCTGTGTAACTACCAGCCTTTAATGTTTTTCTCTTTTCTTAAAAGAATTCCCTTTACAGTTGTCACTGCCAAAAGATTTCACAGATCGAAACCAGTATGCCCTTCTATTAATAATGTAAGTATCTGTGTAGAATCACTGAAAATAAAAAAAGTACATCATAGAAAACATTTAACTGTTTAATTAGAAAATGGTTTGTTCTTTACCTTGTGTGGGAAAATGACCTCATGTATTTGAGTTGATAAATCAAAAGTCTGTCCTTGAGAAGACTTTATGGTAGGTGCTGCCTGGTAGAGGTGCCTGGGGTTTTTTTGAGCTCGTCAAACCTAACTCTGCTTCTCTGTACTTTTATGTACATGAGGCACTGGCACTTCTGATGGTGTAGCTGTGAGTAGTTCTGCAGTCTTTCTGGGACCCATACTGATCCTACCCACAGAGTATCTCATTCAGAGCATGTGCTCCTTTTTATCCCTGATAGAAATGGTTAGAGCTTCTGAGAGGGGCTCAGTTAAGATGCATAAAGCAGAAACTGCTTTTAGGAACACTGGAAAGAAGAAAAAAATATTATTGAGCATCAATGGCTGAAGGCACTATAGACATGATCCAAGACTATTGATGTTTGTAGAAAACCTCTGTGGGAGGAAGGTGGCAACTCCCTGGCAACCTGTCCAGCCCTTTTAAAAAGAAACAGGGTGTATGTTTCTTGCAGAGACAGTCAGCCTTTAAGTTACATGTCTGCACGATGTCAGCAGAGGAAAAGAGCGGAGTCGTGAGTGTGCCTGCAGTCTACCTGGGAAAACTGGTGATGGCCAGCTCAGGGCACCACTCCTTTCTCTCCACCTGATCTCAGCATGGATGTAGAGGGCTTTTCTGTACCTGCAGATCATCTTCCAATCCTATCTGGAAGGAATTGATGTGAATTTAGTAACAGAGGTGTAGTAATGCACTGCTAAATTGAATTATTCAGATTTTTTGGTTGTATTCATCTGCAGTTGTGGAGAATCTCTGCTTTAATTGGTTCATGAATACCTTTTTCTTGTGGAGAAACATGACACATTGATATTATTTCATCTTTGCAGTATTTGCTAGCATGATTTTGGAAGCATGATTATATTTTAAGCAGCTCTTAAAAGTGTGCCAAAGGCAAACTGACTCTGTGAATTGACCCCAGCAGTACTGCAGGGACTTGCAAACATCTGTGCTTATTCCTTTTTTCTGAGACTAAGGAAACACTAAGGTGTTGGCAGTGTAATCCTTCCCTTTTTAAGTATCCTAGTAAATACATAACCTGCCATATACAGGTATGGTAAAATATGAGGTTTTATACTCATGTAGAACTACAGAAGACAGAAGGGAAGGATCAGAAAACTGAGAAAATGAAAAAAGAAAGCTAAGGAAATTATTTTAAAATGTATTTTGATACTGCGGTGGTGAAAGAACTGAGAACAGTATTGAGGCAAAGTCTGAGTTTAAACTTAACAAAGTTGTGAGTACCCAATAAGTGAACAATGTGGGCAAGTCATAATGTATGGATATGTTTTGTAATTGTTTTTTTTCTTTTTTATGATGGGCATGTTGGATAAAAGGGAAATTCATCAATTTATGAATACAGATTGTTGTATCTACATTTACGGCATGGAGACTTTGCTTCTTTTCAGTCAAATACCTTTGCAATATCAAATTCTCAATGTTAACTTTAGCAGGAGTTAGTTTTAGAAAACCTTGTACAGTAATAAAAGTATGAAACTGAAAATTTGAAATCTGTCCTGGCTCATGTAATGTAGGGTATTTTGTGTCCTCCTATTCCCTAGAAGATAAAGAAGTTATATTTCTTCTACAGCTTTTTACAGACTTTAAACTAAGGTTGCCAGCAATCCCTTTTTCTATTAAAGAGGTCCCCAAATGAAATATAAAACTGAAAACTGTCACTGAAGTTATGGGAAGTTCCCTTATGGGATGATTATTTGAGCCTAATAAATTCTGCCTAGCTCTTGAGAAAGAACGATTGGATATCTGTGGGCGTGTAGGGGGTAATTTCTTGACCCACACAGCTCCAAATTGATCTCTTAAGGTTTATTTCATGATCAGAAATACTACTTCCAAAACAAAAAAAAGGAAAAAAAAAAGAAAAACTATTCAGGTCCAAGGAGAACATGTAGCTTTTATAGGGAACACTGATTAATTGTATACGTGGTATAATTTCCCAGATATTTGACTTTCCTGGGTCCCAGAGTGATACTGTTGGAACTGATTGAGAGACCTGCTGTTCCTACTGCCGGAAGTGTTAGACAAGAATTAGTGACTGATAACAAGCACTGCCTTTCATGTTGTTCAACTGCACCTACTTTCTTTCTTACACTGTCAGTCGCGATACAATTATCATTATAATCCAACTACTGAAAATTTGAAAAAGAATGCTTACCAATGTCCCTGTAAGAGTGTTGGTTTAATTGTATGTCCATTTTTTGGAAAGGAGATTCTATATAACATCTTGATTCAGACAACATGCACTTAGATGTATATGAAGAGAAGATGTATATGTGAAAAAATGGAGTGTTAGTAGATAAGAAGTGGGTTTTGCTTTCCACCTCAGTAGCAGGGCAGTTTGACAGGGGCTTAAGAAGGGAAAGAGGGAGGGAAGGAAGGAAGGTGAGGAAAAGACAATGTGAGTTTAAACCTGAAATTCACCTAATAGGTATTTGCAGTGCAAATTAAATGTTTAGTTAAGTGCATATAAGTTTCAAGTGTATGTAGGCTTTGTCTCCTTAGCTGGAGGGTAGATATGGCATATAAGATTTAACAGACTCTGGCTGTTTGGCTGCAGTCATTGCTCCAGAGTCACTCCAAGAGTGGTGAAAATTGATCTTCCTTGTGTCTTACATTTTTCCAGAATCTGGTTTTCCTGTGTGGTCTTGTCTCTTCAGAGAGAGACACCACTTGTGCTGCTGACTGGCTTTGCTGGCTCAGAATAAAGTGGGTTTTTGATGACTGAGGTTCATCACATTACTGTAAATTTCCATCAACAGTGACTACTTCTGTGTGATGTTAACGTACTCTCTGGATCAATAGGATTACAATGGCATCAACAGAATTTGGAAATAGGTAAAGCGGAGGAAGTTTGGTGCTGTCTAGTTTGGGTGTTTTTCAAAGCACTGAAATCAAGTAGCCATTTCAAAGGTGCAAGACTATAATAAAGCTCCTGTATTCATGCAAGGGTGTCTACAGGTAAAACCCACTACAAGGTAAATTTGAACCTCCAGCACATGACCCCAGGGTGCCCGAGTATTAAGGCTGCATCCTGGAAGGAAACTGGTCACTAATCTGGTCCTGGTGTGAAACCTGGGTGTGAACTAAGTACAGTTCCATGTAGACACAAGCTCAAGTTAAGAACCAGGCCCTGAATATCCTGTCATCTTCATCATAGGGATTTTGCGAACATTCGTCCATTAACAGTTGCAAAGCATTCTGCAGTGGTCAAATAGCAGATTTTTGTATTGCTGCATTTAAGTTTATGTCCATTTTTATGGCTGGACTATCTAACAGATAGTTCTCAAGTAGAAACCAGTTGTCAGGTGGCACTGTTTTTCGTTCCAGAATTGTGACGTGTAGCCCATAAAATGTTAAAAGATTAATACACTTCCCTTTTTTTCCGTTTGTTCTCCTAAACCACTAATACATTTCACACTCAGTTTCCTTCTGATATAATATGTACAGTGTAGCTATAGATTAGAGAGCTCTACGGTAATTGCCTGAAAGAGTGATTATCATCTTTTTTCTATATAATTAAGATCAAAGTTTAAATTTCAGATCCTTGATTTTCTCATTATGGTTCACCTTACTCATTAAAAAAGTTGGAAGATACACTTCTTGGTAACACACAGGAAATGATTAAGTAAAGAATCTGGCATTTAATCTGGGTAATAAAATCAGTGTAGATAATCATTCTTTATTTTGCCTTGAACATAATTAACCTCATTTCTTCAAATCTGTAGATAATGTATCTTAAATGTCAGCATCTATTATTTAACATCATTTAAAATTGTCCAATATTGTGGATATTGTAAAACTGAATCAGTGGAGAGCTTGCTCTGATATTTGAGGGGAAAAAACCACAGGTATTCTCCAATGTAACAGTGAATTGTCTCCAAGAGGTTTCTGTTTGTTTGTTTGTTTACTTGTTTTCTTATATATTGGTAATAAACAGGAATTCATTTACCTGTTGTTGAAATTATGAAAGTTTTAGGCCTTCCACAGGCAATCAAACCTGTTTATGCCTCCAGTGAATACACTCTCAGGACTGATTGCAAGATAAGACAATAGGGTTTGAAGTGAATTTTTTTTGCAGCTTTGAGAACAAATCATTAAAAGACTAGAAGAAATATAGAGAGGCTTAATGCAAGTGTTGGGAAATATTCAAGATCTGAGGTATGGTAACACTGCCAATTAATAGCTGTCTTGTGCACCTTTCTCTTGTAAAGGATATTGCTCATTTTAAGTGGCTGCTGTTGCAAAAGAAGGAACAATGCCTGGCTGCATGGTGAAGTGTAAAAATATTTTGTGAAAACTTTGCTTTTTAGGAGATCCCTAAGTCATGTGAATAATTCATGAATTGCTTTGACAGCTATCCATTTCGTACCTGTATTCATCCTGCCTCTGCAGAGCATGCCAGTATTTCACTGATCTTTTGTGGTTTTGTTACATCAAAGTATTTGATGAACAGTCTTTTCTTTTTTACTCTTTTAGATTTTCTTCCCCATTCTTTGAACTTTGTAATATTTCTCAAGGCCTAGAGGGAAGATTCATTTAGTTTAGTCTAAAAGAGGAATAGACTGGAGGCTCATTCCAACTATTTCATTGGCAGTAGCAGTCCTGGTGCTACAGGCAGTGATGGATCTGCTCACTCCTTTTCTCTTCAGTCTTGTCCACGCAAAAGTCTTGGGGAATCATTGAGCTAAGATCCATCCTCTTTCAGCTTCCCCTATTCCCACTTCCCCCACAGCAGTATATGTCTTGCTAGGTGAATAAAATGCTCTTTTAATCTTCCATAGCAAAAAAAGCAAGAGGAGATTCAAACCTTCACCTCCTTTTCCTATGACACAGGACAGGGTCTTGTTCTCAAAATTGTATTTTTAAAGTCTTCAGCCTTAAGGGTTTCAGAAAGGTGTTTTAAGAATAAAAGTTTTATTTTTCATACTATACTCTATGCTTTACTATGCTGTCTGCTTTGGTCCTGCCTATTGCATGTTTTCTACCCTCATAATGGAAACTCTTCTGGTCATGTCTTTTAATTTGTCTGACCATATTGCAGGCAGGAGTTGTAAACACATGATCTATCTTCAGTTGCAGTCTGCTATATCTAAACAGGGCATATGAAGAGAGAAAAAGCATTTGGGATTTTTTGTTCTCAATGTTTGAGACTATTCAGGTTCCCTGATTTTTGACCAGTAATGGTGTGTGTGCTTGGAAGATGAGGCTTATGGAAGAGATACTTATGAAATCTGAAAATGAAGTGGATTTTTCTAGGATTTGCGCCAGTTTCATAAAATGATCCTTCTCCACTCAGTTTTACCATAAACAAAATATGACTTTTATCAATAACATTTCTTTACATAGATTTTAATCTTTCAGTTGCTGTCTTTCTCACATATTTTCTGTCAAGTTACCTTTTCCATATGCTGCATCAAATCTACGGTTTTGCAGAAATAGAAAGAAATGTACTGAATATTAAGCAGTGATGACAGCAGTTATTTGGCATGCATCTTTTAAAATTGTCTTCCCTCCTGCTTGGTCAGTCCTGTAACTTCTAAAATTCCTGTTCAAAATCTTGTCAATTAGCTTTTAAATGGTGCAAAATGTGGAACAAATTTTGCTGCAGTCATGATAGCAGAGTGGCAGAGGAGTATTGCACAGAGTACAGCACAGCAGTGTTAGCCTCTCTGCTAACACTGTATTATTCTCTGTAGGCTGGAAGTCAAATCATGAACAGAGACTTTAGTTTAAGCTTTTGGTTATAGAATCTGAAAGAACAGGTTCCTCTCTTTTCAGCAATCTATGAACTTACAATGAGCTACTCCTTTTACCAGGCAGCTTGAGATGTATGTGACTGCCTTGCAAGAAGCATACAAATTACCCACTGAGGTCAATGATATTGGTATATTATTGATGGTTTCTGTCTATTTAAATGGTGCCTCAGTGATGAACTCCAGCAGTGTGCCCCAGCCGTCAGCACTTGTGCTGCCACAGTGGACTCCTAATCCGAGTGCAGTCGCTGTTGAAGACACACACAGGGCAGCTCTGAACCTTGAAATTCAGGAGCAAAAATAAAAAAAGGAAAAGTGGAAGTGCTGTCACAAGGAAGAAAAATGAGTCAGGAGGAACAAGGCATAGTCTTCATTTGAATCATTCTACTCTTGTTGTTTGACTCTGGAGATGATGGTCCTTAAGAAAACCTTGAGGGATGTTGAAGAGCCTGTAGCTTTTCTTTGCCCTTTTCATGTTGGCTTTGATTTTGCTACAGTGCTTTGACTAGTCTATGATTCCCTTAGGGACCATCCATAGTCGTGTGGGAAGAAGACTTCTGTGTTTGTATTACACCTAAGCTTAAATGGTACAGACCTTCTTGCAGTCTTACTAGTGGGGAGAAGAAATAATTCTCTGAAAAGTGTACCACTGAAGAGTAGGTAATTATAATTAGGCTGAGAGTAGCGATAAGCATAAAACAAAACCTGAACTTTGAGATAACTCTAAACCCAGGACAAACTTCCCAAATCAGACTGTGCATCAATATCAATCTTACTTTGTTACAGAGCCCTCAGGATGATGTTCAAAGTTGCATAAAGAATTAATACCTTGCAGAAGCCCCATTTAAAAGGTTAGCAGTGGGGTCTGAATGATGCATGTCTCTCTATGGAGGACAGAAGCACACCTCAGATAATCAGTATCATTTTGTAGTAGCAGCTGAAGAGTAAAGAGACCTCTTGGTGCTAATGGGAATTTTGATATGTACCTCAATGGAAATAGCTTTAAATGTCTGTCACAAGCTACTTATATGGACATCCTTGAAATAAACTAGCCACTGGAAAATTGCTTCCAAAAGCAATATGTCAAACAACCCATCATGCAGGACTGGAACATGTACAGTGTTTAAAGTCTGAACCTGAAAGTAGCCCAGCTTTGCCCTCCAAAAAGGAGCTTGGGAAACCATCACTGTCAGTTCTCGCCCACTGAGAATTCTGCTGAGGCTCTGTTTGTTGTTCCTTTCTTAACAGAAGAAATTCTCTGCAGGTATCGTGTTTGATTTAAAATACCTTGTGATTTTAAGCAGTTTCTGGTTTAGAGAAGGGCTTACATGTAATGGTTTTCCCCCTATTTTTAAGTGTCTAGACATATGGCATATAACATATATATATATATGTATATATGCGTATATATGTATATAAACATACCAGATGTATATATAACCTAGATATATAACATGTATAAAATCAGCTTTAGTTTAGTGTATTAGTGTTGTTCTTATATTGGAAGGGAAGCAGGCTGACTCGTGATATTTTCACTGGTGTGGGGTGCATTAAGCTGTTGGAAAGTTACCTAGTCAAACATGGATATTTCTGACATTATCCTACTGTGGAAATTTGAAAGAATCTAAAAGTAATTCTAACTGGTCTGAGGCTACTACTATTGGAAGTAATGATGATAAATGCTTTGTGAAAACATCTGCGTCAATATATAGTGCTTCTGAAAACTTTGCTCTGTACAATAAGCAGAAACTGAAAGTATTGTTCTGCTCCTGATTGTAAATAATAATGATTACATACTTTCTGAATCACGTCTTCCGCAGAGTTAACTTGACAGTGTTTCCAAATATTGCTCTGTATTGTGAGCAGTTAAGTGTAATCACAAATGAATTGGTTACGCAAGCAAAAAAAATGTCCTTTCTTACTTTTATAAAGCCAAGTATAAGCCTGATGCATGAGATAATGGTAAATCAAGCATAACATATTGTGACTGAGTCTGTAACCAAGTAATCCTGATTTCAGGTAGGTTTGACTGAATTTGAGAACATATATGTTCATCATTTGCTTGCTAATTAATTAGGTGATTACCTTGGAGATGGTCTGTGTTATCCACAGCCAAAATCAGATATTGAATCAGCACGTTATTGTACATGTAAGACAGTAGCTATTGCAGGATATTTTTGTCTCTCTTTCCTCCCCCAGGTTTACATAAATCTCTTTGGCAAAATAATAATTTCTGTCTTCATCTTTCTTTCACCTTAGACAGAATATTCCCACAGACCGTCCAATCTAATTTCCATACAGCCAGCACAGACACTTTTACATTTTAATTTGCAGTCAACTGGCAGATGCAGCCTGCATAGAACAATTTTTTATTTTGTACAACTTCATGGTAGCCTGCTCTTTTATTCTGTGTTTATCTTGGGGGAAAAATAATGACAAACATCCCTTTTAAAACTGACATTTTATTTTCTTTGTAAGGAAAACAATATATTTGGCTTCAATGGCACATCTTATTGTTGCTCTAGAAACTGCATTCTCCCATTCTGTTCCACCTTTTCTGATGTAAAACACCCTTTTTTTTATGTCATAAAATAAACTTATCAGTCCTGCCTGCATCCATTTCTTGCTATGAATTTGGATGGAGAAAATATAATTTTCTCCAGTGTATACTTCAGTCTTCTTTTTACTCTATTTCAAAAAATCTATTCAAGGGTACAATAATGCAATTATTTTTGTTTTCTAAGGTAACATGCTTCTTAATAGTATTATATATCCTACAAAATGGTAATCAGGGTACAAAATGAATTCTCCTTTTTGTGTGTTTAGTACAGCTTAACCAATGCTGTATGACCCTTCTCAGAACTGAGCCATTAGTTATTATGTATTGGGTTTTTTTTCACTGTATTGTAAGCATCACTAGTTTTCTATTTCTTTCAACAAAGTATATTTAGGTATTGACAGCACTGCAACATAGTGGTTATACAGTTAAAGAAATTATTTTGTTTGCTACTGCTGCAGGGGTAGCAGCACTAGCTAATGGGATGGTATCGATGGAAGTGATAGTAATTCAGCTGGATTGCATAACTGCTGAACTCTGCCATCTAGGCTAAATAAAGTATCGGAGATCGGCACAGTGCATCACATTGTCAATAGTCTTCGTTTGTGTCTGGTGTGTTGGTATTTGCAGTGATGAAGCTCCAGGCAGCCAGTTGGTTACAGATAAGTTTCACGTTGACTGGGACTCAGTGCTTGTCAACTCTGATAATGTCATCGTAGCTCGATTTGATGGCAGAGGGAGTGGATTTCAAGGCCTCAAGATTCTACAGGAGGTCCACCGATGCTTAGGATCAGTGGAAGTGAAGGACCAAATAGCAGCTGTAGAGTACGTATGTGCAAACTTTTCTTCTCTTTTACCCTTCTTACACCTTGCTGAACAAGCATTTTCAACTGAAAATGCCCAGAATGTTTTCTTTGCATAGTGAATGTTGTTAATGTTTATTTTAATGCAGTTTCAAATTTTGAAACAATGATGTTTTCATTATAAACAACAAATAGGAGATCAAAGAGGTGTCTTTTTGTGTTGGTGCTTCTCTTTGATAAAGCTGACCCTGCTCTGTGCAATCTAAATGTGCCATCTGAGCTAATTTGTTTCTGTCTATATCCCTTAGGAAAAATTCTTGTTGTACATGTGTTAATGATTAAATGCATTTGTGTTACAGTATTTTAGGCCTATACAATCAGATACTGCTCTCATTTTCACTACAGAGGTCTGGAGTAACAGCACAAAGCAAATGGAGTTATAATGGTGTAAATGAGAGCAAAATTTGGGCAAACGCCTGTTATTTCTCATTTGCATTATCATTCTTGAACTGAGATAAATCCATCAGCTGGAGGCAAGAATAATTTCCATCTAGGAAGTAATCACGTATAGCTTTGACAACACTCTTTACTCAGGGTGCACTTGTCAAAATGGCAAATACCAAGGTCTGGACGGATTTTTTCCAGGGTTTCCCAGGGAAATACAGGTTTAAAGCCAGATATTTTCTTCTTATTATTATTATTTTGAAAGCAGTTGATACTTCAGCCATTGCATGAGTAGGCAGCTGTGTCTGCGACCTGGGCAAGAGGGCTCCTGGTGTTCGTGTTGGTCAGGAATGGACCACATTGAGGGGAGCAATTCAAGGTGACCCTCCTGGAAGGGCCGTCGGAAGCAGCCCACACGGTCTGCTGTGAGACCTGATCTCCCTGCTCAAATCCCAAGATGTTTTAGGCTAAGTTTAGTCTGGCCTCTCTTGGAATGCACTGCATGGGAAAAAGGGAGGGTACCTGTGGCTGATAGGAGGTGCTGCAGCTGGTTTTGTCTCCTCAAAAGCTGGTTGGATTTTTCTTCTCAGGTTATTCTGTCCTTTCTGTAAAAAATCCACCACAGCTGATTAATGGCCTTGGTGAGAGAATTAATTATTTAATTATCTAGATTCAGGAAGTTCCATTCATCTTACTTTCCTTCAGCTGTCAAAACACTGGTCAAAGCCAGTCACTTAAGCTCTAGTCAGTGGAAAATCCTGGCATTTCTGGAGGATTATTCTCCCCAGAGTGAGAGAGGTTTCCAACATGGATGGGAAAGAATGGCTGTCTGACAGTGTCTCTTCTGTCCTTTAACTGAAAAGCAGATGTAAATGGGTAATTTAGACAAGATGCTTAAATTCAGGTGTCTAAATTTGATGAGATGAGCCTAACACCAACTGTTTGCCATATAGAGAAGGAATTAGGAAGCAAATCACATTTCACAGTGCAGTACTACTTGTATGGATGTAATTTGTTCTTCTACCTGACCTGCATGTATAATGAATCCTTACTGTACAAATAATTTTCTTTAAATATTTAAATATTCTAAAATTTACCATTTTACTTTACCAAAGTGAAAAAAAAAACAACCCACCAACTTTTTTTCTTTCAGATCACTATTGAAACAGCCCTTCATTGATCCTAAGAGACTGAGTATATTTGGAAAGGTAATGTGCAAAAATAGAAGGATATATCATCATGATTCTTTAAGAAATTCCTGTCATTTCATAAATAAATATGTTTCCTATTTTCCTAAGACAATTTCAGTTATTAAAAGAAGGGGGGGAAACCTTCCATAATTTACTGTCTGTTCTATATATTATCTTTTTCTCAGAACAGATATTTTATTCAATAACATCAGTTTTATAGCACAGCAGTATTTCTGTTTCAGAATCTGAAGGAGAAAGTATTTGTTAAAAAAATCTGCTTTCTTTAGAAATTTTTAATGTGGGCTTGGTTTTAGTGAAAGCTTGTTTCTTACAGTTTTATATTTGAGCTGCATTTAAATTGACAAAGTCACCCTAAAACAGCTTTTATATTTGAATGTTTTACTGACCCTTGAGCTCAGCTGAGTAACAACCCTATGGTGCTGTCAACAACTTTCTTGTTACGCCAGCGAGAAGTCTTGCCTTTGCTATTTTATCAGCTGTCTTTGCTCTGTGGCCTGTCATTGCCCTTAGCATGAGATAGAACGAGGCAAGGGCTTAACTTTTAGTAGCAAACTAAATAGCATTTTACTGATGTCTGTTAAAAAGCAACCACTAGAAACACCACACAACTGCTGCTTCATCTGTAAGCTGGTATGTGCAACCTTTTAATTTTGAAAAGTTTTTTAATAAAAATGAAGCTGTTTTGTGCCTTTGAGCTCAAAGCAATAACAAACCATGATCAAGTACCCCCCAATCATCAGTTATAAGAGCAGCATGGATTTCACTATGAAATGCCTTAGTTTTCATCCCCACTCTGCCACTGACGTGCTGCATGTCCTCGGGCAGGTCATTTAACCTGCTTGTCTCAGTCAGTCTGAATGCAGGACAAGGATATTGACATTTACCTCCTGCACGGTAGCATTTTGAGGACTGGCTAATGTTTGTGGCTATTATTAGCATTTCAAATGAATGTGACCTTCCTCAAAGATTTGAGCTCCTGCCACATTCCTTGGAGCTAAAGAAACTGTCACTGCAAGAATTTCAGGAGGCAGGACTTGGTTTTTAGGGTGGCAGCCAGAGATTTTTCAGCTGAGGATGTATAAGCTGGGTTGATTTCATCCATCAGATGATTGTGGCCACGTTTCTCTTCAGGTTTTAATACCTGTTACCAATGTATATGAAAGTGCACATGCATAGAAACATCAACATTTCTCCATATCCTCTTCCCAAATGATTAAAAATACTATTTCTGAAATGAAATCACTAAGCACCCTGAATTAGTCACTTATTTCTGACTTCAGAAATTATTTCCATGCTATTTGAAAATTCCCACTTGTTCTCTGTCAGAGATTCAGTAGTATCCTGTTTCCTAAGAGTGATGAGTTTCCTAAGATGTGATGAGACAGTTACCATAGAGCATACACATAACTATGGCCTTACATATCTTCCAACACCTACCCCTGCTTTTTTTTTTTTTCACAAAATATTATTGAGGACCATGTTTCTGCACTTATTTTCTGATAGAAGTATTGAGGAATGAAGAGTGAGAATGTAAGAAAGCAAAGAGCAAAAATTCAGAATTTTGATTAAAAAAAAATCTATTTAACAGCTTCCCAGGGTTAATTCTATTTTCTCTGCTTGTTTTAGACTCAATTAAAAATCTACTTTAAAACTCATTTACTTTTTACTATGTACAACGTGATAGGGAAAATATTTTTTTCTTTCTGTGCATTAAATTTGCCTTACTGATGGAAACTGAATATGCAGTTTGCTTGAAAATAAGATGACTTTGGAATAGCTTAATGTTGATCTCATAAAACTGGACTCATGCACACTGTCAGGCAGCTCTTTAAGATGTTCCAGAACTACACAGAAATAAAGTTCTTGTCACAATCAGTGATGTAAATGAGGCACAAAAGTAACAAGACTATCCAGAAGGGCACAGTGTGGAAAATACCTATTTCTGACTGCTTATCTCTGTGAGGGGTGCATGCCCAAGTGATACAGGATCCAAGGGCCTTTCTGAACTGTTAGACAGCAAATTTTGGTTCCATGTGGTTTGTGGATTTATGCATGGAAGTGAAAAGAGAGTTTAAAAATGAGTTGCAATTCCAGAGCCAACTTCCTTCTTGAAAATACTGTGATTAGGTTGTAACCACAGAAACCCAGCCCATGAGTGGGGCACCACATGTCCTTGCACCAGGACGTGTGAACTATTTTCTGCATTGTCATTGTGAAATGCTTCGGAAAATGTGATATCACTCTCTAATGTTTTTTTCCTGGAAAGCCTGGCTGGAAGCAAGGGCACAAGCACAAAGGAAAGAATTCCCGGGAGAACTAAACAAGCTCTTAATGAAAACATGGCGTAAATAATAAATAACCTGGCAATACCTATTCCAGGATTAAAACTGTGCTGTTGGGAAAGACACAAACAGAATATTAAACAAAAGTAAAAGAAGAGAAAACGCAGAGGCAGAGGAAAGTTGCTGTCCTCTTAAACTCTTTGAATTATACAAGTTACTGTTGCCCACTCAGAAATTCTTTCTTAGGTGAAATCTGCTCCTGCACATGGACAGATCCAGGCAGCTCTTGGTCTCCTGGGCTGGAGTTTCCATGGGAAAGGAATAACTCAGTTCTTCACACTCCCTTGAAAACTCAGTACTTATTTTGTTTTTCCTTCAGTGTGTCCATTTCCACTTACTGTAGATTGATTCCAAAGAATGTTTATCTCTGCTTATTTTTTCTTAAATAAGGTTAAAGGATTTTCAAATATTCCCATTCTTCCATAGAAATCATCTATTTATTAAATATTTAGACATGAAGAACAGGCAGCATTCATAGAAGTCCATGAGAAAACTGTAACCATTTGATGCATAATATTCTTTTTTTGGGTCAGCTGGTGTTTTGCATTTTGTTTTCCCTGATATGGGATAATTTCTTCTTTCTGAAATATGTTGTGCCAAACACAAAACAACAACAACAAAAAAAACCTGAAAAAAATCAACTTTTCAGCACTGATGAAGGGAAAACAAAAATGGCAAATAGAGAAATTGGAAGAGCCCATAATATATGAGAAAATCATTGATCCCAGATGCCACAATTCAGAATTTCATTTTCTGTGGGTCTAGAATGATTACAGGTGTACAGAAATGGATTGCCAGTGTCATTCCAAGGAAAAGTTTGGTCTCAAGTTAAAGCTTTCACAAAGCTTTCATGACTCTATGTCACAGCTCTTCCCAGGAACGTCTATTACAGACTTTGCAGAAGAGATGGTGAAAAATAAGGACAGACAAATGTGGTGAGGCAAGGACAGACCTCCCCAATTCTGCCCTGTCTCTTTTAACTTCTTCATGCCGTTTGTGCTCCCTGCTTTGTAGCAAAGCAGCCTCATGGATGCTCTTGTGGCCAGAAAGGGCATCCAGAGATCAGCATAATACTGAACAATGTGCTTACATACAGTTTTTATTTCTGCAAAACAGGGCAAGGTCTGTATCTCTTTGTGGGATCTTTGACATGCAGAAACCTCTTTAATAGCAATGGGATTCAATCTACGAAGGTTCAGGTGTCAGGGGAGGACATAATGCACTCAATTCACAGGTTACCCCCCTTTTCCTACGCTCTCTTCTGTCAGCAAAATGCTCAGTGTATCTTGCTACTTTGCAAGTGTCTATATCAAACATATTAAAAACTGAGTACAAATCTTCCTATCTAGGCTGTACTCCACAAAACTTTACCTTTGGGGTTTGCTTTGTAGGTTATTTTCTGTAGTTTTCAAATCTACTAACTGTAGGCTAGACTGCCATGATGGAATTGTGGAGCTTGAACCAAAATATACTCGTTATTATTAATTGCATAGTTTAAAGATCATGACCAGGTCAGTGTAATCTCCATTCACTCTTAAACTGAAGTTTCACATTTCCTTTAAAAGTAATTCTTGCAGATATAACTGCATACTGTAAAATGATACCATCAGATTAGCAAAATGGCCTTTATTGTTGCTAAAGAGAAATGAATCAACAGAAATCTCTATCCCATTGTTAGGGATATGGTGGCTACATTACATCAATGATCCTGAAATCCAGTGAACGGCTCTTCAAGTGTGGAGCTGTGGTGGCACCAATCACAGATATGAAGTTATATGGTGAGTATTCCCTACCCTACACCTATATGATAGGCTATTCGAAATGTCTTTTATTCGTGGAGGTATTATTTATTTTAACTAAGGGCAGATAATGTAACAACATCAATGAGATTTCACCTCACTGTCTCATTCTCTTCTTTAAATGAAAGTGAAGCTAAGACCGGGACAGTTTACCAAAGCACACACCAGATACATTATTATTAACACCACTGATTTTTGCAAAGGAGTTGTTTCCCGTTGTCCACTGAAATTCAGTCAGAAACTCATTTCCTAGGGATCCTTTAGGTATATCAGCAGTGAATTTCCTGTGATATCAACCATGTTTTCATTCAATCACAGGATATTTTGGTTATGTATATGAAGTTTAGGGCACAGGCTCTGGACTGTGATCCATGGGAAATCAGAGCATATTCCTTTACTGGTCTGTTAAACTTTTCACAGCATTTTGGTTTGTGTTTTGGTTTGAATTTTGGGGGTTTTGTTATTGGTTGTGGGCTTGGGGTTTTTTTTGGAAGGGGAGTTAGTTAATTTTTGGTTGATTTCTTTTTTTAACCATTTAAAAATGGTTTTCAGTGGTACATTAAAATGATACATTTTGATTCTAAATGAACATCTCTGTTGACGTCATGGCTTAAATAGCTGCTACTGACTCTAGGTCAATTTTTAAATAGAAGTAACTCTAAACTCACAAGTTTTTGGTTTACTTTTATAGCATCAGCTTTTTCAGAAAGATACCTTGGGATTCCATCAAAAGAGGAAATTACCTATCAGGTAAGTAAGCATAAAAAAGTAACTTAAAATGACCATTTTAGTCTCAAAATGCAACTCAGTTATACTTGTGTGTGTTTGTTTGCCAGGCATCCAGTGTATTACACAATCTTCATGGTTTAAAAGAAGCGAATTTGCTAATAATTCATGGAACAGCTGATGGTAAGTATTTAGAGATGCAATTAATTTAGAGTCAGAGCTTCTAATAGGCAGGCGTTCAAGGACTGATCAGGCGCACACCTAGCAAGTACGTTTTCAGTTTTACTATCCCTCTGATATGATTTTTTTCTTTTGTTTCAACTTCTAACTCTAAACTGATGACATTTTTCTTTGCTGAATATTTGTACCTTTTAGGTGCTGTATGTTCTAATTTGTTTAAATCTTGGGGACCACTGTCTTGCTAGTGAAAGGTATTACATGAATTATTAACAGAACTACATACATTTTTAATGTTGTTTTAAATTCATAGAAATTCTGCAGAATTATCAGTACAGTTGGTGAAGTACATTACCACATGGAAAGTTAATCTTTTCAGCTAATTAATTACAAGGTAGTGTGAAAGCATCTGAAGCTGAAGCTATACATAACCTTTTAATAGCACAATACTTTTAGCAGTAGTTTAAGACAGAGAATGAGTAAAACAGGGTAAGTTCTAGCACTTTAAATGGAATCACAAAATGTGTCAAATGAGATAATTTGTAATTACAGACTTAAATTTCACTGCAGTGTATTTTTTTGAACTTTCTTAAACTGATGTAAGTCTGAAGAACAAGCTTTGATGCAGGCACAAATTACAGTGCTGCAACCAGCTCCTCTGAACAGATTCACATGCCTACTTCTTTCCCCAGCATTTTTCTGGTGAATGTGGGATAATAGAAGGTTTCTTACTCCTCATTCTGGAGGGATAAGTACCTCACAGTGATGGGCTGAGGTGAGAGTGCCCATGCACAGCTGGCATAGTGAGAATGGCACCTGCCAGCCTGTCACCCCAGTGTGAAGGCACCAAACCTGTGTTATGGATCCAAAGTGCAATCAAAGGGGTACAAACACTGTCTAGTGTTTCTTCCCAGACCACAGGGGAGAGGGGCAGAGAAGATATACTGGGTGACTGAGCAGGCATGAGAGTCTCAGGCTTTGCTGATTGTAACAAGCAGCAGCAATTTCTGCCCCTCTGAACTTGGTCCTGCCAGGAATTGGGACTTCAATAGATATCTGAGCAACGCAGTGTGCTCAAGCCTAGGACTCTGATTGCCTGCAGCCCTTGTTTAATATCACATCCAGTGACACCACGCAGCCCACTTGCAGCCCATGCTCTGCAGGGTTAGGACATCATAATAAAGCTGCCTGGTTTTACCACACAAAGCTTAGGTTACTGATGGGTTGTAGAAACTCCATTTCCTTAGGAAGTGTGGACTGTAACAACCCTGTGCAAGCAGTAGAAAACCCAATGTGCTTTCCTTCAACACAATTATAAAATGCCTAGATGTTCAAACAGAATGGTTTTACACACCTCTAAACTATCACGGTGGATGTAAATGGATGGTAAAGACAGGAGCCCTCACAGAGTATGTGGAAAGTATGGCTTCCCTTGGGGCTTCCAGCTTCTTCTCCAAAACCTCTATTGTAACACCCTGTATTGCTGTTTCTGATGGGGCTGGGCACTTCTGACCTTAAAGATAGTCAGCTTCTGATCCAGTAATTACAGAGGTTGGAAATGTTTTCAGCCAAAGCTGTTTAGCAGATAAGTATTTCATAATAGTGTAGCTTTTTCTAATAATATCAAATCTTGTCTTGCAGCTAAAGTCCACTTCCAGCATTCAGCAGAACTAATTAAACATCTAATAAAAGCTGGGGCTAATTACACTATGCAGGTATGTGCACTGTGCCTTTTCCTATAAACATAGTTGAACATTTAACCTCCTATTGCTATTTCTTCACTGAGAAGGACCCTCCCTACCACAACGCAGCAGTATTAGCTTAATTTGCAGTTGCAAGTCTGTTTAATCCCATTTTCCTCACTGTTAGTATAGATGTCAAGAACTATATCATCTTCTTGTTCTCCTAGGCTCTTTCTGCTCTCTCTCATCTTCTGTTTTTCCACCTGTTTATCTTACAACACTATACAAAGTGCTCTGGAATCCATATGCACAATTTGTAGCATGGAGATATCATTACTTTAGTCCCTTTTTACTTAAAAAAGTATTGGGTCACATGGGAGTAATTTCCCCTTATTGTCAACATTTAGATTTATTAAAAGGCAGCTAAAAGGCGAGAGCAGTGTTCCCTCCCTGCATTGCCTTACAGAGGAGGAGAATGTTGTGAGAGCAAGATGGGAAGAGCAGGACGGGGCTGCTGCCAATGCACGGACTTGGATGGGACCCACCCAGAGCACGTGGATGTTGCTGGCCAATGGTTCTGATTGCGTTAAACCTTCCTGGATATCTGACACGATGTTGTTCTGGGTCACTCCTCCAAATATCTCTGATATTACATGTTGCAAGCCTCAACCTTGCTGAACCATAGGCGATCCTGTAGTTTTCACTGAAGCGTGTGAACTCCTGCAACAAGGGGGTTAGTGTCACTCAGGAAAGGAAAAGGACTTCATATGTACAATCTGTTCCTGCTGTCCTTGTGATTTCAGCTGAGGTGATGTGAAGGCCTGTGGAGAGAAGAAGAAGCAGGAATGACAGAGTTGTCTCAGGAGAGCCCTGTTGAGCCCTTCTCATGCAACCTTGTGATAACCTGAGTTTGAGGAAACAGCTGAAGCCTTTTGCCTCAGGCCTCCTCAGGTCTCTTGTCTCCTAGTCTGGATTTCTTCATTCAGCCTACAAACATTTGCTGAGCCTCACCTGGAAGAGATTCCCAGTGGGATCTGATTTAGAAGATAAAAATGCCCACATCCACCCTAGGAGAGAAAGAGAAGATGGGCTTTAGACAAGATAGCAAGATAGTTAAAAATATGAATAAAAAGGTTTTTTGCTGAACACTTAGAAGCTGAGATATTGAGAGGTCCCTAAAAGCATGAGGTAATTAATTCTCATTGACGTTAATGGGATTTGGATGCCTAGGCACAATTGAAAATACCAGCTAAGTAAACTGTTGTAAGCACAATGGCTGAGAATACAAATTTTTTCACTTCTGCAGATCCCACTGCAGTGGTTGTTTTATGTAAGTTCAAATTCCAAGAGAATGAGTTTTACTTTGAGTTTTATTAGCTTTCCTTGATGCCATAAAACTAATGTTATCATCCTGTTGTCATCTAAAACATTTTGAAGATCAGAGAAAGAAAATTAGAGCCCTAAATATTTGAAAAGCCTTTAAAAACTATTTACTTTTTTCCTTTCTTCTCTGCTAGATCTACCCGGATGAAGGTCATAACATTGCTTCTGAGAAAAGCAAATATCACCTTTACAGCACAATCCTTGGGTTTTTTAGTGCTTGTTTAAAGGAGGAGACACCAATTTTACCACAGGAACCTGAAGAGGATGAATAAGAAAGCCTATTTGTGTAGTACTGAAGGGGACTTACTCTGCGGCTCAATAAACCCTTAAATAAAAGTGACTGTAAGATTGCAGATTCTGCAGAAGCTCAAGGGCAGCTAAAGGATATCACAGTGGAACAGCACATTTACAGACAATGAGCTAATAAACTGGAATTCGACTGCAAAGTCCAAACATATTACCAAGGGACAAAACCTTTACCTTTGTGGAAGGTCAACAGTTGGTTACAGTTTCCTGGAAGAACTTAGTTTTGCATAAGTGTAGGGTTAGTGCATGTTTGTTATGTTAAGCCTCACTGTTGGTTCTGTAAGTGGTTGCTCGTTTTTTAATTTAAATGCACATCTTTATTCATCTTTGCATAAGGCACAACCTATCATAAGTATTATGGCCACTAATATTCTAAAAGGTGAACTGCAATCTAACACTCTACTGTAATGTTACAATAAGTGCAATTCTTCTGCTGTCTATTACACGTAAGAAACCACAGAGATAATAAAGGGCACGATATTTTCTCTAATTTCTGCTCAAGGGGATATTGTCTAGTGCATCATATAACATTGATATTGAAAATTACTTCCCCACACACAATTTCAGCATTTACAATTATTACTGTACCTACTAGTAACCAATAAGGGGTTTTTTGGTGGTGTGCTCTTGGTCTTTATGTATATACCTAGGATTCCCTAAGCAGAAAATCTTTCTGAGGTTGAAGAATTTTTTTCAAGATGTAATTGACAGCTGTATTTAAAATAATATCTGCAATTGAAATAATTCCCCTGTCCAAAATGTACCTATTGTTTCCTTAAAATATGTTTGAGTTGTGTTTTGGTATTGTTTATAGTAGTTAATAGTTTGCTGGTTACACTCTAATTTTAGAATATGCTACTTTGTCACATGTAAATTAGATACATAAATATTAAATTATAGTTTCAGATAAAGAAAGTTTATTAACAATGTATAATGCCACTGAGTAATACTTTACTCCTCAAATGAAGACATATTTTGTATAGTGCATCTTCCTTTTCTTCCATCTGGTCTCAAATGTAATTCTGATGTTCATCAAGGTGGTGACGTAGCTGGAACACACCATTACATTAATTTTTATTCCAAGGCTGCTTGTTAAGTCTCTCGCGACAGGATTTAGCTTCAACAGCATCACAAAGAAATGAAATGTTTTTCATTCAAAGCAAAGGAAGACCCTGAGAAGTTAAATTTTATTATTATTCAGCCCCCCATACATCTATCTATTTGCCAGGGTGAATTACAGCAATAGAAATGGAAACTATGAAATAAACAAGGCAGCCAGTTTGGATTTGCAGAATATTAACTCTGATCATGAAAATCAAGTACAGTTTTGGCTTAATTTTAGATATCTTCCAAACGTATGTGAAAACTCTTCACAATGCTGTGCCACTTACAATAGCTGTAGTTTTTTTATTTCTGGATATATTCCAAATACTTTCCTACTCAATTAAGGTTTAATTTCTTGCAAGATTAAAAAGAAAGTAATTTTTTGAAGGTAAATATGCAGTTTAAGATGTAAAGTTTGCATATTTTATGAGAATGGGAATTGTTTTTGATGTAATCAAAAAGCACTTGGAGCTTTTTTACTCATCAATTCCTTTTGGAATATTTTCTTTCACAGTTAAGATTTTTTTATGATGCAAATAATTAATTTGTCTGAAAGGTGTGGTTTTATGGAACACTGGAAAGTCTCTGTCTTTTTAATGTTTAGTATTTATATTGTTTTATTAGCAATGTTTAACTACTTTTCAATTAGTTTAATACAGTTTTAATGTGCAATGATATCTTGTTTGGGTCCCAGTGTCACCACAAAGTATGGCTTTGCTTTGTGGTAGTTATATGGAGTACATATCTATAGTATAGGTACAGTATATATTTATGGAGGCTACTATGTGCACTACAGTAAGATCATAGAAAACAACAGAAAACAACAAAAAAAAGTAAGAGCAGAATTCAAACGAGGTTTTGCAAATCCTGTTTTCTATAGAGGAGCACCGTTTTCAAGTCTTCTGTTGTCTGGGACTGCTAGTTTGTGATTTTATAAATTACACCCATCACTTAATAAATGCTCACCTGACAATACTGATGCTTTTCCTAAAAAACCAGAGTAAACAAGGTCCTAATCCAGTTGAATTCAGTGAGATGTTTTCGCTGATTGGAGCCAAATGCTCATGAAGAAAGCACGAGCTCTGTGCACGTGTTGAGGTTGCTGCAAAGACTGGGCGTGCGGAGGATACGTGAAAAGGCTGATTCCTGCAGTATCTGCTGGCTGTTCATCTGGGACACAGCCACTCTGTGCTCGTATTTTCTGTGCTTTACATTGAGTCTCATTTGGCTACCTGCAAAAGAAAGCAAACAAGTCTTGTGTCTCAGCAATAGGATTATGCATGTGCTCAGGAAATACGTTATCCCAGCTTTGTGGATCCACACCGTGTGTCCTTCTTTTCCCATAGCTCTGTTTCAGGCCCTTATTCCCTACTCTTTCTATCTCAGCATCTCACCTCCAATTTACCTGAATTTGAATGTGTCATGAGGACATGGCCTTCTGTAAGAATGCTCTTGGCAGAACTGGTATGTTTAAAAAGTGTGTTGTCTGAAATGTGGGTTATCTGTGTGGAAATGTGGTATGCTTTTAATGTTTTTGTTATTTCTTAAACCGTCATAGAAATACAGGTATTTTTATATTAATGTGTATACAAGGGTGAGCATCAGACCAGGATTAATTGCTTTTACTGACGTTTTTATGTATGGGTTGAATTCGGATACTGCAAAAGTGTTTACAGGTGCAGGCTCTGATTCTAGTTAGACTAAAGAATTTGGTGTAAGGTGTCCCTTTACTTTTGCTAACCTGTTCAAACAATTCTTCCACTTACAGCACAAATGAACAGTGTTATATATCAGATCCTACATACATAACTAATGGTATCATTAATTAGCCCATGTGATCTATAGTGTTGATCAAGAATTAGTACACATTGCACCAAAATAGCATGAAAAGCATAGACTTTTTGTAGCTTATCATTTGTTAAGCACCATGATGACATTTTAGGTCTGAAAAATTACTGTTTGATTCAGCTATCCTTAAAATATGACACTTAGTAGACTAGACCTATTAATTTATGGAAAGCTAGGGAATCAGCATATCCATTTACTGCTTGCTAGAGCTTATCTTTACCTTCTTGATTTCCTCTCTCATTTTTCTGCTATTACAACTTGCAAAATGTATGAAACCTGTAGGTCATACTGAAATTTCAACTATATTACAAAATAGGGAGTAACTGCATGCCAGTTGGAATATTTTCCCCAGATTGTGGAGTACAAAGAAAGGCTGATTATTTTTTAAATTAATTTATTTAATCTTTTTGCAGCAAGGCCAGAATTATTTATGACCTGGTTTGATCAACGTCTGCTATGATTTGTTATAAGCAACTGTTCACTGTTCCTCAGTTTTTGGCATACTGTATCTCCCTGGTCTGAGAATGAAGATGATTGCTTCTGTTCTCTCACCTCTGGCACTCATGAGTGTGGAGTTAGTTAGCTTCATTTAGTTGAGAAATTGTGCCTTTTAAGACAGAAGAGCTTGTATTTAATCTGAAGCCAAAGATTCTCCATGGAAACTTGGAATGTTGACTGTTGGCTCCTTTAATAAAACACAGAGGATACAAGGTGTGACCTGGTATCCCTCCTTGCAGATTTATTAGACACTACTGAAGAAACTGAAGCAAGAGGAAGACTGACCCAAAGATACTGAACACATTTCTTCTGCACAGTCTAGAAGCACACAGGCAAGGTGCAGTGGTCCAGGCACTTTATATTTACTTGAGTAACTCCTCCTGGCAAATCAGTTGCCTCTGGGAAAGAAGAACATCATCGGCATTGATTACTGGTGCATTTTCTGCAAAACGTCTTTCAGTGCCATTAAGTTTACTTCTCTTTATCCTCTTAATGAATTCAAGAGTGCTTCAGAGAATGAGGACCTTGTGGGATGTGGCTAAGGGGAGTCGCAACTTCCAAGGTGCCTGGAGCTTTGAAAATAAAAGAAGGGATTTAGTTAAACTTCTGTCTGTTGAATTTCATACATGAAAGTCAAGAAGGAACCTGGCATCAAGGAGGTAGGTGGATGGCAAGTGTTAGTGATTCACTCACCAGGCAGGTAAAACAACATGCATCTTACAAACCTAGTACCTAAATGTGGTAAGTAAAATAAGTGCTTGTTTTCCAATGTCTGGAAATTACAGTGTTGTTAGATAAAGCTGATCAGGTATTTGGAGGGAATTAAGGAAATTAAACCACATGAGTGTATGCAGTCCAAAGTTTCCATTAAAGGGGACCAGACTTCTTTCCTGTATAATTAGTTTAGAAATCCAATATCCTGCTTTTACGTAAGTAGAACTTGAAAACAGCTAAATTGATTTAATAATGCCTATACCCCATGAGAACACAAATGATATAGATACAATTCTTTTTAATTAAAGTATCCCATAAAGTGCTAACAGCACTTTTTTAGATTTCATGACCGAAGAAAAAAGAAAAAACCCAAAAACTTCTGATTGATAAAACCAGCAGTTGGAATATAATTGGTAGGGAGATGCTCAGAAAATTTTTCCCTAAGGAAAATCATGTTTTCTGCTGTAACATATTTTGTGTCATAAGTGAGCTGAGAGTTCATCTGTCAGGGATGCTTCTAAGGGAATGGAGAGGCTGATACACAGGTGATGTCCAGAGACTCAGCTGGGGAGCAAGTACCTGCACAGGCAGGTGTTCCCATCCTCCAGACAGTGCAGAACCTTCACAGCTCCATGAAAGGGGATTGTAGTCTGAGATTTTAGTCCATCAAGTAACACAATTGATAGGCAAAGGTGTGAAATTGTTACCTTCGGGGATAAGAAGAATATTGTTAAAAAATGACTAAGCAATATGGTCATCATGCTGTTCTCCAGTTTGTCAGAGGTGAGGGCAGGGCACTTGGCCAGGGCACACGGTGACCAACTCCACATATCCAGCTGAGAGACCAGCTGGCAGCAATTACAGCTCTGGTGGTGTCTGTAAATGCTCTGACCCTACTGTGAAAAAAATAAAGGAGAGGACATATAATGCATGGACAGAATATCTTGTCTCTGATAGTGTTGCAGAAGAGTTGCTTTAATAAAATGGGCAGAGGCTTCCAAAATCCTAATGAAGAACAAAGCACTCCTGTAGAAGTGCACTGGTTTGTTCCACCTCTCAACCTTTTCCTGGAACAGACATTTGACAGATCAAATAATGTGTAGAATCCATTCTTAGGGAGGTTTTCAGCACCATTAGGAGAACAGTAAGAAAGAAGAGCATTCAGAGGAGACAAGCAAAGAGACATTTTGTTGCTCTATTCAGAGCTGTCGCTCTATTTTAAAGTGGTGCAGTGGTAACCTTAGAGACAAATGTAACCAATGCTTGATTCAATAAACTTTCAACTAAGGCAGGAGAGCCAGATCATTCAGTTATTTACACAAAAGAATGATTAATTACATGGTTTCTTATGGATTTTTAGTCCTGTGTTTGATTTGTATCCTACATTTCAGTCATTATAAGGTAGGAATTGTTAAATATAATTCCACATTTGAAATAAGCAGTTACAGTAAAACATTTTGTTTTCCAAAACAGTGCAAATCGTTGCATTTAAAGGTATTTACATTGTAAAGTTAACTGTTCTTCCTTTTGGGTTGTAGTGGGCACTGAATTTGTTGGATGATGGGTTTTTAAATTGAAGTGGAAATTGTACTGAACTTGGACAGAGGCTTATCTGTTTTTCTAGGAATTGCTTGTGGAAATACAGTGAATCTGAATACCAGTGAAATATTTGAAGGAGGTTTTATAGAACATCATATGGAAAGTATAAAACATCATATAAAAAAAAACTAGGAAATTGAGGACCACAAATGAACAAGTACAGTCATTTGGCAGTGTAATCAGAATTAAACAAGGCAAAAGAAAAGGCAGTGTGGAAAATTGATTTAGGCAGGCCTTTCAGGCTTAAAGAGAGCACTGTGAGAGAGCATATCAAATTTTGCAGCTTTGCTTTATCCAACTTTTTTTTTTGTTCAATAACTTGTTTCTGAGATGGGGCTGGAAGCAATTTTGGGAAAGATTTTTCCGAGGACCCGAGTGCCTATCGGTACATTTTCTTAAAAAAAAAAAATAAATTCAAAGCCCAGCATGTAAGCTAGGAGCTTAGCAATAACAAATTGGAAGAGCAGGAGATTCAGCTGATTGCAAGGAGTGACACAGTGCTTCATGAAGAGGCCTCAGCACAGTGAGAAAACAGAGCAAGGTGCTGTTTACTCTGAGTGAAGAAATTGAAATGTGGTTCATAAACAGCACTGGGACAAGACTTTCTGTCTTATCATGATGTGATGAGAAGTTCTAATTCCTTTGTTATGCTAATGATTATTGATTCATTATAGGAGAGACCAGACTTGAGAGGTTGAGAGCTAGATGCATCTGGTGCTATGTAGATGCACAACACTACATCGACAAGAATATGTCAGTCTTCTCTTAATGTTTGACTTGCTTTCCCATGCCACTAGAGAAAGGTTTAAGAACAACCGCGGCAGGGGGAGCAGTGGCAGTGGCAGCAACCTAAAGGCCTCCTTGGGAAAGGGGGGAGAGAAAGGGAGCTGTGTGGTTGCAAAGAGAACTTTCTCTGCTTGCACTTCTTGGGGAAAGAGATTATGTCCAGGGAAGGGTTTGTGATATTTGAGGCTGGAAGAAGGTTTTTTTCAGATCTCCTCTTGTTGCCCCTGCAGTGTTTTTCTGGAGACAGTGGGTGATGAAATCATGCTCTTCCAAGGGAAGAAGTTTCTGAAAGCAGCTCTTGGAATCTGCTCATGATCCTAAAGCGTTTGGGAAGTAAATGGTGATGCTTGACTGTGAGAGAAGCCAATGCCTCCAGTCATTCGCACTCTTTGTGCTCAACAGGGAAGGTAACCTTAGTGGAATCTACACATGACCAGTGCTTCTCTGCCCTATATTCTGAGCCAGCTGGAGGCAGAACTACAGCTTAGCAAACCATGGATCAGTTATTTTTTTTCCCTCACTTCTAATACTATTTTGTTGTCAATAATTATGTCTTTTTCTGATTCTTAAGATACATCGTAACTTTACATATATCAAACTAGTTGTACATTTTAACTGCATTTCTATTAACTGCATTTCTATTAAGGATTGGTTTCCTAGTATGCTCAAAGTCTGTGTACACACTGACATAAGTGGGCTCTCCATCTTCCCAAAAAAACCCTTCATTTAGCATGAATCTCCATTGCTCTCTCTAATTCATCTGTGCCTGCAGAGTAGTCCCTATAGGTGATACCTTCCTGCCTATACAACACTTACCTTCTCTGCCACAGCTCATTGCATTTTTCCTTAATTGAATTTGTAAACCTTCTGGAGTGGTTTGCAGACAAACACCAGGTGTGGCTGCATTTGCACTCGGCCAAGTGTGCTGCTGAGGGACATATTTACATATTTAATGCAAATCTGCAGTCATTTTATGGGGTAACAATGTCTAGCGTGTTTGGGCAAAGGGTGGCAAATACTCTGCACAGTTATTCACTATTGGATATGATACAAATCCCATAGCTCTTATTTATTTATTTTTAGTGTCTTCAGAGAATGCAAATTGCAAATATGTTGTGGGGAACTGTAGTATTGCAAATCCCCTGCGAGAGGGCTGTTGACCTGCAAGACATGTTGTTGCCTATGCAACAGGTTTTTCCAGCTGAAGTGGTACAAGGTGAAGAGTCCTCAAATCTTGCTGGTAAGGACCTGCCTGTGTCAGCTACTTGATACTGGAGGGGATGAATCACTCCTCACCTCTGCTGAGGTAATGGATCAAGGACATCTGCCGTATCTTGCCCCTTCAGTCTGTGAAAGAGGGAAAATAAGAAGCAAACCAAACCTCTTCTGGTATTTCAGTTTAGGATTATAGGTTTGATGAAAAAATAATAAGTCAACCTGAGCATGTTAAAAATAGATTCAGTGATAAGTATCTACTTTTTTCAAACCAGTATCTTTTATAGTTTAATCCATCTGCAAAGCTAACTTTGACTGTCAATTAGCATTTTTCAGCATATCAGTCTTGGTTGCTCTGTAACTGTCATAGTGTGAGTACAGCACTCTGGGAAGGGAAGAGAGCATATCTCTGAAATACTAATACACAAACTACATTATAAAATATGCCTGATGATCAGTTTGAAAGATTTTAGAGTCCTTCTCTAGCATCCTAGCTGAAGCTTGTAATTTCTGCAGATAAATATTGATGTTGTTGCCACAGAAGCCTTCAATTCTTCATCAACCCCTGATTTGGGTTTTTCTCCATAACAGGCTTTGGGGGTGAGGGGAAATACATGAGTATACATTAATAGGAAACAAAGGAATGCTGTGTCACACTACTGAGTGTTACCCCTCCATACTGGTTTCAGGTTCCGTTAGTTTAAATTTTTCTGGAACCAACTATTGAATCCAAGGAAAACATATCTGCACTTCATCCAGCTACTGCGATGGGAGTCTGGAGCTACAAACATTTTGTTTGTAGATGGAGAAAAATAACTTGATGCCTGCTGAGATATCCTGGTGTATTTTCATATAAATGTATAAAAATGTATTGGTGCTAATTCAAGATATCTGTGTATTCTGAATATTAGTTTAAGAGGACATGTCTGGAAGGAGTGGAAGCAGGTTTTCAGTTCTTTTTCCCTTTTTTATATCACTCGTACAGGCTGCTTATTATGGATGCTGTACTGCATTTTGTTCTGTCCCAATTAACCTGCCACCTTCTCTAAATGAAGCTTGTACAAATGTTGCCATGCATGACCACCAAATGTCACTGCACCTCAGCAAACTCGACAGAGGGTTCACTGTTTTATGTTTTCTTTATTATAGCATTAAATTGATTATTTATACATTGATTGTTAGAGCAAGTTTATCAATTTAATGCTGTAATAAACTTGACATTCAGTATAGTTTTAAACATGTCAAAGTATAAAAATATGCATATGACTGGACCTTTCTGAATTACAGGAATGTGAACCAGCCAGAGACCAAAAACTGAAAGCTATGTGTGACATTTAATGGCCATATTAAAATCCCTAATAATAAATGACAAGGTAATTAAGGTGGAAAAAATATCGCAACAAAAGTGGTTTAAGCAATTATGATAATGTCATAGAAGTAAAAGAACACATCTAACTTCAGCAGGGGGGATCTCAAATGGTCCAAGTAAATTGATTATTCAGATTATCAGTGTCTCATTTAAGTATCTCCATCTGTATAATGTAATGTATGAATTGGCACATCTGACCATTTTAAGAGATGCAGAGAATTATAAACTCCCCTGGGTGATGCAGAAATGTATCTATAGGTGATGCAGGTAGCACAGATACAGAATAGATTAACATGGATGAGGAAAAAAGGGAATGAGGTTTTATACAGTTTCTGCTTTGTGGGAAATCTGTACTATACCCAGATTACTGAAGAATCTAAACCCAGACCTAAGAGGTTTATGTATAGATAGGAAAGTTATACTTGATATAATTACATATTTATAAGGTAAAAAAAAATTTTAGGAGTCGTTTATCCCTCTCACCTCCCTGTTGCTCCCCCTTTTGTTTTCTTCTGTATTTTAATTACTCTATTATTTTACATTCATGTTGTTCCTTAACTTGCATCACACTTCTTTTCAGACAGACAAAAGTGGTACCGTCCCTCCTTATGAGTGAAAGCATTTGCACAAAGTTTTTCAGAAGAACATGGCTACACCAAACTTCTAACTCTCTCCAGGTGAATGCAGTAACACTTTATTACACATCTCAAAATGCCTACAATGAGAAACTAAAATTTTGTTGGACATCATAAACTTTAAACTTTTATGATGAACTACAGTGCCCCGAGAATTAACCTGTTCTCTTCCTCCTCCCTCCCTGCACATGTACACTCTTTTTGTCCTTCAGAACCAGAGAGGGCTCACACATGAGCTCCTTAGCTGGTTAAAATGCAAGAGATATACAGCACAAAGGCTTTTGATGGATAGCTCAGGAAAGAGATAATCTGGGTATTTAATTTGTTTCTATAGCAATTAGTTTTTAACACTCTATAAAGCATTAAGGCTAAATTTTTCTGAATATAATTACTCTTAAAACATGTTCAAGCAAAATATTATCCTGCCTAGCTGATTGTCTTAATATCTTTGCAGTTGGATTCCTGTGCATTAATAATACCTAGGTTACTCTCTGAGTCTCTCATTCAGCATAACACTTCAATTTAGAGCAGATAAAGGTAGGAATATGGAAGTTGTCCTCTTGCTCCCTCCCCATTAACCCTCTTCAGCCTTGCTGCACCCTCCATCAGCTCTGCAGCCGAAAGCTCTCTGGTGGGATTTTTGCAAGCATGAATCCTGCTATATTTGAGGTATGTGACTCTATAAGAAGTCTTGTAACAGTGCCAGTGATTCTCAAGGATTTGCAGTCAAAGCCTGTTTATGCGCTACCAACAGAGTTTTTTTTGGGGTAAAGGCAAAATAAATTGTCTGCATTATACATATGATTAAATAATTATTTTTATTGATTCTCAGAACATTTATGTTCAGCAGAAGTGGAGTGTGTTACCACTGTTGAATGCAATCTGTCTTATCAGAAGGTGGGACTAAAATGCAGGAGAAACTTATCACTACCTTGTCACTCCCAACTGAGCATCTTTTGGGTACCTAGTGAGACTGGAGTATGGGAGGGCAGATAAACACACTGATCTCCTGATCCATTGCTGATGACAAGGTTGGGTGCTGTGTGTGGAACAGTAAATGATTAGCAGAAGAGAAAGAAGAATAAACAGTTATCAAGGTAATGAAGTGGCCCAGAAAAAAGTTAAACAACAAAATATCTTTTTCCTTCGGTGGCTGCTGTGTTTCATCATGTCTGTTGTGATTGCTACCTGTTTCATGCCTGTATGCTGGGGGAGAAAACCTGCTCCTGCTCTCCTCATTACCCATGGACAGAAATGTCTTCTAGTTGGTATCTGCAATGGGAAATCACATTGGCTGTTTAAATGAATCCATTTTGCAGGCTACATGTGGCAGCACCACTGCAATGTAAATGGATAATTTGGCTCCCTCTGCTGTGTTTAATCAATGACAATTTTTAAACAGTCTCTATGGAAGCAAACTATCCTCCCCCTTGGCAGTGTTAGGGCTGCTGGCACCCACCTGGTGTGGAAAGTCCTGCGGGATCCAGAGGTGAAATATCCCTGAGTGGGAAGTCTCTTTCTGTGCCACACACACAATGTGTGGTTGTCATTGCACATCAGTCTTCCAACATCAAAAATGAACTTTGAATCTGGTCTTGAGTTGGTTTAGAAAAAAAAAAGGTTGTACCTGATCTGGCAGAGAAATTATCAGAGAGTTGATCTGTTTGGTCCTGCTTATGGGAATTAACTATCGTGTTCTGTGCAGGTGGAGGCTTTAGTTGGTGTTTCTGAAGACACTTCTTCAGAATGAGTAGGAAAAGATTTTCTGGATTCCTTGGGTGAATGAATCCACCAGTGCTTTATCTCCAAACACAAGAAACCCCCTTTCTTTGGTGTTTATATAGACACTTCTACCTGTGTAAGAGATTGAAATGCTGCTGCCTCGAGAGATCGAAGGTCTGTGACAGCAACAATCAGTGGTATAAAAAATGAAGTATGGTTTTCAACACTTATTCATCCCTGAGCTTCCCTTGGTGACATCCCCGCTGTCCCTTTAGGAAGCATCTCTTGATGAACACATTTTTTTCTCCTGCTGTTGACAGTTCTGTTTTCTGCAAAAAATTTATTTTCAGGAGACGTACTTGCATATTATTTTGAACTCTTTATCCTGATGAAAACTAATGAGATAAACTGATGTTCCCTCATTTGATGAGCACTCAAAATGTGTAACCTCCTGCAGTATTCATGACTAGTCCTCCCAGCAATCAATACCATGAGCCAAGTTCCCTGGAAATTATGGCTGCTTTGTGCTGTGCTTCTCCCATAATCTTGTCTTAAAGTCTGCTCAAATTCAGTGGATTGACTGCACTGATTTGCCAAAGCCACAGGGGCTCAGGGTAAGCCTCTGTCTTCTCATGACACTGGTCAGTTCAGGAAAGCAAAGTAGGCAGAATATCAGTGGGGTGACAGTCGTTTTCAGTCATGCTGGGAACCCCTATGGGACTCTGTGTCCTGCTGCCTTAGAGAGGTGTCCTCAGCAACGGGGCAAAGGGAGGGCAGTAACAGGATTTGTTTTGTCTGTAATGGCTCTGAGTGGAGCAGGGATGAGTAAATACAGATTGGTAATGTGTAGTAAAAAGCATATAAAATGACAAGTCATTTTAATAACAAAAAGGACAGAGGTCACTGGGGGCAAATTCCCCCACTCATTTGAATGGTCCTTTTATCAGATTTTGATACCTCATTCACTCACATCTGCAGTGCGTGGTACCTTTTTCTACACAGGTTTTTGTCTCATTCATGAGGGGTTGATAGCAAGGTGCGTATCAGACTCACTCCTATGAAAATTTATAACAGCTGCGTGGATTTCCTATGGATTCCCTCTTTTCAAAGTCTTGTTCAGTGTTTTGCATGGATGCAAATTAGCACTTTGGCCAGCCAAAGGAGGCAGCTACATGCACAATGCAACTGCTTTTATACATGCTGCTCCTCTGCTCTGAAACACTCCCTTCTGAGCTGGTGTCTGTGATGGCATTGCTCACTCCTCCCTGCAGGTCTGCAAGTGTGAGTCTGGAGGAGGTAGTCTGTCATTACTGGGTAAGTAAAAGGGCTAACCATGTGTTTGCACAGCTCTGCTGATTGATGGAGTGACACAAATCTTGTTATGTGTAATCAGTACCATGGATGTGATTGCTCAGAGTTGGATTCTCTGCTTTCTACCATCTGCTATAGGTATTTCAGGATGCAAAATCCTCAAAGCGGAAACTGCTTCACTGACGAAGTCTATACTGCTGAATTGGTGCTGTATTGTGATCTTTAGGAATCTAAATTAGCTTTCAGATGGAATATACAGGAAGTCTTCCAAAAAAGTAGGATTATTTCCAGTATCACATGATAATCACTGCTTGAGGGTAGGCTTGTGAATTTAGGCTGCTAAACACTGATGCATAAGTGTAACATAATGATTCTGTTAGCAGCTTGCCTAGTGTAAGTTTTCAGTTCAGTTCCCTTATTCTCCAATTTGCAGATTCAAATCCCCCCTTGGAAAAGCAGTGGAAATAATGGAAAGGAGGTCTTGCTTCAAACGTGCTCACTCAAGGTTTATATGCACAAAATTTTTATCCTTTGTAAATGAGGTTCTGGATTTCTTGAACACAACTTCATGTTAAAGTATATAGTTCTGCATTTAATTCCAGCATCAAGAAGCAACATATTTCATTGTACCCTGAGGTTTTGCTTTGCTGAATAAGTCTTCAAGAGGACAACAGAAAGTATGGCACTTGAGGAACCAATATAGATTCTCAAGGTTCAATGTAGGAGAAACCATTAATCTGTCCTTTTTATTCCCATTCTTTATCTTACTTTAATTTACAAAATAAGTGGACTTTATTTTAAATAACTTGGGTTTATTTAAAAGATAATATTTCTTAGAGAATACGCTGCTGTAAGGAAACATGCTTTGATTTTCAGGGATGAGGAGATACTTTCTGTTCCTACACCATATAGGATTTGCTTAAGAGGTCACAGATTTAGAGATGCTAATACTTCTTTCTTAGGTCAAGTAATCAGGGAAGCTGAAGGAGGAAAATCAGATGGTGATTTAGTTATGAGTAGTTCATTGAACCATGCATATGATTTAGCTGTAGAAGAGCCCATCTGTATCAGTGAATATACTTCCTTTCTATTCAACATCCTCAGAGACAGAAAAGACACACACCAAACACCCAGAGTGGTAACTTTTATTTTATGTAGGGAAGCAACATTAAATTAAGAAAACCAGTCAAAGGAGAAGCTTACAAGGGCATAGAGGTTGTTTAAAGATGGTCTATTAGAGTAGATACTTTGTTTAAAAAAAAAAAAATTTCCTTAGAAGGGAAAAAAATTCAGCCAGATAAAACAGCAGTGTAAAAGATGCTATTAGGAGTAATAAAGACACACTTTAAAATATGAAATATATGTAAGAATAAGAAAAGTTAAAAAAAAAAAGTTCTGGTAGCTGAAATGTAAAACACAGCAGAAGAATCAGAAGAGAATTTGAGACACCTGAAGGCCTAAAAACTGATGATGGAAAACTTCCCAAATTCTGACAAGGCAAGGGAGCCTGCAGAGTGCCTGTGGGTCTGTGGTGGAAGTGGAGGAAGGGGTGTAAAGGTCATCATGGGCAAGTGCAATGAATCTCTGCGCAATAGTTCATGGCAGAGGTGGGACACGTGCTGGGCTGAGTCCGAGGAACTGTCCCGTGCTGAGACCTCGGCAGAAACCTTTTGAAAGCAAATCAATAAAATTTACAGTTACAAATTGCCAGACTCACGTGCTTGTGCCCTAAAGCTCTCTGAGGATCTGAAGTGTAAAACTAATAAACTATTTCTAATAGTACGTGGTGGTTAAATACGTCTTAGTAGCAGAGAGGAAAGAGGCAAACAATGCCAATCTTTACAAGAACATAAGGAGAGGTGGCTTTATTGCAGGATGCCTGATTTCTGCATCTGGCATGGAAACAGGAGCTGTGGAAAGAGAGGGAAGGAAAGATAGGGGACAGTGGGAAAGAGCTTCCATGGATTTTGCAGAAACCCCTACTGCAGTAAGAGCCAAGGTATGTGCACAGGGCTGTTCTGCTCACATCATGTGTGTGGATTTTTTAGCAAAGCCCTTCACCGAGTTCTCCTGCTGACTTGAGGTTTTATGTCATAGAAAAGTTAATAGTAAAAACTAGATAAAAGTTGGGGAACAGTTATCAGGTTTTAGTTGTTCCAGGGAAACCTCTGTTGGGATCTGTTCTATTTGAGGTGTTCAGAAATTAAAAGGAGATGGAAAAGGAAGCCAAGGAAACAACTAGGCTGATGATACAAATTTGCTTTGTTCTGACAAGCCCAAAGCTGACTGCCAACACATACAGAAGGATCCTGAAATCCTGGATGACTGGGCAATAAAATTGCAGATGAAATTCAGTAACAGTAATGCAAATTAATGCATAGAGGGGAAAAACTGTTCTATTTTTGTGCATGGTAGGCTCTAACTGCAATATTACTATGCAAAGGAGAGATCATGAAGCCTTTCTGGATTGTTCTCTGACTACTGCTTGAAGTTCAACAGTAAGAAGGACAAGTAAAGCACTGGGGATTATAGAGGAGACATAAAGAATAGAAAAGAAAACATTATTATGCAGTTGTAGAAATCAAATTTTTAGAAAGCCATCCAAAATCTTGAATATGGTGTATATTGTTATCCTCCCTCAAAAAGGATGTGATGGAAGTAGAAACAGTGATAGTCAGAAGTTTTATACCAAACAAAGAAGCGTGAAGGATCTGCTGAGTGAGGTGGTACATAATAGATATGTGAAGAAAACTGGCATTACATGAAGCTGGCATTACATGAAGAATTAATATTTTTTTTAAGCATGAAAGGAAATACTTGGTTTGAGAGGTGATGTAACCTACTGACTGTGGCATTTTTCTGTCACCTTTTAATGGTCTGTTTTCCTTACTGATTTTTTTCCCAAATACTGTCTTTCAGCTCCTGCTATGTCAGGCACATGCCAGGTGATACAGTAATACTGCTCCCTGGAGTGTCACTGTTTGAGGGTCTAATCCCTTGTGAAACATCACAGTAAATGTCAAACTACTTCACTGGCATCCAAGGATGTTCCCAGTGCTTTATAGTCTCGTGTAATCTCCATACCTTTCAGCACTGTGATGTGCTAAAGACTTTTATATCAAAATAAAACAGGAATCCAAAACAAGCAGCAGTCATTGCACTATACAATGGCAGATAAGCTAACTGAAATTAATTAAATCCAACTTTAATTAAAGTTTAAATAAGCCAATAAAACTCTAGATTATGAAACATTTGTAGTACTTTTTTTTTAAAATTTCATTGTATTGATTTGCATGGTATGATTTATAAGGAATCCCCAGTTGCAGCATGGAATTATATGATAAACTGGACATAGGTGAGGCAAATGGGAAGTTAATATAACATTAAATAATTGGAAATGTTTTCTGTTCCATAAAAATAGAATGGAAAAATGCTAAAGTATACTCTAAACTGCCTCTTTCATCCTGCCGATGCACAGTGTTAATACATTATTAGAGCAAAGTGGTAATTTTTCAAGTACTTTACTGAATAGCAGCTATCCATTATGGAGCAATAAATGAATTGAGGAAAACAAGATATAGAACCAAAGAAGTTTCATATGAACAATAAAAGGTCGGTTTATAATGCAAGTAAAAGTAAAACAGACGTGGTCTGTGACATCTGGACAAAATATATACATCTAGAAATGTGAAGTGCCTTTACTTTGCTAGGATTCTGCTGATGGAAATAAGAAAGAATTGCTGTTCAGCATCATCTGAGGGAGACCAGGCTGCCTAAAACCCCCCAGTGGAGATGTGTCAAACGAGGTGATCTGATAGCTTGGGTACCACCCTTCCAACCCCAGCAGCTCAGCAAGTCCTCACCACAAAGCGGTTGTTTCCATTCTGCAGTTTAGGATCAGAGTATCTTAATGTATTTAAGTGCTTATTTACCTCTTAAAGTAATGAGGTACCTGATGTTTTCTAGACACAACAGATATTTTCATCATTCTAGTTCGGTTGCTGCTTATCCAGTGTGCAGGAATTTAATTGTCTGTTTTTACAGAGGTGTCTCTCTGAGACGTGACTTACAGAGTTATAGCGAGATGGGGCTGACTTGAAAGTGCAACATGGGTGAGAATTCAGCCTCTCAATTAAAAAAATCATTTTCTTGGGTGACTGTACATTTCTGTCTGGTTGAAAATGTGTATGATTTTAATAGACTGGAGTAAAAAGCACTATATTACATAATTTATTTCTTACTGCTGGCAAAATGAGGGGGAGGTGCCCAGTTTACCCCTTGTATGAATCCTAACAATAAAAATTGAAAAATTACTGAAGATGAAAAACAAAAAGAAGACAACTGAAGGGCTTTATTTTTACATGTGCTTAAAAACACCCAGCTGTTGAAAGGTTTTGCTCTTGAAACCAGATATCTTTTATTTCCTACCCTATGTTTCTTCAGAGATAAAAAGTAACAGATCAGAATGAAGCTAGGTAAAAGGCTTTTTACAAAAGGGCTGAGCTTTGGTCTGGGTAAAAGAAGTTCTACAAAAGACATTGCTAAAATTGCTCTAAATGATGATGAAAGAAGGTGCTTGGGAATAAATATCATTATTCACAAGTGGTTTAGACCCTGTCAAACATGTGGGCAGTGTACAGCAGGAATGATTAATGACAGAAGAAGGCCTTGGGGCAAATTCTGGTCCTGGCAAAGTGCACTCAGTCTGATCTGGGAGCTGTTTGGCCAACTCTACAGTGGGTTTGCAGATACCACTGTGAGACAAACAGTATATACAGTGCTCTATGAAGCAGCAGCAGGCCTTAACTAATGTGTCTCAGCTGTCAACCTGGTTTCTTGGTATCTTCCTTCATTGTTATTTTATTTAGAGCAGTTTTAGGAACATCAATTTCCTATGTTTTGTGGCATTACAGGATACAAAGCCTGTTTTTCTTTACCCGAGATTTGCAAGAAAGAAGCAGCCTCCTTTTTGCAGAGAACTCCCCCATGTTGCTTTAATTAAAGAAAATTACAAGCTAAAGCCTTGGAGGAAATGCATCTTGGACATGTGTTCTCCCTCTGAGTTGTACCCAAGGACAAGGCAGAACTGAAACCCACATTAGAGCACAGTAACAGTCCTTCAGGTGAGTGGGTGACCTAAACTGTCTACACTAAAGAAAGTTGCTACCTTTATATTTACACATGTCAAGAAAGAGGGGAATGCATTTCAGAAGAGGTACTTCAGGAAAATGGAGTTTGGTATTTCATAGCCGGTAAGATAGAAGCATGCTGGGTAGTGTCATTGCTACTAGATACATCATAGTAAATCAAAAGTGTAAAAAAAACCAACCTTGGATTAAGAGATTTTAAAAAATCATTAGAAAGTCTGGTGTACTTCTTAACAGTGGGAGAATGGTTATAGTTTCTTCAGGTCTGTGCCATGAGAAAATTTTACCGCTTCTTACAGTTGATGATTACAAAACTCTTGACCTTTGTCCTCTTCTCAGCTTCTCAGGGAAAGACCTGGCTATAACAGCAGTGAAAATCATTATGTTTTATTGTTGTCTTCCTGTCTAATGACAGTTTGGAGTCTGAAATTATGCTGTCTGAAGGTATCACCCCAGCTCAAAAGCTGGGCAAATCACTGAAAATTCTTTTTTTTTTTCTTCTAAACATGGAATGGAAGACTTTGATTCTGTAAAATGTTAGGATGATTCTTATACTACAGAGTTGCAATCTGTAGTAAAATTACCTTTAAACAGCAGCTGAGGAAGCTGGATGAGCCTGCTCTCTCTGATATTGCCTAACAAAACTGAAAAGTGGGAGCACTAGAGGCAATTGAACCCCCAAAAGACCATGTGAATACAATAAATTCTTCAAACCTCTGGTATTCTTTATAGAACCATCCTCAGAAATCTGTATCTTAATCTGCATCTAACACAAGTAACAAAACCAAATCCCAGTAAATCACATATTTTAAAGGTTTTAGCTAAACTTAGGCATCTTTGTAGGATAAAGGTTTCTGTGTGAAAAACCAAATTCTGTCTCAGCAATAGGTCTCTGGACCCTACTGCATCCTGTTCTTGCCCATTTTTCACATACACCCGTAGGGAGATTTCTAGTGCAGAAACTGCAAACACGTGAATTAGGAATCCTTTCTTTATTCTCCTGCTCATTTAAAATATTCTCTCAAGCAGTTAATAATGTTTATTTGGTTTTGTTTTGATTATTAAAGTTTATAACATTTGAACACTTTAGAGAATGGGTAAAGCTGTTTTCTCAGTGCAGTGAAGAATGGAAATGGAATAAATTAAATGAGATGTGGAAAGTTTATCTTTTCCTTTGTGAATCTGTTCATTTGCAATGGCTGAATTATTTCATTTTGCATGTTGATAGAATGTCTTATTCAATCTTGGAAACCACATACAGTACCTTTTTTTGTTTCTTTATAAAAGGTGGCTGGTGTAATACACACAATTAGTTTGAATGGAAGATGGTATTGTCACAGGAAAAGGTCCAGGGACAGATTCTGATTTGACTTTGGTTTGGATTATATGTTTGTATACATCTGTCTTTGGAATTGCTCTCTTTTTTTACTGTAATTCATAAAGTGAGACTTCAGTGAATGTATTTGCTTATTTCCTATGAGTTTCTGATACTTCCCCTCTCTGAATGATTCTTACTGCAGATCACTCTCTGGTCCACCTAGCCTGGCTCTTCTACTTTTATTTTGCATCAAATTCAACTCTTATTACTATATTTCCACCCAGGATCCTCTACAAATATACCTCTTCATATTTCCCTTGAGTTTGTTTGAGTCAGTTATTACCAAATATTTCTATATTTCTAGTTCTGAGTCTCTGAGAATTGTGATGTGCAAAACATGCTTAGAAAGAAAAAATCAAAATTACATAATTAAATAAGTGACATTTTTGACCTAGTTGTGTTATTATCCTTTTTTTTAATATCTCTTTATATCTATATCTCCTGTATATATCTCTTCTGTAGTCTTGTCTGTCTATCTATCTGTCTGTCTATCTATCTATCTCCTAGTTATTTGGTCTAGTTGGTGTTTTTGTCTGTGTCCAATGTGGGCAATTGTAGTTGATGGTGTTTTATAGTTTTCCTGATTTCCTTTGCCTTTGTTTTTTGATTTATTTGTCCTTCAAAGCTGGGAACTGCATCATCTCTTTTGACCTGCTGACACAAAATTTATTGACAGCCTACCTAAAGGAAAGGGTGATGGATAACTACAATAGAAGAAGGTGTAAATTTGATGGATGATTTGGGTCTCAAAAGCCTGTGATCAGTCTAGCAATTGCCTTTGTCCATTTAAATTATCCAGAAATCATGTTAGTTCTTTCCTTTTCTCATAACTAATAAATCTGTAATAATTAATCTAATAAAATTTTTTTGGGACAGATGTGCATCCAGGTAGTGTGCTGGAAGGTGGGACTGGGCCAGCTGAGCTGGGAGTATGTCATGGAAAGGAAAAGGTGTCCTTTGCAGCTTTCGTTCTCCAGTCTCATCCTTCCCCTTATGTGTTTCTCTAGTTGTCATAGGCATTTTATATAGGCATTGAAGAAAAATCACATGTTCCACAACTCTTTCTAGCAGATGGTTCTGATGGATATTTGTGCCAGTTATAACAGGAATATTCATGTTTTTTTTTTTAAATGGAATTTAATTCTAATTTGCCTGTTTAAATATCTAAAACAACCACTCAATTTAAAGAATACAGAATGAGGGAACAAAACCTTTGATTTCTGTCTTCCTGAGGGATCTCTCCTCACCATAATATGTAGCCTCATGCTACTTATTCATTTTTCTTTCCTAATGACTCTTGAGTTACTTTTCATTTGTTGGTGCAACTTCATGGCAATACCTGGAATTCATTCATACAGCTGGCCCCTGCTCATGTAGGGCACCATGAGGGAACCAGGGAGTGCAGAGGAGCATCTCTGTCTGCCCAGGGTAATTCTACATGGACTTATGAGATTCAGGGGATGAGTGAGGTCTGGAGTACAGGCCCCCTTCTTTGCTTCAGTGTTAGGTTTTACTTGGGAGTTTCTGCTCAGCTTCTTGCAGGCCCACAAGTGCTGCGAGGTTTCTTTTATCAGTATTTAGAAAAAAATGCTGGTTTATTTGCTGCATTGAGATGCTTGAGGTGGAAGGAATTCACCTGGTCATGGCAGAGGTCCCATTACAGCTCTGCGGTGCTCAGGCTTGATGTGGAGTACGAGGTCCCCTTGGAGGTGCCTGGTGCTCCTTCCTTCCTGAGCTACCTGGTGAGCCTGTGGGAGCTCATTAGTGGTGTTTGTACAGAACATCGGGCTCTTGCCTGAAAGCCAAATATAGTGTTTTTTGCATATTGAAATTTATTGAAATTTCCTTTATTGAAATTTATTCGTGCTGAAAATGTGAGCAAGTCCATTGCCTGAGCATGGCTTAGATCTCTAGGAGCTTAAAACAAATTAAAGTATTACTTTATCAGAAGGCATTCAGAAAGACCAAGCTGGAAGGGGAAGCGTAGAGGCACAAGCACAGAGTGTGCAAGTTAGAGCTTCTTCTTTGACTGAAAAATTCAGGTTCTCACCCTGGAAATTCCCTGTGGGTCTCTGTGACTCTCCTGACCAGTACCAGTGGGTGTTATATGCAGATTGATTATTTCCTCCAACACAGGCATCATGGAGGGAATGCACATCTTTCCCCATTTCTTTCATCAGAGCAAGAATTCCCCATCCAAGCAACCTACCTCTGCACCTGAGCCTGTCCTTGCACTCCTGAAATAGCCTGACTTGTCTGAGAGCTATTCTATTGCCAGGGAAGTGCCAAGGACTTTATTGTGAACTTCACTATTGCATACAATATATGACAACAAGAAAAGTCAGCACTATCACTTGTACTCAGATGCTTCAGTAATAATATCCCAATGTATTCCCTGAGGATCTAGTAGGGCTTTCTGTGCCCAAGGCCACTTGCGCTTCTCTTGGAAACCTGTTTGCCTGAGTGTAATCAGTCACCATGGGTCTGTACAGCTCATTTGTGGTCCTGTTAAAAAAGCAGTGCTTGATGATGGGACCTTCTTTCCTTGGGATAATGATAAGCCTCTCAACCACATCAACTGGGGTAGCAGAAAACATTAAAAAAGCTTCTTTTCATGCTTTCTCTTTATCAACCCCCCTCCCTTGTCTGTGGTACTCATCCTCATCTCTAGGGAAAAGGGGCATTTCAAAGGTGATTGTGTGCAAAGATCAGGCTGGAGGATGTTAGGAGGGCACTGCGGAGGTCACTGGTCATGACAGTGCCAGTCACACTAGAGGAAGATAGGCAGAAACCCTGAGCTCAAGAGTCAAAGAGATAATTCACAATGCTTCTGAAGGCTGCATGGCAGAAACGTGATAGGAAAGGCAAGAATGTGCTGGACAGATGCAGCCTTTCACCTGAACCTGTGTGAAGCCATTGCTGACTCTGGGAAGTGCTTAGAGAATTCAAAGCACCATCCATCACATGAGAGCAAGAGCACGGGCCTCTGTGCCAAGCAGAGTGCTCCAGGTGGTAGCTGGGAATGAACTGAGGTTTCTGTGATGTGAGGTGAATACATGGGAATTCAGCTTTTGCTGGTATACAACTCTTCCCCCCTCTTTTCTTAATTCTACCTGTGCTTTCTGTGCTCAGACTAAAATTTTTCCTCTCTCTTAAAAATATAATAAGAAAGTCATGGTTATTTCCAGCCCCCTAAAGGGGGGATGGAAGTATTTATGCAATATTTGTGCAATATTGAAAATATATCTAAGTTAACAAGCTTAGATGCAGCTGCTGGCTGCATCACACTGTGCTTGGGAGTGGAGGAGGGTGAGTGCTGCCCTTGTTCAGTTTGTTGTGAGTCCTTCTCAAATTGAAAGGCATGTCAAGAGCTGAACTTTGGCAATTTTTTCCTTTATTTTTTTTTCCCTCTTATTTTCAGTGGTTCAAAATTAATCACCTTCTTACAATGTGTCATTTATGACAATGGCACAGGATCCCAGAAAATCACTTTCTGCTATAAAACTGACCCAAGAAATTTATAAGAAAAAAAAAAGGAAGAGTGTTAGTCCAATAGCTGCTTTCTCTCTTTTCCTTTTTCTGAACAATAACAAAAAAAATTTGTGGTGTTTGTCTCACTTCACTTGACTTTCTTGCACAGGTATAAAAAAATAGCCCCATTAAGAATCTGACTTAATTAATCTGCATGCAGAAACTGCACCTGAAGTGCATCAGAAATGGTCTTTCTGATGAACCAGTCAAAGATTTTATTTCCAAAGATACCATTCACATTTTTGGCCCTTCCCACCTAGCATCTATTTTTTTTAAAAGGAAGTTTTAGAGGTCAGTATCTGAAACCTTTCTTAATCAGTCTCCCTAAAGCCCCTTAGATGACCCTCAGCCCTAAGACCTGTTTGAAAATGGAGACGTCAAACACTAATGTAGCCTTTGAAACAGCCTTGATGGCAGTAAGCCAGCAGTTAACCTTGATATACGTTCTGAAAGTTGTTATTTTGTTTGAATTGTTTTACTAATGTGCAAAATACTTTAACCAGAAAATGTGGAGAAGGTATTTTTCATCCCAAGGGTTACTTTTAAGAATGTGTTAAAACTTTTTGTCTTTTTCATTTCCTTAGACAGGTCTGTGCATTTCTAGAGCCAGCAGATGACAAGACAAAAGCAAGACAAATCCTGTGGCAGTTCCAGTATGATTTAATGAGGTACTTCCAACCCACTGATGATAAGACACTATGTCTTCCAATTTCACTGTGAGGAGGAACAAAGCAAAATATTATCATATTTGTGACTTGGAGAACACTGTATTAGCAACCAAAGGGCAGCAAAATAGGTTGTTTATTGCAATGCCGTTCTCCAAGGGTAGGCAGAGAGCTGCCATCTGAAAAAGCTTTAGCTGCTGTATGTGGCTGTTTTAGTGATGGAAATAGGTGCACTGCGTGCCAAATGTGTGCCAGCCATGCACCCCTTCTACTGCAGTGGAGGAGAAGGTGCCACACAGCCAGTCAATACAGATGACGCAATAGAGCCTGTGACCACTTTGAGGATGCAGGAAGAAGGATGCAGCTCTCAGGTGTGTTCAAGAACAGAAAGAAAGACCAGGTAGCAGTGTTATGTTGACGTGATCGTTAGTATTTGTGTATCATTGGGGATTTTAGAAGCGTGTTATATCTTTACTAGTGTGCTGTCAAATCTAAGACCTCGGTGTCCTGTGTGTTACAGAGCACTTTGTGGCTTCTGCTGTTTGTGTGGCTGATTAGCTGTGGGCTGATAAGCACTGATAGGCATTTTAGGTAAGGTGTAAATATTAAAATCTGTTGAGATGGCATAACTTAGCCTTCTGATAAATCCACAAACTGAAAGATTTTGCATGCCAGAACCAGTTTACTGCACACAATGACTGATTAGAATCACCTTTCTCACACAGTACTCTGCAAAAAATTTTCTGTGGGATGAATGGTTGAGATACTGCAAAGAGGGATTCAGGGAGCTCTGACACACATCTTGCGGAGGGCTTGTTGTGGTGGCCCTTGTCTTTTCCAGACTGCCAATAGCCTTGTAACATGGCTCCATTGACATTGGTAGTGAGCTGGATCACTTCTACCACCTGGAACTAGTGTGAAATGGGATGGATAATACACTATGTCCATCTGTAAAGCATATTGATGTCTGGAAGACAAACAAAAAAATGACAAGTCAAATAAAGAAAATGTATGTGATCAATACAAGGTCATCAGTTGCTCTGCAGGAAAAACAGGCAATCTATGTTCTTTTGCAGAAATACAGAAATTAGTTCAAATTGCACAGGTATTGGATTGAGGCTTCTTTAGTGAGTGCTGTGTTTGAATGACAGATGTAATTTAGAAGAAGAAAGGATGCTATAAATATTTTTAAAGCTAACATAACTCCATCTCTGAGTATGCAGGTCTTTCTGCCTCACAAACTACATATAAAGATGTATGTCCTTAGGAGATAGTAAGTAAAGTAGTAGTGAAGCTTTTATCTCTCCAAATCATTAAACACAATGACAAAAAAAAGGGTTATCCACATAATATCTTACAATGGAAGATGGAAGACCACTTAAAATGATGCTGTGTAGTATATTCATCCTGTATGCAAAACCTATGACATTAAATTTACCACTTTTTTTGATTGCTAATTTAACCAATCAGATGTAATCATCTTAATTGTCAGGAATTCCTGAAGCATTTTAGTGTTTTTGTTGATTGATATGATGAATGATATTTTCAAAGGTTGGCTTGTTAACATTAAAGACGCTCTCAAAGAGCAACCAAAGAGCATCTTTAGTGGAACTACTTGTTTTGTGATGCTGAGGCGAATCTGCCCCAAATGGCTTTATCACCCCAGAGTTTCTAAATTAGGCAGTAGATTATCATGATGAAAAACAGAGCTCACCAAGGAAAAGATGTTAAAGAATTTACCATATGAATAGCCAAGTTCATTCGCTTTCTTGGGGCACCTGCTTGTGGATTCTTGTGGAAAACCCTCACGATAGTTTTGGACTATCATGCAACTAGTTTGAAAGGGTCAGTCCAAGGAATGAGATCACATGAATGTAAGCTTGACTTTCAAAACCAGAACTGACAGCTGCTGGGCAATATTAGGCTAGTTTGTTATGAACTCCTGAAAGCCCAGTGTGGCTGACCCATTACTCACCACCAGATGGTCTGCGTATGGTACAGTCCCCCCTGATAAAAGACTAAGGGAGGCCAATAGATTTCACCAATTGAAATTTAATGAGGAGTGAAAAGAACTAGGTACAGATTTGAAAGATGCTTGCCTGATTTCTTCCATCTTCAAAATGACTTTGCATTTTTAACGGCTGCAGATTAACACCACTAATGAATCCCAAGTGTCTAATGCACATCAAGACTGGGTTCAGAAAACATTAAGGGACGCCTAGGAAGAGTCATAGATTTTACACAGAGTATAGTAATGATCTTGAGGACGAAAATTAATGATTTAAGAAAAAGCAGAAATGTTGTGTTCATTTCCAAGGTTAAGGAAAATAAATCAGAACTGATTGCTTTCCCCAGTTGCTTGTTTTGGGCTAAGAAACTTGACATAGCTTTAATGATAAAACATGGAAGGACTTGGGACCTGCACCAACACTAATGAAATCAGTGATGCTGGCTTATGCCAGCAGGGTGCCTTGGCTACATTTTATAACCAGTTCCTGCTGGAACACTTATGCCTTTAGAGAATTATTGGGGAATATTGAATTATTAATATGGAAATAGAGATTTGTCTGTTGTGATGAAACACTGTTCTTCAAGCTCCACTGAACAAGATGTTTGAGGAGTTTCCCACAGTTGAGAGGGAGCTGTGAGTCAGTGTCTCAGTCTTGGGCTGTCGTTTACAAGGCTGTGATATCTGCAAGACATTCCTTACATCTTGTCACCAGAAATGAGTGGTGCCTTATAGACTAGTAAAGGAAATGAGATGAAGCTTTGGAAGACCTATGTGATTGCAGCTACTTTTACCTTCTCCTATCACTCTTTTCCTAATTAAAGATTGACCATGAAAATTTTCCTCACAAATATGTGTGCATTTCAGTCCAAATCCTACAAAATGCTGAGAAACAGAGCAAGTGGAGGCTCAGACTTTGATACCAACTGAAATAGAGAGGAGTTAACACATGGCTGTTCACAAGGAGCTTAATTTGAAGGTGCTGGTACCCAGTAAATTGAGATGGAAGGATGCTCATTTGAACAAATTACTTTAACAGGAAACCTAGTGAAGCCGAATGAAGACAGAGGTGGTAGCCAAGAGGAAAATGGCCCAAAAGAAACTTTAGAAGCACTGGGAGGTGCAACTCAGAATATTTTTTCAAATTCAGAGGAAAGATTTTTTTAAAAGCTTTAAAAGAAGATCTGTTTGGAACTAACAAGTTTAAAGAAAAAAATATTTTGCTATAAAAATTATGGGCAAATTATAAGAAAGATGGCAAGAGAGATCATAGAGTAATGAAATATGATGGAGGTCCCATCTTGTGGACTTCTTCAAATTGTTAAAAGTAAAATATTTTAGGAAATGCTATAAGTTCTAATGAAATTATTTTTACATCTATAATTGAAAGTAGAATGATGCCCTTTGGACAAATTTTAAAGGATGTGAATACTGATCCACGGGGCGGATCCCATCCACATCTGCTGTTTACCCCAGTTTCTGTTGCAGGAAGTACCTGGTCTGAGGAGAAAGGTGGCTGGGCAAAAATGTGGGGCCAGGTCCCACAGCATCCCAGGCAGGTCAGAAGGCAGGTTCAGACTCTTACCCAAAGAAATCTGGAGGTCTTTTTATTCAGAGCTCTGGGTTACATGGCCAATATTATGTGTATGTGTATAATACATGTGTGTTCAAAAGATGTCAAGTGTCCAACTGCCCCCTTAGCACACCATGCCTGGCTGTGGCTGAGTGTAGAGTTGAACCTAGAATATCACTTCATGTAGCCTTATCCATTTTCTTTTTTATTGTTTCATATATACATATCTACTGGTTATCATCTTTCATCATTCTTTTGGCTGGTGAATTCGTTTTCCCATATGGCTCCAGTCATTAGCAGCACCACATGTTCAGTCCATGGTATATTTCCATTACACAAGAAGTGTTTGACTTCTTCCCAGTCTGTGCATCTTCCTCAATACACCACCATTTATGGACCTTCATTAACATGGTCGACTGTGATAGATTGTTTTTTAGTGTTTAAACAGTTCTGTCTCTCAATTTCCCCACTACGGCAGTGTTACACAGCAGTAATAGTTATGTTTGGCATTTTTCACAATGCTTAAGCACAAAGTGAGCCTCAGGCAGCATTGGATAAGTGATAAACTTAATTCTAATTTTTTTGTGTGCATTAACAGACTACGTATGAAATGGCATTTCTCAGCAACAGGATACTGAACTAAAAAGCTTTCTGATCTGGCCCAGGATGACCATTCTTTTTATCAGTGACATGAAAAGGGATGCAGATCCCCAGTCCTAACTTAAATTCATGAAAATCTCATTTTAGCTATTTAGTCTGATCAAGATGATATGAATTGTTTGAACATTCCTTGCACATAATCTTATGTCAGTCAAGAAAGACACCAAAATCTGTGTTTGTAGCTGGTTGAATATGTTGGATCAAAAACTTTCTAGTGCAGTTTTTAGATTTTTTTTGTCAGCTACAGTTTATACTTGACTCATCAGTGCCATAACTGAGAAAATGTTAGTTCAGATTGTATACCCAGGACTTGATACTGTCCTCATTTTTCCTCATAGTCCCTCCCCTAATGACTTGACATTGTATTTTTTATGTGAGGCATTGAATTAATTAATAATAATAATAATAATAATAATAATCCTAGGATGGGTACAGTTAAAACATTAGGAAGTGCTAGAATTTTACATAGGCAGAAATAAATTACTGAGGCTGATGTGTAGTCATATTAGGAAAGACTCATTTTCTGCCAATTTAATATAGTAATAACAGATAATAATACATCTTAGACAGAGTTTGCAAGTAGAGCAGGAGGTTGTTTATTCTTTTATGGCAGGCAGGCAGTGCATACCCAAGCCTGGGAATATTGCATAAATGTTGTTAGCATCAAACATATCTCAGAGAAGCAGCTAGATGATGAATCATCCAGTTGGAAAGGTCCCAAGCCACCATTTATCTTTATTTACCTGCATTTTTTACAGACATTTGGTGCTTTTGCCTCTGCTGAGAAAACTTTATTATGTGTAATCTGTCTTCTTTTTTTTTTCTTCTTCTTCTTCTTCTTCTTCTTCTTTTTTAATGTCAACAGGAAAAATACTTGACAGAGACTGAAAAGGACATGGCAGGTGTGGGGAAATAGACATCTCCAAGACAGAAATTCTGTTCTATTCTACAGATCGAGTTAGAGAAATTGCCTAAAAAAAAAAAAAAAAAGAAAAAAGTTTTATTATTTTAAAACATGAGGGATAACATATAACAATTTAGATTCTGTCTAATTTTTTTTATTTCCTTGCTCAGGCCCTGAGAGAGTTTTGGAAGCCACATACACTTATTGAAATTTGGAGCAACATTGCCTGGACACTTTGATGTAGGCATTGGGAAACACCCTGGGTGACGAGGGCTGCAATAAGTTGCCTAATAGCTTGGAGCATCAAATTAACACAGGGAAAGACATTTTGAAAGACGTTTTGTCCGTATAAAACCCCAGTAATCCCAAATAAGTCATTATGGATTTATGAATGGCAGCAGCAGGCCGTAGGTGTCCAATGTAGTGACATTTACTTCTCCTGAGGAGCAGGAGAAGCCTTGTGGTCCCCAGGGGACTGCTTGTGACGTGAGGCAATTCATTAGGAATGAAAATACTGCCAAGACTACTGCATCAGCCTGATCTCCAGAATTCAAAGTGACATCCCAGCTTAAAAGCGTTCAAAATCTGGATCATAAAACTAAATGTTTCTGAGTCAAAAGCCTTCATTGGACTGATATTATGGAGAAAGCCTCTGAAATATCAACCAAGAGAGCAAATGATAACATAAGCTCTTCTCAGTGCTCAGTTCTGAATTTAAACAGGTTTCACTGAATGATGAAAGACTTGAGGCACAGCTCAGAGCGTGATACTGTCACCTACATTTAAGAAAGATGCAAGAAGGAAGAAAATCCAGGTTTTCAAGTGTTGTCTCTCCTTTTGTGGGGACAAAAGTGATTTCTTGAGAAAATAACCATCTGCCATCTCCTTATTATTGTACCTGTCTTAGAATGTGACCTGGGGGGTATCTTTCATATTATTCTCTGGCACCTTCTTTCTGGAAACAACTAAAGATACAGGAGGTGGAGACATTTTCACCTGTTCAGACGTGCAAAGATGGAATCAGGTATAAACCAGAAAAAAATCTATTGTGTGTCTGAGGACAAAATACCATAAAAGCAGAACTCTTGACTCCCTTATGGTTTTTCCAGAATTAAAATATCTCGTAGTACAGCTCGTGGGCTTCTTCCAGTACTACCACCATGATTGCAGAGCACCTCTTTGTACATCAATTCAGTTATTCTGAGAGCAGAATATATCTTCTTAAGAACAATTTTAATACAACTGACATCATATTTCTTTCCTTTTTAGCTGACAGTGTTTCGTTCCCTTAAGGTACAACTGAAGCCAAGAAAGCCTCTTATTCTAGCCCTCAAACTCCAGGAGATTATCATTAAAATACAGATCATCTTCTAAATCTGTAACTGAAAGAACTTCTGATGCACTAAAAATGAAGTTCAGGTAGATGAAGAAATCTGGGGGGAATTGGTAGTACAATTCTTCAAAATGTAGAAAGGCTGATCTGTTTTCTGCCTGTAGCTTAAACTCAGAGTCAAGACAGTCAGTATTAGGTGAGTGCACTAATGATGCCTGGTTTAGGTTGGGCCTGAGCTGTGTATGACACTGGTGATGTGCAGGCAGTGATGAGTCAAGCAATTCTGGGCAAAAACCACCCTGACGAAATCAAGTCCCACAACTAAGCACCAATAGCTCCTGTCACTTTTGAAGTCAGGTGATCAGTGACAGAGTTAAGTCTTTCACTCAGTGTGGTGTGTGGAGACTCAGCTCTGTCTTTAAATATGTGTTTTGATGCATTGAATGAAAACAAGTACTTCACAGACTGTGATAGTAATAGTGCTAAGCTTCTGTCTCAGAAGTTGTCTAGAAAGGAGGCTGTACTTGTACTGACACACTTCTAGTTTTAGAAGTTGATACGATTTTCTCTGCTTTTTTACCATTTTGTGAGCCAAAGCAATATTCATTAAGATGATTGATTTTACGTTCAGAAAACTTTAGTACATATAAGGATTTAATGTTTGTTTTCTGCTTTTGCTAAATGACAAATTACTTTCTGTCATTGCATTTAGGTCTATATTCCCAACAGATTTACTCACTGATGCAGTGACTGTTGCAGCATCCATTTTTATTTATTTATCTCAGAGTTGAACACAGAAATCAGTTTTAAGTAGCTGTACACTCTGGATAGTGCACAAGAGGAACTAAACTCTTTGGTGTGGGATCCAGAGCCACCAGGGTGAATGAGCCATAATGAAACATGCAGGATGAGAGAAGCTCCTTGCCTTTCTCCTGGCCTTATATGTCTTACGAATGATGGAACTCAGTCTCCCTTGCCCTGGATGAGTGCTCAGAACATTGATCTTCGCTCTTAGTAGTGTCTTTTCTGAGTGCTGTTGTCAGAGCTGTGTTCTGTGTCGGGGTCTTTCATGCTGTGCATGCAGAGGGAAGGTCTGAGAGATGAACTCCTTAGGGAAAATAGGGAGAGAAATTCCAGATTACTTCAATCTTGAACACGTCAACCATGAGTTAAAAAAAAAAGGAGCATCTCCGAGATTCATCGCCTTATTTCCAGAACTGTAGGGAGATATATGTAGTATTTTTTATGTCTATGTAATGCCATGCCATGTAAAAGTGTGTCTCCAAGCTGTCCTCCTGTTCCTGCAGAGCCCTGCTGACTTTGCATTGGGGAAGATGAGTACTCACATTTTTAAAGGCAGCTGAGATGCTGTAGTGAATCAGAACATCTGACAGCTGGCCTGGTCATAGCCTTTCTGTCTAAAGCAGTTCCATTTTTAGTATAAACTACACACACTTCTGCTTGCAGCACACATTTTTTAAGCAGTGCTGGAAAATGGAGAGGTGGCAGAGAAGAGCCTCAAAGACATTATTTGCAATGTTTGGCAGCAAAAGACAGGAGGACCCCAATCTATTGTACTGACTACTCTTGACTTGGCAGAAAAAGAACCTATATTTATATAAGAAACATAACTTACACATTAGGCAAAGATGAAACTCCTAAATTAGACATAAGCAGCAGAGGAGTGGGGATGGGTGTTTGCAGAGGTGGAGGAAAAGAAGAGTAAAATAATTGAATGTGTGTGGAGGGAATTAACCATCACAACAGCAATTTACAGGTGATAATGGGTACCAGAACCCCCCCTTTCTTCAAAAAACAACTGGATAACTCCCAGGAAGATCAACCTTAACCAAGACTGTGTTCAATACACAGCTGGTATGTAGTAGTTAGTCTCACAGAGAAGGTCATCTTTGGTGATTTTATGGTCCTATCAGGCCTTAAATTCCTTAAATATATTTACCTGTGAGAAGCTCTGCCCTGCCATTACTTCCCTGGCCAGCACAGACTCCTATTATGGTGAAGTTTCTGCCATGAAAGCCCTGTGCCTGGGCTTCTTCCAGTGAAAGCAAGCACAAAACAAAGCCAAATCTATCTAAGGCTGTGTAAATAAAAAAACAAATAACAAGCAGTGCATTAAAGACTTATCAATATTTATCAGTAGTAGGCATCGGAGTATCTAAGTACAGATCTTGAAAAGAAAGAGGGTGTACTACTTCCAAATATCCCTGAGGAATATAGCCCTCATTCTGCCTGCAGAAAGATGGCAGGAAAGTAAACCCCTGCAGCTGCAATGAGACAAATGGAAGGGAATGCAGAGATTTCCAGCTTCCTCCCTCACTTTCCTCTTACTTTTCAGATGTATAAGGCATAATTACCCTCCACAGCTGCCCAAGACCCTCAGGGTTTTGGGTTTTTACCCTGTCCATGAGGCAATCATTAATATTTCCCCTGCCCAATAGAGCTTTATTGCAACACTAAATAGGGAAGAACTGGTGCCAGCCAACCCAATGCCATCAAACCTTAATCACAAAGCAAACCTAGAGAGAGTCACCTTTTATTATGCTGCAGCAAAGAAACCTCTGAGCCTGATCTATGGCCAGGGATGTCAGAAGAAATATTCCTGTTGTGTCCTAGGGCTAGACAATTTGGTCTTCCAGTAAGGTCGGATTCTCTCCGGTGCATCAGGCATAACACAAATGAAGTGGTATCAAAGATGTTACACAAGCCTTAAGCAAAATAAATATTTTTATTGTATGTAAGGGAAAATCAAATCTGTCACTTGGTGTTTCTATAGAAAGTACTTTATACATTAGAATCTGTCAGCCTTTATTATGTCCCTTTGGGTTGGTCCATGCAAACCCTTAAGCTAAATATTGACTTTTTACATAAAGCGTATGGTGACATACGCAGGAGATGGGTCAACAGGCGAAGAAGGAATGCAGTCTGGGCAGCAAATCAGTGATAAGTTTCAGTTCTTCAAGGCATAGGATGAAGCCAGGCGTTTTGCTTGTGTAATTATTTGCTTTGCAGTCTAGAGACATGCAGAAATTCACTATTACTTCAAATGCGGTCATCCCATCTGAGTGCTGTTGATTCAAATCCTTTAATGTTCATTATCCTGGACTGCTGAAATCAATGCATTTTAGTATCAAAGAACGAAAGATTAAGCCTTTAGATGAAAACTATTCCTCCACTTTTTTCTTTTTTTTTTTTTTTTTCCCTCCTTAGTAATACATATACTTTTAAGGACCTAAATTTCTGGAATATATTTCATCTCACATTCTTGGATTCTTTTTGTATTCTCTTCCAGTCTCAGCCTGGAAAAGAATGTCATCTTAACTTTCCATGGAATAGTCTTTATTCATCTCTAGGTATGTTTGCATACATATATGTACATATATATATATATAAAAAATATCTATTTATATTTGTACAACAAATTCTTTATACTCTAAAATAATATACTAAAAATCTACTCTAGGTGTTTGCTTAATGTGCTATAACAATAGAAACAGATAAGGATAACACATTTATAGACAGTACTGCTACAGGCCAATTACAGGCCTTTATCATGAGAATAGCAATCTGAAGAATTTTTCTTTGATGTGTCCTTGATTTTGGCAGAACTACAAAAAGTATATATTGTAAATCTGTGGGAGTCAGAGCTCTTCATTAGAGTCTAGCACAGATTCTTCAATTTCTCATTACATACTTCTCTTTTATCTACTCAAAAAGTCATGCCACTTGTTTCCAGGCAGTGAGGAATTTGAGCAAATTTTATCTCCATTGTGCCTTTCCATTTTTGATGCTCAGATGGAAAATCACCATTTGACCTCATGCATTTTACTTCATCCTACTTAAAAAATATAAGGTAATTGCAAAAGTCAATTCAATTTATTTTCCCAATGCACTAATGGGGAAGTAATAAATTAATGGCTTTTTCAGAAGACAAAATATATCTTGAATAGTTTGGATTTTGTAACCTGATTTAGATTGGCATCATGTACAGCACTTTCCAGACCAGATTGAAACACTTGCTCTCCCTGGAGCTCAAAACACTGTATTTTCTCCAGAGATCTGTGAGAAACAGAGGGGCTGAGGGATAAAAGGCAAGGCTTGATCCTTTTGCAGGGTTCAGTCCTGCAGCAGCCACAGAGCTCCTATGCAGAGGCTGTGAGTGCTGTGCATAGCCACAGGCTTTGGAGAGGAGCAGCTCCTCCTTTCCCAGGGACAGAGGAGAAACAGGGATACCTGAATGTTAAACAAGTTGGGTGAATGTCTATGTAGTTGCTGCAGCATTTAGGGTGTTATGGTCATACACACAACATACAGCTGAACAAGGACCTGATGGACAAGAATCTGCACCTCACCATCCACCTCCCTTAGCACAACATCACTTGGAAGAAACTTCCCAGGCCATGGTGGTGCTGCTGATTTAGCAATGCATGGAGGTTTTCCTGACCCTTGGGCTGCTGAAACCCACCTGGGGTGAGCACTGGAGGTGCCAGAGTGGTGAGTGAGAGGCTGCCTGGGGTTTTTCTTGCTGGGCAGTTTGGGAGGAGCACATTTACCTTCAGGCATCCTGGGGCTGATGCTAGTTCTGGATGTGCCAGGGAGGGTGAAGGCATGGCCACAGGAGTGCACAGCCCTGGTCACTGTCTCCATGGCTGTAGAAGTAGGTCTGAGCCTAGTCTGGAGGTGCCAAGTAGAGAGGCTGGGAAGTCAGCCTGAAGCCAGGCAGTGAATGAGAAGCGGGTATTTCATTACCTTCTGCTCTGCAAAGGCCCTCAGTATTCAGGCTTTATGAATCTATCAGTGTTTTCCACTCAGAAATAGGGAAAGTAATTTTTACAGATATGCACAGCCCAGGGAAGTAATTAAGCACCAACCTTATTTTAATCACTGTGCTTAAGTAGTTTTCTTACTCAAAATCATAATAGCCATCTCCATATGCAAACTAAGCATTGCTTCCCTTTTTATGGAGTAGTTATAAGGTCAGGAACTGTTATTAGAACCTTTTTTTCATAACCATGTTTATTTAATTTTGAATCAGTTGTTGCCTTGTGTCCCACTAATTTTGAATCTCTCAACTGTAAATACATGGGAATAATACTGCAATTGCAAAGTAAATTCACTGTGATTATCTTTCTTGATAATTAATTAAACTAAAAAATTTCCTAACATGGTTTCATATTTTAAGTATAGTTTTTAGGAGTGGGATTCATTATCCATATTTTATTTAAGATGTGATAATTTTCAGACAGTAGTTAAGCTTCCAATTACCTGATTTAGTTAAAATTATAACCATCAAAAAGCATATGTGGTATAATTAGAGCCATTTTAGAATTATTGCAAAGATAGCGTAATAAATTATCCTCCATGTCTACTTAGAAAGTATAAGAAATAACAGGATTAATTTTCAGCAAGTGAGATTTAGGTCAGGCTTTAAAAGGACTTTGTAATACTGAGCATAGTTAGCAGTAAAAAAATTTTCTGCACTTTCCAATACTAGAGATGCCAGGTTAGCCAAACATCTGTCCTAGTCCGGCCTCTCTTAAGTGGTGGCACCTTACACCTCTAGGAATCACCTTCACCCCATGTTCAGTGCTTTTCTACTTTTGCTTTGAATTTTCAATGCAGTTTTTATCTTTTTAAAGCTGTTTTTTAAAGATGTTTTTGGAAGGTTCATTGTGCTTTTCCTTTATTAAGCATTTTCTCAAAACATCTATTTATGACTAACAACAGATTCTTGAGAACAGGACAAGTGATGGACAGGTTTCATTTATGTGGAAATTTTGAGAATGGAAATCTTCAGTGTTCCTGCTTAGTGAAAGATGTTTCCTAGAACTGCCATTTTAATGGAGAGTTTCAGTTGATCTTTTAATCTTTTTACCTCAGTGATATGCAAAAATATGGAGAGCTTTTGCCCTTAATATAGCTGACATTATGTTTACTCAGGGCCATCCTACTGACAGCAAAAGCTTCAGAGTGAGAGCACTTAAAAAATCAGACAGTGACCAAAATATGTACACATTATTATTAAAGACTTTCATATGTCCAGAGCATCACTTTCCAGGTTGCTTATTGCTTATTTTCCCCAGGCGGTATTTTTCACAAGAAATAGATTGTCCTATGATTTCTTTTTTCTTCTCTTAAATAGCTATTACAATGTTAAGGGTGTAATTATAGACCAGAAGCAACAAGGTGGCGGGGGGGGGGGGGAAGGAAGATGAATTTCCACTTAGGTAAATTGTGATTCTTTGGCAGTTTTCTGAAAGATTTTCAGGTTTTGCATTATGTAAGTAACTCAGAAAAAAAACAGAAATTGATAAATTCTTTTGTGTGGTGCTGGCAGTACATCTATTTGCTGCAGTTACCAACATATGCCAAAACTGGTTGCAATGAATAGTTGCTTTCTCATAAGACAAAGAGAAAGAATAGGACTGTATTATTATGCAAGTGCTTTCCATTTATTCATTATACACTTTCTGGTATTTGTGTCTCTAGAGATTCTTTTGTGTTTAGGGCAGAAGAAACTCAGATGTTTTAAAGAGATGCAAATTCTTTATGAAGTGGACTCAAAACACCAAATGACTTCTGAAATATCTTGTAGTCTATTTGAAGCCTGTAAATGTGGGATTATACTGCATCTATTACAGGAAGTAATGCAGACTTCAAAAAGGCTTGTGTTCTTTAAAAATAAATAAGTAAATAAATAAGGATCTCAGAATACCTTCCCAATAAATAAGCTATTTATGATTAAGTCTAGAATCTCCCAGGACTTGTGGTGTACCAGCAGGTTAATCAAGACAGCTATAAACACACAGAAACATTCAAAGGCTGATAGCAAGGTGTTTCCATATTGCTGCCAAAGTACAGGGGTAATAAAAGAAAATACTATGTGCTTTAGCAATTATGATTAGAGAATAACTGAATATTTTACAATAATAACAGTTTTAATCCAAGGTAAAAAAGCACCCTACAGAAATGGTTTTCTTTTTTTTTCCATAGCTAACATTTACCATAGGATACATTTTCAGTGTAATTAGGACTCTTTCCAATTTAAGACAACCTCTCATTTGTTATGAGTAGAGGAAGGCTGAGAAGCAAATTCACCCCTTGATGTAGCTGATGGAAAAATAGAATGACTAAAAGAAACCCACCTAAATTAAACTGAATAAATCTCTTCTTTGAGGCCCAACAGGGTCTGACCCACTTATATCCAGTGATACCAAGCAGCATCTTGTTGCACAAGTTTTGGATTCAGTGCAGAGACGCACATTGAGATCTCCATCATTTGCCCTGTATTTGTTACTTTTTTTGCTGGGTTTCAGTGCTCCAAATCCTGGTTAACCTAATTGCAACTAAATTCCTTTTGATTCTGAAAGAGCCTCAGCTACAAAGAAAGCAACATAATGTTGTTAGAGAACATTTGTGTTCGTAAGGAAATGGGTGTAATTGCATTACCCGAGCGATATGAAAGAAAACTGCTCAAGGTAATACAGAAATGGATATCCCATGACCAATCTGCCCATGTATTTTATTATGGTTTTTTTCAAATGTGAGTGCGCAGGCAGGAGCATGAGAGGCCAGGAAAGTAGAGCCATTTGTTTGATTTTCCATACAAGCAGTGAAGATCTCTCTCAATCCTGTGTGAACCATCTGGAAAGCCAGGGGGGAATATGAGCAGCCACGGCTGCTTCTCTGGTGGCATCAGGGACAGTAGTTAAGCAGTGTGTGATATCCTGACACTCTCCTGCCAAACCTGCTGCTTTCAAATCAGACTGTGCTTCTCTATGGTTGTATTAGCCTGCCCCCATTTCTTGATCGTTTCATGTTGGGGAATGAAAATAAATGAATGAAAATAGAGAAAAAAAGTGGATGATGATGATACACCTTTTTGAGGCTTGTACAAGCACAGCTGGCAGAGGCGTATTCTGCTCTGCTCGGAGTCAGAGAAATGGTGTGGATGAACCATTCTCTGTGTTCAAGGTCAGGTTGGATGGGACTGTGAGCAATCTGATCTAGTGCAAGATGTCCCTGCCCATGACAGGGAGGTTGGAATGAGATGACCTTTGAAGATCTCTTCCAACCCAAACGATTCTGTGGTTCTGTGATAATATGAGTGAGGCTCAGAAGAGCAGCACAGCTGTATCCCAGTACATCCCAACACTTACACTTCCCCAGAGATATCGTCTTGCCAGTATCTTGTAAGGTTTTAACAATGTTTTCCTCTTTGTCCCTTTCCTAAAGGCAAATTTATGGGAGTTTTTTCCTCTCTGAATTATCTGATTTTGTCCTTTTCTCCTTTCCTGCCTGCCTTGCTCAGCTCACAGCAGCGCAGCTCTGTCAACAGGTTCTTCCTCCCTGAAGCTCTTCAAGAACTACTTTTTCCCTAAATGAAACTTTACTGAATCTGGCAAACTGCTGTAGAGTTTCTGTTTATGAACTGATATTTGTGGCTCAGAAAATACTTTGCTGTAAAATCTCCACCCAGCTATAGATGCAATAGTCCTTTATATTTTGTTTTCAAGCTCCGATCCCGCTTCCAGGCCTTTGTCTGAGGAAGCTGCAGGAGAAAAAGAGAAATGACAAAGTTATCTTTGTTATTTATTTTTTGCTAGCAGAAAAAAATCTAACAAAGGCAAAAGAAACCCCACTGAGGCTGTTTTAACAGTCCTGTGTCACTGCAGGGCAATACATCCCTAGCTGGTGTAAATAAAGGAGGAAGATGTGAACCAATCAGCATGGCGTGGTTCCAATTTATAACAGTATAACTTCTGCAGCGTTAATGAAAATTATTTCCAGCAACGTTCACTTGTGAGATGTCATCCCATGCAAGGTTGGTCTTTTATAAGACTGAGCCAAACAACCAGAAGGCTTGTCACAGTTATATTCAATCAGCTTTTAAAGTCGGTGTTTGCTGTCTTGCTTCAAATGCTGCATAGTGTGAGGAAGTAAAACTTTGACATCACCTGCAGCAAACTATCTTCCTTGAGATGAGCTGAGTAACTGTAAAATCATGAGGATAATCTCACTTGACATGCAAATTGTGCAGCCTAACCAGGGGAAAAAACCAGTTCGTCATTTACTCTTGGAAAATGCAATTTGGTCTGCTGTAGCTGGAGCTTTCCAGGAGATAAATTTCTCAAAATGATTAATGTCTCTGGCAGAAAATTATATCAGTAATGTATGTAGAACACAAAGGAGGCTTGGAGTAATGTAATTCTGCTCAAAATTTTATTTTTTTTTCATAAAAGAGAAGGGTAGATTATGCCATCTAGTTAAGCCTTTACATATTCTAAAGTGAAGCAGTGTATTCAAATTCTAAACTCTGCTTAAAAAGGAATAAATTTGTATCTGCAGGTTTACAGGCCCTCAAGGTAGTGGTTTAAATGAAAAAGTGACATTTTGGAATGGGGTGAAATTTTACAATCCCAGCCAAAAGATTCTGAGTTCTTAAAATTGCATTTTGCCCTGAAAAATCTGTCAATATTGATGAAAGCGTAGAGGAAAGGTATGGATGGGTTTTTTCTTTTATTTTTTTTTTCCAAAGAACAGACTTTGCTAATACTAAACCTTTTATAGTGATGTAAGGGTTTATAGGAAATTGCAGAAATTATATTTTTGTAAATAACATGGTTAATTCAAAATTAATTCCCCTGAAAGTGTAGCTAGATCTACTTTAGCACTATTCAGAGTGGAGTTTCTCCTGAATCCAGAGAGATGACCTGGACTTAGGGTTTTTTTAAATGAAAGAAAGGATTATTGAATCAGACATGTGAGGTTGAAGGCCAGGTGTCTGTGGGATACTCTCTGTTTTACCTGAGTTAATTAGCTATAGTACATATTTGTCAAAGAGCAGGTAGATACACTTTGCCAATTATTTAACACCATTAACAAATGATGAGATAATAGGGCTGTATCACTTTCTTCCAGGTTATTGGTTTTTGCTTAATAATTAATTATAGAAATGTAAATTCAAAAGAGGGTGTGCACTGCATAATGATGTCTCCCATATGTAGGAAACATAACAGTAAAACTAAGCAGTTCTATGTGCTCGGGGAGGTGTTTGTGTCAGTTTATGTGCTGGCTGAAGGAGAATTTTCCCACCGTCTATGAACCAGGTAACCAGGAATTTTGACTGGCATGAAGGAAGACTGTCCTGTTCAGTTTCATTTACTGGATGGATTTTTTTTTCTTTTTGGTGCTACAGATAAAATGCAGGGGGAAAAAAATTGTGTGGCTTACTGCCCCACTGAGAGCTATCATGAAGGGAGCTGGTTTACCTGTGACCCCCTCCAGGAGCAGATTTTGCAGCATTGGGTTACCTCTAGCCTTGCCTGGGCTGGAATAACCATGCACTCTCCCTCCTCCTTCTGAACACAACTGGAAATGGAGACAACAATCTGCACCTAGTGTTACATGTGTTAGGTTGGTATTATCTTCCACTTCATGGCAGAATAACTGATTCAACTGCAAAATGTACCAAGAACAGGTATTTTAAGTTGAGGGATAGACAACTAGTGCAGAATAATACTGCTCTTCAAGCATGTCATTTCGGAAATCACTCCTGTAAATTAAATGAGAGCAGCTATACACACACACACACAGAGAAGTGTGGAAGACCCAAATGTTTGCAGCCACATGCCAAAGGGAGACTGAAGTGAGAAAACTGGGCCTCAAAACATGTAAATGCCCATGCATAAAACCTGTCTGTGTTCTGAAGGATCCTTCAGTCACCTTGCGACACTGGTGATACCACACATCAAATCACATTTTCACTTCAAGAAAGACATTGAGATGCTGGAGTGAGTCCAGAGAAGGGCAATGGAGCTGAGTAACAGTCTGGAGCACAAGTCTTATGAGGGAGCTGTTAGCCTGGAGAAAAGGAGGCTCAGGGGAGACCTCATTGCTCTCTACAACTACTTGAAAGGAGGTTGCTTTGAGGCAGGTGTTGGTCTCTTCTCCCAGGTAACAAGCAATAGGACAAGAGGAAATGGCCTCGGGTTACACCAGGGAAGGTTTAGATTGGATATTAGGAAAAATTTCTTCCCTGAAAGAATAGTCAAGCATAACAACAGGCTGCCCAGGGAAGTGCCGGAATCACCATCCCTGTAAGTGTTCAAAAAATGCGTAAATGTTGTACTTAGAGACGTGGTTGAGTAGTGGACTTGGCACTGTTAGGTTAGTGGTTGTACCTAAGAGGTTTTTTCTAACCGAAATGGTTCTATGATTTGGTGATTTTCCTGCAGTACAACAAGCAACATTGCTGCAGGGACACCAGAAAGGCTGTGCACTGTGGTTTTATACTCACTGAAAAATAGAAAAGGAAAAAAGTAATCTTTTCATCATCTTTTGCTGTGCACTTCTCCTCATTTCACTAAATCCGGTGGCAGATGTGCAAATTAATATTGGATCAAAACTTCAGCAACTGTTTAATTTTTATCTATTCTTTTCTTGAATGTTTTTTCCCACTAAGAATTTTAATTGAACCAGCTGTTACCAGGTACAGTAGTAATTATTTGAGGTGTAACGTATTTGATGTGGATTTTGGAGACAGTCATGTCTGGGCTGCAGAAAGGAACATGTGGTTCTTTGATGGGGGGGAAGCAACAGGCTCTCATGTGGTTTTGTGTAGCACAGAGGGTCACAGCTAGGCTCTGGTACCAAACCAAACAGCCACACTGCTGAGGAGTTCCAGAAGGGCTGGAGGTGGGAATTCACTCACCCTGGGAAAGAGGCAGAGCTCTGTGTCTCCTCCACCACGACACAGGGTACGACCAAATAATGAGGACCTGTGGGATCTGTCTCAGTTGTTCCTTGGAAAAGATGATGCCTGTGATTTCATTACATGGTTTACCTTTAGTATTTGCCTACTGTTATATCCTGCCTTTAAAAAACCCAGCCTTTCAGGGTGAGAGCTGTATGTGTTATGAACAGGACTTCGTGCAACAGAGTTTATCCTGACTCACCACTGGTGGCTACCACTGAATTGTGGTGATAAAGACATTACTGTTATGTAAGAAACAACAGCCAGTGAGTCATTTTAATTCTTCAGCTGGTCCATATATCCGAGCAGGGCTGTACAGGAGTGTGCAGACTTCGTTCCCCTTCACAGTTCCCCTACAGCCAGCAGGATGATGCTTCTGCAGGACTGTGCTGCATGGAGCAGAATTCAGCACAGGCAAGGTGAGGATCATATTTATGAAGTTGTTCATGAGTCTTGACATGCAGAGATTTGCAATGGTCATAAGCAGATAATTATGGTAAATGCTCTCAAAGTATCTTGAAAACTGCCAAGTTGACCCAAAAATGAATGGAATTAAATAAACAAGTGCTTTGTAATAGCTTTATACATGACCAGAGAGGTGACATGCTTTCAGGGGCAATCTCATTTCTGTCGGGGCTGATGAAGTTTCTACCTCTTCAAAACTGAAATAAAACTAAGATTGGAAGATCTCTAAAAAATGGTGTCCTCATTATTTTGCATGCAAAGTTTTCGCTACATGAACAAAATTGCAGTGTAGATTCTTCCCCAGAGTGTTTCTGATCTATACTGGTGGGTGAGCAAGAAGAGTCAGGCCTGAACCTGGATTGCTGAGATGCATTACTTTCAGTTCTTTCATAGAGAGAATGTTTCAAAATACTTCTAATAAAAAGCTAATGCTCTGATTTACTACCTCAAGCATCCTGGAGAAACCTTGGATAACAATTGTAATAGTTGTGGTCCTTCTGTGCCACAGGTCTCATCAATCTCTTCTTATTTTCCCTCAAGGGACTATGGGAACTATTCCGCATTTTCAAAAAAAAAATTCTTCAGTAAATATTAATGGTATAATGTTTTTAAACAGCACCTAATTGCTAAAAACTAAATCCAGAGCAGATGCCAAGCAGGTGTCGATCCACATTTGTTTATTCCATGCTAATAAGTTAAAAGAATCAAGAAAGGACAGAGATCACTATATCTTAATTTCTGCCCATCTGAATTCAACACAGTGATTTCTGCTTGTAGATATCTGCACAGCAAGTTACAGCAGTTCCATTTTTAGAGAAGCAGAGCCTAATGAGCTGAGTGTGAGATTGGAAAGCTGGTTGTTAAAACTTAAAGTTACTGGCTAGATTTTTCTGCTGATGCAATTTGTCCCAGCTCTACTGAAGTTATATCATCTTCAGTGCATCAAATGTAGTATAGAGGCTGTAATTCCCCTGAATCTTTAGTATAAAAATTGGTATGAACCATTAATATTTTGGACAAAAATATTTACCATAGGGAAAAAGACATGGGATTAAGAAACTGAGGAATTGCCATAGAGTATTGTCCTTGCACCTTAAACTACAGACAACGAGCTTACTAACAGAAGTAACTTTTGTCTGTGTGGAGAAAGGATATCTTCACATTTCCACCTGGCTTGGGTGACCAGTCATTAGTCAATATGGGCCATCTTCATCTGTAAGTTTTGCTCCCTTTTATATTCAGGTTTTCTGAAGAGCAGAATCTCCTGCAACCTCTCAGATTGAATTGCAAAGCATGGCAGTACAGTCATGTTGACTGGAATGACCTCTGCTTTGAGAGGGAAAGAGGTAATTGGGTTTCCAAATTCAGTGCTGTATCTGACATCAATCAGCTGTCAAATTTCATTAACTCTCACACCCCGGATTCCAAGAAGATTGACGGTACATGCCTTTATGGTTGGGAAAGCACTGAAACTCTGCCAAGCCTTGATAACCAAAGTTGCTCGAGAGAACGTCTTTAGTAAATGCTGGCTCACTTTTCTGTATGGCCCAGAATTCTTCAAGTAAAGACTATTATCCAAAGCTATAAATATACATTTATATAAAATAAATATATATGTGTATATAGGTATATATGGAGAGTTATTTATCACACTCTGGATAGACATATATATATGTAATATTATATGCATTTATATTATATGTGTATATATTATATATACACACATGTATGTACTTAATACAGGCCTGTATTTTTAAAAAAATCCAGTCCAATCCAGTCCAATCCAATCCAAAGACACTGTAAATTCCCCTGAAAGGGAAGTCTGCTATAACTTGCCAGAGGAATGGACCCAGGACACTGATTGCATTGTGGCCCAACGGTGTCCTGGTGTTCCTGCCTCAGGACACAGAAAGAGCCAGAGGCAGGGATGTGTTAAAAATATGCTAAAAATACTCCTGAGTTTAAAAGCATGCATTGCAGGTGCATAAAGACTCAAAAAGCCACTTGCTGTCATTCTAAAGAGGAAATTTTTCGACTTTTAGCTCTGGAACTGGTGTAAATTATGTAATTGGAGCATAGGCATAAATAACTCCAATGTCATAGCATTTCCTACTTTCTATATCGGTTTACACACAACTGCTTAAAAAAGCTCCTCCTGGAGATGTTTTACACTGGGGTGAGCAAAATGCCAAGTTCAGAATTTGGGTTGGTTACCGTGTTTCTAACCGTGGAAATAATCTGCCATCATGGACCTGAAACAGATAATCAGAACAAAAATTTAGTAAAGAGTAAATATAATCAAAGAAAAAAAATAACAAGATGTTTTCTGGTTCCTACTGCTTCAGTGCTGCTGTCCAAACACAGATAGCTCTGTTCTTGGAGGAGCACTGGGCTCCAGCAAGAGATACTCGCTACTTATGCTGGACATCTGCTGTCCTCAAAGAACTGCTAAAGTCCTGGGTGTGGAAATCAGGTGAGCAGAAAACATGGCTTTTAACTTCCTAAAACACAAACTATCCAATTAAGGAACCTTAGGCCCTATTCAGTGTCTTTGGATAACTTGGTAGGAATCTAAAAATCGAAGTATATATCTGTGGACTTGGTAGCCTACCAAAATTCCCGCTGGAAGGAAATGCAATGAATGCCAGCTTTGTCTGATGTGATAAATAAGATCCCTAGATCTTTTGTAAACATATGACTTCCTCTATTTTTATTAATATCTAATTATCATATTCTTATCTCCAGAGTTAACTTGCTATTGTACCAACTGCAGCTGTTACTTGTTCATTCTCCACAAGAATCTAAAGTCAAACATCCCGTCACAGACCTGCTTCACATAAGTAGCTGGTTGGAACAGTAGAGATGTAATTTTTATGTGTTCCATTTGTGTCACCAAGAATCTTAGAAACTCAAGCAGTATACATTGTATACTCAGTTGTTTACATGCCAGCAGCCCGGGACTCATTTTAGATTATATTTATTTATGTTTATTTATGGCAACGAGTGCCTTTTTTTCCCCTCCTGTCATCCATTCTTCACCAAAAGTTGTGATTCTATGCTTGATTCCCTGGTTGTTACTTCTAGAAATATTTTGAAGACTCATGTCAGCTAGAGTACATTTGAAACAATCAATCGAGTTAAAAACATGGCAAGTAACGTTTTCTAGTAATTGCTTTACTACATTACCTTTCTCCTTCAGCCTTTTAAATGCCTTTTCTTACAAGAAAAAAAAGTTGTAACTTTAAAAAAGCAGGTTTGTGATTAAGATATTCATTATGAATTCCACGCACATTGGTTGTTTGCAATGATTTTGTTTTTCTACTTGTTCCTCAGGCAGTAACAGTAAATTTATGTGTTTGTGGCATTTCTGCAGTTCTAACTTTGAATGAGACTCATACCATATATTGCATTATAAATACTGACTTACATTAAGTCCCATGTGTACCTCTCATGTAGAAATGAAATAGACAGTGTAGTCATTATTCAACTTAATTTGCAATATTTATTACCCTTGGTGGATATGAATGTATTCGTTACATTCACAATAAATGACCTCTGGGTTTCAGAGATGTATTGTGTTAGGAAAGACTTGCAAAGAGTAAATAATACCGTCCCCTTTCTCTCTAGGAAGCCTTTATTTCTACAGTGCCACTATTGTGTCCTGTATCTAAATTTAATTTATGCTAAGCTGAAGGAGCTCTTGCTCATGCTATAGTGTGAAACAAGGGTAACATTTGTGTAAATGCAGTGAAAAAAAAAAGCAACTGTATGACTTACCCTGTTGACATTCAGAGAAAAATATCTATAAGGAGCAGAGGTAGAGTAAACGGGAGATGATCTTGGGTAGTGTAAATGCTGACTTGTCCTTAGGATAAGGAAAAAGCAACAGAGTTCATTATCACTCACAAGCAGGTGGTTTGTCTATGCTGTTGGTTGGTACACTGAAAAAAGTGAACTGCATAAGCATGACCATAACATCAGACTGTCAGGTCCTGTATCATCATGAACTGGAAACCACAGGAAAAGCAGGAGCAGCAGTAGAGTGACAGTTACACATCCAAAAAATAGGCATCTTTCCTAGTGTTTTCATGTTATTGAAAGCTGTTTACTTGTAGGAGTCAGAGCTAACATATTTTAATATTTTAAGTTTCGACTGAAAATGTCAGATGATTAGATTATGCGTAAAACTTTGTATTCAACATTCATGATCCATAGAATAGTATGTCTAGTACTAAGCTTCCTGATAGATGTCAAGAGAAAGAAAATATTTTTATTTTCATTTTAAAGCTGAAAATGGAGTGATAAAGTGACTCACTTGAAGTCCCATGGGAAGTCTGCATTCCTAACTAACATGGACACACCACTGAAAACCCCTAATCATGATCAGTGTCATTGCAATGCACCTGTCCTTAAATTTATGTCCTTACTGAGTACTGAGGTGCGGTCAGAGCACTTTAAAGGGCCTTTCAACTATTTTGAAATACCTGCCCACTTGTGTATTTTCTCTGAACTATCCATGCTAACTTTCCCCACATTTCTCTGGAGTAAGCTTAATTTTTATACTTTTTCTCACCTTTTAAAACCCCTTCCTTACAGTCAAAGGGCAAGTATCAGTTACAGGGGTAGACTTCAGAAGGTACAGCCCCATTGAATATTTTGTACTAGCTAATACAGGGTAAAGGTTCTGGCAAACAGGGTTACTAATTAAATGATATGAAAAGGACACTGCTTTAAGAACTGACAGAGAAGTTGGATTTGAGATTTTACAATTATTTTAAACTAAACATTAATAACCTGGAAGTTAAGAGAGAATGGAAAGGAGTTTCTGTGTTAAAAAGAAAATAGGAAAAAAAGTGTCATTCTTAAAAGAAATATCTTAGGATACACTTCAAAATTCCTGATGTTTTTCAGCAAAAATCTCAGTCTCACAGAAATTCATGTTGCAGGAGGTATTTTTATTCAATTCATAAATCCTTATAACAAAGATTTTTGCTTTGCCAATTATCCAGATATTCATTTCAGAGGAGATAATGAAGTATGTATTTCAGCTGATCTTATTTTAACATTTCACCATTCATGTGACAAAATGCCATACATAAAATCTTACATTGAGTTTTTTATTGGTGTAAAAAAATGGTACCTCAAAATATTATGCATGCTCATGAATGGGAGTCTAAAATCAAAACCCATAAAATGTGTTATCAGAGGCTGTGTTTTTCATAAATGACAGCTGTGCTCTCCTCCCATAATGTCACTGTCAAAGCAAAGTGAGATAATAAACCCCATTTTTCTTTGGCTCATTTTCTTTATAAATGATATAAAAAGAATTCATACATTTATTACCTTATTGAAATGTTTTTTAAACATTTGATACTTGCAGACAATTGCAAAATGTCCTTTCTGTCTAAGGCTCACAACGGCTCACTGAAATGGATCCACATCCTTGTCTACTTGTCTTTGGCTGTTAGACTGGATTGTTTACTTTTAATTCAAAATATAGATATTGTAATTATCTGAGAACACTGTAAATGTGTGTAGTACCTTATTGGCTACATTCTACTCTGAAGCAGTTATGCAGCATAACTTAAAAAGAAGAGCCAAGTCCTGTAATTCTAAACAGCACAATCTTACTACACAGTTACATTTTAGACAAAAAAAAATTGCTTTATCAAAAAAGTCAGTGTAAAAAATAAATAGGAAAATGAGTGAGAAATGTCTATTAAATCAGGCTGAGAATAGTTAAATAAAGTTACTTTCTCTGACTCTGGATTGCTGATAGGATCTTTGCAGAACATAGATAAAAATCCCTCCAGTTCTGGCTCACCTGACTGCATTTTGGAACATATTCAGTGCTATATTTTCTGTTTCTGTGCCATCACATGAAAAATAGAGACTTTGCTTAAACTCTCACGAGTCCTAACTGTTTGCTTCTGATTAAAATTTTTTTAGTGGGAAATATCCTGTAGAGAAACAACTTCCACAGCATTTGTAACCCTTGAAATTTGTGTGTAATCACTCCAGAGAAATGTCCAGCTCCTGCTTCACCATGGCCAAGTGTAAGAACTCGGTGAGCTCATTGTGGAACTCCACACAGCTCTTTTTAGAGGGGTCAAGTTCAGAGCAAGAAATCCTGCTACATTTATACAGTGAGTACAGGTACAAACATTATTTTACACTCATTCCTGCGGTTTTCTGGAGGGCCTTGTTCCTAGTAGCTCTTTACTTTTTCACTGTTCTCCTTTTCAGCTTTTCTGACCTGTTTTTCCTCTTTTATAATTCTCATTCCTGAAGCAGAACGTGGCTGCAGAAGACTGAGGTCTGGGTGGGAACTGCATTAACAACAGTGACAGGATTATTGCCTGGCTGTCTCTGCAAATGTCTTTTTTGATCTTTACTAACAAACAAACTCACTTGAACTGAGTTTAGTATGCATTTCCAGTGAGCAGAAGCAGATGTGTATTAAAGAGGCCATCCTTGTCCTCAGATTGTCATCTAAGGGATACTTGAGGTGTGCACATGCATAAGATCAAGGATTCATTTTGCTAGTTCAGCCATCTCAGGACTTTTACAGATTTAAAACAAAAGACACAAACAGTGGTAAACTACAGCCGGCTGGAGAAACCTGACAAAGCTGCTTCAATCTTGAGGGATAAACAGAAATTAGCAACAATCATTCTCACCACTGTAGTTTGTAATGAATGCTTTTTTTTTTAATTTTCTGAAGATGTCATTTTTTTAAAGGACCAATTGCAGTCATACATTGCAAATATACTGTCTTGCAAAGGAGCTAAGAATTTTGACAACTTTCCCATACACTTTAAAAGCAAAATTTTAGAAGTGGTAATCTTCTTCTTGCAATACCTCTATGAAAACCCTTGTGGCAAAACAAGCAGGGCAGGTGGCTGGTCTGAAATACCTAGCTCTTCAGTTCTAACTCAAGACAGCAGAAAATATTATAGAATCATAGAACTGTAGAATGGTTTGAGTTGGACCTTAAAGATCATCTTATTCCAACCCTCCTGTCATGGGCAGGGACACCTTCCACTAGATCAGGTTGCTCAAAGCCCCATCCAGCCTGGCCTTGATCACTTCCAGAAATGTGGCATTATCACATAAAAATTGATTTTAGAAGCCAGATGCCTGAATTTTGAGGTCTTGTTTTTGATAGTACTTCACACTTCTCCACTGTGTTTTCTGACATGTATAATAGCACCAACAGTGCTATTTGGGCATCACAGTTTTGACATGTATAATAGCACCAACAGTTTTTTGGGCATCACAGGAATTAAATTTTACCTCAGCCTCCAGGCCTGAGCTCCTAATTAGACAGCTGAAATGTGGCTTCCTGTGGTTTGTCCTGATCAGCCAAACTGCTGGGTCAGTATCTGCTTTTTAAGAAACTTAATTTCTTTCCCTAAGTCTTTTAAATGTAAAATGAACTCGATTTATAAAGCTCCCATTACTTGCAATTCTGGGTTGAATACCTTGCGTTACACAGTTATTTATATGGCATTGAAACAGCCTTGGGCAAAATTGTAAGGCGGCACTCCTAGTGAGCCCTCATAAAGATGAGATATTCATCTCATCTGGCAATTGCTGAGAACAAAAAAAGATAAATTATTTTTAACAGTACCTGGAAATGCTGCCTGCTAACAATAGAAGCACAATCCCTCTCTCATGCCTCCCTTCTGTGCTTCCTCTGTAACATCCTCAGCAGTAACCTCGAGGTGGAGCAGCCTTTGCAGTACAGTTGGAATAATGTTGGCAGAAGCACTCCTTGCATTTGCTTTTCCTTTCAGGAATGAGTATGTTTTGTTTATCTGAGCTGCGTATTGGGACTATTTGCAGAGTGTCTTAAAACTTTCAAGAGAGACCTTCCCCACCTAAACCAACCATAATAAAGCAACTCTAAAATTTAATTTCTGCTGGTAAAATTTAATTTCTGCTGAAAGAGTGAGTTACCTTTTACTTTACTACACCAGTAAAATGGATACTAAACATATGTGGAAATGTCACAGCTGGAATAGAAGGAAGGTTTTTTTTTAATCACTTGAGTCTGAAAAAAATGAAAGTATTCTACATTTGTGGATAAAAGCATTGATGTTTTTATCCTCTCTACAGTGTTAAGTGTCATGTTTCTATGAACTTTAACTCTGTAGCTTTATTTTATTGTTTACAAGTATATGTATCTGTAAACCAAATACAGACCGAGGTTTTTAATGCAGGCTTAGGCACCAGGTGCCACAGAAAGGACATAAACTTCAGTGAGAATGAAGTCCAAATTTAACCCCACTGCCATTAGACATGTTCTGCTCTCTGCAGGAGGTAGGTGTCCCAACGCTGCACAGCAAAAGCTTTCACTGCTCCAGCACCAAGGGCAGATCTCACCAAACGTTTGCGAATTGTGCCACCAAATGGCTCTGCCTCCTCAGACCTTCTCCACAGAGATCCTGCTCCCATGGTGGTTGTGGATGGTGTGTTTTAAGACCCCTTTCCTTAACAAGCGATTCTGGTATTGCAAATCATAACTAGAGTTTGGAGTAACCGAGCTCCTTGCTGTCAGATAATAAGAGAGTGACTAAGGCATCATCTAAATTAAATACCCCAAACATAACAGGTGGCTGCCTGGGTCATGCAGATATGTCAAACCAGGCAGGGAAGGTGAAAATAATTTTGGAGCTGATTGATCTGAATAGTCAAGACACAGCAGTGAAGAGGCGATAAGAAGCGAAAAGATTTAAGACTTAATCAGCCTGAAGACGTCAGGCTTCATGCCACTAAAAACACAATATTTAGTGACTCACTTTTAGATCTGTACTGAATTAATAACTAAACTAGTCTATAGCTTTTCTTTGACCATCAACAAACAAAAAATCAGCCACAAATACAAGATCTCTGTGTAGGAAAAGATAAAATTTAAAAGAGGAACTTGATATGTAATTTTTAAGGCAGTTTTGACTGATGAGGGAAGAGTATAGGTAGGTACTGGCAGGACAAAAAGAATCTTATGCAGAAAGCATGATGGATTTGTTGAGGCTCACTACAATGAATATAGTATACAACAAAGTTATGAAAAGGAACATTCATAAATGTTTTCATTGTCGACTTTGGATAAGTTCCTCTGACATAGAAAAAGCAGGTGGAAAAAAATATCTTCTCAGGAAGATTTGAGAAGACATAGAAGAAGAATGAGTGTGTCCTTCAAGAATGTGGTACTTAGGTGAAGAGAACAAACAAGAAGGAACTAAAATACCCTTTGTAAAGGTTGGATTCAAGAAGTTTGTTAATTTCATATCATTTGTATGGGAAGGAGGAGGAAAGTTAATAAGGTTTCAGCTTCCTCCACAAAGACTTAGTAATCAAAGGTCATTAGACTATATATCTTACAGTAATTAATGTGAAATGAGTGCAATTAATGATCCTTCGTTAATGAGTCTGTTACATTAGATTAGTCAGCTTCTATTTTTGTCAGATGCTATTTAACGTGCTTCAAGAAAGACTTTTTTTCAGACTTCAATCTTCATAAAAAATCTGTCTGGGAAAGGTTTGGAAATAGGAACTACTGATCAAGTTCTCCCAGTCTTTTGGCGAGTTCCTTACTGCCTTTGCTGAAGCAGATATCCACTGAATTATTTTGATTTTGGCTAGCTTCCAAAGTTCAAAGGCCATCAGGTAGGCACTTATGGACAAATCAATGTGTGTTCAACTTCCACTTGGGCCTTTGAGATTTTTACTTCCACTGCTAAATATCTTCTGGGAAAAGAAATTCAAAATGCCCACTCAAACCCATTCTTACTTCAGGATATTTTTTTAAATATTACTCTAGAAAACTTTGTGAATTGTTGTTATATAGATTCTGTGCTTGCTCACAGTGAGGAAGGAGTGTGCAAGTGAGGATTCACTGATCTCCTGTGAACTTCACCAAGTCATTCACAATTCTCACTGTTCTCCAGCTGCTTCCTACATCCTACCTATGCACTGGGTGTTGTGAAGATCAGCCAGTCTCTAAAAAATTTATTAGAATATTTGTAAAGGACACTGAACTCTTCAGATGGAAAATTTAATACAAGTGCAAATTATAATTATCACAATTCCAAGCTATTTAGTATAAACACACAGCTAAAACAAATTACTCAATAATGGACTATTTTCATGTTTCACTGAATCTGGATACTGAGTTGCTTTTTCCATTATTGGCAGCAAAATTAGAGCAGCATCTTTACTGTCAGATTTGACCCTTTCATCTCAGGTGATATGAAAGGTCTTATTCAAAAATCAGAAAAGCTGTCCTTGCATATTCATTAGTGGTAGTAATTTACTAAACCAGGTGCTAATTTTTTTGGTTATCATCTTGTTCCTTGCGTAGTCCAGATTGTGAAATTCTGCTGTTAGCCCCCTCTAGTGCAAGGCAGATGAAGACTCCCCATAGAAAAAATTCTATAGGAGACTCATTTCATTCAAATTTTGCCTGTATGTGAGGATTAGTGAATTTCCCACAGTGTTTTTAATCCCAGTGACTTATGGTAAAAACATGTGCGTGAAAACTTTATTTCCAAAAATGCTGCCATGGATGGCATTGCTGTGGTGTGCCAAGAGCGTAACCAAAGCTCTATGCCAAGTGAACACTGATGTGTTTAAACTTCACTATTCAATACAATACAATAGTCACTTTGTTTTCACTCAGTCAATTAAGTCTAAAGTACATATTTAATTGGTTTTTTACCTCAGGGACCAAATAGCTTCAGTTCTTAAAGGCAAACTGAACAATTGCACCCAGTATTTCCAGCAACAGAAAAAGTTCTGTGTTTGTGAAGAAAAGATCAATGATCAGGAGAAAACCACTGGGGTAAACCATCCCTTTTATTGATCCAAGATTAATGTCAGCTGTTAAAAAAGAGAAATTTGAAAGCAGTAAAAAACTAAAGATCTGGAATTGACAAGATGAAGCAAAATGTCCAGTGTAATTCAATATTCACAAGGATGCTGCTCCAACCAAAGATATATGTACAAACGAATCCTCCAAGGAATGTTTAAATGAAGTCCTTACTCATTCTACAGTAAGACTCGGTCCAAAGAGGTGTTTAATGTCAGCAGGTAACTGGACAAAGAGGAACAGTAGTATTGTACAACGTGAGAAACAAGTGAGCTCAAGGCTGAAAGTACTAAGCCTACAAGAATTGCCCATTGATGAAAATGCTGCTTCTACAGCCCAGAAAATCTGTGAATAAAAACGAGTCTGAAGTTGGAGTTTTATTTGAAGTCAACAGTTGTTTACCTACTTCTAAAACATTGTCTTATGCACTCTATCAGTTTAAATGTCAGAAGGCATTACAAATCCCTCAGAAACATGACTTTTTAATTTCCCAGAGGTCCAAGACACTTTCATCAAAACCAAAATTTAATACTGAAATCATACAAAGTCTTTAGGGCTTGCTATATTAGGTTTTAGAATATGTTTTCTTTATTTTTCATTCCATCTCTTTTTATAAACTTTAACATATGATATAATGTATCAAACCACCAAATATAAAGGGAAAAGATGTCAAGTGTACTACTACTACTGCCAGACTCGGAATTCATCTGAGCTCTTTGTTCTACAATAAGCTATGATACTAAAACTTCCAAGATGTTATTCTTTTTATTCCTAAATACCACCAGTTCTGACGTTTTATGTCAGTTCAAAATTGCTATGAAACTATTTGTTTTAAATTTGTGTATTTATCTTCTACATGCAGTATGAATAGGAAGCATGTATTTGACTTTGGTTCTTTATTGATGTAGTGGTATTTGCTTACTTATATTCTCATTATTGTTAGTAACACTATTGCACAAGTTGCAGTGTGGAAGTGTTTCTTGCTGAGACAATAAATTTCAATCCACAATATCTAGAAAACGTATTTTGCAACAGCAGACTTTATGGCATGAGGATGAGTTGTTTTATTGGGAAAAAAACCCAGTTTTAGGTCTCCTTCTTGCCCCCTTCCTTAGGAAACACAACCAGAACCACATAGTGTTTAGAGAGAAAAACTGCCAGAATGAGAGGTTTTGTTGAGGCTTATTATAAGGGAAAAAAAAAAGAAGAACAGAGAAATGAACACCTGAAATAATTCTGTCCAAAATAGCAATATGGGCACCACTCTTCATTGGGTCAGCTAAACAAAAGTAAATAATAACTTCTTAATTTCCTTAATGACAATGTGATTATCACCAATTCTTATACAAAGAGGCAAAATAGAGATGAAATTAATTCACGTCTTTAAACTCAGGGTATGTGAACAGGTAAGAAATGAGAGCAATTCCACTTTTTATCACCCAATAATGGCAGGTAATCACCTACCCTAGAAAAGCCTGCTCTGTTCAGGCTCCCCAGATACATCTTCTACATTTTGTAAAGCCTGTGTTACTCAAAGTTGTTAAAATGTTTGGTAAGAATTATTCATTCAGTTTTATTTCAATGAAGCTCGTAGAAATCCATCCATGGCATTTCCAAAGCACTACCCATCTAATCATGGCCTGTGCAGCCGCCTCTCAGCTCTAAATTGCTTGGCAACGTCATGTTGTGTGTATAAATAGATGTCCTGTAAGTTGTGTAAACCTGTAATTATAGAAATAAAAACGCAAAAATCAAGCCTGTGAGCATTCCAGTTGCTGATCATGTCTACCTCTGCACACTGTGGAGCAGGCTTTTATATCTACATGGATCTTCAATTAATATTTCATATTAATTGCGCTAATAATTGAAAACGTGTAATGGAAGTCATGATTATATTGTTACTGAATAGAAGTTGCAAAATGTTTCATTCTTATTCCTGAAATATCTTATTATAAGTAATATCTACTGTGATTTGTCTCTTCAATCTAGTCATACACAAAGAGAAAACTCCTAAAACACACAAAAAAAAATCTGATGTAAATTTTCCTTTTGTTGCAGTAACAAATTCCTATCTGAAGAAAACTCTTACAGGTTTGTGCCAGAAGACAACTGAATAATTTGAAATTCATAGGCAAAATATCTTTCTTTGCTTCATTCACCCTTGAAAAATTAAACAAACAATTCTTGGCATTTTCCAGATAGTAGTTTATTTTGCACTTTCCTAGGATGTTCCTCCTGCAGTGACATCGTTCTGAAAAACCACATGGCCTTTAAATATTGCAACAAACCCAGTGGTCTGATAAGCAGGTGGATTGTAGCGTGTCTATCTCAGTCTATCTCACAGTACTTTCTTGAGACACACAAGACTAACATTGAATTCTTAAATCCCTAAATCCAGACAACCCCATGATATAAGCCTTTATATAAACAGCTCAAAAAGTCCTTTAAAAAGTAGAACTTGTTTACTTTTACTCAAATGGGAAGACTGTGTCTTGTTGCTTTGATCTTTAGGTGTTGTGGGTTTTTTCACTAATTTCCAAAATAAATATAGTTAGAAAAATAATATTAATTTTTTTTTTCGTTTACCTGCATGGTTTTTTTTTAGGTTAGTAGGGGTTTATGTTCATCTTTTTCTGTAGACAATAATCACGTCCTCTTTCAGTCTGAATTTTCCTGCATTTCTCCCATTTTTAGATGAGTTCTTCATCCCTCTGATCCCTCTAATAATTTCTTCTGTACAATTTCCTGTGAAAACTCACCTTTACTCTCAGCCTGTGTTGAAGAGGACATACTACCTGTGTTTCTCTGTTCCACATTGACACTTTCATGGCTGATGTTGAGGTTCATAGTCATCCCATGATCTGCAGACCCTCCTTGAGCTACTGTTCCCAGACCTTTACCACTTTTGTCACTTCCAGCTGATAAGATCCATTTTACAACAGAAATGTATACTGTTGAGCACCATGTGCTTGAACTTGCACTTCACTCCCCAAATCTATGCTGTCATTCCTCAGGGCTGTGCAGTCAGTGTAGCACAGTGATTATTATCAGTATTTGTGATGCCTCTCACCTTTGTGTCATTAGCAAATCTCAGACACATATTATTGTGCTGATGAAGTAAATGGAGGTTAAGGAAAGCCATAGCATAACCAGGTCATCATGGAAACAGTCCTTGGCAAATTAGTTTTCAACATTTCCCCTCATCTGCTACTTTCCCTTAGACACTTCATTTTTGCTATTCTTTGTACTCCTTTTATTTTTCAACTAGCCCCCATTTATAAACTCTCTTGTAGAATCACATCAAATGCTCCATGAAATTCAGATGCAGGTAAGTTGCTGTATTTCTATCACACAGTTAACATAATGAAAATTATTTTGGTTCATCTGGCTGCATACTTTTCTGTACAGTACTGTTGCTTTTTCTTCTATTTGTCATTTACCTTCATGCTTTTAATTATTCTTTCAGAGTAATGGATCAAAGTCAGACTAATAGACCAAGGTCAGAAGTGATTTCCTGAACCTCTGTCCTCACTCATCCCTCTTCCTAAATGCAGGTACTTCAATTGCTGGTTTTGATTTTACAGTGCCACTTTAATGGTTGTGCATCTGTTATAGAAATATAACAGCAGAGTCATGGCCCCCCTGGTCCTCCAGTCCTGCAGAAGGGCAGGAATGGGAACGTTATCCTCTGTCTGCAGCTATTGAGCTCCTCCAACGTTACTTTTTCCACCTTTACTGATCATCTGCTTTGCCATTTGCATGCTGAAAGTCTCAAAGTTAAGAGAATTTCAGTGCAAATTCAGTACAGCTCTGTACAAACGTGATGGAAAATCCACTGATTTCAATAACATCACTCAGGTGTCTGCAGGTTAATGGTGCTTAAGAGCTTTTCTAGGCGGGGGCCTGAGGAAGTCACACATTAGTGCTGCTGAGACTGTGAGCACACCATAAGCTCAGATATTTCTTTTACCTCCAGTTTTTCAGCTTCCTTGAGCAGCCAGCAATAGCCACAGCCACAGCACATGTGCTGGCACCCAAGCAGGCCAAGTCAGGTCTATGACATGAAAATTATTTTTTCATGTTAAAATAAGTAAAACATTTTTATGGAGCTATCCATTCATCTGAGGAATTATCTTTTCCTTTATGCATTCATTGGAAGACGTTTCACTGTTTCCTTAGTGATTTATTTCTGTGAATCTTGTTAGATTAAACATTGTAAGATTTATTCCTTCAATAATATATTCCATGTGGAATTTAATTGTAGAACAGTAGGAAAAGAGCTGGAACAGAATAAAAACATATGGATGTAATTCAATTTTTATACCCATTTCAAGATTTTTTACCTTTGGGGGTAAGTGTGTTTGGGGATGGTGCGTGGAATACAAGCTATAAATTCTATTTGAATGATCAGTAATAAAAATAAATGATCTTATTAAAAAAATTACAATTAAGCAACGAAATGTTGCATGACCATATTAGTATGACAATAGGTGCCATGAGGTATATATATATAGGGGAGTAGAGACAAAACAAAAAACTAATTTTAGTCAAAGAACATTCTCCATTATCCCTAGAAAATTTGGCATTTTTTGGCATAATTTTGGATTTATTTTCTTGCAAATGGAGCTTTGAAATCAAGATGTATTACCATCATAGGTCTTTTCTAACAGCACAGTTGTAAAAATCTGAAGAAATAAGAGGGCATTGTGGTCAGGATTTGCCCATATGGAGATTTTTAAAAATTTTTGAAAAAAAAAAATTTCTTAAAGGTTCATTTTAAAAGTGTGATGAAACCCTTTCATAATGGACAAGGTTCTTCTCTAAGGAGTAGTATATCTCGCAGGGTCTCAATGTCTCAAGAGAGACATTTTGGAATGATGTGCAGAGACCTGAAAATCTCATGGCTTCATGTCTTCCCTCCACATGGCCACTTCAGCACATTTATTTTTTGCTGGGTGAAGCTTACTACAAATAATTCTTGATGCTTTTATTACTGAAGCATTTGGAGTCCTTAGGCATGGTCTAGGTCCCTGGGCTGCTTGGCAATGTACAGAGCAGAGTAAAAAGTTGGACCGCAACATAAAACAGTGCTGTACTATCGATCGACTTGCCAACTACCACCCCAGCAGCCCAAAGACTAATTCCTTGGATTCTCAGCAAAGGAGAGTTTCAAAGAGGAACCTACTGGGGTGAGCTGTGATGCTGAAGCCATCAGGTGGATGCTCCATGGAAGTTGCATTGACCCTCTCATTGCAGGATGCTGTTAGGGAAAGCGTCCTCCCCCAGGCAGGTATAATGAGTTAATGTGAAAATGTGAAGTCCTTGAAAGTGGGAGTTGTATTTGAAGTCATGGGTGCTGGGGAGTTGTCAGGGTCACACCTGGTGAGAGGGAACATGCCAAGACCAACACAGTAACTGTCCAAGAGGCTAATGGAGAGGAGAAGAAAGTGTATTTAAAGAGGCAAAAGCCAAGTGCTGTTTGAAGCAAGACACTAAACTACAAGTCTAGACAAGAATATTCATCTCTATTGAGAACCAATCAGTGTAAATTGCAGCACAATTGAAATCTCAGTCTCAGTGAAAGAGAAGATGTTCATTTTGTTGGAAATGGAATATTTCTGTGTGTATCCAACTAGTGCTTAAAACTGGAACAAGTGAGGCAAACCTTCACAACTCTGGATATGTCTAAGCCAGGATACTGCATTCACTCACTTCTTTTGATCTGACATAATGTTAAAAACCCAGCAAAACATATGACACAGTTTTTCAAACAGTTATATTTTTTAACAGGAGAGAATAGTTGTGTTTCATATTTTTCTTCTACTTTGCACTTAGAAAGATTCTTCTCCGGATCTGGTCTTCTTTATATTTCAACTTTTCCATCTGTTAAATGGCAGAGAAATTACTTATTATTTATGTTAAGAGGCAATGAGTGGATCTGCTAAATAGTTTGAAAATCAACAGTACCATGGATTTGATTTTTAGGCACAATAAGTGGCTCTGATGCCAAATGGCTTTAATAGAACCAGCAGACATTGAACACTAAACGTACAGGTCTTAAAGTGGTTTTTTCCCCTGGGTTAATATCTGTAGATGAAAAGCAGATAATTTTAATTTTATAATTTCAAGTTTCTTCCCATAACTTTTAGCCATAAGGCAATTTTCAAATGTCTCATCTGAGTTACAGGCACATGGATCAAGACCCAGTCTCCATCCCAAGCATTAGCATTTGTTCCTGCACTTTAATCCTGGGCTTTTGGCTTTTTACTAGTGATCTCACAGGCATCATATTTCCATTCATAATTAATAAGCAAATATTTCATTCAGTGTTGTCAGAGGGTAGTATTAACATATTGTACATCATGAGTTTAAATCAAAATAGACAAAAACTAATCCTTGCTATTATCTTAGGAGATTTTGCAGACGTCAAACAGGCTGGAAGATACCTGAACATTATTTTTATGGAAAAGATGAAAGTGTTTCACAGCATATTGATCTGTGCCTGACCATGAATGATTAATATCCTTTAGGTCCAGCTTCAGACTTTTTTAGATAACAGCCAAGAAGCAACCTATGATCTCATATGTCATATCTATTGATAGATCAAGAGATAGCTATATCTATATCTATATTATATATAGATATAGTTGCCTTTATCATATGTCACATCCTGCATTATAAATCAAGGTTTGGCAAAAAAGAAGGTACAGAGATGCCAGATTTCTAATGTATTTTTTTAGTATTTATTAATTCTTATTTTTATTTTTGACTGAGATTCACTTGACATATCATTTCCTTAATTTTCCTCTGTATTGAAAAATTGTCAATTCTACTGAGATGTATTATAGAAAGAATGCCAACTCCCCATTACTGTGCTTGAAAGAGGCCCTTATTAAGGGATTAAGTTTTTAAAATCTTCTTTGCCTTCTAATATAATTAAAACAAGTAAAAAGAAAAACTTGAAGTTGACTAGGAAGTTGAAATGGGGAAAATGGGGACAAAGGATGAGTAATTCTTGCAAAACAAGGACTTGCCTTTGTATCTTAACTGAGCATTGAAGACTTCATGTTTCTGCTGAGAAGGAAAAGTCAGTATATCTCAAACAGCCACACTTAAAATTGATAAATTAAGGAATGTAAGTTGCTACATTAATCATCCTTTCTCAAAATTTTCATAGAACTAAGTATTTATTTCATCATAGAGTTCATATTGTTCAAGGATATCCAAAGGTATCTTCCCTTTTCCCTATGCTATCATTTCTGACAAATGAACCTCATTATCTCAACAGAATAATTCTGCTTTCATTGCCATGCACTGTAGATTGCTTTTAATGCCTAGATTATGTTTCCAGTCTAATACCTAGAAAAATAAGAACCATTTTGAGAAGCTTTCAAAATAAGTCTTATGACCAAGTCAGACTGCAAAGAATGTGTTGGGTTTTTTTTAAGGAATGACACTTAACAACTGAATAATATTGGAGCTGCCCAAGTCTTGCGCACAATTATACATCCTGCTTTATATTGGTGCTGGAAAAACATTAAGTAAAAATTACTGTAAATATGTAATCTGAGTAATTTGATATGTTAGACTGAAACATTGCCTGACTGTCACATCCTTTGTGAAGCTGTCACTTTTCTGGAGTACTTATATTTCCATTGCAGTAATCCACTGTGAACCAGTAACAAAAGACAGGTAAATATGGAAATTATAATGCCTGAGGAAAACCTACTCAGTACAATGAGAACCAGCTCAGACAAGAGGAATTCGATTCTCTTCCTCTCCTTCAGAAACACATTCAGTTTGGCCTCATGACAGAAAAATTGGTTTGCCTGGATGTAAGAAGGTCTGGGACAATTGCATGGCTCATATTCCAAAGGTAAAACCACTGCCTGCTTTTTCTGGTGCTGAAAACTGAGTCTTTACCCACCAAAATGCTTCAAGGCTGGCAGGCTTGCTGGAATCTTTGGGAGACAGGAAGTTGATCTTATTTGTGGTAATATCATTCGTGTTCACTGTACCTACAATCTCAAATGGGAATTAATCCCTTCTCTTGTGATTGTGTGTCATGCATTGGGATAAACCTGGTGTGAAGTGAGGCAGCTGACAGCTCAATGACAGTATCACAAATAGGGCTGTGGATACATCCAGCTTAAACTGCTGGGAGTTTTTAATCAGAGAAGCCTGAATTAAATTCTTGAGAAAATGAAATTAAATTTATTCCCCACCACCACTGATCAGTTTAAGAACAAGACAAGGCATGAATTATTTGTATTTTCTTCCAGGGCTTTTTGTCAAATCAAACAGTTAAACCTGGGCTCTGCCTATCTGTCTATCTGTTTATTCATCCAGCTGTCTGTCTATCTATATGAGTTCTTGGCCTGTTTCATAAAGCAACAAGGTTGCCATTTCTTGGACAAAGGCACACAATAATTCATGAGCCCTAGTTTTTCAAGTAAGAGGTTTCTCCTAGAGACCATTATATGAGACGAAACCCAGCCACAAACTTCACAACGTGAAGTAAACAGACTTTTCACAGAAGTGACTGTTTTGTCCTCGTTGGGACAAAAAATCCACTGGGATTATATAATTTCATAGCTCAGAAATTAATGTGCCACATTTCATTAGGGTCTGTGGCTGTTTCACTGCAGAATATTTTGTCTTCTTCATTACATCTGCAACACTGCATTTAGAAGTCCAAAATGGACCACTCTGGGATATGGCTACAGTACAATATCATCTGACAAACTGCATAATAAATGCCATGAAGAAGGGACGTATAGCCTGCCCCTAAATAGCCTTTCACCACATGCCAACAAAACTATCTGCATCTGCCTGATTATAGGAACTTGTAATGATTTTCTTGTCATGTAGCTTTTCCTTCACTGAGCTGAACCATGACTGCTTGAATGTTGTTGAATTGTTCTCATGTTAGCAGCCAAAGCTGTTGACTTCCCTGGCCTCTGAATACCACTAACTGTACACACTACATGCTTTCAGTGGATTCCAAAAACTGCATGGAAAGAGACATCATTCTCATTGGCTATAAATGCAGGAAAAACCCTCCTGTTTTAGCTTGCAGGAGTAAGCTAAAATTTTACTCATCTGAATGCACATACCCAGGGTATTCTCATGTAAAGGAACACAGCATATGGATGGGACAAAAACCTACTGAGTGGGAAGAGGAGTGTACAATGGATGCAAAGAAACTCTGGAAGTTAATCTCAACTGTAATATTTCAGTAATTATCTCACAGGAACACTGCAGAGAGCTGGCAGCTTTTTGTAAAGGTTTTGTGTAGGCTTTCCTTACCAAGTATGAAGAAATAGTGTTCAGAAAGATTTGCTATAATTTTTAATAGCTTATTAAAGATTATTAATGTTAATTTATTCAGGTTTTCATAATGTTCTCTATCATAAAATATGCACAGTAAGGACCCTGTAAGTGCTTTTGGTCAGTATGTCATTTCAGAAAGGAATTTTCTGAGGTTGTGCCAACTGACTTCACTGCAGCCACACTGAAATAATTATTCAAATATCTCCACTGGAAACCTTTCCTTTGGCATTTTATCATTGATTTTATTTTGATTCATCAACTTGGAGTATGTCATGGTGATACTTCAGTATTTAGACACCAAGGCTCTGCATCACTCATGTAATTTCTGACAAACATGGGGCTTCTCCCAGACTCGTGAATCTTTATTAAGGTTTGCTATATACTTCAGACTCCTCAGAAAACAAAAAAAGCTGTTGTTTTTAATAATTCCCTATCATACAGTCCAACTCTTTGAAAAATCACCTGCTGTTGGTCTCCATATGGCAACAACCCACTAACTGAAGACTTACATGTGTTATCCACCTTTATTTAAAATCAAAACTCTCTTTCTTGCTGTAATATAGGTAATTATATTATCTGTATATTCCATTTTAAGGAAACAGCTTTTCCAACAGAAATGGCTCTTCCTAAGTGTTTCTTTCCCAGGACTAATATTATTCCTTTCCCCCCCACCACCTTTATTTCTTCTTTTCTTTTATTAGTAAACTGCCAAATGAGTCCGAAGTTGAAAAATGCAACTAATTCATCCTTACCTCATGCCCTGAGAGAATTTATTTCTGCAAAGGGATCTTTCCCAGTCAATGTCTTCTCTATTGTCTGAGCAATGCTCCTTTTTACCTTGCTGACAGGTTTGAGAATCTTGTCTGAAAAAGATATGATAAAATAATGATATTTTAGTAATATTGTGTAAGGAGAGAAAGCATATTTGACTTTCCTGTCTATACATCAAAGTGATTCCCGCCCCCCACGCCCCCAACAAAGTAAGCAAGAACTGAACCCAAGGTCCCAGAACCCTCCTACTTCCTGGAGGGAGCTAATGAGGGCATTTGTGCCTTCTTTCTTTCTTCCCTCCATTGTTTTCTCTGCAGTACGTCCTCCTCTGTGAAGAAGTTATTTTTGCTTGACATGCCCTTTATAAATATTCCTTGAGGACTAAAATTGTCTGGTAGTTTAGACAGCTTTTTCCTGTTGTGATATTTAACCTTCTTACTTGCCTAACTTGGTGGCAAAGCTGTTATTTTCAGCTTATTGGACAAGCTTTTGGGTCTCTCTTCTTTTGCCCTTTTCTTTCTTTTTTTTTTTCCTACAGAGCCGTGTTGCAGCCTTCAGAATTAATTAAAATCCTTTCCAGTTCAGCCAAATTTCTTTATAGAGCTTTTATTTATCTTCTAATAACTTTGTTTACAAAAACTGATCTACCCTGACAATTCCCCAGGTTTATTTTTTTACGACAAAGGACATTTTAAAGTGCATTCTGAGAAAAGTGTTGAAATGGTTCTCCATTTTTAATAAGTATCTGAATTTAAATTGTGCAACTGCAATTCTACTTCTTTTAAAAAGGGTGTCGTTTGGCACAGAAAGTGAATAATGTAATTCAAAATGAGAAATTATGGAATAAGACTGGACATTTTCTGTTAAATGAAGGACAGGCAAGCCATTTATCAATTTGAATTGCTTTAAAGGTACATGCTTCCTGATGCTAACCTACTAAATTTGTTGTCTCTCTTCAAACTCCTCACGCTGGGACTTCACACCTGTCAGTAGTTGCTGGACTGCAGCACTTAGAACTTCTGATCTCATGGCAGACTGGATTCCCTGCACTGGAAGTTGTATGTACAGTTGGGATGGGAGAGGAGTCTTTTAGGGAAAGGAACGTTTTCATTATTATTATTTCTTTTTAAATCCAGAATAGTCTGGGGAACATGCCTGAACTCGTGTTTGTGGACTTAGTGATTTTCTTTCTGTTTGACCAAACATCCACGTGTAAAACAAATGTGTGTCAGTTTACAGACCATAAGACAAGTAAAGTGCTAAAGATGCTGAGTGAATGTCAGTTATTTTTTAGAGGAGTGAATGTAAAGTTTTATCTGAGTGCAGGGATTCAAAATTTTGATGATCTATGAAAGTCTTGGCCCAGAATTTTAAAAACTATGCCACTTTAGAAATATACATAACAAACTTCCAGGGCATGCTTATCTTTAGCCTCAGTGTTTCACAGTGCAGGTAGCCGGGTCAGATTAAAGCACAGATACAGGTCTTGTACCAACCCTCCTCTAGTTCCCCCAAACATGGCCTTTCCATTGAAGGGAGAATTTGCTGCAACGTGGGCAAGTTAAGTCAAGCATGAAGATTTGCCCAAGGATCATGCAAGTTCTGAGCATGGATTGACGCTACTCACATTGATTCAAACAAGTAGGGAGAAAAGGCACATGGGTGTAACCGTGCTGAGCGCAACAGGAGTATGAAAAAATATCTCAGTTCAGAACAAAGCTTCCTATTTTGAGTGTGTTTGTGTGTGTGTTTTTTTGCAAACCCCAATTGTTCTTGTAAAACAAAGGAAAAACTCTACTGTCTGTAGAGTTGTCAGGACTTTAAAAAATATATTTCAAATCTATGGAAAAAAAAGTAATTTCATTGTGTTCTATTTCTTGAGATAATGCAATGTAATAGCTGTAACAGTGCCGGTTTCATTTTGATATATGCTTTCTTAAAAATGTGCCCATCACCCTAAGTAGCAATATTTGCATTAAATGATCCATAGTTAAGACTGTAATGTTTAACATGATATCATAAGAAGTTGTACCAGAAGGTAAAATACAGTAAAATAATATTGGTTCTTTTAACAAATCAATTTAGACAAAACTTGTAGAAACATAAAACTGCTAACTTTATGTTTATGCAATATACTTACTTTAGCAACCAAAATATAGATACATATGAGATGGAACAAAAAAAAAAAAAAATGTTACTCCTCTTTTTATTACTGCTCATGTTATCAGTCAGTGCTATCTGACATTGAAGATGGATGGTGAATAAAGTCCAGACAACAATCTCTGCAAACTGGGACTAGAAAACTCATATTAAAAAGAAAAAAAAAGAAAGACAAAAGAAAGAAAAAATGAAAAATTAATCTTCTTTGGGTAGCAAATATATTTTTTATGGAGAAGTTATTTTCACAAAAAAGTTTTCACCAACTGGACAAGAGGAAGAATATGAATGTCCATAGTCTGGCCATATCTTTTGAATTCATTGGATTTTATAAGTACAGGGTCGAATTTCAAATTATATAAATTAAAAAAAGAACAATTTTCAAAATTTTATCTTCTTTTCTCTTTCATATCTGGACTCCAGTTCCTCTTCCATCTGCAATGGATTGATACCAAGTTTTTATTCTCATGGAAAGGAGTGTCTTGATTTTCTTGCTATTATTAGCTATTATTTCTAAGCAGAGAAGATTCAGGGCTTGCTTGGGAGGGGCATTTTCATCTTGAAACCCAAGTTATTTAAAAGGTGTAAAAATCTTCCCCCACCCCTCCACCCCAGTTCTCCACATTTTGCTATGAAAGACTAGCAAGAAAAAATAATTATATGTTTAAAAAGCCTGTCAAATCCCACAGTCTTTCACTGGTGATTGACCCTCCAGCAGGAGCAATCTGTGATGGATGAGGTGTAGGGTGAATCACACAGAAACTGCATTAAATTTTCCTTGCCAGTTTTCGAAATTACTTATCAAAAGGCCAGGCAGGGACAGCAGATATAGAGCAAAGTATTTTGTATATATATGTGTGTGTGTAGATGGTATATACAGATGCAATACATGGTAATTGAAGAGTTTCCAATTTGCATAGCAACTTTTCTGCATAAATTGTTCTGCACATGAGTTATGTTTGTTTGGGCTTTTTTTCTTGACAGCCAAACTACTAAATGAAGACTGCCTTGGAGTTACTGAAGCCTACTGAAAGTGGGATATCTGAAATGGCACAGCACAGCACAGCAGTGCCCATGAAATGCAGACAGGCTTCTCAAAATTGCAGTAGTAAATGGACTACTCTAATTACTATTGTCAAAGCTTGCTAGTCTTTACTTAGGCTGAGCAGAACCATTTTCTGTGAAGAGTCACACTGAATTCACACAGGAACTTCTCCAGAATGATATGACAGGAAAACTGACAAGAAAGTTAACTGAGAATTTTGACTACTATATAGTAAAGCAGAATGCAGTAAGCTCGGACATCTCTCTGTGGTGCACAAGGTGTGTAAAGGTATACTGAGGGTATAATTAAAAACTACACCACATACAACTCAAAACAGGGTAAGAAAAACTGCCTTTTGAGGTTTTTACAGTGTGAGTGAATAAAGACAAAAATAATGGAAGTCTGCTTTAGCTGTGAGAGAGTCTGACAGATATCAAGGAGCCTGTATGAGGGACGAGTCCTGGGAGTCCTCTCAGCAAGAGAGGGAATTGCTGTTAGATCTTAGATCTGTAATATTTTCCTTGTATTTTTGCCTTGAGAACAGGAGAGTCAGCCAGACTCCTGTGGAAGAATCTTAATGGAGAAAGAAAACAAACTCATTTTCAAACCCCAGCCTAATTTGTGGAGGTGGAAGTCAAAACAAAGAGTTGTCCTATACTTCTGAGTTTTACACAAAGCAGGTTTGACCTGCCACTACTAGGGAGGAATAAATAAATCAACCCATGAGATTAGCCTCTGAGGCATTTTTGTGACCTGATCTTTTCCTGAAAAGCAGCTAATCCTCCACTCTGGAATGAATTTCTTTCTGTAGCAGAACAGATGGAAATATCAGCTCTAGTTGTGCTATCTAAAGAGCATTTTTGTCTCCATTTCCAGTAATATGATAATACTTCAACATCTTTTGTATTAAAGCCTAATTGTTAAGGAAAAATATTTAAACATTTTTAGTAATTGACATTTTTGAATTTGCCAAGACAACAGAAGACTTTCCTAAGCTATTTTGTTCCTACACTTGGTATGTACCCATGAAGTCAATAGAGCAATATTGAAGCTTTTCCAAGCACAAATATGCTTCAAAACATTTCCAGAAAGTGAAAGAATTGAAACAAAGGAACATAAATATGGGAAAAGTGGACTGATGAGAAGTATAAAAGTTGCCATTAGCTTTAGATTTCGCTTCACTGTTAATAACATACCTCAAGATATTGAATTAACCCAGAAGTCAAGTTACTACAAATTCATGTTTACTAAAAATTTGTTGTACAGTGGTTCTGTACAACAAATCCCACCTTATTCAACAACTGTCCAGTTTCTCTATATTTTTGGTCCAGTCAGAACTTCTGGGAAACTATCGAGAGGACAATGAGGTGAAGGAAAAGAGTCATACTGGCTACTGAGATTCAGAAAAGTAAGAGCTTTTATTAGCTCATAGGGATTAAAAGTATACTTGCATATAGCTCCTTATAATTGCCAGTGTAGTAGTATGGCAGAAAGAAGAAAATATTTATAGGTCCCAAGGGCTGAAACTTTTTTATTAGCTTCTTGGAAAGATATCTTTGGTGACTGGAACAGCTGCTCTGGCCATCTGAAGGGCTGTGCTGTGCTTAATGCCAAATAACACCTGAATGACATCGGCGAGGTAAAATCAATTTGCTTGTTTCCTGTTGTCACTGTCCTCCCTTCCTTCTTCAGAGTCAAATGCCACTGCCTTGCAGAGGAACTAGAGGAAAGCTTTTAGTTTTCATTGTCTTTGTGAGCCTGAACATTACTCCCTGCAACACACTAATCTCCAGTATTGGAAAAGAGCAGGAAACTGTGAGTTTAACAAAACCCATCAACCTTAAACTACTTTGCATCAAAAAAATCTGAATTTGGGACTTGTCCTTGATTTTACAGTGTCCATGAAGTTTTTTAGTTCAATTATCTTAGTCCTTTTGAATGCTCTACTCCCCCTCACTCTGTGAATCTGTGCAGATCCTGGAAACTGATGGTGGTTTGGTTGATCCCATAACCACTAATGTGTTAGGACCATTTTGCTAAATGTACAGGGAAATTGGTGAAAACAATAAGCACAGACTACTGACAAATGAACTAAACAACCAGCATGACATAGAAAACAAGCACTTGTCCTTTGTGAATTTTTTTTATTATTTTTTTTAACAGGCTTGGTTGGCAGAAGCAGTGGCCATGAACCATTCAGATGAGGATTTGAGTTCTAAGAAGATAGAGCATCTCTAACTTTCATCAGGTTCCTCACTGCACTGAGGATTTTTCCTTATGCATTTATCCTTGACTGAGAATCACCGGTACATTTCAACAATGGAATTAGCTATTCACTGCATTACAATGACTTGCTTTCTGTAATTTGCCATTAATATGCTTCTACCTGAACAGTGCAAAATGTGAATTAAATTGCCACAGGGAAAAATAATGATCCTGTTCTTTGATTTAATCTAAAAGCGGACAGTTATAGTCTCTTTCCTCATAATAATGTTCTTCCCTCTCTTCTCAAAAATTTTACTTTAACTTGTCTAGGTTTTCTTTTCAATTCAGGATGAAGGGCAGCATGTAATGTGACCTTCTTTTGACCACTGTTAAATTTATAAAATATAAATATTTAAATAAATCATATAATGTTATATTATATATAAAATTATATAATTATGTAAATTATTTTGATATATCAAATAATAGAATTGTTAAGTTTGAAAAAGAACTCCAAGATCATCAAGTCCAACAATTAACCTAACACTGTCAGGTACACCACTAAACCATGTCCATAAGCATCACAACTACATGATTTTTGAACATTTCAAGGGATGGTGATTCCACCACCTCCTCATAGCTACACAATAAATTAATTATTATGATAAAATATAATTTCATAATTAGAATTTAAAAGTGGTAACAATATTTAGCACTGGTTTATAAGCAAGTCTTTTGCCCCTTCTCCCATTCCCACAATGAAAGGGTTCAGTTGAATCTCACAGAAAAAAACAATGGGGAGATCATGCTGAAGAGTGTTTTTTAACATATTGCCTAGTCCACAGCATATCTCTGCCATACCTCTGTCTAATACTGTACCTCTATAGACTGTAGTGCTTCAACGAATACCCACACTTTTGCTACAGTCTGACAAAGCAGAGATAAACTTTACTCCTTCTCCTAGCTGATCTCTGTCCTCGTGGAAGACAACTGCTTAAATCATTTAAAAGGGAAAACATTCTTATATCTGGCTCCACCAGCTGCCTGCCTCTTCTCTGAAACTGAGGAAAGAGAATATTTCATGGCAAACTGTAAAATGCAAATATCCAAAATACATAAATATGTTTTTTGAATAAGGCAACATATACTGATGATGTTTTATGCAGAATATTTTTTCTCTCTCTCTCAAACTGTTATTTGTTAGATATTTGTAAAGATCTGAGGCATTAGACTCCTTTTTATGTGATATTTTTATGTGCATTGCTAAGTGGTCTGTCTGGAAAACAAGATTATGTGATCTGTGTTGCATTTTTGTACCATCCTTTAAGTCATAAATTCAGCTTGTTTGTGATAACAGCAAAGGTGTTGGTAACACATTCCAAGATATAAAATAGCCACCTGGCATCAAACTATTCCCATCTCACATCTAATAGGGCTCCTGTTTTCACTGATAAGCCTTGATACAGAAAGGAATGGAGCAGGAACACAGTCACAGTCCATAGCGGATCTCTGGACATATGTGTTGTTTTTCCTGCTATTGGTGGAGGGGTGGTGAAAGTGGTATTGGAGTTTCCCATTGCCAAAATAAGTCATCTCCCTAATGCAAATGCCTGCAGCCCCTCCTGCAGGAATCAGTGCAGGGCTTGGCTCTTCAGGGCCGTAGTGGAAAGGCAGCAGGACTGATGTCCCTTTGCCCTTGACAGCTCCTTACTTTGTTCCTGACTACAGCTGGTTCTTGGGGTATGTATTTAACTTAAAGAAGAATTTTGAGAAGTCTCTCTTGTATGTGTCTTTCATAGGACATACAGGATGCATTGTTTTTATAGTTAAATATGCTAATGCTGAAAAAACCGACTGGGTGACAGGTGTGTCCTAACTCATTCTGGCTTTCTCATCATCTTAATGAACATTAGTTCTCTATAAATCATTTCTTCTTGCTCCAACTTCTGCTTAACAGGACATATACTATTTTTATCCATTTCTCTTAGTTTTCTGTCGTGCAGTGAGGCAAATGTTTTCCTGGTGATGGACAACATCATATATCAATAAAACCACTTATATGGTATTTATTATTATTTCTTGCTTTTTATCTGCTCCTCTTGGAATGCAATGCACAGACTGGGCATGGTAAATAAGTCTCTTTTATCAGTGAACATTCCTCCATATTATACCTCTCACTCATTCTGGAATCTACAGGCAACTTAAAATATGCCTCATGTCTGTGCCATCACAGCCTGGAGACACATTGCAAGGCCAGGAAGAGATTGACTTTCTGATAGCTATCTGTGATAATAACATGGAAGGAGTGTCAATCATACTCCCCACATCTGCTCCAGCTAGGGAAGAAGCACAGCCTCATCATTTTTATGGCTAGCATGAGTATATTGGGCAGAACCCCAGCTGATAAGCAAAAATGATGATGTCGCTCTCTTTATCTCAATATATATTCATAATATATTATTCTAAATATCCTGTTGTCTAAAACCATTGCAGCATATACAAGCAATTTTTTTCTTCCTAAGTATCTCAGAATCATCACTTGCCCCTCACATAACTACTGAAAAGTTACCCTGAGACACATATTCATTCTTCCTTTGCCCCATGGAGTACTAAAGGTCCACAGTTTCATAGGTCCTGCCCCTTTGGAGTGAACTGCCAGGTCTTTGAGCCTCAGCAGCGGAAAACATGTCAAGAGCATTTTGGCTCTCCTCTTGCTTCTGTAATATTTGCTCAGACAAGCATGTAGAGGCCTTACTTTCCATTCCAGCTGAATCAAACAACAATGCTCTACAGTATTCCATCTCTCCTGTGACCCTATTTATACTTTGTCATGTTTTCTTATCTAGAACTATGTGCCATTTAAAACATTTGTCAGACTTTCTTCCTAGACACCTGTGTTAGTAGCCAGGGAACCGAGGGCAGGAGAGAAAGGAAGCAGACTGCCCAGCTTTGTTTTGTTCTTTGGTCTCTATGTTTTCTTATATTTATTGTGTCCCTTAGTACCAAAGCAAATTCCTGGCCATGAACATTCATTTCTTCAGAGCTCATTGACACACACATAAGGGAATAACGTACTCTCTTTCAGTCACTTGCTCTTTTAAACCTTCCTGTAGCAGCAGACTACACAATTATTTTTCCCCACATCTGTTAATCTAAGAAAAAAATCTGCCTCCAAATGCTTAAGCACAGTAAATCAACAGGGTTCCACTGATTTAAATAGAGGTTTGATCACATCTGGCATCCGAAGGCTGATTATCTTGGTGGTGGTCCACCACACAAAACCTTAGCTATTACCTTACACAAGATTTTTCCAACTTCATTTTCATTGCTAATGGAATACAGCAAGGTTTACCTTCGAGGAGGCCCTCCCACAAATCTGGATTTGGAATCTTATTCTCTAAATTCCGGTGCTCAGATTGATTAGAAACCATTTGATGTGTCCCTAAACGATTCTGAGCTACAACATAATAGCAATTTCATATTCAAAATACTGATTTTCATGACATATCTTTTATCAAGGATGTCACTTGGAGATCTCCAAACATTTTGAAATTTATTCAGGTTTAAATTTGCCTTTGTCATTAACTACAGGCTGCATAAATTTGCTAGGATCTTAAAGATATTTTTAATGAAATCTGTTGGTACTTGGCTAGCCCAAACTGGTATGGTCTTTGAAAAGATTAGTTTTCCTGATGATATTAAATGATATAGTGAGTAGGAGTCTTCCTTAATTAAATAGTAAGAGAGAGTTTTTAAAATAATATTGTCTTCTAAATCATATGGAAAGATATACAATGGAGATTAAAACAATGATACTGTAATCAATTATTGTTCAATATTACCTCTGAACAAACCATATTAGTATTACCAAGCAGTAAATTTTTATTCTACTGTTTGAAATGGCTTAGCTGAAGTACTAGGAGAAATCATTTTTCAGTCTTACCCTACACCTTCTGAATAGGAGCTTTGATGACCCAAAGACCTGTTAGAGTGCTTAATTTTCTTTTATCTTATTAAGAGAACATGAATGAGAAAAAGAAAAAGAGAAGCAAAGAAAGTGCAGAAACAAGGGATTTATATATATATGTATATAAAGAGTGGTTTCTATAAGGTTTACCGTCTCTTTTGGTTCCTCATTCCTACCTCAGTATTATTAAAGTTTTCAGTATGAAAAATTAGAAAAAAATCTGGAGAGAATATGTATTATTAAGATTCTGAACTAGCAAAAACCAGTTACCTCACAATAACACTTTCATGTGTTTATATGATGCACATCAGTGGCTTCTTGGCAGTGGAGGTAGATGCAGTATGGAAGGCCTTGAAGTTCAAAAGTTGCCATTTGTTTTCCCTTCTTCTTCATCTCTTATTCTTCCCTTTTCATTCTTTCCTTCTCATTCACAAATTTTTCATGGACTCTTCTGTTTCTGTGGTTATACTGGTGGCTTCAAGAGGCAATTATGAATTATGAAAACTAAGCAGCTGCTTTTTGGGGGGAGGCAACGCACTTGAAGAGATAAAAAGCTGGATAAAAGGAAGGATGCAAGAAGTACTGAAGATACAATGTCACAGACACTGGGCAGGGATATAACACTGTTCACAGCTATTTGGAAAAATAAGTATGTAAAAGCAAGAGACCACTGAGAAATTCCTGGGGAACCTCATGAAGCTCCTTCTTTTCAGTCAGTGATGGTACAAGACCATTTTGTTGAGAGGTATTATTTAGTGGATGGATGGAGGAACTACTTTAATTAATTCACTAGATTTTTTTTTTTAGTTAAAAAAAACAGTCCAAGAAAAGACAGAATTAGACATAATTGATCTCTGTCACATAGGAATAAATGGTAATCTACCTTAAAATTTGTCAGTTCTAACTAAATATAAGATCTGAAATTTCTTTGTAGCATTTTCCAAGGTTTTTCAGGGCATAACCCTAGACTGAAATATCATAAAATTGTTCATGTGTCCAAGTATAAAGTGAAAATTCAGCTGTGTTTTTTAAGATTGACAGAAATAGAAATGGAAATTGAAGTAAATCATGACTCATAAATGATGAGGTTAAAAGAGGCAGACATGATTGCACATGTCGACCTTTTTTGCACAGTTGGTATTGAGTTCAAGAAAAGGCAATTAAGCACACATCATTTAATCAAACCTTCCTTTCCTGCTTCGAGGAGTTACACAGCACAATCACCTCAGACACACAGACTAAGATAAATAATGCAAGCAGGTACTCTAATACATTTTAAACAGCTGTCTGGGGAAAATATGTTTATTTCTTCACTCACTTTCAAACAAAGATCCAAGTTGCAAATCTCTTTTTTCCTTGCTTTATGATCGTGATTTTTCTTATCATGTGATTTTTCTTATTTTAGGCTGTCCTACAGCCTAAAAATTATTGCTTTGTGAAAGACTTCACAATGTCTTCACTGCTAACATCCTACAAGGTCTTACAGACTAAAAAATTATGGACTGACTTTTCCAGCCATGTCCAACCTCCCTGGCCTGCCTTCCCATCAGCCCAGCAAAAGGAAGCTGCTGGAAGCAAAAGCCTTTACTCCACTGCCAAAAACACACTGTTGTATGTGAAAGGAGAAACTGTTGCAGTAGTGATGGGAAAAAAGTCACCTCTGTAAGTTTTTGGGTTCCATCTGAGGAGATGTCAAGTGATCATAGCAGTTCTGCTTTCCCTGACCCTAACTTAGAAAGGACCATCTCTGAGGCTGAGCACATTTAAAATCAACTAAGATAGGGCTGAAAGGAGTTTTATCTAGAACGTATAAAACCTGTAATTTGTCAAGAATGTTAATGGTCAGCAAGGAATAGAATGGACATGATACAGGTTTTAGCAAACATCTATTTCTCTCTACCAAATTAGCAGCACCTTTAACATCTGTAAAAGCACTTAGGTCAGAACTGAAATTCTTCTCTAAATGGCAAATGATTAGCTACAGGACATTTTTTTGCCTAGAACTTTTCTTTTGCTACAGGTAGCTTTGTGAGGAGTGCTGATGGTTATGGGAAACGCAGTGATTAATAACACATTCTCTCAAACCAGGTTGTTAATTACATGTCAACAGTAATATAGTTAGCTGAAACAACAAGGAAAGAAATGGATGTGTGCTGAGGTCTCTCATTTTGCCCAGACCAGATGACCTGAGGCAGCTTTTGGAGCTGGGTTATCCTCAGCCACCTGCCCCTGGTGATCCTCACTCAGTTTAAGGCTAAATATCTTCTCTGTTCCAGATTGCTCAGTTCAAGGGCTACTCCACAGTTCCAGGCAAAGTATTTGGAGGCCAGTTCAGTTACGGCAGTTTTTCTACTAAATAAGAACAGCCATTTTATAACGTTGTTGACTTGCTGCATATCTGCTGAAAGCCTCTGAACCCTTTGAGTCCATATATTAAACAGTATTACCAAATCGTTATAAAATCAATAAATATAATTAATATCCTCAAATACTCTTCAAAGTTTTGACTGGAGTTTGACCTTGCTGAATTTTCTTCAGAAGTCAATATACAATTAAGATTGTATGAGGTTGATAGAGGTAACAGTTGTGAATATACCCAGAGAGCATTTTATGATGAAAATCAATCTGCTTAGGCCAATTTACATTGTCCTTGGTCGGTAGTTTCTTTAAAAAAGGTTTCATTATTATTCTACAAAAAAAAATTATTTAAAAAAATTTAGATATTTAAATAAAAGTTAAAAAATTGACTGTGCAGATGAGATTTCTAGAAAACTGTTCAGACTGTTCAACAAAATGTTGTTGTAAGCAAAGATAGTGAACTTAGAATAATAAGTATCAACAACAAGTTTTGCTTTGATGTAGTAAGGCAATGAAAGGAAAAATGCATGATTAGATTTTCAAAGATTAGAGGGTGAAGAAAGATTTAAATTGAATACTAATTTAGTTTGGAAAGCCTTGAGGAAGGTTTGCCCTTCATGTAAAAATTCTTTTTTTGAATTAGCAAGGTGTTTTATCTGCCAGATGAGCATAATTGAAGTAAAGAGTTTCTGCAGACAGAGAACGAACAAGCCTTGTTTTTATCCTCTGCACAGCATAAGCAGTCACAGCTGGAGGCTGGTGAGGAGGTCAGTGTTTGTGAGGAAACATGGAATGCTTTTAATCTGGCAAGTGGCTAAGGGGAAAGAAACTACTTGGAACTGAGCCTGCTTGTAAAAGGTGGTGGTAAAATTCAGAGCCTGTATCCTCTGAGCTCAGAGAATGGAAAAAGCTGCAGAAATGGAAGAGTTTGGTTAGAGACTCATGCAGACCTGACACTCAAATCCACCATTTTATCGGCAAATACACTCTCAGAAAAGACTTCTCTCTCAAATTTATTGAAACCATCATGTTTCTCTTCCAATATTAGAAACTCTTTCAGTGCTTATTCATGCATCTGTGGCTTTAAGACCACACAAAATAGTAATACTTAAAAGTATCACTTCTAAATTTTCAATCCATGATTACTTGCAAATCAAACTTACTTGGTTTTATTCCTTTTCATTTAAACTGTGATTAGTGAGGTGTAGACCACTTTCTGTGAACTGGCTGAGAAAGAGAAATGGGCACCCAAGGGAACCACTGGGCAGAAATTACTTTTTCTCACTATCTGGCAGAACTGGATTAATTTTTCAGTGACTGGGTTCGAACACTGCGTATAAGCCACACTTTCCAAAGTTTTTTGCATAGTTTTCAATAACAATACTGATAACAACAAAATAACTTTAGGAACTTTAGGCAGCTCTGACCTTTGTCAAGGAACAAGCAACTAAGCTCAGCTTCTGTGATGTGTCATAAGGTAGAGACCCAACAATTGAATCATCTGAAAACATTGAAAAATTTGTCTCTTATTTGGTGAAAGAATTACTTTCTTTAGAACCATATTTAGGATTATTAATAAAGAACCCTTTGATAATAAGAGAAAACAAAAAAACCCATTTAATTTATTGTAATTTGGCTATTATTTAGTGATATTGATCACTAAATAATCAAACTAAAATAATTTAATCTTCACAGATAATGAGACAAAGCACCACACAGAAAGTAAGCATTGACCTTGTATTTTCCATAAAACACAAAATACCTTATTTCATCTTTCAGTGTGTTTTAATTTACCTTGAAAACCGGTGACTCTGTTGTTTCTCAGGAGCATTATTCCCACTGGTTACCACAATGAAATTAGCCTTGGAGAGAAGAAATATCAGCAGATATGATGCACTTTCCATACAAATAAAAAAGTCAAAATTTTAATTTACACCTTTGTCTAAGAGTTAAATGAGTTTATAGGATAACTAATGATCTATTTTATTTTGCAGTTCTCTGTTGTGATATGAATGCAATGCCACTAAGGTGGCTTGGTGGAAGTGAATGAGAAATACATCTGATATTAGGAACACTTCATATTACTCTCCCTAAATAACCCATGGTCAGAAGTGTGCTCCTGAATTGGGTTCTCTGAATTAATATTCTAGAGCTATCTTGTCTTCATTAGCAGTTTATGGAATGAGGTTCTTAATTCAAAAGCAGCAAATAAGCCAGTTGGGGTCTTTTGTTTCAGTAAAAAAACATAGTTGAATTCAATGATCTTAATGGTCTTTTCCTAAATTATTCTATGATTCTATGATCAATTAATCTATGTTGGTTTAGCTGAGATTATAGAATCACAGAAAAGTTTGCATTGAAAGGGACCTTAAAGATCATCTTTAAGTTCTCTGGTTTGCTTCTAAGCAGGGCCTATATTTTCCCTATTCTTCCTTTAGTCACTGACGTACCTATAGAAGTTCTTCTTTTTCCCTTGATGTCCCTGATCATATTTAATTCTATGACAGCTTTAACTTTCCTTACCTAATCCCTGGCTACATGGAAAAATTCTCTGTATTCCTCCCAGGCTACCTGCCCTTGCTTCCATCCTCTGTAGATCTCACTTTATAATTTGGAAAATCTCAGTATTTTTCTCTCTACTTTCACTATGTGAAATTCACCTTTAGTACAAATACATCAAAAAAAACCCCCATGAAAATCATCTTCTTAATATAAATAAATAAATATTTTCATGTCTATCAACAGCTATGATTTTTCTTTCCAGTGATTCATGCCTGCACTGGACAATATTTTTTGACTACTGTAGATGTTTAAAAGATGTGAATATTATTCTGCTTATTGATTTCCCTTCATACTTAGCAGATAAATCAATAGGATGTGAAGATGAGGCTCCATTAAAATGATTTCTGGTGACATCATTTTTGCCTGAAAGTTTCCACAATAATGACCCTTAAGTTTGCCTGCAAGAGGTCGTTCAAACAAAGGAACACAATAAAATCACATGCCTCTCATGGGTTCAGTCTGTCATTTCTTCTCTTAGTATAATTTTAAATCTTAGTTAGTATTTCTGCTATGATGTAGGTACAGTTTTTTCTGATGAAAACAGAAAGTAGAAGAAAGTGGAAAAAAATACAAACAGGTGCATTATTTCATTGTGCACATTAAAGAACCTCAACTGACCCTACCTCTCAAACATGACAGCTACAGTCTAATACAAGGAAGCCCATAATAGAAACACCTCTCAGAAGAGCTATATATACACAGTCATACAGAGATGCCAAAGGTGCACCATCCTTTGTAAAACTGTTGTGTAAGCTGCAATGATTATTGTAGAACAGCACCTTATGGCAAAATTTTTGCAAGTTTTGTTCCCCAAAAGAGGCTTAACTGAAAATACCTCTCCAAAGGGTCTGGTTGCATTTTGTGGTTAACACCACCTTACTATTGTCCCAGCTGCTGTAATAAGAACCTCCTCAGGGATGAGGATCCATTACTGCAAGGCACTGTAGAAAGAGCAAATGGGAGGTCCACACACAAAACCCTCTATAACCTGTGTTTGAAACAAAAAGTGATAGGGATGTACTGGAAGGGTGTAGAAGGATGTTACTCATAAAAAAAAAAAAAAAAAGAAAAAAAAAAGAAAAAAGAAGAAATTAATGACCTAGGTACTACTGAAATTTTATTAAAGGCTTATTTTCAAAGAAATTTGAAAAGTGCCATGAAAGGGTTATGGTGTGAGATGGCTTTGCAGTTGTCTGTTGGGTCTTAGTCAGCACTGGACATAACATTGTTCCTTGCAAGAGGAAGGGATTGGAATTGAAGAACTATGCTTCATCAAGTTTAGGTTAACCTCAGGTGACTACACATCCTTAAGCCACAAGACAAACTGGTAGAAATTTTATTTTTTAACAGGAGAGAAACAGATCGAATTGAGATGTAGATCATGTAATCATATAGTAAAAAGATGGTTCTGCTTGTGGAATTAAAAAGAGAATCCTGTGGAGAAAGAATGAGGGAATAAATAGTTTGGAGGAGAACTAGGAGAAAATTGAATCATCAGGAAAAGGCAATATTTCAAGAAAAAGAGAATGGTGGCAGTATTGAAGGCAGCTGTCAGGTCACAGAGATGAAGATAGAGTACAGGTTCTGGGACTTGGCTAAGAATGGGCCATTAAAAATTTTGGCATGAGTGCCTTGAATTGATCGAGTGCAAAGGATGCAAGGCAGAACTAACAGGTCTGAGCATGGAATTGAGGGAATTGAAAACAGCATGGTAAATAAGGATAAAGATAAATGAGAACGGGAAGGTAAACTGGTCTCTAGAGAAGCAAATGGGTTGAAGTGTGAGATCTTTTGTTTTTAGTAGAAAATACCAGAGCAGGATTGTATAATGAAGATAGGAAAAATAAAAACTGTAGCATATGAGAAACTTAAGGCAGCAGTAACATGACAGTGAATAAAAGAACAGTCAGCAGATGTGATGAGATGTGATAAAGTGCAGAGGTTGGATGGTACTTTTCAATCAGAGTCAAGAGAGAAGAAAACAGAAATGAAAAATAAGCAAAAGAGAGGAATAAGGTCACATTATGTTTGATAATTTTAACTTCCAGTTAAAAATGTGTGGAAACAGCAGGGAGGATGCAGAAGAATGACAGAGATTTAAGTGTGTCTTGTGATGAAAACATGTAAAAAATCATGTATGAGAGGTGAAAACAGAAAAATCAGCTATGAGGGGGATGGGAACTATCAAGGATTTATGATGTTAGTAGACTATAGATAGCAGAAAGCCCAAGTGAGAGGGTCTGATTGACTACATAAAGTGCATTGGGCTTGTAGAGTGGAAATTCAGAAAAATGGGACAGTAGGACATGGTAGAGAACAATTATTATATTCTCTCTGCAAGAAGAGAAAAACAGCATGAAAATGTAGAGTCAGTGGACACACCATCAACTAGAAGGGCTGGATTTTCCTCCAGTTGCTTCCAGAATGCACATGACCATAATGCCTGTAAAAACCAGAGAGTTTTGGGTTCAGTGGTTTAGACAAGCTCAAAGATCACGGTAGGTCCCCAGTGATCATGTTCAGATGTCTGAATGCCCTTTTTTGTGTTGATCATCTCCTCACATGTGAATTTTACCCAGATAGAAATGCTGCAGCTACTCTGGGTATTCTGATCTTTTTCCTCTTTCTAATGGGAGAAATCATCATCTGTCGTTTGTACAGCACTGAGAAAAGGTCGGAACAAATGTAAACAGCCTCAAAACATCTGGGTTATCTTATGACTAGAACTTCACTTGTTCTCTGCACAAAAGTGCAGTTTCTCTCAATTAAGAAGGACTACTTTAAATGGCTACTTGTTCTAATTTTCCAACTATGCAATTCATACTAACTATTCAAGGAAATTAACATTAAAATCACTGCATGTATATTTGTGATAAGCAAAAGTAAAAGCATTAAATGTACAGCTACACACAACAAAAAAATTGCAGAATATTTGGTTTTGATTTGGTTCCACAGCTTGGACCATCTCCTTCAGGGAGAATTATATTACAGAACCAGTCAGTGGAAGTCTTTTGAATATAACATTGACTCTACATGGTTTTCCCTGGAAGAAGGACAATATTGCTTTGAAAGATGGGGACCACCATCTCCCAACAGACACTCCAACGTGCTGCCAGTGCTCTTCTATGGCAGAGGACTACTCTTGGATTATAGCAATGCAGAACCTCCTGGACAGGAAGATTTTACCAGCTGTGTACAAGAGCAGACATTCCTGTATTGCCCTTCACCACGGGGTATAGTGTGGTGCTTCTGGAAACACTACCCTATTGATGCATAAGAAAATGAGATCCAAATGCTAGTCAAAAAACAATTAGTGATATAACTATCTTTCCTAATGTGCAGCACTGTGAGATTCACTGTCTGAAAAGTGAAAAAGTTTCCTTACTCAATCTCTTTTATATTTCTTCCCTCCCTCTGAAGCAGCTGTTATTGGCCAATTTACCTTGGCAAATCCCATGACCTTTATCTCATGAGAGATCTGATCTTGCTCTGGGATCATGCATTGTGTGAAAAGTTTAGCTAAACAGGTGTCATTACCTCATACCCTTTGGTTGTCCCGCTGCACTGGGGCTCAGAGGATATTAATTATTTTCATCTCTTCTGGATAATATGTAAAAATAGGCACTAGATAAAGAGGACATCCACTGAAGAGATCTATATTTATTGAGAGGATCTATATTATTAACTAAACCAGAAAGGTACATCTTGCAATAGAATCTCTGTCCTATAAACCAGGAAAAACCCTTCCTCTGTATGCCAAACTCCATGGCAACCATTTGGTTTCCAACATCTCATCCAATATTTTGTTGATGTCAGCTTTCCTTTGAGATCACTGCTCACTGGGTTGCATTTCTTCCTATTCAGACCCCTGTGATACCAGCTCTTCCTCTATCTATGCAACGGAGTGCAACCAATCACACCTAGGCTGCTCTGGAGTAGTTAGAAACTTGCTCAGATAGTCCTGGTCTGGAGGTTTGGCACATTCTAGGGGGAAAAAGGAAACCCTAGAACAGCAAAACAGATAAATGACCTCTTTAAATCCTGTCCTTACAAGCTATATTCTACAGCAGGGGGGTGTGAAGGGGTTACAGTCCCCTTCCTAAATTCCCAAGGTGCACAGTAGCCAGTGACCTTCACGAGCATTTTCAAATTGCAGTGATGTTTTTGGATTCACAATGTTGAAGATAGCCTGCAGATCCTTTTGGGATCATGCCTTTCATCTCTAGAGAGGTGCCTACCCCATTCTGGGTCCTCAAATAACTCTGTGCAATTGAGTAGAGTTGAGTTAACAAAGATTTGTGAGGGGACGAGGCCGTTAATCAGCATTTTGGCTTCCTCTGCTGTCACTCAGGCTGCAAATGGTGTTGCCATCTGCTTTTCTCTGTGTTCTCATCCAGGCTACGGGATGTGCCCTTGAGAGATTGAAAAAAAAAAACAAAAAACAAACCAGGAAAGAATAAAAAGGACCAGCTTGATTTCTGGCTGCAGCTTGCTGTTTGTGCCAGTCATTGGCAGAACGCTTTGTTTGTAGGCAGCCATGGGGTGTTAAGACAAATGGCTGTTCTGCTACGGAATGTATTTTCCAAGAAAAATGTTGGGATTTAGCCACAAAACTCTCTGAAGGTTTCAAATGGTCTCCTTGTCTTCTTAGAAACACATTTTCTCCACTGGCAGAAATATATTTGCACTCTTTCCATTTGATTGAGGGAGCTCTGAGGCTGATTTTGGCACTCTTGTTTGTAGACTTAAAACTTCCATCACAAGAGGTATGATTGTGGAGATCTACATTGTTTTCAATCTTAACAATGTTATAGCTTTTTAAGATCTGTTTAATCATGCACTTATGTAAAATATAAACAGAAGTCTTAGGAATAGGCTTTTTTGAAACCAAGTTCTCCATCTTCCTTGTCTAAACTATCATATGTGAAATGCATCAAGGTTAAGGGGGAAAAGCAACAACGAAAAAATGCACAACTTTTTGAACAAAGTTGAAATGAAGCAGCTGAACAAAAAACGTTGTAAACTAACATAACTTTCCAGCTCAACTAATCCAACTCATCAAACTGCTAAGATCTACGGTGAGTCAATGATTTCAAAAGCAAACACTAGCTGAGGGAGTACATATAAAATCAGATAAGACAAAAAGAAGGAAAAGAGAAAATAATAAAGAAAATGAGAAAATAAAATCTGTGAGGACATAGACAAATTTGTTCTCTAGAGAGTTTAATTTCTATTATTATTTTTATTATAATTATTATTATTTTATTTAATGTAATTTTATTTATGTATTTCAGTTCTGATATATTATGATCCAGGTTTAGAGATATGATACCACTTTCTTTTCCTGTTTTTGTGGGAATTGACATTTATTCTACAATATAATTACAACATGAGCTTTATATAAACTTGGAGATTTTTTTCTTTTCTCACTCTACATTTTTCATGTATTACTGCCCTCTGTGCTGCATAGAGTTGAAAGGTAATTTTCTTTGTGTGTGTGCAGACATTGATCTCTGCTTAGCCAGTCAAGCCCTATTGAGTAACCAATATCCTGAGATCCCTGCTTAGTGATTTACCAGAATCCTTTCTCTGACTGCTTTGAACCAGGACCTTGAATGTCAGTCTCTTCAGCCCAATGTGAGATACAATGACCAGCGATTTCCCAAATCTTAAATGCCTCTAATTTTTCAATACTCTAATTTTTGAAAGTAATTCAAAGTTAATTTACATCAGGCTTTAGCTATATAACATGGGAGCTCCCAGGTTACTTAACTTCATATCTCTTGTTTTTCCTCCTCTCATATTAACTCCTCAGTTTACCAAAACTTTAAGCACGGTATTTTCTGCACAGCACTACAACAACCAGATGGCTTCACCTGGAAGGAAGATTTCAGAAAAAGGGGAATAAAACAACCAACCTGCCAAACAAAAAAACCCAACCCTAGTTATTTTTAACCATTTTAATTTTTTAAAGGCAATATTATAAATCAGATTTTCATCTGGTGCAAAGTTGTCTAGACTCTGAAAATATGACTGTTGCCCATTCCTGAATTAACATAACTGACACAGCACTATCAAGAAATAAGATGAGGAGGAAGAAGTTTTAAATTAATAGCTTGCTACATTATGTGCCGCTGTAATCCTCACTTTTTGAAATAATTGAGCAATGATGAAGGCAAAATTCAACTGAGGAGGAAAAAAATTCCTTTATAATGTGTGAATATTGAGGTACCACCAATGTAAGCACAATTTCAAGTATATAGTTGTTCTAAACTGACCCATCAAACTAAACTACTGCTGATTATTAAAATCAAGGTTGACACAAAGGCACATGTTGAATTCGTATTCCATAAATGGGTATGGATAGTCACAAGCACTTAAAATTTTAAGTATTTTCATAATCTTAGCCTTAAAGTTCTTTTTGGAGGAAGGAGCTGGAATTAAATCTTTGCAGCCTTCAGGTAGGCACCATAATGACATTTTAAGTATTTTCATAATCTTAGCCTTAAAGTTCTTTTTGGAGGAAGGAGCTGGAATTAAATCTTTGCAGCCTTCAGGTAGGCACCATAATGACATTTTAAGGTGTGAAGCAAATGCACATCACTTTTCAGAAAAGATATGAGAAAGGGAAAAAAGAAGGTCCAACTAAAATCCTGGGAAAGGTAGGTCATTCAAGTTGAATAGTGGCTTTCAGAAAATCTAAGGTTCTCTTCAGATGAGGAAAACTGAATACAGGTGTTTGCAATCAATGTAAGAGACATAGTATGATAGACCAATAGAGGCTTGTAATTGAAAAGCAGTTTTTATACACTTCATACCTTGTTCCTCAAACACATTAGGAGTAAAAAACCTTGCAGAGGGTCTCTAGAGTCAATTGATAATAAAGGTACAAAAGGAGCACTTGGAGAAAAAAAGGGTGAACCAGAAAACGAAATTAATTTTCTGCCTTTATATTCATTGTGGAAGAGCTTGAGGAGGTTCCTACACTGGTACCCTTCATTACTGGCATTCACCGAAGATCTGAATCAAATTGAAGTGTCAATAAATTTTACAGAGCAAACAACAAAATTGGACAGGGACAAATTGCATCAATAAGCACTTACCTAAGAATTCAAAAGGAGTTCAAGGACCAGAAACTGAACAGCTCTTAGTGGCATATAAAGTGTCCCTTAAACCCACCTTCATATCTGAGAACAAGAAAGTAGAAAATACAAATAAGATGACAAAGTTTCAAGAAATATACTATGAATTATCCAAAAGTAAAATAAAACCATCAAATCAGGATTGTATCCATTTTTTTTGAAAGAAATTCCTTAATATATATGACAAACTTTGCTGAAAATACAGCTCTAAGGTTGTAAGAGTAAAAGACCGTGGCTGCAAAGGTTGATCTTATGGTACTGCAAAACTCGATCTGGGCAACAAAATGGATAAATATAATCCAAAATAGGTAAATATTATGTAATGTAAATGGGTGAAAAAAATGGTTATTTTGCATGTAAAGGGAGGGGATCTTCATTGAGCAATGTAGCTGGTGTCTGAGATCTCGAGAGTATGATGTGTAGTTTAGGTGCTTATAATAGTTCAGAAACAGTGAAAAAAGAAAATAACATCATGAAAGTTATTAGAGAAAGAATAGAGAAAAGATAGAAAACATTTATGTTTCTGCATAAATCCAAGCCACTCAGTTCTCATGCTCCTCTACAAAAAGGTTTAAAGAAGGGCAACAAAGATGAAAAGGAATATTGACTACTGTTCCTACTTTGACTGAGTAGACAAGGACTTGTCCTTGTGGAGAAAAGACATCTGAAGGAGGATTTGACAGAAGAATGGAAAATCATGCTTGGCAAAGGAAAAAAGAGATTGATTATCCAGCGTCTCTTCCAGTACAAGAACTAGGAGACATCAAATGCAATTAGCTGTGAACAGATTAAAAAACAACAGAAAAGCAGCTTTTCCTACATCTCATGTTTGAGCTGCAGAGCTCCTTGCTGCAGTACATTGTGGATGCTAAAAGTTAGGGAAACCAAAGAGAAACAATTCACAGGGAAGAAATACATCAAGGTGTGATAAATAGATGCTATCACCTCTGGCTCTAGAGGTACCTGATATGTAAGGTTTTGGAGGCTATGTTGAGATATAATATATATTATAATATAATATAATATATTATAATAAGGATATAATAATAAATAACCCATCCTTAAACAAAATCTTTCTTGAGCTCTTGACTTCTTGCTGTGTTAGGGAAAAAAAGTATTTTCATGGGTATTTCTATACAAGGCAAGTGATTCAAATATGCCTATTGTTAAAGCTTGAGGGAGTGAAAGAAAAGTATAAGCACTATAAGAACACAGTATTTTAATTTCACAAAGATAGCAAGGCAAAAAATTATGTAATTGTTTAAAATTAAATATTAATTAAAATAATATTAAAAAATGAAGATATAGTTGACCACTTTTACATAAAAAAAATTTCAATGAGGACTGAAAGTCCTACACCCCACAATATGAATTTAACCAATTCTTCCTCATCAGTTAGAATCCAAATCAAAACTAACCCGTTCTAATAAGTTTTACAAGCTTCAGAACAGAAAAACTGTCTTCATCTATTTCAAGGGCACCCAATATATTCCAGGGTCTTCTCTGTTTCACAATAGCTAAATAATTAAAGTTATCCTCTATTATTATCAGACTCTTTTCTTTTACTGACTTTCTTAGGGGGCTGCAAAACTTTCATCAATCCATTGCCATCCAATGAAAGATGTTTCCTTTCACTGGCATCATTCAGAAGGAAGGTTCCTAGGTACCTTAAGAACTTTATCCATACACATCATTCTGGAAATCTGATCATTTAACATGAGTGATGGTACGGATTTTTTCCAACTGGCTTTAAGCACTGAAAACCCTAAAGCCGAGAATACCTGTTTCTACACAGGAAAGCCTACAAAGCTACGCAGAACAGGTTTGGTGCACAATACACACAAAGAATGAAAGCCCTTCTCCAATTTTCGTGAACAAAGCACTCAAAATAGTCAAGAGTCCAAAGGCATCAATGTGCTGTTAGGCTCTGGAACAGCTTCAATAATGTAAGAGTTAAGTAAATTGTTTAATGGCTTCCTTTGCTATAAAGGAAACATAATTGCAGCTCCGCTGGGTAACACATTGAATAGTCATGATAAAAGCTTTCTTTCTGCTTTGTCTACTGTACCATCTGCTCATTCCTTCCAGAACTTCTCTCTGGCAAGTGACCCACTCATTGCAATATAGCTTGGCAGATAAGTGACATTGCAGCATACTTTGTGTGTGTCTGTGCTTGCTTAAATCTATAAATATTCATAAAATTGTTTTTTAATGAAATTAAATATACAGCAACACACCACTTATTTGTATTTTCTGTAGTGAATCTGTAGTGAAACAGATTTCTTGTAATTTCTGTTAGAAAAAAAACCACAAAATATAAATAACATTTTTAACCTGGAGTTATAGAGTGAGGGTCTTCGTAGATTTTCTAAGAGTCCAGGGCTACGCTTGGGAAATTTTGGTTTCTCTTAATCAAACTGACTCAAATTTGTGGATCGGGGAAATTAAAGGGGAGGGAGCTACATTTGGTGCTAAATTATAAAACAGATTAATTGTAATCTGGAGATTAATTCAGTATACATAAAGGTGCCCTGGAGAACAAACACCTATTTGGAGGGTTACTAGTGTACATAGAGATGTGATTACTTTTGTCAGTGGGCACCTGGACAGGTGATGACATCCTACTTTCTAAATTATTCTGAATTCTTTGAATACCATTTGTTAATATCAACCTTGTCAGACAATAATAGATGGAAAAGTAATACAGTTAGTTAATAAATTGTATTTTCTAAACAAGCTTCTTAAAATGGCAAACTCCTCAACCACCAGGAAATTGTTAACAATTTTTTCTTTACCGAGTACCAGGGAAGGCTTTAATAAATGTATGAATATGTTGCTGACATTTCTCTAAAATCCTTTGCCAGTCACCCTGAATATCATGGGTCAGTATTCTTACAAACATAGATATGCTGTCTGAATTCTGCAAAGCAATGCTTGCAATGTGTACATGAATTTTGAGCAGGTGTTTGGTTTGACTCTGATTTCTCCCCTTTTTATTCTTTATTCATTTACGCTCTTAGAAGTTTTTGTGGTTTGGACTTTTTTTTTACAGAAATATTTGAATAACCGTGCAGCATATACCTTTACAAGCAAAAAATAATTCGTCTTATGTGATTTCTCACTCTATTTTGTTTACTTCTGTTAGCTTTTTTTCATCTGAGCTTCAATCACGCCAAGGCAAAAGTAGAACTTACTCCATGCTATGGGTGTCATATTCATATGAATAATATCTTGTGAACATTCAAAGTGAAAAAATCCAGGCAGAATTTTGATTGGAAATGGTGAGCTCCAAGAGTCTAACAAATGTTTTCAAAATACTGCTTTGGGTCACAATGAAATGAGTGAGTCCATCTACAGCAGGCACATCCACATGCCAGTTGCTTTTCTTATGAAAGCCATGAATCTTACGGGATGTTTTATATGTGGAAGTCCTTTTCTATGGACGAGCTTCTGGGTACCTCTTTGAACAAAGTGAGCTCTGTCAGGGCACTTTCTGCCCCTGACTATGATAAAATTGAAAGAATGAAGAGCAAGATTATTTTCATTGATCTGTAAAAGGAATATATTCCTCTGGATCATGATGAAGATAATTATTATTACAACCCCTCCAAGGAATAATAGGATATGCAGACACAAATAATTTATATTCCCAGTACAGTGATAACTTAGGAAATGTAACCCAAAATACTAACACTATAAACCCTGACTGAAGAGAAATCCTTATGATTCATCATTTACATGACAACAATTCATTTAAGTTGATTCACTGACTATAACAAAGGAAAATGAATAATATATTGCTTCTTCATTAACAGCCTGTTTTAACAGAAGCTCAGAATATAAGAGAAAACAGTCTGTTTGAATAAAAATTTCTGAAAGAGAAGTGAATTGCTGTGTATTAAATGTCAGAATTACTTATTTTTCCCTTATCTTCCTTCTAATGTGTCTAAATATTTCATAGGGTAATGTTGCATTGCATGTTCATAATCATATATAGGAATGTATTTAAGAGTTCAGAAAATTGGAACCTTCCAGTTCAGGCAGTTCAGAGCAGCTAAAGTACTACTGTAATTAATTTAAAAACTATTTGGCTTTGACAGATTGCATTATTTTTCCTCATTTGAGCATTCAAATTATCTGATGGGAAGTTAGTAAAACATCTTGACAAGTGCCAAGTGCATGGACTCTCTCATATGGGGTCTTTATTTGAGAATCATGATATAATTCCACTAATTCTATATTTGGTGGTATAGTAGGTGTTCAAGTTCTGAAATGTAAACCAAACATAATGTTCCAGGCCTTTTAGGTTCACTGACCAGAACATGGGTCTCTGTGATCTATTCTTAGCAGCAGCAGCTGAATAGAGACAAATTACACTTTTCACGTTTTTTAAAATGCTACATCATCTGTGCTTTGATATGATAATTTAGTGAGGAGCTTTTAACTACTCATCAACTAGAAATGTGACAGGATTAATAGTTATGGTTTTTTGTGGCATTCTGCTAAGTACCATGTTACTGATTTAAGAAATGCAGCTTTTATGGAGTTCATTATCTACCACTCACCATTTATTTACAATAACCAAACATGTTGAAGGAATTTTTGACAGCACTTTTTCAATGGCCATACTATGAACAATGAAATTTCTCGGGCTACTTTTTACTGGGAACCTTTGAGACCCACCATGGGTGGGTCTGAATCACAGAAATAAAACAAAACAAATCAAATTGAAAAGCTTGACATGATGTGCCCTAAACTAGAAGATGAGAAGAATTGAATACCTTACCTGACTGGACTGTGAGATTACCAAAGAACATATGTAGGTATTAATTTAAGATGACAAGTAAATGTGATATTTCCCTGGAGTACTCCTTCAGATACCTTGGAGACTTTCTCAGCTGGAAGTCAGTTGGATGTATTTAGGAATAAATGCTGTATTCCACCATGAACCAGTCCAATTTACTGCTGAAGTCATGTAAACATTCAGCCCCCTATGATGACCTTCATCTTGGAGATCCAGGATGTCACACTGTTGGGCACCTGGAAATGCTTACAGATACCAGTCTTAATATAGAATATTGAAGTACCATGTGGAGAAACTTAAACTTGCTCTGAATTAGAAAGGTAAGATGTCCAAACAGCACAGCCAAATTGCCATGACCTTCCAGTCAGCACAACATATGCAATATATGACCTATATTTAGAGTTAATCTAAGTATTAGATTAGGCAGCTGGGTCATATGAGACACTCTTATTTCTGCTTTTTCTAGATAATGAGAGAAAACAATACCTAGATTAATCCCATTTGGACAAGGCTAATCTTCAGGTATGAAAGAGACCACATTGAAATCCTTCCTGGTAGACATGTGGAAGTTAACAGAACTCCATCAGTTTACTATAAGAAAGAAGGTGGCCATCGTTCCTGTGGACTTTCTACAAGCAACACACGATTTCTGCCACATGGACCTTCAACATACTTATTCCACAGATTCTTAAAAAGCAATGACAATCAAAATGCTTTTAAAGCCATGCTATGTGGAAAAACTATGACAATCATAGTTTCCTCTATGCTTACATACACAGACACACATATACTCCCATTTTGGGAGGGCAAACAAAACACTCTCACAGTTTCAACCATTTGTTGCCTAAATTTTTTGTGGTTGGACAAAAGATCTGTGAACATTTTTGTGATTCCTTCAAAATCACTAAATACCAAGGATGATTTCAATGTCAGATATCTGTTCTTTAGACCTGACAGCTCTAGAATTCTCCATATAGTGAAAACATAATGAAGCAGAATGTGAAATTCAGTTTTTGACTGTGACACTGGGCATACTTGGTTGGGGTTTTTTGTTGTTGCTGTACAAGTAATATACCATTACAAATGTGCTGCTAAATATACAGAAGTTATTTGAACAATCTGTTTATATAACCTTTATATGAGCAATTTTTAAGACAACCATTTTCAAGCAATGCACTTCCAAATATAGGTTGAGTGATGTGATGTATATATTCTTCAATCAAGATGGAAATATATTTTTCTTGATATTTCTTCCCCATTGTCTTTTGCCTATGAAATTTCCTGCAGTTATCTGGAGCCCTATTGAAGTTTGTAATATTACAAAATCATCGAGAAACAAACTGGTGAGTAGGCAAAAAATAACTTCCGTTTGTCAGATGTCTTGGCACTCAGTCACCTGCTACTACTAATACTGTATTTATAAAGTTTCTCTTTTAGAAGCAAGGAGGAATTAGTCATGAAGCCTCTAAGAACTTTCTCAGGCAGTTCAGCACACGATTGATTTGGAGGATGCAATAGAGAAAGCACTGGCATACACTGCTGAGAAAATGTGCTCTATTTCCAAAGCGAAGTCAGATGCACTTGTTGAGAAATCTTAAACCTATCGCCTTTTTTTCCCTATCATATTATGCTGTTATGATTGATTAAAACTACTCTGCTAATTCTCCAGAAGAAATCCATCAGGGCTACCTAAAAGGGGAAACTGTTTCTTTTATTTATTTCCTCATGGAAATGGTCATTCTAAGCCAGCTTCCACTCGTGTTTTTCATATATTCAAACATCATTTTTAACATTTCATATGACTTTCTTTCCTTTTAATGGTCTGCTTGCTAGAAAGTCTCAAGTTTTCCTTTTAGAAATATCTGAACAGCAGATAATGAGGTGAATATTAATTAGTTTTATAGCAAAGAAAATTACATTGCCAATCATTTTTACTGACTAATGGGTGATGAGGTAAAATTACAGTAAGATAAATGATTATTCTTGCTAACTAGCACATATTCTGTTCTGCAATGCATGATTTTCAAAAATAGACAAAATGGTAATGCAGAAAAAAAGGTGCAATATCTGAAGAATTTAATTTCACAAGTTTTCAAGAAAGATGAAGATGAAAAATAAGTAAAAGTGAATGAATAATTGAGGACAGTGCTGGAGAACAAGATATTGCTATTTCTTTTTGTTTCTGGATTTTATTTAATTTTCTTTAGTATCTTTTTCTTACTCAGGAGTGCAGGTGTGGAAAACAAATAACTCCATATCTTGCCTGAAGGTTATGAAGACCTTTCAAATAAGGAAGGATAGGAAAGTGAAGGCATTTGGACATGGGCTACAGCAGCTTCTCCAAAAAAATAATAGGGAGAAGAGACAGGAATACCAGCATCAGCCTTAAACAAGGCAATAAAAGGTCTTAAGAATGTCAGCTGTAATTATTGTCAGCGGCCATCTTAATAAGAGCTTCAGTGTGACTGATAAGCACCACTCCCACCACACTGAGCAGCACTCTCTGTGTCAAAGCCTCCCCAGGATATCTTTGGTGGTGTGGTTCAAACTGAGAAAATTAATAAATATATCACTGAGACATATGAAGCCTGAAGACGTGTATCTGCCAATGTTTGGGAGTGCTCTGAGGTTATGAAATACAGTGATGAGCCAAAGCAAATGGCAGAGAGATGAATAGAATGTAGTTACCAATAGATAATTAATTATGCAGGTTATGAAGGAGTGTTTCAAGCTTTTTAAAGGAAAACTCTTACCCAAGCTTTTTAAAGGAAAACTCTTACCTGTCTTTATTGATTTGAGGTGATGCACAGCTAGGGCTGGATTCAGTGGCTGTTGTGTGGGCACCCTACTGGAAAAGCATGTCATCTGCCACAGCAGGGGTGACATGGGATGTACAGGAGCTCTATATCCTCCTTGAACAGCACGTGAGGACCAGGCAGGATACACCATACAGAACCATCAATGGCCTGTTTTTAAACCTTGCTCTTCTACTCCACTGCACAGTGTGCAAACTGCTAAGACTGATAGCAACCTGTAGTCCGGACTGCCCTGAGAAAAAGAAACCCACCTAGCAAATCCCTCATCAAATCCACCTACCTACATGGTGAGGCAAGGCTCAGCATGTCAGATCTGTGGACAAGATGGGACTTACAGAGAGGTTCTATTCCAAGAAATATTAATATCAGCCTGTTTAAAGGAATTTAAGGTATAATGTCTAATGTTAATATTCCAACTGCATTATAGGTCTGCCAGCACTGGAAGATGGATTGTGTAGCAAAATAAATTTTTAAAAAGGGGGTATCTTTTTGTGTGGGAGCCAAAAAAGCTCACAGTGGAAAACTTGCAGGAGGATAGAATTTTTCTTTTCATGCTAATAGATATGGCATTATATAAAAAGTTTCTAGGGAGCAGTTTATAAAGCAGTTACCCCAAAAATATTTTGAGTCAGTGAACAGATAGCCTATCTGAAATGAGCTTGCATGTAACAAGAAAAGCCACCAACACTGTCAAGAGAAAAAGTACTTTTCGGTGCTCATCTTTCAATCAAAATTAGAAGCAATTGCTTTCTAGAGACAGCAAGTCACCTGCTCAGAAAGTGGAACAGACTGTAAAGCATCTGACTTTTCCACTAGAGGGAAGAATTGTTTTCGATGAAAGATGTCTCTTCTCCCCACCCATCCTCCTTCCAGGCAGGATGGTCACTTTTGCCCCATTTAGCACCTTGCTTTTACTCAGCACTTGCTGTGGCTGTGGCAAGAGCAATGTCTTCCAAGAAGGCAAAGTTTTAGAAGGTAGTTGCTAATGAAGAGGTATGCACTCGACTCACAGCATGATTTATAAGAAATTTTGGTCTGCAGTGTAGCTGCCATCCACAGTCCATAGATTTCCCCAGGGCAAAGGAGAAAATAAAGCCTAAACCTACAGTCGTCCTCTGAGGCCTATAAAGACTATATCCTCTTTTTTTACAGAAGTCTTCAAAGGGTAAGGGATTTTGCAAACAGGGAATAATTCAAACTGTGTATGACATTTTCCTAATGCCATTCCCATAGACCTGAGACTACAATTACAATCCCTGTGTTTCCAGTCCCACTGTGTCAGCAGAAGCTGACCTAGATAGCGTATACAGCACAATATATTTGCCATTTCAGTCCTTCTCACAGGGCAGCTTTATCCAGATTCAGATTCTGTCCATCCTTTTCAAGTTTCACTCACACAGTATGTTCTCCTGGATCCTTTTTCTACAGTCTTTCTTTCCTTCATTATCATGCTTTGTTTCTAAACAAACTGTATTTCAGGTCTGACCATTAATTTTGGCTGACAGCAAAGGATAATAAATGAAAAAAACAAAACACAACCCTTTGCCTAACACTCTGCGCATCATCAACAGGAAAGGAGCCAAAAGCAACGTGTCTCTTTTTCCATAGACAACCTTTCTCGTCATGCCCTGCGTGCGGTACCCTACTGAGACTTTAACTGTTGCAAGAGATGCCAGATCATAATTACGTTCAAACTGAGCTATGCTACCTGTAGAATTATTTTTTCATGTAAAATCTTACTTTCTTTTGTGACTGTTTCCTAGGAGCTCCTCTGCCCCTCTAAATACAAGGAAAAAGAGCAACAGTAGTGAAAAAGAAAAACAGTAATGGAGATTAACCAATTCCCCATGGAAAAGTCAAGCCTTGAAATTCTGAGGCTCTGAATAACCTGATCTAGTAGATATCCCTGCTCATTGCAGGGTGGGTGGACTAGTTGACCTTTAAAGGTCCCCTCCAACTCAAACTATTCTTTAATTCTATGGTTTATGCAAACTGGCATGACACTATGGTGGGGGGACCTTCCAGGTCCCAGGAAATATGGATCTGCAACAGCTGGCTGTAGATTCTGTATGTGTGGAAAAGGAATACAAACTAAACTGCACTGGTGCAAAGGATTTACCAGCAGGAGTCTGAGATGGATTCGCTTTGGCAAAACAGCTACCAATGGTTTTGGCAGGGAAGCCTTTAGCAGTGCACTGAATGTGGAACATTTTTCATAACCCCAATTCTTACCAAAAGAAACATATATTTTTTAAAGCCTATTTGTTAAAAACTACATTTAAGTCCAATTTTCTAATAAAAAAGTTTTCCTAATGTTGTTCCTTAATTAAACCAGCGTAGTTCACGATCTGAGCATACAGCCCATTGCTTTGGAGTTACTTGTTGCCAGAATCTCCAAAAGGCAGTGGAGCTCAAATTCCAATACTGTGGTTTAAAGCAATGAAACTGAAAGCACAAAAGACATGAACAAATACGTAAGTACCACCTTCTTTTCAAGGAAATATACTTACTCCCTATTCAGTTGCCTTCTCAGTTTTTCTTTGCTTTTTATATCAAAGTTGTAGGTAGCTTTTACAGTGTTTTTGACAGACTTCCTAAAAGAGATCATGACTATAAAGGGTTAGATAAGCTGCATTACATAAGCTTCTTTATAACATTAGCAAATGCAAAATAGCATCTGTCTGCACGACTGACTGAACCTCATCCCATTTCTGAAATAATTTTCTGAGGTATAACAGAGGATCTAATTGTTTGCACTGGATTTTATAACACGGTGCTTATGATATTGCAGATGCATAATTATTAGCTATTATAGAGCAATTACACCACCATGAAAGTATAGTAATTCTCTTTTTTCAGAATAAACCATGGAAGATTTCATTGCATTTACAAATCTGAACTAAAGGGAGGAGGAGATGTATAGTTATGCCAACATTTGAAACAGACGACTGAAACTCCTCAGTGGAGCCAGACTGCAGATAAATTCCCTGGTCTAGTTTAAGTTCCTTAGTCCTAAGGAGCTGTCTGATGTATAAGAATGCTTCACATTTTTCAACACTCATGACATTTGACTTTACTATGCGTATAGAGTGGCTATTCTATACAAAAATGACAAGATGTGGTAATGACAGTATTAGACTGCTGAGAAATTAAATTACACTGCAAGATTATTGGTGGAAAAAAGGCAGTAAATCCTCATCCAGCTGAAATCACTGGTAAAAGTCTCATTTATTTCATTTGGGCTGGGATTTTTGCCCAGTCTCTTGTCATATCTTGCGTGGTTCAGAACCAAGGTGCTATTCCTCAGCTTCACCATCACTGATAAAACACACAAATACCTACATATTGCTTATTCTGCATACTAAATAATAATACTTATTTATTCTGCATTCAGAATGGTAATGATTCAGAATGGTGATGATTTGGGACTTTAATAGTTGTCACTGCCTAGTTTTGTTTATTGCTTCTTTTCTCAGTTTAAGTGACTGTATTACCTCCACTGAAAAATGAATCCCTGCCTCTGCTCATGAATGCCTATAGGTCCCTTCTTCCCTTTCCATAAATTCTTGTGACTTCAGCATCCCTGGCCTAGACTGTGATGGATAAACTGTGCAGTCACTTCTGTTAAGAACTAATGCACATTCCAACCTCTTTCTGACAGGTTTCTGAACAGAGCATAAATTGTTTGCTTTGGGCTCTTTCAGGGTAATATTCATTCTGATCTAAATGGGCAATGTTAATTCTGTCATTATCACAGTTTTGATATTTTTTAATCCAACACACCACACAATCAAGCTAAGAAGATGAAATTATATAACCAGGGGAATCCATTACCATTAATAAATACTCAAATCCCAGTATGCAAAAAAACCTAGTGACCTGATCCAATACTTATTAAAGAACTCTCCCTCTTTCCCTGCCACCACCCACCCATTCCCCAGATACAGCATCTGCTTTCACAGCATCACAAGCGGAGCTCTTCTCATTGCAGAGAGCCACTTGCTGCTGAGCAGTACTCAGCCAGGAACCCTTGACAGGTTCCTAAATCTGCACAAAAGATGGTCCTGTAGTTCTCTTAAGTCAGGTCTACTCAGTGCACTCATGAGTTACAAGACCAGCTGAGGGTGGTGATCACTGGCACAAGTTGCCCAGAGAGGTGGTGGATGATCCATGGCTGGAACCATTTAAGGTCAGGTTGGTCAAAGCTCTGAGCAGCCTGATCTAGTAGATGTATATGGTCATTGCAGGGGAGTTGGAGCAGGTGACCTTTAAAGGCCCTTCCAGCCAAACTGTTCTATGATTCTGTGCCAACCCAAACTTGAACAAACTGGTGAGGCAGATTCTGTCTCACACCTGAGACAGGAACAACTCCAAAATAGCTTTAGACTATAATCTTGATATTTTCACTGCTTTGAGAAGCTATCTGGGATTCTTACTCATTTGGAAGTAGAATCAGCCAGCTGGGAGACAGTAGGGGATCAAATTGTTCCTGGTGTTTTCTCATGGTATCTAAGTTAGTGTAAATTTCATCCTGACCTGGATCAGGTTTGCAATACTAAGATAGTGTCATTCAGACTCTCAAAGTGAGAACTTCCCCCCCCCCCCCCCCCCCCCATTTTCTTTGCTTAAATACTTAGTAAAGCATTTACCCTTAATACAAAGTCTTTCATAGAATATGTTTCTATCTATATATGCTCCTGCATTTGGAAAACAGCTTTAAAAGACTACTGGCTGCCTCTCCTATCTGTTTTTCCTGTATTGCCTGGTGCTTGTAACTGATAAGAACACGCTCTAAGCTCTGGGATTCATCCCATTCCATTACAACTTTCATTGAGATGCTGTGTCTCTATGTTTGCAGTTGTAATCTGATAGATTTTAAATTAACAGTATCAGAAAGAACATTAATTTGTCTGTGGATGAGGTGTTATTAGGAATAATGGTATAATATTATCAGATGCTCTTTTTTAGTGCTCATGTTTGTGAACTGAGCAATTATGAAAATATTTAAATAATGAATGTAATTACCTATTAAAATGATTATGGTGCATAAATATTTATATTCCCATCAATGATTCCTCAAAGGTATAGCCATAAATATAAAGAAAACCACATGTATATTGTACATGCAAAATCCTGTATCTCGTTCCTCAGCTGGTTTAATCATCACTGTGTGAGTGCTCTCAGAGGGACACCATTCAGCAGGAGCTGAGGAGCTGGCTTTTTCAATCTGCACTAGTTATTTCCGTGCCTTGTTTTTTGACTGACTGATGTTAGATACCAGAGACCACAGTGATTTTCAGACAGCAGGTTCCCAATCCTCTCTGGCAATATCAGGCACCTCTGTGGGTGACATTCTGCCTTCCTGCAAGTCAAGTAGATTTTCCCCTCTTCCTTCAGTAGATCTGGATTCTCCATAAAGATACCACTCAGCACTTAATGCTTGCCCTTATTTTCAGAAGAGTAACCATACTAAATTATTGCTTTGGGTTTGTACTGTGACCAATGTGGAAAAATGCAAAGGTGTAAAAAGGGGTTAAACTAGAGTGGGGGTTAATTCTAGATGCCTGATTTCATAAACAAGATGTGAAATTCACAAAGAGAACTCTAAATGAATATTTTTTCATGTCTAGCATCTTTGATTTCCTCCAAATCCAGCTTGATTGTACATTGTTCTTAAAAAAAGGGGAAAAAAAAGGTGACATTGGAATTGTGCAGGGAGCATAAAGTTTAAAAGTTAAACGTAGCATACTTCAGTTGGAAAATCAGTGATGACGAGATGGTGCCTAATTTCTTTTTAGCTCTGAAATGCTACAAACCATTTTATTAATTCCCTGCTATACGCTGCATTACCATATGTAAATAATTGCATTAACCCCTGTGCTCTCCCACCTTGTATCATATCACAGAGAAGAGTAGACTGACAGAAAAGTCACAGCAGGACATAACAGAGCGGGGTGAAGAATAGCAGTTGATTTCTAATTAAGAGTCAGGAGTCTTAGATGACACATTACTGGAGCTGAACAAGGATAAAAGATGAATGTCTAATATAACAGTGTGATAGCTTACAGTGAGGTACAACAGCAATGCCCTGATAAGGTACCCTTTCTATTCCAAGGGTTCACATTAGTTTTCATGAGTCTGGAGAACATGAAACGTGTATGTGCAGGTAGTTGTGCATTTTGAGGGATGACTGACATATATTTTGAGGTTAACCACTATTAGCAGCATTTGAAGAGAAGCCCTATAATCACGCCCACAGTCTGCTTTCTGTCTCAGGACCAGAATTTGGTTATGGGTCTTGAAGATTGGCTTTTTGTTTATTAGATGCGTCACTATGTCCGAAACTATTTTGGTTTTGTGTCTGCTCTGTGTAAGTGGTTCTAATTCTCTCCCTTAAGGATTTATATACGCCTATGTGTGTGTTAATTAACCTGTGGGTAATTCAATATATGGATAATAAATTGTTTTCAAGGGAAAATGTCGCTTCTTTATCCATGTAATCATAAGTTATTTTTAATAAATACACAAGCACTTTGTAAATATCATCTTTTCAATACTCCAGTAACCTACTACTTCCCATTCCCAAGTATTACTTTGAGGAAGAAGGGTGTTATCTGATTTATCAAGCTAAAATTTAGTAGTAAAGAAATATCTGAGATTTAGTAGTAAAGAAATAGATGAGAACTGTGAAGTGAATCTTTACAGATATTATATAATAAATGATGATACTTTTTCAGACAGTAACAGAAATATCTGGCATAACTTGATAAAGATCCAGAGCTATTCTTTAGCTTGCAGCACAATCTCTCCCAGGGTACAGCATTCAGATTCCAGCTGTAGCTTGTGACAAAGACTATCTCCTACTACTGAAATCATATTGTCATTTGTTGTTCGGGAGGAATAAAAACAGGACTGTTAAATCCATTTTTCAAAAAACATCCAAAACCTAAAGGTGCTAGGGAAGAGTACAACTGGAGCTTTTTTCCAGTGAGTTCAAGGTAAAAATTCCCATTGATTTAAATGACAAATCCAAACACAAGAGGGAAAACATAAGTCTTGTATTTAACCTCCCGTGCTTACTGGTTCTGCTGCAGAATATTATCAGAATCTTTTGTGCATCATTTAGGGAGCATTTACATTTCATAATATATCTACAGTTGGAAGTTTAGTTTCTTACTTAAGAAATGGGAAAAGCGTGGATTAATATTCTCTTAGCCAGTGAAAAGATTGACCTCCTACCACCTTTTCTAATGTTCTATAGGCTGTGTTTATAAGGGAGGAAAAAAAAGTTAAAAGTCTTTCTTCAGGTGTTCAATAGGGCCTCACCTCCTTGACCCTGACTACAGTACCTTAAATATAAGATTTTAAATTTATATTATACCCATTTGGCCCTTGTTTCATACCCTGCATAGCTGAGTTGGACTGTCTGCCAGTTCTGTTGCATGTTCTGACCCAGCCGCACCACAACATCTATTGGTGTGTGAATTCCTCACACAGAGCTAAAATACCCACCCTCTCCATATAGGATGCATCATGAACCACAAAAAAAATGCTGATTCTGACATAAAGAAATTGTACTTAATTTTGAAGAATAAAGGTGAGGACAGGCACGAAGCAACAATTGGAAAACAGGAATTGGGAATACAGGATACAGCATTGTAACAGCTTTTGGTACGTGTGAAAACTGTATCCTTAGAGCACATTTTTAAATTTTTTTTCTTATAAAATACGATTATGTAAATGTTTATAAAAAGTGAGAAAAATACCACGGTGATAAAATTCTTAGCCCTATTTTCATGCCAAGTAGAGACGTTTCAAAGACAGACAAGGCAGCAAAAAAAACCCTCCAAAGATTCACCATTAAATAAGCTCTGCAGGAGAGTTAAGATCTGTTCCCACAGATACAGCAATTTGGTTTGTAGATTTCTCTGAATGTGTAATTGAAAAAAACCCCTTTACAGGTCATAAGGCTTTAGATATTTTTAGTGCTTTTCAGTTTTTGTGAAGCTGATTGGGAATTTACTTTAATACTGACCTAAAAGGATAAAGAAAAACGTATCTGGTATCCAGTTTCAAGTTTACTTGCCTTATTAGTTATAGATTTAATTCTGAAGGACAGTGAATAAAATTTATTCTTTTTAAGCAAATAGATTGTTTTAATCAGTAGCCTACTCTATCTCCCTTTTAAAACAACACTAAATATGTACATACGTATGTTTTATGTACATATCCATTGCTGCTATTATTGAGCTATCTAATTTGGATGTATATGTGGATTCCCAAACTCATTTTTATGTGACATTTGTTTCTGTTCCTAGTTAAAGCCATGTTGCTTGGTGCAAGGTGCACTGTTATAATAACAGATGGCTTATTTCAATTCATAATGACTGGGAAAAATAACAATGAATCATGTAAGCAAGAACAAGCACTTCACTTTCTCTACAAGTTACTCAGTGCCTGCCAATTTGAAAAACAGCTGAGACCTCTGGCTCCTCATCAGAAATGTAAGGATGCTATCAGATTAGACTGCAACAGTACATCAAATATAGGAAGAGCAAAACTAGCAAGACTCAAAGCCTAAAAAGCTTTCCATCTGGTCATTCAGGGTTTTCCTCCTTAGCAACAAAAGGAAAGGAAATATAACATAAATCTATAGTGTTGGCAGGCAAATAAAGGAAAAGCGATCCCTGTAGTCATTTCAGGACACAGTTGTACCCAGGCACCTCACTGCATCCATCTCACTCAAATGGAAGACTTTTGCCTCTCACAAAAAGGAGGGTCTGGGTTACAGCCCCACTGTCACTGTTCACTTCTGAGTGATTTGGCTTCTTTTTAAAGAGGCATAAGTGTGCAGAACATAGAATTCATTGAAAATGAGGAATTCATTTGGAGAACTTAATCCTAAAAATTAGGAATTTGATCAGATTGCCTGCAGTTAATATTCTGCATAGAAAATTTATTGAATGGAAAGTTAGGAGATAACATACAAATAAATAAGTGTATAAAACTTTACTTTGATGTGTTTCCCACCTGTTCAAAGCCTTCAGATTTATCTCCATTTCTTTTTTCTCAAGTCTTTACATCTTCTCTCTATTCATGCTGAATCCTTCAAGGAAATGTATACTCTGAACAGAAGACCCAGAATTTAAACAGATGACTGTTTCTAAATCACTGTATAAACATAATGTGACCCATACAGAGCCTTCCCCTATCACTAAGTAGCACTGGAACAATTTTGATATTTAATGACTTGAAAAAACAGTTGATAAATGAATAGAAATTGACCTTTAGAAACAGACTACTATTTATCAATTCCCTTTGCACTGCTCAAAGTTGTCCATATCAATGGAATAACACAGACCTCTTCTTAGGTACATGTATTTTTATTCACTTATTTATTTCTTTCTATTTCTTACTTCTTCCTATTTTTGATCCCTTCCTAAGGCACAAATGTTGCTGTGTGACCTTATTACCTACATAATTCAAAAATCCCTCTCAGAGCACAAGACATAACACCCAACATTAAAGCAGGCATTGCCCTGTCACTGGCTTTTCTCTTCCCAGAATAGATAAGAGTAATTTTGAGCTGCATGGCTTAGTGGAAGGCGTCCCTGCTCATGGCACAGGGGTTGGAATTAGTTGGTCCCTTCCAACTCCAACCATTCTATGATTCTATTAGAACAGAGGGTGTAGGCAAAGATGATCAGAATAAGCAGAAAACATTTTCTTTTTCTCCAATAGCATTTACAAGGCCTCTCAAATGACATGGAAGTCTTTGTAAAGAACAATTATTTTGATCCGACTCAGACAGAAGAAAAAAATTGCCCAAAAATAAACTAATACTATTTTTTTTATACATATGGATGTGTGTATGTGGTAGTTGGGCCTGTCTGAAAGGCTTGCATATATGGCTCCAATGGCATGATTGCAGTATTTGGGCACCTGAACTACTTCCACAGAAACTGAGGACTCTAACCTCTGAAAACAGAGGGTCCTCATGATGAATAATCAATTTGTTCCCAGATTGGCCACCTGGCTGAGAAAACAGAAGCAGAAGGAACAAAGACACAAAAAAGATTGAAATATTTGCTATGAATATATTTCAAGTTAAAGTATGTTTCATTTCTACATTTATAAATGAAACTACATTTCAGTTTTGAAAAGGCATTTTTCATTCAAAGGTGACACAAACTGAAGGAAAGAAAGAAAGAAAATATTAAAACAGGGCACCAAGCAGCTAAAAAGAAAGCAATCAGATTGCTTTGGAAAAGAAAAAAAAAAAGCATTTTGAGGTGATTCAAATGTTTATTTTTGTGGCTGTTTCTCTGCTTTAATAATACCCTACAAATCTTTAGTTTTCAGTTCAATGTCCACTGTGTATGTTTTACCAGTGAATTACTAAACTGAAAAATGTATTGCTTTTCAGCTCCTCTGTCTTCTCCTTGTTGGTTTCTGCTAAACATCATCCTTTTTTCTTGTCAGTGGCTACTGTGAGCATGTCCAAATGGGATGTAAAGATGTGATGTATGAGTTTAAATTGCTTCTGAAGTTCACTCATAGCTTATTTTGCCCAGGAAAAATTCAGGAACAGTACCAGTCCAGATTCTCAGCAACCATTCCCCACACACTTGGACACATAAAAGTGTGCAAGTACTAGTAGTTCATTCTTCTCATCAAAATGTTATCTGTGCTATATATCCCATTGCATATTTATGAAGTGTGTGGGTAATGGCAGATGGGAGCCTATTGTAGCAGCAGTCTTGTTTATCTCACTTTCTATGACCTGGTTTTGTTATCTTTTTTTTTACTCCTTTTAGTGAATACTGCACTTTTTATTGCTTAAACAGATTCATTTTAATGTCTTTCTTTTCCTACAGAAAATACATACCAGGCAGCAGCTGACTTCAACAACATAGCTGTGTATCTGTATACATTGATAATTGAAGATGCTTTATAAATTGTGAACCTCAAAGTCCAAAACTTATCATTGTAGCAGACAATCAGGAAGTTTACCTATGCATTACATCATTAAAAAGTATCAGCACATATATATCAATATAGTAGGAGAGAAGGTATTAAAAACGATGTATTTACCTGCCAAGATACTCAATACACTCACAGGGTACTTTTCTCTTTTACTGAAGACTGTGATACAATAGCTCTTTAAGCTTGCCCTGGAAGCCATCTTCCTAGAATTCCTGCTGGTTTTCCTAGGAAACCTTCCCTACATGGCAATGGCTTCACAATTCTGGCTATATCATTTGGAGAGCCGAAGATAACTCAAGACCAGAACTCTATGTGTCTGCCTAGTGTTGCTCTGTATCTAACTCAGGCTGGAATATATCAGGGGCACAGCTGGAAGACATTAGATGCACAGCTGGAACACATTGAGTGCACAGGTGGAGTGTATCATTCAATTTAGTGTGGTCCACAGAGAGTCCAGTGTCTGTGCTGAGGCTTCTCTGACACAAGAATCAAAGTGGGGTTCACAGAGTGCTCTGGAAATTCAGGAACCAGGAGTTCTAAGAGTGTGTAGTCGAGATGTGAACTAGCCTGCTAATACAGATGGACCCTCTTCTGACCGTGTGGGCCTACTGCATGTACCATCTGCTCCTAAGCAAGGAATAGTTACCATTACTAAATATTAAATGTTTAGAGATGTAGTTTATGAAATTAAATTTTGTGAGGAAACACTAAGTGTATTTCAAACTGAGTGTAAGAAGAATCTAATTTTCTTCAGAATATCTGTTCCTACATTACTGATGACCCAGATTTTCTAATTAATAATTTCTGTAATCCATATTTAAATTTATTTAAATCCATATTTAAATCCATATTTAAATGAGAGTTGTTTTGCAATTTTTAGAAGCAAAATGTATCTAAGCTAATACTTAGAAATCTTAGTGACATCCATGCCTTTGGCATACCGTGAGCCAAAGGAGAACACATTTGTGTTTCATTTGCAAATGCATATTGAAAATGTTTCGCTTGAACTACTTATTGTGCCCAGCTAATATTCCTAAGCTCTCTCTGCAGTCAATGAATGCAGGTTATCTCTAGGAGGCACTCAGCAAAGTATTTAACTGACCTTGTCAGCTAAGTGATTAAAATTGATAGGTATGTCAAGCCTCAAATTTTCTTTTGCTTTTTTCTACCCTGCAGGAACTAAAATTATGAAACAGGAGGAATACACTGTTGACATTATGCAAAACAAAATATTACTAACTAAATTGGAAACTTCTCTTAGCAAATATTAGGGAGCTTATATTCAGTTTAATTAAAAAAAAAAGGGGGGAAGGAAAAACCCATAGATTTTGTGCAAAAAACTATAAAACACACATGAATGATGTCTCCAGCAGAGTAACAGAATAAGTGCTCACAGGGGGCTTTGCTATGAGAAGCTCACTTATTTGCATGATTATAAAGGGGAGGTATGTGTATAGGGGCACAAAGTACTTTTTAGAACTCTGTTCAGGTTATAAAATGCCCATATTCTCTATTTTATGTTCAAAATTTAATTAAGAATTCTTTGATTTACTCACTAGTTCTAATTCTTGATATATTTCCAGTATGCTTTCCTCCCTGGTTTGTATTCAGAATTCACGTGGGCTTGGTTAGAGAAAAGTATTTATTGCATTTTTAATATGTATTTTAATATGCTAAATCTAGAATATGAAAGGTGCTATGACAGCCTCATAATGCTATATATGTGGAACTTTGTTAACTAAATGCCATGTACATCTCAAAATCTGCCTTTGGTACATAAATTGTAGCTTGTCATTTCCAGGATTCTGCAAAAAAAAAAAAAAAGAAGAGATGCATGAGAATGAAAAGAGAAGTATCTGGCAATTTTGTTCGATCTTATGAAATCCTGACTTCTTTATCCTTCGTTGCAAAGCCACTCCGATTTTACTAGGCAAGAATCTCCCCATGTGATGATGTGATTTTCACTATACACATATGAGTACAGTTCTGTTTAGGTTAACAAAAACCTTCAATTGAGGTCTTACATTTGTTTGTGAGCATCCTAAATCCCAATGTAAGCAAATAATATTTTTGCAATCTGTTCCTAATATGTAGCATTGAAATAAAAAAGAAGGTAAAAAAAAATGATAAAAAAGTATCGCTGGGAACACGTAGAAGTGGTATGTTCTGTCACTGAATGCCTCAAAGACTTTTATAAGACTTTTCAGGCTGAGAACAGGGAGGAAATTTCAAAGCAGTTATTGCAATATAGTTTAAAACATTTGTTGAAGCCCAAATCTTGGTTTTTGCTTAATCTGAATAAACCCTGAGCCATGAAGTTTAACTGGCTCAGGGTAGAATGAAAGTACTACTGGCAAAGTAGAATGAAAAAAAAACATGCTGTTTTGACGTGGAAATTTATCAAAAATGCATATTTATCAGCTCTGTATTTGTCAATTTAGATAACAGACAGTGTATCTTGCAGTACAAACTACATATCATAATTAAACAACATGGATTAGAATCTGATTCTTTATGGTTAGCGTGTGCTATAATTCAAAAAATAAGCCAAATGTCAAGTTTATCAGGAAAAATCACTAACGAGTACTCTGGGATCATAAAAAAAAAAAAGGAGAAGAAAAGGTGATATTTTTCAGTTAAGGTTGCTGCTGTTTGCAAGGTGCTCACCTCTAGTTGTTATCTCTACCAGGCACAAACTCTTAATTTTGCTGTTTGAGCTTAATTGTTCTGCAGGCACAGCAATAAAATGCAATGGGAATTGCCAAGGTTGCTCTGCTCTCCAGGATGATACAGTTTACAGAGCCCAGGACAGAGATGTGGGAGCAAGAGCTAAAGTGTGGTCAGGAAAAGAGATCTAGAAGAGGTATGATCTTTCAAACTAAGTCTGACTAGAATTGCTGATCCTCTCAGTGTACCTTGCAAGACCAAGTTTTGGTAAATCTCTGACACTGTACCTTGATGTACAGGTATAGGACCAGACCTGCCTGTAGCTAAACAATTAAGAAGATCCCAAGAGTTCAATAAGGTTCAACTTTCAAAATGTAATGTTCATCTCTTTGGTTCATAAATTGTTCTGTTTACCTTATGAGGTAGTGATGGGCTCTTCTGTTTGGAGAGAAGTCATTGGGCAATTCTGTTGTACTTGGTTATTTTTTTTTCTGTTAGCACCACTAAATCCTTTTGACTTCTGGCGAGCGAAATGAGCTACACATTGCAATACACATGTTGTCAAGCCCTTTGCCAAGGTATCCTAGGCAAAGAGGTTGCTGTTTCACCAGCAGAAGTAATACACTTCCCAGAAAATTCCAATTTCTATGCCAGATAATGCTTTCTACTCAAGAAAATTCCAATGTCACAGATAAAAATTACTGTGTAGAGAAATGCTTCACCAGGTAGGGCTGTACAGAGATAGATAAAAATAAAGAGGGCACTCAAGGTCTTATTTACAACCCTTGAACACACTTGGCTTTTGCATGAAACCTCTATCTCATGTGCTAAAAACCAATAAATAAGCAAATAACACCTGGCTCGTATGTGAATCACTGCAGCACTCACCAAAGGGAAGTGACCTGTCAGCCAGGCAGCTCCTCCATAGCAGCTGAAAACAATATGTGCTCATCAAAGGTCCCCTAAGGCATCATTTCAGAGGGAAAAAATAAAATATTCCTGTCATTACTGGCACATAGTTGAGCTGCAACTACTGCAAGGAAGTTCACTTGTTAGAACTTTGTGAAGTTCAGTAAGGACAAGTACAAGGTCCTCAGACTCTACTGCTTAAACTGTGGTGTGAAGTTTTGCCCCTTAGGAAAAAACAAACAAACAAACAAAACAAACAAAACCATAGCAAAGAAACAAAAAATAATCCTGTCTATGATAAACTCAGCCTTACTTATCCACTCTGGAGGATGAAGTTTGATCATAAAGAGATTAAACAGACTTAACCTGACATACTGAAACAACCCCAGGGGATCCCAAATCTTGTTATAAGTAGCAGACAAAAGAGTTACATCTAACTAGAATTTCATTTTCAGTCTTCAGGATCTGACAAATGCTATTATACAAGATAGGTCTGAAGGTCAAAACATACTGGTCATGAGCATTCCCTAATTCAAACTCTCCTTTCCAGAATAAGGATTAACTGTCACTGAGTTTTGCACCCATACAGTTTACCCACATTGACGAAGTATCAGAAAAATTCACTAGTAGCACATTATGGTGTCAAAGCTTCATCCCCAGTTATTCAAATTTATATTTTGTTCACTTCTTAAATGTACTGCAATAACATTCACAATAAAATGGTACAAATGGGAACAATGAGCTCAAAACTAAAATGTTTGACCAGTGCTCGTTCGTGGGAAGCAAGTACTTTGACAGGGGTTACAGGATGAATGGTAGTGTTAATGTTTATACTATGTACATCTCCAGAGTGTTATTTTAATGACACTGTACCAGTTAAAGAACATACTGGAATTTACTAAATTCTTTACTTGTTTGGGAAACTGAGTGAATAATCATATTGGCATCTAAAAGGAGAAGATGCAAAAAACGAGCTCGAGAGTCAGAGACACATCCTCATAGAGGTACAGGCAATGCTCTAACTTTATTCCAAAAATACACGCATTATCAAGGGTCCTACAGGGTTCACACGCTCTATTCTAACTTTCTATTGGTTACATTTACTTTCACACACTATATCTATAACTTCATTGGCTCTACTAGCCAAGGCACATTTCCAGGTCCCCCCATCTTCTGGTTTCTCACACCCTGGATAACAACCTCCATCCTTGTTTTCCTCTATGCAGCTTTCTGATATCTGCTGCTCAAGGACACACATCTGCTGCTGGAGAACACAGGTCCCTGCCGTCCGGCACGCAGGTCGGATTGTGCAAGCAGGCCTGATGCAGTATATGTCCTGCATCATCTAAGATTTTCTCAACAGGCATCTATCACTAGCAGTCAGAAGATAATCTAGTTATTTAAAAAGCAAAACACTGATACGATGCTCATTCCATGTTAATTGATGCTTACAGCTGTGCTTTTGTCATGTATGGGTTGGGGGTGTCACACCTTATCCGCGGCTTACATTTGAATGAGACAAAAAATCTACTTATGATGATAAGTTTTAACATGGATTATACTCTGAGACTCTTAACATACCAAAAATAAATCTTTGCTCTTTTGTTAATCATTGCATAAGGGAGGCTTCTTATACTCTGTTTACATCTGTGTTAAACACAAGTTTCATAGGAAACCATATGTATTTCATTATGTGTTCAAACAGTTCCTACCATGGAGCATCTAAACAACCTTCTGATACAGTGAAGAAATAAAGAAAATAGTGATAAAAGAGAAAGATTATGGGTAAAAGGATCTACATGTTGATATTTATTTAACACACAGATAATCTAGCATGTATATAAAATACCTTTTACACATTTAAACTGCTTTTAAATATCCACTTCTAAATCTCTTTATATGCTTTCAGTTGAGTCATTTTGTTGGCAAGCTCTTAGTATTCCACCATGACTCCATCATTGGAGAGATTTAGGGAGATGTTTCATGGAAAAATATCTCCATCAATTATAACCTGAAATAAATATAAAATGCAAATCATCATAATGTTATTACTCAATAAACAATTCTCTGTAGTTGGCCACCACAGACAATGAAAAGTCTTTGCTTTTTTCCAAATTCACTAGTTTATGCGTGACTGTTTTAACCCATAACGCATTTAACAACTCTTTTTTTCAGGTATTTGCTATTAATTACATATAATGTAATGTGGACTGCTCATCTAAAGCAGAACATCTTTTTGATAGCTGCCACTAAGGAAACAAAAAACTGTTAAGACCAGTAACTGTCTTGCGGACCAAGGATTATTTTACACAAGTTGCAGTCACATGTTCACATAAGTGAGAGTCTCCAAATGAGTTTTAACAGGAAAGTTAAAGGAAAGTCTGAGGTTTCTACTGATCTGTACAAGCTAAAAAGTCAGTTATACAAATATTTGTGAACAGAGAAATATGAAATGCTAAAAAAAATATTTGTGTTACCCCCAAGTGTTTAAATAATAGGAGTAGATGTATTGTATAAGGAAGTCCTTTATTTTTCCTGGTTGGCTGGTATCGTTTCAAGCTGCCACTGCTACAGCGATAACTGATGAGCAGCAAAGTCCAGGCTGCACAAGATAATACCATTTAAGCTTGTCTGCAGAGTAGTACACTGGAACACAGAAAACAAATGGTTTCCTCCAGCAGTCTACTGTGGGAGGCAAAAGGTGCACACAAGAAGTTTTCTACTCATTAAGGGGACTGCTTGGAACTCAAGTCCCTGTTCTAAGGGGCAAGGAGAGGCTGTGAACCTCTCACCAGGTACTGTAGGGAATTCATTCAACTGTGCAAAGGAAATTTAGAAGCAGACATTCATAATGAGAGTCCTCTGTTTTGCAGGAGGGTTGTAACTGGTTCTGGTTTAGAGCCATGGGTAAAACCATGGTAACTTGGAAAAATGTGGGAAAAGAAACCCCACAGATCACCTGTTCTTTAATTGGAGCAGGTGAAGTCCCTCTTGTCCTTTTCCCAAAGTGAATAAGGAGCAACTGCTGCTGAAAACTGTCAGCGCTTTTAACTCTTTTGTTTCTTTTCTTTCTTTTTTTTCTTTGAGTTTGAGCCTATAAATTTAGGGTAGTTTCTTGAATTTGTATGGAAGTTTTACCACACTGGTATTTCAAATATTGTCTAAATCTCAGTAAGATCTTAAAGCCCAGTAAGCAATAGCCTGAGCACAATAAATAACACAGGAAATTATCCAAGACTTTCAAAAGAGTAATGAAGAGCATCTGGCTGTTCAAATACAACTCTGTCCTTACTGTTTTTGTAATAAAATAATTATGTACATGGAGAAAGACATCTACACAGTTGTTTGCTTTGCACAAGGCCAAACGACTGTAAGAAAAATGATTACCATGAAAATCACCAAATGTCAGTATTTTCTGTTCTGAGAGTTAAATCCTGAATCCTTATGTTTTAGAATAAGTATAAATTTATGTGATCTGCTTCATACTTTTCCATGACAGCACAGGGTTGTTCCTCTCTTTATTCTTAAATCCCAGGATGCCAGTCTTTGTTTCTAAGGTAAATGTGAATCATCTTTCCTTCTGTCTGCCCCAATATACAGATAGTCCCTTTCTGCATTCTCTTTAACACCTATTATATTTATTCTCATAGCACTGAAATGGGGTCAGGGAAGTACTGCTAGCCTCAAAAGCACAGATTAATAGATTCCCAAGGATGCTAAGAGACCCAACACCTCTTCCAGATTCTTCCTTGTAGCCCTGTACCTCTGGGAGTGACATCAGGTGGATACATACACATGTGGACCTGAGAATGGACTTTCCAGAGGCAGGGAGCATCCCACCTTCCTTTCTCTCCTCAGCCACAACCTCAATAATACTAAGGGATCTAAAGAATTAGAACACTTCTTAGGAATGGACCAAGACCCCAGTAACTCCTCCCAACAGCGAAAGAAATCCATTTTCTGATTAGTCTTAAAAGTATGCAAGACCAGGACAAAAAATTGCACAATAGTAGAATATCTGGTATTCCCTGTCCCATGTACAGCAACCTAGAAACTCCTTATGATAAAGGAGTTTCTCAAATACCTCATAACCTCTGTGTGTATATATTGAAATCACTGCACAGAAAATTTCCTTAAGCTTTTTCATTGGACATTGAGTTAGATTTTCTACAGGTCTAAAATCCATTTTCACATTATAGAAAAACCCTGTAACATTCTATAGAATGTTTTAGCACTATAAAGAACCAATTAAATTTATACACTTCTGGAAAAAATCCTTCCTTAACATTTTCCTAAGCAAGGAAATGTAATGATTTAGCAAAAAAAAAAAAAAAAAAAAAAGAGCTTTTCTCAAAGTGAGCGTAATAAAATAAAAATATTAGGTTCCTTTCATCTTTATTTTCTTAAGTCTACTGAAAAGTCTTTTACACTCAACTTTTTTTTTTTTTTGGTGAAGCTATCATGTAAAGCATAAAAATAGTAGAACAGAAAAGAAAGGAATAAAGTGTGGCACAACTGTCACAGGAAAACTTCCCAATTCCTGCAGTTTTAGAAACTATTTAATAAGTTATTTTGCTGCGTAAATGAGTAGAAAATGTAGAGACTATTTCTGGATTAATCTTCCATTGAGAATAACCTGGTCTAATCTCTCACTGAAGTATTTTTCTTCCACTTTCCCACTGAGACTCTGGTAAGATTAATGTGTAGTATAGCACAGTAGCTTATTTAGCTTCACAGTGAATCTACTTGGTGGCAAATTATTAATATTTATAAAGAAACTGTGGTAACAGAAGGCTCTGTTCTGGATTAGCTATCTAGGAACACGTTTCTAATTTGGGCACTAGTGGAAACACTTCAATGAATACTCAATTTTTGAGTGTCCCAGCAGCCAAGGCTAGAAATCAGTGACAGCACTTTCATAATGTCTGGCCTGTGTACACCCACACCTTTGAGAACTCCACCAATTTTGGGACCCCTCCTAAAATGTGCTGAGATTTAATTTGTGCATCTTCCCTGAGCATCTCCAGAGCATGACCTGACAGCAGCTTGAACCTGGGGAAGTATCTCACAGCCTCTCTGGCCAAAGGGCACCATCGACAGGGCATCGTGCACCTGCCTAAGACACACTGTGTCATGACTCCTGTGTTTCCTCTGAAAAGCTGGCAGTAAGTGTTCTGTGGTCATGTACTACCTGCCATGAGGCTTTAACTGGGGGCACGCTGGGGTCCTGTCTCTCAGACTCTGCTGCAGCGCATGGGGGGCAGACAAATTACTGTCCTGTGTGCACCATGCAGGGAAACAGCCCATTGGTGAAGCAGCTCTTTGCTTCTTGGCTTCTGACTAAGGCCTCCGGGTCACGTTAAGTGCATTAACAAATTTGCCATCGGAAAGATGAAAAACAGGTCACAACCCTACATTTTGCTCTCCTTGGCTTCAATGGGACTTAGGGGATGAGCTGACTTGAGTACTTAAGTCAGATCACGTGGATCAGGGAAATGTGTTGTGAGCGAGGACCTAATTCTGCAGTCACTCAGTCTAAATAGTTGCATGAAGGGTCGTGGCCAGATTAGTTTTCCCAGCTAAATTCTTTTATTTTTTGAAAGCAATAAATCTAAAGCAGAAAGCAGTGTCTATTCTCTAGATATAGATTTATTTTCTGCTTTGCAGTTCTCAGGAATCGCTCCTGAAATGGTGAACTTTTCTAAATGTCACTTAAAAGGTTCACTGATTTCTTTGCTCATTTCCTGAAACTAATGCGTGTGTGTGCTCTCTAGGCCTGTTGCTATAGCTAACCCTGCTTTGTTACTCTGTAGGCAACTCCTTTGTCCACACTTCTGTCCAATACTGTCCTGCACTTACTTTTCTGTCCTTTCCCTGCTGCCTTTCAAAGATTGATACACTTCTTTATCAGAAAAAAGTAACTAATTAATTTCACTGAGCATTTAACTGTTGATACAAACTTTTTGCAAATTTAAAAAGGATTATATGTTTCCCTTTTATTTTGTTTATTGACTATAATGTAGATTTTAAAAATTCCTTACTTTTGAGATGTCCATTTCAGTTTGCCATTTGCTTGTTTGCATCTCCTTTTATTATTCTTAAAAACCGCCTGGTTGCCTTCGGTGCTTTGAGTCTCCTGTTTTTCCAACAGCATTCCATACATGAGTCTCTTCAAGAACAAATGCTTAAGATGTAGCAGAACAAAGACTCTGCATGCAGAGGCACAATGATATAAAGAGATGCTATAAATAAACAACATCCTTCCTTTCTCTTTTCCCTTCCTTGATAAGTTGGACATTGTGAGAACAGAATTGCTTTCTGAGGATATTAAGAGTTTTGTTCCAGTACTGGGGAGGGAACGCAACCTGGAAATTCATTGCTTCGTGCAGCTCCTGAAACAAGAAGATGGAAGCTTCCAGAGTTTCCAGTGCAAAAAACTGAAATGAAAACTCCATTATTATCTATTTTATGCTTACATTTCAACAAGCCTACTTGACAATTAATATGAAGAAAACATTCATACAAATTTCTTTGTCACTGTGAGTGAATTTGATTCCTGTTTTTCTCTCTCTTGGACAGAAGAGGTAGAATCAAAGTTGAGAAATTAAGTTATGGACAAGTGTCTTAAAGTGGAACTGATGATGTTCCCCCCCAACTGTGACTTTTAAAACAAAACTAGAATAATTACAGGCCAAAACTACATTGTAAGGAATGAATTGCAGAATGGAGTTTAGACAGACTTGCAGTCTTGCAGTCACAGACAACTGTGACTGGAAACATCAAAAGATCTTACAAGTTACATGCTTCTGCTTTGTATGGGTCAGTCTAATCCTGATGATACCACAGCAACTTCTCTCCTGAAGGCACTGAGTACTCACTTTTATGAATCATCTTCCATAGGTACTGCAAGAGCCATCATAAACCTCTGCTCGTGTTGCTGTCATCCACCACACCAGTCTCTAGAGGATGAGATCCTGCTAAACCACCACACAGAGAGGACAGATTTAATTTGTATGTCTATGACTGAGCAATCCCACACAGGTCCTTACCCTGTGATCAATATGATCACATGAACAAAACACAGGTTCTGCAGTCTGGCTCTAAGCTTTCTGTTTGTTTGGTTTTGGTAGCCTGAAATTTAATTGTGGCCTTGCTGTTGATGTCTTAAAATTTTATTTCTTTCCCACTTCCTCTCTGTATTGTTGAATTTGAGCCCAATTTCTCTTCACTCATTTTGCATTCCTTCAAAGTCCTCTTCTCTCCAGGCTCGATATATTGGCATTGCTGCCTTCTCTGCAGGCCTTCATCAGCATGTTAAACTCGATGATAGAAGAGAAGAACAAAGAGTCAATGTGCTGAAAGAAGGCTTTTAGTGATATATGTTCGAAAGGGATCTTTGAAATCTCAATGAGCTAAAATTGCATGCGTGAAACAGTCTGCCTTCCTGAGGTCATAAGCAAGGTGAACTATTCTCATCACAACACAATAAAAATGCCATTGTTTTATGTACAGCAATTCTGGATACACTCTACCTTGCAGTGAGCAATTTGTCCAAGAATAAAAGGTAAGTGTTCACACTATACTTTTTATGTGATCATTCCTGTTTGAGGGATCTTACTGGGCAAACTGAGTTAAAACAGGTGAACATGAAGGAAAACAAAAATAACATAAAAAGAGTCGAAAAGAGCAGAATATGTAGGATCAAGGGGGAAAAATATGATAGAATATACAGGACTGTGTTTTGCTGAACATTATTAAGGGGAACTAAAATAGTTAAAACCTGTCATTTGTGAATTCTACGTGGCATAAATAGATTTTCGGGTGCTTTAATGGCACCATGCTCTACCAGCAGTGTTCAGCCCATAAGAAATATGCTTTTAGCTCACTTTCCTCTCCCAAGTAGCAGCTGGAGGTGGAGGCTGAAGGAAGAGGATCAGAGCTATGGCAACACACAACTGTGTTTCCCCCAGACACTCTCTCAGCTCCAGAGGTTTTTAACTAAAATCCAAGCCCAAGGTAATTGGTGTTTAACAGTAAGCCAGGAAACATTTTCTCCTACATGTCTTAACACTTTTTTAAACACATATAAACTTTTTTTTTGCACACACAGCACTGTGTGACAATGATTCTCCTGACTTAGGTCTATAGTTCATTAAGAGAAATCACAATGAAACACAGGAGCTCTATCTCCACAAGGTGTTTAGTTCAGGACTTTGAAATCATCTCTGATATCAAATCTTGTTTCAAGTATTCGCAAATTCTAGAGTATTCAGTACCACATCTATTTTAAGAATACAAAAATGTGTGATCATGCTTCCTACAGTGCTTGTAAAACTAAACCCAGACAACTTCTAAATGTGGTGTGTATTACAAATGTTCATAGTGCATTTAAACAAACATCAGAAAGAGTAAATCTAAGTCCCTGTGCCACAGTTTGAGTCTGTGTAGGCTTTGGGCTTCTAGAGTCAAGTTCCTGTAAATTCTGTCTTTTAATAAAACATGCCATTCTCTCATTTTTCGGAGCCAGAGGAACACTCGATAAGACAATTAGAGACACTCGCGCTGAGTGACTCAATTACTCTAGATGCAATTTTATGAGCAGATTGAAATCTTTGACCACCTAATGATGATTATTTCATGCCACTTCCCATTAGTGAGAATGGACTCTCTGAGCAAATGGAGTTCACCTCACTGGGCGCTGTGAGGTGAACTGCATCCCAGGGTGGTGCATTGCAGAATGCTGAAGCTGATCCAGTGCAGCCTGGACATCACTGCCGTGGTACACACTCAGCAGCCACTTCTGAAGATTCATGAATGGTAAAAAGGCAACTTACAGCAATTGATATAAAGTTCTTCTTGAGGAAGTCTCTCTCCTCTGTGTACAAAAGATCTCTCTGGGTTTATTTTTAGCTGAAGGAGTAGGGGCCTGATTGCAGCCTGAGAACTGCATTAAAAAAAAAAAAAAAAAGAGAGAGAAAGAGATAATAAGGGCTTTGTTGACTTCTGATTTTAATGTCTTCAAGTCTCTACTACAGGATTTGGCCATCTCAGACCTTCCCAAAATCTTCCTTGGTGTCTTCCTGCAGTTTGAGATGTGTAGGGCAGGCAGAACTTTTCTTTTTCTTACTCAGTATACAGCAGGGTCAGCCTGAGAGATGAAGGATCTATTGCCCACAGATGCCATCTGTGAGTATCACTTAAGGTTTGAAATCATGGACCATCTCTTAAAAAGAGCTATTTGTACAAGGAAAGTTACAGTTTTCAGGAAGAGGCAAGCAAAACAACTATGGGGTATGATTTCATAGAAATCCTTCAACATCTTCCTTAGTCTTCTTTCAGAAAAATATTCACAAATAACACTGTCTTATTTGGATTTTTTACTACCACTTTAACTTACATGTTACCTTCCCTTTCTACTGAGTGAGGCTGTCATCCACCTTCACTCTCAGAGGACAGGTGCTGCAGCATTGTGGTACCGCAGGACTAAGAAACACCAAGGTTCACGCGTCCCTGGTGAAAGTCTGCTGATCAAATCTTGCAGAACAGATCCCTTTGGCAGATTCTGACTGACAGCCAAGAGCAGTTTGAGTACACAAAACAGTGTTTAAGGCTGTCTTTAAAAAAACTATGTCCTGAATGACATCATTCCCAACTCAGTTATGAATTTTGTGAGCTATAACTTGTGCTGTATGTGGGCAGAAAAGGGTAGAGTGAGATTTACAGCAGAATAACAGGTCTTTAGGCAAATAGAATTCTAGGGTAAAATTATTGGAAAGAATTCCTTTTCAGACACAAAGGCAACTTTTCATTGTTCTCTTTGAGCTGCCTCAAAGCAGATGTTTACAGTGACACATCCTTTTTAGCTCAAGGCTTGCACACAAGAAAAGCAAAACCAGACATTTCTCCTTGCTTAGGGTAGATTTCTGTCTCTTCTTGCAACCTAAAACTTTCCTCTTTATAGTCAAAATAATTTTCCTCACACTTTTCATGGCATTCTGTGCTGTGAGATATAAATTATTACTTATATTTTTGCTTGTTAAGAAGCAGAGCTCACTGCTGGGTTACCAACAGGTCAGCTGCCAAGGAAGGAACACAGGTTCAACTGCAGGCTCTGCTACCAATTGACTGGGAAGTGTGTCAGTTCAACATGTCTTAACTGGACAAACTTCCAGTGAATCAATAAATTCCCGAAGAATAAAATATACTACTAATAAGAAGGAGCAAATATTTTGGAAAACAGTGATCTATTTGCCTGCATGACCTCCTTATCTTCTGCAGGCCACATGTTATGGTTGCCAAGCCAAGCTTTTCATACAAGTCATGTTTTCCTGTTCTGCAGTGTAATAATGATGAAGAAAAGGATTAATATTAGGTTTATTATTATTTTTCTTAATTATAGTCTCATAAAAATTTAGTTTAAGAGTGAGATATGCACCTATCTGTGTGATATCACCCACACAAACTATTTCATTCCATCAACACCCCGAAGCCAATCTCAGCATCAAAGCACAGAGTCTGTTCCACGGCAGTGACACAAAGTAACAAAAAGCAATCATTACAGATTTTACCACATAGATTTTCTTGTGGCACGACGAAACAGTCTGTTCATAAACTGATGATTACCTGATAACTAGTTCTATCTGTTATTTCCTTGAGAGCATCCAGATGCAATAAACATGCATGAACACACCAAGTGCCAGCAGGCTCAAGTGCTGTGGGACTCCATTAAAGTGTAAGATACAACAGTGATTTAAACCATTACAAGGATTGTTTTCTCCCTTTACAGAACAGTTGCAACATACATATATCAAGAAAAATGTCAGTCCTGCCTAGATGAAGGTCATGAAAATTTTAAACTTCTTATTTCTTTTGATGGATCCTACCTAGGAATGTGCTGAATGGCCTGTTCTCTGGGTTTTTATAACTATTTAATACTTCTCTAGACCTGTTCAACACATAAAAAAGCAAGCTACAGTCGAAAACCCTGTAAAACATTCTAATATTAAATGGAGGCTAATGAAATTTGCTTAGTGACCTTCAGTAACTCGTTCATACTATTAAATAGTCCATTAGAGCTACCCTGCATTATCTGAGTACTTCAAAACTCAGCAGAACTTTGAGATGAACCTGATTTATTGGTTTATTTATCTTTTATCCTTTTTTTTAGGTCTACAATTTTAGCCAAATTTACTAAGGAAAGCAAAGCCATTGTCAAGCTCCGTTCAAAAAGTGACAGAAGGAAAAACTGTCTCCAGGTTCCTACAGGCTCTGCAAAGGCAGGTGAATAGCTAAAGTAAAAAGATTCTATAACTGTCCTGGCAGAGAAAAGTGCTCAGCAGAAGATGACAAAATGTAAGATGTTGGAGAATCAACATAGCAGGAAAAAGCCAGAATGCCTGGACAACTTTTAAAACTTCAGCTAAAGACTGCAACCAACAAGGCAGTTGTAGACCCTCATGGACACTTGAGAAAAAAATATCTTTGTTCCATCTTCTAGTTCCAGTACTATTTTATATCTAACATCTAAAGACGTTTTACCTATAGGTTTCTCGTTAAGACCATACAGCAGGACTACTCAGAAAATCCACTCATTCTAGATTTTGCTTTGACTCCATCTAGTTACCAGGCATTTGGTGTTTTCCACAAACCTAATGGAACATCCCATATTTCTTACCTTTCTCTGATCACTGCAAACCACTGCATTTCTCAGCTGTGGACACGGTACTGGCTGGAAGCCCTGAAGTGCACAACTCAAAAAATTAATCCACCTAAAATTATATATCAGTGTAAAAAACAGTGTTGCCTTACTCCCCTGCACTTTGACTCAATCAAAGTTCCATTAAAAGTAAAATAACATCTCTGATTTCTTTCACAGCTACCACATTATAGTAACCGTGAAAGTCTTATTTTCTCTTCTTTTTATCCCACAGGTTATAAACACAAACAGCGATGAAGAAACTGCAATGTGTGACAAAATGGTGACTCTGGCTGCATTTTTTACAATATAAAATATTATGCTCTTCTTTCTCTGCTTTTCTCTTTTTCTCTGCTTTTTCCCATCATGAAGTCAATTCCCATAGCAATGCTTAGGGCAGAGTGTATCATTTCAGGGCCCAGATGGTTAACTATGGAAAACTATTCTCCATCTGGTTCCTTAGTAATATCCTTAAATGGATAAGCTTGCAGCTCTGAAACTGTGTTAGGTTTTCCATGCAGCTTCTGTCTGTAGAGACACATGCCTTGTGTCTAGCTTCAGTTTTAACTTAGGGGGAGGAGCAATATTGTGCTGAAGCAAAGTCCCACAATAATATCAAAATCCCTTGGGAACAGGAAAGAAAAGTAATCCTAAAAAAATGCTTCTAACAAGTGGGTTGGGTTTTATAAAAAATGTAATTCCTTTGAATTTTCACACCATTCCGTACTTCTTGTTCTCCAAACCAAGGCAGAAACTTGTTTCTTTTAGCTGTGTGCCCTTGTTGTGAGAATATGGACTGTTTTAAACATCAAGACACTACTGCCTTGTGAAAAAAGTGGTGCCAAAAATCTGTCTTTGTACTTTAAAGAGGTGATGTCAAGAATAAAGTAAAATCAGAGGCAAAACTAACTTTCAACTAGGACTTTGAAAGTCTCTCAGCGCAGCTGGAGGGAAAACAGAGACAACCTAGATGCTAATACATGTACAGATGGGACGCCTGGACTGCAAAGCAGGCAAACTCCAATAGAAAATGGAAGAATATTTTTAAGAAGTCCTAAAATAAAACCAGAAAGAGCTTTTCTGCAATCATGCTGCCAAACTCTTCAAGAAGTTATTCTAGCTTCAGTGAGACTGGATCCTTCCTCAGGCTGCAACAAGGTTTGGATCAGGCTACCACTTGTACTTAGAGAAAACAAATAATAAATGTGGTGGGAATTATTTTAGAAGGATGCAGTGAGAGAATTGGATTCTTTGGGGAAGGCAACTCCCTTTATCTACAAGAGTTATTAATGTTAATAGTTATGAACTAAATCTGCTTTGTTCTGCTACCAAAGATGGTCACATGAAGCCACCTCTTTGCAAATTCTCTGTAAAATTTTAAAACCCAAGAAGTAGTCCTCACAATTACTGTTTATGAATGCAGTAGTACTTCGGAGACTGCAAACATTTCTAATTTATTTAATAGGATAAGACATTTCTAAAGGGTTGCTGTGGTTTCTAGTAACTTTACATTTTCTTTGGACAACTGAGGACTGTAAAACCTTGGAAAATATGGCAATTTATGGCAATATAGTTTTATCTTGCTAAATGAAGTCACAATTGTCACTATTAACTGTTAAAAGTTATGTATATATTTCTTTGTGAAGGTAGTCCAAAATGGTGAGGGGAAGAGTTGAAAGGAGCAGAGCAATCTGTGTGCTCAAGCACAGAAATGGCTCGTGCCAGGCCCTCACGGGACTGTGGTGCTCTGCTGCTCCAGAGCCACCACCTGCTGCCTCATTTAGTCCAGGACTAGTCCAAATTTCATCTGTGTTCCTCTTTTACTCTGTTTTGAGAAGAAGAGAGTTAGCTGTTATTCCCTTGCTGAGACCCCAAGAGGCTGAGTGTGCTTTTCCTTCACCTTGCCTGCAGCCTCACAGGCTGACAGGAAAATGGAAGGTGTTTTCTTGTCTCCAAAAGTTCTCAAGTGCTTCATCCCACTGGAGTGAAGATGAGCAGCCTGACTGCAGTGCTGAGATCTGCTTGAGGCAGGGACTGGCAAGCCTCCATCCTGGGTGATTTCATTATATGCAACCAATTCAGCCCCCATCACTACTGCAACAGAACAGGAGGATTTGCAATCCAGAGCTGGTTTTGGCTGCAATGGGGTAGCTGTGGAGAAGTGCCACTTCTTGGCCAGCCTGCTGCCTGCTGTTCCCAACTGCCTTTGGATAGAATAGTGCTGAGCTGGTTGGTTTTTCTAGGCTGGGATTGGAGCTTCAAGCCAGAGTAAAATATTGAAGTAGGCAAAACCATGAGCAGCCGGCAGCAGGACACAGACTCTGGTCCCAGCCTTGGCCCAGCACTTCGAGGGTAGTTTGGGGCACTCACAATTAAGTGGACATTTTGTAAGCTTTTAAAAAATTCAGTGAACAGATAATAAAGGAAATTCACATTTCTAACTCGTTTATAACTCAAACTAAACAGAATTTTACAGGATTTAAAAAATAATAATTAAAAAAACGGAAACTTTTTGAGCAGGGCCCTTCTCCAAGCCAGATAGCAGAGGGTAATGCACAAGGACAGGTGATCCAAAGTGGCCAAAGGGAAATTCCATATCGGTGGTAGTAGTAGTAGTAGTAGTAGTTGTAATATATTTTACTTTATTTCAGTTCTTAAGCTGTTTTTATCTCAAACCATGAGTTTTGCCTTTTTCCAATTCTCCTTCCCATCCCTCCAGGAATGGAGGAGTGAGTGAGCAGCCAGTTGGGGTTAAATCACAACACGCATTCTTGACCAAAGGAACAAAAGAGAAGAGAGAGAAGATTCACAGGGAATAAAAAAATTCCACCAAGTTCCTTGCAAGAAGCAACTTAAGAAAGAGTGAAATAACAAGGAAATATTTATGAGCTTTCCTCGAGGGAAAAGCACATGGGGAAGGGGGAATTAAATTTCTAATAACATAAATTGAAATATTTCACCTTACAGAAAACAAAGTGAAGAACATAATTTTTAGAGCTAAAGATTTATTATTTATATCTACTTTGCCCAGTGCACATTTCTAACCAGGAGGGAGTTATTCAGAGGTTGATTTTTGTTTCCTCCTCTGTTTTTGTTGTAGAATATATTTGAGGTAGATCCCCATGACCTTCCCACTTGTGGTGATGTCAGTCAACCCAATTCCTTTGACATGAATGGAGGCAGGCTCTTTACTCCATCTCAGGAGCCTACCCACTGTCACCTCGTGTCACCATGTGCTGAGAGAGATTTATTATTATATTATGACTTGTTTCTCCAAGCATCCCTTTACTAAAGCCACAAAAAATACATTTCTCTAGTTTTTGTATGTTCTTTGAACATTAATTTGCATAGCACAAGAGTTTTTTGCCACGTGGATCTGTCATCTCAAAGAAAACCAGGAGAGATTAAGATTTGAAAATATTTCTTATATATGATAAGGGGATCTAAGCAGTAGCAGACATGCAGAGTGCTGCCTGTAAAGGAGAACTTCTAAACTAAGCCATGTAAAATGTCGCTAGCGCCTTGAGAAGAAAATTCCCAGGTGACAGCATATTTCTTTCTTTACCTTATTCTTCCTGATAGCCGTGATGACAGACTTGAGAGCTCTGGAGTCTACAAGGAGACTTACAAGGCACAGAAGATATATTAAAGGCTTGCACTGGGCTGTTCTTACTCCAAGACTTCAAATGCTGACTCTAGACTGAAGTGGATTCTGTGGGAAGTCTGGCTATCCAGCTGAGCTGTTTCATTATAAGAAATTCACCTATAAAATATAACCTAGGATGTTCAATTAGATAAACATTTCACTTCCATGTGGGCAGCCAGTGGAAAGGCTGTAAAAGAGTATGAAAATGTACCAAAAGGGAAAGTCCTTAACAGATTTTTTCTCCTGCTCTGGGTGTTACACCAACACTAGTCACATGTGTTCTGAATTTTATGCATTTGCAATTCATCCCACTCCACTGAAATTAAAAACAACAGGATTTTTTTAAAGAGTAAAATACCATCAGTTGTATTTTGGATTTCTGTTTTTTCTGCCTTCCTTTTTTATTTTTTTTAAATAGCTGGCAAATCTGTGCACGGTTGATCTTTCAAGGCTTCTACTTTGTCTGAATTTCAAGGAAAATGAAAATATAACACGAGAGCCTGAAGGACAGTAGCTTCTAGCATAGGCTCCTCTTTCACATTTTGTAAATCTAATGATGCATGCCATCCTGAGCTATGAGAGATGCGTTAGACTGTCATCTCAACTGTCAAAAACATGTGGCAGTTTCATTTAGTCTGCAGCAGCTCTGACCACTTTAGCCAAATTTCATTAGGAAAAATTTGCAGATGATGCAGTTGACATGCATTTCAGCTCCCAGCATTTCATACTGGAGGGACAGATGCTTGTGAAACTGTACAAGTAGAGCAAAGAGCAGGAGGAGCACACTATGTGAAAACTACTTAATACCATTAGCAGATCTCCGTGAATGAGCAAGTCTTGGGGAGCAGAATTATCAAATATGCACCAAAAAAATTAAGAAAAACATTTTTTAAATATGTTAAAATAGTAAATCCACTTAGCCAGGAGTGGAAGAGAAACCTTAGATATGAGTCTGTCAGCTTCCCCTCATCTTGCTGAATAAAGTGCCTTACCTGCATCTACTTACCTGCATCTACTTCTTGGGGGATCAAAGCCATTTCAGGTTTAAATGAAACAACAGTCTTAAATGATACAAGAAATTTCAGTATGTAACCTAAGTGGTGTTGGCAGTGTTTAGAGACTCCTAGTAATATATATTTGTTCCTAAGAGCTCTAAATTCAGAGTACTTTCAGCCATTTTACATATGTGCTTTTATGTATTCATAAAATTCAGAATTTGTATAGGATTCCCTGTCATGGTTTATAATGGCACATATACAGAAATTTCAGGCTGAAAATACTGTAGAGTTCAAAATATATAATGTTTTATTAGACAGAAAATACACTGGAAAGAAACCATCCAGACATGATAGTTTACTTAGACGTTATGTTGTATAATATACTTAGTCTCTTCCTATTTTTAAGTCCACACTTCAGCTACTTGAAGCTGCAAGTTGTGTCTTAAATGGAAGAATAAATAAATCCCAAAGAGCAGAGCACATAGTGCATTAGCATAGCTTCCTTTGTGCTTCTTACTCCAGATGCACTAAAGAACAGCAAATTCTTTCAAGTGCTTCTCAGCAGCTCCATCAGTGGAACTTTTTATTATCATCACAGTAGTTAAGGCTGCATCTACATTGAGGGGAAAATGCATTCAAAGCTAGGATGTGAATTTGTATCATACCAGTTCTTTACCTCCCTGTGTGGGTGTCCAAGTGCATGCTAAGGGCAGATTTGACATCCGTTTGCTTCGGCAACCTGTGCCCTTCTCCTCTCCCTCTCCTGACCACCCAGATTCTTCCAACATCTCCCTTTAGGCATCCTAGTACAATTGTTTGTGACACTGTGGGGGGAACTGATCCAGAATAATAATAGCCATTTTTCATAGGTTATTTTAAACCTGTACCAATCCCTTGAGGTAGCTCAAGGCATGGATGCAAAAATACCTGGGCTAGCACAGCTGAGGAGGAGGTAAAGGAACAGAAACAGGCAGAAAGCATTTACAATCAACCTCTCACCCACCTAAATAGGTTTAGAAATTTACACCAAACTTACAAAAAAAACCCTAATCATAACAAACAAACAAAAATCAAAACAATTTGCTTTCTGTTTATATAGAGATTGAAATTGGCTCACCAGGAGAAACAAGCCCCAGTCCCAGTGCAAGGGAAAGGGTGAGAGATCCAAACAGGGATAGAGATCAGAAGGGACATGTAGGGAGTGACACCATCTCTTTTGGTGTCTGCTTGCAATTTGATTTTCTTCAGCCATGGCTGAAAAATGCCCCATTTGGTATTTATGTCAATGGATGCCATCAATTTGTTAAACAAATACTGGTCTAGTCTCCCAGTTTAGGACTACTGACATATTCTGGTTTCAGAAATCTGATAGGAAGTTGATGTGAGTTCCACCTGGGCAGTCAGTCCCTCTCTTGGGCTGTTGGAGACTGACAGAAGTTAAACGATTTCTGCAAACAGAAGGTTATTCTATCCTACATATTTTCTGATAATAATCCATAGAATCTAGTACAATTTTCACCTACTATTTTGAACAGTCCACGACCTGCATCATCACTGCACTGAAGCAGAGAAATACATAACAGCAATAGAGTCAGACCTGAGTGAATATTTACATTTAAATATTTATGCATTAAATATAAATATTTATGCATTTTGCATAAGAAGGCACTAAAGAAAAACCTTGTTTCACATAATTTAGGAAAAAAGAATATATATGTATAATAATATATTGTAATTCATATAATATGTATTATATATATGAATTATATATATGGTATATGATATATTTTATATTTTATAAATGTATAATATAATTCATATAATTGTATAGGAAGCCTTTTTATTTTCAATTAAATTTACTTTTCAAAATAATACTGTTTCCTTGAACAAAAAAAAAAAATTGCAAAAATCTTAGGTGTAGAAAATGAGAACAATATATTGGGGTTGTTCTCACTTTTCTGGACTAAAAAAACAAGATTAGAAGTTGCAAAATTACCAGTTAAATATAAAGTCTGAGCCTTTCCTAGCTTTAATGACATGGCAGGGAATGACTCTGGTGCTGCACAATGTGATTTGAAAGGAGAATTCCGCTGGCAGGAGTGCAAGAGACGTTCGCTGTTGTCAGTCATCATGAAGCAGATGGCACGTCTTGGCTGAGTGGGTTCTCAGGCATCTTATTTCAGCAGCCACTTCAGTGTACCTGACAGCGTAGTCAGATGTGAAACGCCACCTAAACACGGGCTGCGACAACTCAAGTGCCGTGAATTCCCAACCCCTGCAAGATTAGCCAGAAACAGGAGCATCAGAGCTCTGTCTGCCCTGCATAAGGAATAACTTTCCTCTTGTCTCAAGATAGATAGTTACTTGCAAACTTTTTGGGTAATAGATTACTTGCTTCTATTGTGATTATTTACCATAAAAATTAGGGATATAATTCTTATTATTATTGCTGTTGTTAGCAGTCTAAGAAAACTTAGAAAATAGTTTTAACCTGTCATGTCAGCTTAAATCAACAAAAATACTTTTAATAACTCCTGCCTTATGTGGGAAACTCAGACGTTGCACAGGAAAACTCTGTTGGATACCTTTAGTTGCTTACACTGAGACCCTGCTACCTGGGTGTCTCTAGGAATGCAATCCTCCATGGTGGAGGACAATTTGCAAGTCACTCAAAGCTTGAGATGGAAATTGCCACCATTCACTCCTAGTGGTACTTCAGGCACAGGGATGTAATATTAGCCACACCTTTATCCTGAGTCTGGTTTAAAAAGGAAATTTTACTGTAGTATCTTTTGGGAGCCCTGTACGCTTAACACCTCTCCGTATACCTTTTCTCTTGTTTTTTAAGAGTTAAATCTGAAGCTTTGAAGATGTCTGGGATGCCCTTGCTCTGGGCATGGCATCAGCACACAGGGAGAAGAACAAGGGTGACTCCTGAAAGGCTTGCTGGACTCAGAGCTGTGCTTTCCATAGGAATGCTGAAAAACCCCACGAAAGCCAACTCCCTACTGCTTTTAAAAGTGCCAATAGATATTCACTTGGTATTTTAGGCATTGGAAAAAATTGGCCCTAGAAGAGTCAAACATCATACACTTTTGACACAGTCAGGAAGTGAGCTCCAAATTTTTCAACACCAGGCCAGTGCCTGCAGCACAAAGCATCCATCCGCATTCTGTTAGTCTGACACGCAAAGTTATTCTGGATGTCTTATGTTGCAGTTCAAGGGGTTTCTGGGTGGTCACTGCTGGCCGCTCTGTGAAGGTTTTCAGGGCTGGAATCACCCCCCCGCCGCCCATCCCCCGTGGCAGGGACAGGCGGCGGAGGTACTTAAGCCAGGAGACAGAGACCACATAGCATGCAGGGAATCCAGCAGCGAAGAAGAGCGTTTATTCAAATTTCCTGCAGCTTGTAAGGGCTGCTGGGCCAAAGAGGGAGAGGCCATTTGGCTAGCCAATGCAAGGAGACAATATAATAACCGTGGCAACACAGAGACCAATGGTAGACGAGTTAACAACTTCCAAACTCCGGCATTCTTATTCTGTAGGGGTCTGGTTAATACAGACACCATTAAATGGTGCAAGCATTCATAAGAAAAGCAAGTTCCCCACATGGGCATTATGTACCATGTTAAAGTTTGAGGGTAACTGCCCAAGATACAGTAGCCAGGGGCAAAAAACCCCACAGATCTTACCCTATAACTCCAAAAAATAACAGGCTACATAACTTTAAAATGGATTGTTTCTCCTTGCCCATGAGCATGTGTTAGTTCTCTTGAGCCTGGCACAACTCATGCATGCAAACTAGGAGAGAGAGAGAGATCTCACAGCACTCATATGCATACGAAAAGACACTTGAGAGATTTGTTTGAAGTAAATAAGGCATAAACTGATACACATATGTAAAGTCCAGACATCCAAATATTTAATAAAGCCCTGGCATCCCAGTCGTTTGTGCAGAGGTGTCACTTACTGTATTTGCTATATAGCAACTGAAAGAGTGATACAGAACAGGGCGAGGCCATGAACTTACACTCTATCTCTGCTGAAGGACAAGCTGTAAGTACATAAAACACCTGTAGATCAATTTAAAACCTGAGTAGATAGACAGTAAATCACTTTACTGCCAATATTTATCACTGCATTGGATCTAAACCCATTAATTCTCTTTTGTTTCTATTGCCACAACCAAGCTGTAGATATAAAATGGGCTTTTGTGCAAATGAGTGTTATTTCCGTGAGACAATAAAATTACTCTTGCAGTACCATCCAAAAATTCATAGACGCATCATAGCTATGTGCTGCCTGTGTACATTGTAGCTGCTGATTTTAGGGATATTAGTGGATGCCCTACTGAATGAAAAGAGAAAGAAAGAAATGCACTGCAATTTGAATGTGAAGCAGAAACCCCTGCTGCATTTCATCAGTCTGCTACCTACACCGACATTAGTCTATAATAAGAAAAAGACAGATATGTTCACAGTTAAGTCTTCTCACCAGGCTGATCCGAGGAATATTGAGACAGACAGACCAGGATACAAGGAGTTCATAGGCTAATTTCACAGGCTGCAGCACTGCAATGGTAAGGTTGCACAGAGAAGAGAAAGGCAATAAATCTCTATGACTTTTCTTGCCCAAAAGAAAGTAGTGCCATGAAACAGAAATGCAAGAATAAGGTCCTAGGAAAAAAATCATACTGATTGATAAATCTCTCACTATGCGCTGAGTTAAAATTAAATTTATACAAACAAAACCTCTCAACTATTAATGTGGTTGGTCATCTGTCCACCCCTACTCTAACGCTACTCTGTTAACTCTATGAACTCAGAGGGTGGGAGAAAATACAAAAGACCAAAATTAGATGCCTTGAGCCTTTTTTCTTTCTTGCAGAAATGCTACAGATGATTTATTAGTGAATGGATATCTGCCATCCATTTTGAAATTAAAAATCCCTTGGAGGCCCTACAGTCCCCTCCATTACATTACCGGCATGTGCAGGTCACAAAGGTACAGCTAGGAAAAGAAGTGTGCTCCATCAGTCAAAAACTCTATTTTCTTCCCAAGTGCTAAAAGTCTTGGAGTGTGTAATTTGAATCATCCTTAAATTCCCTGGCATATTTAAGCACCGTGCTAATAGGATAGTATTGAAGTATTAAAGGATACAGGTTAATCCCAGTGCTCTTATGCCTTGGTCTCTTGGTGGCAGCAGGGCTTGTGTAAAAAAGAAGTGATTAACTCAGACTCCACTCATGAGTGCTGAGGAGGGACAAGCATCTTCCTCAGAGAGAGCCACAACTGAGATTTTAGAGCAACATTCTCCTTTTCACTGCTTCAATCTCACTTTAGTTTATGTCTTCAGTTTCTACAGGGTAAATTTAAGTAGGCATAGGATCTGGTCTCTTGTCTTAGGCTGGATAAACAGGGGAGATAGGCTGCTTCTGTCTGTCATATCCCAAGGCTAAGTTCAGTCTTCTGTGAAGCCACTGACAAAAATGAAGGGTAATAATGATGCCTCGGAGAAATAGGAGAAAACTGAATCTGAGGAGAAGAAAATGGATGGGAAGACTGCCAGAACTAAACTCTATACAAGTTTGGTATCCTGATCCGGGCCTCTACACTTTCACACAAAGTGCACTTCTGGTTTCCCTGCTGGCATGTTTCAATAACCCTTGGGCACAGAAGGTGTGTTGCACCATTGTGTTAGGAAATAACTTACACCTAAAGGGTAACTAAGACTCTTCAGGCTTGGCTCATACAGTGTGTGAGCCATGCCTATGAAGTAATCATAGACATATTACAAACATTTATTTTATAGGTGGAATTAAAAATGGATTTTAAGCTTAAGAAACACTTTCTGTCAGTCATGGGAATATAAACACCCTTTCCCAAGTTTCCAGAAATGCAGACATTGTGAGAGAGGCTTTGTGAGGTTCGGAGGTGGAACTTTCAGCATGCCAGGCTGAGGGCATATTTGTCCTCTTCCTTTGGGTGCTGACACCAGCTTTTTGTTGCAGCTACCTGATGGGATTTGCCCTAGAGCACTGCACGCAGCTATTACTCTGCAAATCAGATCAGCTCCTCTCCTTGAAATAACTTTGTAACTGGCCTAGGGGGTCAGATTCATAAAACTTGCATAACATGGGTATTTCCCACAAGGCAGCTGTAGATCAACCAGACAGCTTATCTAAGGGGCTGCTAATTGAGAGGACAAACCTTTGGTTGGGATTAATTAGTAACCTCAGCCTGTGATGACTCAGGTCCCATCAGCAGGGAACATGAACAAGTACATGTCTCATAATTTAATTCAGGCAGCTTTGTTCCTTCCAGTACTTGTCAAATCTTAAATAATTAGGGTAAACTATTTCTACCTGGGGGTTTTTTGGTGGTGGTTTTTTTTGGTTTTTTTTTTAGGCTATTCATTCCAGTTTTTTCTGACATGCAGATTTTTGCCATTGCAGTAGATGTGACCAAAGAAAAACCCTTGGAGATGGATCTGTTTCTACTCCTTCAAAAAAGAAGTTGAGCACAGACACAGGTCTTCAGAGTTTGATGGATTTAAAACACAAACTGTGCCACTCAACTTTTAATGGATGTACGTTCCACCATTCCAGTTTAAGATATAAGCTTAGAAGAAGCTCAGCCAAGAAAGGACTTAGTTGAAGGACTTTTCTGGCTTAGTCAGAACAAAGTTTGACCGATTCTCCCATGTTTTTTTGAAGCCTGTGAAACATTGTGCATCTATCTATTTCCCCAAAGGAAATGCTTCAATGTTTGATTTTCTAACAAACAACAGCTGAGCTACTTTGTACAGAGACCTTAGATGATAAACCAGTTCACATAAAGAGTGGAAGAAAAGAAATTGTATTAAAGAATAGAATGTGGATACACTTTTTCTTGGGCTGTTTATAAATAATCACTTACAAATGTGTTTTAAAGTTAATAAAGTAATAAAAATCTTTTTTCCAGTTTCCTTGTCTTTCAAAAACATTAAAAAAGAAAACAATCGGGAGATTAGGCCTATAATAGGCAGCACAAACACAATACTGAAAATGAAATAAATAAGGTTTCTCTTTGCATGTAAAACAAGGGTAAAATGAGCAGCCTTGATCTTCAAAGAGGACAAATTCCACCATTTCCATGTCGGCAAACTGCAGAAGATTTGAGCAAGTTAAATGCAAATTAAGAAAATAGAAGAGACCAGTCACAATTAAGTGTGAGCAGCAGGCTGAAAGGGAGACTTCATTTAAATTGATGTCTGTTCATTAAATGGACATTAAAGTAAAAATCCTCCTCAAGACACACACCCCAGTGCCAGCTCTGTGTCCTATGGGAACTGCAGGTTCTGGGTGCCAGAAATGTTTCTTATTTTCTGAGGGCAGGTAATGAATTTGTTCCATGGATGCTGCATCAAGCTGAGCTGCAGAATTGCAGCAACTTCCACTGAAAAACCTGAAACCACCCTCTCAATTCCTCCTCTGTCTCGGGATTTTTAAGGCCTAAGAATTAACACAGTGAGTATGAAATACCGAGAGTCAGTTGTGAATCTACCTGTGGAGCTACTAGAGGAATAAAGAAGCAGAATTCTCCACGAGAGGTAAATGAGCCTGAGCCTCTGCCTCCTGTTTGGAGGGGCAGGGGAAGGTAGAGCTTTTCTGGGAAACAGGAGATCCTCTGGGTTTCCCCAGGGAACAAGTAAATAACTGAGAAGTGACTATAATTTGATCTCTGCTCTGCTTCTGGGGAAAGCAGCTCTTTCCTCACAGCTGAACACACACTGCCTGTCAATGCAGAGTCTGGGGAGAACATTCTGGATGCAGAATAACGAGCAGCAAACATGAAGTCTAAGGGCTTCGCGAGACTATTGACATAAATACCTACAGGAAGCACACCTTATCCAAAGGTAATTAATAGATAGGGAACACTACAAGGAAAGATATTAGTTCTCTGCCGATCTAATCAAACATAAAGGTGCTTGTGGTCATGTGCACGTGTGTGAGTGTGTGGATGAAGGAGAGAACAGGTGTGCATGGAAATGTGTCCAAGGATTCATGCATATCCAAAATTCAGAGCTGCTTTACTCTCCTATTACTAGCTTTACAGCAGAACATCACAAGATTGATTGCAAGATCAATGCAATCAGCTAGGCAGTGAGAGCTGATTATCTGGGAATTCTGAGTAAAGATTACCCACAATAGAATAAAGGGCTGCTGCCCAGCCAGGTAAAAATCACAGTATATATAAAAAGTGCCCAGAGAAACATTACAGGCTTCCCAAAAGGGGATCAATATCTTGTGCATTTTAAAGAAAAGTTAAAAAAATGCTGTTTAAAATTTCCATTAGTAACACAAGTATAAGACTCAGGCAAGCTTTGTGTTACCATTCGTATTTCGTTACAGTTTTAGGTGCTATCAGTGGTAATATCCATTTCATTCTTTCTGCCCTCTATCAGTTCTGTCCTTGCCATCAGTGTTTAACAAGGATATTTTCATACCTTTTAATTTCAAGACATAGATCAGTTTCCTTAACAGATATTTTGAATCTAGTGGTTTTGAAAATTGACCCAAAGAATTTATATTCTGAAGTGCAAACTCACCTGTATGGGTCGTGAGCAAGATCTATTATCTTGGAACTGCTTCTTAGAGAAGTTCAATTCACAAATGTGTGAATCTGCTTCAGTTTAATGAAGCAACCAACAGCTTGGTTGTTTAACTACGTTATTTTCAGTCCTACCTCTTTTCACTAAGGGTACACCAAGAAAAACTTTAAGAACACAAATATTCAGTGATAATTTTGGGGCTAGAACTTTTTACCTTTCTTTTTCCAGTCCAAATGAACACAAGTAGACCCAAAACTGGAAGGCATATCTTAAGGATAGTTAACCAAAATTTTCCAAAGAAATTTTGGAAATTTGTTATAATTAAGTCCTTGAAGTATCTCCAGTAGCTGCTGAATTTATTCTGCTGTCTGTAAGGCTTGTTTCTACCACAATCCTTAAGCCACCTATACTGAAATAAAATTTTTGGCCTTATTCTGATAGATGGAAGTGCTTAAAAGTCAATCCATTTTCCTTTCCTGTAAAAAATTCAAACTGAAATTAGAAGAAAACCAAATCAAAGAAAAAGACTCCCCAGGTTTGAGAATCATAATTGGAAAAAAAAAGGCAAAGCAAACCAAACCAACAAATAAAAAGATACAAAACACACACACACACACAAAAAAAAAGGTCAAAAAAATTCAAGAGAGCAAAAAAGTTCCCCAAAAATGTAAAAAGCAGCAGCACTATTAAACATTCTTGACATGCTACCTTGGCCTCAGTTTTGCAATAAGACAAGAAGACACCAAAATTTCATCTTTTAAATAAAAAGTAGATTTGAAATCAGACCACAGGCAATATCCCATGGGAAATTTGCAATGACAAAACTTAAAGGAGCTTAAAAGAGATAACCTGCTGAAGGAAACTGGAAGACCTGCAAGTAGCACAAACCCACTGGCATGCACTGCAGAAGGCTATCCTACCTCTCTTCCTCCTGGTGCACTGCTTCAGCTATGAAACAGGAATGAAATACTATTTCCTTCTGCCATTTGTGAACAAATGTTAATCTGGTGAAGATGGGATCGATAACTCTTGACAAACTTCTAAATGGGATAGTATAGGGGCAGTGGTCATTTTTATTTACAGTAACATATAAACTTTGGGTGTTTCTGTTGAAAATCTGTCAGAAAGAGGTAAATGTCATCATTACAAGTTAACTAACTTTGATTCTTCATTGTCAATATTGACAGATCACTATATAGATGATGTTATCTCATAAACATCCACCAACATGTATCAAGAAGTCAGGTTGACAAGAGGGTGGGAGAGTCACAATTAGCGTTAATTAACCCTAGAGAATGTCTACTCCCAAGTGATTATTGACTTGACATGATAGAAGGCAGCTTACACTGTCTGTGTGGTATTTTACCCCAAACACAACTTGAGCCCAGAGCCACCGAAGCACAGTTTCAACACGTTTCTCTATCTTGCCAGGAAAGCCAAGGGTCAGACATACACAGTGCATTAGAACAATAAACAACTGTCAACAAACATAGTCTGTAAAAATACATTAAATCTCATGTGGTGATGGATCACTGAGTCATGTGGGGAGAGCACAGAAATGTAATAGCAAATGCTACAAGGAAGATGTAAGTCCCTGGGGAACAAAGGACCTGCAACAGACCTGATTTTCAATTCCACATACCCAACCTTACATGAAATCATAGATTAAGGTCAGAGAGTTTCAGTCACTTACAGGTACACAGAGTAACATTGAAAGTAAGCAAGGTTGAAGAGGAAGGATGATTTTCCACCTGACAGAAGAACTCCCTGAGTGAGTCACTGAATGCCACTGTGGCACTGTGTTCTGTATCTATATTAGATGTTTTCCAGTGCGGCGGCTGCACTGAGACTTCAGCTTCATTTAAGAACACAACTCTACTAACAAATAACTAGAAAAATACTTTTGATACTAAACAATATATAGTTTTAGTCTTTTTTACACTTTTCTCATTCATTTCAAAAGTCATTTCAAATGGAAATGAAACCCTAGCAAGACCACTCAAAAAGATCACACTGTATGTTCCTATGGCAAACATCCAGTGATTTCCACTTTTCATACTTCTCTTGTTGGGATGGCCACTCCTGGTTTTTTTCAATTGAAATCCAGCTGTTGCTCTCTGCTCCCAGGTTCCAGTTTTCTACCTCCACTCCACCCTTCCAAATCATTTTTTCAGCTATGAGGCAAAAGCCTCTGTGAACAAAATCCTTCAGTCTGCCTGAGATTCCTTGGCATGCTTTTTTTCTCTGTAGAGCAGGAAACCATTGGCTTCGACCTGTTCTTGACTCTGTAAACCTGTTGGCTTTTTTTTTTTAGCCCAGCCGATTTTCATAGTTCCATAACATTCAGAAGCTTAAAGAAATTCATATCTTCTTGCTAAAGTTCACATTTGAAGGTGGAATATCTGAATTTTTGTCAGAGAAATTAAGAACTGAGTGAATTAAATACATTATAAAAACAAGATACTTGTGTGTATTTGTCCAAGCTCTAAAAGTATTTACAGTTGTGTTTGACTTATGCAAAGCTGTGCAGCATTCCCCCAATATTCAAATGTTTGAGGTACCTCGCGTATTCTCCTTTTTACAAAAATTCTATATTTGAGCTTAGATACTTCTCCCAGTGGAAGTTTCATCAAGACCAATACATTTATGTGAAAAGTTTCAGCCCCAATGAACTGACATTTTCTGATGAAAATCTTGCCCCAAACCTCTGAACTATCTTAACGTAGAGTCTCATGGTACTTAGACGACTACAGCCTCAGGCTCTTTACTTTAATTGTACACATTTTCATCAAACCCTGATGCCCCTTGTGGGTTTGTGCAATTTCTGAAATGTAGCTAAAACATTTACTGTATATTTCTGTTCATTGATTTCATGTGAAATTATTTCACCTCTTTATGTCTTCTTTTTCTTTTTATTCGTGATGTATTTTGACATTCAGAGAATTACAATTTAACCAAAAACCTTCAAATTGGAGAAGTTGAGCAGAAAAGGAACTAAAGTAAAAATATTTTACTTGGAGGCTAATAGGCAGAATCAGGGCAGCAGCTATTCAGCCATTCAAGTTAAATAAGAGGTTCATTACTTGACTCTGTGACAAGTACCCAAATGCCATTACATTCATAATCATTATTTAAAGGTTCAAGGAATACATTGTTCATGCATTATTTAAATTTTTGTTTTAAAGTAGTACTTTAAAATCAAGATCAAAATCCTGTGACATTCTGTAAGATGTGTCATTTTACTACTGTCACCCTGTTACGACCCGCCCCAGGAAAAGGGGAGAGGGGGTAACTCAGGTTTTTATCAATAATTCCCTTGGGGTGGATTAAAGTGAAACGACACTAAATAATCGGTGTCTAAAAACATACTAGCAAGGTTTATTTTAACAGTTTTGAATCAATAGGTAAGTTAACATTTTTGGGTGCTGTCATAACCTTTCTGGGGAGGAGAAAAATGCATAGGGGAGAGAAAGGCAGGATAAGAGCAAGGGAGAGTAAGAGAAAGAAAAGCTGAGAGTGGACAGATGTATATAGTCACCGCCCACGGGGTCCAGCGATGCTTCCATGTCTGTCAGTTGAAGTGGTGACCTTGATCTGCTGGGGGTGAAGGAGGGAAGCCCCCATACTCCAAGAAGTTACGGGTTATATCCATGGTTAGTGTCAGGGGCCATGCCTCGAGCCTCCATCAACTCCTAGGTCTGTGTGCTGAGCTTTTGTGTCTCGCCTGGTTCCCGCCTTTCAAGATTAGCAGAGGGAGGGACCTGATTGCTCGTCAGATGTATCAATAGTCAAAAGCCTGCAAGCTCAGCTCTTATCTTTTCAGGACTTCACACCTTCAGCGCTGGAGGGAGGGAGGGGCCCGACTGCTCATCAGAGTCAAAAGCCTGCAAAAGTCTCCTAGAATGCATAAATCATTAACCATTTCAGTCTCTGACACACCCCAAGCACCTTCCTAAGAAAGAGTCCTGTCCTATAGTTTTTCCTCCTTATCAGAAACTATTCCAGGGAGACTGAGCACAACTCTGGAAAAGTGTTAAAAAAAATTAACGTATAGAAGGATGATCTGGAAAATAGAAGCTGTGCATTCCAAATCTTGCTTGTAGATACTTCAGAAATTATAAACAAACTAGAAAACATGATGATTCTGTGTTTGCCTTGCAAAAAAAGACTATGCTTCAAGGAAAAGAGCTCCATTTATTTAGCAACCAAGCGTACAGAGAGTCTCCCTACATTTGCCTTGGAAGTCAAATATTAGTGGGGAAGAGGAGCTCCCTAGAACACTTAGAACACAGAATATAGCTGGTACAAGAAAAAAAGAAGTTACTCTGTGACATTAGTATCTTTAGAAGAATTTATAAGTTTCTAGTTAATTAATGTTCTGTTAAGTATATTGTTTAATTTAATATTAAGTGATTACATTTCTGCTTTACTAAGAGGATATATCCTTTGAAATATTTGCTGCAGGTTTTTAATATGCAATCTAAATTTATTAATCAAATTTCTATTTATCATTCCTGTTGCTTTTGCTTGGGAATTTGTAATAATTTCTTCTTCAGAAAAATTAACATAATATGTTCATATTCTTAGCTTGCTTTAAACTGTGTGTGGGTATCCTGAGTGTTTTTACTGAAAATACTAAAAAGAAAACTCAGCTCAAGGACTCAGAGAACTTGTACTTTAAAAAAGACACCGATTACAATAAATTTAATAATTAATTATTTTAAAATTGAAAATATAGTTTGACTCACATGATTGTTCATGCAAGGAAAGTAAGATATGAGAGACTTGCTGGAATTGTAGGCAAAATCTGTGTGTGGACAGAAATCAAATAGGGTTGTTTCAGTTGTCAGTTTGTCACCCAAACTTCATACATTGCATATCTCAAGGGTAGACATATACATTTGACTATATTACATTGGCATCATCTACCCTGGCCCCAGGGTACTGTGCTGGGCACTGACAAAAAAATATGGAATAAACTGTTACTTTGTCTCCAAATTTGAAAGCAAAACAATAGACTTGTTGACTTGCCCAGCCATCATCTGTCAAGTCAGAAACATTGTGGAGATTAAGATTTTGTTTACCCAAATTTAATTTTCATCCAATTTATGGGTAAACAAGGCTTAATTTCCTTGATGCCTGGATAGAAACTGCTGCCTATGGCCATATCAAAATTTTCCCCAGGCTTTGATCAGTTTTCTTTTTAATTTAAGGGAAAAAATTGTAACTGAAAACTAAATTATTCCAAATTTTATGAGCTGAAAAATGAAAATGGTGCCATTTAGACCAGCAGAAACTCTTTATTCAGCTTAACTGAAATGGTAATTGCTTTTCTGCTCTTTTTGGTTGTATATTAAGAATCAAAAAAAAAAAACAAAAAACCAAAACATTTTCAATGGGCAAAAACCAGGACTACATTTTCATTAGTAAATTAAAAAAAGTGTCCAGAGTTATTCCTTGCTACTGAAGCCAGTTACCACAGACTGAATTTTATCCATGCTCTTAAGTGCTTTTAGCCTCCAAAACTAGAGTAACCCCATGCAAACTGCCTGCTGTTAATGAGTCCCAGTATGTGCCAGCTACCAAACACTGTCTTTCTTAAGATAACAAAAACATAAGCAAAATCCCATTGTAAAATATTGGCAGTCAATAGATTTCCAGTGATCAGGGGCATTCCCTGGTCCTTTAGAATTTACAAATATGGGTGATGTCAGAATTTCCCAAAGAATTAGAAAAAACCACATTCTTTTCAGTTTTGAAAGTCTAGAAAATTAGTCTATATGTCAAAACTACTAGCAGTTATCATTGAAAAATTGACGTTAATAAGACAACATTTTAAAATAAAATTTGTCCCAAAGTCTCCAGCAGCTCTACCAAAGAGATAGAAGACAGACATTTAAACCACAATTTCTCTAAGAATTCCATGATAAATCTGACAGAGCTAAAATTTCAAATCCAGTCTCCTGGACTCTGTTCCAATGATTTCATAACAAGTCTTCCTCAGGAGGAAAAATAGATAAGGAAAACACTGAAAAACACAGATTGGCCCTGGCATCTTTTGCTACTGAAACAGTTGAAGTATTTCACTTTGCAATGTGGACCAGGGGTGGGCAAAATGCCTGGATTCTCAACAACTGTGAAAGTAGGAGTCTTTATTTATTTTGTGTAGGGGAAATGTATGAATTTGCAATCAGGACATCTTGTGGTACCATGCTGAAATTAATCAGTTTTCAATGTGCGGAGTCCCAGAATAACTTTCTAACAGCAACATTAGAAAAAAAGACGCTCCTTTTTCCCATGCTGTTTGTACCTCCAACATGTAATTTTGCCATTAGTGAAGTGTGATGAAAATTAAGTCACTTGTACAGCCCAATATGCTCAATCAATCACTAATTTTTTTTCTTTGTTACTAACTCAAGGCTCAACTCAGCAATAAATCAGCTGTAGAATTCAAGCTGCTAAAAACTTTTCAAGAGTCTTTAGCATTGAAATCACACTGCTTTCACCAGAACTCTAACCTTTAAATCTGAGGAAGGTCATGCTAAAATTTCAGAGCCATAACCCAAGCTCTTACCTCAAAACATGTCTTCTACCATCTTGTGGATATTTGACACTGCAGGCAGACAGTTTTCTAGCTGGCAGTGATATCACAAGCACTTAAGGAAGGACACAGAAGAGGACCTAGTAGCCTCTTATTTTTCTTAATAATATTCATTAATATTTTCCGCTTCTCTACTTTGGTAGCAGAGTTGGCTGATGGAGTTCAGAGATGGTTTTGTGCAGAGACTACTGATAAAAATGGATGTACGAGGACAGTCCAGTGGATCTCCTGATCCATCCAGTAGACTCCATTAGGAGTCAAAATTAGACAAGTAGGGAAGAAAAAAGAAAGCCAACGGCAACACTTTCCTAATGAAATTCATCAGGCATGTTGTAGTCATCAATTATAGGATACTATCCAAAAACCTGCTTCCTTTTTCAACCAGGCTACTCAGATCCTTGTGAAATCAGAATATTGACTGTCAGGGCTTTTCAGTTGGACACCTCAAGGACAAGCAAGCTGGTGCACTGCCCTTTGAGCTCTAGGCAGTTCTTCATGACTGCTATTCACATCTACTGGCAGAAAACAGAATATACTCTATCCAGTTGGTGATAGAAATTTCTCAGATTATACCCAAATTTCTTTGGAAAAGCATGGAGTATTTCACCAACAAACAGTCTTGGTGTTCTGAGACTTAAAAAGAGAATCAGAGTACCAGGCCAAGAAGAAAGGAAAGCAAAGGGGATGCAGTTTACTTGCTTGCTTGCTTTTCTGAGAAGCCAAGATCAAGGAGAGAAGTCAAACACTCCTCTTGTGAAAGTCCAGAACCACAATGTAACTTCTTCTGTGCTAACGCATGTTACTACAAGCACAAGGTACCATTGTACTGCCTCAGTGAGTCTGAGCTCATTAGGTTCATTAGGAAGATCCAGTGCATGATACAGAGAGCAATTCTCCTGCTCACTGCATTACTGAGGGAATAGGAAGGCAAAGGGTTGCGGGTTTTGTACTATAAAGAGTAAATATATCGAATTCTTTTTCTAGGCTGAGATCTTGAAAGCTGAAATCTGAGTCAGACTCTCAGATCTCCCAGTCAGACATGAAAATCTGCAATAAGATCCTGGTGTACCTTCCATCTCTCCTATCCAAAGAGTTCCGAGTCCGCTCCCAGCAGAAGGATGCTTGTTCTGAGCACCTCTTGAAAACCCTGCACTAAATATGCCTTTCCAGCACAAGAGCAACCTGCTTTCTCCCCAGCTCTGGCAGAAACAGCACTTCACACATCTCTCAAATGTTCTTTTTGATGTTAGTCTGCAGTCCAGCCTGTCTACAAATGTCAGTGCCTGTCTCGTAGCAAAACTGTGCCATCCTTATCACTGCTGCCTGGTGCTGTTCTGAATGATCATTTCTGATCCAACACTTACTCCATCACAGGAGGGGAAGGCAGGAGTGGGGTAAATATTTATAAATGGGCAGGTGGGGATGGCAGCAATCCCATGGGCATACTACCCAGATGTAGCAAATGTAGACATGGCAGGTTCATTTTATATCCTCAGGATGTCATACCGCACTCATCTTTATGACCAGTTTGCTGTTCTTCCCTTTGCACCACAACCATTTCTGCTCAAGTCACAGTGGAACTGGCCCTTCCTTGCTTCAGAACCTCTCTTGTCAGTGAGTACTTTTGGCTCAGTCATTTCTTTGGAGCTAAAATTTATCTGTGCAGCTCTTGGGAGCAGTGTCTTTCTACATCTAGCAGAAAACACTGCAGAAAGTACCCAAAAGCAACAATAATAGGAAGTATTTAATTATGAGAATGCTGTATTTAAAAAACCTAAGCAAAATTTTCCAGCTATCTTCACCATCATTTCCTTGTGGAGAGAAAAATTAGTGTCTTTATCTAGATTTCTCTTCTGCTATGTTATTTTACTGACTGCAGCAAAATTGTTTACCTATTTTAGAAGAGTGTAATGCCTCATTTATTGAAACACAAGAAAACCTCGCATGGCCCATTTCCAAACACAGTGGAGGTAAGCATTTCTTGCATTGTATATACTTTTAGGCTAATCAATCACAAACTTTTAAGCTGAATCACTTTGCTTGATGGAAATCCTTTAAAGACTTCTAAAAGCCATGTTTTGTTCCTTTCTTCATTGCCTGGATTTGGCTAAAAAGCTTTGCAGGGCAAATTGACCAAAGAAGTATTTCTTGACACAGCCAGCTTATAGTGCAGCAAAGGTGCCAATAAGACCAAGGGGCTAAGATATTTCAATTATAAAACTAATTATTTAATCTAATTATAAAATATTTTGGGTCATTCTTTTCAAAGGACAAATATCTAGCTCTGTTATTGGCTTTGTGCATAAATAGCAACAGTATATGTAATTTATAATAGCAGGTTCTTAAAGAGTTTTGAAAAAAGCAACCATAAGGAAAAAAAAGCCACAAATCTAATTAATGGGTTTTGCAAAAAGCCTTTTCCTATGCATATTTTTTCCCTGCAACAATTTTCTGCCAATGATTTCTTATTTCTTAGCAAAAAAAACCCCAGTAATTGATCAGTGCTTCAGATTTGATACGGTAGAAGAGAAGGACTATTCAGTTGTGAAAAAAGAAAAAAAAGTTGTAGGTGTTATTCCCACCTATATTTCCTCACTCTAAATGCAATGGACTCTCTTGACTGTGAATTGCTCATAATTCTTTTTCACAAAATTAATAAATTTACAGAAAATATTTTTCTGCCAAAAAATGGAAACTTTCAGAGATATTTATGTATTTGAGTATACTTCATTTTTAAATAAAAAATTCAAGAGCCATTGGAATGTTCAAGAACTTTCACTGCAATAGTGAAACAAAATCATATTCTCTCACTTCATGCAGAAGTTTTTCACTGCCTGCTTAAGTAAAATTCAATTTTGTTTAAAAAGATTCAAAATTTTCACATCTCATTTTGAACTGTGCAATATAGTTTCATTTTACTTAAAATGTTTCATACTTTCAAGTAATTTCCATCATCACACTGTCTGCATGGTCAATCAGGATGTGAATCAGAACAAGCTACAGTGGAAATTTTCTACACAGTGCTCATAATTCACTCCTACTCCAATTGTGACTGTGTTACTTTTGAATAAGAATTTCCACAGAGGAGTTTAGTGAAGTTTGACTAATTGACTTTTAGAGTGCATTCAGTTCAAGTTTCCTGGGTTCACTCCCATGGATAAGGTCTATTTCTGTATCCTTCACTTTCTAGTCCAACTTGCTTTGTAATGTCACACATTATTAAATAACTAGTATAAAGCTGCCTTAAAATCGCAGCGAATAATTCTAGGAGCAGAAATGTCAAGTAGATGTAACGATTACTGTGAAGTTTCTAACTTGTGGGGGAATTGTGATACTTAATTAGTTAATGTTTCTAAATTTCAGATGAAAGAGGTTAGTAAGTTCAAATATTATTATTCCTGTCTTTTCTGAAATATATTAACCCTATTAATTTTGAAGAGAAATTAACTTAGTTCTAGCGCTCACATTTGAGGTAGATGTCTTTTCAGTAAACAATAAAGCCACAGATACTGCAGAGTTATCAGCCAAGCATTCGTACACCAGGAAACCTGGAAACACATAAAGAGGAAAGACAAGAATGAAAGAATATTTTCAGTTTGCATCTTTCAAGGATATTGCAAACAGAGCAATGGTATGGAAAAACACATATTTGCCTTTCTCCTTGCAGTACACTGTTAAAATGGATTTACACACTTCACCCCTTGTCCAGCTGAGCCATACGTAGAACTTTTCCTCTATTTTGATAAGAGCCTCTTCAGCTTGAAAATACTGATTACCGAGGAATAGAGCGTTAGTAAGCAATTCCCCTTCCTTTACTCAGTTGCTGTTTGGGGTTTTTTGTTTGTTTGGTTGGTTGTTTTCTTCTGAGAAAGACATGATGTCAAAACATCACAGGGTAGCTGCTGTAGTAGAGACAAGTCAACAAGGTCGGTCTTCTCCCTGAGACAGATTTTCTCCACGGAGAAAGAGTGTGCAAAGCAGTGGGGCAACCGCTGAGACACTTGAGGGAAGAAGTGGCACCCTGTAGTTACCATTGTATATCATCACAAATGTTTTCCTTGTTACGATCTTCCTATGCAGGATGTTAAGTTCCACAGAGGAATTAAACTCACCCGTGGGGAGTACAATTGCAGCCCTGCTGCCATGATGTAGGAGCCTGAGGAGGAAGAGACCTATACTGGCATCAAGGACAAATAGAGGCTAAATTCCAATCGCAGCTTTTACTGGACTATATGAACACACTTGCCTGATGTTGCTGGAGTGAATTCTAGTTTCTAACTTGTTACAAGGAAACCAGAACCAGGCATTCACAGTTAAATGAGATTCCTAATACTATAGCTATCAAAAGGGATTTCCAAAATGATAATGTAACTGTGATTTCATTGTGAAGAAATTAATGTGGAATTAGTATGGAGCAGTTCAATCTCAAAAAAACACTGCGACAGAAATGTTTTTACTTGAACCTCACTGCAAATGAGCAGAAATGCTTTTTGCTGTTCGAGAAGCTGCATTATGTTTTTTATACTACGTATTCACATATATTAATATATATATATCTTCATATTATAAGTTTCTTATTACTACTACAACACACAGTATAAAAATAAGGCAGCATTTGAAAGTGAATTTATTATTCTAATGTCACTGTTGCATATTAAGTCGGTTTGTTAACACAACTGATGTTAGATTGAAAGGATGGCATCCAGTTATTGAAACAACATTTCGATGGCCTCATGTTATCAGAATTGACATGCAAAATACAGAGATTGATGAATATATGAGTTTGTAATCAGAAATGGTTTTCAGTTTGGAAGTGAGCAGAGGACACAATTTTTCTGTCATAACTGAAAATGCAGATTTACGTCAAAGAGAGCTTTTGATAAATATGTCTTAACTTGACTGAATTATTTTAACTGATACATAAAATAACTTCAAACTAATTTAAAGGACAATTTTTTTCTTTTGAGATTATAATGTACTTTAAAATCTATTTTTAAAAGTGTTGTCAAGACACCAGGCGAGAAACATACCTTTATCTAAACTAAACATTCTCTTAGCCTCCAAACTATATTTAATCACATTTTTCAAATTATTAGCAGACTAAAAATCACTTTGTATTCCTACAGCTGTAAATGAATTGAGCACATTCCTTATTCTATCCTAAGTACCAGTATTGAAATTTGCCAGATTATTCAACGAGCCCAGGAGAGCTCTACAGCTTCAGTATCATTTCTGCAAAACAGATCAGGAAAAAATAACCAAGTATTCAACCTACTGTAATAAGTCAGTGTCAGAACAAAGCCCAGAGGCCCATAATAAGTGGATGTTAGAACATGAAGCCACTTTACAGATATACCACCGAAATTATGGTGGCTCTCCAGTACACTCAACTCGCCCTGCTTTGGATTTTCTGGTACACGGATAGAGTTTACTCTTTACCTTCTAAGGTTTCTCCCTTCAAGTTTGTCAAATCATTTTTAGATTTTCTTCAGACAGGCAGGATAATGTCACCCCTCTGTGTACTGGTACCAAGGTAGGTCAAGAGCAACTGTCAGACTACTCAGACTTAAGACCAGATGTCAGACTTACACTGCTAAATTCAGACTAACACCATTCACTTCAATGCATCACTCTAGTTTCCCTATAGTGTGAAATGATATTATCTCATTTTCATCCTGTGCTAAACTGTAATCCATAGGATTTCCCAAGTCTGAATTTTCTACAAGGGAAACAAGACCTTTTCTGTTATTTACCAAAAGAAAAATTAAAAAAAAAAAAAAAGAAGAAATTATATGTAAAGAGACTCTTTTTATGGACCCAGAATATTTGGTTATGTCTTTCTGGCTGCATGAATTTACCGGAGAAAACAAATACATATAAAGTTGTCACTTCAAATTTTTATTCAGAAGGATATTTTATTGTTTGGATGAGTCACTATATCACATCTCATTATCGAGTAGCACAACGCCATTTCCTAATTCACAAAAGTCTGTCTCTTTGTTCAAAACCAAAAGTGGCATAAACCCATTATAATTCAAGTAAGTTGCTGGCAGGTCCTAAAATGGCTTTCCTGGAGAATAATGAGATAGACCAGTGGGGTAAGAAACATGATAAGTGACTGCGTAGAATAAGGCATAATGAATAGTTGTTCTGTCCCTGGCAGGTGACTATGGTACCAGGGAACTCTGTCATGCAATGTCTTTTATGGCACGTCATAAATTAGAAGAGATTTTTATTGTGAAAGCTTCTGTCACTGCAAGAAGGAAGAACATTATAATGCCACATTTCTTTCCAGGATTGCAAATCAAGGCCAAAGTCTCTCCTAATGTAGATGATGTCAATCCATCCATTTCAGCTGAGTTTTATCCACGTTTGTCATGAGAAAAAGTCATAAGCTGCTTCTGCTTTAATTTAATTGAAGTATCGATTCTTCAAAATTGTTATGTTAAATAGAGTTCTAGTTACCAATGTCTCCCTGTAAAAGACAATCTGGCACAAAAAGCTGATTCTCTGTATAAGTCAATGGGAGTAGACAAGAGGATAGGAATTAGGGAGATGAAAAAAATGCTATTTGAATTTATAAGGACAGAAAAGTATCTATCTTCTAGTATAATCACCTCAGATGATCAACAGAAATTACAACAATCTATCACATCCAGCACAAACAGAAATTTAGCGACAGCTCCAAAATAAACAGTTGCCTTTTTTACTAATCTTTCTCTTTTACTGGTAATAACATAAGGGGAATCAAAGACCTAAGTTAGACTTTGGTGTTAATAGCAGCAAGTTCCCAATGCATCTTCTTCAGAATTCTAGGGATGGCCATCAGAACAGCCAAGGTGTTAGGTACATTTACAGTGGTGTGAAAATGTTGTGCAATGATAGACAGTGTTTGAGGGCTGTCCAGCTGCAGCCTGGACCAAAAATATGCTCAAAGGGTAGTTTATGTGGTCTCTCCATATCTTTTGTCTGATTCTCGGTTTTTTTCACGTCAAAATGCTTTCTTTCAGAAGCATATAAATACACATACATATTTCTGGGCACTCAGATGTCTGTATGCATATATTTGGAAGGAGAGGGGAATTGACCCAAGATTCAGGCCCTTCAGGACTGAATTCTCCTGCATGGTCTGTTCTTGTTGCTTTGCTCCATTCCAGGCACCATTAATACCTCTCAAGTTTATTCCTTTCAGCCCAAATTTTGCTCCAAACTGTGCTTGTGTTTAGTACCTTGCGCTCTCCTCCTGCCCTGCCCAGCCTTATGAACTGCAAAGCCCTGCCACCACTGATGTTCACTGTTCTTTAACTCAACACCAAGGACAATCATGTCAGTGGTTCAGCTGTATTTAACAAAAAATCTTGGAAAAACAGGCCCTAGAGGATGCTGTGAATAGTCTGAGCGACTTGAAAAACTGTGAGGTGGAAGGGATTAAAACAAATGTGGGCAGCAGAGTATTGCTCACGATATCAGCAGGTACATGTGCAAGGGAGCATTCAGATCGGGGCTTCTGTTGCAGTGAACTGACTGGGCAGTGCTACTCTAGAAACTGTGCAAGTATCTTACCAAGATCTGCAGCTGACTTCTGCTTAGCCAATTCAGACCAAGGCATTGTAAACTTGTATCTGCACAGCCCCTTCACATAAATCTAGCTATGTAGACAAATCCACATAGACTGTCTGCAAGGGCTAAGAATTAAACTGGCAGATGGTCCTCAAGCTGAGAGCATATTGATATTGAAATGAAGCAGATCAAATCCTTGTGACTGATACTTCAACTGAGAAGTACTTTGTCCTAGCCACAGGCATACTTCTGATAGAAGAATTTTCTATCATGTGAAAACAAATCAGGTAGCATTTCCCCAAGGACAAATATTCTCATAGTAGCACTTGTTTAGACAAAGGAAACTGACATTATTAATTTATTCCCCCCACAGTGAAATTCTATTGTGCACTCTGAACTTTTTGCCTTGAAAAGGAGCTATTCGCACCCATGCACTTTCTGTGAGCCAGATTATGATTTCTCACTAATCAGATATTTCCCTCTTGTATTCATTTAATTATACTGTATTAATAAACCTTGACTTTTAGACAGAAGCTCTACGAGGTGTATTCTCAACATGACACACACATAACTCCCCGTGGCATCAGCAGAAGTTAGGCACATGTGGAGAACTGATTATAGCCTTAGGTTTTTAGCCATTGATACCTTACTTTTAGTTTTCCTCTGGTGATTTCTTGAGTTGAGTGCCAACACATATACTGCAGTTTCCATCTTTGCTGAAAACTCTCACAGGAACAGTATTAAAAGGTTCAATTTATGCAAAATAGAGTTTTAATCTAGAAAATGCAGATTTGAGACACTGCATGATGAAAGAAATCACCTAAAAGTATAGCCAAAGAGGTTACAAAAGCAGGTCACAGAGATCTGGTTTCCTGGGGAAACCTGTACATTGGAAAAATGTAAACGGCTACTGGCAGCTCCAAACTGCACACATTAAATATGTCTACAAAGGATTTTGACAGGTCTCTAGAAATCTGAGACCTTCTGTCCCTACAGAACATTTCCAGTTTTATGGCAAGACAGAGGTAAGAAGCAGAATGGTTTCTGTGCAACTGTTCCGTACTGAATGAACACTCCTTTGGACAAATATTCATTTATTCAGAGGTTGCTGGCAAATCTCAGGATAGTCTAAAAATATTTTATTTTTACTTACTACTTTTTTACTTTTTTTTTTTCGTATAACAATTGGATATTGTGACCCAGTATGATTAAATCGAGATTCTGCTGCAGAATTCAAGGTTAGATCAGAAATACCCAGTTAATGAAGCAACATGCTCTACCCTGTATCTACTTTATTTAATTACCTTGGAATGAGAAAGGTAACATTGTGAAAATATTTAGAAGGTCAGAAAGTGAATACCACTTCACTGTTTTGGTTTGGGGATTGTCCCTTAAAAAATACAGTAATAAATAGTCCCTTTAGTCACTCAGATCAAATAAAATAATTCATCCATGTCATGATTTTAGAAGTCTACCTACACAAAGTTATGTATATAAAATAAGAGCAAGCAGATTTGCAATGCACAGTTCTCAGCAACAGTCTAGTTTACAGTATGTACAAAATCACATTACAAAATGTAATGTGTATTCAGTACACAAAGTATTTGTAGTCACATACAAGCACATCAGATGGACACAATCGGAGATGAATTTTTCTGAAAATGACAAAAGTTGAAAGTTTAGTTATAGGTTTGATTTCCAGAAAGCGCTGATAAGACACTTTCAGGAAATCAGGAGTTTTAGAGTGATCATCCACAAACTGAAATATTTGAAAATCATAGGAAGAGACTGAAGAATCTTAACAAGGTGAAAAGGTAAAGTTCTTCTTACTTCTATGCAGAGTGTTCTTTATCTGCAGCAATACCAAAATTGGATTTTTTCTAAGAGCAGGGCTTTGCAGGTAGTAGATCTGTGCCATATTGCTTGTCGCTATGTCATTTGATTATAACTGGAAGGCAAGGAAAACATCGATGTTTGCAGCTTCTGAGAGACAGATGCAATTCAATAATTCACACTGGTGTAATTGTACCTCGTAGTTGGCTGCTGCTTTATAGGATCTTAGAGAACTTTGCTGGAAAGACTATAATAAAATGATCATTTCTTTAAAACAATATTCCACCTGTTCTCCTGGGGAAAAAAAAAAAATCTTCCTTTGTTAAGAAAACATGTAGGGTTTGCTTATCTTTTACCGGGTATTGCATGTATTTGAGTTTATCTGCTTGTTTCCTACTTAAATTGTCCATTTCTAATCAAGCAAGTGTTCTGTGCTTTTTAGGCACCTGGTCCCTTTTGTTTCCCCTGCAATGTTCATTATTGCCCATGACAGATCTTTTCCTAAGACTGCTAAGCAATGAAGAAGGCTAATCCAGAGCAGCATTGCTCTCCTTGGGTAATTTAGACAAGATCAATATTCATTAACATTGGTAATTCACTACACAAGGGGACAGTGCTTTGAAAAAAAAAATGTCTAAAAGAAAGAGACAGGAATATGTTGCCCACATGGGTAAGACACATCACATCCATTTTCTACACTCCCTTTGGACAACTCACATCAGTGTTTAATTGCTTACATGCAATATTTTCTGCTGTCCAGTTGGAATGCCTTCTACTGGGATCTGTAGCTCTTGTCTCTTGTCACTTTGCTGTGAGACTTCCAGAGCCTCTCTGCTGAATTCTTTGTTCCTCCCGGCAGCCACAACTTCTGCCCAGCCCACTTCAAGTCTGGGCTCATTCCTAACACTGCTGCTTCTCCTCCTGCTGTCAGATTCAGTTTCTGATAGAAATTACATGGCCACAGTTATTTCTTTCATCTCTACCTTCACCAGTATTCCAAAATAGATTCTGCCTTTGGAACATCTCTAAGCTATGACTTTTCCTATGCATGTAAACAGGTAAAACATTCATTGAGGCTGTGGTTGTGCTGTATCTTTATGCTTCAGCACAATTTGGTACAAGCCAGTATAACCCTGTGAAGAATTTCTTCAGCTTGAACAATGCGGGCTTTTTTTTTTTTTTCTTTTTTTTAAAAGTATGAAAAAAAATTTAAGGAAGAGACTAAAACCACGCTAATTTATCTATCTCTACCCAATGCTTTTCCATTTTCCTCAGTCTCTTATGCTCTATAAGACCTGACTACAATAAAGATAAAACATGTTAAAGGAAATTTTAAAATGAGTAAAAACATCAGTGCAACTGGATTTTTTTCTCTACTGTTACAAGCATAAGTGCAGAGCAGCCTGCTTGACTATATTTTTCCTTTAATTGATGATACTGGGAAAAAATATTTTCATTTATTTAGGAATATTACATTTTTTTTGTGAACACATTAAAAAAAGAAAGAAGCAGAATTTATTTGAATTTGAATTAAATGTGTCATTCTGAAGTATATAATTTTTTTTATTCAAAGCTGCCTAAGGAAAAGAAGTTTTTTTTGTAAAGACTTAAATCTCTGTATATTTACCTCATGTGGAAAGAGTTTGATTAAAAAGCATAATTAGTTTTTATTAATAAATCTTTTTAAAAAGTATGTTCAAGTAAGTCTAACAGCCTCATCTATTTCTTTTGTGGGAGAAGTAACAGATGCAGTAGACAAGGCACACTGTTGCTTTTCAAAAAACTGAGTCATTATATATTAATCATTAAGTCTGCAACAGTCTTAACTCAGTAACTCCAATGGCTTAATTGGAGCTAAGCTGAAATATGGGATTCAAAAGAGCTCTGATATATATATATATATTATAATATATATTTTACAGTTATTTATACCTTGTTTTACATTCCATGAGTTAGATATTTCTTGTGGGCTTGAGGAATACTTGATCTGTTATGATGTTTTTTTTTTCTTATCTTTTACTTACTCTGGATACTGATACTAATTAAAATAACATAGCCATGGTGAGTTGACAGTAATAAGCCTTCAGAACAACAGAGGCGTTACATGATACTAATGCATTCATAAATCAGAGACCAGCTACAAAACACAAATTACCACAATGTACCTAGTCTTTTTTACTAATGGCTTTCCAAGCTGAACTTAATTAAAACAATAAAGGTTTCAACACACAGAAAGAAGAGAAAATAAGAACCAAGGCCAAAATGTTAAGGCCAAAAGACAATTAATCATTATGACATCTTACCAACCTTCAAACATGAAGAATATGACCACGAAAGTGAACATCCCCGAGAAGTTCAGCTACTGTTCAGCTTGACTAAAAAAACCCCCAAGTTTTCTCCAGTTCCTCCTGCTACCTGACAGTCTATACAGCTGGGGACTTTTCAAAGATTACCATCCACTCTGCTTTGTATCTGTCATTTCCTTTCTGATGGGTTAAGTATTTCAAAGCATTCTTTCATTATCCTACTGTGTGATGTGCTGCAACAAAAACTTTTGTTGTTTTTTTTTTCTAATTTCTTTGAAGTGACCTGAAATTTTTTTTTGCTTGTTTTGATTTTATGGATTTTAACATCAAACTAAATTTCTCTGTTGGGTACTCTGGTTCTGGAGCACCCAAAAGATTTACAACAGGTGAAAACTACAATATGGGGGAAATGCTGAAAACAAAGAATTTAGATTTGAAAATAAAAATATAGTTATCTTGAGAGAATGGAAGAGTTAGTTCTTTTCTCCCTAAAATCCTCTTAGAGATTGATCAGCATATATTGTATTTCTCACTGAGTTGTTCTTTAAAAGTACCAACCAACACAAAAATATATGAAAGCTATTTCTTGCTTACCTGATTCTTTCTAAGGGTCACAATTGTGTTTTAAACTTTCTTTTTCTTATCCTTCTAAAGTTGTGACCAAAACATTTACAGCTTATGACAGCATCCATTTCATGATGCAGCTATTTGTTAAACTCCTTCAAGATTGATTATCATCTGTTTTTCTGATGGGTTTGCTTGCCAGTTTTAATATGCTTCTTCATTCCTCCAAGGTAACTGCATGTCTTTTTGGCACATTACTTTAAACTGAATTGATAATGACTTTAATATGTTGATAATTTGATAATGCAGCCCTTAAAATTACATTCCAGTTGCTTGAAGTTTGCTGATTGGCCACATTATTTAGCAGGAGGAGTTAATTGTGAAAGACTTGCAATTTTACAAAGGCAAATGTCACAAAACCTGTGTGTTATCATAGAGCAAGTCTGGAGGAGCTCTCCTGAAGTTAAACCAGATTTATACAACTAAAAACTGAGAAAACTGATATCTGCACGTGTAAAAAAAAAAGGAATAAAAAGCCATAGATAGTTTTCAACCACTACAATGGCTGTCAGATGACTTAAAAACAGAAAGAAATTCAGTGTACAGGGTACTAAGCTATGTTGTTTTAAAACACTTATTTCCCATATGAGAACAAAAACATCTTTGCTTGGACTGGTATTGCCAGCAGTTTCTGATCAAGGGATAAATATTTCAAAAACTAATTACTTCAGTCAAGCATCATAATTTAAAGAGTAATCTCAGTTTATACGAACACCTCACTTTCATAGCAAATACTGAAAACCAGTACCTGTCATTGATTTGATTAATGTCAGTATTTTATGCTCTGAAGACAATTTTTAGGCTTGCTCTCATTTTTGTGTTGACCCTGAATACAGTGAGTGAACACAACTCTCTGCCTTCTGTGTCTTATGTTGTATCTCTGCCCTGACCAGCACACCTGGATGAACAGTGTTATCCAACCTGTAATGAGTTATCACAATGTGATAACCTGCTTGAATGTCACCACAGCAAAATGACAAGCCCACTTTTATTTGTCTTGGAAATAATTTCAATTTCCTTAATCTAAAAAACTTTAAGTAAGCCAACATATACTACTAGGCACAGCTCATGCAGTCACCACATGCAAAACAACAGTATTTTAAACAGTTGGTTCCAAATCACGTAGGTTAAAAATGTATTTAAAAATGCATCCCCAGAACTGTCTTTGAGTCAAAAAAGTTTAGTAATAAAAAATATGAAGCACAATCTAGATTCTCAGATGATATTAAATCATCAGGATTCAACATCAGTGGAATACCTGGCTCCAAATACACTTTTCACTTGCAATGAAATATGTATATACATAGCTCGGACTAACAATGGAGGTTTTAGATTAAACAGAGGTTTGAAGTGCTGACTCAACATATGGCCCCATTAACTAAATTATAGTGAGTTATTTTTAAAGCATAAGTCACAACTGGCTGACACTTACATGTGTAACTTTACATATTGATCAGCAGCAGGATGAGAAATACAAGTGTATTTGGAAGACCACAAAGCATACATATTGGTAATACCTACAAAGATATGTTTTTAAGTGACTGATCAGGAACTCTGGGATTGAGCAGCACACATTTATTTCAAACCTTCCATCCTACTGAACTAAGTACAAGCAGATGGCAAGTCATATTCTAATGATAACAGTTTACTTTCCCTCTGTGCTGCCATAACAAGTTACTGGTAGAGTGTTCTTCATGGGCTTCGAGAGAAGAGTGTGTGATTTATAAACCTAGAAAACACAGTTTAAACTAAAAATGGGAATTGGCAGGTTTTTTCTGGGGAGGAAGGGCAGGAAGAATTTTTGTAACACTGTTGAATATTAGGGATTCAAAAAGTTAATTCCATTGTCCTGTGTCTATGCCAATTCTGGGCTCAAGAGAGGATGACAACTACTGTGCTTTCCCTCATCTTATCATAGAATCACAAAACATCCTTAGCCAGAAGGGACCCACAAGGATCATTGAATCCAGCTGCTGGCCCTGCACAGGACAACCCCAAGAATCACACCACATGCTTGAGAGCATTGTACAAATGCTTCTTGAACTCTGTCAGCCTTGGTGCTGTGACCAGTTCTCGGGGGAGCCTGAGTGAAGAACCTTTTCCTAATATCCAACCTAATCTCCCCCGGACACAGCTTCAGGCCATTCCCATGGGTCCTGTCAGTGGTTGCCACAGGGAAGGGATCAGCGCTGCCCCTCAGCTTCCCCTCATGAGGACCCTTCTTACACCCCTCCATACCCAGCCCTGCTGCTGGAGATAAGACAGTGTTTCTATCAGCAGCCAGTTTTCTCTTCTCTTGGATGATATATTTACTATGATTTCATTTCAAAATTTATGAAAATACTTCACCACAACCAGTTATGAATTTACCATTCTCTATGATTTTGGCATTAGGGTAATGAGAACTGCAACAGCTTTTCATTTAGGGACCTGAAGGAAATGTATCTGGTTAATTCAAAGGTAGAACTCTAAGTTTAAACTGTAGGAAAGGGCTGGAGTATCTCACTCAGAACTCCCTTCTGGCTCTGTGTCCTTTCTTCACAAAACTATTACAAAAATAATGAATTCTTAATAATCTGATATGTTGACACTTTCTAATCTTAAATTGTAAATGGGGAACTTAAAATTTTATTCCATTTCTTTATTAAAATGATATTTTACATACGAAAAGGAAATAACACCCTGTGATATTATTTGCACCAAATTATATAGGAAAATGTTCGTCAACACCAACATAATTAGCATTTTACTGCTTCCCATTCCTAACTGAGCATTACAAGTTCCAAACACCATATCTTAATGAGGGTGTATCATCTTTCCTGGCTCTAAAACTAGGATGTTTCAAGACTCTTTTCACTTTATTATCATCTTTTCCCCCTCTTTTCTGCATAAATCTCATGCTTCATCCTATCTGAATACTTCTGAATTCTTCTACAGTAGTCCTTTGTATCTGACACTTCATAGTTCACACTCTTCTCAGACTTTGAGAAAATTGTCTTATTTGTTTTGTGAAAAGGAGAGTGCAGCAGTGGTAGAACCTCAGTGTAGGAGAAATAGGTGTATTCAAGTACCGTTTCCCTTATAAAAAACTTAAGACAGACCTTGGAGACTGTAGAACATGTGCATAAGGTAAGGGACATAATTATTTATTTATATTATTATTAAAAATGAGAAAATTGGGAGCTTACTAGTTATGGTAAGTCAGTCAACAAAAAGATTTCCACAAGACTGGGTAATAGTTAGTAGTCTCTTCATAGGGGTCAAAACTAAACAAAGAGTTCACACAATGTTAATTAAGTTTATGCTGTGTAATAGGCAACATTTCAAAAACACTTGAGCTTGCACTAACCTGGGTTGTGATGTGCACAACAAGCACTGTATTGACATAGATACATAGCTCCTGCTTCCCAAGGCAGTTAGGAATACCACTTCAGCTTACTGAAGAACAAGGACTGAAACATGCAGAAGCTTTTGCTTATCTCTTGGTTACAATAGTGTAAATACATCTTTATAAAACCCATCCTCTCAAAAAGCAAATGTGTTCTGATTGTTCATTGAGAACTGTCAACTGCACCAAGGGAAAATAAAATGGTAATTTGGATTTACAATACTGCTCAACAAAGTTTCTTATACCATATAGGAGAATGGATAGCATTCACTTCTTGTTTATGAAAATTTAGAAATGTTTCTAATACAAACATACAGTTTCAAGGCTTGAATGCTGTCAACTCAAATGCAAAACGTGAGCTCACCAAAGCAAGTGAGCAAGACACTAGCTAGAAAATGGATTTACAACGCTGTCACCCCAAGAGAAAGTAGAGAGATTTCAAGGGCATTAAACACAGGTAGAAGTCAAAGTTTCCAGTGGCACATTCAGTGGATGACATGAAATATGGATGTAGATCCCTATTCTCCCAGCATATTAGCATCTGTCCAGCTGCCATGTACCTCATAAAGCTGAAAGCAGGGAGGTCTGAAATATTCCCAAGGCAGCCCTGTTGTAGACTGGAGAGGGAAACAACAAAATTGCTCCACTGTGGGAGGACAGGGAGCCATGCTGCCAAGGAACCACACCAGGGGATACCAGAACCACCACCTTCAGCTCCTCTCCTGAATAAATTCAGAAGGCTTTTTCCTGGACATGCAGAGAACAATTAGGCTGACACAGTTTTTTAAGGGTCCAGAAAAAAGCATCTAGAAAATGTCAGTGTTTATGTGTTCTCCTGTTTCTTGCTGAGCTGCTTTAAGCTGCCGTGTATCATCTTTTCCTGACTTCACGCTTGGCTGACATCTGGTTGCCATATGTTTGTATTGTTATTGCTCTACCCTTTCACTGTTGACTGTGTGTCCTGACAGATATCAATCTACAGTACATGCACTCCTTTATACAAAAACGGCATTTAAAGTAATGATGAAAAAAAAGTAAAGAGGTGAAACATCTAGGAAATAATATAGCTGAAATACAGTGTTATGGTAGGAAATCACAGAGAATCAAACAGTAGCAAGTTGGTTACACTGTTGCTTTTTTTCCTAACTAAAGAAATAGAACTAATTTCATATTTTGACTAAATAGGGGAAAACTGCTGTGACAAACCGTTGCTTCAACTGAGGTAGTTCAGCTAAGGATGAATTATTTATTTAATTATTTAATCTTCAGTAGAATGGAAAAAAGCCATCACAAAACAAGAGTTAATATTTAAGCTGTATTGATTTTGCACATACAGGATGGTTCTTACTTAGGTGAACATTCCTCAGCAACTTTAATTAATTTACCTGTTTCACTGTTGGCAACCTAGAGCTTTGGAGATGGAGCAAGGTGAAGGTGCATCTCAAAAACTGTGTGAGGCCATGTTCCTTAACCACAGCACTCTCACCTAGAGTGCATATTTTTACCATTGAGTATTTCATAACATCTCAATATATATTGATAATCCAGAATACTGATGGCATGACAAGACAGCATATTTCTAGTGTGAGCTCCACTGGAAATCGTTTAAGTAAAGAAGCTCTTCATGAGGCGTAAGGTATGATCAGCAGCAATTACTTATGCAAATGTAGAGATGCTCTGGCAGTATTTCTATACTTGGAGGACCCAATATTTTTGGCAAGAATTTTAAATAATGGATGAGTTGAACATGAAGTCCCCCAGGGAAAAATGTATCATACAAACATGAACAAGTACATCACTCGCTTTTGCTTTGAAAAATTCAATTGTCAGTACACGATTTTCACAGTCAGGTAAGCGACAGAAGAAAACCTGAATTTGTCTTGCAGACATGCTTGTTCTTACACTAGCATTACAATGTAAAAGCTCTCAGCATCAGAGGAAACCTGGTATGCCAAATGGCTAGGGGATAAAGGGTGTGTGGTAGTAGTGACTGGCCACAGACCAGTCTGAGCACTCAGAGCACTGCTCACTGTGGGCATTGTTTGAACCACAACATTAGTCTTGTTTCTGGTTTTGTCCCCTGGCACTACGATTAACTAAAGAATATAGTTTAATATTTTCAGCATTCCAGGCACATTAATCGGTTTGCAAAGTTTGTGCAATCACTCACTGTGACAGCTCTGCCTCACTGATCTCTGAAGCATCACCAGGGCAACACGCCAGACAAACTGCTTTGGAACTTTGCAGAACTTACTGGGGAAAAAGGAGTCGGACTGGATGGAGGATGCTGTGGAGCAAAGGATGCTGTGAAGTGCTAAATGTTTTCAGCACCCAAGTGGTTCTCAGCTATCATGCTCTGATCATGAACATGGTGCTTACAGTAGTGGAGAAGTTGGATCTGACAACATGCACGGGTGGTTCCAAACAATGAAGTAGCATTAGGTACATGTCAAAAAAGATATTAATGCTCTTATTTTTTTTAACAGAGGATAGAATTCTCTTCTAAGATGTCAGCACTATAAAAAGTTGCTAGTCCTCAAGTTTAACCTTTTGCCTAAACTTTTTAAGAGAGAAATAAAGAAGCTCTGGACAAGAAAAGTACCCAGCCCTAAGAATGAAGACCTCTATGTCATCACTCATATCACAACGTCAGCTTTATTTAAACAGAGTATATTCTCTAATTTTCTTTTTTTACTTAGTTTTCTCCCATGAGTTCTGACCTTCTGGCATATTCTTTTGGTGTCTTTTCATTGTCATGTCTTCCATAACACAAGAGATAAACATCACAGTCCTTGCAGTGGCCATTGCCTGCTACTGAATTATGCACTTTCTTTAATTAACCTTGTATATGCTAAGCCCAGGAACTGTGCATCTGGTGGAACAGTAGTGAAACCAGTGCTCAAAAACCCGTCTGTACATTATATCATGTGTAAAATAAAAACTGAAATCAATCTCAGTATTTCAGACTGAAAGAACAAAAAAATATTCAGAGACTATCGTATAGCTGTGTACAAACATTTCTTTTTAAAATAAATGTGTGTCAGAGAGTATACTTCCCTATCTTGCTCTGATAGACAGTCAAAATTCACATCCAATAACAAAGTCTGCAGAGCACTTGTCCTGTTCCGTGACAGTGATCCCAGATGCTGGATCAATCCTTAAACTATTTTCATGTCCCTCTATGTTTCTTCCTCGTCTACAAGGTGAATCAAGTGTATGTATGACTACAAAGAATCTATCACAATAAAGCAAGTGACTAATGAATAATGGAAACGTTGTACCTATATTTGGAGAAAAAGTGATAGAGAGGAAGTTTAATGATGATACTAACATAGACACAGACACTTACGATTAGACTATTAAATGTTTGAGTATTAAGGAGAGCTCAATAGAAGCTGTTTTCCAAAAACAGCCAGTATTTAAAAGAAAAAAAGCCACAGTTCCATGGCAATAAATCTACACTAGATTTGATGAGTAGAATATTTGGGAAGAAAAAAAAAAAAACGGATAAATTATGGTGGAAGAACAGTGGAATAAGCAGAACAGTTTCAATATTTTCCAGAGTAGTGTTATAACATTTTGCTGTAAAATATTAGTTTAATTTACAAAATCACTAGCATTTTTCAAACAATTCAAAAGAAAGAAAGAAAAAAGGAGAAAAAAAACCCAGATATTGGTAGTTGGAGGAAACAGTTGTGATTGACATGAAAGGAATTCCCTCCACTTTCTTTTCTACATTATCTAGGAAATTGTAAAGTAATAAAATGTAGCTAGTAAAACCAAAGCAGCTTCAAATCTATATTTAGAAACTAGAGGCAGACTTATAATGTAGAGCTCTTATCTTTCAAACATTAATAAGTGATGATTGTTGCAGGGGGACTTACCTGTTCATATATTTCTCTCGCATTCATTGGCCCCTCTGGAGAAGGGCTGTACTGTACTTTGGAATAAAGTTCAGCTCTCCCTGCTGAATTCCCGTCAACAAAGGCTGAGCTGTAAGCATGACTCCTGCACTCCAATTACTTAATAAAGCTGGCAGCTGCTGTCTTGGGAGCATGAGCACTTGACTTAAATATTACATGAAAAAATAGTAGCACAAATACTCAGGAGAAGAGGGGAAACCAAGCAGCAGTTCCAGCAGCATGATATGAAGCTTGAGTCAACTTCTTTCTACTGGAGATCTGGCCTAGAAGCAGTGCTTGTTTATGAGGGTAAGGTAAGGTGCTTTTGTCATAAGATGCAACAGAAGCAAATGCCCTAATTAAAAGTTTTGAGGCACTGAAAGCGCTCCTGCCTATTGAGGAGTTTGCTGAGAATGGAAAAGCAAAACTTCTGCTTGTGACTAATCATGTAGAACGGGTTTCCTTGCTGTGCATTTAACAAAACAGATAGTGACATGACAGTTGCTTTGCTCACAAATTTTAGCAACTGGTGCCTCTCCTCCGCTCTTATGGCAAAACAGATATGCTGTTGTTCTTCCCATTATTTCTGCGTCCTTTTTGCCATCCCAGCAGAAAAAAACCCATGTTACCGCAAAGCATCAGTATTATCTGCTTTGCCAAATGGGGTTCAAGGAAGAATATATATAAATTCCTTTTATTCTGGAACTGGATTGAGCTGTTGGAGTCAACACAGGATCACTCCAGGATTAGTTGAAATAAATTCAGAGTCTCTTTTTACCATCACTAAAAGGATGCAGAAGCTGAGTAGAAATGTAACTGTCAGGCTTATTTCCTATTATCCCCTGGTCTGGTCCAACAAAGACTGGAACAATTTTGCCTAATACAAACAGTCAGTGGTGCATTTGAAATTCCCATTTAGAGTTATTTCAGAATGTAAGTCCATTATGCTTCTACGAGACTCGTGCTCTTAAATTAGCAAGGATTTAAAAAGAAAGCAGCTTGCTGCCGTATCCCAATGTAAACTCAGAAGCACCTTAATTGTCCTTTCAGCATCTCTGCAAGTGAAGCACTTTCCTTTCTTTTATTGAATTCTACAGTTCACAATAACAGAGTAAAAGTTTTCTCTAACCTGAACTAATGAACCATAAATCATTTAAAGCATGCAAACGCAGTTCAGAGAAAGGAAAAAATCAATTGCAACTCCTTGAGTTTCCAAAGTAGATTTTTCTGCATGATATTCTCCTTTCCACACAACATACTGTTTTTCAATAATTAAACAAAAGAAAAAAAAAAATTTGTTTCATCATATTAAGTGATAAGCAGCAGCCAGGAAAAGGGAACGAGGCCTAGAGAGTGGAAGAACAAAACTCATTATTTCTATTTGAGAATATTTCATACACATCTTCTCTCACAAAAATATTTTCTCTTCTAACTTCCCCAAAGGCACTAATTAATATGGTTCCATTAAGCTTATTAAAAAAAACCTGCTAGTATTACAAAATGAAATTAAACCCATCAAGACACCCAATAGGAAAATTATGATAAATTATGTTAATTTTGGTCTACCGTTCCTCTACTGCCGGACAAGAGTTCTGAAAAACCACATGTTGGCATTAGGAAACTTAATATTAAAGTGTGCAAATAAAGTTAATTCCACTAAAACTTTTCCCTCAGATTATGATCTATCCCCCAGCAATATATTCTATTTCTTTAATTTGCATCACAAATCTACTTATGAATATTAAAACCGGGTCTCCATGCTCCTGTGGAAAGATGAGTTGTGGTCGCAGGGTCGCTGCAAACTCAGGTGTTGTACGTGCCTTTTTTCTGTTTAGTCTCTCCTGATTTTGGAACAAGATACTTTTTCCTATTCAAGGAATAGGAAATTCTTCATGCTGGCAAACATTTGTTCCATATCAGGTCTCCTTTTCTGAGCTGACAAACTGTCATGAGCTACATTTGAAAGTGCTTTCCACTGTTTAGCCCTAAAATTTTGGTCCTTGATAAAGATTAAATAAAAGAGATTTGATTTTCATAAGACACATTACCTTCAGAGGCTTGGAGACCCTTGATGTAAAATCCAGAGCAAAGTACTTAAAGCTGATGACCGCTCTTTAAATTCCTCAATGTAACCAGCAGTTTACGATATGAACTAATGAGAAACATTTGGCAGCAAATTACATTTGTATTGGTTCAATGTGATTAATAGCTAAATAAATAGTGGTTGTGTAAAAATAATGGTTATATAAGAATAATGGTTCTCACGTATTACTTTGATAGCACACAGTTTGCAGAACAGGGTAGGTTTTGTCCTTACTAAAGGGAAGTCAGGGTTTTGCTTATGAAATTACTGACCTTAGTGCCTCTGTTACGAGAGAGAAAAAACCTAAAGATTACTCCCAAACTCTTCGACTCTACTCCAGCTGAGGACCTTCAAACCATGTCTGGCAGTCCAACACAAATCTAAGAAACTACCCTTCAAGTTTTAATTGATCTATTTTCCCATATATGTAATTATGTAAACTGCCTTACCTTGCTCAAGGCTTACTGTAGTGTATAAACATCTAGTTTATATACATGATGTTTCCTTCATCTTAACAGTCATTCATGAGGAAATTGTATCCAATAAAACAGACTCTGAAAGAGTAAACCTTCAGGGACTAAAGTTTAATGGACCGTGTGGAAAGAGGAGTACAGCCAAATTGATAGGAGAGATTCTGTTCAATTTATGCGTAATTTAGTTAATAAACACAAAGATTTATATGTCTCACAGACATTTGCATGCAGAAAAGGTCATCTCAAGAACACATATTTTGCACTGGTAAATTTAAGTTTAAGCTACACTTAAAAAACCCCCAAAGATTCTTTTTTAACATATAGACAGTAAAAACTGAATAAAAGCTGTGAATTTAACCCTATGCAAATATGTTCTGTCTAAAATAATTACATTAAATACAGGGAGTGAGCAGAAGTCTAACCATGGCAGACACTGCAGTGATTAGTTTCCCTTCCTTTTTAAACAAACTTTTCTGTAGCAGAATACAAGCACTAAGAAGCTGACTCTGCTCCAAAAAGGTGCTAGTTATAAAGATAAGAGATCTCCTGCACTAAATGACACAACACTCATCTTCATAGCTTCAGAGGTCAGTGAGAGATAAGGTAGGATTTAGAAAGAGGTGCTGCTGCTTTACAGAGCAATGATAAGAATACATTCATAACAAGGTATATTCTCACCATAAATTTTCTGACTGGAAGGTTGGAGATAACAAAGAAATCATCTTTAAGGAAGTTTAACTACTCTGTGCTTTCCTGTTATTTATTCTGTGCAGAAAAGACTTGCAACATAATCTCCTGGACATATGAGTACCAACATTTTATGATCATTTATGTCAACTTGCTACAATATCACAGCTACTGTCATCTCTGAACTTGGATCAGAAAATTATTTTTCCAGAGCTTACTCTTCCTCAGTGAGCTGAACACGCTCAGCTCTAAAAGCAGATCTGCTTATAGAGGAGCTCTGCTCTTCGAGTGGGAGAAGCCTAAATGAGAGTAAGCAAACTTCAGCAAATGCAAACCATGAAGTCGGTTGTCACGGTTTGAGATAGCCCCAACATCCAATTCCCTAGCTCCATCCCCTCTCCCACATCTCAACCTAATGTGAGATGGGTTTTTCCAGACAAAACACACCAGACTCAAAGTGGGGAAAAGGGAATATATTACAATGACTGTACAAATAAATACCATATCACATTATACACATGATCACAAACTATCTCTACCATGACATATGTATTTACAATGGATCAGATCTCTTCTCCCCTCCAAATAAAAGTCCAGGAGGGAAAGAAGGACAGATCCCTTCCAGTCCTTAAACAGCAGCATCTTCTGAGGCAGCAGGTTTCTTCTTCTCATGCATGCAGCAGCTGATAGCTGGCTTTCTGCCAGCATCCACGAGGGAGGTATTCAAGCTCCTCTCTCGGCCCCATCGCCTCACAACCGAGGGGTCTTCCGTGGTCTTCGTAACCCCAGACAAGGTCGTTTCACCACGTCATATCACGAAGACACAGGGGAGTCTTCGTGACGGTCTGGTATCTCTTGCAGGGCCTCTGTGCCCTGTCTCTCAGGCTGCCACCGTGGCAGCAGTGCGAGGGGGGGGAGCCAAGGTCAACTCCCCCTGCATTCCTCTCGGAGCTCTCTAGCTCCTTTCTACAGTGCATGTCGCACTTCAAGGCTCTTTCAAGTAAAAGTCCATCATCTTCCTCCTTCCAGGAGGTCTCAAAGGAGTTTGGGGATCTGGTATCAGTCTTACCCCCAAGAACTCTGTAGCTCTCAGCTGCTGGCTCTCCTTTCTTCAACTCTCCTTCCAGGAGTCTCCTCTGCGGTGCTGCATGTTGCTTCTGCTGCTACTTCAGTTCAGGTTCTTATCTCTGGCTCTCTGCCACTGTTTCTCTGGTCAGCGTCGGCTGCTGCTCTGTGCCCATGGAGAAAACATCTCCCGGCATACTACAGGCACCTAGCCCAGCTTTATGCTGTTCCAGGTCCCTGCAGCCCCCAGCCAGGGGCTGGGAGGGGGGCCAGAGGCCCCAAGGGGCTCAGAGCCCCTTCCTCGTGGCTCTACAACATGGCCACCTCTCCCACAACCACAAACTACAACTCTTCTTTTCCGGTCTGGTTGTGGTATGTTTACATTTCTGCAGGAGCGCCCATTGGGCAGAACTTCAAAACTTCCAGGGGTTTCCACCCCTTGGGGTCTACCACTTCTATTAGCCTCTGGGGAAAACAAGGTTCAAACCACTACATCGGTAAAAGGTAGCAATATGCTGCAAACAAAAGTCACGTCTCAAGCACATAAGGGTACTGCAGAGGAAGCTGTTCTTTCAATCAGCTTTGCAGTGGCCTCTGTCTATCTTTTGTATGAAAACACAGGAATGCCATTAACTTTCAGTTTCCTTTCAATATCCTGATGGCCTCTGGTCTTCCTATGTGGCTGCTGTGCTGCTCCAATCTATTATCCCAGCTTCATTCTACCTGGATCTGCTCAGGAAGTTCAGCAGCATCGAACAGTTAAAAGTGCCTGCAAGGTGCTTGTACAGCTTTATTTACTGAGACGCATTTTTCTGTTTCAGCATTAGATCCAGACCATTTAACCAAAAAAAAAAAAAAGTAACAGCCACCAGATGCTATGTTGTGCTAGTGACTAATTACCAAAGAACATGACAGACATTTAAATTCTGAGGGTATTGGGAAAGATTAAGGAGGAGGATAAGCAAGGAGTAAGATTAAGAATTCATGAAATTCAGAAGAAATAATTGTTTTGCTATTTGGAGGAATGTTATAAGCTATTTCTAAGGCAGAACATCAAATAACAGCATTGTTGAGGCTGGAAGGAAGCCTTGGAGACTTCCAAAGTCCATTCCAAACCTCTGCTCAGAGCAGAGGCAGCTGAAGTAGATTGTTTGGGACCATGCCCAGTTAGGTTTTGAGTACCTCAAAAGATGGAGACTCCACAATCTCTCTGCGAAATCTCTGCACTGTTTTATCACCCTCATAAACTTTTTCATTATGTTTGCATAGAATTTTCTGCATTTCAATATGTGTCCATTGTCTCTTGTTCAGTCACTGGGCACCTTTGAGAGACTCTCTGCTCTGGACAGCAGACTTACAACTCTCCTTCTTGGACATTTTCCTTCCTCATTCACAAATCTTGAACTGGCACATCTCCTAAACATTAAATGTGTTATGAAGCTCTATTCTTCGTAAGGAATTTGTATTGAAATCTGCCCTTTAAGCAAAATAAGTAAAGATAAACTCAGATCAGTGAAAAATTCTTGGGAGTTGGCAGCCAATATTTAGCAGCTTCGATTCAGATATTGCTAAGAAGTTACCATCTCCCAAGGCTTTCAGCAGTCTTGGAAGATAATCTGAATTCCTCCCAGAAGATGCTCAGAAACATCATGAGACTTCTTCTTAATAATGGAGATTAGATGGGACACTAGTTGCAAGATCATACTCACTGTAACAATATCAGGCACTTGGAGACACAGGGATACAACACACCCACATACAATTAGCAGGTCATTGAAACTGGCATTAATCTTCTACTGTTGATCTCATTCAACTGAGACGATGGATAAGTTTACTGCAGCACACATAATTAAACCTGAAAAATGTTTTAGAGGATCTACAAAAATGTGTAAGTCTTTTAAAGATTTGGAAAGCTATTGGTAAAAAAAAAGATGTATTGTATTATTATATTGTATTATTGTATTGCATTATTATATTGTATTACACCATCTGCAGATGAACCCAGCACTGCCATGCTCTGAAGGTGTTGCAGCACTACACCACAGTCCCTCTACTTTATAAACTCAAGCACTGCCAATCTCAAGGACCAATGTGTCAGTCACTGCTGTTACCACCCAAATCTTGCAGTTACTAAGTGAAACAGAGGTGCTAAAGAAGATCATAGGGTCTTTGTCTTTTTCTATCATTTAATTTTTATATAATCTAGGTGGTAGCTCAAGCACAGGTTATGGCAGATTTCAGCTTTTCCTTTTTTGCCTCACAACTGTTTCAGCAGCTGTATTACATAGTGATTCTGATTATTTCACAAATGCATAGGAGCTAGTTTCAAAGTTGATCCTTCAGGCTTAATGTCCCTGGAGTTCTCTCTGGGCAAGTCATTTATCCTTTATAAGGTTTCTTGTTTGTTGCCTGACGAAGAACCTAGTTTTGCTGACACAGCTGATAATTCATAGCAGATAGAATACATTGGCAGAAGCATTTCTCACCTTTATTCCCCAGAGTGGGGATTCATTTACTAATGGGCAACTATATAAACACCAAACTGAAGGAAGAACAAAAATGTTTACTTCATTTTTCATTTCTCTCCCTCTGCTGCTTCAGCATCGTGGTCACTCCCCTCTTCACCAATACTTAAAAGAACAGTCTCATTTTTGTTTGAAATAATTTTTGTTTAAAGTATTCAAATATATTTTAGTGTGCTACATTCTAAAAAAAAAAAGTTAAAGACTAAAAAGTTACTTCACAAATGTTAAAATGTACTTTGATTTTTCAAGGTCTGAAGATTTTCTATAGTTCTAGAGCATGGAAATGTTAAAAAAATAAAAGAGTTTTAACTTTGATTTTCTTTGGAAATAATTTTAAAATATCATAAAGTCTTGTCACAAGGGGAGCATCTCCTACAATATAATACTATGTTATTTCACTCTGCAGATAATAATGAAATGACTTTACAGTGTCACACACAAATTTGGTGACAAACCCTCCAGTAAAGCTCAAGGTAAAAGACCGTTCAAGGTTTAAGACTTTAAACCTAGACTGCAGAATCTGAGTGATTTGACAGGACTTTGACTTAAAATCACTCGTTAATGTAATGATCATGGGTTTGCTTTTCCAAATAAAGATTTAAAATTCATAGAATCACAGAATGGTTTAAGTTGGAAGGGACCTTAAACATCATCTAGTTCCAGCTCCCCTGCCATGGGCAGGCACACCTTCCACTAGACCAGGTGTTACCTCCCTTACTGTGCCTGGAACCCTCCTCTATTTTAAGGTATTGAGCAAAACAGAAGGAGAGAATAAAAGGAAAATGGAGATGCCTGTATGGGAGGCTGCTGCACTTAAAATGCACACAGCACAAAACCCACTGCTGTAGAAGAGTGCACACAGAGCAGCTTGGGAAATCACACAGAAAACTTCTGAATATCTCCATTCACAACTGTATTAGGAAGGTTAACCAGGTATTATGGGATGTACCAAAATAAGTCAATTTCACAGTTATACAAAAATGGAGACAGTGATAAATTTAGTTTAAATAAAATAGTGTAATAAATCAACTTGCTCAATGAGAAGATTGTAATTAATAATTTCAAAACTGAGTTTTGTCAAGAGACAAAACTTGCATATCTCCATTTCTGAATACACCTAGAACGACTCCTGTATTTTGTTATTCTCTGACATTTAAAATCATGTACAGGTCACTACAGGTTTGACTTATACAGTATCTTATAAATAGCAAATATATAAATTAATGTGCATATTGTGCTAATGACCTCTCTCTAAATTCACTTCAAGTGAAGAAGAGTTTATGTATTTTGGTCATAAATTTACTGTAAATTCTTTTCCTATAACTACCCCCTGGAGTCGTATTTCCTACAGGCATTTATAAAGTAAAAGGAATGCATACCAGCTGAAATTGAGATGAATTGTATTTATGACACTACCTGTACACAATACATTACTTGCAATATAAAACTAATCAAACTAATGTTACTATGAAAGGGATAATGTTCGGCTAGAGTTTTGGGAATTCAGGAAGAGTAAGGCAGGACCGTATACATGCTTTAATGGGGAGCAAGTATGTTAAGATCACACCAAGAGGTGCCATTTACCGGATCAGACAGAGCTCCCTGTTGGAAGCAGGGACATATGAGGATGCAAATGGTGCTCCTAGGGCAAATTCTGCACTGTAATTCCCCCTTAGGACACTCTGATGGTATGAGACACTCCACTGACACTGCTGATGCACCCACCAAACTATGACTGGGTGCTGGTACATACAAATTTTGAGCCCATTGAGGGCAAGACGGCAAGAACAGATTCACGGACCAAAACTGTTTCCAGTACTTAAAACATTTCTGGTGATTAAAAATGGCTACTAATTTACTCCTTGTTATGAGGTCTCATACAAAATGAAATATTGAGGATTACCCAAAATGAAGAATAGATCTGACTGATTTAGAAGTTTAAAGGGAAACACAGATTTTAAGTTTCAAAGCATATCCTCAAAATTAATGAACACTGGCACAATTAGCAGTCTCCATTTCCCCTCAAAGACTTTATCAACTTCATGTTACCTTAGAGCTGCCTTGAGAAGATAAAGGCTTTGATATATGAGAGGCACATGTGTACTTTAATGAAGCACAGCACTGAAAAGGCCATGAGGAAATAAAAAAGTCTGAATTTACAAAGAGAATTAGAAGATCAGTAAATAAGTCATGGTGATACCCACTGAATAATGAGAATAAAAGGAAACACTGAATAGCTACTCATTTAGTGAGACACATTCATCCAGTGCACTGAATGAGGTAGGAGTCCCACAGAGAAAACAGTGTGTGATCAGGTAATTAAAGACTGTATCATAATGCATGCACACAAGGAAGCCAAATTAAACTTGCACAGAGCTATCAGTGTAGCATTTCCTAACTTTTACGTATTTGACTTTGTAACCTTTACACTCTTTTAAAGGCAATTTTTGTTTTGCTTCTTTTAACATAGTCATTGATATACATTAACCATGAAAAAACTTATTTTATTCTTAGTGATCTAGCATTCGTGTAGCTCAGCTACAGCTTTCCAAACACTGTGGAAGTGTGGTTAGGTAATGCAGGCAATCAGCTATAGACTTGGTAAAAAGAAATTGAAAGTCTCATCTTAAAACTGTGAAAATATTCATTAAAATACTGACTCATATAAACCCATGTACACCTACGCACAAAAATAAGATATCCACTTTTCCAACAAGTTCTTACCTAGTTTGATTTTCTAAGGGAATGCAGTTTCTGTGTTTATGATGTCTTCTAATCTACATGTCTATTTGTTTGCCAGTTTCTCTCCTTCCAAATAATTCTGAATCTATCTGCAAATGGTAGAGCATATATAGAAAAAAAAAAAGGTGCCAAAGATAACTAGTTTTTATAGCTTTCATGAAAATTGATGACTAAGTAGAGATAAGACTCTAAATCAATGACATGAATAAATTTCAGGCAAAGTAAAGGCAAGCAGAACTTGGCCATTATGCACTCTGCTTTACAGCATAAATTATGGGAATCTACATTGTGATATGTGAACAGGTATCCAAGAATAAATAGGAAGTTATACAAATTTTCTTAGCAAGTGTTCTGTGTCCCTCACTGTTATCTCACTTCTTCATGTATTCATTCAAAACCTGAAAGAATTGGATACCCAGGCATGGACTGCCCATGGAGTCATCCCCATCCAGGGCACGCAAAGGATGTGGATATGAAAGGTGACCTTACAGCCATGCTTGGAACAAGGATCCTGCACAGACAAATTATGGTGGTATGAAAGTCTGAGAGGGCTATATTCATGACTAGCAATCCACAGAAATGTTTTTAGTCTTCTTTTTAGACTGAGATCATGACTACAGGCCACAAACTAGAAAAGCTAGATGCAGGGTCTTAGGAGTAGATTTCATCTTCTCATGACATTTCGACACATCCGGGCTTTGCCATTTATTTTCCTGCATGTTTTTCCAACCTTTTTCCCTCCATTTCCTCCTGAATTTAATTTTTTTTTTTTTTTGTTACCCTTCCCTACTCTTCTCCACTGTCAAAAGGTCATTTTTCTTATTTATTACCTGGGCTTAGTTACAACCTCTGAGCTAGTAAACTGATTCACATCTTCAAGCCTCACCTTAGAGAGCTCTCTTTCTAAAATTTAAATCAGCTTCCCACTGGAAAGTGTTTTTTAATAACATGTACAAAGGAAGTTTTTACTTTAGAAGCTGCTTGGAGCTGCACTGTGCATACAGACAGAAGTTATGATTGCAAGTGACAGAAGTAGTAGTCAATCCATTGATGCATTTGTAAAGATTTGATTATTTTTCATCAAATCTAACAGTCCTGCGTAAATGAGACCTATGCAACTCTGTTATGTGGCCCAGTTGTGAATCTCAACTATACATCACATGGTTTGAAGTCTTGAGAGTATCATACCCTGACAAGTTTTATGCAAAGCGAAGCTGAGCAGAGAGGAGAGGTTCAGTTTAACACCCTGAGATAAAGATACACCGTGGGGTTAGTGAGTGCAGGTGCAGTGAGCTTCTGCATCCCAACCTGCTAACTAGGAGTGGAACTGCCTTTTTGCAAGAGGTGTCCAAAGTGTATAGATATGTAAGGGGTAAAACTATCTGTAGACATAAAAATCGGTGGGAGTTCACAGACAACCTTTGGACAGTACAGAAGAAGAAAGAAAAAGAAATAGAATAGGTTCTAGGGGCTATAAAAGACTGTCATGAAGACCTCATAACAAAAGCATTCATGGAAAGCAGGTAAATTCCAACTGAAAATGAAAAACAAGATGAGAGATAGGGACCGATTACTAGGAACAAATATTCAGTATAGAGAAAGTTAACAGTGAACTGATCAAGGCTTGGTAATGCATCCATATATTCTACTTCCCTCCCTCTAATCACTGACTTTGAATCAAGATTTGTGGAAGAAAAATTTCAATTTATTCAGAATTTCTCTTCTTCTACTGAATTTCAGGATTAAAATGTAGCATTCTTTTTAACAGACATTTTTTGAAGCATTATTTTTGAAGGTGATGACTATCTGAAAGGACAAAATGACTTAAAAGAATCTGCAGCCTGAACTGCTTTTGCAACTTTAAAAGCCATCATCTTATAGCACTCCAAGAAAAAAGACTGTACAGTTTGTCAGTAGAAAATATTCAGTTAAATCAATGAAAAAAATTCTTCAGAAAAATGGTATCATAAGTTTCATCTTAAGATGGGATTTTTTATGGAGAATGCCAGGAATTAGAGTAGGAATGTATCTTTTATCATTAAAAATATGAATCACTGTTTTCTTGTTTTCTTGCCACTGTTGAGGCACCTATTTTACCTATAAAAATTTAACTATCCCCTCTGGTATAAGATAAAATGTACTGTGAGTCAGAACTGTAGGCATAATGAATCAAACACAGATTTCTACTTGATAAGTTACTGAGACATTTTAAAAGATGGCAGTCAAGCTCTTTTTGGTCTATATATGGGTCTTAAAAATAAAATTATTTAAACAGGTAACATTAAGAACTTAATTAAAATGGATGTATCAGAAAAAAATATTTCCTAAAAAAAAATCATGTGCCAGTTAACCAAGTTTGCATTGCAATGTTTCAGTGAATTATAACAGTATACACATATAATTTAAGGATTATCAGTTTTCTAGTTATTAAGACTCCTTAAAAGATAGAATAATCAGTGTGAATGGCTTCTGACAACCAAAGATAGAGCAAATGTTTTAAGAGTCACATCGGCTCCATCTTGAACATGATATTTATCACTGTTGCATATTTTACACAGTCTATTTCGAATGTCATTTCTGTAATTAAAATTTCATGCAGACGTATCTATGTTTGTGCATAGAGCCTGCAACTTTTTAGACATAAATTCACCTCAGCTTAGTGACAAACCTAAGCGAACATGCTCCTAAACATCTCATCGAACCTAGTCCCTCCCCCTTATTCCCCTCCATAACTTCCTTTCCACTATCTACTATTCACTTGGGTGGAACCTGATCAAACTTCTCCAGGTTAAAATGGATATACACAATGAACACCACATGCCAAAAGCCAAAAATCACTTTAATCCTTGCAATTCCAATCTCCAGCAAAATACCACAATAATTTTAAGACTCCCTCTCCAAAAAGAAGAAATAAATTCAAAAACTAATCATGAACCTCATAATTAGCCATTATCTGCCTTGAAGTAATTTTTCAATGATGTCTGTGTCTTTCACAGAGTACTGCTTCATTGGTTAGTTTTCTGCCGTGGTTGCTACAATTTTTTAATTGAAAACTCTTTGTTAGTTCTCAAATAAGTTTTATAAGCACTGATGAACTCCAACTCCAATTCTTTTCTTTGAGCAAAGAAGATTTAAATATAATTTCTATATTCTTTGTAGAATAAGAAGCAATTTTTAGTGGTGTAGATGACAGGAGATATCATGATCAGATCTTGAAATAATCCCTTCTGCTACTAGTTGAATTTAAAGTCTCTGAAGTCATGTAAGATATTAATGAGTTCTGTATCCTGCTTCAAATGTGCAAAAAGTTTTGGTTAAAAAATAGTATTATAGGCATATATGCTGACAAAAAATAAATTAACATTTGGACCTTTTTCTGTGAAACAGTGTGTGCCCAATCCAGAAATGTCAATAATAGGAAAAAAAGTGAGCTTTGATTCAGAATCTGCAAAGTTTCATATCCATAAGCTATATGGGTACCAAAAGTAAAATGAATATACAAATAGAAAAAATTATTCTATAAAATTAAAAAATGTTATACAAAATTAAGTTAAATATCATATAAACAAAATGTGAATAGAAACTTCCATTAAAATAATTGAAATAAAAACCTTAGTCCTCTGCACAATAGAAATAGTGACCAAATCTTATGTATCAAAACTTGTTCTACATTTAATTTAGTTTATATGTCATAAACAATGAGAAATGAGAAAGAGTTATCTATTAACAGCTTAATGGGAAAGAAAAATAAAATAAGAACAGGAAAGGTAATGAAAAGAAAAAATCATCACAACAAACAACAAAACATCAGCTACGATATAAGAGAAATGAGAGATGAATAATAAATGGTAATCTCATTATAAATCAAAAAGGGCAAATCACAGCAGATTCTAGTTGAGTGAAATGATTAATAACACAATTTCAAATCACAGATACTCTAGCTGGATATAAACAGGTCAAATTGTCTGGAGATGAGATGTTACAAATATACAAATGTGTGCCCTCGTGGTGGAGATAAACTAGAGACAAATGTTTCATTCGCAGTAACACATCGTTGCTGCTTTTTACCATTAATTCCCTGTCACTGTCCTTATTCCTTACTAGGGGCATGATTAGAGGGAATAAGACAGAGACAAAGCTTACAGGGGGGTTGAGCCAGTATTATCAGGCAGTATTGTAAAAAAGAAAAAAGCTGCCTTCAGCTCATCCCATTTGATCTCATAATTAGGTGCTCTGCTGCTCTGTTCCTGACAGACATTTTCATGGGGTCCAGGTGACGTGTGGCATGAACACCCCCCAGAGGAGCTGTGTGCACCCCTCCAGGGCTCCTCCATCCCCATGGTCAGCTGTGGACAGAAGTCTGTCACCATCTCCAGCGCACAAATGAGGGAAATAAAGACATCCCCAATAAAGAATCCTACCTTCAAGGAGCTGAGAAGACTAATTTTTTTTTTTTTTTTTTTTACATTTCTATCAATAATTCCCACTGTGGCACAAAGGTTAACAAACTCTTGCGACAATAGGGACAATATGCTCTGATGTCTAAAACAGTGGGCTGTCCTGTTCCATGGTGAAATAGCTTACCATTAGGAAGAAGCGATACTGATGGAATAGAAATCTATAAGAACAAACAAGTAAAACACACAAAAATAGGTATATCAGCTATTACCGATGGGAAAAAGACAGAAAGGAAAGATAAAAACCTGAGTGTTCAAGCCCTATTTTGAAACCATAGTAATATTTTCCATCCACTAGTCCCAATACACTTTAGAAATCATTCCCTAATATAGAAGAAATCTTCATTTAATAATAAATCTTCATAATACAGTATCAGACAAAATGCTTACGTCTGTCCCATCTATTCCAGAACATTAATGAGTTAAGGCATAACTATATCATATCTTATATATGAGGCCTAAATAGCTCTTAAAGACCCCCAACACCATAAATTTCCTCCACTGAAGTATTTTTGTTACTGGAGTTTTTCACAGAGTTTAAGAAAACTTCCAAGCATGAATTTGGGTCTGCTGCTGTTTCAGATGGACAATTTTCCTCCTATTTCCAACAACTTTGTAAGTCCTTAAAGGATTTTATCACATCACCTAACATTTTCTCATCAGCCACAATTCATATTTATCTTTCTACAACACATTTTTAGGTTGTGTTTGCTTACACGTCAGTCATTTTCATTTCTGTTTCCTATGCTACAGCTAGTCCAAATTTTACTTGAAGTAAATAAGTAAAACTAAGTAAAAGTGCTAAAAAAGTGCTAAAAGTGCTAAAAAAATGATGCAGAAGTTTCAACAGAATTTTCCAAAACTTAATTTTGACCCTTACAACTTATTGTCATACTGAAGTCTATGTGTGCATATGTATGTGCACATATACTTACATACATAAAGAGTATATCCTAAACAACAATAAAGCTTGGAAAACTGACTAAGAATTAACAGGCACCTTACAGGGTCTATGCCAATTTAGGCTGTGTCCTTTACACATTTGAGAAACAAAAAGCACTTGAATGGGCATAATATTACATACACCATCATACATTGTTATATACAGCACGGATGCAGATACATGTTGTCTATCAACCAGAAGAGGAGGGCAATGAGTTATCAGACTGGAAAAGCTAATTTCATGGGGTTTTTTGAGGAAGGCTAACTCTCAGTTCAATAACCTCCTCATTTACGTAAGTGCAGTAGCTGTCAGTTCATTAGCAGGTTATTAATAACACAGGGGTGGGAAGAAGGGTTGGAAAATCTCAGTGAAACATAAGAGGCTTAGCTTCTTGTTGCAAATTTATGTTAAAGTTTGACAACACTCAAACTCACAGGTCAAAAATTATCCTGATGAGGAGTCAGAGTTCATCTATATTACACTTAGAATAGTCTCACATGAATTAGCACAATCAAATCAGTGCAGATTTATAAGTAATTTTTACAGAATATGCTTTTAAAGTAGGGTAAAATCCCTCAGAACATTCTATTTTAACGCTGCATATACAACATTTTGTGTCTTTGTGGGTATGTGAACAAGTCAGGGATTTAAAGCATTGCAACAAAGTGAACTGATGCTTCGTGCAGTAAATCTGAAGTCAACAAGAATATTCCCTTTGCCCATAAGGTGTTATAATCGACCCCAAATCTGCTGTTCAGGCATCACCAACCAGCTTGTCTTGTCCAACTGACAGGAGCCAGAGTGGTAGTAGAAGTTGCTGTAGTAGTCGGATGATGGGGCTGAAAAATCTTAAACTAAAATTACACAACTGATGTGAATCTCAGGATTTCTCTTGTCTTGTCTAGAACTGAACAAATTTGTTGCAATCCACTCTTTCAAATGCCAGTCCTACTGGCAGATCCCAGCAGTTGTCCAACATCCACCTACACAGATAGGAACCTTTTTGAGTGGTTTTCAGACAGGATTTTGATGGGCTTAGGAAGGCAAAACAGACATTCAGATTATTTTTTCAAAATGGAGAGCAACTCTTCAACATTGAAAGCACTAGCTAGCATCAAGTTCTGGCAGGGGCAGACAGCTGGTGCCCAGGGAGAAGTGTAGGAGCATGGCAAGAATGCAGTGAAAATCACCAGAGTACCTCCAACCTCCATCAAATTTTGGTTCAGGGATCTCCTGGGCAAGGCTCAGAGTGTTAGATTTCTCTTATGTGGATTGGTTCACTTGCCTTTTGAACAAAACTTGCAGCACTTCCAGGCTCCTGTGGCCAGCTGTGTATCTTGTCTGTGTGTAGAGTGAAGGACCACCTCCTCCTGCTGAACTTGAATTCTAAAATAACCAAAGCTGTTTCCACTGGCTCATTACCATCAGCCATATGCTTCCTAAAGCCGGGTGCTCTCATGCTGATTGTGAATATGGTGTTACTACATCAAAACAGATTTGAGCTCTGTCATTGTACAGTCTTTTTACATGTGGATGCCTGAAAACATTTGGTCACAGATTTCAAGTTCTGCAAAAGGCAACAGAGGACCAGACAATACAGGAGCTAATAAAAAATACAGCTTAATTAACATTTTCAGAAACATTCCTTGTTGCAAGTCTGTATCAAAGATAGGAAGAGATTGCAGATGCCCAGGTTTCCTCATCTGTTTTCAGTGTTAGAAATAGTTGCCCTTGTTGGCAAGGGGCAACTTGGTTCAAGTCCCACGTGGATTCAGCAGCTTGTGCTTGAAACACTTGCCTCACCTCAGAATTCCTCTTTAATGTTCAGTTTTCTCTGTTTTTGGACAAAGATCGCCAAAACTATTTTTTTTACCCAAACAAAATATATTTTGATAGCCAGAAACCTCCTATGGGATTAATTCCTTTCCCCTGCTCACCCCTATCCAGCCCTCGTCCTACCTGTATCTCCCAGAAACATTACTAATATATTTCGAAATGTGTCTAGTAATGCATTTAGTAAATCAAAGTAGAAGACTTTGGCTGAGAAAACTTCAGCTGAACATTTCAGTAATTCATATTTCATTCAGGTCCTACGGACTTTCCTTGTCCCTTTGCTGGATGTTTGCTAGAACAATCAGCACCCTACCACATATAAGCCATCACACTGAGTTTTCCTCAGCATACAATAGCACAGACTCTGGTATAGTGAGAGATGTGCTGGCTGCAGTAAGAGTAAGACCTATTTGCCACAATGAGTCTGCAACCAGCAAATAGCCTAAAAATATTCTGATATTATCATGCCAGGTTGATTTTGGGATATAGGGGGAAAAAATGGAAAAAAAAAAAGAAAAGAAAAAAAGAGAGTTAATTTTTCACTATGCCAAAAGAGGAGCCTCAAGTTTAAGCTTTGGGAGAAACAGAAACAGACACAGTTTGTTTCAATAGGCACACCTTCAGTGAGAGGGAACTTGGACACTGGTGCAAACGTATGCTCTCAGAATCTTAATTTGCACTTCATTCCTGAATGAGAAAAAACCAAACCAAATCCCCCTCCTCTTAGATGTTAAATGCTTCCTGAATAAAACACACCTGTCCTGCTCCACTCACGAGCTGCAATGCTGAAAGCAGCAGTCAGAGCTGAGCTGTCCTTCCCAAGAGCACCTACTAAAGTTCTACCCTGTCTCGTGCTGTATTTTTTTTTATTATTTTGCGATTAGACCTGGCATTTTTGTTTGACATTTGGTACTTTGCTGGAGTCATTTAACAAAGTGAACATCACAGCATGCTATTACCTTACATCCCTAAATTGTATATTTTAATGGATTTTAGTCTGCTTCTGACCACAGTAGTTTGGGAAAACAGAAAAGGTCACAGAGGGTCATTAAAATTGGCCCCTTTGCAATGTAATATCTCATTCTTTCAGTCCACAGTGCTTCAAATACCAGACAGATATTTACTGCTCTTCATCTATATCAAATCGCAACAGTTCAGAAAGAAACTCTCCAGTATAGGAGCCAATTAGAAATAGCACATGATGGGAAGTACTTTTTCTGCATTTTAATTTCCTAAAGTGTTAGCAATAACCTGAGAATTTCCAAAGAGAGAACATATCAGCGTGATACTTGAAGTTTCATTACTTTTTTCGTCATTTTACAGAGAAATTTTTGGCCTCAAGCACTGCCAACACAAAATTACCCAATACTAAGGTTAGATTTGGTTCTTTTGAACAGTCTTGTGATACTGAGTGATAAAAGAAACCCAGGCTATCAGTACATTATTTTTGAAGCACTGTAGTGTGCTCATACTGAATGTTTTCCATTGCATTACTCTGAAACCATTACAAACCAAGTAAATATTGTACAACTGCAGATGTGTCATTATAAACCCCCATGTTTCTGAATTCTAGAGATGAAAATGAAATACTGATATTCAGAGAATGCTTTTTGTGCACTAACAGCTACTAAACCCCTTTCTCTGTTCTAGGGTGACAGCTCTAATAACAAAGAATGTTAAAGGTGTGGTACAGCACAGCCCAAGAGTACCAATGGACTTTCTTCCACTGGGGCAACTTCTCAGAAGGATTCAATACCACTCTGCAATAGTTTATCTATTGTGAAAATGAGTGTATAAACGAGTGAAGTCCCTTCTTGGACACTAGACTAAATTTAGAGAGCGAATAAACCCTATTGATATCTAGTGAAGAAAAATGCTCTAAATTGAAGATGAAGACCATGTTTTGAGGCTTTGGGGTTTTATTGTAAAGACAAACCTGGGTGAATTACCATTTTGCCTTCACCTACAGCAGTTATTGCCTGCAGTGGTTCATCAGACTGTGGCAGAAGGGTAAGTCGCAAGGTAAGAAAAACTTGTGTGCAAACCAAAGCTCAGAAGCAGGAGGTATGAACCCAAAATGAGTTTCTGCTCACAAGCCACCGCACGTGTGTAATTTTCCCTCACCAGTCCTATTTCCATAATTTTGATCACACCCTTTCCAGGAATTTCAAACATTTTAAACTAGCTGATTTTTTAAACTCATTTTAAGCATTTCTATTACCACATAAGTGGTAATATGTATAAATATGAAGCCCTTTGACAGAATTCTGAAAATTTTGAGAATGTATGCATGTAGAAATGAATCATAATTTGATAGTCAGAAAATATGCTAACAGTGATGAGAATATATTGGAGTGTCTGCTGGAGTTCTGAAGAAATCAGATGACAGGCCACCAGTTATTATTTAGCATAACTCTGACAAACACCAAGGAACAAACTCAGTAAAACTTACGAAGAACTGGCCTCGTTTCTCTCTCTGGAAGTTATGGTACAGTTGAATTTGCTTGAAGACAGAGATTTTTGACACATACACAACTGAGGCCAGGAGTGCTGAAGACCCTCTCTGCCTTACACAGATCATTGTTTTGGACATGGAAAAAAGCATAAAGCACTGGTAAACAAAGGAAGGCCTGGGAGGAAAGTCAACACTGTAGGATATGAATTCAGATGAAACTCAACATTTGAAAATACTCATTCAACAAAGTGAAATAGGAGACAAGATTTCAAGAATGTGCAATTTATGAGCATATGCAATAAAAATTGGGCAAAAAAGCTAACTACAGTGACAATTTAACGGTCAAAATGAAAAAAAAAAAATTCGAATTTTAACAAGAGGGAAACTTCCACACTCAGGAGAAAACATGAACAGGGCAGAATCTGTAGAAATCCAGCTGGCACTGGCCTGGGAGGAAATCTCAGCAGCAGTAATAACCTCCAGCAAATCAGATATCTCTTATAGGAAAGGATTTGGAAAGAGGACAGTCCAGGATAAGGACAACAAGAAATGAACATTTTTGGAGCCCTGATCAGATGAGTTTCAGACTAACAGAAAGCAGGTGGCAGGAACATAAATAAGAAATAATCAATGGTGTTGTAGAGGTAGAACAGATTTCTGCTCAAATGTTTATTTGCTTTGCAGCTGTGAGCAGTAGCTGGTCATATTAATAAATTGAAGCTTTAATGGATGTCAAAACAATATAGAAGACAAACTATTCCTGGTATGATTTTTAAGGCAGACTATTCAAATTTTAAACCTTCCATGAATAGGACCAATATCCAAATATCAAGCCATATTTTCAGATGTGCATGATAAGTAATATAGAATCATAGAAAAAGGAAAAAAAAAAAGACCTCCAAGACTATCAAGTCCAACCCTATACCAAAAGAACGTGCAACTCATTTTCACAGTGTATCATTATTGAAGCCTGAAACATTGTCCCCATTTTAGAGAGAACTCAAGAAACTCAAGCTTGAATTTCAGATCTGAAGGCTCAACGTTACTGCAAGATTTTGAAGTAGAACCAATTTACCCACAGCAGAGGCTAAAGGGCACCTTCCCCATCACATGTGGGAGGAGCACATTCACATTTCTGGCATTCACATTTCTGGCAGTTTTTATGATCAATTGAAGAAAGAGAAGTTTCCTGCCCTGATTCCCAGGAATGCTGCCTGAGAATATAGATACTCTGTGTGTGTTTAAGGTGATTATACTTATTTTCAAAGTGTCTCTTTCAAACACTTGACAGTATTCTTGGCACTGAGGTAGAATTTAAAGTAGTGGCTCAAAAGCTTCACCTACATTCATTGTTTAACGTAACAGCGACCTGACAGAGAGCTTCTTTTGTAAGGGAAAGCAATTTCCTCTGCACAGCCCAAGCACGATGGACACCAGTGGGGCTGGCACTGATATCTTCTGGCACTGCCCAGTGAGAAAGTAGCTACAAAATACATAATTTAACCAAAAAAACCCACCCTAACTTTTAAATGCTTTATTACAAATTGTTATTTTTCCTTTCTTTCGATGTGGGTCTTCTTTTGGTGGACAGAGATTTTCATTTATTGTTCTATAGGAGAAACACAGTTGTGTATGCCCATGATAGTGATCCTTTGAATCTAGTTTTGGAAAACTCTTTTAAACTAAGAAATAGTGCAAGTAACACAAAGCACAACATCTTGGTTACCGTGTTGATAAGGGTTTGTTTGGTTTTTTTTAATGTTGCATGCAATTATTTTTTAAAATTTATCAAATCAGTCATTTTTAATTTTTTTCACTATGCCAATACATGAGTATGATATATCCAGTCTGAAACGGTCACAGAATCATAGATTGGATTGGAAGGAACCCTAAAGATCATCTAGTTCCAACCCTCTGCCATGGGCAGATACACCTTCCACTAGACCAGGTTGCTCAAAATCTCATCCAACCTGGCCATGAGCACTTCCAGGGATGGGGAAATGGTGTGTGTGTACACAGGGATGCTCAGAAGTAGGTACATGTACCCCATGGGCACAACCTGTGTGTATGAGTGTGCACTTTCAGTTATAAAAGCAAAACCAGCAAATCTGTGTGATTCCATGTGTTTTGGTTCCATTATCATTGTCATTGGTGTATGTCAGGACTAAATCTGCTGAAGCTTTGAGTCAAATCCAAACACAATCAATATACATCAGGTTTTGGCTTAAATATTAAACAACAACAACACAGATAAATGCTGAGAGGGTAGGCTAGGATTACAAGGATAATTTTTCATTGCCTCAGAAGCTCAGTTAATTAGTACCTGGAAATCTTTAAAAGGTGCTTCAGAACAGAGCTGGTGTTGATAACATTTCTGGCCCTGTATTACTGGACAAAAATGTACATAAATGTAATATTTGGAATATGTCTATAGAGAGAGCCTGGAAAGAGGGAAAAGACATTTTTAAAGTCTGAGGCAAATTGTTTTTAAGTTAGATAATCACACTTTAAAGGCAAATTTAATTGCATGTAGAGGCAAATACTTTTAAATTGAATTATAAAGCACTCTCTGAGCAACACCAAGTACAGGATTAGATTATTTTAAAATATCTTGTACAGTCTAAAAAAGAAAAAAAAATTCTCAATTTTTCATCACAGCGGAGGTGACAGAGCCAAGCCTGGGGAGGAAGCCCTGTTTCAGACTGGCCATATGAACAGTAAAGTGTGACTGACCTACTTGTGCCATTTCCAGTAATTAAGTAGCACATCTGTCCTTCAAATGGTGCATGGTAATGAACAGTAAATCAGGAGAGAGCAATGTCTTTGTTAGACGAGTCAGTCCACAGAAAGACTCATTGCATCACTGAATTCTTTTATCTTTTAAGTAGACAGCAAGTAGGGCAATTGCTGGGTGCTGCAGGCATCTCCTAAGCATGGCCAGGACCAGGTACATCCATAGCATTCATCCCTCTGTCAAGGAACTGGTTTTCCGACCTTGGTTGCATAGTTCATTATAAATCAAATTACAGTAGGATGAACCATACCAGCTCCCTATGCCACTGAGGAACTGCAGCCACAGAAGGGGCAATGCTCCTTGAAATGCAATATCCTTCCTAGGTATTCTGTACAATAAAATTGAAGCAGATATTCCCATTTATTATTTACATCATATTACTCCTTCAGACACCAGTCAACATTCACTGTCTTTACCCAGCACGAGCATCTCTCGCTCTACAGACCTTAAAATTTAAGCAGGTCAAGAGAGCTGTAAGAACTTTTCCACAAAAATCATTTACTCTCTTGAAAACTGTTTTGACATCATTGAAATTTTTAATGAATTCAAGTCAAATCTGTCAGAGAGACTGAATCAGATAGACATTTCAAATATTTTAAAAGGATATTTTTCATTTCAAAAACCTGTTTCAATACATGGCCTAAAAAAAGACTATTTCAGTTTGAAATTTGTTTAAATTGAATTGTAGTAAAAATTTCCTAAATACCAATGTATTATCTTTTTCTGATTAAATAGTTCAGTTCAGCTGAAAAGATCTAGGTATTCCAACTGCAGAGGTTTGGGGTTTTTAATGTGGGAAAATTTTATTTTTAAGAAACAGATTTAATGGTATTGCAGAGAAAGAAGCATCAGACAATAGAATTGCCTCCCTTGTGACTCTGCTAAACTATATATGCTATTGAAGAAAAAAAAATAACTGAAGTATTGGACTTTTTTTTTAAGATTTATTTTCTTGCTTGAAGGTTGCCAAAAAAACTTCCATCCTGCCTGCATTTATATATGAAAATACCTTGAAGATCAGGACCATTGCTATTAATCTATCAATTACCAGAGCACTTTGAGGCAAACCCAGATGCTCTGGAAAGACAAATAGACACAATTTCAGGGGTTTCTTCTTTGGTGAACAGTCTGAATAACTCCTTTGAGATTATGTTTCTTTTATCCCTCTCCTGTGCTTTCTCTAACAACCTTGGAAAAATCGGAGTGTGATCCAGGAAAACGCACAAGCAGATATAGCTAATTTTAAGCACTTAGGTATACTGACTGACTGCCTAAACCCTGAGTTTATTTGAACTTGGTAAGAAAGAAAGCATTTGGATATAATAGCTCTCAAAGAAAAGTTGGCTACAGGAGAGAAGTGTAAGAGATTGTGAAGTAAACCTTAGAAATCAGATAGCATCTTTGCTTTCCTTAATTTACAACTAAAGAATATGTTGCTTTTGAGAAACAATAAGATGAGGAAAGGAAAAAATGAAAATAAGAGAAAGCTAATGAGAACACGTGAAAGGGAAGAAATCGAGCAAATTTCTGGTGTGTGCAACAGAGCAAAGATTTAAATAAGGAATACATTAACTTTACCCTTCCTCAGAAAAGTGAAAATATCCCTTGGACCAATAGTTTCACCTGATTTTTATGATCCACCCACATACCTAAGTAAACTGCTTTTAAAAGAAATATTTTCTAAATAGAATACTGTCAGTCTGCTTTCTAAAGACTTGATGTGGTGAATCTCTACACCTGTAATAAATACATCACAAAATACCCTTTAAAATACACTTATATGAGAAAGCAGGGAGCTGTTAAAGTAGTCTGTGATGCCACTAGTATTTACATTTGGCCAAAACCCATGCTAATGGTAAGAATTTATAACAGAAGATACATACATGTGTATAATGCACATGAAAAGTTTAGGGCTTTATTATTATTTGAAGAAAAAAATTATTATCTTGATGAGGAGTTAGAAATATGACCAACTATGTACTGTCTTCTGAAAGAATGCCACAAACCTTAGGTAAAAACTACATCGCCGTATGTTAACATCCCATCTTTGTAATGCCTACTGTTCTTTACAGTAACAATATACACTTTAAAAAATTTAAAATAACTTTTTTTTTTTCTCTAGCTCATCCCCCTTTAATTACCTTTACACAAACTTTTCCATAAGGACAGGAAATGTAATCTCCATGGCAAAAGGAGTCTCACCTGTTGCAGGATGAACTCTGCCTCTGCCAGTCACGTTGAGCACTGCAAGCCAGTCTAAGTTTCCATCTACTAAATAACTTGGAATTGGCAAATCCCATTGCAGGAACAAGGGGCCCAAGGGAACCATTTCCCTCATGGAAGACACAGGGATGTCTAACATTACAGCTAGAACTACTGAAAAGGAGCTCAGCATTTTCTCATAACCAATATGCTTTTTAAAAACAGGTTACCAACCAAGAGACAGAGGAGATTTTCTGGTACACACTCAGGCATCTTAATGTTCAGATTAACAGCAATTCACCTTACTCAACACAATTCCTCAGTCTGGATGTGTCACAGACTAAAAGGAATAGACTATATTCAGTGTATTCTTTATGTGGGAGCTCAAGGAGAACTTCATTGATTCTGGCAATAAAACACTGTCAGAAGGAGCAGTGCTGGGACTGGTGGATGCTCAGCAATGTGAGAGACCCCTGGAAGCCCCTCTTAATGGAAAACATATTGTTATTTCAGAGCACCAATTACCCCTCACCCCACATGACTTACAGCAGGGATCTGAGACTGGAAGAGATCATTCAGGCATTCAGACTTCACAATCCTTTTCTGGGATCAATTGACCTTTAGGCTCATAACTTACTATCCACCCAAACAGACTACAGTGCAACATCCATCTCACTGTAAATCTAGCTGTGCCAAATGTAGTTCCTTTTTTACTACAACACACAGTCATAGTCATCCTTATCATCAGGAAAAGTGATGTACAGCTTATTGTAGTGTTAAAAAAATATCCAGAGATTACTGTACAGCAATATCAGAGCATGAAAGAGATTTAAGATTGCTTTGCTTAAGCTTTATGAAAGGCAGACAACAATAAAAATAAAAAGGGGGGGAAAACCTCCTCTCATGGTGTTTTCTCAAGTGACACTTGAAATACTGGAACTCTTATACTTATCTAGGACAAACCAAACACTGAATGTGAAAAAAACACTGTAGTTCTGAGGTAAAAAGACCCTTGTAGAATGACACCAGCTGTATGGAAATCCCACTGTAGCGAATATTACCACTGCACCAGGCATAAATAAGGAATTCACTCAAGGACACATTGATTGCTGTAGATAGCACTGCTTATAAAAGCACAAAGCAGTAGTAAATATCACCTAATCCACATTGGCCATGAATACTGAAGCTGAAAAACTGACATGATAGAGAGAAAGAAACGGAGAAGAATATCTGCAGCTTCTCTAGAAAAACTATGTTTTAGCACAAATGCACCTCACATGTTAGGAGAGAATTAAAGGAGTGAAGTCCTTTGACCAGTCTACACAGGAAATTTAGGCAATGCAATGTTTCCTTCTGGCTTTGGAGTCTGAAAAAATGTGAATTCAGTTAGGCAGGTCTTGGGTCAAGTCCAAGGAGGACTGTGGCGTCTTGTTAGTTATTTGTTATAATATTTATGAAGAAGTCAATTGCAGCCTTTTGCAGAGAAATTCCTAACAAGAAAATTTTGGAACTATAACTTCTGACATAACGTGAACTTTTGAATGTAAGGCTGTAACTATACAGTAGACACATTCAGAATCAGAAACATTTCTCTCTTTTTTTTTCTCAAATTTTGCAGACATTTTCATGAGTTTCTAAAATTCATCAGATCCTCTGGCTGCAAACTTCTGCTAATCATCTCTGAAAACCTTGGCAATTAGCAACTGGTTTGCTGCATTTAAGAGCAATAAATATACTTTACTTCCTCTACTACTTATTCTTTCTGGTTATCCCAGAAAAATAATAAACACAGCTTTTAGTCACCTGAATGTGTGAATTTCAAGTGGTACTATGAAGTAGCAGATGACAGGAAAAGAACGGAGGAAACAGCAGTGTTCCTTACATACAGCTCTAGCAACAAATGAGATCAGATGCTTTCTGCTCATCAACAAAGAAGAGCCAGCTGCAGAACAGTGTAAAATCCATCATATCCTGCTAAATAAAACCTTCACTGGAAGGGTGGAGGAAAGATTAGAGGAGTTTCTATTATGGAATTTATAGTGTGATAATTCTTCACTCTTCAGATTGAAGAGTACAATTCCTAATACTTCCTTCTTTCCTGTGATCAGACAGCGAGGCCTAAAACCAGTAACAAAAATGATCTGCTTCAATGGGATTATTTCCACAAAGGAGGGTTTGCAGAACAAGAGCTTAAGTAGTCCACTCATGTGGTGTTCCCTGAGAGCCTTCAGGGAAATCTTCAGAGAGAGGCTTTCTGCAAGTGCTGTGTAAATTCATTTAAGAGGATGGGTCAGACACTCAGTTGATGCAATTCAAAACAGTGTTGTTTGTATTAGCTATTCTCTAAGGTTTTCCCTGTAAGATCTGACCTGTAGAACCAGCTGTATATTAACATTATACTTTTTTGCTTCCACAACTGATAGGTTTAATAAGCAGCCATCTCTTTTCACTGTTCCTGCTATGAAACAAAACAGAAATACAGTCTGTAACAACAGCAAGGTCAACGTGTACTGTTAAGAAACAGAAGAGCAGTTCACTAGAGAATGGAAAGGATGCTAAATATTTCAAGAATCTGCTGCTTAAATAAAAAGAAACCTCCTGTGCATTAAAAATACATTTATTGATCCTTTTCAGGATTCAAGAGAAATACTCCCAACAAAAGAAAACTTAAAAGGACTTTTCTGTTGCCAAAATGGGTAGGCTTATAGGACTGTCTTTGGTAAATGTAGCAGAAATCATGAAACATAAGTAAGAAAAGGATTTGGATCCCTTCTTTCTGTTCAATATTTAACCCAAATTACAATTTAAGCATTGACAGTGCAAGGAGGGAATTAAAAGAGTCAGATAAAAAGAAAAAAGGTTTGTTACTTAAGACATCCTAGCTAATTTATACAGATAGAATTGTTAAAAAAAAATAATTAAAAAAGACCCTTTCTGTCATCACTTGACAGAAACAGAAATCATATCCTTTACTCTCAGTGTACTCCTTTTATCTTTCCTCTCCTTCCCTTAGCGAATATGAGTCAAAAGTTACCACTGGCGAAACAATCTCTGAAACCCTTTGAAATCCCAAAGGAAAAGAACCTGGTTTTATTTCTGCTAATATGGATTCTGGAGTAAATTCACCCCCAAACCTTCTTCCCATCCCCCAAATAAACCCCATAACACAAAGCACCGACCTTCCTCAGCACATCACATTTGGACTATTTCTTTAATGTCTTTTTGCCTTTGCAGTTCTGGGTTGTAACTTTCACAAGAGACAAAGAGACAACTCAGTTTTGGGAAGAATGAAGAACTCTGCTCTTGGTACTATTAAAAAAATAACTGTAATGATTTACGCAGTACCAGACTTAGAACCTGCACTGTAAATATGAGTCCAATCTGGGAATTTGGTGGGCACATTTTTAATATGTATGGACAACCCAGACTCCAGAGTTTGATCACAAGGGGCGGTTGGGAAGTGAGGAACTCTAATATTTGTTTAATGCATTTCTGTGGAAAAGCCCTCTGGTGCCTTAAAGGGCCAAATCAGTACATGTCCTGCATTTATGTTCCCTATCTTTCTTGTCCATATATATCTGTATATATTCTTCAGTTAGAAAATGTCAGTGTATATAATCTGAAATGAATACTGATTCCAAATGACCCACAGAAAGAGTTGGCTTTTCTTTATGGACACCACCAGTTTGGGAGGCCCAGCAGACACAGGAGACCATAAGCCACACAATTGAGACCTGTTGACTGATGTATGAAGGAGAAGAGCTGAAAGGTCTTGACACGCAAGAATGGAAACCAAACTGGGCTCCTGTTCTTAGCACCTCATTTAATCTGCCAAAGATTCTCACTAAGGGGAATAAGGCTCTTTGAAGCAGATTAATATGCTTGGCTCAGTAGCCCAGAGAAGTGGATGCTACTGATGTATGCCAAGAACATCAAAATCTTGTGTACTTGAACTTCCTAGCAATATCTGCCCTCACCTGCTTTTGTTGTGAAGCACTGAAAACACCAGGAAGAATGGGCCAGCTGAGTAGCATCAGGCACAGCTACTAGCAGTGACTGTTATTAAATAATTAGCAGCATGACAGAGACTCACAGGTTCAAATCGTTCCTTTCTAATTTTTTTCCTCATATGAATAAAAAAATCCAAGTGTTTTGAAGTTTTAACTAGGGAATTAGAGCCAAGTTTCCATGTTTTACTATTATATCACATATAATTGAAAATATTGTGCCATATGAGGCCAAATTTGACTTTAAGATCCAGCATCAACCAATTTCTTCCACAGATGGAGCTTGCAAGACACACTCTCTTACATGTCCATACCGAAAAGTAATCTATATTCAATTTGGCTATCAAAGGAGATTACTCACCATCACAACGTGACAGATTTTAGTGATGCTTTGTGATAACCATTAGTTTTAAAACTGATTTTGATTTCTTGTAACTTACTACAATAATACTTACTAATTAAAATAATCAATTAATTACTTTGATCTGTGAGTATATCGGGAAACAAACAAAAGCTTTTAAAAATAAATATAAAAAGAGACAAATCTATGACAAACATAATTTGGGTAATTAAAATCCAAAAAGGACCACCCAGGTATTTCTAACCCTGTTCATACTTTATGTCTTCCAATGTCTATATGTATAAAAGTGATGCAGAAACCATACAGTCATTGCTGAAGTTACTAATTAAAATGCAGAACTATGTAAAAGGGAAGCATGGAAAACATTTCTGACATCTAAAGACAAGGTAAAGGTATATAAAGAAAGAGTTTGCAGAGCAATGGCTAAAAGACTGGCATAAATTAACATTCTTGTGTCAAATATCTGAAGCAACTGAACTTATCTTTTAGCAAACAAAGCTAAAAATATGGAACAGTTACTTTTGCTTTCAGCAGGACAAGTGTTTTGCATAAAATGAAATATTCATAAAAAAATGTGGTTATAAAAATAGGCAACTTATCACTGCAGTCATAAACACCAAGGGCCAGGAGATGTATCCACATCATAGGGAGGGTAAAGCATATTCTAGCACACTGTTGTCCCCCAGGACATATTGATATGTCCTGAAAAGCCCTTCAGATATGCAGGATATGTGCTCTCTGCCTGCCAGATGGGCCAAGTCTCCAGCAGGAAAAATACAGTGGAGAAAACATAAGAAAACTTTTTCCATTAGTTGTAATGTTTCTCAAAAGCTCTCTCACAATATCTCTTTCCAAGCTTTTGATATGTTTGCTTCAACACTGTGCAAGTGCATTTAGCATTCACATAAATATGGGAATTGCTTTGGTTTGCCCACCAACATGTTAAAACCCTGTAGAATTCTCCCAGAAAAGTGAATTGGATGAGGCAAGATGCCAGGGGAAGAACAAGCTGATTTCACATTTCCCAGCACAGTTCAGCTCAGACGAGGGCTTTGCTGGAAGATAAAGATTTGGCCATTCCTAATTGATTGGCAGTTTTATGAAGGCTACAAGTGTAGGAACTCAGCTGGAACTGTCATAAATTGCTAATTGTCAAAAGTGGGATTAAAATCAGGTCTTAGAGGGGTGTGGGAAGAGTGTAGGGTAGTCAAGGCATTAATCCTGACAGCAAAACCTCAAGACAAAGTTTGAAATAGAGTTTTCTTTATGAATCTTACATTATTTTCTTTCCTTTATGGAAAGGCAATGCACTAGAGAGGTCTTTGTCAAATAACGTGCATGTGTGTACAGAAATATTGGTTTCACATATTTAAATTGAAAGGAAGAAAACAGTGTTCTTGTTTCACTTGGTTGAAAGACCGCAAGTGAGAGAGGGAAGAATATGGCACTCATTAAGGTAAAATGAAGAATTTAACATCTTTCATAATAAGTGAATTGTCATATCAAAAGTCTTCTCCTCAAGAGCAAAACATATGAATCTATTTTTAATTTACTAGATTTATGAATTTTACAACATAACCTGGAAAGGCAAGAGGAAGTAGGGGGAGGAGTGGAAGCTACAGAATTAACAGAATAAAATATTAATATGTAGGCACATAGAAAACTGTAAATGTAAAATTAAAATATATATTAAAAAAAAAAGAACTATGGGGCCTGTGGAAAATATGTGGGAAAGAAACAATTTAGTGATGCTAAGCCAATAATACCATAATGTTTCCTTTGCTTCATATGCTGGTTTGAGTTTATAACTAATGGTTTTTCAACTGTTCTCTTAAGGAATTTCATTTAATTGCAAATGATAGAAATGAGATTCACTAAGGTTTCAAAGAAATGCTCCAAGCACTTACAACTTCATACAAGGCCTCCAAACAATCCCATGAAATGTTGCACCTAAATACATGCTCATGGCTTACCCCTCAATAAACTGATATAAAACCTCTAGGAAAGAAGGAATCAAATCCCAAGCCTCAAAAATCAAAATCATTACATGTGCTTCTCCTGGCCAAGGTCCTGTGACTGAGAAGGATGAGCATTTTAGTTCCTCTGTACTATTTCAGAGTTAATATCAGCATGAGGGTTGGGAGGACAGGATGAAATTTCCCTACAAGAATGATTTCTGATGAAAATATTTACCCCAATTTTAAAGTTATGAAATGCCAAATGTACTGATTAATGTGCAGATAATACAAAGATATTGTCTATGATTTTATCCAAGAGATAAAATACTGTTTTCTTTTCTTTAATAGCCATTATTACTTACTGATCCATAGATCAGTTTGAATTTTTCTGAGCAAAGATTTCCTGGTATGATAGAAAAGGACTAATGAAAAATTTTTAAAAAACTAATAAAATTATCTGTGTTGGTAAAATTAACATAAGCACTGCACTGTTTTTCTCCAATTAACAGGGCAAATACTACCTATAAAAATGGGTAGAAAATGTGAAAATAAAAAAAAATATTTTCTAAATGTTAGCCTTATAATGTTATGACACTTACTAGAGGAAAACTGCCTCAGTCTCCAATACAGTTGGAAAAAAATGAAAACAAGAAGTAGATTTTCAGCTGGGAAAAATATATAATTTAATAAGGCTCCTATGTTCTGGGGGGTTGTACAATGCCTGCAGAACAACATTTTGCCACTTGTGCTTTTTCTAGTGTCCTACAATAATATGAATTGATTCTGGGAGTTTGTTATATGGGAAGAGGGAACAGAGATCTGTGTTAAGCAAGTCCCATGGGATCAAATCCAGCCCAGTGTAAATTTGTGTCTCTGCTGTTGCCATGATGAGTAATGGGACAGACCCTCAGTGACCCCAAGGTGTAGTTTCTATGAATCCATAGGGTTGTGTTGATTTTCAACCACTGCAGGTTTATCCCAAATACATCTGTCTGATTTACATTCATTGATGTGAGTTGTCCTGGGCTTAGAAATGTTTCTGGGTATGAGGAATGGCGTTTCAAACACAAGCACATGAGTTATGGTCTCTTAGGAAAAGAGAGAAACTTCTCAGGGTATACATGTGGCGTTATCACTGTTATTTAGTACTATTCTCTTCCCTTTAACCTAAATACTTACAATTTCCTTCCACAGGAGAAAAAGTTCATTTTCTATAGGCAGTGAGAAAGGAGAGATATTTATTTAGTTGTGTTAAAAGGATCTGTGACAGTCTGGTTCTTGTTTTATATTTTACTTGGTGACAACTAAAGATACAGCCATCATTGTAACTAAGAATTTCAGAGCATTAAAAGTACTTAAATATAGGGGAAAATGAGTAGTTAAATCAACTCATTACTCAGTAAATAAACACTAAGTTCTTCAACTTCCAGACCTATAATATTTCTACTGTCATACTTGATAAGATCAGTAACTTATTGAGTGCACATAGCTTTCATTAGTGTAAAGTAGCATAAACTTTATTGTGTTGATGCCTTAAGCCCCTAATGGTTTTTTTATTTTTCTAATATTTGTAAGACTGGTAAGAATTGTAGGTTTTAAAAAGCAGAAACCCCTTTGTCCCCTTGTTCCTTTCCCTTGTTTACACATTCCCTAACCCTTTTACCCCATTCTATGCCTTCTATATCAAACCTACCCCTGAATTCAGTAGCAGTGTTTAGTCTTTTGTCAAGGCAAAGGCCTAGACTGTTTGGAGAACAGCGTATCAGGGCCTAAACCACAGAGTACGGTCAAAAATTAGGTAATCATGTACCCTTTGTACTCTGATGAAGTTGAAGATGATGAAGTAAGTGGTCCCAAAAAGACCCCAGACCCAATTCTCAGGGGGAGGGCCCGGGGCGGACCAGAGGAAGGGCCAAAGGGTGGACACATCTGGGATTGGATAGATAATGCTATAAAATGTAACCTCTCGGGCACAGCCGGGGCGCGCGTCTATATCACCTACTGCCTTGACAAATAAACCCTTTCTTATCTCACCCCTAATTAACTGCTGCGGAGATTTTTTTCAGCACCAAAATACACAGGCAACAGTGTCTAAATATTAATTTAATGAAACACTTGTTAAAGCCATTGAATTAATGTCTAAGATGTTTAAAGATTTCCTTTGAATAACTGTAAGCTCGATAGGATTTTAAAAATGCTATATCCTTCTCTCTATTGTGTACAAACAGAAAAAAACAGAAGGGTGAATAAACACAGAAGACCTAACTTCAAAAATAAAATTACTCAAGGTATCCATCATACTCTTAAAAATTCCTGTGAAAATAAGCTTGCTCAATTTAAAAGTCCTCCAAATTTACTAATATTCCACATAATTTGTCTAGCATTGACAAAAATGATAGAAGACATCAAATAGTGTGCAAGCAGGGCCTCCTTGAGAAGAGTACAGTGATGGGAGCTACAGAGCAGACAATGAATGAGTTTAAAATGTGTTACACTCCTTCTTCTCGACGTAAGTAATTTAATGCAAAACAGCAACAGACACATTGATTAGGTTTTTGTGTTGATTTCAATGAGACTCTTGGTAAAATAATGGAAGTGTTTCCTGGCACCTCTGCAGGGGAAGCCCACCAGAGAAACCTATTAACATTGAAGACCCTGCCAAAATGCTGCTGGACCAAAGACACCAAGGTTTCAGAGTAGCTTTGGAGTTTTACAAATGTTTCTGGAGAAAAAGTCATCTAGCATAAGCCAATATGAAGACTTACTACTATAAAGCTTACATTTTATTATTCACAACAATAAAAGCATTCCCCTTCTATATATTTCAGGGTTTGATCAGTGTTAACACCATTAGAATCTCCACATTATACAAGGGCAATGAACTTGTACCCACCTATGCCAGCAAGCAATGCCCTCCTTCTCCACAGTCTGCTCTGCTTCACACATTGCTAAGATACATCCCATTATAGTAATAAAAGCCCCATGTGCTTCCTCTGCTTATTTGGATGGAGAAAGAAAAACAGACATGGACTGAACTTAAGTGAATTAAAATTAACCTAATAGTCACAGTAATTTAATCAATGGCAGGTGGTCTGGTTGCCTCTGTCTACACTTTCCAACTGGAAGCTTGTGTCCTGTTTGTAATAAGTATTTCTAAAGCTGTTTACTAACTCAGGGAAAGGAAAATGAAGGTCACTGCTAAGTAGCAATGGAAAAGGAGTTTCACAAGCACTCAGCACTGAAGTGAACTCTGATTCTGATCTGTGTACTGAAAATGCTATCATTAATTTCAACAAGACCAGTGCAAAATATCTTGGAAAATCTGAGGCCAACATGTTTCTTATATTTAAAAGTATTGACTGGTTGTTTGTTCTTTCTGATTTTTTTTCTCCCTCGTGTATTTCTCCTTCAACAAGATTTAAAAAAACCCAAATATTACAAAGAAAGCTGAAACATATCTTGAGGGCATCAGGATGGAGGAAAGCATTTTCATATCAGCAATGTTATTTTTATAAGGTTCAACTTAAGAGCTACAAAATATTGCAGATGTGTAGCTGGAAGGGTCAGCAGGGACAGCCTGTGGAGACCTGATGTTCAAATTGAAAACCTTTTTATTTTGACTGAAGCATGATATGCTGGTATCTAATCTTTATCATCAGCTTTATCATAAAATGAACATAAAGCAGCAGAAGGCTACATCTACTAATTGCTTTTCAACAAATAATGCCTTTGGGAAGGGCACAAACAGCAGCTTTATCAGCACTCCCTGGAGTTTGGTACCAGATTCACCTAAAGAGGGATAAAGGGACCCATGCTGGGTCCTCCTGTGTCCATGGCTGTGGGTGACCCACACTGGGACAGGAACACCCTGAGGGAATGTACTACCTGCATTATGCTTCCTATAAGTCTATCCTGCTGAGACCAAAGGGATAACTAGCCATAAAACATTTTTTCCTTTTCACCAAGCATCTTCAGATATGCCTAGAAAAAGTAGAGCAGTCTTCTGCACTCCAAATTATGCCATGCTGTTTGTACTCCTCACGTGGAAAAACACTGGCTCAATACAAGTATGCAAGTCTGAATCTAAATCAAGGCAAAGAAATTTATTTGAAATACTCACTTTGACATTCCCCTTTCTCTTTCAGGAATCTATGAAGTACTAAGGAGAATTTGTATCCTGTCTTTGCTGCATATGGACAACAGCAGCAGTAATTCATACGTTCCTCTAAGATTAAACATTTTTGTGCTACGGCTGCAGTCTCACTGAAGTAGGGGGGAAAAAAGACTCTGCATGCCAGAAGATAGAACAGAAATATTTGACTCACTGAGATCAAACTTTGAAACAGCAATGCATTAGTTGTGACAAAAAACTGGCTCAGATCAGAGTAGTCCTTGTCCTAGAAAAGTAACTATATGTTGGATTCAGCAGTTTTATGAAAAAGAGACATCTTCCGTTAGTTAACTAGCATATTTTAGCAACTGTATGTCAATTTAAATCCATTTTACTTTTGAAATAAACCATTTTTCATTTTTGCTCCAGTTAAAGAAATAAGCTGAAGTCTGAAGATTTTTCTTGATATTATTTCCCTTTCTTTCACTATCTTTCTCTGTATGGTGTTTTTAATTGAGGACTTCAGGAGCTTTTAAGTTAAACAGGATTTAAAGAGGAACCAAGCTATTGTTTATTGAAAAAGAATAATGCAAAAGGAAGGTCAAATTTTGATATCTTGATCTTTAAAGGAAGTCAGAGAGGCACTCTGCCTGAAGAGCAAACTCCCCAAGTTGCCTGTGCAGATCAAAATTTACATTGAGGTATATACTAAGTACAGAGGCAAGACAAAGTAGTCTCTATCAATAATATTAAAAAGGTTAAAAGAAAAATTATTGCCGTAATTAAAAAATTTACTTCAGGAAAGTCATTAATATGGTAGTTCTATAAAATGATAAGAAAAAAAACACAAAATTTTGACTAGTGTCCCATTTTCTGCAAACTGCTATTTGCCTCACCTTTTGGAAAAGTTATACTTAAATTAGTCAAAAAAAAGTCAAAATAGTCAAATATATTATTCTTAATTCCTAAAAATCTTCATTTTCTTAGATTTGTTTCAGTATCTTGGTACTGGGCATACATAGAAAACCTCAGCTGTTATTTAACAGTGGCAGTAAAGGAAGAGACATGCATGAAATTCTGAATTTAAGTCATCCAAACTCTTTCTCTCTAATTTACACCTAAACCTGAAAGTAAGCAGACTCTGTTTGAGACCACACTTACTAGAAGCCACACCTTTTATTCCACCTACTTGAAGGAAGGCAATTTTTTTCATCCCTTTTGTAAAGTCGCAGCTCCTCTCACTGCCTGCAATCCCCTTTTCCATTTAATCTTCAGCTTTCCATCCTTTGCAGTTATCACCTTTATCTTTCCTCTCCTACTTTTGTCCTTACAGACCAGACCCAGCAAACTAAAAGAAAAAATGTTTCAGATAAAGACATGAAAATCATGGGACAAGATGCTTTTCTGACAGTCCGCTTTTCTCTGTGCTTTGTTTCTGCTCTTTAGGCTATGAACTCTTCAGAGTTTATTAAGTCGTAAACTTTCAACCTACATTAACAAGAATTTTCGCTTCCTCCCAATGCCAACACTAAGTAATGAAATTTAGGGAGGTAGTGATTAGTGCTGTGATAACATACAGTAGCAAGGAAAGTTGTATATAAATATATAAGAGGTATTTTTATTAGAAGTTTTGGAAGAAAGAAAGGTGTATCTGTTCTGTATTTAGCCTAGATTTCTGCTAATATTTTTAGGATATTTTTGCACTATGAAGTATAAAACAGCACTAAGGAAGGCAATATTACCCACTGCAGCATCCAGGGAATAGAAAACATCGTATGGATGATGCATCTGTATCAATATATGACTGATTCAGAAGCAACTAGGTTTAGGAAGTGTTTATATTCATGCCTTCCTTAAAAACCTTCCTTAAAAAATGTCTTTTGGAGACATTTGCAAGTCAAATCTATGTCTTATAAATACAGTTAAAACATAGGTCATAGTCAGGCTTTCAAGATAAATGGATGTAATTAGAAAAATGTAGGCAGAAGTAACCTGAAAGTAATTACAGATAAATAAAACCTGGTCAGTATCTGGAGGTTGGGTTCTGTATTCATTAGGATAATTAGAGAAAAACTTGGATCACTGACCAAACAGAAGAAAATTTTTGGAATCCCAGTACAGAACCAGCAGCAAGTAAGTAGCTGCCTTCAAATGTGAATAAGTATTAGAGGCTTGAAACTAATAAATTAATAACAGAAGCCCTCACTCATTTGCATGGAAAAGAAGAAGTCTATCAATGTTTATGTGAAATAGTTTACTAAATTTACTTATTTTAAAGCAAAAAAATCAATTCTGTCAGACTTAGTAATTTCACATGTAATTTTCATCTGTAAGAAACAAGTATTATGACTTAAGTACTAAAAATAAGCTGTACACAAAAGCATTCAAAGCCAGTCAGAACTTTGTATGCTTCCCTTGATATTATTTCTTGGTTGACTACCGTATGGTGTCTTGGTTGATCTTATTACTTGGTTGACTACATATTGACTGTTCAGACAGTAAAAATCTGAGCATTAAGAAGTCTTATTAAAATCAGATTTTAGCACCAGAACCTCCCCTATTTAAGCAGTTCTAACAACAACAGACAGCATTACTGAGGATAACAGAGAGGGCTTCAGGAACTCCTTGGAAATCTGGGCTTCATCTCAAGCCTCACAAATCTGTTTATCACCTTACAGGTGGAAGCTGTAATGTTTGCAACAGTCAAATGGCAGCTGCCCATATTCCCAACCTGATCTGGTATTAGTCAACCTTAAATACTTCCAAAATTATTGTACTAAATTTATATTTAAGTTTAAATTTTATTTATATTATCTTCTGCTAACTAGTGCTCCACACAAATGTTACCTCAGACAATGAAATAGTTTAGTTGCCATACCTGTTTTGCCTTCATTGATAAGGTTTGATAAATATCCAGTACCACACCCTTTGGGTTACTATTTGTCAAAAGGTATGGTTCAATAAATTTAAATATATTTTCACTTTAAGGTCTTTTTCTCAGCTGGGATAAACAAAGAGAAATGATAGCATGTAATACTGGCTTACTAACACTGGCACATCCCCACACACTCCAACCATCTTTCTTCCCATTACTTTCAATCTTCTTCGTGAGTGGAAAAGACAGGGTAGAATTCAATCTGTTCTATATAAAATTAGACAAATTGCCATGTATTTTTAAGCTCCTATTGCTCCAACACAATCTATGTAATACTGACCTCACATCTCTTGACATGAGAAAATCGTTCTTCTCCAGTCCATGGACTTCTCATTCCCTGGCACAGATCTGAAAAAACTTAGCTATAATTTCCCCTATGCATTTACACATTTTCCTTGGCAGAGATTTCTGCAGCACAGTACGAGGTCAGATTTAGATCTTCCCTCAAATTCCATCATCCTCTTCTTGTCACAACAGATAAAGAATAACCCAGCCCTTTTGCCTACTCAGTGCTAGTTGCTCTGCTGACAACAAAATGTTTCTGTGGTTTATTCTTCTTTATGTATTTCTGAACCTGTGGTGCTATGAGCCAGTAGGATATATAGGTTTTGAATACCAGAATATACTTTTTTGCGTGAAAAGGTAAACAACAGTGTCCTTCAGTTGGGCCCAAATGTCATGTAAATATTTCTCACATGAAGTAAAAAATAGAGTTCAGGTTTACATACAGAATTACAACAAGAGTCTCCCTGTGTTTTCTTCTTGGTTGGCCTGAGTAGAAAGTGAAACTGATTACAATGCACTTAAAAATAGTTCTATTGAGTAAAACTGTGATATTAACTGGGCCAGGCAGGATAAACAAAGAATAGGACACTGCCATTTTATCATTTGCTGTATTGCAGTATGATCATTTTGGATTGACTTAACCTCTCTGTGCCAGCAGACTAACCGTAGTGATCCTCTTTAATAACATTCTCATGCTTTTAAGTTTAAAAAGTGATTTTTCTATCTAAACAACAACATTATTTATGATAGGATTTTTTTCTGCAACATAGCATCAAGCATAGGGTTCCTGTGTACTGTCCCTTATTGATGAATTGTGATTACTGAAGTTCATGCTGGTATTATGCTGGGAAGATAGGAAGTAACTAGGCCATAAGTATATATTTTCCTTGAAGGAATCACACATTTTCTGTTGCAAATTCTCAGCACCTGTGGGTTGGGTAGGAACACAGACCCCCTCCTGTTCCTGCCCTCTGTTCAGTTCTGGGCCCCTCACTACAGGAAAGACATTGAGGTGCTGAAGCATGTCCAGAAAAGGGCTGGTGAAGTGTCTGGACCACAAGTCCTATGAGGAGCAGCTGAGGGAGCTGGGGGTGTTTACCCTAGAGACAAGGAAGCTCAGGGTGGATTTCATTGCTCTATGACTACTTGACAGGATGTTTGTAGCCAGGTGGAAATCAGCCTTATCTCTCAAGTAACAAGTGATAGGACAAAAGAAGTGGCCTCAAACTGCATCAGAGGAGGTTTAGATTGGATATTACAAAAAATTTCTTCACTGAAATGATTGTCAATCACTGGAACAAAGTACCCAAGAAAGGGGTGGAGTCACCAATGTTGGAGGCATTTAAAAGACATGTAGATGTTGCACCTGGGGACATGATTTAGTGGTGGGCTTGGCACTGCTGTGTTAACAGCTGGACTTGATGATCCTAAAGGTCTTTTCCAACTTAAGTGATTCTATTATTCTGTTTTATGTTTCCTCTTTCCCAAACTGCTTAGACTCTGACTCATAAGTTCCCTGGAAATGCTTCCTTTCAGCTGCTCAGGAAGAAGCATTTAGAGAACCAAACCATAGGCGTTTTAGGTCCAGAGATTGAGCACATCAACCTTAAACTCAGTAATGATCTCTTACATGAATTTCAGATATTTCTGCTTTTTCTTCCTGCATACTTATGATATTTCAAACACATGATCACTTCCCAAACATTCTAAAAAACGGTGATAATTTTAGAAGGTTTTTGAAGTTCACAGTTTTCTTCCCAGCTCACACTTTTTTCAGGTTCTTAGATCTCACACCACTTCTTCTGTAAGGACATTAAAACAGCAAATTCACTTTCTTCTCATTGCTAGTTAACACCATTTCACTTTCTGGAAGCTTATTTTAAATGTTTATTTTAGTAATTCTCAGAGCTCTTCTCAGGGTTATTAAGGAGTCTGATAGCTGATGCCTAAATGCAATGCTCAATATGCTCTTACTTTCTCCCATTTTATTCTGATCTACCTTTCTAAATATTAATTTTAAAACTGATGATAATTCCCCTTGAACTGGGAATAAGTCTGATATGTCTTTCTTCATTTCTGTTAACATTGATTCAGCTGATCACTTAGTATTCCAACCTTTCATATGTTTGAGTATAGCTTACTAGAAAAATTTATCTAGTTCATGACGGACAGAAGTCCATTAGGCAAGCAGCACAGATCAGGTCATGTAATAAGTGTGCATTTGCACATCAAACTGCATGACAATAAACTCTACACACACACACACCATCAAGCATAACAGCCCGGTGAGATGGGACACCTGTCTGTCTGCCTTTTATAGATACCTCTTAGACCTCAGCATAGGGCCCTGAGCTCCCCTGAGGTAGCTATTAAGCTTCTTATGACTGAAAATTTTGGATATTTGAAAGCTGAAAATTTTTTGACACTTCATTAAAAAAAAAATTAAGAGACTACCATACAAAGCTAATGAATTACACTGCAAACCCTTAACTTCCATTTTTAAATATTAAAAAACTATATAAATAACAGAAACCCTTCTCCATGTTTTCATGTAGCTGTGTAGATAGTATCTGTAATGATCTGAACAGCTGAAGATCAGAGGAACCCTAATCACAAATACATTAAGCTACTGACTGTGGTCATAATTTATTTTGAGTAAACTTTTGCAGGAGTATCCATCTGCAAAGGTATAATGAAAGGAAAAGGTCTTTGGAAATCCATCAGGCTGGTTTTTGATGGGAAGTGTCAGCCACTGAAAATATCAAAATATAGCAAAGACAACAAAGAACACAGGGCAAAAAAAATTACTGCAGTTGTATTCTTTGATGCTGAAAAAGCCTTTGATACACCTGTAAGAGAGTACAGGGTAGATTACTTATCTAAAGGTTTTCTAACTAGAAATAAAGTTCTTTAATATTTTCTCAACTCCATTTTTGTAATAAATACATAAATATTAAAGCCCAGAAATACCTGTATAATTTGTTGGGAATAACTTTTTTTGAGAAACAAACCTACCAAAGGGTTTGTGCATTAGATTGGCCTTTAAGAAAGAGAAGATCTCAGTAACTATGGCACAAAATCTCCTGACTATTAGATATATTGGATTGTTTCCACATAGATATCCACTGTTTAGCAAGAGCTCCTGTCCTTGGAGATACGCAGACTGCCACAGAATAATAAACGTACCATCCAATATTCTACTAATGATATCTAGAAAGTAATTTGTGTGGAGATTATTTCTACTGGAAAGTTGACTGCTGAAGGTGTCTGTTGCACTCCTGAGGGTGCATAACTTTACTTATTATTTACCAAAATTTGTGAACCTCAGTGATGAAACTTCAATTGAATAACCTCCTAAATGGATTCTTCTATTTGACCTTATGCAGTTTCATAGACTTAGTTTGCACAAGGGAGTTCACCACTAGGCCACTCAATTCAAATCTCATATAGTTCTATTTTCCTACAGTGCTTTTCTAAGGAATTCTAGTATTTGCACAATAACATCTGTTTTCTTTTCACTGTATTGTAGATATATTTGTACAGACAAGCAACTTGCTACAAAAAAAGACAGGAATTACATTTAATCCGCACAAAGACTTAATTATAGTTCTTTTTTGTTTTTTCCCCAGACCAAGTTGGTGTTCAAGATAAATATCATTTTCTTAGGCTATTCTTATGATGAAAAACTACACTACAATATTTGACTGTGCAAATTATTCAGCAGCAAAGATCTGCCTGTACAATGATTTTAACACTACATTTGAATTACAGAATTGAGCAGAATTGTTTGATCAGGAGTACTCACCTACAGACCAGTAGAGGAAAAAGGCATACAGTGGCATGTATAGATCCAGCAGGGAACTAACTGTAAATATGCACAGAAAAAGAAGTCAGACACAGTAGATAAGAAAATCATAATCTCTATTAACCAAATTAATTTTAATTACAATCTGAAAAATACATTTAAAGTAATTTATGATACTGGCTTACCTTTTGCACTAATTAGGCTTTCATAATAAAAGTATAGCAATAGATTACTTTTCCAGGAACTTTTGTCCAGATTTTAAAAGAACTTTATGTGCCCACTTCCCTGTCAAAAAAGAAGCTGTTAAGTAATTAGGATTTCAAGATCTATTGGTTTTACTATCTGAAGTATGATTAATTGTTTAGGGGTTTTTTACAGCAAAAGATAAGAAAAGTGAAAGCGCTTTTTCTGTTGCACAAAACATGTCTTATTTGCTTGGGCTAGAATCTGTCCCCATGCAGAGAAAGATGTAAAAAAGTAACCATATGAGGCCAAAATAGTATGACTATTGTCCCTGAAGACATCAAACTTCAGCTACATATTACTAGCATTCAAACATAATATTTCAAGGCTTGAAATTACATTTTTAAATAGAACAGAAAAAAATCTCATTCTTTGGCAGGAGTATTTGAACTGAGCTCATTAAAACATCTCTTGACAGGTTATATTAAGTGCTGCAATTATGCCTAATTTTAGTTTAGTACAATATGTTAATTTTAAACAGTTTAAGAGATCGTATCTCTTCTGGCCATTTTCTCCTTGCTTTGAAAGCACACTTCACTTCTACCCCAGCAGTAATCATAATTTTACATTGGAACTAGCTGCAGTTCTTTAGCTCTTATATGGCAAAGAACAATTTAATAGACACATTGGCCTTACTCTGGTGAAGCCCACAAATTTTTTGAAGTTTATTTAATTTAATATCACTACAAGGACAGATAGGAGAGACCTGGAATGTGTCAAAACATAAGATTTTATCTTTCCTTAGAAAACAGCAACAAAATTCACACAACATACATGGCAAGAACAACTGAGAGCTGGGATTAAACATATAGAGTGTGTTCATCAGCTCTCTAGGTGAATAAGTGTAAGAAAGATTCTTTTCCATAAGAGAGTATTTGTAGACATGGAAGCAATCCTTGTGGTCTTTGTTTGGTATTTTTTTCCCCCCATGTATATGGGTCTGAAACTGGTAATCTAATAGAGCCAATTGTAAAAGAGATTAGGGAAAATATGTTAATATTTTACTTTGTACTGAACTGAAAAAAACCCACCTGATGATACAGGTGGAGTTGTGCACTTTGGGCTAATGTAGAAGGCAGTACTTCACATTTTCATTTAAAGAGAAAAGACTAATGATTTTAATTTTCTCTTTTGAAAGGTGCTATAAAACATAAATAATATAAAGCAATGTCTGCCTGGTTTGAAAATTGAGAGATGAGAGTTTCAGATGCAAATTAACCTATAAAGCCCAATTCTGAGTTCTTATGATGAAGACATTTAAGTTTCATGGAGCTGTACATGAAATCAGGAGTGGTGAACCTTCCCTCCTGTACCAAATACCTATCACAGTCTTAACACAATCAGAGGCATGAGACACATAGCAGTGCAGAGAGCAAAAGTTGACAGGGAAAAGATGAGAGAAGGCCACTGGAAGTCCACTGGACTCCTAGTACATTGGTAATATTTTTTTTTTTCAATATAGAAAGGGTGAGATAAAAACTGTGGGTGAATCCTAGACTGAGAATCCCAGGTAAGAGATGGGAATCTTGCATGGGAGCAGCCGTGAAACTTTCAGGGAAAGCTCAAGATCAGACAGGATGATCATCCCACATCAGACAGAAGATGGAAGGGTCATTACTCATCATCTGAGAGATTAATTTCAGAGCAAAGCATCTCACTTGCGGCCTCCCACTTTTCTGTTCTTCTATTTTCCAGTTCAAGAAGGAGCACAGAAACATCAGTTATATACACTTTTTTTCCCAAGATTATGGAAGAAAATCCTAAAAATCCAACATCCTAAGAAATGTCTGTTGTTGGGAAAAGTACAAACCATAGACAGAGGTTACTTTTGCTTGGCTGAGCTGGATGTCCATGTCACCTCACTGCTGAGATTGTCTCCCCTGAGAGGTGATAGATCTCTCAGACCATGTAGGGGCTGTTTTTAGGTTAATTCTTTTAGTGAAAAGATTTGTAAGTCTTTAACTTCAGGCATACTGAAAACAGTCAGTAAATAAAAGAGGATAATAATACCAGTAGCAAAACCAGTACATCATGAAGTTGGAATAGACACTCTGTACATCAATAGATAATCACATTACACATTCCATATGAACATTTCAGACTTAATCAAAGGCATTAACTTGACTGTCAAGCACTAAAATAAGGAGGTTTGTTTGATAGCAAATTTCTTCACCATGAGTAAATATCCTTGTGTCAGACTCCTACATAAGTATTGATAACTAGATTTCCACATTAAGAAAAGTAATAGAGAGTTGCAACAGATGGGCCAAGATTTTCCTATGAAATTTTAACAAATCAAATTATTAAATACGATTATTCTTTTTGCTACCCTGGATTTTTTCCCCAAAAATTTTAGTATAAAATATTGTATGTTATAGATTTGATCTCTTAAGGGAAGCATAGCAGAGAGAATGTGAAACTTTGGGTGCAGTAGGAATAGCAAATTACTTTCAGAAAACATCCAAAAGTGCCATTTCCACTTGGCCACCCTCTTGCTGAGCACTGACAATGGAGCTCAATGCTGAAGTAACTTTTGATTGTTTAATGTCTTTAATTATTTTCCTTTGTGCTTTCTTTGCATATGCCAACTAAAACTGGGACACTTTTTTTCCAGTTTCATACACCAAAAAGTTTCTACATCTTGCACTCCATGAAAATGCACCATCTTCTTTTCAAGTAGCTTCAAGAGACAAAAATCAACATCCAAATATTACAATAGCTTAGAATTAGAATTTTTCTTCTCATAGCACTGAGTTCTCCTGAGCACACTCACAGTTTCAGAACTGCATTTTCTTATAGCACATCACATAGAGGTCTCTGTACCTGTCAATTCCTTCAGGCAGGTATCTGGATATACTGACAGGGTCCTTTTATGCCTGGTACCAGAATAAAACCCTCCTCTCTGGTACAGAGGAGGCACAGGCAGAAGTTCAGATAGTGGCTCATGTCAGTGTGAGGTTCTCAGGGGTGTGTAAACATCTAAATACCCTTGCAAATATCAGCCTTAGAAATGGGTCTGGTGAACTGATATCGGTAGGATTTTGAGATTTACAGACATTGAAAACCTGGGCCAGGAAAAGAGAAGGGTACACAGAGAAATCCTTTTGGATACTGGTGTGACCCACATATATTTTCAACTTGTTACCAGAGAACACTATATCTGGATTTGTTTACCTCTGACCTGAAGGAAGACTTCTCAGCTCTATGTAGTGTGTGAGATACAGTCATATTTGAAATACAACTCATTTCAGACCATATTGTCTCAATTATCTGATGATACAAAGGTGGTTGTCGATGAGGTATCTGGCAAATACTCCACATCAGTGATACTGGCACGCTTATCTAGCAGATGTTTAGAATGAAAGGCTGACAGTTTTTATGTGATAATTAAATCTTTTTAGTTGACAACTGCAGCTTAATTTAATTTTAATCAAGAGTAATAACCACCCATAATTGCTATTATGGTGAGACTCCATTTTTACCTAGGGCCTGAAGCAAAAGTGAACAAGATTTTGCCTGTAGATTTTAATCTAAATCTTTCTGATCTGAGATATTCTTCTAAATATGCTAATTTTGAAGTACTTCCAAACAATAAATAAATTAATGAAAAAGCAAAATCACAAATCAGTGGAAATTACTGTATAAAAAGGAATTGAGTATGTGCTCCAAGACATGATGAGGAAATACAAATCCCATGTCATTAGTGTTGTTAGGAACAGTGGAGAGCATCTAGTGTTCAGGGTGCTGTTTGCTCAGACTGCTGTGGAGCCACATGAACCCCATGTCTTTTGAAGCCTTTCCAAAATAATTTCAGGTGTTACCTGTTTAGTGTTGTGCGATTTCAGCCATGATATGTCAGCTTTTGACCCAGAACATCTCTCACAGAGCAAGAGCTCAAACACTAATTGCTTCTTCCCAGGGGTCTGTGCCCAGCACCTCCCGTTCAACGTGTGGCTCGAGCAAGTTCCCAACATGCACACAGCCTGTTCAGAGCAGGCAGGTGTAAGAAATATCTATTATTTTAAATAGGTAGAGTTTCTGAATGTGTATTTGCTTACTTCTGTCCTTTCTACCCTCATAAAGTAAAACCTGCAGTAGAGAGAGTAGCCCCTGAAGAACGAATTATATAGTAAATACGTCTCTTCTACCAAGGATCATGTAAATAAGTATCTTAGAGGAAGCCAAGTGTGGGTAAGTAAGATTGATTCACATTCACTGATTAGACCCAGGGGGGTCACATCCAGGAATTAAGCCAGAAAATGATGGGAAAAATAGATTAAAGACAGGCAGGTTCCTCACAAGATTTCTCGCTGCGCTTCACACCTGCTCACAGGTGGTTGCATGACCATACCTGTTCTGAGAGCAGGTCTAGCTCCAATGATTACTGCTGCTGACAGCAGACCTGATATTTTATGTAATACAAAAACAAGCATGGGGTTTAAATGTTTCTTATTTTCAAGAGCAAGCACAGTGCATATCAAATCAGACAACTCCTGCAAGCAAATATGTCTCAGCTTATTACAGAATCAGGTAACAGAGGCCAAGGCAACACAGACTACACATGGATAATTTTTCCCATGAGGAACGTGCTACAGTTCATAAGAGAACATCAGAATATCCTCTACTCATCACAGAAATCTAATAGATAGGAAACTAGGTGAGAACTGGAAGAAGTCAAGTCTTCCCCCAGCGGATGCCAGCTGAGATTTATGTCAGCCAGTCTGCCCTCATGAAGTGACAAACTGACTCCTCCTGATTTTGCAATTGCTAAAGTTGAGGCTCTGACACCTGTCTAACCTCACTTTTGTAGGTTTATTAAAATCTTGAAGTTAATTTCGAGGTAGCAGATAGACTGTCTCAAAGAAAATAACTGTCATCAGTTTTAAAATTTCCAGCTATAACAGTAGTGAGCATCTTAGATCATTTCCACATTTTTAGATATCTGTATTCTTGTGGCAGTTTTATTCGGTTATTTTTCAGCTGCTTTGTGCATTTAGTTTACATACTGTATTACATGCACTAAATAAAGATGTACACATTCTTCTCTCAATAGAAATAATATGCAAACATTATTAGGAATTTTCTGAAAAGGGACAGGAACAATTCAAGAACATTTCTACTAAACAAAGTACAATGAATTCATCAATTCAGATAAATTTTGAAACTTGATTAAGTATGTATCTTCCAAACACAAAAACTAATATTTTTAATTTCTCGTCAGCTGAGAAGATATAAAACAATGCATCTTTCCAATTAAGCAAAACCCACAACAACCAACCATATAAAAAAATGAAAAATTTTATTTTTAAGCAGTTGAAATTTGGTTGGGAACTTTGTTTAAAAAAACAAACAAACAAAAATGAGGAGGGCAGACACTAAAAGGATGTCATGCAAAATTTTCATCCACCAAAAAATGAAGTTGTGTCATAAAATGTGAAATGGTGAAAAAGAGGTAAATTGAAATAGTCAGCACTTCTCCAGCCTTTTGGTCTGAACCTTAAGGGACTGTGCAACATTTTATGTTAACATAGACAGGGAGTTTGGCAAGCCAGGTTTGGCGAGCTAGGCAAGGTGGTTGTCCAGGAAAAATTAAATGAGGAAAACCGAAAAGAAATATTACTTTTACATGTTGCCTTCTAATTAATTTTCTTTTTAAAAATATGTTTAACAATTTTGTTTGTTTGGGTTTTTTTCCTCCTTTATACTTTGAAAAAAGGCAGAAATTATGAAGAAATCTGATGGGTAAGAAAGAAAAAGTTTCAGGACACAGGAAAGCTGACTGTGGAGAACATGTGCAATAAAGAATTAGAAGCACTGCTTACAGGACAAAATGGTCTTGCACTTCAGTGCTGAGCAAGGGAGTGGCAAAAATTGGGAATTTAAGTAACAGCTCTTGGCCACAGCTACTTTAATGCCTGTCTTTGCCTACTGACTTTTGGAAATGGGTTTAAAACTCATTGCAGAAGAAAAACAGCCCTAAGGCTAGGAGGAGACCAGACCTAGAGTTTTCACTTGATCTCATTTGCTGCTTCACACCTTTTCAGTGCAGTATGGCTGTGCTGGCAGGTCAAATTATCCAAAGAACTGTGGCCAAAATGTCTTTAAAACAGCACTGACAGCACATTTTCTCTGGAAAAGACCTGATTGAGTAATTCAGAACCATACAAAAATGTACAGGTTTTGACTGAGCTTGTATCCAGAAATGTTTTCTTGGCTCCATCACACGACTTCTGGTCAAAATTAGGAAGAGATCCCTTTTACATAGCTGTATGCCAGAGCAAGTATCCGGGATGTGGCCTGAAGGAAGCAGAGCTGAGCTCCAGATGGAAAGCAAACTTTAGAAAATCTGTCCATATCAAAGACAAAAGGAATGCCTCAAAAGGAAATGTAGTTTTGTAGGTCACTTATTAAATAAGTGGAAGAAGAGGCTAAAAGTGAGCACTTAGCCTTCTGGTATACAGCCACAACTGATACCATTCTGACCCAACTGTTCAGGTAGAACAACCTCCAGTACTGACTGCAGTGTGGTGGTGAGAGAAATATTTGTTTGCTATGAGATGGTTCAGTGTATAGCAGCAATATCTGATGTTCTAATAAAGCAGGAACACAGTTTGAAGACACAAGTTTCAGGCCGTGTGAATTTAGTGAAATTTAAGTATACTGTTGGTTGAGTTCTGGAATCTGAGTGTGTAAACTGAAAGGGCCACAGCAACAACTCAAGACATCACAGCAGGAACCACCCTGAAACTTAACTGATGTGAGCACAGGAGGCAGATTGGGAGGATTCTGAGGCAAAGCTCAAGATTTTTCAGGTCAGTGAACCAAGACATCAAAGAGCTAAAATTATTGAGAAAAGGTGACTTCAAGGGAAGGCACAATGCTATTCTCAGAGAAAAAGGTCCAGGTAAAAACATCATTAAGGAGAAATATTTCTGGTACCATTGAGCCCACAGGGATAACTGTGAATCATATGTCTCTTTCCTCTAGAAAAATAGTATATGGCACAAAAGACTTTCCTCATTACACCACAAATTTCAGATGTTAATGGCCAAGTTTTCATTTAAGCCCTTGATGGGTAACATTTATTTGCTCTTTTCTGACTCAAATGACATTGGAGAGAATTAAGTTTTAAAAAAATTTACTTCTCTTTTTCTTAATGCAAAACCTATTTTCAATATCAATGGTTATTTAGCCCTATTTTCAACATCAATGTGTATTTAGGCCTTAATTACAGAAGATACTTCTGCAAAAAATCTTGAATATTTGTGATTAGTTCCCTCAAATAGAAAACAGAATAATATTTAACAATCAATGTACTGGTAGCACGCAAAAGGTTAAATTCAACATTTGATCTTTTGACAAACACAATAGGTGTTAGTACCTTTGCCAGAAGATAACTTCAAAAAGCTGTTTAAGTTCTCAGTTTAGAGTTCCTATTCATTCCTTCTACAAGAAAGTACACTATTACTGCAATAGATCACCGAGGCTGCTTTTCTCTGATGTATTGTTGCAATATATCATAAGAACGGTGTCTGGCAGGAACATGAATTTCAGACACGAACCTACTTTATATGTTTTATTTGAGAACACTTAAGGAAAATCAATGTGGAATTCAAGAGCTGGCACTCTAGCTTAAGAAATTCAGCAGACTCTTAAAATGCCAGAGGCGTCACAAAAGTTTAAGAAACTATGAACCATGAAGGATGAGATGGGCTACCCACAGCTGTTCATTTAGTGAATGGAATACCTAAAGATTTGGTTGCATAAATTCTTCCAACTTCTAGCCATCTCTGGGATCACTCTGAGGGTTTAAATATTCCTCTATTGGTCAGCCTTGCTATTTCCCTCCCCCAAATAATTATGAATAAAGCACTAAATTTTTAGAGGCAAAATCAATTAGGTGGTGTTTTATACTTCAGAAGGACACAATCGTGCACAACATATGGAAGCCTTAAAACCTGCCTAATTAACAAAGAAATTATATGAAGTAAAACATGTTTTAGAATACAGCAACAGATAATAGCTTTCGGCTCCCTCTTGGTCACACTACAGAAGTCTCTGTTATAGAAGGATTTGAACCTAATAGACTAATCATAGACTTGGCATCAGCTCCATGCTCAACTTCAGATCTAAAAACATAATGATGATGTCCCAAAAGTGTATGTAAACACACAAGTGTGGGGCTGATATGACAATAAACACATCAGGCTTAAACTGAAGGCTGCTGCTGAAGCTATGCTGGTCAATAAATGAGACCATCAGAGCAAGTTTTACATCCCACAATTAGTTACCAGACTGTATTTATTTAGAAAGCAATGTCATATGAACATTTTCATCGCCAAGTAAGCCTAACAGGTCCATACTCTTGCAATGGGTTTCCTGTCAATCATGATGGGTTTCACAGATAAGGATGACCAGAATGTTGTGATGTGAATGTTTCTGATATCCAGCCAGTTTGTCTTGGTGTTTGCCACCCCATTTGTGCAGGGAACAGAGCTGAGCACATTTTACCAGTAGCAGCATTCAGAGGCTAAAGTAAACCCTTCTATTTTGTAATTCTGTCTGTGTGGATATTCTAGGGATTCATAAACTTTAAGGCCAGGAGAACCATTAGATCATCACACTTAATCTCCAGTACACCACAGGCTATTACATCCAGTTACTCCTCTATTAAGCTCAATAAAGCATAACCATCTTTCTCCTAAAGCACCAGTCTTCATTTAAGGTATCAAGAGATAGACAATCTACTATCTTCTTTGCTGTTTCTTTATAATCTGAGGGCTAGACATCTTCATACTTAAAACTATTTGTACAAGTTGTCATTTGAATTTCTCTAGATCAGCTTCCAGGCATGATTCTCACCTGCTCGTCTCTGAGATTAAAGTGGATAGTGGATTTTTGTATCCACTGTCTTCTCCACATGAAAATACTTGCAAACTGCAATCAAATCATCATATCTTCCTGAGATGCTAAACAGATTTTCATTCTTTAGGTCTTTCACAGCAGTATATTTTTCAGCTCCTAAATTCTCTTCTGTAGTTCTTTCTGTACCAGGGTAAGTGGTTCAGCAGCTTATAAAATATATCAATACTAAAAATGTATAAAGTGTTACTTTATCTGTCTCAGCAACGCTGGACAATCAGGTAAAAATAATCTCTTAAATTCATATCCTATCCAAAGATAACTAATTTCTTTTATTTGTTTATATGTATTTATTTATTTGCAAGGAGACATGTCACAAAGGGACCTCATGTTGAGTTGCCTCCTGATTCTGAGCCCTGAAATTACTCATTCAAATAACATCTAAGCCTTTCTGCTCTCCTTTAGAGTAAACCAAATCAAAGCAACCCTCTGGAGAGCATTTTAAAATTCAGATTTCCACATTTAAAAAAAGAAAAGGCAAGACTTTGACAAAAAATGTACAAAGACAGAGCCTGAATCTTCACCCTTTGCACACATCACTGTGTACTGTACAGCACATTTTCATAGGTCTGCATATGACAGCCAAATTTAGTACAAGTTTGCTCAAAATTCAGCCTAAACTGGTGGCCTCTTCTTTATTTTATGGTTTTCAAGCTCTGCCTCCCAACACACCGAACGTGGAGGAGGCAATAATATCTGACAGCCAAGTGCTACCCACCAGGGAGGGTCCTGCAGAGAGCTCCAGGACTCCACCTATTGCCTTGATCCTGTTCCTGCCTGATTTCTTACTTGAAGTCTTACCAGTTTCAGCTGCAGTTCCCCATTCACTCTGAAGTATGTGTACGTGTACATATATATGTGTAAAAAATCTCAGATCTCTAACTCTGTGAACCTGTAACTTTTGCAAGGCTCTGGTGTCTGAAAGGGAAGAAGAGGATCTGACCTTTCAGCCTTGCTGTGCCAGTGTTCTCCTTCTGTCATGAACCTTCTGAAAAGGCAGGTGATGAGAATAATCAGGGGGAAATAGCTGCTCTTATTTGAACAGCCCAGGTTGTTCAGGTGCAGCAGTTATCACTAGGTATTTTCTCAGCCAGCTGTTGGTTTGTGCTCTGGGCAGTGGCTTCTGACATTTTCCCAGGAAGCTGCATTTCACCTGCTGAATAGCCCTATTTTCACATAACATGGTGGTGCAAGCACAGCTGCTGATTACTGTGAGACCTCTGAGTCTGTGTGAGGGTCCTATCCTCCACACTGTTTGAGGTGTAGATGGAAAAAGGAGGGCTCATACTTTGCACATTACAGGCTTCAAAAAAGCAAAATTCCTTTATGGGGAAAACAACAACAACAAGACTATCAACCAGTAGCATTAGATCAGTATTTAAGCCCTGTATTTAAAAAACGATCTCTTTTTAATTCTCTTCATGCTGCCTTTCACTACAAGAAAATCAGAGTATTGTGAAGGTGTCCATAGTCTCCCCACCCTGCTGGGGTGGGTAGGGCAATGATGCAGCAGCAGAAGGGCATCAGCTGGGAGTTGTCATTTCACAGAAGGAGATGGGTGGTACTATGCCACTTTTCCATCAGGGTCCAAAGAGGTTGAATCTCCAAAATGCATCAGTAGCAGTTTAGAGTTTTAATTTCTCTGCCTCTCAAACCCTGACGAACTCATCATAGAAAAATTAAATCTGGATCTAAACTACTTGGTTTGTGGATTTGTAGAAAAATGAAGGTAAATTATTAGAACTATGGTGCTCTGTCATGCTTAAAACATTTCCAGATTCATACCAGGCTTGTATAAAAAAACAACCCCAAATATAACACACTGCCTTTGTATAATATTCTATTTCTCCTTTGCCATTTCCCTAGCTTGCCAAAATCATATTACTGCACTGAATTTGAAAAATTCAACAGCTGGCCCAGGACTCAATAGACTGTCCCCAAAGCAACAGCGTATTGCTGTTAAAAGCAGCCATTCCATACATGTTCTTGGTTTTACCCTTCTGACTTATACTGAATGCACCAAATCAATTACATGAATTCATCATATCAAACTGCATAGACCAAGCTTCTGTACTAAGTTCTCAGGAAAATCAATCAGTGCTATTAGACTCTCAGGAAGCCCAGAGGGAAAAAAATTACTGTGGAGCCAGACACAGCCTCTGGGGAGACAGGTCTGTTCCTGCTGATCTCCAAAAATGTGCCCCATCCTCTGATACAATACTTTAAAATGAAGTAGAATGAGTACTATGCCCCAAAATAAAGGTTTGTCAGAGATAATGAGAAACTTGAATTTGATACATAAGGACAGCAAAATCAATGCAGGCACTGGAGGAGGAGGTGTGGCACCTGCAGAGTGAGTGGGAAGATGATGACTGAAGGTGGGAAGGTGGCAGTTTGCTTTGTGACTATCTAATTGTCATCAGGAACCACAGAGAAAGGAGGGGGAAAATTAAATATTCACTGAGCAGTATCAAGCCACTCCCTCATAAAATACTTCTAATGTTTTTTAAAACAAATGTAATAATAAATGACCAGTTAACATCTGTGAGCAGTGTTTGGGACCAAGACCTCAAAATGCCTGTGATTTCCTGATGTTCTGCACTCACTGTTATCTTGAAATACTTTCCTCCTACACCCTGGCAATAGGATGAGATGGTGGAAGGAGATATAACTTCTGTTCAGTTCAAAGCTTGATGAAATAATACAGAATAAGAAAACCAAACTAGGCAATTTAAATTATGTATCAGAGAAGAACATGGTTTTTTTGTAATAGCAACCAGCAGAAAAAATAGAAAATAAGAAAAATAGAGAAGCATTACTGTCCTCACAGACCCAAACTTTGTGATTTATTATTTAAAGATGGGGAGCTTTATTCAGTAGAGAACTTAAAAACAGACACATGAGCCCATGTTTAGGTGCTTGCTTTTACAATACAACACTGAGGAGAGCTGGAAGACAAAAGGGTGAAAGGAAAACAAATTAGGGATCTGTAAGCTGATCCTGATTCTGATAACTGGGGATCCTGGATCTATTACATAGAAATGTTAAGGATAGGACAGGGTTCTAACTCAAGTTTTTTTCCCTGGGTTTATACGCTATTTTACAAGCCAGGACAGCATGCTGGGAGGAAAACTTACTCCATGCAGTCTCTGTTTCTGATTTCTCTTTAGCACCTATTGCTGCCAAGTGAAGAAAGAGTGCTTTCAGCTAAATGGATCTCTGGTGTAAACCCTGTGGTCCTTCTCACATGCTTAACAATGAGAGCTATTTCCTGCATAACTAATATTCTGTGTTTACTTAAAAATGCATAAAGTACATGGTTAATTTTGTTAATTACCCCCTATTGTCAACAGAGTTACTTCAGGCAAACACCAATATTACTGACATTTCTCTCCCCTCCTTTCCTTCACACAGTGCAAAACATTTTCCTCAAAACTCTTGCTAGAAAAATGCCTAGTGTGGTTCCTGAGTGTGTCATGAGTCAGATCTTTAAAAATATCTCCTTCTTCAGATTATTTTATAAATAGGAGATACTCACAGAACAAATAAAGACATTTAAAAGAGAGAAACTATTCTACCTTGTCTTCCAGCCATCATTGTACTCTGCCATAGAGGGGGAAGGAGAAGAAAAGCTAAATCAAGAAGGGAAAATGTGAGAGATGCAGTGACAAAGAGTGCCCACTTTTCTTTCACCTGTCAATAGTTTGTCAGGGAATTACAATGAAATACATCTTGTGAATGCAGCAACAGGAACTTTGTGTGATCTTATGCAGGGAAACAAGCAAACACAATTTACAGAAAATAGCATGCAAACTGTTACCATACTGATGCTAAACCACTAGGTAGCCAAAACACATAATATAAATAGATGTCTATTTTCTAAATATCATGTGAATACAACAAAATTATTCAGGCACATCAAATGACTTAGGCTTTTTCCATCTCTTAAATTATAACCCTGTAGGCTATTTCACCTTGTACAAAATATAACATTTAGATAAACAAACACGAACTGAAAGGTTCCTTTTCCCCCCCCTTCTCCTCTTCTGTTTCTGCAGGATGCTTTAACCACTATATTATTTTAAACAGATCCACAGGAATACTATTTCAATCCCTCTTGTTTAGAACAGTTTAAAAGAGTATTTGAGACATTCCAAGTTCTGGTAGACCAAGAGTACACTTATTTTATGTGAAAACCAAGAGATAGGACCTCTAATAGAATCTTTTGGATATGTTTCTGTAACCCATAACAGCTGTGGGAAAAGAAAACATCAGAAACACTACCAGATGTAGTTTGTAAAATTAACATAATTTTTGTATATTATCTGATTCTAAATGACAGGTGGAAGGCATCTTTAGATGTGGTAGATATTCAGCTCTCATCCAGGTGCTTTATACAGCATGGCTAACGTGGATTTCCGTATGGAGAATACATTCCCCAGGCATTTGAAGGGGTGTGGATTCCCCTTGGTGACAAAGCACATGAAGCCTAGGAATCAATGTCCTTCAGCAAGTTGAATCCTTGGGCTCAGTTCTTAAATTCAGAAATTGTGTGTAAATAATTCTTGTTCAATTTTAAAACATGCTGAATGCCTACAAGTCTCAATGGAAAATTTAGGTATTAAGAATTGACCTAGAATAAAAATCAAATAAGAGCAGACCTGGCTTTTCAGCTCTGAAATACAGATTTAGAGGGATGATTTTTCCTGAAGTGTTTTAAAAAACAGTTTTACTAATTTAGATGCAACATCTCTCTTTTCAAAAAGAATATATTAATTTGATCCAGCCTGTAGAAATTCTCAGTGCTATAAAATTGATGAATGGAAACATGTTCGTGTGAGTGATGATGTTTACCTGATTGCACACTAAAGACACACAAAACTTTCTGTATAACCTCCACAGTGAAAAGCAAGGTTCTTTCAGACTTTTGTATCGTAGACATTATGATAAATTTGAATCACAGATGCCCTAATAAATACCCTTTGACCTAATAGTTATATCATACTTTGGATTCTGTGCTAGTAGGGTCTGCAGGGCTTTTATATGTGGAGGAGGGTGGAAATCTGTGTGATACATTCAAATTCAACAAAACTTGCAATCATATTTTTGGTGGCTGATTTACATTTCTCTGTCATTAACATCCTAGAAGCACTTGGCTGTTTGTTGGTGGCAAGACCTTTGGCTCTGACATTGCAGTGGGATATCACTCAGAAGGCCTGCTATCCATAAATCAATTTTAATAGCCATATTATAGCCCAGAAAATTCTACCTTCATATTATAACTATACGTGGCAAAGAACTTCAACCACAAGATGTGATCCACAAATTTCAACCAAGTCGAGGTCTGTTATGTCTAAGATTTATTTCCTACCCTAGCTGTTATTGCAGTCCATACATGTGAACCTGGGAAATACTGGTAAAGCTTTCCTTTCCTCTTAAATAAGATAGACAAACTGTCATAATGTATCTCTATCTCTTTACCTTCTCTTGTTCTACAAATATGCCTAATCACAAACTGCCAGACAGTTTAGTCACCGTATCTTGTTCCTGAGATGCACAGAGGGAAAAAAAAATGTAGAAATGCATTTAATTTATAGCTATTGTATTAGTGCAAACACAAAACACTGTGCCTTTCCAGTGTTACTAAGCACAGGGTAAGAGGGTCTGTGCTTCAGTCCATACTCTCAAAGAGCAGAATGTACCTGAAACATGGCAGAGATTTTTACAGGCAAGTTCACTTCTTTTCACCCCCAGAGTAACTGTCTCTAAACTTATCCCAGCTGCCCCCAGGGAAGAGTTTTTCTCTTTCAAGTTCCAGGGTCAAGATCTTTCCTTGAAGAAAAATGTATGAAAGTTTCTGTGGGCGCGTAGACATAGTTCTCCACCCTGAGAAAATCTTCCAAAATGCAGGCAAGAATTAAACAACTCACAAATAGGCTCAACATTTCTTCTCCCAGCCCAGGAAGACCCGGGTGAAGCTGATGTGCTTTGTCTTTTCCCTGCCAGAGCTGCTCCAGCCCAAGTGCTGGATGGACCAGGAAGCACCTGGGGGAGGTTATTTGAGAGAGCACCAGCACAAGCTGGTGCTAAAAGTGAGCTCATGCTCAGTATACACCAAGAATGCTGTTCTCATCACTGCCAGAGAATATTAGTATGTCAGTGAACTTAAAGCTAATAAGGAAAATATTTTCATTATCACTTCAGAGACTGTCCAGCTTCTGCATCTCCTACTTGGCCATAGCATAAATACTTTGTTTCTCTTTTATCCATAGGACTCCCAGGTCTTTACTTTTGTTACTGCTCTGTGTAGATAAGCACTGCCTTTGCGGTCATGTGGATCTGTTTGAGAAGGTTTAATTTAACAAGAGCTGTGGTGTAGGGGGTTTTTGGTTTGTTGGTGTTTTTTTTTTTAATTTTATTATTATTATTATTAATAATATTAATATTAATATTTACTGATTTGCAAAATTCACCAGATTCAGTTTTTAATTTCTCCTTTGATGTTTTTGAAGCTTTTCAAAGTCATATGTGAACTGGAAAAAAACCCGAAGGATTAGATGTCTGGCAGACAGATTATCTAGGTTCTGACTTTGGTGAGAATGCAACAATAACAGACTAAAAAGAGTTGATTTTGTACTATAACAATGCTAGAAGAAAACAGGTGGTTGCTAATAATGTGTTAATAAGAGTCTGTTATTTTAAGACAGTCATGTGATTCTGGGCCAGTTTCTCACTTTTTCATCCCAAGTCCTCTAGTCCCATGCTTTCCTACATAATTCTACCTCTAAAATCCCCAGGTCAATGCTGGTCTTCTGCAGGGAACATATTGTGTGTAAATGGCATTACAGATTGGCTGCATTTCAAAATACACCCATGGGCAGGGAGAAGTTATGATCCTGCACACTGGCAATGCAGGGATGTCATGCCAGGGCATCCTTCAGCACATGGGTCTGCTGCTCCTGCAGAACAAAGAACCATCATTACAGCCTTAAACCCTCAAACTTCCCAGGGGAAAGGAGAATATCAAATACTTTCTGCATATCTGTATGCAAATACAGATGTGGGTTTTTTCATACAAAATGTTTTTCTGCAGACAGAGTTGTGGGTCTGTATGTGTTTGTAAGTGATACATTAATCAATACAGTAATACATACCCATGACTATATAAGCCATGTATACACACACAGGGAGTCTCTCTATGTATAGCACATTATAGTTATACATTGTAAGCACCACAAAACTTCCATACACACCAATACCAAACTGCAGTAAAGAGCAGAGAATATACGCCAGGACAACTTAACCAAAAATCCCACCTGGGAAAAACTGAAAGCATCTTCTCATTGTTGAAGGCTCTCCTCTCTTTCCATGCTGGAAAAACAAAGACATTAAAAAGCACTGATGATTGTGCTAATGATCCAGGCTGGTTTCACCAACATTTCTGCTGATCTTTGATTTTACCACCCAACAGAAGATAGAGAATGTTAACACGTTCAGGTTTTATGTGAGCTTCACACTTCTATTTTTATGAGAACATTTACTTCTGAAGACCCAACCTAGGTTTCTTGCTCGGTCACATATTTTTCTGTCTAACCAGTTTTATTATCAGATCACGGCTCTTTGCTTCAGGTATAATCAATCATTCTTGCCTGCAGTTTCATTTCAGATTTGCCAATAACACATGACAGGCATTTCACTTTTAGGCATTGCCTATTTTTTTTAATGGAGATTAATTTTTAAAATAAGATGCAGTTTTAGTGTCAAGATAATTAAATTTTTGTAAGAGATACTATCTTTCTTTTTGCTGCATCAGCTCTCCTGAACTCATACTTTTAGCAATCTACCACTAAGCTACTCAAATAAAATCAATAGGTTCTGAAGTCCAGCATGGAGAATTCTTTTCCATTAATAAAATAACTTTATTAACTATGACAACCATAAATTGCTGAAACACATTTTTTAAAATTTCCTAATCTGCATAAGAATCAACAGCAGTGCTTGTAAAGTGCCTGTATTGTCAAAGACAATAAATCTCTGTTTATATTTTTCAGTATCAAAGGATTTCTTTTGTTTATTTCTCTCAGCTTTGTTTAGTAGAGCCAACCTTGGTGGAGTCAATGAAGTCAAATAATGCATGACTTACCCTGCACAGCTTAGGTTTTGTTCAAGGTGTTGATGCTTTGTGATGTCTTTCAGGTACCTGCTGGTGTCAGCTGATACTGGGATATAAACTAAAAGAGGGGAAAAAAGGGGGATGGCTATCTTGCCATGTTACTTTTTTTCCCAAAAACTTTTTGCTGGATATTGTAATTTTTCTGTTGCATCAGATTTTTTAGAAAAAATACAAACCTACTCTGTTTCTAGCTGTTCCTTGGCTAAAGTACAAAAGTACTACAGAGTCCAGGAATTATAAAGAAGTTTGTTTGTTTTCATCCCTCTGGCACAGACAAGGAATCAGATTCCCCCACTGGTAAGAAAGCAATTTTACCATGATAAAACTGGGCTATGCTCACTGGGGTAACTTTTATCACGGTGCTGTTTCTATTTTTAGTGGTCTTCATTCCAGAAGGACCTGAAGCAAGGTACATAACACAGCTGCTATTTGTCGCTGTTATGCTATTCACTGGCTCCCACTTAGACAGACTCCTATTGATTTCAACAAACTTTGGTTTTGACAGTTAGAATTAGGCAATTTTCCTAATTTGGAAAAGAGAAAAAAGAAGAATTGGTCCCTTGTTTCTCTCATGTTGTTGCCTTTCCTGCCTTCAGTAACAACTAAGTAGCTTCCAGTGCAGAGTCTAATAACATGAGCTGAAAGGCTCCTACTGACTTCCACGTGCCTTGGGTCAGACTCTCAGTGGTTCAAGTTCAACATATTTTATTCCAATATCTTTGAGATGCACCTAGTTTCAGTTTAGGGAAGAAGCTTTACACCTAAAATTTGTCTTTATCCATACTTGTGCCCCATGGTAAGTGGGAGAGAGATTCTTTCAGGACGGTAACGAGCAATCCCAGCCTTTGGCTCCAATGCCTGAGCACTGTTATTGCTTTCAGAACAAGGGTAGGTGATTAATATTTCTTCCCCTGCAAGGAATCTCTAAAGCCTTACCTGTTCTCTCAAACTCATTTCCTAGTCAACCTGCTTCTGATCTGTTATTTTTAGAGTGCAAGGTCTGACTCAATTTTGTTTTTTAAACAAGGAGAATAAAGCTCCTTAAACAAGGAGAATATAACAGACCATGATGTTATAATCAAAAGAAGTCAGATAAAACTTTCATCCAAAATTTCAGGTTTTCTTTGAAATAAAGAGAATATTTTTCCAGTTTATTCTTCTTATTTTTCGTTTTCATTATATTTTTTTTCTTTGCCTCCAGTTTCTCTGGGACTAGAGGATTAGCTTGAATAGTTAATATCCTTATCCAACTTTAAAAAGCATTACAGGTGGGGATATAAAGAGGAAACAAAACCTTTGACTCATGTATTTCCTACTTCAACTGACAGGAAAAAAATGAAAAGAATTTTTGAAAAGACTGCAGGAGTGCTAATTAAATGTCCATCTGAACCAAAGCTCTAAAACTTGAGAGGAAAGTTCAGGATACCACTTGTCAGAATATACTGAATATACTGAATATACTGAATGTTATGGTTAAATATGGATAAAATAGCAAACATTCTCTTTTACAGATACTTTAAAAATTTTGCTGTTCTGCTTTTTGAAATAGCAAATTCTCTGGGCAAAGACAATGGTATAATGCTGAACTGCTCTGAGAGATGCCTTACCAGTAAATTAGGAAAATAATTAGAGACCTATAAAACGACATATAGAGAGAAATATAAACTAAAAAGATTGAGACTAAGATGCTCTACTTAATACAATAGCTTGTGGGGCTGGGACTAAGGATTTTAAAGTGATCTCAAATACAAAAAACCCCAACGCCTGCAGTGTGTCACTTACTCTTCATGATCTTGGATTCTCATGAGAATAGTAAGACTGTCAAATATGTTGCACACATATATGTCAGCTGCTCCAACAGCAAGAGGATTCAGACAGACAAACGTGTCTCTTCAATGGGAAAAGGGAACGCAAGAGTCAGCAAATAGATGTGTGGAGCTGACAGACCAACAGCTTGCAGCCTTATGTTCCTGTGTGCTTAGCTTCTGTTAAGCCTTGCCCTGATCAGTGATCTTGTATTTATTAGCATCTATGCAAATCAAAATTATAATATACACTTAATGGGGGGTTAGTAGGATCAGCCTTCACACCCAGCTGAATTCCTTCTCTCCAGCCCTGTTTTTAAACTTCAGGGGCAAAGAGTCATTACTACATATGTACCTTTAAAAATGAGATTTTTTTTATACCTTTTAGTATAATATTAGTTATACAACACTGTTCTGGTTTCAGCTGGGATAGAGTTAATTTTCTTCCTAGTAGCCTAGTAGTGAAACCACCATAAACATCTAAAATGAATTATCTTTCACAGACGAGAAGTGCCATCTATTCAGGATTCAACAAGCCTGTGAAATTAAACTGATGCATAGACATGCATTTGCTAGTTGCCAGTTTGCATGAAACCGTGTTTCACTGAGCATTTTGCAAATATGTGGTGAAAGACCACAAAAAAATACAGATTATTCTAGAAGTTAACAAAAATTTGATATAATAACCACAGCTAAACTGTATTACATAGCTATACATTTTTCACATGTTTTTTTCCAGAGGTACTCAGCCAGAATTGCCATAAAATTAATTCCATGAAATAAGAATTAGAGATGATTAAGAAAAAAGCTATTCCTCATAGTTCCCTTAAGAGAACTCACAAAATAGACAAAAGGTTTTCTGGAGAATTGCTACCCTGTTTTAATAGTTATCATAATGAGACTTTAATCATTGACTGTGACCTATTACAGGGAAATAAAGAAATGTTATGTGGCCTAAACATGGCTCTTGTTTCATGGAATAAGAAGAGAGGCCGTGCTGTGCCCGATCTCTGATACACTTTTACAGGACTATCTTGCAAAAAACTGCAAAAGACTGGTCTTTCCTAGTCTTTCTCTTAATAGTTATTTCTAGGGATAATTTCCATTTCCAGCTCTATTTATTCCTATTATCATTCAGAAGGTATCCAAGGATTATATGAACTTTTTATTATCCATTTTTAAATTCACTGACACATTCAAAGAAAATTCTTCGTGGTGAAGCAGGAAAAAGACATCCTGATGGCAAGCCTAGGGATGTGTTTCAGAAAATCTATTGTACATGGTGCAGCAGCAAGAGCTGTGATAAATTTTCCTTTAAAATGCTTTATGCAAGTATTACAGGCGGTAATTTTCAGATTACGTGTATGGACAAAGAATGCTTAGAAATACATATTTTCAAAGAGCAGGCCATTAAGGCTTCTGACAACCCACAAATGTTCTTATGACTTGCACAATAAAGTGGTTAAAAAAAAAAAATCTTAGCCTCTCCAGTAGCTTACTAAATTATTTTTCACAGTTATCTGATAATACGTTGGCAACCTGCTCATTTTAATAGATACCAAGCCCAGCACCACACGGGTAGTTATGGTGGAAAACCACAATAGAAAATAGTGGAATAGTGGAAAATCCAGTGAGATTGCCAGTTGAATTTATCCATTGTGATCCAAACTGGAGCTCTGCAGTCTCTACATGATACTGGAATGCTTTCTGTCCAGCTGTGGCCTTAAAATACACCTGTCATGCCCTCCATTTCTGGTGAAACACATAAGCCACTCTGATGTAAGCTACAGCAGGACACCAAAATACCTTAAAAAGTCCATGAGATTTACCTATTTTTTTCCTACATAGTTTTAAGCCTGAGTGTAACATTGAGAAGAGTTTTAAAAAGTGATCAACTGATATCAAATCCACAGCCAAAATGAACTGAGAAAGCAGCTGCATTTCAGCACAGGCAACACCTCCTACAAAACCTAGAGACCTCTCACTGACACTGACAGTACTCTGGGAAAGGAATGCTATGAATAAGCCAAGCAATAGAATTTTTTTGATAAAAATATGGGTTTAGGGCAGTCAGCAGTGCCCTCACTGTCAGATTTGTCAGCATTGCTTGACAACACCAATCATGACTTGCTACTGATTCATCTTAGACCTGACAGAAAAGGAAAGAATTGCACTGACCCTTCCTTTGGAGAGATCATGACCCAGAGGGTTCCAAACAGTATTTAGGACACACAGGATGCACAGGATGTATAGGATTTCTCTTGAGATCTGGCCCTTTTTTTCCAAGGCACTCTGCACATCATGCAGAAAGCTGCTCACACGTAACTCTGTGCAGGAATGAGTCAGTCCTGCAGAAGCAGAAATAATTCTTTATATTCTTGAGCACCATCTACTGGTGCCTTCCCCTTAATAACCCCAATTCTGATCAAGTACCCAGGTAGCAGGCTCAGCACTTGTCAATTCGACTTTTGTGAGACACCTCATTATAGATGTTGAAAATAATTCCCATTAATTGCCTTAACCTTGGGTCAAACCCTCTGTTCTAGCCTTTGGGGAAAAGATGATCTTCACAAGATCTTTCTTTTTAATTCTCTTTGAAAATCTCTTCATATTTCAAAAATCCATCACTTTCTCTTTAAGATCTGATAGGCTGTGATTTTTTAATGCATTCTCTTTAATGTTGCCCTAATGGATTTAAAATTGTATAGACTACATTTGTCATTTCTATACATCTATTATTTGCTAAATATATGTCTGATTCAAAGCTCTCTGCAGAATCTTTCCTACTGTTTATGAGTTCTGGAACCCCACACCTCATTAAACCAATTCTTGAGGGAAAATGTGAACAGGTAAAAAAAAAAAAATACCTCACGAGGTATGTTTTCACAACACACCAATAACAATCCTGGAGCCTTTGCTATGTCACTCAGCTGAGAATGGGTCTAGAAGAGTGACCCATTTTTGGTGATTGTAGCTAAAATTTGGACAAGGAACAACCCCAAATTTTTATTTGATAAGATCTTTTCTTAAGCTATGAATTATCTTGAGTGCACCAGAGAAAAATTTCTGTGAACACTGAAGGCTTTGCTAAACTTGCTATCCCCTTTTGTTCTTATTATAGAGTCAGAGTATTTAAGACACAGGCAATTAGCTACAGTGCTAAAACCATTTGGGAGCATCCAAGGTCAAGATCCTGCTAATGGGAACTGAGATCTTGCTGCCCCTAGAGAATGCAAGAGGAGGCAACACAAAGTATAATTTTTTTTAATAACCTGTTGGAATATTGCACAAATCACCCCCTAAAATCAATAGATATGCAAATTCTTTGTGTTTGTGCCTAAAGATTAAGTTTGGACAAACCCATCCAAATGCTAAAACTAAAAATTATTCTTTATAGAACCAGGAATGGCTTTAATACTTAATATCAAATATTAAAATGGTGAGACATATTAAAATATTATTTAAATATATTTTAAACGAAAAGCAATACTAAGTGTGGTTCAAAAAAAATGTGAATTTGAGTAGTATCATTATTTGGTTTATTTCTCTCTTAAGACATCATTCATAGAAACAATGAAAATAAAATGTGGGGTAATATACCGTCATTTTTTAAAACTATATTCCTTCAGAGATGTAAAATCTGAAAATGTGCATACTGAACAGTAAATTACAGAATATTGTCTTTATTATTCTCTGCTGAAAGATGTGAAAAAATCCACTGTTTTAAAAGATGTTTTGCTTTTCTGGCATTTCTCTAAAGAAGTCCTGCTGGAAAACTGGATATATCTGTACTGTCTCTGTGCATGTAAAATGGATATTTACAACACAATCTTGTCTGCAGAGGCAAGGAAGCCTTGCAAACACAGGAGACTATAAAGCTATTCAAGCATAATAAAGTCAGGATGTGTAAAAAAAAAAAATTTCTTAGTTCTTTTAGGTAATTTTGTTTGCTAATCCAGATGCATCAGAGCATTTTCTCCACATGGCCTGGGCTCACAGGTTCACCTTCCCAGGTGCACAGAGGTATACCAATATACCACAATTCATCTTTTTGGCAGGGAAGTCTAACTTAGAGGGGGAGGGATCACAAAAAACAGCAGCCACTTGGACAGATGGAGTGGACAGTTTAGGCAACCTGAAGTGTTGCAGCTTTTGGAGGCAATGAGGGGAACATCTTTAAACCAACTCTGCCAAGTTTTGTGCCTGTGTGGGTGAAGCTGTGTGCCAGAAAACCCATGCCACCATCTCCAGGCTAATGGCACTTCTTTTCCTTTCTGCTGTCCTTGAGATAATCTCTTACAGACCTTGAACCTTGCACTTAATTTTCCTGAGGTTAATTGACATAATTTTCTATCTCGTCAGCAGGGCTCTGAGCCCTCCCTCTGCTGCAGACAGCCACAATTAGCTCAGGTGTCCTGACTTTTCCTGTCCCTGTGATTGTCCTCCCCTGGGACTAAAGATAATGATGACAAATGACCAGACAGCCTTAAATAAAACGAGTAACATTCATTCAACACCAAAGCATTTAAAAGAAAGCAGAATTTAATGCCTTGGATTTACATTTAGCTTTCCAAGATGCCCAGCTGGTAGCTGTAACCTCTTACAGACTTTCCCAGGCTGGCTGTGTTCCTGGTAGCTGCTGGCAGCTGGCCACCAGCCATTCTGCAGTTTGTTATCTCTTCAGTCAGAAGAGTTCGACTCTTCCATCTTCCTCAGTGACAGATATAGACTCCTGGAGGTGAGTGATTTCCCCAGTGCTGTTCCTGAGCCTGTCAGTGCACACTAATGTGGAATTTCCTGCAGAGCCCCATCCAGGGAGAGCTTCGCATCTGAATAACCCTCAGATTGTTATTCTCCCTCTTTGCCTTCACCACATGGACTGAGTGTGCTACTAAGGAAGGGCAGACAGGGTAAATCCTTAGTTTCACAACAATTCTACATTTGTTCCAAGAAGTTTCCCATGGGGTAAAATTTCTATTTTTTCTTATCAGTTCTGCATTTGATAAAAGTCTGGTAAAATATTTTACATTCTTAAATATATTCAAGGGACATTCTGATACAACAGCAATTTTAGAGTTCCTTTCAAATACTCTTGCCATCAAATCTAACCCCAAATCTCTGTGTATTGCTATCTGTTATAAAATTGAAACCATGTTTTACACCTTTCAGACAGATAAAACAATCAAAGCTAGAGCAAACAGATTTCAGTAGGCTGAAAAATAATCACAACAAGTATTTTGTAGCAATATAAAGAAATACTAAATTTTAATTAAAGTGCACAAGGTTATATTAGAGACAAAATCAGTGGTCATTTGAGATTCCTCTGTTTCTGGTGGTCAGCTTGACAACATTCTTTGGAAAATGCTGAACTCTTGTTTCCGAAACAGAGCTACTGTAAAGGTACTGAGGTACCAGCCTCTGCTTCCCCAATTCCTCCTCAAATCACCTCTTTTGCAACTCAATTTGCTTCTGTAGAAGTAGACACAAAACTGTGATATCCTATTTTGTTATGATTTTATGACATTTAATAATGGCATGTTGTAACTCATCCCAAGACAAAGCTTCTACCGTAAGTCTAAACTGGTGATTTGGGAGACATTATACTTCAAAGCACTTTAGCTTTGCTGGGTTTCATCCTCTCAAATTTTGCGCAGCAAGGAAGACAGAGAAGCATACAAACCATAACAAGCTGTCCCTGTGTCTCTAAATTATAAATATAAAAAATTAAAAGTGACCATATGTTCTATAGGAAAAAGTCCTTTAAAACTGCATGAAATGCCTAGGACATATCTGCCCAATGTAGTATAAAGACATTATGATTGAAAGGTATTTCCTAAGATATTTCCTAAGATATTTCATAAGGATATACGGATTTGCCTTAGCTCCTTGTCCATTACAGACGGAAGACACTTCGAGGACATTGTCATGTCCGGACTTCTTCAAATCCAGACAAAAGAAAAAGGGCTCTGTCCTCTTGTAGTGCAAACAACTGTGCTACATCAGTCTCACTGAACTCAAGTTTTCTCTCCTAAGGAGAATCATTTTGTTGCCAAAGCCCTCTCAGAAAGCTTGAGAGGTTAGCCTTGAACTTTCTCCATATCCTTGGGTGAACCCCTGCTTAAGCCTAATTGTCAGCATCTGGGAAGCTTTTGTCACAAAAATGAAGAGTTGCTTCTCCAGATCCTCACAATACATGGTATACTGTTAATTACTTCCCTTCTATGATGTATTTGTGATTACCAAAATATATATTCCAGGTATCTTTGTCACTACTACCCAGAGAGACAATTCTGGAATAACTTTGTAGGATGGTTATAAATGACATGGAACACCACTGTTATAGGAAAATTTTCCATAGACAAAGTATGAAGACTGCCTTTAGTGAAAAACTATTTAGGGAGAGTAAAACATCTTTTTGCAAATATGTGTATTTAATATCACCTTTTCAAAACAGTCCACAGAAAGGCTACCTACCTAATCACAGGCTATGACTGTCACACCATTAATCTGGAATTTGTTATTTTCTATACAACTTCTGGAGAACAAGAATTTTTATTGCTCTACCAGAGGGATGAGTAAATAGATCACAGAAAAACCTAAATGACAAGAGCCTACCTTTAATCTACCCACAGTTTCTAGGCTGCAGCTATTACAGATGTCCACCATAACCTGTACAGCTACTTAGTTTCTGAGAAAATGATGTATTAGCTATTGCATTTTCAACTCTGACCTTTCTATTAATAGTTATCAAAATCTGTCTTTTACACTCATCAATTTTATAGTGTGTCATTTTATGAAATTAGCTCTATCCCTGCTTTTTCCTGTCAGAGAGAAGGGACTGATATTACCAGCATTCATCCTGTGGCATTTCTGAGCACACCGAGATAGGAGGCAGATAAACAGATGGCTTCAGCTGTGTTTCTGACCTGGACACCTTCATTTGATCCTTATTCCACCATGGGAACCTGTTCAATGTTGGATGAAGATTAGGAGATTTGCAGGGGTTTCAAAACCTGTTGGAGAGCCAATGTGTGCCCCTGGGACATCTCTCAGGAGCACCTGGGGTTCTGCCATGAAACAGAACAAAGAAAGTTGGAGAACAGTAGACATTCTGCTCTGAACCTGCTCGCTACTGTTTGCAGTCAGCCATCTGTGCCTTATCCCCATGCTTCTTTTGTAGATTACGGGTTGCTTGAAGTAGCTGCTAATACTTAATGGTATTTCAGAGTAGTATAAAAAAAGCAGAGGATGCATTCTGAGCTATTTTCAGAACTCCTACATATGCACATGCACCTCCTACCCTAACTGTAGGTGGAAAGAAAAAGCACATTATTGTATCAGCACCTCACAGTCTTGTAATGCCCTGGGCTTTCTTATCGGTTTTGTTCATATGGGCACTGTGTCACTGAGAAAATAAATGGTCCAAATCCAAAAGGAAACTTGGGACCGTGGAAGGATTTGATGAATTGATGCAGCTTTTCAGGAGACTCATATTACTAATTCAAATTTAGGACTGTCTTTCCTCATTGACTAAAGTAGGATGCTTCACAATTAGGCTTCCTGAAAGATACGTAATTACTTGGACAAGCCATCAGACAAGTGTTTTCAACAGAGGTCAGAAAGACGACTCAAGTGTTGAGGAAAATATTTCTCTCTTTAACATGGAAGAAAAAAAATCACATTGATACAGGGCAGAGGAGAGGGGGCACAGGCTGGCACTGGAGACCTCATGACTATAAACAATTTATCAGTGGTTAAAGACATGCAGACCTGGAGCTAGCAAAAGACATTTTGGTGGTAACAGAAAACAAAGTATTTAACGTGTGTACAAAGAACCATGTAGAGTAAGTCCATTTGGAAATTACATAAAGCTGCAGATCAATGAAGCAAGAAAAACATTAAAAAATACAATAGCAAACATTAAAATTATCCCAAATTGGTCCTAGCATGAAGAAGAAGAAAGCACAGAAGTTACCATGATTCTTCATTTGAACTGTTACATTTCCAGTTGTCCTTATGATAAATCCTTGTTTACGTATGTAAGATGTATTTCCTCTTTGTCTATAAACAAGGTTGTAAGCATGAGTTCCTCTACAATGCTGAAAGGTACAAGAACACACAGGTTTTGTGCAGTTACAGTCATTTGCACTTATATATTTTAGTCCCAACTTGAGGCAAACCAAATCAGTAAACAGTGCTGCTGAAATCTAAAGTGAACTGAAGAACAGAAACTTGGTTTTGGCAGCAAAGAGGATTAAGCTTAAGGAAATAAAAGTAAAATACAGCCACCTCCATATCTCCAGAGCTACACCCCAAATTCTGAATGCCAAGCTGCCCATTAATAGTGTAGGAATTCAGCTGATGCATCTCTTTCTCATGCTGCTATCCCTGATATTTGTTTACCACTACTTGCTGCCCAGCATGCAGCACTCAGAACAGGGATTTCCTCGGGGTTAAGAATGAGCGAACAAACAGATAGAAGATCATAAGAAAAGATGAGAACACATTCCTCATTAGAGTAGGAATTTTTTTCTATGGCTTTCAATTCAACTTGTCTTCTCTCTTTTTTTTTTTTTTAATTTGCTCCTTAATTCAAAAAGAATTGGAGAAATACCAGCAAGAACAATCCCAACACCAAGGGTACTACCCAGATTAGAAGCTCAGAAGCTGATGCTTGTAATGAAATAATCATCTGTGGCTTACAAAATTAATGGCATTTTTTTCAGTCTGGATCATATGTGATATCAAGGAAGATCATGTAAACCTATGGCAAGAAACACATTTTGTTTTATAGAGCATTTAGAAAATGATGCTCTCATTTTGTTGAAGAAAGGATTCCTTCCCCCATCTCTCAGCCCCAAAACTATAACAGAAAAAGGTCAAAGAATGCTTTTTATTGGGCCAATTTTCATTGTCTTGAAGTTGGCCAACTGCCTAGATACTTAGTTTGCTTTTGAAACTAGAAGTATCCAAATGATTTCTCAGATTCACTTAATTAAATAGTCCTTTAATTATCCAAGAGCTGGTTTCTTTCTTTAAACAAGAACAGATAAGAAAATTCTAATACTTGCCCTCCTTTGCCTTGAGGATAGTTGATCAACTAGATTAAGATGCTGTCACTGCATGCAGGAGAAAGCAAATCAAGACATTTCTGTACTAGCTATTCTGAAGGCTAACAGACAACACAATAAGATAAAATCCAAAATACATTAATTGCCTCTTGATCACAATAGCAATCCAAAGCCTTAATGATGAACTTCATCTCTTCTCACCTGCCTGTTTGCAGCGGAATCCTTCTGCCCTAGTGTCTCAATAGAAAGGTTGTGCGAATGATGTCCATATTTTTTCATGCATTTGTATTATATCAGTGCTTAAAACCATTTAAATAGAAGGACAGTTGTCAGATGTGAATAAATTATCATAAGATGTAAATGACAGTAAATGAGGTGAGGACACAAAACGCCTTTGCTTTACTCACACAAGACTCAATACACAGGTAACTCACACATAAAAGCTGGTCAACCCTTCTGTGTGGGAGCTGGGTTTGCTACCAGATGCACAGGAAAGATAAAAGACAGCACTTATTGCAGTGCCCTGTATGTAGCAGTGTCCAAATAGCCCATTTATACTCCATTTCCTCAAATAGCACAAAAAACACCCAGGGTCCAGAGGGTGTCCAGGGAAACAGTGGAAAATCTACCTTGACCCAAACACATTGCAATAGGTAGTTTTTCCCTCCTCGTTAAACTCCATACAAATAACAAAAGAACAGCTTTAAGGCACTAGTACAATGCAAGCAGACAGAGCAACAGGAGGATGGTGCAGTGGACCTCCAGAACCATGGATGTTCTCCTGCTCCTCCAGCAGTGAGGCAACAAACTTGGCCCAGCACAAGAAACAGAGGCAGCACAGCATGTCATGGAAGCCTTGCTACAATGCCACAATATTATACCCTATACAATCTAACCTGCAAAAGGAAGTATATATCCTGTGGTTTATTACTTCTTGCACACAAGAAACACCCAGCTAAGAAAGCATAAATTGCTGTGAACTTCCCCTGTAAATGTTTCTGAAAGCTGTGAATGAAGGAGAGTTTGAGGAAAAAAAATGGCTGTCTGCTAAAATTCTTATACAGAGCAGAAAGCAACACGACCCTCTGAATTTGTCTTCAGGTGAACATTAATGAGAATACACTGATATCACAGATATACACAGGTCCTAGGAAGAGCCTACCAATATTTCCTCACCAGTGGCAGAAACAGTAATATCCAATAGATCTTCAACATTTCCTCTATATTTTGGAAAAGCTGAAGAGGAAAGACAATTCATGAATAATAGCACTCCAGGTCTTCTTCACAAATCTTACCTGTAGAGTTTCCAAGATATTTTGGACAAATATACTGCAGAAACAGATGTAAACATGAGCTGTGTATAACTCAAACCACCACATTTTAGAGGATCTGTTACCAAATGGCACTATAAATGAAATTATGGCTTATTTGTGCCATTATAAAACTTAATTTGACATAGCAATATAAGCATTATGTTGATCAGTGCCAAAGAGTTACGCATAGACACTTCTAGAGGATGCACTTCGATTACACTGTTCTTTATGTCAACAAATAACCATATTAAATTACTTTTTTTTTTGGCTTACTACCCATGAGTCTCCAAGTGCTTTTCAAGAGCCATGAGTATACCTATTCCTTTTTCATTGAAGAGAGGTACAGTTGTTATTATTTTGAGTTATTGCAGGTGCAAAGAAAATAAAGCAGATACATTAACTCCCACTCTTCTTTTCCAAACATTGCTCACTGCGATGCTGGTAGCAGAGACTTTTTATGTACTGAATGATAAAACAAAGTTTAGAAAAGTAAACTACTATGAGAACACCCACGAATACTCAAACTTGTGTCTGATGGGACTGTGAAGGGTGTGGGCTTCAATTACTTTTGAAGGCAGAAATCTTGTTTTCCAAAGCTATTTATAACTGTGTGCTGGTTTTGGCTGAGGTAGAGCTGATGTTCATGGTAGCTGGTATGGGGCTGGGTTTTGCATTTGTGCTGGAAACTGTGTTGATAATACGGGGATATTTCCTTACTTCTGAGCACCGTTTACACAGAGCCAAGGCCTTTTCTGCTTCTCATCTCACTCCACCAGTGAGGAGGCTGGGGCTGCACAATGAAGGACAGTTGACCATCAGTGACTCAAGGGATATCCTATACTATGCATCATGCTCAACATGTAGAGTTGGGGGGAGACAGAGGAAAGGGTGAGGGGGACTTTCTGGATTATGGAGTTTGTCTCCCCAAGTAACCATTAACATATCATAAAGCCCTGATTTTCTGGGGTCGACTACATCTGCCTGCCCATGGGAATTGGTCTTTATCTCAACCCATGAGTCTTCTCACTTTTGCCTTTCTGATCCTCTCCCCATACCCCACTGTGGGGAAGGGAGTGAGTGGTTGAGTGGGGCTGAGTTGTTGGCTGAGGTTAAACCACGACTAACTGCTAATTAACTATGAATTAGCTGGAGAGAGGTCATAGTACTGAAAATATGTTCAAGTAGAAAATTCTCTTTTTGAGAGTACAATTAAAGCCTGGCTCTGCAGGTTTAACAATTACTTCAATTTATGCATATCCTGATTTTATGGGTATTTGCCATTTGTGTGAAGGCTGCTTTATACAGAAAAGCTTTGTTCATATAAAGGTTGTTCTGGCAGAATTATTCAGAGACATGGAATCCCTCTGAAGTATCAAGGGTAAAATAGGTTCATTTCAGCAAGGTCAATTTGCTTCTTTGGCTTCAGACTGTGCTGAATCTGATCAGCACAGACCATGCTGCCACTGTCATTGCAATTCACTTCCAACCCAACTCACACTGCACATTTAAAAACAACTCTGAAACTGAACAAATATAGTGCAGTTTTTCATCACTGATAGATTTTTTTTTTCACCCAAAGGAGGTCTGGTAGTTTACCTATGTGGGAAACTTTTAATTAAATAGCTGCTGTGGGTGTTAAGCACATCTTCCCTTTGCTGACAGGGACAGACGAACTGTCTGCTCAAGTACCCATTCAGTCAATGAATTTTTACTTTTTAAAGTGTGTGCTTAGCAAAAGCCCAAAGCCTGCACATTTCTGGCCTGCATGGTTTGGAAGCCAGATCAGGAAGACTGATGCTTCTAGGCAAGATGAAGTTCTAGCAGAACCTCTACAAAAATTTGACAATAGCCAATTCTATTCTATGATTTGGTATTACTTTGCATGCATCTTTTCAGAGTTATAGACATGTATATGTAGCCTGTTGTAAATATTAAGTTTTAAGGCGATATTTAAAAAGAAATGCAACTGCTATCCAAAAGATCCTACTGTTAACCTTAAGATCCTACACCTTAAAATCCTACACTCAACCTCCATCTCCACAGTTCCCATTTTATCCATCCAGACTAAGGTAATTTTTTTTACATTAGTTGGATTGGAGAAAGCCCTTCAGAAAAAGCAGATTTCAAATTCCACATGACTTGACACCTCAACCATCACAGCAGCTACAGGACATCACCATCTTCTTACACAACTAATCTGTGCTGTATACACATCTGAGAAACTTTAACAGAAAGTTAAGGAAATGCTAAGAAAGAAAACATTTATGAATTAATTAGTTGCATATTGAAACTGTCTGGTGATGTTTTCATAAACTTCCCTGTGAGCAGAGTGTCAACTGGGAGCCTGATAGTCTGATGACTTAAAGGATCTTGAGCAGGAAGAAGTCAAACAGTGCCTACATAGGCTGTTGCTCAAGAAAGTTTTAACAACACTGATCAGGTGTTATTAAACAACACCTTCCTTCCAAAGAAATTTTTGATAGAAAAATTACATTAAAGAATAATCCAGAGATGTAGGAGTTTTTAAAATTTCATAGATCTTTGAGTTTGTTTGGATTTTCTATGTGCCTTTTCATTTTTTTGCAAGACTAAACGTGTCAGAGTAAACTGCAAAAAACTTTTATTGACTATTTTAGTAAAATCTGTGAAATGAAATCTGGAGACCATGTATGATTCAGTAGGTAACAAATGATGATGGGTTATCAGATATGATAATGGCATAATTTAAAAATCAAAAATTCCACTACATAGAGATATGTCACGGTAGATAATATAAGCAGAGGATTTCAATTCCATTGCTAGAAACTTTTTACTATTACATAGAGCTGGCAGAAGCACAGGTCATGCTGTGTCAATGTCTGAGACTATTATTGATGGCAGTTGTGCTGTCCTCTCCACCTTATCAGGAATATTTTAAGAATCTCATTTATAACAAATCAAGTTCCTTACATGCAAGTGTGCTGGGAACTCCAAAAGCTACTTACTTTTTGTTGTATTAGTATTCGTAGTCAATTTAATATATGTTAAGATGGAGTGTTCCAAAATGCTCCAGTTCCTTGAAATTTTGGGGGTTTTATTTTGGAAATCATTATTTTCAGTTCCATGAGTAATTTGAATTTGTCTAGCATGATTTAAAAGTGGCTTAGAAGAGTCTGAAGAAATACTTAAGGACCTTCTTAAAAGCAGTCTCTCAGTCTCTTTTTGCTTGTCAATACCAATAATTTCACAGAAATTTTCACAGGGTGCATTGCAAGATTGAAAAGAGCTATAAATAAAGGTTTCTTTCTGGCTTTCACAGGTTGAAGAGCATTATGCCCTGGAGCTCAAGATCTTTCCTTTTCCCATGCAGAGTTCTGTCATTGTGCAATACTGTAATTCTACATTTTCTTATAATATACACCACTAACCAAGGGGCTTCCTGCTGAGGAGTCCCAGGGGTCCCTGTTCCTCAGGAAAGCTTATAAAACACAACAACAATCAGTGTTTGAATGAAGGTCACAACAGCTCACTGCAACAAGCTCCATGGGACTTTTGCTAACATAAATTATGTAGAGTAAAGGAAAGCAGAGTTTAGAAATCAGTCTTTGTAGCTAAAATTAGAAAGGGAAACAAGTTCTTAACATGTCCTCAGTAATCTCTTTCCTTTTTGTGGTCCTTATCATCATAGTAGCATGTTAACATGCATTCAAACATGAGCAACATAAATAGCAGAGAATGAAGTTTCTTTACAGTTTTGGGCAGCTCTGTAAGGAAAATGATTACCCAACACAATTTTGTTTTTACGTTTGCCATTACAAGGCAGTTACTTCTTAGCTATTTCTTTCTATAAACTATAAATTCCGTCATTTGTCATCTAAACCATTCAGAGGAAATAAAATTGTAGTTGAGTTCTTAGTTTCAAAAAATTGGGTAGTTTACTTCCCACCACTTTTTTAATACAAGGAGTGCATTTTTTTTCTGAGTATTCAGGTTAAGCAGCATTTTATTTTGGGCTTATCACTGCAGGTTTCTGTAAATCTGCAGAACTAGTGAGGCTGTTTTCTAGTAATTCCTCAGTGGATATAAAGATCAAATCATCATACTGCTATTGAATTTGAAATGGTGCCATACATTTATTTCATCTGTAGTATTCATTTTCTGAAAAGAGTAATCCAGTCATTTTTCCTCCAAATACTAATGACTACTATTGCAGGTCCAATTTTGCCAGTGGGACTAAAGGATGAATCTTGGAAGACAGTGGGAGAGCTTTACTGCTATGATTTTCATTTTGCTTTCTTAGGTATGCCATGGACAAAATATTTACCTATAGCAGATCTAAGAATAACTACTATGAGCTTATAGGTTAAATTGAAAAATTCAAGATTTCCTAGAGAAGGTACAAGAGAAAGAGACGAGGAAATCTATTAAAGGTAATCTGTAAAGAATGTTCCCCTGTAAGTGACTCTTTCAAGGATTTCTAAGAAACAGAAAGTGTTCCTGGCAAGCTGTGCTGCTGGGAAACTGGCTCCCCTGCAAGCTGAACTGGCCACCCAGCATCTTGGGATCGGGACCTGCAAGGTTCTCCATGGGGACTCACTGGGACTGAGCACCAGGAATACTCCAGGTTTGGGAGTCTGCTTTCTTGGCTTTGAAGCTTCCTATGTCAAGAATCTTCCCATGTGTTCTTGCAACTTCCTCAGGCTGTGATTCTTTGACTTAATAGAAGAAAGAAATCTTTCCATGTTCTTGTCTAGGTACTTTTAGACAGAAGAAGTTGCTAAGCTCTGTTTTTAAGTCATTTAAACCAAGTTTTTTTCAGGCATACTTCAATGTTTTGTGTCAGTTGCATATTTGAAGGGTTTAATAAACATGTTTAACACAAACATCTATGTTTTAAGATCTGTAGGTTTGTCTTAACTGTTATATTTTCTTACCTGATCTGTTTATGCTTCTAATTATACTTGTCACTCTACTCTTGATGAGATTCCCTTTTTCTGAAAACCTGCATATTGCACTCAAGTATTGATTGCATTTACTAGCTGTTTGAAAAAACATTTGAACTAGCACTTCTCTAAATTTCCATTCTTTCTAAGATCAGCAATTATTAAGAATGCATCTTTGACAAGAGCACATGGACATTTGATTTAACTCTAATTGCCACCTGGAACAGTATAAAAGATAATAACTAAAGGTAGGACTCAATATTGGAGGTTTTTTCCAATGCAAATAATTCCATGATTCTATCATGATCCAGAAACTACTGATTACAGCCAAGCAACATCTATGTTGGATGTGAAAATAGTTCCTCATAATAAATGATAATACTCAGTAGAGGTATGGATACACTACCTCCTCTAAAATATCCATTACACCATACACTCCAGACTTCAGTTATTCTGAAAAGGATGTTGCTCAGGGTATAAATCAATCAAGAAAACTCATTAGCCACTTCTGAAGCTTTCAAGAAATCTATCAGAAAACACTCCTGATCAAAAGTCGGTTCTCATTGTTATACTTCTGACTTACACTATTATATGTTGGCTTCCAGGTCATGAATACTGATTTGAAATAAATGTGAGACAACAACTGTAAGTAATAAGTGAAATCTTAGCTTGCAAATCTATTCAGCCAATGAATGAAATGAACAGAGTAGGAGAGAGCAGATCCAACTCTTGGCTTCTTAATTTGCATGAAGACTTTAAATGTACACGACCAGATTTGCATGAAGACTAAATGTACACAACCAAATTTTTATACAGCAATGAAGCAGCTAATGCAGTTTAACTTAGAAAAAATTGCTCATTTGAATACTGTATCAGTAACAGAATGAAAGAAAGTAATGTACTTTCACATTAGTACTTCTTATTGAACAAACACACATATTTCAAGCTCAAATCCATGCGATAATTATGTTACTGGCTGCAGACAGTTTTAGAAAATATAGTGTTTAAACAATAAACCACAGTCTCATTAACTCTACCTGCAATTTATACTCATTGCCATTTTCCAAATTATTATCAGCCTGGTTCTACAAACCAGACTTTGCCCAGCTATGTATTGTTATAACTGTTTGAAAAACTCTGCTCCATTATCCCATCCCTTGGGAGAAAAAAGGGCCAGAAAATTATAGAAAACCCATGTGTCTCCATTCTCTACAAACCATGGAGAATGTCTGTGTGGCATTTGGAGGTCTGGACACCAAAATTGTGCATCTGCTAATACAGTAGATGGACAATACAAACCAGCCCAAAAGTCAGGACAACACAGACAGGTTGGCCAAGATCTAGCCCAGCCTTCCTAGAAGGGAACAGATTTGTTCTTACTAATGGTCGTGGCAGAGAGATTGGGCTGGTTTCACTACATAGGCAGGGTGTAAAACTATGTTCTATTTTAGCAAGATGGACAACTTTGGTTTGTAGGAGCACAAATTTTCCTTCAAAGTTTTACCATGGATGGATGTCTGCTCTCCTCACTGTTTATCAAAGAGAGAGAAATGTGGTAAACAAATTTAACAGTTGTTTTTCTAGTGCCAGTATTTCACGAATGAACTGGGGAACTGGTGCCTATGAAGCTGATATCTAACTGGCTGGAAAACTAAAGTCAGAGAATCACTTTAGCAGTATCAAAGTGGAAGGTGGAGTGAACAGTATTCCCTGAGTTATTTCCAAATGTGGAACTACTCAATATTTTTCATTAGTGACCTTGATGATCGAGTAGTGAGCAAGTTTTTACAGTCATAGACACCCTCAACTGGGAGGATAGATATGGAATTCAAAGCAATCCTGACTAATTGGAGAGACAATCAGGAAGAAAAAAAAAAAAGGAAAGAAAGAAATAAGATGCAATTTCATAAAGGCAAGTGTAGCACTTTACAGAGAAAAATAATTAAGTGATGGACTGGAGGTGAAGGAGCAGGTCAAGAGAGCAGGAGCTAGATAATAACATAGCACAGAATCTACTGAGAGAAAGGTAAAAAATATACTGAGATGGATGAACAAGTGTCACATGAGAGATGTGTGAAATGCAGCAATGTTCTGCTGCCCAGCAGGACAGCCTTGAGAAATTACTGTGTCTGGCATAGACACTATGCTGCAGTTCAAGAGAGACCTAGCTGGACTTGCTGCATAGATTCCAGGGAAGATGAATGAGAACAACCAGCACCTCCGGAAATGCTAGGAAATATAAGAAAAAAGTGCTAGAATGCCATTTATTTTGACCAGGAGAGACACTATGCCCACAATAGCTGTACTCAAGTATATAAAAGTTTCCTGCAATGTGGGAGGAATCTGCTTGTGATAAAGAGAAGCAGTAACAGTTTTAAGTTAAAGTGAGAGAGAATGTCTAACCTGCATCTTTCCCCACTATGAAACTCTGGCAAAAACTCTGCAAGCTCCATAGGCAGTTGTCATGATTGGAGATTTAAGTTTTGTCACAAATGAGGCATCATAGCTCATCCTGTCTGGGAGCTGGAAGATGAGCTCAGTGACACCTTTAGCCTGAATTTCCACAACCTAGGAGTGAGGCAGTCGGTTACCCCAATCATAAAAATAAGGCATTGCTCCATGGGATCCTATTTGTGATGGTAATTACAAAATTCATCTCACATGAGCCTTTCATAACAACTAAAAGGATTCAAATACTAGATGTGAACTTCAAAGAAAAACAACATATTCCCAGCTGTGCAAGTCTCCTTCCTTTTACAAATATAATCTGCCAACAAATAACATCTGCAAGTATACAAAGTATAAGGAAGGGGGTAAAACAGAAAGCCATCACTTCCTCTGATTTTCCTCTTTTCATCACAAATTTAGAGGTTAAAATTAGAACTTTATGTGAACCATAGATGGCTTCCTGCCATTTGTGCAAGATAGACTGTGGTAGATTAAAGTCTCATGTATAAAATAAATATATTCCATTATTAGACTGCTCAAACATCAGAGAAGGGAATGATGACATGGGCCATAATTTGATTTTGGTTTTATCTTTGAAATTGTCTAGTGTTGACTTCTTTTCAACCTGCCATGCAAACAGTTACTTTCCTGTGAAGACTGTAGGTCCATTAGTTACCTTGATTATGATTCAGGAAACTCTAAAATGAAGCACACTGTGCACACTCATCCAGTTAAATGCTTATTTTGAGAAAAAACCCCATACTTCACTTATAACACTTCTTTCTTCATTTTGAGCTTTAATTGATGTCACACTAACCCATGCTGACCGGAGATGACTACACCTTATACAAATGCAATAGGTGAAAAGACTGTCTTATCAGGCAATTAATAACAGAGAAGCACTGAAAACAAGCTAGCCCCTGATTCACACCTTCTGAAAGCTGCATAATTGAAGGTATGGTCAGTAGTGATATCCACAGCAACGGGTATAACCTGTTATTCGACCTGTTTTCTATCCTATAGGATTAAAATATAGGCAATTCTGCAATACACATCTGCACATGAGCTACTCATCCACCTTCTTTTTAGAGAAAATTGAGACTATAGGCACTCCTAGTGCATAGTTCATCTCATCATACTAAAAAAAATTCAGAGAGACTTTTTATCTTCACTCTCTCCCAAGATTTAGAGAAGTCTCGCCTGGATTTATGCAGCTAAAATGACAACATTCTGTGATTTCTGCTCATATTACTGGCATCACAAACAAGTCGGTGCGACAGCTATTTAGATGTTGCATCTCCAGCTGAGCTGGATGCTACTGAGGCAGAGACAAAAAATTGTGCTCTATGAGCAGGTGAAATTTACACCTTAGGTCTTCATCAAGCCTAACAGCAGCCATTGCTGTTTTTATTCCCAGTGGATTCCGTTTTCTGGGAGATGCTCTAAGGATTTTTGCAGTGTTTCAGCTAACAGGTAGTTCCTAATTGCATCTCACCTCACCTGATTTAACATACATGGATCAATCCTTCCATATGAATTCATCCAGGGCCTCTTTTCGGATCATACACAATGCCTTGATCTCCTCAGCCATTTCTGTAGGTGAGCATTTCAAATGCTGAACTTCTCACTGGGTGGGCACGGCAGCTGCTCTGAGATTTGCAGCTATCTTCACTTGAGCTCAAAGTTATTGAGCAATTTAGTGCTGCACTAATTGGCATAACATTCTTGTCACTTTCCCCTATACAAAAAAGCTGTTCAGTCAGTTCTGTCTTAGGCCTAGTTCTAAATTAAGTAAAATTACAGGTAAGCTGTATAGTTTGTATGCAGACATCACAAAATTCTTCAGTTCAACAAAGCTCCTTTTCTCTACTGAGCCAGCTTGACTCAGGCTCAATTATACTCAGTTCTTCATGAATCACAGCATGAAAGGAACAAGCAGGAATAGGACAAAGGCTGTATCCATGGGGGATACACTGCACTTGGGACATAGTAGTAGGACACATCTAGTGAAGGCAAGTACCCCTGTTTGACCCTGTCTCCCAAAATGTGCACCCCAAAGCAGAATTTTGCCTGGAGGTTTGTGGCACTCATTTAGCAGGGATAACTTTTCTTATCCCATGAGAGAAAACAAGAAATCTAAAGAGTGCCTTCAGAATCTGTACATTGCTTCCAAATGGCTTGGGAGAGAGTGGTCAGGTCTGTCAGGCTCCTGACACTGCACTGACACTGCTGCCAGTCCCTCTAGTTCATGCTGTGAGACTAAAACACAAGGAGTTTTTTTATCATGAGTTGTTCCTTCCATATACGAGATGAAGATCTAAGACATCTCTGGTATTCTTCTCCTGCCTGGAGTGATCACTCTCTTAACAGAACTGACAGAATCATTAAGCACTTCAAGAAATCCAAACACACTCACACAACAGAGAAAGCAAATACAACAAATTAAACAGAAAACAAAACATCCCGCCCAGAAATCAGAGTATCCTCACTTCCCAGCTGCCAACGAAGTCCATAAAAGTACTTCTACGGTGTGTCTCTCAGTTGGATATGAACTCCCTTGGATATTCAAGACAGTTTAAAAATTTCAACTCAGTATTCCTCATAGAGAGGATTAACAGAAAAAAAAAAATCAGTAAAATAAGTGCACATTTATTTATGAAAAATTACAAAGTAATTAAGAAGTCAATTCCTTTCAACGTACCAGAGTTTACACCAATAAATGTGGATGAGTAGTTTATACTCACTAGGGCACCATAGTCCTGCTTAACTGACAGGTGTAATACAAAGGTCATTGAGGCACAACTGAAATTTAAGATTATACACCTCTTTTAAGGATGTGATTAACTGCACTGCAAACATGCTTGATGCAGACTAAACACCTAAACATCTTTGCGAATCTGGCCCCAAACTTTGGGGTTGTCAAAAGTAACGTAGAAAAAGTACCATGATAATTCTCATGGCATCAACCCGAGGAAACAAACAAAAGAACATTTTAATGATTTTTCAACAGTGTTCATGTGTAAGACTGTGCAAATTCAAACCACTGACCAAGGCATAAAATTTTCTGTACCAGTTACAAGTCCCTTGAGCCACTCAGTCCTCCCATCTTCATTTCTTTTTGCCACATCAGTTTTACTTTGAGATTACTCAGTTTCTCACAACTTGAGCCTCTTTCATCAGTTCCAACTTTTTTTCAGATGTTTTCTGAGCTTTCTTCCTGCTCGGAATCAGCTGCTGTATCAACCAGTGTCTACTCTCTTCCAGAATGTGCTGACCATGGGACACCATCTCTTCCACACCAGAGCAACAACCCTGCCATCCACAAGATGGTAAACTTGTGAATGGTTTTAAACAATTAAGTATTCTATAGTGAAAGAAACTTAATTTTTTTGAAATTGAACTATTTGTGTCCGCAGAATCAGTATAAAGATTTTCTCATCTCTGGAATGTGAAGAAAATTAGGGATGAAGGGGGGTCACAACTGAACAGGAGAGAGGGCAAAACCTCTTCAAAGAGAGAGAAAAAGTTGGTGTTTCCATAGAACTACATAAAGAAGAAAAATATCCTAGTTAAAATACAACCAGATGGGCTCCATTTAAAACTCCCTGGCTTATTATAAAGCAAAAAAAAAGAAGCACTGGACAAGGTACTTTAAATGCATGAAACCTTAGTGTAAGCCATAGATCATGGACAAGATGTAGGAAACAAAAATCAACAGCATGCCCAATGGGAGCACCTGACAAATTTATGCAGGGTGACACCTGAATGATTCAGGCTCCAGTTTGGTGTCAGATACTTCAATAGTGTCATCTGGCAAGCCTGGCATGAGCTTCATGCTGTGTTCTTTAGTCATCCCTCAGAACCGAGGATGCTGGCAGAGGTTTGCTCCCTTCCCTGCCTGGGTTTTAACTGATCAGCAGTGCTTGACAGCAATGTCCAAACGGTACAGTGCTCCTCTTCTCCAGCACCTCCTGGCAAACCTCTTTAGGGTACCATTCCCCATATCTCTCCTTCCCAGAAGCACACTAGCATAATACAAAATTTCTCTCCTATGAATCAGCATGTCAGCTCGGACTGGCAAGATGAATTTGTTAATCTCTGTGGTGCTGTGTAGGTTTCCTAATTTACCACTCTTCCTCCCACAGGATTCCAACAATATTGCTTGACATTTAGGTTTAACACAGAAAGACCTGGATTACAGTAATAAAAAGGTGAATAATAAACCTCTGCATTTCCTGATAAGTATAATTCTGCCAAGCTGTGAAACAGTTTGCGGCACACCAGTCAGCTGGGATCCCTGTGAGAATTAAACATGACACCAACTTCTCAGGCACCTACAAAAAACATCTGGTCAAAACCACAGGCAAACTGTTTCAGTAGGCAGCAAAGAGCTGAACTACGTATTTTGGCTTACTGCTTTGGAGTCTAATATCTAAATTCTGCCTCAATCCTGCCTTAGGCACAGAACTGTTTTCCAGATCTAGCCCTAAGAACTTGTAAAGAGTAATGTGGAATCACAAATGCTATATTTATAATCATAAGTGACATCTTTGCTTATATATGCCATAGATAGTATTCCCTTATGCTATTCCATTCTCATACCTAATAGAAATATTACAGATTTACAACTGACTTAGGACAGTAAAAGATTAGAATTTGATGCAGGCAATGCACAGAACTGTCGTTGAGGGTCATACAAACAGAGGTTTTGTAAAAACCTTCACTGTGTGATATACCTAGTATATCACAGATGAGAGGAAGTCTGGAGTCATTCCTTCTAAAATGTATATTATCTTCCTATTAGAGATAGCTCTAAACCTTGCTTTTATCTCTGAAAGTCCCTGACCTCTGGCAAGTTTCAGATTCCAAATTTAGAACAGCATCTGAATTTTGCAGCTGGTCTCTGCATTCATAATGAGCCAAGTCAAAACTAAATACACCCAAATTAGAGGGGAGTATCAAACTCTGGACTCACATCCAAGTTGTGCAGCAGAGGTCTCTTTCAAATGCTCATCATGTACACGTAGCCGTAATGCACAATAATCTATAAAAATCAGCCTGCTCTTTTTCCACAGTAAACCCAGGTAATCCTGCACCAAACAGTTATTAGTAATATTCAGCATAAGCTGTCACATAAATTAATGTTAATACAAATTAATCAGTCTAAGTGTCTGGTGTACCAGGCACTTATGATTCACAGGAGGGTGGAGATCGGATCTGCACGCAGACAAGAGCTACTGAAAGTGAATAAAAGACAAGCCATCATTCCTCTATGAGTCTGTCATCTGCTTTGCCAATTCTGCTAAAAAAAAAAAAGGCTACATAAAATTCTTCCCTAGAGAGAAACCCAAAGTTCAGTTGCTCCTCCCATTTCTATTTGCAGCTTTCTTCTCCTAATGTCAACTCCATCTGTCTTCCACAGGCATTTAATGTCTTTTGAATTGTCTATTTAATCACTTGCAGGTTTATCCCCTTGTTTGTCTGTACTCTGCCCTTCATTTGTCAGCTTCAGCTTTCGCCAATCTGAGCATCCTCCCTCCCCCACCCCCGGAGCTTTTCCCTCCTTTTCAGTATATTGCACTTTATCAGGTCACTCTTCTGTTGTCCTGAGGTTGCTTTTTTTCCCACCCAACGTGACCCTTTTCTGCTTGAGAGGCAGTATCTTTGTAAGCATATACATCCCATTGCTCTGTCTCCTTTTTTATCTCTAGTTTTACACAGCATCCTGTCTCTCATCTGCTTTACAGGATGTCCTCAGATCCTGCTCCCCTTTCTACTGGCATCTTTGTGCCTATAACAAGACTTTCTGATTTTTCACTTGGAGTAGAGAAAGACTTAGGATTACAGTAAGTTTCTCTGCCAGTAGCAGCAGTTTGTTTAGTGCAGAGCTGTTGCTACACAGTGATTTACTCGATTTTTTAAGAATCATTTTGCATGATTCATTTCTGAATAAAAAATAATAAATTACCAAGAAACACACTCAAACTCCATTCCCTCACTCATATAATAAGTGAATGCTAAGGTATACAGTGTTCTTCTCCTTTATGCATATACAGAGATTCTAAACAAATGCTATTATTCCTCTTCTAATTATGTATCCACAGTTACAGGGTAGTACATAGCTGTTCAACTTAAATGTAAATCTTCACGGCTGAAACACCCTTGACATTTCTTTCTGACTGCTGCAAGTCTATCCATTTCCATGTACTTTAAGAAATCAACCAAACTTTACCCAAAATAAGCAAACTTCCTTTGTTTTTCCCTATCTGCTTCATCATCCTCAGGACTTATACCTACTTCCAGTGTGATTCCACTTCAGGAGGAAGCAGCATTTCTATCAGTAGTCAATTAGAAGTGTCAGTCTTATTTTGAACCAGGTACTACTCTATTCAGGAGATAATCCCTCCAGAGCCCTGACTAGATGGATGTTTTTTTGCAAATGTGGGAATCTGTGCCCCTGGAGAACATAACACAGGTTTCACTATGTTTTATTCTGAGCCTAGAGCAGCCTGGGACATGATTTGAAGATTTTATTTAGATATATTCAGTAAAGCCCAATTATGTTTTGCAGTGTTCTGCCTCTGTGTAAACAGATATGTGGTGTTGCCTTCCAATGTCAAACCGCAAGGAAGCTAATGGAGCTACCAAAAATTTTAGCAACAGTGCTTAATTACCCCAAAGAACAGAAACACCCTCCAGAAACATTTATGGACTGTCTGGTTGCTGTGTTGCATGCCTCTACGAGTAAGTTTCATATGAAGCTTTGATTCAATGCCTGAGCTATCACATTTATTTTATTAGAATAATTGTCCTACTGCCAATCAGAGGGAGAAGAAAAACCAGTTTCTTACTTTTCAAGCACCCCCAGGTGCCACTCTGGCACTGAAAAACAAAACAAAAAAATTACCAAAAAATCTGTCTGTGCTTTGCAATTTGTAACATCTTATTTTTTTTTGTCAAAAGGTATACACATATATGCTTTCTTTACCATTTCATGGAAGAAATAGAGGTAAAATTAGTAAAATGAGTAATTCCAAGAATTACATTTTCATCTTAAATCTTAAGAAAATAAAAAAATATATAGAAGTGCATAGTACAGTTTGTTATCTTACAGTATATGGAAGTTAAGATGCACTCAATTGTAGACCAGCATCTCATCTGCAACTTTTCATCATGAACCCTAACTCCACCATGATCTGAGAACACTGAAGACTCAAATTCTTCAACAAAACTTGTAAGAACTTCAGTTTCATGCCCCAGAACCAGTAAGCCTGTTTTACAGATCAGCTATTGCAAGACCTAATGGCCAGACTTTAAAAACATACTGAAAATCCAACACGCTCTGTGAGATATGTTTATTAATTCACATTTGAAAATTATTACTTGATGCAGAAATCTTCAAAGCTTCCCATTTACTGTCAAAGAGCTGCCCCATTCTAACAACTTCACATGTTCTTTGGTTCACCACAGGAGTCACAAGCAGAAGCTTGTTGGCTGTTTCCTGACGCTGATCAGAGCTGTGTGTGGCGTATGGCAAGTAATAAGAGCCCAGAGAAGGGTTATTCTAAACCAAATTGCTCAGCCTGACCTTCTTATGTGCTTGTTTTACAAAGCTGTCTGTCCTTGAATAATTACAGTGTACCTAACTTTGGAAATCTTTTCCTACGAAAGATGTGCTTTCTGATATGCATCCTCCCCAGTAACACCCAATTATTACAGAATCAATTGTGGCTTAGCTATAGTTATAATAGGTAATTAGTCAAAGCACTGCAGCAATTAAAGGGCCTCTGCCTTTGTTTTCTAAAAGTCAGATGAAAAACTCTATGCTTTGCTCCCGTGTCTTTAAAAGCCCTTTAAATCTGCTGATTCAAATTCTCACGTAAGTAAGAACATTTTCGTGGGTTTTGTTCAGTGACTCTAAATCAATAATCAAACAGAAAAACATAAGGACCATTTTAAAGGTGAAATAACATTTAGTTATCTCCTACCCATTGATGAGAGTAGTTTTGAGGGGTTACTCGATGTTAAGGTGGATACTGTTATCTTGTTATCAGAAGAAGAAAAAGTAAAGCAAAGCAAAGCAAAACATTGCAAATACAACCATTCACTTCAGCAGCATAAGCCAAAAAACCCTTCTTTTCACTGAAATGCATTAATGATCAGAAAGTGATTTCAGATGGTACAACGATCAGCCTAGCATAAACTCTGCATGTATCATAGCCCAGAGTACAAAACTGCAAGGATGCATCTCAGCCAAGGCTTCTACAGATGTCCCCTTTCAGATCTCAATTCCAGCTTCTAGAAACAACTTCCAACCCAAGACAAAGCAGCCTATACCCCAAGATACTTGTTTACACATAATCTCAGGTAGATAAGGGGAAGCAAATCTTCCCTTTCCCTCCTCTCTACACCAGCTTCTCCTGCTCTTGCCCCTTCTGAGGACACAAGATTTCAGCCAGGTATTATTTGAAACTCTTGTAATCCTTTCTATGTCACAAAGCCATTTTGACATCCTTACAAAAGCTAATCTTGAAAGTACCCCATACTTTGTTTCAATTCTGTAATGTTGGAACCACTAATTTCTTTGTTTCTTAAGAGGAGGCCACACGTAATCTGATTAAGCACTCAAAGTGAAAATGCCACAAAAAGCATTTAGTAGTGTAAAAATTCCTCTGGTTGATAAATAGAGCCACAAAAACAGCTTGGGTTTATCAATATGGGTAGCAAATGTAAGCAAACCAGGACATTTTGAGAACATCTTGCTCGCATTCAATTTTGGGTTGAATTTGATTTCATCACATGTAAGGTGATTGGTGCAGGATACTTAATGCAAGGAAACTCTCTGTTTTCCTGATCTCACTGGGAGTTACGTGTGACTATATAAATCCTGTCAGAAGTAAGTACATTCCACTGTCAATTCCCTTTTTCTCGTGAAGTTTTACTTTGTGAAAAAAAGAGGGGAATTTGTTTCCAACAAAGTTGAAGCTAACTCAAAACCTTTTATTCAGTCTTTGATTGTGTATATCTGCTGACATTTTCCTTACTGAATGTCTGATTTTCGCACAATACTCCAGCAGAAATGGAAAATTATACATGCATGACAAAACACCAGATAGACATGCTTAAGAGTTCTCTCTCAGAAATTGCATTGTGTAAAAAAGAACCAAGCAAACACACACCAAAACTGTCCATTGGTTGAAGTATTAAAAATATAATTTTGGGTGCTAAAAATATATCCTTAACAAAGACATTTTTGAAGTACAATGATTGCTAGTGTTATCAAATATGATTGATATTTCTAGTTTACTAGAATATTGTGTCTTCAAGGTAATTTATTCCATTTGATAAAACTCTGGCCAAAAAACGCATCAAAATATTTTTAATATCCACATGCAAAGCTTTTTCCTTACTGGTTTGTAATAAAATATTAAATGCAAATCATCAATAATTAATTAGGGCTGCTTGATCCATCAAAATTCAGGTCACTAACCTGATCAAAGCACACTTTTTGTAAATGTGAAACAGTAGAGTGTAAAAGTCTTGTGGACTACACATCTCATGGATGACATTTTCCTTTACAAAGAGGGAGTATGTATTATTTTCGGTACATTTAATTGTTACTTTGAGAGCATGGGACTGAAATCCTACATGGGTTTTATGACCATGAGACTAAACTTTAGGTACTGCAGTGTTCAAGATGTAATCATGGATGTCAAATCACCTGCTCCCAGCAACCCTTTTTCTCTCATTCTTAAAGGCTCCACACAACAGGCTTCAACTTCAATGGTGCTACCTGCTACTCAGGTTAAGCTGAGCTGTGTTAAGCACACCCCAGTGGGACTTCTCCTAGAAGGATTACACTTCACTGGAGTAGGTGAGTATATTACCTCATGCAGATGCAAACAAAGCTTAATGAAATAAGGAGTAGAACAGATCCTGGAACAGATATCAAAACAGGTGATTTTTGGAAGGATCTGGGGTAAGATAGTGTGTAACAAGCTGAAAATTAATCAGTAGTACAATGTTACTGCAAAAAAAAAAAAAGTTGATCTTCCTGAAATGTAAATATTTTCTACTGGAAACAGGCAAGGGAAAGGACCCTTCAGTCACTTCATCTTTGGTAAAATCTTAGCTAAAGTACTATGATCCATGTAGGACACTGGAACATCTAAGACACATGCACAGATTGGAGAGAATCTCAAGGTGAACAATAAAAAACCTGTGACCTGAAGCTATTACCTATGACATAAGACTAAAAGACTAATGACAAGACACCTGAGTGTGGGCTGTACAACGTTGCTTAAATTAAAAACAAACAAAATAAAAAACCTGCAAAGCAACAACAACAAAAAAGATGCTACAAATTAAAAATGAATAGTCTATGTTAAAAAGTGCAGCACGAATGATGTGACTAAGAGGAGATGAGCACTGAAACAGGTTCTGGGGAGTGTCAAACTTCTATCCTCAAGTTGCATAAGGGAAGTTAGACTAGTGTCTGTGGAAAGATATATCACTGGTAGCCGGACATGCAGTGAGAAATTCTTGAAGGTCCCTTTGATTAATAAGGGAAAACATGTATGGAGGATTGACCCTTGCCTCCACAAGACTATCCTCTGTGACACTTTCATCTGGTAGCACTGAGTGGAACTAAATTTTTGCAGAAAAATCTAAATATACTAAATATGTTTTGCTTTGGTTAAAATATGCTTATGTTAATGAGGTAGTAAGGGGGACATCTCTGTTCTTTGCTGTTGACAAATCTTGATCATAATACTGTTCCCTGAGGGCATATAATGGACATTAGAAAGACAATCTAACTTAATTCCTTTAAAGCGAGCCATGGCCGTCTCCAGTTATTAACATTCCTGGAAAGCACTGTCAGAGAGAAGACAGTGTCCTATCTCTTTCTTATTAGTTACCCATTACTCATTTACTTCTCATTTGCACATATTCAAACTTTCCCTCAACTGAGCAGGATAATCTGAAAGTTTCCTTAGATTTTGAGGTACTAATCATCTCCAGAGCAGCAAGTTAACATTCATCTGAAGTAGTTTTTGCACAAGCAAGAGGGACTGGTTTCAGCAGACTCTGTGGCATAAACAGTTGCTCATCACAAGAAGAAAACAAAGCACAGACTTTCTCCTTGCTGACTGATGACTCAGTAACATCTAATCAGTGAGAGCTAATCATCAGCAAAGATGTCAAGACCAGTGCAATCATTGCATCCCACACAGCTGTAAGCCTGTGGCACCTTCCCAAACCCTAGATGTGAGGAGACACAGCAGAGTGGCACAATTCTGTAGCAACGCACACACCTCTAGCCAAATACCCAAAATAAAAAGGCAAGTCCATCACTGCTCTGAATCTCTGCAGAGCAGCTGGGCAGAAGAACAGATGTCTGAAGCAGTCCCACTCCTCAAGAATAAGCACAGAGATGATGCAGCTCTTCTCAAGGACACAACTCTTCAGAAATTAGGACATTTCCTTCCAAAGTACCTCTGTCCTAGGTGGTCATAGCTGCAAAAAGCAGATTTCTTATGGAAAAAAAAATTCTGACAGATTGAAAGCCTTGTGTACACACATTCGATTTTAAGCAGTTCTTCTTTCAGCCAATATCCATTTTTCTCACAATCACTAATTCCAAAAGAAACCTATTCAGATTCAGTATTTGCCTTTTTTCCCCCCTTAAATCTTCCCCCCATACTGTTTCTTCCAGAGAATCCCCAATGTGGAATCTGTCATTACATTCATTTCCATGGCAACAAATGGGATGCCATAAACAGCGTTTTAATCCAAGGACAGAGTGATAGATAAAAGTTGGATTTTGAAAGAAAGAATTCTTGCTTAATATCAAAGATAATTGCAAAGGGAATACAGAAAATTACTTATTGAGTTATTTTCCTTTATGTACACAGAAGTTCACTTCATAAAGGACATTGTCACCTTGAAATGCTGTATGTTCAGAATGATGTTTATGGGTAGAGGTGATTTAATATGCTAATATTTGTCTCATTTTCCTTGATTATACGACATGCATCTTTTTTCTTATCAGCTGATAAGCTACTTTATATTAAAATATGAGGAGAAGATGCTATGCTTGATTATTCTCGATGACATCTGCTTAGGCTGCAGGGAAACATAATCTATGAGATCAGAAAACAGGCACATTTATAGTGATTTCCAGCCTAATAGATTCCACAACTCCTTACAAACCAGGCTGGATCCAAAAGTTAAATTCTTGCTGAGTATTACCTCCTTATGGCTTGACTCCTCTTTCAAGTGTTTCAAGTCCCATCGAGGTGCTTGCAAAAGGATCATGTGGGTCATGATCAAAAAAAAAATGACCCTTTAACCCCATCTCCTTTGTGCAGTGCAGTACAACACCTCAACCAGCCTTTATTTGATTCAGATCCTCCTGTGAATATGTAAATAAGTAAATTGGAAAATAGCAGGATTTTCCATCACTGGAAACACCCAAAACTTTCACAAAAATGTTAATAGTCAAGACAAAAGTAAAACTAATTTTTTTTCAATCTGTTTGTGAATGATAGTCTCAAAAAAAGAGGTTTTTCACCCCCAAAACAAATAACGCTAGAGAGAAAAACAGTCATCAACTGAGTTAAGTTTTTTCCACAAAATAATGGCTATGTTTTTTATTGTACTGTAGCACATGTGGATTTAGCTGTCAATGAACAGAACTACAATGTAACTCCCAGCAAAAACACAGACATATTTTTCCTAACGATTCAAAATTAGCCAGAGACTGCAGATATACTTTACTCAGGAGGCATGCTCTAATCACAACTTACAGACTTCTGTCAAGCTATGTATTATCAGAAAAAGAAAATAAAATCTAACTCACGCTCTAAAACAGCATTAAGAAAACACTAATATTGTGACACAAACTGAGAAAAGTCATAAAAGGAATACATAAAAGCAAATATTATACGATATTTCTTTTTCTAGGATTTAGGCACACCGGGATACCTACTGAAATTATTTTTTAGTGTGGCCTGCTAGAGAATCAGAGTGCACATGGCAAGGTTCCGTCCCACCAGGTGCCTCCTTTGATGGTGCTTTTTACCTCAGCCATCATGCCCCTCTAACTACAGGCTTTGTGTTTCCAAACTCACTTTTCTATAAACATCATACAGCAAAGAAAATGTAAAGAAGCACTGAAGAGTATTCAAGGTAAGATTTGAACCTAACTTTGAAGTTTTGTGGGAACGAAAGAGAGCAGTGGAAGCTTCCTAAAAAAGCTCATTGGAAACCTGACTTAACAGGAAAATAACTGACATTTCAGAAAACTCTGTAAAACAACCTTCTTAAGAAATGCTCCTTTAAGATAAAACTTATCTAGTCACAAAATGTCTCACCACTCACTGAGCAACAAAAGCAGAAATGACAACCACACGAAATTATATTATGTGGAGTAGCTTGAACTCTGTTTAGAAATGCATTTTTATGCTTTCACCAAAGTGTTTCATCTCCCAAATAATATGTGAATTTAAAACTTTTTTTGACTTGTTTTGACTGGATAATTTTCTTCGTAGTAGCTGGTTTGGGGCTGTTTTGGATTTGTGGTGGAAACAGTGTTGGTAACACAGGGGTGGTTCATTATCCCTAAGCAGTAGTACAGATAAATTAATAACTCTTAAAACTATGATTATCAGTTGCCAATAATAGCAATCTCATTTTTCAGAATAATGTCTCTTTCTCCATTTAAATCACACTTCCATGGGACATTTTATACACAGTTTTTTTCTCCAGTCAGGTGTTTTCTCCTGTGCTTAATTCTGAATGTCTAAAAAATTACTTATAGAACTGGAGCCAGAATCAATACTCACGTGAACAAAACCATCCAGGTGACTGCGTGCTCCTTTTCAAAGAAAAAATAATTTAGGTCAAAGAAACTGAAAAGTGAACAACCAGGGGGTGGGGGGGGACTGGGAATGCTTTTTGAGTGAATTTGAATGTCACATTGTAAATATAACTTTTTCACTTTTTATCTGACTATAGAAAAAAAAAAAATTAGTTATTTCAAATAGAAACTCCAAATGGCCTTTTCTGCCCTTTTCTGCAATTGCAATTTAATTGTATAAAGCCACAGATTTCAGCCTCCAGGGGAATATTCACTGTCTAGCTCCTATGTTTTACTTTCTGGGGAGAAAGTAATCTTTGACCGTACTGTGCTAATCCTTTGAGATGACATATTAAATATTTTGTCCATCCAGATACACAAAATAGTAATTTGATGGTTACTACAATTTTTTTCTAGACTGCAGCAGGTAGCCCCCCATGTGATGCTTAACTTCTCCCCATAGGACTCACAGGGAAGCCTATAGAAACACATTTCTGTAGAATTGTTTCATAGAAACGGTTTTTATAACTGCTAAAATGCCTAAAGCAAATCACACTGTGTATTGCAAGGAAGACCATGGGTGGATATTAGAATGGCTTTGTTTTAACAAATGGAATACATATGTTTCCCATGTTCTTTCACTTAGACCTCAGTGACATTTCTCTGTCTTCTTTGGTTGCTTTATTAATCAGTCACAGCCTGTGAGAAAAATAAAAATATTCCTCTATAACATGGTACATGAAAAGGCAGCTCTGTCATGCTTCTTGCACCCTAAATGTTACACCATTGCTTTGCACTTAGTTAATAGCAAGCCTTTTAAAGAATAATACAATATTACTTTCATTCAGCTGTCACCGATGTAAACAAGAAACCCACCTATCAAAAATTTAGGCTTAGTTCCTGCTTCATTCCTGAACATCTCTGGTACAACCAGACTGAAATCAACAGTTTTCTACTGACATTACACTGGCATAGAAATCCCCAACAAGAAAGAGGTGAAGCAACCTAATGCATGTAATAAAGTTGGATTTTTTACATGCTGAGGGCAAGCATCTGAGTTCCTGCCACAAACCACTCCAAGCAATCTCATGGTAAGCTGTTATTTAGTGCCTCAGCCTGAAGCATGTGATATCTGACTGATCATGTCAGAATATAGACTACAACATCCAGTATATCACCTGATCTTCTTTCCAAGTCCTTTAGCATAGTCACAAAACAATTGGTACCAGCAAGAGGCAAAACGTATCTTTTGTCTGAAATGCACAGATGCAACTCTTGCTAAAACACACATGAACTTTGGAATTGGTTTCTTCCCTTGAAGAAAGCCTTATTGTATTAATATCCAAAGCTAAAAGGAAGCCATTAAAAATTAAAAAATTCATGTCTTTTAAAATAATGCATATATGTGTTTAATAGTCTATGAATAATAGCCCCAAGTCTACACATGACTGAATATTTAATCTAGAGAGCCTGCATTTCCTCCTGTCAAAATAAGTCCAGGTTTTGTTACTGAAGAGCTAGAAAACAAGATTAATGGTCCCATGGCTGTGAGTTATTTTTAGCCTGTTTTTCTCACTGTATGGTACTGTTTGCTTGTGTAGCATAAAGCAAAATGAGACTTCATATGAAATACAATTGGTTACTATATTTATCTGGCTATTAAATTAATTTCAGTATGAAAGATAAGGTACATCAATAATCATTTAGTTCTAAAAAGCCTCAAGTTGCATATTTTTGTTGAGATATTCAAAATGATGTAAAGGAATCACTGGCATCCTCATTAATTTTAATACAAGATACGTGTCTAAATCACGTATCTACATCCCAAGATTGCTTTGTAATTTCAACCCATTTTTCCTAATGACATGATTTTGCTTAATTATGTAAAGATGCAGCATGATTTGGCTATTTAATATCTTCTTAAGTTTATATTACTACAGAAGATCAAAGAAAATACAACAGTACTACCTTATCTAATACAGCGTGAGGATTCTTTGTCAGTGCTTTGCCACAGTGTGGGCAAAAAAGCCTCAATGATTTCTATTTAAAGGTCGTTACTTTGAGAGACCAGCAGTGTCACTGATCAAAACATCAGAGATTATTCAGTTTCCAAAGTTATCATTGAATAATTAATTTACTTAAAAATCAGACAGTATGTAAAACAGAGAGACAATGTTTGACAGTTCCTACATTTCTTTTAATATTTAATGTTTCTGTGGGTAGATCAGCAAGAAAATCTAACTGAATTAGCAACATCAAAATTTGAAACATGTATGTTTAAGGTTCAGTGGATGGTCACTGTAAACAGTAAAGTAATTCAATGGGTCAGATTCAAATATAGTCAATACATTGCCCTACACACTTACAAAGTGCTGAAATGGAATATGAAATCACTAGGGAAAATACCTGATATCCATACAATTTTGAAACATCAGAATAAATTATACATACGATTATCATTTCATTATTCTTTCAGAAAAAAAAAGTTGAGCTTTTTTGTTTTAATTTTTAAAATTATTTGTGGGTAGAGTTTTGCAAACTTTTACACTAAGAGAGCATTTCATGTCTAAGCAACAGCGGGGGGGAAATAATACCCGAAACAGCTCAGAGAATTTGCACTACACTGATTATGGTGAGGCATTAGGGGAAATCAAGGACTAATCAGAGAGGGAAGAAGGCATGCTTTCCATTTAGAACACCACAAACAAGTCATAGCAGAGAATCATAGAAAGACATGGATTGGAAGGGACCTTAAAGGTCACCTAGTTCCAACCTCTTTGCCGTGAGAAGGGATACCACCCTCTAGCTCAGGCTGCATGTCAGGTATTGTACACAAGAGAAGTTTGAACATTGATCCACTTACATTACAGACAACTTCAAATTCTTTCATGAAGGACTATCTCAGCTTGAATCTCCGAACTGGTGAAGAAACTCTCCATACATTCTCTGCCCTGCTATTGCTGTCTGCTCTGAAAAGCTGCTGGGATATCTTCAGTAACACAATGATGCCTTGTCGAGATAATTGGGGCATTACTGTGGTAGATGATAATGACTGAATTTAGGACATGTCAAAAGAGTAAACAAAACATGGGATTCAACCACTTTTGGAGAGAACAGAATGGGGGAAAGGATCATTGTGTGTCAAAATACTTAGTGCCTTTAAAGACAGCCTGGGGTAGAAGAAAGCTAAAGGATGCTCCCACAGTAAGTCAATTGATAAAATAGGTGAGGCAAGATAAAGATAGGGGAGAGACAGAATGAAAGCTTAAAGTGCTTTTTCATCTCCTTAATTAACAAGAGTGCCAAGCGTCCAGCAGGAAAAGAGTACATCTGGTCTGTGATAACCTCTGGGTCTCAGGGCACACACAAGTGAAATTCTTAGCTTCAGAAGCTATCCTGTAGGACAACCCAAATATCACACATCACATCAGAAAGGGAAATTGGAAGTTAAAGGGTAAACTTAGCCTGCTGCATGTGTGTGCTTCAGCTGAGCCATTATCCAAATGTCAGGAGCCGACTGGTTTAGTCAGAACAGGTGAGGCCTCAAAGAAGGATCTGGAAGGGAGAAAAAAATTCAGAAGCCCTATTAGAAAATAATAGGTCACTTCTCTACTTTTTTTTGCATGGTGCCTTACAGGATTAGATTCAAAACCCATGAAATTCAAAGAAATATTCCACTGAATTCTGAAATCAAACTGAGAGGCTGATCAAATGCTTGGTGTACTAATGCTTTGATTTCTAAACCCTCCATTTCTGGACAGCCTCACAAATACTGCCATTGGGTGGGTTGTTCTGTATCACTGTTTTTTAAAGAACAGTAATAGATAGGACAGAAAGGCAATACCCTCCCTGGTAAAACCATACAGCAAATTGAACAATATTTTTGCAGTTATAGTCCAAAGGCTGAATAATCCAACCTGGGTATTTGACTGTAGGCATTTAAATACAAATCTAGATATGTAAACAGGGTACTAGTCTAAGCTGTCATAATTCAGGTAACTGAGACCAGATATTGCTGTCTGATACCTGAGTTGCTGAGCAACAAGTGTCTGAAGTGATGTGCAAGGGCTTACCAGCTGCAAACAGGGCTCCCAGCCAGCTGGAAATGACAGCTGACAGCTACCTTCTGCACTATTTTTCACTGTTAGACTGGAAAAATCTAAATCTATTTGCTCTAATTCTCATTGACAGAAGAATAAACAATGATTTTTTTAGGGTTTCTTTGGTCTCAGACTGAGAAAAGAACTGAAAGAGTTTTAAGCACATGATACTTTGTACTTGAAGGATTGCACCCAAAGTACTCTTGAGAAAGAATTATAAGAGAAGCTATGATCAGAACTGTGACATCTGTCATTTTAATTTTGCTAGGAAGCAATGGAAATACGCAGGATGACAACTCTGGCACTTTGAGGTACGATTATCAAGCTCACTGGCTTTGCCTGGACCTTTTGGATGAGGTCCAGGCAAAACTAGTGAGCAATCAAACTTTTCCAAGGGCATCATGAGACAGTTAAAAGCCCCAAGATTCATTGTAGTCCCAGTGAGTCTCTAGCTGTGACTACATTTTCACAAATTTCAATTGACGATGAAAGGGGATCATGGATATGCTTAAATCAACGGATCTAGAAACTCTTCCAAGATATTAAATACAGGTCTGTGCCCTTGAACATCCCATCTCCATTACAGAAAGAGTTTTTTGCATGCAATAGTAATCATGCACTGATTTCCACTGAAAAAAATCCAGCCCACAGATCTGTATCTTTTAGCTAAGTCCTTGACCTAGCACAACCCACCAGGGGAGGGATGTAACCAAGTCAACCAGAGGTAATGTATCTCTCAGCCCAAACTCCCCTTTCCAAGGAGAACCGAGCGTAATAATTTAAAGAGATCAATACAGAATCAATACAAATCAATACACAATATTGAACTAATGTGTATTACTGTGATTTCCTCATGGCACTTGGTTTTGTTTAATTTAAAGTGGCTTTGTGAGAAAATAGTTTACAAAATTGCATGGAAACTTTCTGCAGGAATGGAAAACCTAAGGCAGTTCATGCACATGAAGGTAATGTTTTGGAAACTTTGTTTTCACAGGAAGTTTTGATTTCTGTGGGGAATTGGACCCTGAATAAGGTAGACACATCTTTGTGAAGTATAGGTTACATACATTCCTTTCACATTTCTAAAGAAATGGTGACAGGAAACATTTTGTCCAAATAAGAGGTGAACTTCCATATTAAGTTTGGTTCTTATTCCTCCTCAAGCTTCCTACATCACACTGCCAGTGTGCAGGATTTAAAGTGAATTTATATGTAGTTTAGGTACTTTTTAAGACTCCTCAGACCATTTTTAAGCTATAAACTGCTTCCTGAAAAAATAAGGACATGAACCTTACCTCTCCAGTGCAACACCTAAACATGTTCTCTTTCCATAGGACTCAATGATGCTGGCAAACCCACGCTCTTGCCACTGCAAGATGAAAAGATGCCATGAGTCATAGAGCATTCCTCAAAGCATTCCACACGTTTGGTATCTTTGCTGTGTTTGAGAAAGATACCTCCTCAAAATAGAATTAACAGACTGTATCCACTCAGAGGAGCATCACTTTGATCCCTGTACCTTGCATGCCAAGTGAGTCTGAATGGTCTGGTTAAGGACATGTTTAAGGACAAGATAGAAGAACACTTTAAAAAAGGATTTATCCCAGCTAGTGGGAAATGTGAATGTTTCCAAGCTCTGGAGCCAGCAAAACTGCTGAAATATGAGATAACATTCAACAGAGGATCCTCACATCAAGGTCTCATTCTGAATGTGACTTTCATTATTGCTTGTTTTGCACAAAAGAGATGGGCACAAGGTCAGTGGCATGACAATGCCACAAAGAGAAAGTAGGTCTTGGCTCAAATGCTAGACTGGATGTTAAAAGCAGAGAAAAATCTAAAATTAGGGTGATGGCAGGGACTATGGAATACAGACAAAAAGGACCATTTTTAAATTCACTCATGTGCATGAAGAATGAAAAACTAAAAGCTCCAAAGCAGCAGCTTCTGGATGAGATTCTCTGTCAAAAGCAAGCAGATTTGAAATTCTTAACTGTGGGGTAAACATTTGCAGGATCCGCACTGCAAATTCTATCATCACCTACTTGAACAGATTGCTGCAGATACTGTAAGTCATATCACTGATATATTGGGTTCTATGCTCTGCCAGGAGGACAATTAAGGGTAATTTGGGAGAAAAAAACATCTAAGGTTTGTCTGAGAGACTGTTGCCTTCCTGCTAGCTAAGGATACTGTATGGAAGTTTGTCTCTTGACTAGGGACTCGCTGGGCACCCTTGTAGCATCCCAGATCCATGAAATCTTATTAGATCTTCCATTCCGAAGAAAAGAGCATCAGCCTTACATTTGCCATTGTGTTCAGGGATGTATGTGGGATGAATTCAGCATATCTGAACTCCTTTGCGGCTAAAGCTAGTGGTGAAACATCAAAAATTCTGCCTTATCACATCACTGGCAAGGCAAAAATGAAGTTGTATTCATACAACCTTAGAGTCTGTTTTAGACTCTAAGCGCAAACGTACAGCGTGGCACTGTGTTATCTGACATACTAACCATTATACAAGATTTATTCATCTTAGTCCTATGTTTTTCCAACCTTACTCTATGCTCCTTTCTTTGCATCCTATAACGTATTCAAAGTAGATACTATTTCTTTTTTATATGGTAACAAAGCATTTGCACAAGAAAGCCTTATTTATTATTTGGCTCTGCGGTTCTAGAATAAATATAATAATAAAAAAACCCTAATAATAATAGTAATGAAAATAACAATAGAATATTGCCAACAGGAAAGCAGACTCTGAAGAAAAACAAAACTTGCATCCTTGACTACACAAATACAAAATTAGTGTACAAATACATTCACAAATTAAAGCATTGAATTCTGATTGCTGTTATTTCTGGAGCTGTATTATTCATTTTGTTTTGTGTTGTACTGAGTTATATTGCAGTCTTATGTGAATTCCATGTAAAAACCTTTATTTAACTTGCAAGTTTCATGAATTTTAGCACAAGTAATCATCTGAACTTCTGTACTTGTTATACAACACAGATTTTTTTCTTCTTTTAGAAATTTCAATAATTTGAATATAAATATAGGAAAATGAAATATAGTTACATTACGTTTAGTAAATAGTGAATAGAAAAAAAGAATAGTTTGTTAATCCATCCTTGACCCAAAAAATTTGAGAAATGTTTAAGAATAACAATTATAATTAAGAGAAATCAGAAATTCCATGTAACTGATTTCTATAGCCTAAAAGAGCTAAATTCACAAGGGTGCAATTTCAGACCCACAGTTTTGTTGAGTCTACCAGATCTCTTGCAGCTTCACCAGCTGAAGCTCTGCTTTGTGAATAAGATCCAAACCTACCCTTTCTGCTCTTGAGCTACCCATCATTTTTCAAACTTAAATTGCAGCCTGTTTTATTTATGGAAGGCTCCTACTTCACATGGATAGAAGTGGAAATTGTAAAGCCATCAAGCACAGTGGCCTTTACCAACGTGATGCTATTTCAGAAACACCTGTGCTAAACACCTGACCTACTGTGAAAATGCACAGTATTCAGCAGCCTATAAAATTTTCGATTTGTTACCCATGGCGAAGAAGGGAGAAGGTGAAGTGGCTGCATACTAGACTGTAGGATAAAAAAAACCCAAAACCACACTGAGACAATGTATTTTAACTCACAGAAAGACCTTTTCATAGCCTGCCAGAAAGGCACCCTGAGGCTTCTTTACCTATTGATCAATTCACCCTGTTTCCATATTGATATTTAATCACCTTCTGATGGGACCAGGAGGAAGTTCTAAATATAACTGCACGTGAAGCATGTGATGAACCAGGACCCACAGTTTCCCTTACTTTCACAAAAAAAACCCTAAGGTGAATATTAAGATTTGCTTCTTAACAAAATTTGAGCCACCCCATCCCATACAGGGAGAGAGAGCACAGAAGTGGAAGCCAAAAGATGGGTCATTACCATGTAGGACACTACAGTGCTATTGAGCATCTGAAGTTGAACCTGTAAGCTGCAAAAATAACTTTGGTTTAAACTGTACTGGATTACACTATCAATTTGGGGGAAATAGTTGGTTTAGAAAGAGAAAAAGAGACCAAAATATTTCATTTAACTTCTTGCACAGTAGGCTATAAAGTGACCTACAGAGTCTCAGCAAGAACATACTGGAATAAATTAAGAGTAAATAATTTTCATGAATGAAAAGCTAAAGGCCCCCTCAGTGAAGAGAAAATAAGAAAAATTGGGGGAGAACTGAAGAGGATCATGAACTAACTCTCTTATCTGTAAGATTTAGGATAGAAAAGGAAAGATGCTGAAGTAAAATAAGATCATTCATACATTTCTGATTCTCAAGAAATGCTTGAGTTCTGCATGAAAATGTATTTGCATAAATATTCAAGCTGTAAACATTCACAGTATTCACATGGATATGCTTTTTCAGAATCTTCCTGCTACAAAAAAATTGTACGACTCATGTTCCTGTCCAGGTGAAGTTGCAGCTCCTCGTTCTGGAACCAGAACTGATCCCACCTGACTAACACAACCTTGGAGAGTGACCAGGGGTTTACGAACAGATGAGATTCAGGAAAGTCCTTTAGAAAGCAAACCAATCTGCCAAAGTCAGAAACAGAAGTAGAATGTGCCAAGTTTTGACAGAAAAGGTGGGTACCCACCACTAGCTGTATTACGTGAATGTTTTTGATACTTCCAGTGGGAATATTTCTGCAAGTGTTTATCAACATAAGTATTCTCAGCCCTTTCCCTTTCTACCAATTAGCAGGCAGCCATGTGTGATCTCTGACTGCAAGAGAGCTTCAACCTGAGAAGTCAATCATGCCGCTACAACCCTCATTGCCTGGTGCTGAGCAAATCACTTCATGGGGATCACTGCTGAGGAAGAAACAAGACCAAAAGGCTGAGGACAACTAAGAGATGCTGTGGCTGATGTAGTAAAGAATGAAAAAATGTTTTCTTTGCGAGTTTTAAGTCGAACAACATGCAACTAAGGAAGCTAGAAGGAACAGCACTGCAGAACATAAAGAAAAGCTGACTGAAATAAGAAATGTTTGTTACAAGGGTGAAGAAGAAAGGACAAATTTCACAAGTGGTGGGAAAGATAGGGAAGAAAAATTTAGTCGGGCCATTGATGGAAAAGAAGTTAGAAAATTACGGGGGACCAAATTACAATCTGTCATAAAAAACTCTTATATTGTATTTTCCCATTTGCTAGTGGCAGACATTCTCTCCTCAGGCTGGAAAAAGTACATTGGATGGAAGACAGTGAGGTGGCTGACAGTGACAGAGGAGAGAGAGATCACGGGATAAATAATTATTGAAGAATACAGTTTTATCTAATACTTGAAACTGAATTTAAGCAGGGAACACGGATCTCCAGGATGACAAAAGTACAGCACCAAAATGTAATAAAAAACCCTGAAACACCAAGAAATGCCTTCACAGTGTGCAGCTTTTCCTCCAGAAATTTTTAAAGATAATTTGTCACTTTTTATAACTGTCAAGAAAACTTTGTTTTGTCTGCAAGATCTTTGAATTGGTTGCCAAAACTGTCATAGAAACAGCACTAGCAGTTTGATCCAAAGGTCACCAAAGTCAGTGGGAAAAGCATCACTTTTTTCACAGGGATTTGGATGAGACAAAATATACCCTGTACGTATATTGGTATAGAATAAATAAAATTCAGCATGAATTAAAAGAGCAAAGACAAGGGAAAATTAAAAACACTGTGTATTTTCTCTCTACCATTAAAACAGCTATTTTCAGAAGAGAAAGAAAGGCAAACTCCCTTTCAGTGCAGCCTATTTAAGTAGAGCAAAGATTACACTCTCTCAATAATCCTATGCCTCTCCTTTATTAAATAATCCTGCTTTGAGCTACTTCTGTGCTTCTCTTGGGATGGCCTAGAGCATATAATTGGATCCACTTCATATGGAGAAAAGAGCCTGTTAACCAGCAGTTGCAACAGCAGATGCTTGTTCACTCATGAAAATAAAGACTGAAAGTTTCCATCAGTCATTTAAAACTATAAACATCCAGGCTGGGTTTGCTCTCAGCAGTTTTGCTTTGAATGCAGTCAATGCTGTTTTTCCCTTTCTAAACCCGGTACTCAGGCTTTCAAAATATAATTCATTGCCCTTAAATAGTGGTGTAACAGTTGGCGAGAATCACAAAAGCCCTCCCTGGCAGTTGGCAGTGCTGCCTTAGCTGTATTTCACTGCAGTAATTGTATCTTGGTACAGAGTGGGACAGTGCATCATCCAAACGAGAGCCCCTTGATGATGTATTGATGGAGATAGAACTGTCCAAAGAGAAGAGATGGGTCCAAAATTCAGCCAGCTTTTATTTGACTACACAAAGGGGAAAAGGACTTCGAAAGAGAGAAGCTATTAAACATGGCATATTGCTTTTGGCAGTGATACAGGTGATCTGAGCAAAGTAGGGCAAAATCCAGACCCTGCTGAAAGTCCGTCACCCTCTAAAAAACTGTTTCTTTCTTTGAGTCACAGATGAGTATATGCAGTCCTCTGCTCTCAAATGGCCAAGATTCACTAGGCTAATAATGAATTCCAGGGCAAAATCTCTGGTAAAGGCTACTCATCTGCATAGGGATTTCCAAATGAGCACCACAGTTCTGCTAATTATCAGTTTTTTCCTTCTTTTCCCCCAGCTTCTCTGCCTTCATTAACCCACAAACCTTCTTTATGCCCTAGATAAGTATAAATTGGGATTAAACAGGTTTATAGGATAGATAGTGCACTACAATCTCCTACCAAAAGCATCTCTTCCCTCAGCATTACATGTACCACAGCACTGCAGAGTCCAGGACCAACACCAAGAGTTCAGATGCCTCATCATGACTTATACCTTTGCTGGCCAGATAGTTAACACAGGCTGCAAGGTGACCATATTCATACCTGCAAATCCCTGAAGCTGGTAGGCTTAAAATCACAGCTAAGGTAACCCATCTTTTAAATGACAAGAGATTTGGTTTACTGTATTTGGGAAACAGACCTGAAAGCATACAAACAATCTTAAAACTTAAAGAGGTGGCTTTATTTTTAGAAATTATTTTTTTCCTATTTCCATAAGTTGCACAAGGGATTCAGATTTCATAGCCAGAGCTTTTCCTGTTGCCCACCAGAATGACGCTAGCTGCTGTGTCTTTCGGGCTTTAGGCACATGGGGAAAACAAATGGGATTTGAGAAATAGAGACTGATATTTTCTTGAAACAGCTTGTTCCTCTGGTGTTATGCAAAGCTGGTGCAAGACAACAGGTGACCTAAGTGGTCACCAAGGGATAGAAGATAATCAAAGTAAGCACAGCTTTAGTGTCTAAGATACAAAATTCAACTACCATACCAAAATGGATGTGTTAGACTTACAATTTCATATAGCACTCGAATGATTTTAATTCATTTGGAAAAGTCAGTGTTTTAATAAAGTACTGTAGAGGAAGAAAGCTGGTTTGTTGTTTTTTTTTTTTTTTCCTGGTGGAGTTTGGTGGAAAGAGTAATTTTTGCAGAAAACAGCAGTGCACCCAGCAAAAAGATCAAATTTTAACCTTCCATCTCATTCTTCTCTACATCCTTCTTATAAAGAAACAACAGAATTCAGAAAGGGAGGAGTTTAGCAGAACTTAGGGCTGATTCTGTCCCTTTATGTCATGTAACTACATGGTAAGTTATCACATTTCAAAATAAATCTAAACAAAATAAAGAGAACAAGAGGCCTATTAGTCACTGACAGGAGTTAGATAGAACTCTTCCTCTCAGCTTCCCCTTCTGTTTAGTTTCGTACTGTGTTAAATCTGTCATGAATAACAGAAGATAAAAATTTGTATCACATGATATAGGGGACCATCTGAATTGGGAACTACGCAAACAGGAGCCGCTGCTCCCATGAGCTGTCACGAACTTGCAGAAATGAGCAATCTTGCTGTGCTCAGACCAAACCCAAGCCCTCACAAGCTCCCTGGGAACAGGGCACTCACAGGCTCCTGCATTCTGGCAGTAATCTGCCTCTGCCTGTGTAAACACACATATGGATAAACTTCCTCCTGGACATGGACACACTCTCATATAGCCATGTGTCTTACAGCAATCTGCAGTTCATGTTTCTAGAGACTAATATTAAAGTAGCTTTTTTTAAAAACTAGTTTTTACTAAAACCCGTAATTTTTGCCTTGATGAAGGCTATTGTTTTAAACTTCAGCACTGCTCTATTCAGCAGTGAGATACAAGAGCACAGATCACTCAGCTGAAGCTCACTCATAACATCACACTAGATGAGCTTTGCTATGGGTGGTGGTGGACACAGGAGCTGAGGAGTCCCCATAGAGCTGGCAGATGATTTGCAGACTGGGATTTATGCAAAGGGCAGTGGCCAGGGCAAGGAGCTGGCTCAGTCCTGGCAGGTCTCCCAGCCACTGCCCCGGCATCTTGCTTCTCTACTATTCAGCAGAGCTCAGATGTTTATGAGTGCGGGACTGGGGGGCATGGCAACACAAATTTAGGCCACTTTGTGTGGAAGTGGGTCAGGACTGCCTGAAAGAGCACCGAGCAGAGCCAAGTGGATCCCATATCATCACCCCACATGGGTCTGAGGTGATCTAAGCAAGCCATGTTCTGCAGATTAGGCAACAGAAGGACTGATCCCTCTGACTGGTATTTGCTATTTCACATCAACCAGTAGATGAAAGAATTAATTCAGCAAATGCAGAAGGCACTTTTGTGCTGAATAATCTACAAAGCACCTTTGGACAGGCACCGAGTTATGCAGAGAGTTTGTGAAGTCTCCTTTTCTGAAGATATTCCAAACCTGCCTGGATGCAATCCTGTGCTACCTGCTTTAGAAGGAGGGTTTGATTAGTTGATCTCCAGAGGTTTCTTCCAACCCCAATCATTCTGTGATTGAGAATTCTGCTGTGAGAGAAAACCAAGATAACACAAATTTGAACTCCAGCCTTTTCCCTCAATAAGCCTGTTTTTCTTACTGACTCAGCTACTCAATCCATTTCTGTCCACCTGCCAAAATAAACAAGAGACTCAAAAGCACAAGATTAATCATAATAAATCAATTGACTGTTCCCCCAATACCCTAATTTATGCCTTTATTTCTCTCCAGTAAGGAAATAATGAGACTAAGAAACATATCCTCATTTATAAAACTTGTTTGCCAAGAGGAGGGTGGTCTGTTTCTTTCTGCAACCTGGAGTTAGAATAACAACACTAGAGACATCAAATGCAGACAGGTTTTTATGATACATTGCTTCTTATTCATTGCAGAATATGTAACTGTGTCCAAAAGAGAAACAAGAAGCTTCCCACAACAATTTTAGCAGTTTTTAACTAGCAAAAACATGAAAAGTTTGTCAATACAAGTCCAGGTTTGCTTTGTGTCAGCAGTACACAGGTCCCAGAATGAGAAAGATGCCAAAATTAAAGAGATACTGCAAAAAGGGAGAAGAAGGATGGAGAGAAGGACCGTTTGGCTAGTGTTTTATAAGATAGATTTGGTGGGTATTTTGACCACTTAAACATCCTGTGGCAAATCAGTTATACTACAGATCTTCTCTTGCCTCATAAATCATGATTTTAAATTAATAATAACAATAAACATTGAACAATACATGTCAAAAATAAGCAGTGATGTTCCCAGGTATTCGTATCGCCTATACTTAACTCCTGAACTGATTATTATACTGTAATTTCTAACAGTAGGAAAAAAGAGGTAAAGAAAAATAAGAAAAACACAACCTTTTCCACATTGCTTATCTTTGGGTATGTTGAATTACTTGAACTGATCATTGGGGGAACAGAAGTGTTATCTCTAATTCTGACATGAAAACAGCAGATATTTGGCGATGAAAAAAGAGAGATTTTAATATGAAGATGCAAACAACAAACCCATGAAAAGCAGTAAACCTATCAGTGAAGTTCTTTACTTAAAGCAACGATGTATGGCTCATGTTTATATGCCACAAGCTTTTTTTCCTTCAGCAATAAGGAGTTTGAAATATTAACAGTGCCACTGTTTTATTAGAAGCGTCTGCTGAATTAGGAATGCCCTTTCTAGTAAAGCCGAACAGTCCCAACTAACCTATTTGAGAACCATAATATAAAGCACACTAGGCTGAAATGAGTCTTTCCCTGATTGAGAAATTTTGATTCCAGTGCTCTCTCTTGTTACACGTGGTCATTTATTTCAGGAAAAATCTCACTAAAACCTAAAGCAATAAGTCCTCAGCTAAAAGACTTAAATCACACCTTCTGCATCTAAGTAGATGTTTTCAAAGCCAAAGATCTTTCTATTCCTTAAAGATTTAAAAGTAAAAGGTGTTTACCTTTTTTAATGTTCATCCTCAAAGGCTGTTTCATTGAGAAGTATAAATAATACAGCTATAAAGGCAGGTCATTTTCCTCTTTCACCACTAACCTGCTCCACAGATAGAGCCACAAAAGAAAACATCTCTGGCCCCAGATTTCAATTCTTTCAACCTGAGAACTGCTGTCAGTAATACACTAAGGTAGGTTCAAGTGTGACACAGCAAAGCTCTCCCCAGAGAAACTGGGGCACTGGCCACAAGTAAAACTTCTGTGCTCCTCAGCTGGGAAGTTTTATTAGGATATGAACACATATCATAGAATCATAAATTGTTTTAGGTTAGAAGTGACTTTTAAAGATCTTCTAGTCCAACTCCACTGACCTCACTAGATGAGGTTGCTCAGAGCACCTTCCAACCTGGTCTTGAACACTTGCAGAGATAGGGCATCCACAATTCTGTGGTAAACCCATTCTAGTGCCTCACCACCCTCACAATAATGAATTTCTTCCTAATACCTAATCTAAATCTACCCACTTTAGAGCTTAAAACCATTGCCCTTTGTTCTGTCACTACTGGTAAAAAGCCTTCTTCAATCTTTCTTATAAATGCTCAAAATACATTGAAAAGTCACCATAAAGCTTCCCCAGAGTCTTCTCTTCTCCAGACATGACATATCTTTCAGAAACTAACATTTTATGACATTCCTTTACAGTAAGCGATTAATTCTGAAGCTTTCATCTGAAATATTTTTGCAGGCTTTAGCGATTATACAAGTTTTGCAATGAAGCAAGTCTAAATAGATGGTACTGATGCACAAGGCAAAGTACACAAGGGCAGCCAGAGATCCTGAGAACAATTCAGTGAGACTCCAGGAGGGTAAGCAGAATCCACTTTCCAACAGTCCTTTTGGTCTAGTTTCTTTGTAGGAGACAACTTTCTCACAGTAAGAATTACCTTGAAATATAGTTATGGGGTTTTTTTAATCAAGCCTTGGCAATTTTGAAACTCAGCACAAGAGGTTTCTTTTACTTACTATTCAACAATCAAACTCCAACTTTTCACTGGAAAGTCAAAGCCCCAAAAATATGTAAAATAAGAATACACAGAACACATATTATCAATATAAAATGCCAATCTGAGAACCATTTCAGTGATCGCAAGTATCCCAGGACTCTCAAGCACAAGTACTTCTGTAAAGTTTGGATAGGGGGAGTCTACTGTTACACAGCTCCAGACTGGGAGGAGAAGATGCAATAACATGACTTGAAATACATGGCTCCTCAATTCCACTGATAACTGACAAGTCGTATCCTCTAGGGTCATATGTATGGAAATCTCCCACTATATGTTGCTTTTTCATTGCAGGCTCCAAAGGCAAATAATATGTCTGGAATTGGTGGATATTGTTTTATCCCAGTGATCAAGCAGGAGAATACAGCCCACATGATCACAGGTTAAGTCTCAGTCTTGTTTTAGTGGCTGGTAAAATATTAGTTCTATCAAAGTTGGCCAGTTAAGGCTGGAGGCCTAAACTCTTCAAAGCCACCTGCGTGTTTTTCTATTACTCAAGTGTTAACAGAAGAACCACAACAGACGTGGACATTCAAATGTCTCTGTGCCTAACAGTCCCAAAGGGACATTGTTAGGAATGCACAATATGGTTGCCTCCAGTTTTGCGCATCAACCTCTGTTTGGCCATCTGCAAATGCTGGGGTGTTGTGATGCTGGGTGTTGCTGAGTCAAAGTGCCTTTGTGGATGTCAGCATTTACATCCTGAAGCAGAAGCTCAGGTTTGAGTCAACTCTTATTTAAAATAAATGGGAATTTTAGGCTGGTGTAAACTGTCCTTGCATCAGGGCTTTAGAGAGAAACCTCAGTCTCACTCCCTTGTAATGACCTACATTGAAACAGTTCTCAGAGGAATGATTAAATTAATTCAGACAGTTATCAGCTGGATCCTTCTCCTTACCTCTTTTTAGCACTAGTTGTTTTATTGCCATTTTTCTTATCTTACTAAACAGAAGAAAAAATTCCTACAAATTCCTCATCTATTTCTTAGATGAGGCTAAGTCAGTGACTTTAATGAAATTACTTTGGGCAAAGGCAACTACAGGAATTCCCCTTTTTAATACTAAATGTTTTTGTCCTTAAAGAACAAGGAACAGGGCACAGGAAAATGTGCAGGGTGTCTTTTTATCTTTTAATAAACAAAAATTCAGAAAAGCCAAAGAAATTTAATTTGTTGGGTAAGGAAGCAAAAGAGAAAATAGAAAAATCCTGTTACTAATTTCAAGAGAGATTTCTTTTTCTTCAACAAAATGCATTACAGTAGGTACCGTTTGGAGATTGCTTTTCCACTACATTCCAGTGATGAGACTATAATCTAGCATTACACAGAACTGAGCAGACCCCACTCTGGGATCTCAAGTGACATAATAACCTGCACAGGCTGCCCCAGCACTGCCTCTGAGCTCAGGAGCCCTGTACCCAAGGCACAGAGTAGTAGCAATGCACTAATATAAAGGACTGAGACCTAGAAACATAACTTCAAATTAAAAAAATTATTTTAATAGATTATATTGACGGGTTCAGATTTCAGATTCCCTATTATTTCCTAGGCCAGAATCGTTCTGATTACAGGCAAAATAGCGAGACAATTAGGAAAGTAAGCTCTCAAGCAGCTCCAGGCTTGTTTCCTTGGATTTATAGCCCTTACCCTGAGACATGTCTTGAGAACATTTCACAGTTCACCTCTAATGTGGATCACGTAACTGCCAGTGACATTTGAATTAAAGAAATGCCCTTGTGTTTGGAGGGGCTGAAGAACATGCAATTTGAAGGACATCTTTTGTTGCTATGATCTAGAAAACCTGCATAGAGACAAAGAAGGGATCATTCACATTCCTCTCACTCATTTTGGTGGATCTTGTTTCCTGATAAAATTAATTTTTTAAAAAAGAGTGCAAAGACAGGTGCAGATACATCCTGCAGATGGCCATCAGTCACTAGCAGATGGTGACAAGACTCCAGGAACTGCCATGGAAGCTCCAGGTCATGTTGTGGTGAGACAACACCCCCACATAAAGGAGTCAGTCGTTTAATAGCATTCTTGACTTTATCTTGCTTACTGCTTATTAACCTGTTTTTTCCAGTTGAAGATGTGAGATTTCAACCAAAGGTCAACTAGATTTCAGAGATAATATTCTTGCTATCTGCTCCTTTTCTTCACTACAAACTTAACAAAAAGGGCTCAACGACATGTTGTCAAGACAACAGAAAACCATTACTTCAGAACTTATAAGACAGTTGCGCAAGTTCTTAGGCCAGTTCAAGCAGACCATAAATTAGTTCAGGTAGACAGGACTAGCAATATTCCAATCAAATGCTTCTATTTTGGACCAAGTCTCCAAACATGTCAGCATGGTGCATCCAAAGGCAAGAAATACAGGCTCCAGATCTCCATCTGCACTCTGGAGGTGCAATGGCTGTACAAACCTGTGCACATACTACACACATCTGTGCTTTTATGGCCATATTGGTTTTGTAATAGGTGTCAAAGTGATAGGAAAAAACTAATTTTTGTCATAAGTGCTTCAAAGAGATACTGTCCATTGTCATTATAATATAATAAGTGTTGATTTAAAAGTTTTCACTCCACTTGAAGGAAAGTATTAAAACTTGCATCTAAAATGAATTCATTTTCATTTACAAATCAAACCAAATGCAGATTCAGCAGTGTCTGGAATTGGTTTCTGGTCCAGCTGGAATGTGTCTGAGATGGCAGCGAGCTTCCTAGCAGCTTAGGTCAGAGTTCTCGTGACCGTGCACAGCAATGAAGCATAAACAGCTAAGAAAAACTGTTGCCCAAAATGTAAATTCCTGATAAGTTTTTACAGCTGCTGGAACAAAGACTTGTCAGATTAAGATCCATAATTTCACCTAAATTATGCCTTTCTGAATGTTTCCCTGGCCTCCAATTTTCCTAAGCCAGGTTCAACTTAACTCTTCATTTTCTAGCGTTTTTAAGTGCTGTCCCTTTTCTTGTTATTAGTTCTGTGTCACAGCTTTTCTGGCTTAGCAGTTACTTTGTTATTCAATGCAAAGCAAAACCATTTGAAAACCAGGGAAGATTGATAAATCTTGGAAAGAAGAACTGCTGGAATACATGATATCAGCTTCCTGCCAAAGAAAAGGAACCAGTCAACAAATAAGTGTACTCTAGCATACTATGCAAATTGTGCTTCCCTAAACTGACATGCAAGAATAAATTCCTGGCTTTAGCCTTTACAACACGCTCTGAATAATCATTCTGGAAGTAAGTATTGTACAGAAGGTATGACATCACATAAAGGTGTTTATTTCTATCTATAAACTGAAATAATGGATTGATAAACTGAATAAAAGAGGAGACCAGTTGACTGGTTAGCTGATACTTTTTACTGCTTCCATAAGGGAAAAATCTGTTCTCTTGAAGAGTCGTGTCCCTGTTACCAAGGAAAATTAAATCAGTAATTCTATTGTAAAGTTAAAATTGTTAATTCTGGTTTTAACAGTGTGGTTATAACTGACACATAGAGATTATGGTCCTTACATCTTCCAAGGTGTTAGAAGTTAAAAATGTGGATAAACACCTCTATGGGTTATGTAATTGTATTTTCAGCTGAATTTAAAAGTGGCTATTAAGATGTTTTTTGTTTTCTTTTATGACACTTACTTTACATAGGATATTTTACTTGTAAAGAAAATGAGAGAAAAAGGAATTGCTCAGAAATTGCCTATACCATGCTGGGCTTTGAAGCAAAATTCTCAAGATAAACTCTAATACTTAGAATGAGTCCAAAGAGCTCTCTTCCCTTTGCTCAGTCTCTCCCACAGAATAGTTATAGCAATCAAGCCTCTGATACAGCAGTCTGCATGCTGACAGACTATCTTTGAAAAGCTATGACAGAGAGGACTGATGTGTGAGATGAGGAAAACAACAGCGAAGAAAATAACCCACTTTAGATGACTTCTGAATGCTGAAAAATATTTCACAGAGGTGATTCAGTCAGTATCAAATCTAAGAATGATTCCTTAAAACCAAAAGATAAATTGCTCCAGTTACTCTAAAAGCATAAATGCTGTAAAGATGGTATTTACCTGATCTGTTCCCTGCATGAAACTGCTTTTATCTGCTTCCTTCAACCATACAAAGAAAACTCAGCCTATTTTTTTCACCTGATGTTAGTTTTAACTGTCAACATAGAAAACAGAGTTGGGTTCTCTATATTCTGGCAGTATTTTATCCCAGTAAGAACACATTCTATTTTCCCATCATATCTATTAATGAGTGAGCATTCCACTAAAAGACACAGTTTGGAATTTTTTTTTCAATGGTGCACTAAACAAGGCATTAATATCCTCTAGTTCCTGCATCTGCAGTTCATGTCTAAAATTTGAGCAGACTGTTGTCTGAATAATGACTGCAATGCTGGGTGAAAACTTCTGTCATCTGCTAGAAAGGAGTCAAGAAGTACTACACCCATTCATCTCCCAAGTCAAGAATAGAAAATTGGGACTCAATAGGAAAAACGAACCCCCAGAAGCATTTGAGGAGACAGAAAGCCAGTGAATCATCAGAGTTTTGGTAAAGCATCACACCACAGACCAGACTGGAAATCTGACATGATACAGAGAATCCAAGAGGAAAAGGTCCCTTGGAAAAATTATAAGATGCTTCATGAATATTGGGAGGACAGGATAATTTAACTGACCACAATGGATGGTCAAAAAATGCGGTTAGAAAGAAAAAGCACAAAAGTGATTCTTCTCTTTATATTTCTGAGTCCAACATTGCCATTGAAAATCCTAAGCATTGTCTTTTAAAAGCTCTTCATGCTCAATTAAAATAAGGGCATATAAACAAGTAAGGGCATATAAACAGTATGCATTAAACTTCATTAGGTTTTGAACCCGTAGGGGCACAAGGATACAGATATTATGTATCTTATTAGTCATTTTCAAGAGAGGAAATATGGAGAGGTTGTTTCTGGTTAGAGGAATAGTATAATACACAACCCCTGCATCCCTTCATTTGTAATCCCTCCTTGATTAGTTACTATCCTTTATTTAGTAGAAGTACTTTTACTATTCATGCTCTTAACTGCAGCTACTCTAATGTAGTGGCTACCCATGTTTAGAAGCCTCACCTTTAGCATAAGCTTCAGATTAAAGTAATTACATTTAATAGAAGCTACCCACTTTGGAAGCTGCCCTTGATTTAGAGCTTCAAGGAGAAGCACTTAAATATAATAGAAGCCGTGGCCTGCAAACGAAGTCTAGAACAAAGATTAGTTCATACACCCAGTTTAACACAATTTATAAGTGGGATGTGACAATGAGATAGAATAGTTCCTGGAAAAGACTATACTTCATATTGAAAGAAAACTTCATTTATTGCTGAACAAAAGGACCACCATTGCAGTGTACCATCCTAGCAATCTGCTTTTTTTGAGGCACATAGTCATTGTAATGATCCTTCAATAAAACCTTATGTTTATTTTTAAAATCCCTATTAACTTATTTGCTGGATGGGTCTGTCTTTGACACAGATTTTCAGTTCAGCTGGAAGGTATAGGGTGGGACAATATCCTAGAAATCACTTAAAACACCTCTGTTAATAATGAATTCCCAAAACAAGCTAGGATGATTGGTCTCATCAAAAAAAACAAACAAACCCAAGGTCACCAGGGGTGGTCCTTTGGTTTCTGATTATAACGGACATATTTCACATCACCAAAAAAGTGATCCCACAGTCAGTCCCAAAGACCCAAAGGGGCAGCAACCAGTGATGGTCAAACTCAAACAATTCCATTGACAGGCACAGCTTGTCCATGCAAATCAACATGTCTTTCCCTATATCTTGAGGTATATTCTGGAAGCAACCACCAGCCCAAAACTGAGATCCTGCACATGTTGCATGCCAAAAGTAACCATATCCATACCCAGCTTTGACTCCATTGAGGACAAAAGCCAGTTTTCCTGCCATCTCAGAAGTCAATTGCAGGGGCCAACAGGCTCCTCTTCCCCTGATCAGAAGTGTAGATTCAGGACTACTTTCCTACTGCTGTTGCTGAGCAGGGCAATAGTTTTCCAGTCTCATTTCAACCTTCTCAGTGCTTCCCCAAGGTATACAGATTAGGATAAAGAATTATAACATAATTTTAACAAGAATAAATAAATTACATATAGTAATATGCAATTAAATCATAATAGAAGCATATTAAATTATAATGTAAGCCTATTATAATGCTACATGCTGTTCTTAGTATAATTACAGCAAACTATATATGCCAGACATGTCAATGAATGTTTACTTTGCACATGAATGAAAGCTGTGATATTTTCAGCTGTTTGATTGATGCTGAAATTCTTCCTGTCCTCCTCCTATTAAAAAAGAAAATTAAGCCATCCAGACCAAATTGATCTATACTTATAAGTAATGCAAGTGCTACATAGAAAGATTTACAATAAAATATTGTAAATATTCAATTTGGCTTTTCAACTGACCTCAGCGTGGGCCTAGTTCTACTCAGACAGTTCAGGCACTATGTCAGCTAAAGAAGGAAGACTCTTAAAGAAGGAGTTGAGACCACTGCTTAGAGAATACAGTAGGTAAAAAGTATTTTTGCTTGTAATCCAGTGTTACCTACTTGGTAGCCAGCAGACCAGATCTCATCCCTGGTACAACTGAATTTGTCCCCTATTTTTTCTAGATAAAGTCTGTGCTTGAGACTGCTTAAGAACATCTAAATGTCTAATTCCTTGAGCACTACTAAAAAAAAAAAAAAAAAAAAGTAATTGTTTTCTGTTTGAACCTACTGGTTTCTTATTGCTGAATTTTAGAAATCACAATAGACTATGCTAAAAAACTGGCTGACAGAGATGGATAACTCACAGAAGCACTGCCCACTCACCAATCACATTGCTCTTGCCCTGTGATCAGTGAAATTCCGAATGTATTTTTCAACAATGAACAACGAATAGATGTTGTTTCAAAATGAGTCTTTGAATGCCCCTAAATTAGTTTGCAGTTTTACGGGTTTTATTTCCAGTCAAATTTCAGAAATGAAATTATATGCCTTAGAGTGACCTCAGTGAATTCCAGCCCAAAAAAACCCCAAACCATCTTACAACATCTGGTGGAACCTATGAATACAAATAGCTTCTAGCATCAAGAAAGAGACAACTGTCAATAAAATGACTAAATTTTACAGCCATTCTTACTGATGAGTTCTTGAAGTATTAAAAACATTGATTTAGAGGAGGGAGCAGTGGACAGAAATCTATTAGAAAGCAGGAAATATGTAATGACTATGAAAATCAATGCAGCTGGCAAACAGAGGGACAGAAAAATGTGGAAAAAATGCAATCATCTTAAAAGTGACATTGAAGGAAAATGTGAAATAAGGCTTCCAAACAGATGGGCTGAACCACAAATCTTCACTATAAGAATGAAGCAGCAAGCAGTCACTAATTAATTTCTGTAGAGACCAGCGCAATAAATGAAATCAGCTTATGATGAGCTTTGTTAGACAGCTAGGTTAAACCACTTACTGTTTGCTAAGCAACTACTCCATCTTATCAGTGTTAAAAGAGAAATGTAGGCACTGGTAGGAGAGAATACAGACATGGCACATTTGCCTCTACAATGACCACTGTCACTACAGCAGAGAAAGTCGAGCCGAGTGCCTGCCAAGATCGTCGACACCAAACCCCTGCAAATAGCTCTGTTTGAAGTCACAGGTTGGAAATAATGCCTCATGTACGGGCACACAGAGATGGACCTTATGTTTGAAAGGTGTCTGGGATTTCTCAATGTGTGAATCTCAGGGGAGAAAAATTTGTAGTAAGCAATAATATTCCAGGTTTTTTAAGTTTACCACAAAATTCCTGTATACCCTGCTAGGGCCAGAATTTTACCTGACTATGCAGACTCAAACACGCCTATCAAAACCTTACCATGCTTGATATTTTATAGAAGACTTCCATCCTGTTCCTATACAAAGAAGATGTAGTCCATGAAAATAGCTTTTCCTGGTGATGGTGCAGAGAAAAAATGTTCCCTCACCACTACACTTTACCAAAAAAAATTGTAAAATATGTCCTAACAAGAAGTACCTTCGACTTCAATATAATTCATGTCTTTCAGATAAATACTTCCTTTTTCTTTACAAAACAATAAATGTTCTATGTCACAATTTAAAATTACAAAAAAATACCTCATAAAAATAAAGATCATCTCAGGGGGTAAGATTCAGAGCCTAATCACCATTAGCATTATATAACAGTATAAGTGTTAGAGAAGAGCATTATAGTTTCCTTTAAAAATAGAAGTTATTATTCTATTACTAGATAACATTTTGGATTGTGCATTAAACCAATAAATAAAAAGAAAAATTTCATATATACAAAGTATACTACATTCAATTGCATATCTGTCTCAGCTAACTAATTCTCCTTAGGATCTCAGAATGCGACCACACATCAGCTCCTTCTCATGGTGTCTTTCCTCTTATCAAACAACTGAAATTGATAAGAATTACTTATCAATTTTTGTTATTCCATTACTGAAAAATAGTCTTTTCTTTCATTGCCTTTGTCACCTTCCTTCTTTTCCTTACAGCCTGATAAGGATCCAATTTTGACATTGGACTTGCATGTTGTCCTTGGGGGAGATCACAGAGGCCAAGAACTGAATGTAGCATCATTAGTATTAGACATAGTTATTAGTATTAGTGTTAGACATAGTTCTGCTATTCAGAAGTTCACACCGAATAGCAAAAAATGTGCAATGATCATCCAATGTACTGAGCACAACTCTCTTAGGGCACCATTATCTGGTTGAATTTTGGCCACTAGTGCTAGGGTTTCATTTCCTTGTGTCAAACATAATGCTGGAGTGCAAATGCCGTATTTAGGCACTCAAATGTACTGGACCAACAACCCAAATGCCCTAAAGTCCAAGACCTTAGACCAATAAAGTCCAATCAAGATCAATCAGTAAAATATTCAGTATTATATACTATTAAACTGGCTTGAACCGCAACTTGAATGGTGCACCCACCTACTTGTCCAGACAGAAGCATGAATTTGCTGATTACTTATTCTTCACTTACTCTCATAAAAGCAGGAGTCCTTTAAGCTCTCATTCTTCTTCTAAAGCATTGGGTAGGAGAATTAGAATTCTGAGAAATGTGTTTAAACTTTGTCTATTAAGAGAAAAAGAAAAAAAAAGGTAGGCCATTTCCACATTGGACAAACAGAAAAGCAGGGAGGGTATTACCATTCAAGGTGAAATTTCTGGGGGTTGGAATAGGTGGAAGTCAGCGTATTTCACTGTTTTCTTTAGAAGATGACAGTCTGTCCATGCCTTTTATAAATACAGTTGCAGAGAAAGTTCAGTAAAAATAAGGTTCAGAGTTCACCTTTCAGTTTTTCCCATAGCTCAACCAAGAAACAGTAAACTCTAAGTCTACCACTCCCTTCTTGAAGGTGCCAAATCCAAATATAATCCATTCAACCCATCTTTGGTTAGGTTGGGATTTAGTTTTGATTAGGTTAGGGATTTAGTAGGGCATTTCTTGTTATGGAAGCCCAGTATTTCAGTATGTAATATCCCTAGTGACTAAATGGCATTTTTTCCACCCTCCTTTATCTCCCTCTAGTATTTCTTCCACCTAAAAGACTTCAAATCATATAAGCTGACTGCTATATTTATTAGGCATCCTCAATACATTAAAACATTGTTTCCTGTGAAATGTGCTGTTAACTATTACCTTGGTTAGTAATTTAATTTAATAGGATGGTGACAACACATTGACATTGTGCAGGTTTGTGACCTAATGATTTATGAGACAAGTTACATTTGCAGACACATTGATTTTGGTAACTGTGCAATGAACAGAAATGAAGAGCAATTTTCACTTTTTTTTTTTTTAACATCTTTCTCTCCTTTCCCAATATTACTTTATACATGTAATGGCCTCTTTTAAAGCTCATTGATGGTTTGAAAAAAAGTTTTAGGTCATGGCATTATTTTTTGAATGGTTTGTAAAACCTTGAACACTTGAGAAGCCCTGTGCATCCCAACAAGTGTCAATTAATGTGTTGCACATCACTGACCCTTAAAAGTGAAACAATAAAATGCACTGACTGTAGTAAACCAATTTAAACAATGGTGATACCTCTGTGCCCTGACACTCAGTTGATAAAAGGACAACAATCCCATCACATGCAGAGTGCTTTCCTGCATCAACTGGCTAACATGGGTGGACGCATTCAGGAAGAGATGGCCTGGTTCACTGGGACTAAATCTACTAGGAGCATCTGGTGGGAATCAGGATCCTTCAGGGCTCACAGCAGAAATACTTTGCTGTGTTGCTGCATAACCACACCAGCCTCACAGGAATCTCATCAGGTAAATCAGATATGGTGAATGGAGAGGAGTGAGGACATGCTAGGGGAGACAACTGTCTACAAACAGAAGAGGTGATAATAGAAATTGCCCTACTTTTTTCCCATCTAGTCCCTAGCTGTGTGAACAAAGCACACCAACTTTGTGGCATGGGAGGGAGTACACAAACATTTGCCATCAAAAATACGCTGCAATAAAAGGGAAAAGTTTGTATATGTCACAGACATACACAATTGTCAATGGCCAAGTCAGGCGAAGGTCAAGAGCAGAGGTGTCTGTGACAGCATCGACACCAACACTTGGCTTTTTCTGCAGATCAGAAGCTACTGGAGAATGACAAACCCCAGGTATAGCTCCACCAGGGAACGTCTTACCTGGCTGCTAATTAGCAATGGCCCCGACACAAGCAGAGAGAGGGGACCCACACAGCAGCTGGTACCAGCCTCCCGGGATAAGGTGTGATACAGCAGAAACATCAGGGGTTAAATAAAATCTTTCCTCCTAAGGTGGTGTATAACTGAACTCATACATACCTAGGAACCACGTAAATGTCAATTAATGCTGGCATAGTACAATGAAACAGGGAGCATCTTCCTATACTCCATATCCAGTGAGAAAAAAATCACATGCTGGTCAGATAGACCCATAAACTAAAGCAGAAAGTCAGAGATTACACCATGCTAGGACCATAATACTGTATAATCTATTTTAAATCCAAATAATCTCTTGTTCTTTCAAAATTTATCCCAATTTAAATCTTCACAGCTGATCTGTATTTTCCAAAGGACTGATGGAAGGACTACTCTTCCATTCCCAGCTCCTGTCCTCATTATGACACTCTCAGGTGTAGCACAGCAAGTCAAGTTCATCTGCTGTTAGCAATTGAGTTCTGTTCCTCAGTTCAACCTGTTTCAATATGTCATACCACCCCGTAGTTACATCCACTCCAGTTTTATTTTAAGCTACGTTCTCTTCCTCATTAAATATCTTTTCTAGCTTCAGTCAGATATGGATATTCTATGACAACATTTCATTATGGTTTTAAATATAGTCCACTTCACAAACTCCATCAGATTACCTGTACCCCTACCCTTTTAAATTTCTTCTGACATTTCCTTGTTAAGTCACATTGTTCTAAAGTGAGGAAAAAAAGGTGTGGTTTTTTTTAGGGACGTGTCTTTCTATATATTTGTACATCCTCAAATTGCTGCATCTTGCTTGCACAATGCTAAGAGGATTTACACTTGTCTCAGTACCACTTCAATCAAAAATAGCAGAGCTGGCTCTGCCAGAGTCCTAATGAGAAGCAGAACACAATGGATGACACCCGGTTAGTGCAGTGCTGTGTCCCATTATTTGAGTTATCTCATTCAGAGCTACCATGAGTATCTTTACACGGTGCATATTGCCCTGTGTAGGCATAGCATAAAAGACACTTTAATGTGAGTGTGTGAGACAGAGGATTAATGATAGAGGCAATTTAAGAGAGAGAAGAAACTAAGGAGCCATAGGGAAAAAAGAAGACAATGCCAGAGCAGCCTTTGGATTCACTGCTCTGTTATGGCAAACTTTCTTGCTAAAATCACAGGAAATGCAGTAATAATAGCAGGGAATGATTGAGAACCTCTTGCTGCAAAAGCATAGGACATTATTACCAATCCTGCAGAACCATCAATTTCTACCATCACCAACGTGAATTTGACACTGGATTTATAAGCTTATTTTCAGTTTGCTAAAGAATAAGCGTTTATGCAAAATGTACCTATTCATTGCTTCAGGCTAATACTTTTATCCATGTTCTAACATTAAATTAGGCTTTAAAATAAAATAATTTTCAGGCTTTTGTGAAGTTACTGATGGATTGAAATGTATGTGACGCTGATGCATGCCTGTCTATGAATGGGATGGCTACCCACATCGGAAGAGATCTGCAGAGGTCACAAGTGTTAAACTGCTATTCAGTTCAGACTGTTTCAGCAAAAAAATGAAAGAATTTAAATCCTTTTTTTTTTCCAGTGATAAATGAATTTGAATAAAAGTAGTTTCTTGTAAGATTATCTGCTTCCAGCTCTACCACACATCACAACCTCTCACTGTTTTGAGTGTTTGGAGATTAGGACTCTGTTTGTTTCTCTGTCACAGACTTTTTGCCTGATGGGAGCATCTTTCACTTACAGACAGATCTAATTAGGTACTTAGAAGTTAAGTGCTGCAATCTAAAACTTGGACAGAGTCACCAAGGGCCCAACAGGGAAGGAGTGATCTCCAAACAGTGAACTCACAGCAGCCACAAGTGCTGCATCCTTCTCTGCTGCAGTAATCTCGTATCTGGAATACTCTCCCAGAGGCAGAAAAGACCAGGATTAAAATTTTCTCATCCACCCTGGGTCCCTGAAGCCCTGACCTCTTCCTTAAAATAGCAGTCTATGTACATTAAGTGGGGTTTATCCCTTTTACAGGTTCCTCCTCTGGCCCTGAAATCTTGACTACTACATGGCACAACTTCTGTAAACAGCATTGAAGAATAATGAAAGGATGAGAATAATGAGAAGAAATTGATGTTAGAAATTACCAAAAGGAAAGGATATATTTGAATTACTATTCAAGAAAAAGAATTACATAGAAAGACTCATCTTTCCCAGTAGAGAATAAATACAGGTTTTTTATTCCAAAGGCCATAAGTTCCCATCATATTTATGCAGACAATAATATATTAAATGGATTTGCAGAAAAAAACCCAGATGCTCTCATCCACCGTTGCAGTTAGAGGCTAAAAAGCAGATGGTGGGAGAAATGTATAACCCTTACAAACAAGGCTTTCTAAATTATGCACAATTTTTAAATGTTTGCTAACTTCCTGGTACTCTGATTATCACACCAGTGACAGAAAAAACCTTGCCAAACACATGGAAAATTAGAAATCTGAGCATTTTCAATTGTGGTTATTTCAGTCTAAAATAGTTTATTCACTTCAGGAAAATCTTTCCAATTTTCAGACTTGTCAGTCCTATTGAAAGTCCATCAACATCCTAGGGAAAAATCCAGTATTTACTACTTAGTTGTAAGGCACCGTGACTGTTGAACATCACAGGAGGCCTCTCGTTTACCTTCATTGTTCTTCATATCACTGTATGGCTTAAAGATACTCAAAATGATGGAGAAGGTAAATGTTGAACTCAACATACAGACTCTTACAGAATCATTCGCATGGTCAAAATTAGTTCTAAGAAGCTGCTTTTACTTTATTTAGTGAAGCCCAGTTTAATGGGTATTTTATGATTATCTAGGTTAGCATCACTTCAACACCTTGCTAGAGTTTTCCACTCCAGCAAAAGAGCTCATATATTTGCTCTTGAGTCTGTGGTGTCCTCAGAGTATCTGGAAGATGATCACCAAGCTGAAGTATTGCTCAGTACTATGACTTTACTTGGGGGATATTAGTGCCCAAGCTACCTTCATCAAAAAGACACCACTTTGGTAGGCACACATGTGCAGCAAAACCAGTTGCTGCTACAAACACATTATGTCCACACATCTCAGCATAACACCTGTTTTACCCCCATTATCTGCAGTGTAATTAAACAAGGTGAAATGACATTAAATATGACACAGGAAAATTCATGTATTTCCCCAACATCAGTCATGAAAACTTCAGCTGAACTGGCAAGAAAAAACAGATCTAAATTTCAGTCTAGTGACAAAATGATATCTCTAAAATCTGCCCAAACTGCTAAATGGGCTTTTGGTCACCATATGAGCGTGGAAGGTTAGTCCACGCACTGTGAATTCCCAGATTGTTATTTTCTGTTTAAGAGAGTCTCATGAAGGTATATTAACTAAGCTTATAACACCTCTACCTGCAGTTAAGTGTTCCAGCCATCAAGTACTTCAGTTGCAACAGCCTCAGGGAGTATTATACATCAAGAAAATGCCATATTTTTTTTTTCGAACTATATAGGAGTTACATTCAGTTTTAAGATGAAGTCTGTGTTAGTGAATATGAACCATGCAACCTCTGTGGAAATGAGTCTTCTTGAAATATCTTGGGAAAAATATGATTTTATATCTCCCTTAACAAGACCTGTCATTGGGCTCTTTATTATTATTATTATTATTATTATTGTTGTTGTTGTTGTTGTTAATTGGGGTTTTTGCAATCAAGCCAGCCTAATCCTGGCATTCAACCTAAGATTCATTTTGCATCCCACTGCCTCAGGCACTCTTTCCGCAGCAGAGGCACATCAAATTTTGGGTGTACAGTCACAGGGTATCTCCCTTGGCAAAAATCAGCACCAGCAGAGATGATTGTCAGCGCAGGAAACACAATAGGAACCACAGCACTGCAGACTCACATATGCACAGACACACAAACTATTTTTCAAAGCAGCAGGAAGGCAGGACCACTCCCTGTGCTGCGGGTTCTCAGGCAAAGTCTTACATGATGGGACAGTGGAAAGATGACAAGTTTGAAGATAAATATGTAATCCATGTCATCCCAGTAGGAAATATTCAAAGCAGCTTGATTTGTTGCAGCTGCACAGAAACCAAAGTAGTCATCATTTAGTAAAATAACAGAGGAGACTCTCCAACATATACTCAAGAAATCAAAGAATTATTATAACCATTCTTGGCTTTGTTTTTTGCCTTTTTCTTTTGTTTTTTTTTGTTTCTGAGAGAAATCTAGTTTGAGAACATAATCTGGAATCACAAAAATAATTGGCAAGCATCACAAAATTGCCAACTAAAATTACTCTACATAAATGGTAACACCAATGACTATGTTTTGGGAAAAGATACAAAAAGTAATTTTGAAACACACTTCTAAGAGAAGTCTGATAGTCTAATGGAAAAGTGAGAGTAAAAAAAAAAGATACTAACAAAATTGATTAGAAATCAAATACTCTTAAATGGAGAAGATTAATTTCTGCAGTCAGTGCTAAGTAATTGAAATACTTTTTGATCTTGGTTGTTTTCAGAATTACTTGGAGATGAAGATGAGTGTTCCTTCTTTTCTAACTGTAGCTTGTTCTTAAACTACAAGTAAAATTGTAATATTAGATATACAGTAACTAACATGAAATCACAACTGGTTTAGCTGTTTAGATACTACAAAAAAGCTTTTTATTACATCAAACATGCAGACTGGAATTAATCAAAGTACTGAATTTACACTACAGTGAACATAGCTTAGCAATAATTGATCCAGTACCAGGTGTATGTGTAAAATCCAAATACAGTTTTAATAAATTAGACTAGCCTGCTAATTTTCACTTTAGGTGCTCATTTATAATCATAATGTCTCAAATATGCATCACCACATATCTTGCAAAGACTATTCCTGGGCTGTCAACTTGCTCTGCAAAAGTGTATCTGTTTAGCATGTACCAGAATGCTTATTTCACTTATTAGTGAAATAAGTATACTCTCACAAAATTAAGATAAATTATCTATGTCCATTTTGTAGAGCAAAACTGCTTGGTGGCAGAAAATCTGAGCTGGGGCAGGAGCCCAGCAGCAGGCACAAAAGTCAGCTTCAGCCCAGTGAGCCATGGTGTCCTTCCTATTCACCTAGTGGGGTGAGCTAAGTTTCTCCAGGGTACAATTCAGATTGGGAGCCTAATATAGAGTTGTTTCGAATCTCCTGTCTCTCCCCATTGCCTAGAAAAGGAGTATAGAAAGGTTAATTTTGTAGCATAGGGTTGCCCCAACAGTGGCTAATGGACTAAGGCACATGTTGAGACTCATTAAAAGCTTGATTCTCCTCTATTCCTGCTCCAACACCCTTGGATAACGCAATGTTTCCTGTTGGGAACACTTAAGTTATGACACTAATTTAAGACACTGAACACTCTGCAGTGGGCTGTTGGGATGCCACAGAGATCTGCTGTACTACTCCTTTTCCCATTTCTCTCATTGCCATATTTCCAGTGACAGGGGCAGAGCTTAGAGACAAGTTTCCAGAGCAGATGACCAAGCAGCAAGTTTCTAAAACCTCTGAGATGACCTGCTTCTACATCGTGATGCCATTTGCATTCAAGGGCAAAGACAGTCTGGCATCCCACCCAGAAAACTCACTGTTGTTCCTTTAGGGATGTACTTGCTGGGAAATGTCAGTAAGCAAAGCAAACAGTTGGCTGTCAAGTCTAAATTCAGTTCTAAATGCAGAAATGAATAAGAAAATTACAGTCTGTCTGGGTAAAGGTGTGAAAATATGATATTTAAAACTGGATTTGAACTAGAAAGGCATATGTAAACTATATATTCTTATAGTGCTTGAAGCTGAAATCAGACATTAGCTTCTATAGCTACAGCAAAGCTGAAGAGAAACTGCCTTGAGGGAAATTGTGAGAAATTGTTAGATGTGGACCTGCCTGCCAGTTCTAGCTCTGGGATGACCTCACTTCCCAAGAGGGCTGGCAAAGGGAAAGGCTGGGGAATTGCAGGGACAGAGCAAAAGCTACTCCCTGGATCATACAGTAATTTACTGTAAACGAGGAATCCAGACAACAGCAACACCCCAAAAGCTTTAATCAGCTCAGAATCTTTGGCTTAAAACTCACCTTTTTCAGAAACCACTTGGGAACAAGGACCTTCAGGAAGGCCAAGGAGGAAAAACAAACAGAAGAAATATAATTATTTATCCCAAGTATAACTATATCTTTAACTGCAGTAAACCACTGCAATTGTAAAAATTGGGAAATTCCATTTCTGAACACTTTTTTTCTGAATTCTCAGAATTATTCATGAAAAGTATCTTACATCTGACAAATCAGAATATGTCATTAACTAGAAACTGATGACACTGAACAGTTGTTAGGACACATTTATCTAAAACCTAGGAACAATGTTCTTCCAACATTTTCACTGCAGTAATGTATTTCAGTTTGTATCATGACTGACAACAAATTCATGTAATCTCATCTGTTCTATTTGCCTTTCAGTGATGAATTGTCAGTTTTTTTCTTGGTATTTTGAGACAAATTTGAGTTTTTTTAAAAAAATGTTTTAAAAGAATATTAAGTACCTCTATATTTTGCTTCCCTGTTGCCTCTGCCTCCACCTAAACAATTACTCTGAAAACATCTATATTAATGAACCTACGAATAGCTGCTAAGTTACATTTACTATACGTGTTTAACAACACATGTTAAACCCCAGCTAGTGAGGAATAATTTATGCTGAGATGTCTTCAAATGTTTAGAAAAAATTCCTAATATAGCTGAGTGGAAGAAGGCTATTGCATTTTACATCTGAGCAAGGGTCCAGCATGATTTTTTAGTGCTGAGAGTGGCACTGCAGCCCAGAAAGCCTGAAAGGATCTTGTCTTAGAGCTGATTAGTGAGAGAAGCATTACAGAACATCACAATGTGCTCTATGACAAGCAGGAAACATGGGACTTTTCAGCCAAAGCCACTGTTGTGTAGCAATCCCTTATTCTGTGTCTTTCAGGCAAGGAATAACCTTGTGGTATTGCTGAGGAACAAAGGGAACTGTATACACTGCTATTCTTTCGTTTCAGTCTTGTTCTTTTACTGTCAGGTCAGAAGGGCACTGGACTGTGGTGCTGGTTCTTCAGATGCCAGCAAGTGTGGTATTTCATAAAGGACATACAATCAGCCAGCAAGCAACTTCTGCAGATTTTAAATTATTTTTCTTTGTCCTAGTTCGCCTGTTGGTTCTTTGATGCCATGGAAGAATGGGCAGATAATGCAGCCTGGAATGCAAAATACAAATGCAAATTAAAAATCACGGAGTAGGGTCTACATAACACAGCAGGCTGATCTAAAAGCTTTTCATACAGTGGCCATGGATCAAATCCTTAGAGCAGAGCAACCACTCAATAAGATTGTAGGTGTTTCATCTTATTCTGGACCTGACATTTCATTCATGGTTCAGCACGCTACAGTTTTACAGCTCCTTTGAGGCATTGCGGGTTTTGGCAGATTTCAGAAGGAAGGCCCAGTTTACCACTAGAAAGACAATATCTGCTAAAATACTTAGTTAGTCCACTTGACTCAGTTAAATAGGCAAATGTGGTGTTTCACTGAACGTGAATAGCAGGTAAGAGCTGAAGACTGACATAGGTGAGATTGTTTGGGGAAACCTCTCGTAACATGGGTAAGGCTTGTGCTCAATTCATCCTCAGTTTTAAACCCAGATCTGTACCTTTGCAGAGCAGATATTTTTCATCAGATGTCAAGGAGCAGAGGTAGAATTTGCATTCTGTAACACACAGTGCTCACTCCTTTGAGCACCCACACAGTGGGAAACCTTGGGCCCAAGCATTTCAGCAGTACCTCTCACTCAAGGATGTTGAATCCACTACTAAATATGCCTGCGCCTGGCTGCAGGGGGAAGGTTTAGCAGTGTTCCAGGAGTGAAACCTGCAGTTTCTCTTCCTGTCCTGGCCGACTCAAATGCTACTCAAATGCTGTGGGATTGTCACTCTTGCCTCTGGCCAAAAAATTAGTACAATATTTTATATCGAAGACATAAATAAGACAATACCTTAATTTTACATACGTAATTTCATTTATTAGAGGTCTGTAAAATCCACATTAAACCTGCTATTCACTGTGATGTTTACATGCCATTCTGACTGCTTTAGGTGCTTACAAGTCTCTTATTATTAGAAAGATTCATACTCTTTTATTAATGTATCCTCAAAAGACCTTGGTGGCAGCTAATGTTATTTCCTCCATTTCAAAATTTGTGGAAACAAGATGCAGGCAGATCAATATCCTAAAGATAAATAGATGACTTCAAGAACTTCACATGGGATTATTCCAAGACATCAAGAAGAAAAATCAAAAGTCCAGGTAAGATGAACCTTTTGAAGAAACATCAATAAAATAAAGGTTGTTTAAGTTTAGAAAGAGACTTGATTGTAAATATGAGCTCAAACTTTAAGAAGAATGAAGTACTGGAAGAGACTGCCTGAATCCTAAAGGCTTTTAAAGAGAGATTAAGGAGACATTGTTCTAGAAAGTCCAATGAAGCTACAGTTGAAGTTGTTATTATTTTTGTGGAAGAAGGGTGAACTTACTGACCTTCAGATGCATTCGCTGATGTAAGCTGAAAACCTCCCTGAGCCTTCACAGTTGTTTGAGTCCAGATCTACACAACACAAACCACCAAGGATGATCTCAGTGGGAGCTCAACACATTCCAAAGTCATCCTTTTAAACTCAATGCAGTCTGCTACAGTGATCACTGGGGTAGGTAAATTCGGGTTCAACACATGCAGTCTATTATAATTCAACAAAGCTCAAAGTTATAGGCCACTACTGTTGGTAGGTAATTCAGATAGCATAATTATGGTACACAGCAGATATTAGAAACAACAGCTAATGCACTTGTTCATTTAAAATTAAGAAATAGTAGTCATCACAGTTGTAAGCCTCAAAATGCAGAGCATCTGCAAATACTACTGAATTCTTCTGGAGTTATAATAAGCTCACTGCATCTGTAAATTAGACTTTTACAAGTCTGGCCACTGTGGTGATTATTGTTGTTAAAAGAGAATGCAGAAGATCTAAATAAAACACACAACGATGTTCTTCATCATTCACTTATTTCTTTCCTGTAGCAGCCTGCTGTACTGCTCAGAAAAAATAAAATACAATTATGGATTATAGTATACCACTTAATTAGCTTTACAAGAACACATTAAGCAACACACCAGATGTTAATGAAATCCTGAAAGTCCATTTTGTAATGAAGCACATATGTATTAACATACTTTAATTTCAAACTGGTTTAGGGATTACAAAAAGAAATTGGAAGTTACAACCTCAAGACTGCACACAGACATGCAAGAAGCAAAGTATTATTGCAAGCAGGATTTATAGTTAAAACAAAATATCACTATCAACAATAAAAATATCCACATAGACAGTGCATTCATCAAATTATAACAACTATGACAGCTGGCAAGACTATTGGTAAGTTCTCTGAATATAAAAAGCAGAAACCGTTGGTAGTCTGAAGGTAGCCTATGAAAGCCTCAAGGAAAATTATTTGTAACCCATTTGATGAAAAGTGACGGAAGATCTGCAAAAAGGGAGAGATGATCAAAGGATTAAGCCAGGAAAATTATCTATTTAAAATCCTTTAAAGATACCAGTGTGATGCTCTTAAGACTTCTATTTCTGTCCAAATGTAAAGTATCTCTCCAAGGACCCAGTTCAAAGATAATCAAAGTCACTAAGAACCATAAATTTTGAATAATCCTGAGGATGTCAGTAATTTCCGTAATTGCATTGCCCTTTTAGAGGGCAAGTGAAACCAGCTCATGGTCTTCAGCTCTCCAATAAGCCCAGAGCAGGCATTTGAGCCAGATCATGCCTTGTCCTAAGTTCTCCTTTATTGCTGGATGTCCCAGCAGTAAATGGAGCCTCTTTTACTGCCCCTGCCCATGCATGGAAAGCTCCAATGTAGTATTTCTGGTCAAAATAAATACAGAAACTCAAAGACAAAGCTTCTGAGGACCTCACTTCATATTAACTAGGGCTTTGTTGTTGGAGTAGCCTGAGTTGTTATGTGTGTCTTCAAGTTGCTGTGGCACTGGTGAACAGGGGCAGATGCCTACAGTGGTTGGGAGCAGCCAAGTGGCCATTTCAGAATTGCTGGGCGTGGATTTGCAAGCTCAAGTGGCTGCTTCATACTTCTAAGTGTATCAAAAACTGGAGTTCTACCCAAAGTGAACAGAATTGGAATAATTAAGAATGAGTCTGTGTTTGAACATCTGATCCTTAAACTGTTGATTCAGCGTTTTATGACACAGATATCTCTGTTGCCATATTGTGGCACTGCACAGCTGTGTTAATATTCTGACTGTGATAAGGTAAAGTCTCTTTATTCTTAAAGAAAAAAAAAGATCACCAAACAAAACCAACCCAGAAACAAACCGTAAAAGAAGCTGACTGTATTTTACAGCAATCCTCCAGGACACTCCACACCTAATCCCAGTTGATATTACAGATGCTAACACAGTAAATATTTTTAAGGATTGAAGTAATGCAGCAACTCTAGCAACTGAATTGGTGCTTAGAAGCACAGTTATTGTTTCTTTCTACTGTTTCAAAACAGTTTGAAACTCTTTAAAGTAACTAGAAAAAAAGTGCTACAGGAACTCATTCCATTACCAGTGTCCGGAATTACATTACTGCAGCAATTTGGACAGCTCCCAGTTCTCTACAGAATGTGGAAGAGTTTTTACAAATATTATCTAATAAAAATGCATTTTTTCAGGCATAGGTGGAACATAAAAATTCACCTAATAGCTCTACGTGAAGCTGAATGAGTGCAAAAAAGGAGAATAAAATGGACAAGATGTGTTTTTTTTTAAACATAGTGAAAACTAAACCAAGTAAGTTCTTCCTCATTTTTGGATCAGCAGTTGGATCTATGTTATTATATGTAGTTCTCCTTTCCCCCCTCCTCTTAATGTATTGATTTTTCTTTCCTGCTAATGAACTAGGCACTCTGACAAATGTAAACATCCCAGAGTCCAATAATTTCAATACACAAACCTACTAGGAAACCTTTACAGACATATTCTGCAGTAGTCACAAAATGCTTATTTTACTATCCACTTGTTAATGCACAAGTGCATAAATGTATGTAATTGCTCCATAAGCCACTGTTACCTGGTTGAAGAACTTGAACAACTTGTTTGACTTATTCTGTACTCACATTCTCAGCATGAGCTGGAAACAGGCCAGAGGAATAAACTACCCAACAGATGTTAATTGTGCACTAGACCACACTGCATGACTCCACATCCTACACAGTTTTAAATATTGCAATTACTCAAAGACACAAGGGCAGGCTCTCCAGACAGCCTTTCACACCTTAAAAAATTCTTTCAGGAAACATGCAAGGAAGCAAGACAAAGTTAAGAACTTAATGTAAAACACACAAACAGTAGTGATGTTTCCAAAGATCTCTTCCCACATCTTCCATGCTTTACACCAAGGAAAACAGACAGAGGTTCAGAAAAATGCAAGTAAAGAGGTTTTTGTAGTAAGGATAATGAGAACTGAAAACAGTTAAGCAAACCCAGGAAAATCAAAAGCCAGAGAGAGGTTTATGTTCCATAGCAGCAATGCTGTGACAGGGACCCTCCACAGCCTCTGGCTGCACAGGGGTGGGATGGGAATCTATGGATCCAAAACCTCACACTACAGTTTGTGAATTTTAATTCTGTGTGACATTTGCAAATATCTCCACATTAGGTCTGAATGAGTACCAGAGAGACATCTGAAGTCCCAACCTGCATTCTATGACTAAACATTACCTTGTCTCACAGAAGTTTTTGCTTGAGAAACCTTAGAAAAAAGCTGTTTGACTTACATTCTCCCTTCCCTTCTACATAGGGCATTCATCTTGTCTGAGTCATTGGTGCTTCGGATATTTTTTAGAAACATCTTTCACTCCATCTGTATACAAGTTATGCATAATAGGAGCCTGATCTTAGTTTGGGTACCATTTTGATTTCTCCCCTCTACTGCCCTTTAAAGCAGATCCAATAAAAAGATTGAAAAATCCGAAAGAATTTTTTAGGCTCAAATATTTCTCTTCTCAGCCTTGTTTTAGTTGTCAAGTAAATATAAACTTTAAAGAGAAAGCATTTTCCAGAGCTGTTCTTCTGATGAGAAAATAAATTAGTTTTCTTTTAGAGACTGCTATCCAAGTATAATTAGATAGGTTTACAAAATATATTTATTTTCCCTCAAATGGAAACCGTATTTTAAAGGAGATTTGAATGTGTAACTTCTAAGCAGAATCAAAGGAGCTTATCAAAATACAAGTCTTTTATTGTCTGACAGGCATGGAAATTTTGTCTGAGTAGAGATTGATTTGATGCCAGCTTGCTGCAATTAGAAAGTAATTAGCATTCTTTCAAACTGAGGGCCAGAAGAATGGCCTAAGGATGACATTCAGTTCGGTGAATAAGCAAGAAAATTTGTGTCTTGTGCTTCTGAATAAGTGGTGATAGAATCTGGAAATCAGTGGCTGTTCTGTGACTCCACTGATACCTCTAAAGCCAAGTCCAACACATATAAAAAGAGAACTTGTCGCTCAGTGAACACAGTACTTTGACAAAGAAGTCTGCTAGTAGGTTTTTTTGATTAGCCAACAGATCTTCTTGATCTTTTAAGATGCCACCCTACTGGATTTTTTGACTAAGAAAGCTCAGCTCGTTTATGCACTAAGGATAGCAACACCATGAAGACAACCAGCCCTCATATCCTGTAAGTTTTAGTTTAGTTCTTTGTACAGACTTTTTTTAATTTTGGCTCTTTTTCAGGGTTTGTTTTCACTTCAGTCTCTGTACAAAGGTATGAAGCAGCCTTGAACATGCAGCAAAAATCTTCTGCACCTTCACAAAATACCATAAATCTTTAAATACAACTTACTGAATTAATTCTCCTTACACAAACACCAAACATCATGAGCTAGTGCTGTAACCAACAGCAGTAAATCCAGACACAAATACTCTGCTCATCACCTGTTACTTCTGTTTCACTGTTTGGCACGCTGTTAGGAAAGTGGCTGGAAGTACAGAAACAAAGAACGCAGAAATATTTGAGTTTTTCAAGAAAAAACATTCCATATTGGAAAGAAACAAAAATGCAAACCAGTGATTTTTCAGAGGTTTTGTTGCAAGTTTTATATTTTTGTGCCTAAACATGGAAAGAATGGAGAGATTAGAAGGCAAGGGATCACTGATTCTGCATTGAAAGTAGTATCTACTAGGCCATCCTTTCTCTCAGCATCATCTTTGAACAATTGTTTCCTGGAACAAGGGGAATAAAGAGAGTATATTTCAGTATGCAGTGCAGGGGAAAGTGATCTGAAGACAAGTCAGGGTACAGGAAAATTATGCACATTTTTCTCTTTTTCTTGTACTTTCCTGTAAACACTTCCTTATAATTACACCAATAAATAGGCTCTCACTGAAAATAGGCATGTGAACCATGTGAGGACTTTTGACATCACCACTGAACATGGAACTAGCCACTATTTCATACCTGTCATTAACAGCTCTGAATTGCTAGTAAAATAGAAACACAAATATTTACCAAAACCTCACAAACAGCAGAAATAAGGAACAAGAGTGAAAAACCAGCCCCAAAACTGAAGAGAGAAGAGAAAGCATCTGTTTCCTGACTAGAAAAACTCAGTTTACAGAGAGGATTAAATTTATTCTTCTAATTAGAACCTTATTTTTGAATTCTGTGCAGCGGTGTGGGAAGGAAATCACGGGGGAAATGGTATATGAGCCATTGTTAATGCTCAGAAATAACCACAATAGACTGAATGTAACCAAAGCTGCAATTGTACAAGTTTCTACTTCTTCACCTTAAAGACTGAAAGAAGAAAAACTTTAAGCAGTGAAGAAAAAGTAACATCACCAGGAGTGAAAGTTTTACCAATTCATTTACCAGGAATACTTGGTCTGACAGACTTAACAAACAATAACTGCTATCACACAAACAATCAAAAAAACCCCAAAACCTGAAAAACAAACAAATAAACAAAACAAAACACCAAAACACCAAACAAAACCCACCTCCATCCCCCCAAAACTAAATAACAAATACAACAGTCTAAAGAAACCTTATTTTCTCTGAAAACATGTTCTGGCAAGAGCCCAAAACATCATCTCATTCAAGAAAAATAATTTTAAAAAACCACTTAAACAAAAAAAAAACCCAAACCAACAAAAACAAGAAGAAAACTTAGGAGGGTACCTAGTATGGGAAAAAATTCTATTATTCTCTTGGAAAACATGCTTTTAGGAAGATGATAAAGGCTGCTATAGCCACTAATGGAAGGCAAAATCAGTAAGAGCCATGCTTGACATGGCCATTATGCGTGAAGAATCCAATTTAGAGTGGACACACTTTTAAGAATCATGCAGGATCCCAAAGGGAAGCAGAATTGAACTAAAGAATGACTGAAAGAATGAAATGAACCAGCACATAAAAAACAAAAGTCCCCCCATGTTTACCCTGTACCTTGAACAACTGTGGCAGAGTTCTAGGATTTTATATCGGAGACTCCACCTGGAGAAATCAAAAAAAGTAAATCCCTGGTTGCTAATTTTTCATGTGGTACTTCCCTGCTATTTTTATTTCACCCAAGAGCAAAATTATGTCATCTCAAGACGAGCTTTCTGGTTAAAACTTGGTCAGGATTTGTATCTACACTGAAGCTAATGACAATGCCCTTCAGGGGTGACAAGTTACTTGGTAAATAATTACATGTAACCATAAAATAAATTAACGCTGAACTCTCAGTTGTACCTCACTGTCATGGGGCTGTACTGCAACCTCAGCAATCCTCCATGCAAACACTCTCCTAGATGCCCTCTGGTAGAATATGGATCTATCAAAAATCTATAGAAGAATGCAAAGAACTCCTTTGTTTATAGCAAAATTAGGGGCTAGAGACTGAGGATTAACATAAATAAGTTTAACAAACAAGACACACATTTGTATCTACATGAGGGTTTAATTTCTGGAATATGCTACCATAAAAAGCTATGAATTCATCATGTTTTATTGGCTTCAAATCAAGGCTGAAGACCCCTGTAGAATATATACCGTGATGGAGCTGAAGTTAACAGGTTCAACATAAGGTAAAATTCTACAGCCTCTACCACACAAGGTCAGAGTAAATGATCAAATGTCCCAGTTTGTCCTTAAAAGCTATGGTTCCATGATAAGAATAACTTCTGAAGCAACAGAATGAAAGAAAGGCATAACATTGATAAGGATAAAAGGCTCTTTTTCCAATTTTATATCCAAAGCAAGGAGATTTATGGTCTAAACTAACCTCTGAATGATCACAAATTGCCCTTTTTGATGTCAACTCTCTTCCCGATAAGGTAACAATTAGACAGTTAAGAATAAATTTCCCAGAACTAGTGGTTTAAAACAAACAAAAATATTAAATGTATTGTTACAATAACTGTGTAGTTAATTATTTTCTTGTTTCCCACAAAGGAAAATACTTGTTGCATCTTTTAAAAACCCTCTTTACTGACAGACTCTTTCACCTCCCTGTGAATGTAGAAAATAGGTTCACTTACAAACTTTGCTGACTATTTTACTTAACTTACACACGACTTTAAAACAGAAATAAAACAAGACAAAGCTCAAAAGATAAAGAGGTGGCTCTTCTAGAATAACTGATTACAGAGTATTTGACCAGTTTAGTAAAATACCATAAAATTTACTTGCTTTAAGGAGAAAGCCTGCAATCCCTTCTCGAGCAGATTATTCTATTTTCCTTGACTATCAAAGCAAGTAAAAGGACCACCTGCCCCCTGCATGGCCTCTGTTGTTATCAAACGGATTGTTGACAGAAGAGTTCCCCTGTCTCTCATCTTAGGTTATAATCAAACTCACCTGAATTTTTCCACTGTCAAATCTATCAATGTGAGGGGTGAGACAAAGGCTCCAAGCCGTTTAAATCCACAATTTAACTGTTGCTTGACCCTAATTAGGCAAATCATAAAGGTATCATCCATATATTGCTCAAAGCTAACTGTGTGGTCCTGCATTGGGCCAGAGCTCCTCCACCGCTTTCCAACAGCATTTTTCAGCCTTCATAGGCTCTCTTAGGCAAAACTTAAAGGACCATTACAGAGAACAAGGTGAGAATGGAAAACACAGCCAACTGTGAGGCTTCAGCTGCTTTTCCTGAATATTGATACAGCCAGAAACTAGGTTGAAAACTGATATTTTTGGGTGGGAATGAAGGGAGCTGTATGAACAGAGAGAAACAAAACAAAAATATCAGCTTGGAAGTAGCTCCTACAGCCTCAGAAACACATTTGACATGATAGAGATTTAGGCTTCAATGTAGTTTGAAGGAAGCTGAGAAATGTAAGGGATTTATGTATCCCTTATTTTACTCTCGTTGTGTTCAGAAAAACAGGTGGGTTTGCGTTTTTTTTAATTAAATAAGATTACATAAGAGAAACAACCAACTTCCTTAACAACCTAACAAAAACAACCTATGAGACCCAGAGATTTTTACCCATATCAAAAGGAGACGGGATAATACAGCTGTAAGTTTAAGTTTTAATAACTGGATATAGTAATAAGACTGACATCTCTGCATGTCCTTGGGATCACAATTTCTTTCGGCAATAAAACATTCAGAATGGTTATGGCAGGCATTATGAATGTTTATTAACATAACAGTAGATTCTGGTTCCGCAACACGCAGGATGTGTATATGGTGCTACATGCATTATTCATATTACGCAAGACCAAAATAATTCCTTGCTTCAGTCTTATGGATTCATAATTTAAGATGAAGAGACAGATTCTCTCTTACAGCAGAGGTGTTTATTCTGCTCTTAGTTAAGTTCATTTGAGTCTTGCACAGACATGAAGCAGAGAACGTGACCTAACATATCAATCAATATGAAAAATAGTTAACAGCATTTCTGAGCACCCTGATAACCTCAGAATTAAAAGCAACACCACAGCCCCTCTTCTTATGCAAAATATCATGTGTTAAACATAACAGATGGAAAATAACATTATATAAAATAACAGATTAATAAATTGAGAGCAAGAGCACAAAGCCAGAAACCTTTTGTTTCTTATTGTGGTTTCTCTGTCTCTACTAGATCTAAATTTGGAAACAAACCAGCCTAAATAATTTTAGTGATCTTAGAGAATTTAAATAACAAGGACTGGTTAAGGATGAAGTTTCAACCTGGTAACTGTGTCTGCCGGAACACTAAATAAAAGAAATGTTGATAGATCCCTACCTACAAGATGCTATAATACCAGTCAAAATGTCACCTGTGGCCAACCCTGTCTCAACAAGTCCCACCTCTTGACCAACTGAAGGGATGACGATTGTCCTCTTAGCAGCTTTTCTGTCTTTTTATACAGGGCACTACCAGATAAAATTCAGTGCAGACTATACTGAAATACTGATTGTGTACCAAGAATATTTATCAGTTTAGATTCTTCTTAAGCATTATAGAACAGTAAATACTATTGTATTATATATATTGATCTATTGCTTATAAGTTCAGTTTTGGATCAAGCATACTATTCAGGAATTTCAGAGATAAACTGTCCAAAGTATGCAGCTGAAAAGAAAATCTTAAGAGACACGATCAGAAATGTTGAAATATTTCATTCTGATGTTTTCAGATACAATGTTTGAATTTTTATCTTAAAAAAATACAAAAAAAAAGGAAAATTCATTTTTATTGGGAGAAAAATATATTTTTTTAAAAAATTGTATCAGTCCAAAACAATTGATGTGGAAAGCCACAGCATTAATAAGAGGATTAGTGACAGATTACAGACTTTGAAAAAAAAAAGGATAAGAAACCGAACATGAATATAGTGAACCTGACCACAGTATTCACACGCAGGGCATGGTGATCCAAGATCAAGGACTTTCCTGAGGCAGATAATAAAAATAGATGAGGATGCTTTGTAGAACCCCCAAAACAGTAGACTAGTCGAACCTCTTCTTATATCCCTTCCCACTTTTGGCCTAACAATTTCCACTATGAATCTCTTAAAATCTAATTCATAATTTTTTATGATATTTAATTATCGACTAATTTATGCAGGAATATTAGGTGTACATGATGTTGGAATTGACAACCCAAGTGCCCCACAGAGTACCAGTTTTAAGCAATCAAAGCAACTCAGTTGCTTTTTTTAAGCAATTTAAGCAATCTTAGAGCAATTTTGATACATAAAGCCCTGCATGTTTCCCTATAGCTGGGCAACCTTCACTGCTCTGGGCAATCAACTGCACAGTTGTTGCTTCCAGGAGGCACAAGTCAGATGCCGGTTTGAAACCTCTGTGAACAAACAGTCCTGAGACCACTTTGTAACGTGTGCTGTTTATACATCTCCCTCCAGGCTTTTAAAATTTGCTTTTTAAGCGTTCAGTTTGACAGGTGTTTTGATGTATAAATCATACCCATAAATTATGTCTGAAATCACTTTGGTGTCTGACAACAAGCGGAGAAAAAGGATGCCACTTATCTAAAATGACACAAAGGACGACCTTGTTCTGTCCTTGGATGCAGCACAGACGCGCTCAGAGACGGCTGCCCTGCGTGACGCAGAGGGAACGGATCTGCCCTGGCTTGACCAAGGCAGAACAACTCCCTCTGCCACCAATTCCCACTCTGTCATGAGTTTGCTGTTGACAAGCCTCTTCATGTCCCATTTCTAAAAGATACCTTTAAACATTCCTTCATTTTGTTTCCATCAAATAGAGTTTAAAACTCATGTCTACCCACAAAATATTGTGCCCATTAAATATCAAGCCCAGGTCAGGGAAAAAATGGTGAATCCTTTTCATTGCAATAGCCAGAACACATCTGCCCCACATTTTTATTTTATTTCATAGTTTACTCAATGTTTCAGGTTTTGGAGCCCAGCGGTGGCATTTTTCCAAGTCCAAATCCAATTAGTCTTTTCATTAGATAAGTGCAACACAAAGTATAAAAAAATAATTTATTGCTTTTGATTGCCATTTATTTAACCTGGGTGTAACCAAAATTGCTTATTTGATCGTTTATGTAGGAGCAAACATTGTGTCACAGTTTTAGTGATCACACAATTTGATTTTATTTCCATTTCTTCTTAGAGACTGAAAACAGTGGAACCAAAAAAAGTACATTTACTACTTCCAGGTAAGAACTGAAGTTCCCACCTGAGTCAACAAACCACTCCCAGTGAGCTGGTGTGCATGTGGTGTCAGGACTATACTGGAATATACATCTGTGTTTAAATAGAAAGATATTAAAACTCTTGTCATCAGGAGCACAGTTAAGTAAGCTCTGTGGTGTCTGAAGTAAAAAAGTCAAATTTCAGAAATGGAAAGGGAGTTTCAGCAGAGAACAATGGCAGAGCTGCTGTTCAAGCCCTCAATACAGAAATTCTGATCATCAGGACAAAATAGTTGAGATTCTGCAACTGGGCTTTAATGGATATGACAGACACCACCTGAGGAAAAAAAAAATGTCTGCATGTATTTATTATCTTTTGGCTCATAAGCATTTCTAAGTCAAGAATTTTTATCTTTTTCTCTCCTGAAATTCATTTTGCTGCACAGGAGTTCTGCTTTAACTGTTAAGTTCAACCACTTCCCCAGCTCTGCAGGACAAAGTGCAATCTGCAGTTTTTAACAAAATTCACGTGCACGGTATAAGTTAATTCAGCTCTGGATCTTCAGTAGCATTATACAGTTTTTGCAGCTTCATATCTAAGAAGTAACACAGACACGTTGCTCTCACTTTTAAGAAAGCTGAGTACCATGTTTGGGAATTTTTAAATGAGGAGCAAAGCACTCCAAAATGCTACCACAGTGGTTTACGTTTTTAGTTTAGTAATATTTCATACAATTCTAAAAATGTTTCTTTAAAAGAAAAAACAGGGAGGGGAGTTGCCTCTCCTGTGACCTGTGCTACATAACATACCGAAAAAGAAATTGGGATTCACAAATCTGACCGCTCAGTCCCACCAGCAACAAAATTCTTCTCTCTGCGGAATCATCTGCGGTGTTGAATAGTTTGTTTGGCACATATGCTCTCTGAGTGTGAAGTCATTCCAGTGAAATGAAAGACAGTCTGGTGTAGCTCATTCATTAATTTTCACAGCAGTTGGTGCCCTGTTGGCATTTCAAATTAACATGAGGAAAAGTTCAAGAGATTTAACTTCATTTCAAATCATGTCTACTATGATTTTCAAGAAATGTTACAAATAGATTAAATTGCATTAGCAAAAGCTAATTGCAGAGCAAAAGAGAAGAATATTAAATGCTAAGTACCAAACTAATTTCAGAGTAACATAATTTTACCAGCTGAATCATCCCCTACATGAAAGCTCACACTGAAGTAGCCACAGTGGTGACTGACTGAGTTACTATGCAAGGCTGAAGTCCCTAAAGGTACTGGTTGCAAGTGTTAAATGACAACTTGAAAAGAAAGGATTTCAGTCCTGTTCATTGCCAAGCTCCAGGCCCTGCCAGCCTTCTCAGCAATTGGATCCAGGGTCTAAACAAAGCTGGTTTTATGTGTATAATAACCTCTTCAGGGCTACTGAAAAACTACAGAGCTTTAAAAACATGCAGAGCTCTTATGATGGGGCTGGAGTTTCCTGGCACTTGCCTTCGGCCATTCATTTTCAAAACAGTTTTTGTACTAACCTATCCTGATCTGACCATGAAATAGGGAACTTACATTTAAAGGTCCTGCAATCTCAAGTGTAATTGCAGCTCCTTATTCATTGCTGCAGTGGTAGGTTTTGCTGCCTGTCCTTTAAGGTCACAGACGACTCAGGAAATACCTCAATTCAAGAAAACTGGCTATTTGTTGACGGAGAGAATTAAAACACACTACCGTTTTACCTAGAACAGAATATCCAAAGCATTTTTTGCCTTGCTTCCTTCCATAGTGTGGGGGGAATTTCTGTGTGAAAATGCACCTCCAATGAAAAACTTGATAACACAAAAAGAAGAAATAAAGGTGATAACACTGGGGAAACTCAAGAATTGCAGTCTGGTGTTATCTAATTACAAATCAGGGAGCTATTAATGAAGTTGGATAAGAACTGACAAAAAGACGGAGTTACAATCACCTAATTTAAATGACTTCAATTAAACATCTCCCTTCTATATACTGCAGAGAAATAGGTTTTATTGCTGTGGTTTCTCTTTGTCCATGAAGGAACCAGAAGTGCTTATTTCTCTCACTGCCTACTTATTTTCCCATTTTCCAGAGTCCAGATGATATCCAAAGTCAGGTCAGTTAAATCCTACTCCCTGGTGTATGGATGCTACTGAGAAGCCAAAATGAGGAACTGGCATCCTCGAGAGACTGCACCAAAGGGATATTTATGAGGTTGGAGGAAAGGATGACATTCATCAAGTTTCCAGAAAGAATTTAGCTAAGGGCAGGACCTACACTGCAGTGGCATCACATCACCCAGGTGTGTTGATAAGTTCTCACAGGAACAGGACATTTCCTTGAAATTATTTCATTGAAATTATTCTGGCCTTATTTTTTCTCTAAAAGAGCATGATTTCTTGCTGAAACAGCAGCAGAAGCTGTAGAATCTCTGTGAGTGGGTAAATTCAAAGCTGAGTTAGATGAAGAAACAATAAATATCCAACAGGGCTTTACAAATACTGCATGCAATAGAAGTGAGAGCAAACATCTGTAAGGAAGCCATTTTATGCTTGTTACATTCAAAGCATGGGAGGAGCACTGTGAGTACATTTGAGTACATTTCTGAGCTCAGTAGACACAGGACCGCTCCGGTTTGTTAAAGTAGAAGCTGAATAAACAGAATCATTATAACAGCTCACTGTTTGCTAAGACTGCAGACTCAAGAAATGAAGCCATAAGTTTAATATATGCATATATATGGATTGTAGAGTATTGAATAACTTAGCTAAGGAATGAGGCTAGGAAACAGAAGGAAAAAAGTGCAGCTTAGTCTTTGGTTACATTAAAACATTTATGTTAATTCATAGTAAGAGCTGGCCATGACTTTGCCTTAAATTAGTCTAAACCACGTAAGCTGCTCCTCCCTTTCTATAATATAATAGTATAATGTTATGATCCAATAAAATACAGAGCCTCCACTTCAGCTATGTGCTCACTTTCTCAGGGACACAGAGATGGCTCCTGTCAGAAGGCACATGTTTCTTTGTGACACAAAACCCTTGAAGAGATAGATCAGTCTGCAGACCTCTGTCTTTTCCTATTTATGGGCTTCAGAGCAACAGAGTAGAGAGCAGAAGGGCCAGAAGTCAGGAAAAAGAAGGTGAGATAGCTGATCATGGATTCCCAAGTTCAAAGCCAACAGAGCCAGTCTAAGTTCCTGGAATGGCTCAGAAGCAGAAAATCTTGTCAGTGATCAGTCACAGGGTCAGCTTCACGGGGTATGGCAGCACAGCATGTTGTGTCACCAGAGCACAGGTTCAGCCCTAGCATGGCACGCATTGGAACAAAGTTATTTGTTCTTCAGGCCTGGGTAAAGAAATTTTTCCCTTCTGGATCAGTGGTATGGAGCAATAGAGCAAGCTCTACTAGAAACTTTCTGTACACACAGGAATAACCTAAAGGCAATTCCTTTCCCCTTCCTTCCTCTTGAGTCCTTAAAGATGTTTTTAGATGAATTCCCTCCGCTTCCTCACCATGCACATTTATCTAGGGACACACTGGGTCATTCACAGGTTCACCACTGCTTGTCTAACATTCATAAATGATCAAAGCACCAAAACCACTCTCTATAGAGACTCTACTCAAAGTTTCTGCCAATTTGTAGATTGTTTTACAGGTGTTGAAAACATCCGACAACACAGCCCATTCACTGTGCAAAAGGCAGTAATTATGAACAGTTAATTCTGAAGACTTTTCCTCTTTGGCCTCCTCCAGGCCTTTGAGCTTTGTGGTTTGTTCAGAGGCCCAGGGGCTCTGAACAGGAGTTATTGCTTACCAGCAATGTCTATAGAGACTTACCAACATATGTGTAAATTCTTTGATTGAATGCAAACAGTGATAGCTACAAATTCCACCTGGGACACAGAATTGCCAGGATCAATTGATCTGGAAAGCTATAGCCAGCAAGGCACTGGAGTCATACCCACACTGCAAATTCAACAAAGCTTCCACAGCTGCCACTGTGGCAAAACTTGTAGGTTTACAGTCCAGGTAACAGGTATGGATGAACTTGAGCAATACCTTATGCTTGAACTCAACTACGTTAACACAGTCCAAGCCCTAAACATATAGCACGGCATGCAAAATAATAAAACTATGCAATGGAACAATGGGTTCCCTTAAGTCTTAATCCAAAGAATGAATTTCTGCACATATAATGCAGTGTTCTGTGTGAGGTTTTAAACACCTTCCAGATAAACAGAAGACAGAGCAAAATGGACTGTAACAAAGCTCTTCTGGTCTCAAACTGTTATCTCATCCATCTGAACAAGTGATAAAAAGTTGTGCTAAATCAAAGGCTGGGTCTGAGGATCTCCAACTGCTGTCTGACATTTCAGCATCGCAGTTAAAGGTCTGCTCCTTTGGAGAAACCTCTGTTTTCAAAATGAAGCCTCAGGAACATTTTTCAGTTACTTTTAAGAAGCTTACAAAATAATAAATGAAAAAAGAATGAGTATAAATATCACAATAAACACTTGGAAATGCAATATCTGATTCAATTCTTTACCCTCACTGTGTTACCCGGTTGGGGTTTTTTTCCCGCATTCTTTCATCTTCTGAGCCCACATAAAAGTGAACTTAAGGACACGTATAGACAGCTATTTGTAGAGTTACATAATTATAATGACACAATTATTATAGGAGAAGTTATGACACTAATTCAAAACAAAAGATAAATATATAAAACAGATAAGAAGAATAAAAGTCTGATTGCCATGGTGTAACATGGTAGTAGACCTTTTATATAAAGAGTGATGGGCAGATTTGACACCCAGTCATGTGGATGATGAACAGAAAGTTGGCACAGAGGATCTGTGAGGGAGGAGCAAATTCCTTCTGCAGCATTCATGACAATTTACATCTGTAATCACAATGTTGCACAGAATGCACAGTTAATGTGATAAATTATGCTGCCACATCACTTCCACCAGTAGCTTTCAATGTGCTTTTTTTATTGCCCTGCCTGACTTACAGATGGCAAAGCAGAAACAGTGCAGAGTGAAAGTGATTTGCCAAAAATCATTCAGAGGAAGGAAATCTCCCAGAACTGCAGACCATTGCTGTGTGCTGTCAGAGCACACAGCACAGCAGGTTGCAATGCAGTGTTGTTGCTCTAACCAAGCTTGGCTCCCTGTTCCTCATCACTTCTCTGCATTACAGAAATCATAGCAGCTGTTTACAAAACTATGGCTCCCTGTGACTCCTTTAAATAACAAACAGACATCTCATGGTTCATGTCACCACTTTTGTCACTTCTTCTTCTTCCCCTCTTCCCATGGAATTAACAGTGGGGATTTGACATGGCCTTACTCACGTGATTTTGTCCTTTCTTTTTACCACATCTCAAGAAACTATATGTAGGAAAAAAAAGCATATATTTTCTTCTCTATTCCTCAGAGAAATATCTGAAACTGAGTCCATTAAACAGTGACAAGGTTTATGTAATCAGCTTAATTCAAACATATCACATCTACTCTTCACTGCAGCGACTCTGAAAAGGTAAGTAGAGGCAGTTTGCCCTCAGAAATTGTTGAAGAACTATATTCACCCCTAATTTACCAGAAAAATCTAAAGATATGTGGCCTGGGGACAATCAGCCTTATTTTTTGTCACATGTCCCAGACAACAGCAGGCAACACATACTGAAAGACTAATTTTATGTTTTTCTGAGCATAGCTGAAATCTTTTTCCATCTACTCTCATTCTTTGCAGTATTCAAGAAAGCATGCCATAATCATACAGATCAGCATAGCTTATACATATTGCCTAATTAAGAAAGAGCAATAATGAAAATGAAAAATGTCAATATAGATTTTCAGTCATATAATTCCAATGTTTCACTTTGCTAAAATGATGTAAAACACCTACCCTTATTAGCCAGGAATATGCTGAAACAGCATTTAAATAAAGACAAAACCCACAGCCAGGAAGAAAGCAAAAATGCTAGACACCTTTGGCAGTTTCCAATTCAGTGCAAATATGATATCAAAAATATAAATTTCTATTTCCATAACATTATACAATACACAAGGACCTCAAATTAGGACTCATTATATAGAATTAATCTCAGAGTAGTGTTTTGAGATCTCTAAATAAAAGTACAACCTATGACTGGACAAAAAGGATATTTTGTTTGTTCCTAGATTTGCTATGTATCTTCATTTATGGTGAAAAGATGCAATTCCCTGCCTTCACAGTTATATGAAATACTGTTTATATGAGTCAAGGACCAAAATATTTCTTGTCATTATGTGAAATTGTAGCTTCAAAGATGCTGCAGTCATTTGGTAATCTAAGCATGAGACACTACTCTGTTTAAATCACAGCAAATGTTGGCACTTTGATGGAGAAAACTACATACATAAAAATCAAATTAAAACACAAAATATTAAAGTAGCGTTAAGGCTGGGAGTTTAATTAACTTTCTTGAAAGTCAGACTACTCAATGCATTGGAGATCCTCAGGTGGCTGAACATGAAAGGAGCAGAGAAAGTGAGGCAGAGATAAGAAAGATTGTAAAATTGTTTAAATTGAGGTCACAGCACTGTGTAGCCACTGGCGTGAGAGAGGGGATTGCTCAAAGCAGGAAGTAGCTGGAAGTGACATTCAGACAGATAATGCAATTTCCAACTGATTTAACACCAAACAGTAGATTAAAGGATCTACTATATTCTAATTATTTTGGGGAGAAACAGCAGAGCCTGGGCCGGCAGTGGAAGCTTGAGGAACAACCTGCAGAAACCTGGAAACCACAGCACAATCTCTTCACTTACTTTGAGTACATCTGTGTTCCTTCGGCACCACTGTTCATATACAAGAAAATGACTGCAGAAAAGTGTTCTCTTTTTCTGACATATCTTATCACAGACCTCATTCACTCCAAAGAGTGTTTCTGATGGCTGCAGAACAAGACAACTTCTGGAAATAAGGGGTAGGATAGCAAAAATTCCCAAATCATTCTGCTGAGCCAGAGAAGTGCTACGGAAAGGGATGTTTGCCATATTGTATCTATAAGTTTCTCAAAAATATCTGGAGATAGTCCACCCACCACTTCCCTCTGCCCTCCCTCTTTAAAGGTGCTCTGGTCTTATCTAAACCTTAGTTTTCTCATATCTCACTGCCCTGTCTTATAATTTAACTTCAGAAGATCTTTGTGTTGTCTCAGGCACTGCTGAGCTCTCAAGAGAGCACACACCAACTCTGCTCACAGACAGCAGCAGACCATGGAGCTCAGCAGACCAGGTGACAGCCTCCTCCTGGCACAAACCAACAGCTGTAGGGATTTCCAAAGGCACACAGCACCCTTCAGGCAATTCCTTGACACTCAGGTCCTCCTCCCACCCTCAACATGTGGCAACAGTCAAACATTTGAACTCTGTGTCTAAAGACAGCATAGTACGTGCACACAGTAGGGTTACACGTAAAACTTCACCAAATACTCTTAACTAGCTGGATAAATTGGTCCAGCTCCGAGAACTGCTTCTTCCTCTCTTTCTACCATATGTTCACTTTAAAACAATGAGATACAGGAGCTTGGAGCTGTTGCCTATGCATATGTCTACTGTGGAGCCAAAGATACACCTGCAACTCCTCCAAGTAGGTTTAAAGCATCCAGCTTTGGTACTGATAGCAACATATCCACGGTGACATAGAGCTCACTCTGACTAGCTGCTTTGAGTTTACACCTTAAACCTTACACAGGTTTCTCCAGCTTCTCCTTAGCTCCTCACTGCCATTCTCAGCATGTGCTGTACCTGAACAAGCTGCTTTGAACCCCGCTGTGATGTTTTGTGCCTCTGCTGCATTGTGGGTGTACTCTCAGTGCTCCACGTCTGGCAGACTGACCCTGGATCAGGGTGAAGGAGCTGGATCTGCTCTTTCAATGTCTGTCTAGACATCTGAGTTGGCCCAAACATTAGTTCAGAAACCAATTTTCGGGAAAGTACTTCTTCTGTAAGACACCACAGCTCACAAAGCTTTAACTCTTTTTCAATGGAGTAGGGAGATGATAATGAAGAGCAGATAGAAAACAGACTTTTTTTTTTCCTTGACCCTTCTCCATTCTTGTCAAAGAGGGGAGCTCCTGATCATAGATGAGAGTTATTTAGAAGTGGGTTTTTTACCACAAAAATCAACAAAAAAATTTCCACTTTACCCTTGGAAATAATATCTTCAGCAACACACTTAGAGGTGACTTGTACAGTGTGTTTCATTTACAGATACGTAAGTGACCACAACAAATAGTGACTAAGCTGTCTGTGGATACAGATGAGTTTTTCGGGAGTCTCTTTTCATCATCTCTATGTTAAGCCCACCTAAAATTTTTGTCCTTCATATTACTTGAAAACAATTATTACATGTCAGATTTTTCATGTTTCTTATCACCTTAATATTAACAGCAGTACAAATAGCATGGATGTCTGGGAAATTTAAAGCTCACATTCATTTCCCTCTTTACTCTTTTAGTTTTAAATTAGCAGCAAAGATTGTTTATCAATATTTTAGCCTCAGATTGGCTCCATTAAAAAGGAGGGGGGATTTGAGCAGATGGTTGTGGCAAGCTGCATGTCATAACTGGGTAATGCACAGATACGCTTCTTGATCTACCACTGAACAAACACTTTTGCAAAATTATGTGCTGAGAAAGGGCAGGCTCAGGATGTGTGATCCAAATTGACTCAGGTTTTCTAATTTAATTTTTCTTTCTACACTCTACAGACTATTTCATAAACAAAAGAAAGGCATGAGCTACATTCATTTACTGGGAAGTTAGTTTGACCTAATGCCTGCATAAGTCAGATCAGAAAATTCCCATCAGCTGAAAACAAAACACTAATAAAAGAAACCCCACCACAGACAGACACACCAGAAACAGTCTCTCTGAGAAGCAGTACTTCCAGAAGTCGTTTTAGTTTACAACATCATAAATTCTTATTAACAGCTCAAGTGAAAATGATGGCAATGAAAGCAGAACCAGCATGAACTCTTCCATCACTCTGCTTCAGCATCGAGGTGTCTGGCTTTGACACAGGGATGGGTTACCCAGGGACAGGTTTTTCTGGTGCAGTGCAGCTATTGTGAGAGCCTACTGTGTTTTATCTGCTCCTTAAAACAGCCTGACCAGCCAGGAAGAGAATAATTGTGTTAAAGATGCCCCAACAAAGGTGAAGAGAGGGGTCAGGTTGTCTTGGAGTGCTCCTTCACCCTGCTGTCAGAGGAATAAAAAGATAAGTGCAGCCAGGGGAAGGTTTTAACACACTCGGGATTCCCTGGTGTCCCCAGCACTCAAGACACAGTTTCACCTCTCTGTAGGTGTTTTTAAGCCCATTTTGAGGTAAAACAGCTCTTGGGATGCTCTTTTCCAGGCCAAGGGCATTATCTCCATGTAGTTGCTACTGGCCTCCCACTTCAGGAGTGGCTGTCCAATGTGCTCTGCTTGCAGGTGACAGACTGGTATTTTGCCTTCGATGCATCTACAAATCTCTACCTGATTTTTTTTCATTTGTGGACAAGTAGGAATAATCAGATTGGTTTCCAGTTGTGCTATTCAGCCAGAAATCCCACAAACAGAAGTCCTCAAAGTCAAGAGAACAGCTGTTACAAGATTGATCCCTGCCAAAACTATAACTACCTGCCTCATGAATAATTTTTTCTGTCAATCTAGTATCTTCTGTGAACATTAAATTTATTACAGAAAGTTAAAGAATAAAAGTAATGTGATGTCAAAGCCATCTCTGAGATTAAAATTACAAGAAAAAGGAAAGATGAGCATGAGACACCAAGGGCACCCATCTGAATTACAGCTTTTCTACCTCTGATGCCCTTAGACTGAGGTCAGGATTCTGCAGTATTGTGAAAAAAAGGGTAGAGGGGGGCAGGGATAGACAGAGTGAGGTGAGAAAACTTTCCCAGGTCTCCCACATGGGCCATGACTGAACCAGCAGTGGGACCCACCTGTCTCACACTGTGCCTACCTACTACAGCTGCATGCCTCTGATCACTCACACCATCCTTACATTTGGGTTGAATTTCCAATCCTTGTAAGTATTTAATCCATTCTTAACATAGCCTTCAAAGTATTTTAGTAGTATTAAATCAGGATTTGATTTTTTTTCCTTTTTTCTTTAATGCTTCCTAGCAAGCTAAAGTCAGATGCAAAGAACATGCTCCTTCCATAACATTCAAAATACTTCTAAACAGTTGGGAAAGCTTTAGCATTTTAAATGTGACAAGATGTCATAATAAACTAGTTATTTTTATGCAACTTAAAAATTCCTGCAAATGCAAATAGAATTTCATATTTCTTTAGAACTCCATGTGAAGCATACATTTACCGAAAATTACCCAAGAGTGGTATGAAACAGCACACTGTTTAAAAAGTAGGCCAAATCTTTAGTTCACACCAAACAACTATGGCTCCTGCTCATTCATAAAAATAGCAGTACTGCATATTCAGCAAGACATGCATGCCTTACATTCCCATTTCAGCTAGAAATTTGTTTACGTTTTTAGGTGCTCCAAAGGAATTACACATATGGTTATTTCTATTTTTTTCTTGGAACTGGAGTGGATATTCTACGAATGTGAGACAGTGCATTCGGCGAAAATATTTAGACAATATTTTTTTTATAACATACCCATCTACAAAGCTCTTAAATCTCATTTAAGAACTCTTTTTACATAACAAAAAAGTAACATGCAAGTTACTTTTGCAGTCCAAGGACAATTTTAGACTTTTTTCATATGTGCGCAAAATTTTGTACTACTCTTCAAACTACAGCTTTAACAAAAAAAAAAAAAAATTGGAAGTGAGGCATAAGATGAAGATACAAGAGAGTTTTGAAGATACAACACTCTCTCAGATTTACCCTCAAATTTCCCTTATATAGTGGTATTGTGGGACACGTTTCTGGGTTCAGGAATAACCCATAGCAGAATTCATTTTGGAAGACTCTCTGGATTATAGATATGGAAAAATATCTAAAGGATATGGAAATTTTGCATCAAAAATCTCAATCCCAACAAAAATATGATGATAGAGAAACCTCCTAATTGACTAAATATCAGACTTCTTGCAAGTGTGATATTGTTTGGAAAATATATTTTATCACTAGTCAGATTGTAAACTTTGCCTTTTTTATACTTAGATCAAGTTACATGATTTGCTCAAATTTTTTTTAAATGTAAATAAAAACATAGCTAAAACAGGAAGATATTTACTTTCATAGTCCCCTTCAGACATTTGATTGACCCTCCAGATGCATTCAGAGATTCTGAATGCCATAGGGGGAAAAAAAAAAAGAAAAGGAGAGAGAAAAATAATCTTTTATATCCACCGCTCACTATTTCAGAAAAAAACATATATGTAACTATTGACCATCAACCATATGCAGCATGGAAGCATTCACTACTATACAGGAAAGAATTGAGATGGATAGAAACAGCTGAATTCTACTTCTACAGGTAGAGAGGGACCCACACCTTTCTCTGGGAAGAGTGACTGACAACAAATAAAAACCATTTTCATTGACAGTGTCTGTCAGTGTGCTCCTGTGTAACAAATTTCTCTTATTTCATATCTTTTCTTTCTTCATACAGAATGGACTCTTTCGGCAACTTCTTTCTTCTCGCAATAGCAATCAAAGAATCTAAAACTATCATGGATTGTCAGAGTGCTGCAATTAGGAAAGCTGAAAGGTTTGCTCGTCTTATGAGGATGGATTTCTCTGAATTGCTATTGTGTGGCTTTTTCTTTGGTATTATAGTGAAGAGCCATTCAACTATTCAATAAATATGTAATCAAAATAAAAGCATCCTGAAGTTTCTATGCAAAAGCAACAAGCAGAAACAGCTTCAGAGAGGTGATTCATACCTAGCACATATTCTTTTCTCAATCTGTATTTCAGTTTCAGGAACTTACATGATTTGAAGTATCTCTCACTTTTGCTTTAATGGGAGTGGTGATTCTTAAATATTTTTATGGACCTGGAAAAAAATTGCTCAGGTGACGAAAGACACTGGAACAAGAAACTAAAGCCAGGGATCTGCAGTCCTACCAAGCCTATCCATTCCATCTCTTATCACCAAAGAACAGCAGCTCTTTCTGGAATAAGGAGTAAAGTTTTTTGCAGTAGATAGGATAGGAACTGTCAGTTATCTCTTTCCATCTTTAAACTTTTTTTCTGCATCGCCCAATTTTCTGCCTGGTCCAACTGGTGTTTGCCTCCCAACTTTCTGCTTCTCTGATGAAGACTTTTATACTTTGTTTTGATTCATGTTTTACCATCAGATAAACCAAGCCACTACCTCTCCTGGTACTCATGCAACTAAAAGCACAATATACTCAGTTTATAGAAAGTATGTTTATAACTAAATCTAGATCTGGCCACATGTCACGTTTCTTCTACCTTTGAACACAACAGGTTTGCACCTCACTACGTGTGTTTGAGTAGGACACTGCATACACAAACATGAAACCACCAACCTTAAAGTATAATTTGCACAGAACGTAGCAGCCTATCCTTTCCATGAAGGAGGTCACTAAAAGCTCTCACTGACTTTCCTTTTTCAACAAGCTTTCAGACTTGTATTTTTAAACACAATCTTGTACCATTTACCAGAGGAACACATAGGCATTTTTAGGCTGGTCTGATGGACCATCAGAGTGAACTGAACTACTTCCCCAGAGCTTACTCCTTCAGGAACAGCACCTTCCACATGGAAAGCAAAACATGGCAGGTCTCAGCAATAACAGTCCAAAACAAAATAAGAACGTAAAGGGAGGTAAATAAAAGAAACATTAAAAGATGGGGGCTGGAGTATCCCTGTCCACTTAGTAGTCAGTGGAAAATTCTGCAGCCCACCTGTTGTCTTTAACATGAGAAAACTTCAATTTTCATCTTTTAACAACCCCAGAGTTTTGTCATCTGTTCATTTCGAAATAACAGAGACTGATGAGTCTACTGTTTCAGGTTTCTGCTGAAGAGCAATTTGGTGTAATAACCGAAAGCATGCCAGTGAAAAATCCCCTCCTGCAGTTTCAGTTCCGCCACTTCTCCAAAACAGGTACTTTTTGAACATTCTAATCAATACTTTGATTACTATCACGAACTACTAATGACAAATATACCTCAGGTCCAATTCTTGCAGGGAAGTGTTGAAAACAAGCTTCCCAATACAAGAATATAAATGTAGAAATAGGAACTGAAATAATTAATTGGCTAATATATTTGATAAGGGTATCAACTGGTTTAGGCAGAAAAAAACCTTCGACTCCTGCCATATTAGCAGAATAACATTAACTGCACGAGCTCATAGGCTGTAAAAAGCAGAAAGCAGAGCAAAGGCTGGTATGTTTGTGTTTGTATCTAATGTTCCATATGAAGTTTCTGTTTAAAGGTGATGATCTGACAGTATCAAGTTCTGTTACAATTAAATACTGCTGCCAGCTCAGGTAGCAGTAGTATGATTTTCATCTCTGGACTCCTCAGAGTGGACACTTGGGCACGTTTTTCTAATCATCTCAAATCTTTCATGTAGGAGAAAGACAAATAAATATTGAATAAACGTATCTTTAAAAATCAATGTGAGCTGTGAATGCAAGGAGTTGTACTTTTATCCTAATTGCTTTACAAATGTAACGTAAAATAGTCTTAAATATGACTGGTGCCCTCTGCTATAATATATATCTCAACATCTATCTGAAGCTCGTAAGTCTGATGTGAAAATTCATAGTTTTTTGATCCATATAATAAAATACTATGTCAACAAGAAACTAACATTATTCATTCTCATGGATTTACCAAACCTGGTCTGTTCCAAAGATTCCATAGACAAGTGGATGAGGAAGCAGTTCTGACAATGATCCTATAAAAAAGGTCTGCACAACAGAATATTTGCATGGCATGACTTCATCTGAGCACTGGGATCTGTGCAAGCCCTGCTCAAGGTTTATACTTGTACCAAAATGGCAAAGTCAGCATAACAATGTGGCTAAGGGAGGAAAACCATCATCATCACATAGCTGCCTATTTTCCTTGGGGATGCACTAGCAGCATAAGTTTAATTACAGTTCAGCTGCCCAGTTTGTGGTGCCCTCATAGCAGCAGGAACATTTAGCTGTGCACCTGGACTATGCTTTTAACTCACTGAGTTGAAATTCTGCAGAAGATTTTCTGCTATGAAGATGGTTTATCATTCTTTCACTTGGTGGCTCTTCATTGACTTCCAAGCTCCTGTTTTATATCCACAGTGGGAAATAAATACAGATTGATGCAAAGAGTTGTTTTGACTGAGGCCATCTCCTGCCCCAATGGTGTGAGAAGGTGTGTGTGCACTGACTGTCCGTCTCCAGCCCTAGCAGCTGGGGATCACAGAAATTCATTTATATAATCAAGGACTTGATGAAGGAATATAGTCAAACATGACTAATTACTGATACTCTAATTCTAGATCATTTGCAATGAACCATTTCCAAAATCAACAAAAACTAGACTCCTGGAAAAGTGAATCCTTCTGAATTGTGCTTACTCCATCATCTTTTGCAGGTGCTTGTGCAGAGGGAAAATAACACTTGCCTGGCTTTGCAGGGACTTTATCATCCATAGAGGAACTCTCACTGAAAATCTGGCCCATAATGCTGTGGTTTATGATTTCCTGAGCTTTTTTCTTTTTTAATGGAATGCGGTTTTTTGATATGTATGTCTAACATCATAGTGTTAATTGTTTAATGTTACAGTGTTAATTAGAGGTTCTGTACCAAGGACTACTTCACCCCTCTCATATGCAGAGCTGATTAATTTCCAGGTATGCATTATACTAAAAGGCATATTAATTAACATTCTAACATTTTATAATTATATTATACATTAACAATATTACTTTTAATTGCAATAATCACGATGACATTGCATGTGGGTGGCACTACAACTTGATAGATTTTCATTTTTCAGCCATGAGACTCATGATCTAAGTTTCAGCAACTCCTCTTCAATAACTGATCTAATTTTTGTGCTTTTCTCTAAAGGCCACTGCTAGCTATTCTGCAGAAATTCTTTGACTCACATATGGAAGCTGGAAGTTTAAACTAAATTTCTTTTTCAGATGAGATTCCTACCACATGCAGAGATGAGACAGAAGGTCACTGAGTATAAACCGTGCAAGCTAAGGGAAAAAAACACCCCACAACTAAAAACATCCTTGCCTTTTATTGTTAGTCTGCTGTATTTCTTTGATAGGTCTTTCATGTAGTAAATGTTATCGATGTCTAGATATCTTATCTTGTTTCTGACTTATTGTTACAATGTCTAGTCTTCCTGTAACTGAACTACAACTACATCCTACTAAAGACATGCTTGAATGTTTGGCTGACCTAACATCAATACTTCCTGATTTTGCTCCTCCTCCCCCCACCAAGATCTTCCTCTGATACATTATTTAGAGACTCACTGACTTTGTACTCAGTTCTAATCCACCCTGCTCCATCTCTGAATGTAAAATACCACAGGCAGTATCTCAGCAGGCACGAAGATGTTAAAGTTTGGTTCTTGGAAACATGAAGGATGCCATCAGTACCCAAATGCAACACATGGGTTTTTACAGTTAATAAATAGATACTAAAAATTACAGTAGTCATCATCTTCCTTTAAAAATTAACATAAACTACTTAGTTTTGCATTAAAATTTCTCCTACATGCAGACAGATGATCTAGCAGTGTCATCTTTCACCAATCTGGTACACAACTGGCCCTGAAAAGAACTAAAGGGAGATGTCCTGAACACACAAAACAAAATTGAGACAGATTTCACGTGTGTGAAGCCAGAAGGAAAATCTTGCAAACATTTTACAATGGAGAGAAGGGAGACAACTTGCTGTCCTTTCTAAGGACCTTTAGAGACTCCACCTTACCTAACACATCCCTTCTTCATGTCCTTTTTTGCTTTTTTTTCCTTCTGCTTCTCATACAATTGATGCGTTTCATCATATACACAACACTACTAGAATGGAAACAATTATTTTACTATTTTTTGTGATTAGGAAAATATTACTTTAGTGTGAGGGAAGCAGCTGAAGTTATCCAATGTTTCTAAAACAAGTCAGTTTTAGAAACATCCTAAGAAAGTTCTAAAAAGCAAAATTAATCTATTTTCTTATAATAGTTAATAGTGCCTGTGGCTATGTTTGCATGCACAAATGTTTGTTATCTATTCCACTGTCAGTACTGTTCTTTGCCTAAAGGTCACACATCAAAAAAACATGATGATGATGGTGTTATTGCTCCTTTCTGTTTTCACTCCTAAGCAGAGAGAAAGGAATAAGTAACTAGAATATTTTTCCATGACTATATATATTCATGACTGCCTTGAGAAATTCTTGTATAGGGTTATCTCAGGGAATTCTTGGGACAAATACATACAGTTTAATGTTTTGTTTTGTTTGTTTGGGTTTTTTTTATTATTGCTGCAAAGAACTGCAGAAACCCATGCACCCTGATATAGGGAGGATGCAATTCCACAGCCCAGAGTCCCTCAGTGAAACACGGCTCAGGAATGAGAGAAACCAGCACTGGTGATGGTCTACAGGATCCTACACAGCAGTTTTGTCGTGTTGCTCAGTAACAGCTAAAAACACCATGGGTCCACTACAGTGCAGTTACTGCTGGAACAGCCAAAAATTAGGAGGCCAGGATATAATCCTTAACTGCACACTGCAACCTCCAGATGAGGGAGAAGACTATCTCCTCTCCCAGGAGCCTGCAGGAGTTGATAATGTCTGTGATTACCATGATCTTGTTCATGTGTTTGGCCTTTTCAGATCCATCACATTCCTTTCCGAAATTACCATTTCAACCTGAGTTTAGAAAAAAGTGGAAGCTATTTTTCTTTATGCTTATTCTTTAAAAATTTAAATGTTGTGAGTAGCAATGAATATAAGATTAGGTTAAGTATCTGATCTGAGAATAAATTTTTCTGATACTTTCTTATTTAATATAAAAATGAATGTGTGGGTGTTTTTTTTGAAATGAAAAATTACTCAGGTGCCTTAGAAACCTACTTCTTTGGAAACATGAGAAACGCCTGTGTTATCTTCAGAAATTCAATTTAGTTCTTCAAGTCACTTGGGCACATTTGAAAATATTACCCCTGATCTAACTCTTGATAGAAAAAGATTGGTGTCTTCATCAAATAACCCTGTTGAAATCAAACTTCTATAAAGTTCTCCATTTTGAAAATAAATAAAGCTATTTTTTCTAAAAAAAAAAAAAAAAATTTCCAAACGATAGTTTTCATTTGTTTGATTAAGCACACATTATGGATTATTGCCAAGACAAAGACAGCTTTAGCTAAGCCTTAAATCTCAGTTTTCCATTTTAGAGGGTTATTACATATAGCCTTTTCTATACATATTACTCTCATTTAGTCATAATAACTCTTTCATTTGCCATATCAAATTTGAAGAAGACAGAAAATTTAAGCTGTTTAAATCTGAGGGCATGAACAAAACCTCAGCAAAAGAATCCCTCTCCATATGAAAAGATTATTAAATAATTGGCCATCTCTGTTCAAGTCATTGAAATGATTGTTCTTTACAGTTATTACTCTGTGCTTTCAGTTTACATAATTTTTCCATTTAATACAAGTAGAAGATAACTCACCAAGTTGGCAAACAGTGTTCTGATTAGCAAAAACATTTTGAGCTAAGACAAACTCAATGCAATTTTTAGTATAATCTTATTACTATGATAAATCTGTAGACAAAGTTCAGACAGGAGCCAGTAGCTTCTATATATAATACTAAATTTAATTACACCTAGTTAGACCATTAAATGAGAAAACCTGGGCTAGGCTCAGAGTTTGTGGATGTTTAAGGAATGGCCCAAGAGAGTTGACAGGTATTAATCCTGTCTTCCTGTTCTTCCTGCATAATTTGACAAGCCATGAAAAAGAGAATTTGCAGGAGACAGAAAGATGAAAGGGACATGTTACAGCTGATAGGCTATATAATTCCATGTATTTAGTGTTCCTGGGGTATGGGACCAAAATCCCTCCTTCAGAGGGTGTCACAGGTTTCTGTGTGTCCCTGAGACACTGATATTTGTCCACTCCCATGTACAACCCCATGTACCCAAGGCAGCTGAGTTAGTTCTGCACTGTGGCACATGTCACTGGGGATACTGAGCAAAGACTCAAATCAGACCTACTATAACCCAAAATCAACCTGTAGAGTCCTCCCCTGACCAGTCAGAGTGCTAACACTGCCAGCTAAATGAACATGCATCTTAAAACACTATATTGCTTACCAGTTACCTGTGCAGCCCTTCTGGCATCTTGCATTTCTGGTGAAGCAAAGCCAGAAAGACACAAAAGTCTGCTCTGCTCAAGTCAATGCAACGTGATCACCCAGACCCAGGAGTTGGGTTACAGATCTTGTCACCACTGTCACCATCTCAGACCTGTTTTCCCACATATGCTGCTGCCTACAACAGCATCCACTGTAATGGAATAATTTTATTCTCTTAGATGTTTATGTATTTATTATAAAAGGCCTTGTGGCAGTCAGATTCAGTGGTGATCTGCTCTTGGTTTGCAATGATCTGACATAGACAGAGATAGCCCTGGCTAAACACAGTAGAGAACTAGACAGGATGTCTGGGGTTTTTTCTGCTAATCTGAGCCTTATAGAGGTAAAATGAACTGAATCCTGCCAGATAGCAGTGCTGTGATTTACCACAATCAGAGTGCCATCAACAAAAATGATACACAACCTCAAGTGGTTCTATAGTACAGGAGATATGAATACCTGGGGCGCCCATGTGCTAAATGATGGAAGTCAATGCTAAACTGATAGAAGTCAAGGGCAAATACTTGAAAGAACATCTAAGACTCGTAGAAATACAATAATCAAATCCAACCAACTTTTGAATTTGCATCTGTGCATATTCAAACCGCATCTATGACACATTAGTTATACTGGGAAACTTCAGAACACACTGTAGAGACCATGAAGTTATTTTTGATTGTCTAATGAAGTCAGTAGCACTACTCCTCCTCATTCTGCTGCATTCTTGATAATAGGTGCTTTCTATTTATTAATACACATTGATAGTTTCAAGATAAAAGCTTTTTCAAATAATCCAAAATAACATCCTGGATTTGTGCATAGCTGTTGTTTTCCATTATTGAAAAAGCCACTGGATGCAGGCAGTATTTGCAAAATTGTTGCCATTCTAATCACTGCAGAGCACAGAAATTATGATACCACACTTCATGGGAAATCGGTCACTACTGTAATTAACCACCTTCCTTATCATCTTACACTTTTAGCTTATCACATCATTGACTATCTGCTTATAATGAGTAACAGTCAGGGATTATTGTTACATATACAGTTTGCAGTAATTATTAGGTTACTGACAATGAAATGACTTATAAAACTAATAGTGCATCTTTGCCTCTCCAGGTTCAATTTAAGGAACTAGGCCATTCTGGGTCCATTTTAAAGCATCAATAAAGCTGTTTCCAAGTTGAAAATTCATTTTCATTGGTACATAGACTATAAATTTCAGAGGACAGAAACCCGTTTCTGTATTAGTCTCAGTAGCAAAATGATTTCTCATTCACCCTCAAGTTTATTAAAAACAAAGTGGTTTTAATATTGGGTGAAGCTGGATTAAAAACATACATTAGCTTCTGAAATTAAAATGGAACAATTTTATTTCTTTATTCCACAGTCTAAGACAGCATTAGAAATGTAGAGTTTCAACTGATGTTTTAGAATTGCAATTACTGCATTAAGAGGCAAATCTGGACTCCAAACAATTAATGCATTACGAGGTATATGTAGACTGTAAAGCTAGATACACGTAAAGGTTTAATTATGATTTCTTTTCTAAAAGTATTACAGGAAAATACTCACTGAGAAACAACTTTTCAGATACTATTGATATATTTTCTGCTTTTCTACCCTGCACAAGGAGAACACTAAAATCCTGAAGTTAATATGACGCAATAAGAATGAAAGCATCTCATTCTGCAAAACCCCTTAGCAGAGCTGCAAACCAATAAAAACGTTCCTTCATGCACATAGTTCTTAAAACTCTCAACAGAAGCACTCCTAGGTGTGTTACCTTTAGCTGCTGCCGCTCTCCTCTAAGCATTCCTTCATTACTTTTGTGACTTCATTACTTTTGCTCCAGGAGAAACTTCAACCACAGCTTCTTCTGCAGAGAATCCCCCTCTCCTTCCCTGTTCCAATCTTAGAAAACTTAGTTGAAGACACTTCAATGCCTCTGTCTCATCCTATGCCACCAATCTACCTCTGGAGAGATCAACAAAGCAATCCACCCTTCTTTTGTTGTCTTTTCCCCTTGGTTGCCTTTAGCTGTAGATTCTTCAAATACACAGATGCTTTTCCTTGTCAACATATTTGACAGCCTTCCCACAACCCAGCAGGTCCCCATGGGCTGCCCCAGCAGGGAACCCCTGCTGACTACCAGGACAGTTGATCCCACCACTCAGCCTCCCATGGAGATCTCTCTAGCTCTCAGAGGACAACAGGTAACTGTTCCCCAGCACAAGTTCCCATGAGTTCCCAGATAAGTCCAAGTCCACTGGCTTCCCCTAAGAAACCATTCACATGAGCTGTGGTTGCCTTTCCTCCTCCTTCTCCCGTCTATTGGCTTCTGGTGCCAGCTTCTTCCAAGATGGACTGACATGTCTCACAGAGCTAGAGCTGCTTTATTTTTAAAGCAGCAATTAATCTGACACCAACTCCTCTTATTTGTGATAATTTTCACGCCCATGTTATTCCTATTTTCTCACACAAAAAAGAATACATGAGATCGGGATCATTATTTCATGGTTAGGAATTGATTATACACATTAAAATGCAAGACAAATCTGCCTTTTAAATTGTATTATTATTATTGTTAGCCAATTGCATACACAAATTAAACCAGAAGGAGTACTGTTTGGTTTTCATGCCAAATAGTTTGCATATTTCAACGTTTCATTGGAACGAGCCAAGACTTTTTTTTTCTTCTTCTACCACAGCCAAATCACTTCTAAAGTCTCAATAAATCAAGTCTGCTGTTTATCTGCAAGATCGGGCTGAGTGACTTTATTTTTGAGACATCAAGGACAGTGGAAAATAATGTAAATGTAACGTGACTATCTACAGTGCAAAGATGAGAACTGGGTTGGAAAGAAACAACAATCAGAGACACTGCAGCCAAAGTGCCACGGTGGAGAGGAGGTATATAGGGAAGGGGGCTTACATGGGTTTGGCTGCTGACAGCTGCTACCTGTGAGCCAAACCAGACTACCAGGCTTTTGCGTGGAATAGCACAACATACAACAGCACACAGGTACATGTTCTGCAGGTGCTGAACCTCAAGAAATCTCCTGTATTAGGTTAAAAAAAAATATTGCACACCAGCTGAAGGTTGATGCAAGTTAGATCCCCTAACAGGGGACTGCGCAAACCCACAGAGGCTCTGGGCTCTTTCCCCGGAGGACACTAAGAACTGCCATCCTGGATACAACCAAAGTGAACACAATCCAGACTCCTGTTTTTGACAAGTAACAGAAACTACTTAGGGAAGGCATGCCCTAGGCTGCATCAAAAGCAGAGTGACCAGCAGGGAGGTGATTCGTCTCCCCTACCCTGGTCTCCTGAGACCCCACCTGGAATGCTGCATCTGGGTCTGAGGTCCCCAGCACAGAGAGGATACAAATGTTTTGGAGAGGGCTCAGAGGAGATCACAAAGATGCTGAAGCACCTCTCCTGTACAGTCAGGCTGAGGAACTCGGGATTGTTCATCCTGCAAAGAGAAGGCTTTGGGGAGACCTTGGAGCACCTTCCAGTACCTAAAGGGGCTCCAAGAGAGCTGGAGAGGGACTTTTTGCAAGGGTATGTAGTGACAGGACTAGGGGGAATGGCTTTAAACTGACAGAGGGCAGGTTTAGATTAGATATAAGAAAGAAATTCTTCACTGGGAGAGTGACAAAGCCCTGGAACAGATTGCCCAGAGAAGTTACCCCTTCTCTGGAAGTGTTTAAGGCCAGGTCGAGCAGGGCCCTGAGAAACCTGGTCTAGTGGAAGGTGTCCCAACTCATGGCAGGGTGGTTGGAACAAGATGACCTGTAAGGTTCCTTTCAACCCAAAGCATTCCATGATTCTATAATAAGCAAGAGAGTATGAATAAAATCAGCATACCTCTCCCATCCTCTGCCAAGAACCAGTTAATAGATTTGCTGAATTAGAGATGTAAAGACTCATAATTTTAAATAACCATTAATGGACTTATCCCTCATGAATTTATGCAGACCTCTTCTTAAACATAACTTTGACTTTCACAACACCTTGTGGTAGTAAGCATAACAATCAGGAGTTTTCCTAGAAAAAAATTACTTTCCATTGTTGGTTCTTCATCTGTAATTTAATAATTTCCTTTTGTGTCCTTCCAATTACAAATCCACCCCTTGAAGTTTTTTGTAGACCCATGTATCTTCCACCTTCAGGTCTGCTGGATCTTTTCTGGTAAGCAGTAGAAACTGATGTCCCACAGTAATCTGACAGTGCCACACAAGTAATACTGCTCCAGTTCCCTGAGATTATCTCAGTTACATTGGTGTAAGAATTTGAATTCCATTTCCTAAGAGGTCAATGTGAAAGCCACCCATACGAACCAGTTCCAGAGTGTTATGATCTAGCTAAATTAGAGTCAAGTCCTGAGGGCACACAAATTCAGACAGATGGATTGAGGCTGCTAAAGCAGTACTATTTAAATGGAAAATTTTAGATTTTTTTGTTTTTTGTTTTTTGGTCATATACTGGCTGATCTCAAAAGAAAGACTTTTATAAAATTTCAGTCACCAAGGCAGAGGGGAAAAAAGACTTTTATCAAGACTGGCCTAAAGCCAGCAAAGTGAGCAAAAAGTGTATGAATAGCAGCATAAGGTAAAGCTTACAGTTTTTATAATCCCACGTTAACACCAGACTGTTCAAAATGCTCTCTTCAAGTAGAACAAAAGCCAACTCTACTTTTATGAAGGAATATCCATCCTCAACAGTGTTCAGTTTTAAGCACTCACAAACAAAATCCAATTATTTGTTCTGTTGTGGTATCACATAATACCCCCTACAAGGGCTCTAATGAGGGAGGAATTCTTCAAACACAAGAAGAGATGTCTTGAAGCTCTTACAAAATGAATTGCCGAAAAAGCTGTCATGAAGCAGAGGAGCAGAAAATGACACTATAGTCATTAGTCCTTTAGTTCCTTTCACAGTGTTGAAAGGTTTTTACTAACTCACAACCATTTCTATATATTCAGAACAGTTGCTTCTGCTGTTATCTCAATAAGTAAACATCAGCCCCAAATGTTTATTTTGATTTTATATACATGTATATATATATATATATATATATATATATGAGTCAATTCATGGTTTTCATCTTCTCTACAAATAATTTGAGTAGTAGTTCCATGAAAGTTATGCTCAGTTGAGACAAATTACATGGTGCTTTTTAACCAAGTAACCATGAGGACCAAGAGGGACTTTGAATCAGACAAGTGGGATACACAGTCATTCCTAGAGGATGTCATTGCCCAGGTGGGCCAAATGTGTGGCCACATTCATCTCTAACTTAAGGATACCATAAGTTTAGAAATAGCATTCCTGACATCATATGTATTTAAAAAAAAAAATTAATATTTTAACATCTACTCTTTGTGTCCAGAATAAAATACAAATCAAATTCAAAACAATGAAAGATGAAGTATAAAACTCAGCCAAGATACATTATAGTGTATTTGTTCATCATAAAGAAGGGTAAATTCAGTTTCAAAAACATGCTATACAACTTCTGATGACACTGTCCTTTAAGAAAGACATTACTAATTTTTCTTCTGAGATAAGTCTTGCAAAACTAAGCAAAACCACTCAACTAAACTGAAAGAGTATTTTAAAGAGTCAGGTTGATGTATAAAATCAAGGGCTGTCAAGTGACCTGAACAGACATACAGAAATTACCATTGTAAGACTTTTATACTGAATTTGTCCATGAAGGCATGTTCAAGGTTGTGATTCCACTGTGAATCTACTACGCTGTTAATAGTCAGAGCAACATTCCTGGCAAAACAGAATAGGAACTACCATTTCAGCAATACATAAATCAGCAATGCAGCATTTGAAGCAAGTAGCTGTCAGAAGTCGTTTTCAAAAACTCTTTCAGTCTTTCTGTTACTGACTTAGTGAAACAGGTGATCTCACCTGGTAGCCAGAGCACTGTGATGTGCTTGTTTATGACTGTGTACAGTCATAAACAAGTCCACACCACTTACCACCTCTCTGGACAGATATTGTTATATAAACAATAAAATGTTTATATAAACATAATAACAGGAAGTCTCATGGAGAAATGCAAACAGCGTCTTGAGCCATGCAAATTCACTGACATCAACAGAGCTGAGCCAAGCTCATCCCTTAATTTAGAACTCTTTGACTGATAAATTTGCACCCAGAGTGAATTTGCACCAATACCTTTAGCTATGTGAAACAATTCTGCTTTTGTTAGGTGTGATTTGACAGCAAGCTCTGAATCAAAGACCATGGAAGCCAACTAACACCTTGAAATTCTAATTGCTGTTATTCAAGAGGCTGAGGGAATGGGGAAACTAAACATGCTTTGTACAACGGCCACGTGTTGCTTCCAGCAGAAGGGATAGAACCACTTGGTTTCCTCTTTTACTACAAAAAGGAGTTGCAGAAACTTGCACAAAAAAGACAACTTCAGTGGAGCCACTAATATTTAACTTTTCTTTCTTGTATTTTCAATAGAATCAGTGCAAAACTGACTTTTTTACTGGCATCAGTAATGAAACATATTGAGAGCTTTATTGATTTCTCAACTGTATTTGCATTTTGCATCTCGCTAATTTACCTTTGGAATCATAAAGTGAGTAATATTTTTTTGAAAACGCTTAAGACATGCACACACTATAATGTTAGTATTTTTTAAGCAATCTATGCCCAGTACTCAAGATTTTGCAAAGTTAAACCACTGTGAGGAAATACAGTCGAGCCTTTTATAACCAAAGACTTATATGTGCAACAAGCAAGAGTGCTTAAACAAATTCATGGGCTGTACACTGACCTCAGACTCAGGTTAATATCAGCATCTTCTTAATGGGCTACAATAGAAAATAAGATTTCATGGACATTACCCATGAGACACCCAGTCTTTACTGGCATCATCAAGCAATTACAACATTATGGAAACTCAACCAAGGGTGAGGAAAGGAGACACAGAAAAACACAATTTACTGTAATTAATATTATGTTAATAGCATGCATTTCACAAACTCATTGAAGCAGGAATCATTATGGTATTCCTGGAATACAATGTAAACTGGGGCATTTTGCATTCCATGCACATGGTAGGTAATGGCAGACAATAAAGGGGCGATTACTATGATCAGGTGAGCAACTCATTTTGATCCTATTATAAACATCTCACTACTAAAGTTTATGATACCAAGTGTAAAGCAAGAGTTCTGTTTATGATTGCATTGACAGATATTTCCGTCTGTCACTCCCAGTCTGCTTTATTTGAAACAAATAATTGTGAAGGTTAACACTAAACACTGAAATAACATCTGGTGAGGAGTAAATCATGTTCTTCTACACACCTTCCCCCTAAAACCAGGGTAGCAAAGTAGCTCTCTACTAAAAGAATCCATTTTCTAATTGGGACTAAGACACATAGATCATTTCAATTTGCTCCATTTACATCCATATCATCCTGTAATTCATTAATCAATATTGATAAGATAATTAAAAAGCTCGATAGCTAGTGGAAAATGTATCATTTTATATTTAGAACTAACTCCTCTATTTTGCTAATATCCTGCCCAGTTTCTTCATTATTTTTGGCTCTTCTATCCTTTAGCAACACTTTTGGAACATATCAGTCATATGTTTTCTTGGCACATTTCTCCTGGAAACAACTTTTAAATATTTTTTTGTTCATCATATTCCAGGTAAAATAACAATCCCAGGTAGAATTACAATGCTTTGTTTGGAGCCTTGCAAATATACTGTTAACAGAAAAGTACAAATCTAGAGCTTGTAGGTAGGAAAGTCTACACCAAGGACTTTCACTGGAAATTCTGAAATTTTCTTAGAAAAATTAAAATGGAAGATGCATCCATGAACTAAACAAATCAGTTAAGGCTGCACATTAGATCTAGTGCAGAACACATTGTCTCCTGGAGCAGCAGATCACCAGCAACAAAAAAGACTACAGCCTCACATCTATAATGCTTGTGTCCAAGAGCTGGACTCAACATTACAGGAGATATGGATATAAAAGCACATGAACATAATATAATGCTCTCTATTTTTAAAGACATAGTAGAGATCTCTCTTGTGACTTGGTCAACTCCTTATAAACATATAAGTTTTCTCTTTAGATAATTAATAAGGCTCAGAACTATAAACTGACAAAGGTCATTTGACATTTTGATTCACAGCCAATATTTATCAGACATTTAAATTTCTAAGGTGAATCAAATCATCTACTAATCTGTTTGCTGATAAGTGGGAACTAGACAAGTTTTCATTTAAATGGGAAGGAGATTGATCAGAAGTGAAAATTATATTAAATGTTAATTACTGTAAAAAATTGATGCAACCATTTAAGTCATGTCTAGGACTGAATATTTGATTCCTTTTGTGTTCAGGGCTAGAAGACATTCATTAACTAGAGAACACAGAAACACACACTTCCAAATCATTATTATAGCCAGCCAGTGTACTCTCTAATGAAAAAACATTATGCCTGATGTAATTCTAATTACAGAATTATTGTATGCTTATCCTTATGCATTTTTACAGTAAGCTAACGAAATCCAGTGTGCTATAGACTAGAAGTTTGCCCTACAAACAATTACACACTCGAGTAACCTTCCTCTTATGAGAGGTTCCACTTCAACAACTTTAATGAGACAGGTCATGTGAGCAAAATTCCTCTTACATATATTAGAAATGTCTCTCCTTATATTTAACCTTTGGGATTTTTTTACATTAACAGGGTAGATTTAAACTGGGGAGAGTCCCCGTGAAATATTTTTTTTCTATTTGCTTATCTTTGCCTGTTTTCAGTAAATGGGCAGAGCAGATCTATGTGAAAAAAACTTACCAAGAGGAAAAAAAAGTATTTCATTGTCGTGTTTTAAAACAATATCCTATCTCATAATAAACAAAAAAAACCCCTATATATTGCTCGGGGGGAAAAATGAAAAATTGAAGTCTGAAATATCAAAATATTAGTAGCTAATTATAAAAAAAATAATGCTACTTTATATAATTTATCACTATCAAAAGATTCAGTGTTAAAAATTTAAGTTTCTTAATATCTTTTATTAGTTATACGGTTTCCACTAAGCTGAGCAACTGAGTGTTTCCTGATTTCCCTGTTGGTTTGACACCCAGCAGAGAACCAGGGTCTGGAACACAGCAGCTACTTTTCCCTCTCCTTACCCCCTTCAGCCTATTTATTTCAGTACACTAAGCATCCAGCAAATAATGAAAAATCCAGCTGCTAATCTCAGCATACAGCAGTATAAATCTTGAGGTTAACTTCGGAAGGGACTAGACATCATCCTTGAGCGAGTGAAGATTTATCAGGACGTGACTGGATATTTCAGCCCCACTCTGTCCTCCCAATATATGATGAAATGATGTAGTTCAGTCTTGAGAGGTGGTTGTGAACAGTGGTCACAAAGTTCAGCCAGAGACATGTCAAGTCTACCCCGGTATTTGAACAAGGCTGATTCTGTATGAGAACTGCTGACTCAAACCTCTTAAAAAAAAAATAAAATCTGAGGACAAGGCTCATTAAGCGCATTTTCAATTTGCACTGGAATAGACATCCCTTTAATCAAGTCCCTCAAAATTTACATGCAGCCACAGTCTATAAATTGTTCGCTGTAACTTTTCCAAAATCCTTCCTGAAGGTCCCTACCTCAGTCTGAAATGTTCCTGTACTACTCCAACTACCTTCAGTAGGATTTGAACACTTATGTCTATGGAGAGTATGATATTTTTATTCTAAGTAAACTCAACATTTATAATGTCGGGTTGTTTGTTGACTGTTACCCATAATTTGCACTACTTTAAAGGTCTGGGGTTTATCTTGTATTTTTGATACCCTATTATTGCTTATTCATGAAAATAAATTGTGCCATCAAGAATTCTGTTCATCTTTCATAAAAGAGTGAGCAATCAAAATTACAACTATAAAGACAGATCAGACTTGCTGACCTGTGACAGAGTGCACTCACAGGGAAAATAAATACTAGTTTTAAATCATCACGAGTCTGTAAAATGCAGGCGAATATTTTTTTGATTATTACTTTTTACATAGCCTTGTATATTTATTTGTTTGTATGAACTTGAGCAGCACTTAGGGATAGCCAAAATTAGTCTCTTTAGAATATGTGGATGTCAGTTTTGGGGAATATAAAGTAATTTTCTGGATCTTTAACAGAAGTGGTGTAGAGGGAAATGCCTGCAGGATATCACCCAGGCAGGTCTCAGAAGATTTCAGGGGTCTTCAGTTAGCTGAAGAATTAGCAGCACAGAAAATCTGAGATTATTTTGCTAAAGGTCTTTTCTGAGGAAAAATTGTGGAGGATGGATCACTGTCTTCATGTGAAACTTCATGAAAGTGTGAGATTAAAAGCTGAAAGTTTTGACTATGGAATATCAGTCCATTTTTCAGACAAAGAAAAGGCCTGAGGGGCCTTTGTCAACCAGAAAAGGGTTAATCTCTGCTATGGATCAACTGAAGCAGCAAGGGAGATTTTAAAACTAACAATATAAAGTCAAGCTGATAAAGGAAACAAATGAAGCACAGAAAAGTCCAAGATTTCATGAAAGAGTTCAGCTGAATTAGGAAGAAAAGAAACACTTCAGTTGTCGCTGCATCAATGACAGGAATCTGCCAAACAAAGAAAAAGGAATTGGAAACTCACCGGTGGAAAGAAATTTTATATAATTAGCATTAGTGAAGCCAGATGGGGTGGTTCATAGCATCACTGAAATGTTAAAAATCCTGTTTTATAGCCTGCTTAAGGGGAAATGGGTGATAGAGGTGGAAATGTATATTAAAGACATCATTACTTGTTTTATGGTTAGTGATTACTGTGGAGCAGAGTGTCTGGAATTAATATGTAGCAGCGTTTTCAGCAGCAAGCTCCCAAAAGAGGCATTGGTGTAGCAAGTAAGGCTGGAGAACAGGATGAGCATCTCCTGCAGCATCTACCTACATTATGCAGAAGAAAACATCTAATACAGAACTTCAGTTTGAGATCCTCACAAAAATTACACTTGCCTTCTAGTGTAAAAATTGTACAAGTTACTAAAAGTTATGCTTGAGGACTGATAGCGAAATTAAGTAACCCAGTATTAGTTAAAACTATATACAGCCACCTACTGAAACTAAGAAGTATGCTTAATCATGGAACCAAAGTCTGAATACATTTCAAGACAAGTGACCACAAAATACAATGCTTGATGTAAATTTATAAAAACCTGGCAAAATATTAATTCAGAAGTCCGAAATAGAGCTATTCCAATTGAAAGGCATGAAAACTAATGAATTCTTTATTCCCTTATATTACCCTCTCAACATGGGAACAGTTTCAGAAAGCTGATATACTGATATACAAGGTATGCAGTCTCTAAAGTATTGGACTTGGAGCAAAATGGAATGGATCACAGAAATACCCGAAGGGATCATAGAATGTCCCTGAAGGGACCCTCAAGGATCATTAAGTCCAACTCTTGAATGCCATCACTGTTCTTCCAGTCTAAACTCAGCTTACATACACAGAAAATGCCAAAGTTCAGAGAGTTCTATAAAACAGCCATCAGATTCAAGACACAGATAATGGATGCAACAGTTCAAGAAAGTATATGCAGTATTTTCCAGGTAACCCCTAGAGACAGCAAGCATCATCTTCCTAGACTCATAATTTCACCAGTCACTCATGTCACTCAGTTGAACCCAACAGAGAACACCTCAGGGGCTGGTTTTAAAGGCAGAATCCAGATCTGAGATCAGAGTCCAGAAAAATATTCCATTTATTACCATGATATTGCGTAGTCCAGTTCATACCAGAAAGTTTCTGACATTAGCATAAGTTAAAATGATACAGGATGCATCAACAGACAGCTCCAATGTGTTCAGCCTTTCCAGTGTGTTTAATGACACATATATTTATGATTATGACTGGGAAACTTATTTATTTGTAGCTTATTTTAATAAAGATATTTACCTATGATTAAACAGCCGACATAGAATTTATAAGCAGAAAGAAGCTGATGAGAAGAGCTAAAAGCTCTTACATACTGTCCTGAATTGTAAAACGTTCTAAGGGATCTTACCATGGAAAAATTACTATGCACTGCAAATAAGCACCCAACACAGAACTCTTTGCATTTCAAATTTGATAATCATCATCATTGGAAGTCTTAGCTTCACCAGAAAAATGCATTGAGTTCTACAGTTCAAACTTCTGTGAAATCTGCTTGCTAAAACAAATCCATTTTCAGGCTAGTTTTCCAATATAATTCTCACAGTGAAAACTCAAAACGTAGCATTGCATAAAAATGTATTTTGTGCCTATGCAGCATAAGTCCTGAAACCTGTTATTATTGATTTCTTCTGTTCGATAGAAGGAACTGAGTTACAGACTGAGTCTTAACTGGAAACCACAATGTTAACGTTTGAAAACACCAGGTTTTGCTAAGCAGACATTACAGCAAAATGCACACAGCTCTTGATTACACATCAGAAAGTCTATGTACAAGTTTGTTCTCAAATTCATTTAAAAGCAGATGAAAACACCCTATTTCAATGTCAGAAATCATGTTCAGGTACTTCAAAGAAAAAAAAAATCAATTTCATTAGAAATCAAGTTGCTCACAAGATCAAGTTCTAGGATTTCTGCTCCTTTGTCAATCTGTCTGTTATCCATGTAGTGATAACAAAAGGAATTCAAGAAGGTATTTCTGTGGGATTTTGACTGACAAGTCCATGTGTTGTCACTGCACTGTCTTTCCCTCTGAGCACTAATCCTTCTAGGCAGAACACAAAACAATTAGAGGGTTCTTATGGATCAGTTCAGTTGGAAGAGTCCTACAAAACTCATCTAGTCCAGCTGCCCTCCTTTCAGCTCACTGGCTCAGGTACTCTTAGTGCGTGTTTCAGCCTGAGATGAACTGAGAATCAAACCACCCTGAAGTGGAGCAGCACAGAGGACAGGTTTAGCCTCTGTCACTGTGCGGCCGTACAACCACCGAGACTGAACCCCGAGGGTCACAGTCTGTCCCTTTGTTGTACAGCCCCTGCCACTACTACCTGCATCCAGATTAGGTTCCTGCCTAATGATACTACAACAGGTATTTCCACTTTTAGCTGAAGCAGAAGATCAGTCTCTTAGATTAATTGAAGTCTGAGTACAGGGTTGTAGGTAATCCAGTTAAATGAAGTTGCATTTTCTTTTCCTTATGAACAATGTCATCCTCTCACTGAAGCCCTTACGATGTTCAATAAAAATACTAATATTCTGGCCACACATTTAGTAAAGTAGCCATAGTGGCACATCTATACCCACCTGAACTGGCCAGAAAGGCTGTCCTAGGAAGCCAGTAACCTTTTGGATAAAGTTCCAATTGCAGGAAAAATTCCTTGAACAGCCTATCCATAACTATCTTTTATGTGTAATCTAAGTGAATAGGAAAAACTTAACTCCATAAACTGAAAACATCTAAATTGAGAAAAACAATTAAAATCTGCTTGAGACAGACTTCATTTTACCCATATTTTCCAATGTTTTAGAAAACAAAGTCCTTGTCATTGGAATGGAGAAGAACAAATAAAGAAAGAGGAGAATGTGTTCTTAACTCATTATCAAAAGAGAATTTAGACAATGAGGAGATTAAAAGACACAAGATGAGAAAAAAACTGTTTTAGCAAAAAACTCTCATTTAAGGTTTCACAGGTTCTAAGCTGGTGCTATAACTATATTCCATCTGTTAGAGTTTCTTGATAAATACAGATCTTGAGAGTGGCTTAAAGCACTCGAGGTTATACTTAATGAACCAATCTGCCACAGCTTTATACTACTACCATTTTAGATAAGGGAAATTAAGTGGAAATATAAGCATATTCAGATTTCCAAAGGGTACTTGATGAGATTCTATGATTCAAGATTGCTTAGCAAATTGGGAACCACCAGGTTAATTGGGACAATTTGCTTGACAGGTAATGTCTCAAGAGCAGGAATTCACGTGTCAGCAATTCAGAAGACAGTGGTAAGTACGGGAACCACTTAAAAAGTCTAGAGAGTAATAATAATAAAAAAATATACATAACAGGCCACATCACTTTGCCAAGACTAAAGCACCAAAGGAATGTCTGTTTAGGTTTTGTTTTTATTACATTACCAGATGGCATAAACTCATAAGGACTGTAAACACGAAAGGCTGAAGAGGAGTAAAACCAGAAAACTGACAACAAGTGATCAAAAATAAAGGACACAATTCACCAAAGAAAGTTAAAACACATCACTTCAGAGAAATAGGCATCTATATGGATTTGAAGTGGAAGAGCTGCTTGGTCACAGCATTTTTGAAAAGGACTAATCATGGATGATAAATAATCACTAATACCACGACATTATAAAAAAAGAATAAAAGCATTGCAGGAGCATGCTCTACATCTTCATTACAGATTACATGGAAGTAGCAAGCTTGAGCCACAGAAAAAAAACATTCAGACTGGCTATCAGGAAAATAAACAATGTAATTGAGACACAAGAATCAATAGTCTGAAATACAGTCTCATTTTCAATGGAATGGTTGGTTCTTCCTTCAACATTTAAGAGGAAAAATAAATTACAGGAATGTCTTCCTTACAAACTCATTTCCCCTGATTCAGGCAGGGTGGTTCACACAACCTGCACAAGAAGGCTGCTCTCCTTGTTCTCTACATATGGACAGTAGAGAAAAAGAGGCTTCTAAAGGGGATGGCTTAGAGTTTCTTTAGGCATTTACCTAAAGCACATTCCAAAAAGACACTGTCTCTTTTCTGACTACAAGAACCTTGTGAGACAAATTGTCTAATTTAGGAAACAACACTTAGATTTGAGCAGTGTGAATAGAGCACTATGGCTCTACCTGGATCAACAGGGTTTGTGTTGGTTTCACAGTAGTTTGCTAAGACCTTCATGGTTCCTTTAGTATACTCCAAAACTATAAGTTTAACAGGAAAAAAAAAAAGCTGTCACAACAAATAGAGGTAAGAAAGCATAAACCTCACTGCTGGAGAGCTCATCCCCAAACTGCATGAACTGCTGAACACTACAGACAAAATACTGGGATCCAAGCAGATTGTAAGTGTCTCAGTAAATGGTTTGACAGAAGGAAAATGCAGTTCAGTGTAAATTAATGTAGAAGCAAACAACAAACTGCCCCATACAATAACCAAAAAAGGTTTGAAAAGTCTCATGAGACAAAAGTAACAACTGGCAGGCAAATATACTGTTGTAGTTTTGTTCAAGTTATTGTGTTTTTAATAGCTGAAAATTAGCACAGCTGTCAGATCCTGGCATCCTGGACACACCACTGTTACTGGCTTAGCATAATATGACATCGAAACTTCAAAGCCTCTGAAGAATATAAGTGTGAATGTTATTTAAAGATCTAGATCCTTTCTTACTGGGCAAAAATAAAAACACTGAGCTGGGCCTAACTTGACAAATTTATTTAAACAGTAAAAAAAAAAAAGAGGGTAAAAGAAACTAAGTCAAATTATCAGATGGTGTCAACTGGCAGAACTCCATCAGTTTTAAAAGTAATTGCACCAATTTCTGTTAGTTCAGGATTTTTTCTGGCCCTTAAAGTGCTCCATTGAGAGTATCCGTTCTTAAAAAGAAAGGACAACCTGTTAAGACTGGCAACTATGCCACATACATGGAAAGAATAAAAGTTTGGAATACAACTGAAGCAAGAAAAATTCAAGATGTACCTGTATGACTGTTGACAAATACTGCTAGTTACATTTTGATAACAAGACAGAGTGAAGAGGAAAAAAATACAACTAAGAATATCAAGTCAATTTACAATAACAATAAAATAGTCCTACAAATATTTTCAAAACTAATACAAACTATAATTATTTAATATATTTAATTTTAAGTCAGCACTAATCAAATCTCTCCCTGTCTATTTGCTGATATTTTCAAATATCCACAGCATCTTCCTTTTACTGAATTTTACAGTAAAATTTCAAGAGCCTCTGAACACATCTGAAAGGTATTCCCCTGGCAGAGAAAACTGTTTCCTATGAGTATTCCTCATTTAGTGTTTTTTATCCCCTTTTAGGTGTTCTATTTTCTTCTGGAAAATGCATATTGCAGGCCAAGATCTTTCAGATCACATCCATTACAAACGCAAACACACTGCTTATTTGCTATTGCAGCTCTGAAATAGTCCAAAAACAGAGAGTAGGCTTTGGAAGAATAAATCTCTTTGGTTGCCAACCTGTCAAATAGAATGTTTCCTGAATTATATATAACACACACTAACACTTATTCTGTGCTTTGAACAGATAGCATATGCAAGACATATTTCAATATAGCTTTCTGCAATCATTTTGCTCATTCTCTATATCCAATTAAGTATCACAAATTAACTGATCTTGACGGTCCTTATTTTTTTAAGTTATTTTCGCCTTTATACAAATATTATAAATAAGTAGATACTAAGATCACATTGTATAGAAACATTTTCCTTGTTAGTATTAGAGGCTCACCAAAAGCAAAGTACAAAGCTGTTGAAAGGAAATTCAACCTTTTATCAAGACATTTGCTATTATTAGCACCATTTCAGAGACAAACTAAGCAACGCAGCACAGAATTTATTTGCACAAACAGGGTAGAGCCAGACATGGACACTGATTCCCTCATTCCCTGTATTATTTTGCATGATACTTGTTTTCTAGTTCCCTCTTTATTAGTTATGGTATCTCAAAGCTCCATCACAGAATGCTTGTGAAAACCAGAATATACCACTTCATGCTTATTAGGACTTCCAAGGCCATACAAATGGTTAATAAACTACAGAAGACTATAAACTTTAATTCACTGACTTTTAACCATAGTAGATAGGTATCTCTGAGACAGACCAAACTCAATCTTTTCAGAGTTTCTTTCATCCTTTTCTTTTTGCCTTTGCTCTATCACCTCAGCCTGCCTTGGTGGATGGGATGGCACACTGTTAGGCAAAACAATGTGATTTTCTTGATCACGTCTTTTAGAATAGATTCAATTTTTAAAGACTTGAAATACTCCAACCCAGTTAATATAAGTCTCTTCCCATTTGACCTCCCCACTTATTTTTTTCCCCTTTTAAAATGAATCCTGGTAAAAAGCCCTCTTCTCTACAAAGTCTTTCTGCATAGAGAGAGATGCTCTTTGTTTACTAGCAGATAGATACAGTAATAGTAGGTTTCAAGCCATAGGACTTTACAAGCTATACAAGACGTTTGCTATCCTTTTCATCTAAGCTCAAGATGTTATTTGTCTTTCAGAGTCAATTCTATTGAGACACTTCTGTTTCCACCGAAAGTTGAAGCCCTGAGTCTTGTGTATCTGGAAGAAATTAAATAGGAATATTTTTGTACTTATGCAACCAAAGTGACAATTCAGTATAAAAAACCCATCTCTCTGTGACAGGAAAGATTCCTATGTCTGATTTTATTCTCTGTGCTCAGGAGTATCCAAAACACTAATCAAAACTGTCTCTGTATGAGCTGACAGACTGCAACAATATTTGCCTCAGCTGATTACTTAGCTCTACCATGTGTTCCTAATACCCGTCTTCCTCCTTTCATTTGAGAGTTTGAGATTTATTTATTTGTTTTCCTCTAAGATTTATGCTCACCACTGGGGTTTAGGTTTGGGTTTTGTTTTGTTTTAAATAAGTCTGTCAGAGCCCCAAAGCAGACATGTCCAAACCAGGCAGAGTGACAATTTAAAGTCTATATTCCACAGACAGATGAACTAAAAAGAGGTGGCCATGATATGCTGCATATAACCACAGTTTAAGATCAAGAGGATTACCCTGACAACAACCAAAATCCACCTGTCCAGGCCAAGATAAACCACAGCTTGTGCACAAAACAAGTTTTCACGTGGCCTTGGGCTCCATATTTTGTTTCCTGCAAAGAAAGAGATATAGTCAGAGATGGTGTTTTTGTTAATACCTCTTTCATTTAGTAGATGGTCTGATTCTCAAAAAGAGAGGGAAATGGTATCCTGAACTTAATAACTATCCAAAGTATTTTCTGTTTGGTCATATCAGTGAGGATTTGCCCAAGTGAGATACTGATGTTGGTTGGAAGTCAGGTGCAAGCTTTGTACGGCCTCATTTCAGCTACTATTCTGGAACTTGGAATGAGTTACTCTTTGTTGAATCTTTGCATTGTTTCTTGCATGGATTTCAAAACACTTCTGTGTATACTGTGTTATTTATTTGTCTATGCCAGGATTGAATGAGTCATTTATAATGAAAATTGCACAAATGGGGTTTCAGGTTTTATCTGTTTGCAAATTGCCTGTGAACAAATTGCAGAAGCCTCCAATGCATAACTCAAAAATACCAACCATTTTTCATGACAGTAATTAATTGGATTTGCAAGTTGTCCACAAATATTTTACTGAAGTAGTTGTATGTTCCCTGCTCTTATGATTAGTTTCAAAAGTTATGGGGTATCACTTCTGCTCTTTTATTGTCTCTCTTAAGTATGGTAGACTCAACATCATCCAATATGAAAACTATGCATCTAACCATAAAAATAAGTTCTGAATCATGTACTTGAACATCAAAATTAAAATTCACTGTTCAGAATTCTCTTTCCATTTCAGAGCATATTGCTGTATTTCAGATTAATACTGTACTTCTGCTAATCTTTCTCTTGCAAGGTTTCCACACTGTCTAACACAGAAAGTATCTCCCAGGATTATGGGAACATAGCCAAGGCAAAGTCATCTAAAAGTTCAAATGCATATTTTCTATTTCTACCCTGTGCTAACTCTCACCTTTGTTTTCAGTACTTAAACAAGTATATAATTAATATGTAATTCATGTCATTACACTGCTTTTCTTCCTCCTGGATGATTAATGATTGTGTTAAACAGATACTTCATTTCCTTCTCTTAGAATCTTTAAAAAGATTTTTTTAATGCATATTTCTGTTTTTCTCAGCTGACAACTTACTATTGTTTGCTAAAATCGGGACGATTTATTTCTGTCACATGCCTTAAATGAGTGATTTTCATAATTAAGCGATTTGTTCTTCATAAAAGCTAAGTTTTTCATGAAATGTTTTCATAGCACTCAAGTTATAGCAAAAGCTCAAATATTAAGAACCCAAACAGATGTTCTAGCCAAAATGAAGAAATCACACATCTGAAAATAAGATACAGCTGCTAAATCCTGTGACAAAGGGTGACATGCTTCTCCTTCCCCAACAGAAAACAGCCCACTCCTCACTGTCCTGAAGAGGTACAGGCTGCAATGGCTTCAGGTTGCCTTTGTGCTCTTCCAATCTGATCTCTTCTCGATTTTGTCAAAGACACAGAGATTCACCATAAAAATCATCACCATTAAGTTTCATCCAAGTGTAGGTTATCTGGGACAGACATAGCCCAAATATACTTAAATCTTGATATTTTAATGAGATCAACAGTTTCCAAACTAGTCTTCCTCTAGTCAAAAACAGATGAGTGTTCAATGGTTACATTTAGAAGAAGCAAAGAGTTAGTGATCCAGTAAGAGATCATCTTACTGAGTTAGAAAACTCTATTAAAAAAAAAAAAAAAAGAAAAAGAAAATCTAGATATTAGCATTAAAAAATGCCTGGATTTTGTAATTTGAAATCTGGGACAGTGACCTCTATCACTAAACAGTGCAAATGTCAGAAGCATGGGGAAGTGACAACAATTTCACAGCAGAAAGACCTAAAAAAAAAAAAAAAAAGAAATTAAGTAGGTCAAAATCACAACAGCTATATTGTAGTTGAAGTTATCCAACAGTTTCATAGCCAGCAGCTCATCAGGATGTAGAAATGGACAAATATATGAGCAAGGAGTGGGTTCATGTGTGTTGTGCCATAGGAAGACAGGCTAGAGAGAAATTCAGTGTTTCACTCACAAGTGGAGCATGAGAAGAGCTTACCAAAGAGGATGTATAAAGGATAAAAAAGTTAGTCAAGAAAGAGAAGTTTCCAACATATTTCTTATGAGGGAGCATCACATGATAGGATGATTAGAAGCTGGAACTCAGACTGAAGATAGATCATGAATTTTAAACCAGGGGAGCAGTTATAGAAAAATATTTCCAAGGGAAACAGTAGGTTCTCCACCTCTTGAAATACTCATATAACCAGCAAACTGATTTCAAAGAGGCAATGTCCTGCCCAGGGATAAGGTTGTGTGAGGTGGTACAATAGTCATTGCTTGGCATTATGGGCTGCATGAAGTTGTGATGATCACAGTCTGGCCTTCAGAACAAAAAAATTTATTCAAATTCTGTTGATACAGGCATGCATGAAAAACATTTCTTTTGTTCCTTCCAGAACAAAAGAGCAATATCTGACATGAGACATGGTTACTGTGTTTTGAAGAGACAGAAATCCTATAGAAGACAAAACTGATTTTTTCTGAGGCTCAGTTCTAAAAAAATAGTTACACCAACAGAAATGCAGAAGAATGCACAGTTTGCCTGGAAAACAGCTGAAATTGTTGAAGATGAGCAGGGGCACAACAGAAAACACAAAAAGGGAATTCATATGCTGAAGCTCTTGAGCTTTTCCATATACACAGCAGGAAAGCCAAATGGGAACTTCATTGAAGAATAATTTCAGCTAAAGCCTTTTAAAATTGCCTTTTTTTTTAATAGAAACCAAAAGTGTTTGACTAAAGCCCAGAAACAGCATTCTTGTCATCCTTCATTTTGATGTTCTGCTCCACATATTCATCTTTCCTTTCTGTTACTTGAAGTTATTCAAAACACAGGATGCAGAAGGGGGAAATTCAGTTTTTATAGGCAACGTTTTTCCGAAAGAAACCAATTCAAGAGAGTCTTAAATGCTGAAGGCATTACATTCCCCTTGACAGCAGCAAGAGGGGTGAGGAGTGCAGAGAACTGTCAACCCTTCTGCTCTGAATTCCAGACCGATGACACCAGCTCCCTGCAGAGCTCAAGGTCACAGGGAGGAAAATACAGGGGATACCATCAATAACCCCACTGTGTCATTAAGTAGGGGCTGTGTATTCTCCATCAAAGTACAGCATGGAAATATAGTAAGACTGAAAGTGATAGATTGTTTTGGGACCTGGTGAACACTAAAAATTCAATTTTAAGGAGGACCTGCTCTTTCTTCCTAAGCAAAGCTATTACAGCAGATTAAACTAAGGTTCTAGGAAAACAGAGATGTGAATTTAAATTTCCCCTCTGGATTTGAACCAGTGTCTGCCCTTTCAACATGACACATATACAATTATTATGTGGCCATTCAATGCTAGGAAATGAAAGCCATTATCACATTGCTTTTTGCTGACTTCTGAGAATGGTGAAGTCCTGATGTTACCTGCTTCCAGGGTAACTCTCTTTCCTAAATACATCATGGTTTCTCCTGATTTCATATTAATCAGGTATAAAACCTTTACTTTAAATGATAATCAAAAAGAAAACGTACACAGTAAAAACAGGGCATTATTAAAAGACAGCATACGAGCACTAGGGAAAAAAAAAAAAGACATTTCCATTAATTCAGATTTCCAGCACTCAGATATTTTCTTTGTATGAAGGAAAATAATATTTGTCCACTTTATTTCTGTGGTAACTATACAGCAGAAAAACATCTTGACTAAATGACATTTTTAAATCACTTAAGCCACCATTTTATTACTACCTGACAATTCAATATTAAGTTGCTTAGGGGGCATTATTCCAATTTATTCTCAGTATGCTGGATAGAGTTTTTAGAAAGCTTTTATTTCCCTATTGGTACTCATACTCTTTTGTGTTGATTTTCTTATGTGTTGATTCTTCCCTAATAGAAAATTAATAAAGGATTATTCCTTTTCAATTATAGTCTATATGGTAATGTGAAAATTGTAGACTTGGCACAACAAAAAAGCCTTCAGTAAAAGAAGGCTAAGTATTACATTAGTGGGAGTAGATAATACATAGACTTTAGATGAAAAGGAAGCATCTTCATCAATTTGGACTGGTTAATAATTACATGTCTTAATGCATCCTCAAGAAAAACCTCCCACTGAAGATCTGCACCGATATTAGGTTAGACAGCAATATAATAAACACTAGGAAAAATGAACAGCTTACAAGCCTGGATAACAATTTTGTAGATAATTTCTGTTTGTGTGTATGACTGCACATTACTCCTGTTTCACCAGAAGCATGTTAATTTTTCAGCTGCAAGTAAAATGAAATGAGCATACAGTTATATCATTGTAAGGATCGAGGTTTTCTGTAAGATACTAAGAAAGATTATGTCAAGTAATAATACACCTAAGAACAGCATCTGAATAACTTTTAAGGTTTATACCATCAGTTATAGAAGTGTTTCACATTTCTTCCCATCTCAGACTAAAGCATTCCTTAAAATATCCTTAAAAATACCATTTTTCACATAGACAGTGAAGGCACATCTGAACTCATGGGATTGAAAAGCAGGCGCAGAACCAAAACAGGTGAGTGGGGTTTCATAGCTCTGCCCTGAAGCTGCTGACAGAATTTGGACACCAGGGAACAGTTTCTCCCCCCTTCCCCTGTCAGGAAAGGAGGGCAAATTCCTACAGCATAGCAGACAGAAATGACTACTTGGGCTGGAGTTCCACTGAGAAGAAGTCATCCATGTTCTAGGAAGCACAGAAAAATCATCTATCAATTAAAGTACACATTTATATGAGCACTAAGACAGAACCTACTTCGATGTCATTAGGATGCTTTGACTATTCCTTGTTTTGGAAACAGACAATCCTGCCAAGGGCCAAATGATAACAAAAAACTCTTTTGAAATTTTGGAGTATAGATTTATTTGCTAGTTCTCATTTCCACAGTGAAGTTCTGTCATATGTGCATATATTATTACTTTAGACATTAGAAGAAATAGATCTCAATCCTATTGATTCCATATCTGAGGCAAACTTCATTGGAATAAAGACAATACTAAATTATGTAGAATATTTATTTACATGAACTGAATGAAATTAATAGCTAAATTATATTTTGTTAAAATACCTGTTTATTATATCAAAATTGGGTTTTTTACCCTCACTTCATATATATGGGTCAGTACTTTAACTTCAAGATTTCCATCTTAATAGCTAGATCTTACTGCATGTTACATAGATTTTTTTTTTTTGTATTTACTACAGTGGAATTACAGTAATTAACTTTGTACCAATTAGCAGGGTGCATATTAATATTCATATACTTTTACAGAAAGAATGATCTTGAAATCTCACAGCAGGGGTGGTTAAAATGATTCATTAATGTTCTGCACAGGTTTCTTTTCTAATTCATTAAGAAAATATTAGTATAATCATGTGAAATTAATTTTCTTAAAAAGATTGATATAAGTAAGGGATTAAGGGGACTGGTTCTAATATAAGAAACATGGCTTGCACTATGCTCTTGGTCTGCAGAGGCTGACTATCATATTTGAGGTATTATTTGTCACTGCACTTTGATAATGAAGAAGAAATCAGAGATAGATGGAAGCAATTGAGTTGAGGATTTCATTTTCACTTTAAAAAAAAAAAAGTCTCTCCTATCCTGTTCTTATATGTCTCTGTTTTATAAAGAGATAGAGAAAAAACACATTGCTCAACACGAATAGGAGGCTGAAAGAAAAAAATAAAATAGGCTACAAATAAGAAAAGCACCTAGAGAATGGAATGTATAATGATTAAAAAGGTGAACAGAAAGTTCAGCAAAGAGAAGGAAAAGAAATCCCAGTAGAAAGGACTAGAGTGAAAGTTAAATGTTTCACTCCACAAAAGTGTCCAGGAAAAAGAAAAAGCAATTTCAATAACAAATGGCAGTGAGAGAGGTCTCATTCATAGATTCACAAAGAAAGGTATTTAAGGGAGAAGGACATTAAGATATCTTGTGCTATAACCCAAAGTGCCTCCTGATAAATTTAACTGTGATGCACCCAGGGAAAAAAAAAAAAAAAAAAGAAAAAAAAGAAAACAAAACCAACCAACCAACCAAAAAAAAACAAACAAACAAAACAACAAAAAAAAAAAACTAAAACCAACCAACCAACAACAACAAAAAAAAAACTCAGAGGAAAAAAAGTGAGAAGTGAAGAGTGAGTTGCGGAGGCTACACTGAGTGAGAATAACTTAATTGAAACAAAGCCAAGAAAGGGTGTGCTGTGAGCCAAGTAGAGGCTTTTTGTCAATACTACATTACAGCTGGCATTGCTATTCCATTTTCCTCATGGTGATTCCACTTTCCAGTCAGCTTTTAGCTCCGTAGCAAAACCAAGTTCAGTATAACTTGAATGTACTCTGGAGACAGTAGAGAACTGGTCTTCTACTAAGAATGGAAATGCAAGAGTTTTAATCTTCTTTGTGAGGACTGTATCAACAGTGGTATTCAAGGAACTCATTATAAAGACTCATATTTTTTCTTTCTTTTTTTAATTTTTTTTATAATTTTCCCTCTCCTGCTCTGCTCCTCACATCTGATCTCTGGTGGAGTACAAGGCAGCTCCTCACAGGGTAGGAAGTCTTGCACAAAACAGCATGTGAACGTGGGTATTAGACCGTCATTAGTGATTATTTGGCACTCAAGCCTGAGCCATCCCACCTTCATTCCCACAAACTCCTCAATCGTTGGGTTTCCTCCTGAGTAGTTTTAGCCCTTCAGAAATACACAGGAGATGATAACCAAAGGACACAGGGGGAGTTCAGGTCAGGAAAATCTAGACCTGCAAAACATATAAGCTTTTGGGCTTCACCTTCCCCTCCAAAATACAGTGTTAAGCCTCTGACTTCCTTCAACAAGCCGTTGCTTGTCTGAAAGGGACAATGCTGATCAGAGCTACACAGATGGTTGTGCCTGCCAAAAAAGTGCACATCAGCCTAACACTTCAGCTTCAACATCCTGAAAATTATTATTTCCTACTGCTGTTTTGCATCAGTGATGGAATAGTTAAACTTTGGCACAGTTTCCCAGTGCATTCCATTATTTGTTATCACTGAAATTATTATTCCATGGCACATACAGTCAAACCTTTCACAAGTAAATTATATGCACATAAGTTCCACTGATTTATGACAGACATCCATTAATTCTTATATGTGCTCATATTTTTCAATCTATTGATGTGAAAGGGTCATATCTCACTTTAAGCAGCAAATCTATACATATAGACAGGGAATGTAGTAGAGTAGGGACCTATGACGTGGTGGGGGCAGAGGGAAGGGCCCTGTTGGGTGAACAAGCAACTAAGAGAAGAGAGAGAAAAAAATGGCCAGTGCCAATTTATGTTTGTTCCACATAGTGCAATTTATGAAATATTTTTCAAGTTTTTTCTGCCCTTCTGATTGCCTTAGGTCTACATTCTTGTGCTTGAAAAAAAAAAAATCCATATTGTTAAACTTTAAAATGTATTCTTTATTTTTTGACTTTACATCATAACTTAATTTTAACGTTAAATAATTTTCTGCTTAAAAGCCCCAGTATTTGTAGGTATGAATTCAGGGCTCCAGGTGTTTCTCAAGAAGTTTAAATGTGATTAGAATTTTTACCTTTCTCCTCTAAACTCAAAGTCCTGGTTATTTCTGCTACTAAGCAAGATCATTAAACTCATGTATTTCAGTTTTCTGTTTTCCATAATTCCATAATTGTCATTTTAAGTAAAGAAAATGCCCTTTAACATAGAAAAAAAAAACCCAATTTTTTTGTTTTCCCCAATTCTTTTTTCCCAGTTTGTCCTTATTAAAAAGGCTTCTTAAAACCCCTATAACATTAATACTTTTCTAAAGATTTTTTTCATCCAAATAAAAGCTACAGTTCTGAAGGTTTTAGATCTTGACGGATAATGTTCAGTTCAAACATATAACAAAGATCCTCATTCTTCTATTGACGTCTCTGCTATCAATTGTTCTCAAATGAGGAAATGGAATACACTCAAAATATACTCAAGGGCACTCCTCTGTCTTTTTTCCACATGGTCTTTTCCATTGTAATTTTTTTTTCTTACAACTTCACCTACTCACTGGGGGGAAAGTATTTTTACTGACATGAAAAATTTCTTTGACAAGGGAATGAAAAACCACTTCCTGAAAGCTTTCAAGTTACTACTGAAAGATCATCAACAGAAAAGCAAGGCAGATTACCTTTCCTCATTAATAAAATAAAAACAAAGTTAGGAAGTTATGGACATACCTCTCAAAGAGCTTCATGGAAGTGGGTCCTTTATTTTTTTAAGAACATTAGCTTCTCCCAATTTTATTAGCATCCTATTTCTTTTTGTCTCTTTGTTATAAAACTTGAGCTTTTAGCTTCATCTAATAATCATGTTAGCAGGATTTCCATCCTAATTCATGATTCATTAAGTGTTATTATATATTTATTTCAAATTGCTTTTGAAGAACTAAACAGCTTAAAAGGGGGAAAAAAGCCAAACCCAGTTCCACAGCACATACAGAGAGGAGAGGTTTTCAAGGGGTCCAAAAGAACTCCACTGCTGTCCTGACCAGTTGGCCAAGCAGCAGCAAAGGTAACTTATTGTTAAGCCCTAAGCAAATTTAAGCTTTTGTGTTATTTCTTTAAAGCCTTGTGAACAATTTAATTATAACTATTCTATTAATAAAATTGAAGCAAGTCAAAGGAAGGCTGCAGATTCAAGGGCAGGTTATGTAAAGACACCCACACACTGCAAGGTACCACCATAATAAGCCTCCAAAAAAAGAAAAAAAAAAAAGGGAAAAAAACCCCAGGGCTTTCACATATGTAGGCAAACATATATGTGTATGAAGACAACATGAGTAATAAGGAGCCCAGCATTACAGAAAATTATTTGATGTGAAGTCAATACTCTGTTATGTGACTATTGCCATCTATACATTCAAAAAGGTATCCAGGTATCCAAATAAGCCTAAAGATATAATTTCAGAGCTTACATGCCACATTCCTTAGCCACTACCAAGAATGCTTGCAATGGCAAATAATAGCAGTGAAAGGCCAAGGATCTGGATTTCAGTCACAGCACTCAGTGTTGCCTAGTGCTCCTCATGCTGTAGGTGGCTTAGCATGGCACACCCAGCATCTGAGAGTTGCTGCATCCTCATCTCATGTGTTTTGAGAACAAAGATTTGTTCAGCAATTCTGGAGTTTGATTTCTTTGGCTTTACAAAGGCAGTACAAGGGGAAAATGTTTGGACTTAAAAAAAAAAAAAAAAAGAGGCAAAAATAAAGCATTTGTCAGTGTTCTTCACTGATTACTATGTCTTTGCTGCGTCTTTCTGAGCTTCACACAAGTCCTAGACACAAAACACAGGCATTCCCCATGCTGCTGTTCTCTCAATATTTTTGGTTTATCTCAGCTCTAAAGTTTTAAAACAACCATACTGAAGTGCTGGCATGAAAAACAAGGGGAGCGAAACAATTCAATTAAATAATCCATTCACATAGAGCTTCCTATAGCTCTTCTATCTAGACTGCTCATTTTCCTCATTTATCAACACCAATACTTGAAAAAGTGTCTTCTCTACCATTCATCAACACTTCTGTGACAACCTTTTAACCAATTCTCAGTTTGATCATCCTATTAAAAGCAGCAAACCTGATTTCCATTTTTTATGTCAGCTAGACCTATTCCCTTAAGAGCCTGAACCATTTGTCTTTTCTAACTTGTTTTCTAGGGTCAATGCTTCTTGCTCATTAAATCTTTTATGAAATCACAGTTCAGTATGTCCTCACTCTCTCTGGATGTTTTCTCTTTTGCTGCACTATTTTCCTCCCTACTTCTCTGTTTGACATGGAGTTTATGGTTTTGGTTTGGGTTTTTTGTTTGGTTTGAGTTCCTTTAATAACACATTTCATGCCACATCTTTTTTTTGAACCAAGCTGATATCAGCTGCAGACACAGACTGCTTGATATACCTGAAGGTGCATTACCCAGAAAAGATAATCACAAAAATCATACTGGAAAGGGCTCCACCTAATTTTTTAACATTTAATAAACCAGACTTTCAGGGACATGCAAAACCCACCTTGTTTCATTCTTTCAATTTTTCCTCTCTAACATCAAGTATCACACACATCAACAACCACAATGTTTAACTTGTGAGATAATCTTCAGCCATTACAAAATGAAATAAAGAACATAAAAGTGTGGAATTTTTTAAATTCTTATCCTCAACAAGACACAGGATACTAGGGATACACTGACCTCAGCTCAGTTACTTTCAATACACTTCGGCAGTGCCAAGGTACAAAGTTGGTATCACCTAGAAAATCTGTAACTTGCATCCTACTCCACTGTGAAATACAAGCCCCTATTATCTATTATGAATATCTCTGTTTGCATAATCTTATAATGTTGAATACAGTGAGAATTATTTCATTTATAAAATGACTCAAAGAAAACAAGTGACGTCATGCATAGGAGCCCCAAAAAATGGGATAATCGATAAATTAACTCCAAAAGGTAAAAACTAATATTCTGCTGATGAATCAGACACGTATTGGTTCAAGAGAAGACAAGAAATGCAAATTACAGCCTAGCTTTCAGTTTGAGGGGGATTTTACTTTAAAAACTGGAGGTGTGAATTAAACACACAGAAATAATGAAACACAAGTAAATTCATCTTCCTAAAACCAAAGATGTATACAGTAAGATGACAACCTTTCCTAGCAACAGATTCTGGAGGCTGGTGAAGTCTCACAGATATCGTGATGCACATCAGACGCATTACATCAGACTCATCAAATCCATAATAAAGTCATGATCCAGGAAATTACTTTCTTGATTAAGTATTCCTTGAAATGATGCTAGTGACAGAGGTTTCTCAACACACAAAAGGGTAGTAAAGGAACAATTTGCTCATATGTCACTGCAGACAACCCAATTAAAATGTCTATTTGATGTGCAAGAACTGAGAAAAAGCTAGTTGTGAAGCTCTATTAAAAATGAATAAAAACAGCCTAAAAATACAGAATTTTTACTTAGATTTCAGGTACGCTTTGACACTGAAATAGTGTCTGACTCTGTTTGTCATATTGTTAGGAACAGAGTACCGAAGAAGTTTCACTAGGTTAAAAATAAAACCAAAAAGCAAAGACATTAGAAAAAAAAAATACTAGAAACAAGATAAGCAGGCAAATGTCAGGTACAAATAAACATACAGGATGCACATTTTTCCTTTCACTTGCCAAACAAATAGCTAGATCAATACATCTGGAAAGAATGTGATTTTCATAAACGTTGTCTTTTTATACTGGCTATGATAAAATAATCACCCAAAGATGTTTCAAAATTGTGAACTGATATTTATGAGAATATAAGTAAACAATCCACAGTAAATAAGCTTGGGCAGAGCATTAACTACCATGTGTCTCAAAATGAGCAACAGCACAAATTAGTAGGTACGTAGGCATGTTATTAGTGTTATTTGAACCTATTACTACAGGAGCTGTAAAGTGCAAACCCAGAAGTAGGTACATCTCATCATATGGGCATAATTGCTGCTTCTTTTAACACACCTGCACCCTGCAGGCTCTGATTTCTGCCTCTTCCTCCAATATCCACCACCTCCCAGGACCAGGTAACAACACATATTGCCATTTCTACTGTTTATAACCACTGTTAAAAGTTAGCTATTATAAAGCACAGTGTTATGTCACTCAGCTTCCAGCCTGGAGACTGTTAGAAATATTTGAAGGACACACCCACATGCATCCCAAAGGTGCTCTCATCGCAGAATCAATGGGCACCCACTTCATCTCTCAAGAGTGGCCACTTCACAGATAGCCAGGACTTCTTTTTCTAAATGAAGTAAATTATCCTGCAGTCAAATCATTTCCCTCTTGGGAATTTCTCAACAGGTATTCTGTCCTAAACCACTTTGCACCTCAAAGGCAATAAGCATCCAAGCTCCAAAGTGGACTGGGGAACTCCTACCTGCAAAATTTACCAATTGCAGTATTTTTTACCTCCTTTTCACTCAGCATTGTAATTGTTGCTTTCAGATCAAGTTGTGGGTTTGGTTTGGGGTTTTCTTTTGTATAAATCACGTGGTAATACCATACACTAGAGACAACAGTGAGAAGCTAACGATCTCATCCTATAAATGGGACTGAAATTAATGCTAGAGGAATTTTGATTTTAGAAACCTGCAGTTCCCTGATCAATGGCTACGTGAGATGTCTATGACCGAGCTTCTAATCTTTTATTTGCAGACACCACCTTGTAAAAATAAATGAGAACATGCAGAGAGGCAGGTGGCCGTGCAGCTGCAGATGTCACTGTGAAATAGATGTGATCAGGCTAAACTTAGTGATGACCCAGTAGGAAATGAATTAGAGATTATAAAGGGGACTGTGGGCATTTTTAACAACCTGAATTGCATTTAAATTAGGTAAAACCCTTATGCAAATTTGGGCCACTTTGTTTATTCAACAGAATAATTTCAAACCTATTTAAAACAATCTCAGAACAAAACATTACCCCACGGTTCATTCCTATGAAGTGCAGGATAGTGTTATGGTTTATAGCAAACCATTACAGATAACAAGACACAATTGTACCACGCATTGTCATTACTGGAGACACCGCATTTCACAGTGCAGTTGCTCAGAATAACGTATATCAGCTCACCAGAGACAACAGGACAGCAGCAATTCCTTTTTGCTGCTTTTCCTTCCTGTTTGTTAGCCTCACAATTTGTTATCGAGACACTTTTCAGCTGTTTACTTCTGAGCAGCTCATTCTTACAATATACGACATGACAAATAATTCAACTTCCCGTCGCATTATTACATCAGTGCGCAATAGAGAAGCGACACATGGCACACTGTGGGGTTATTAAATCACAGTGCTATCTCCACAGCTGCCACAGACATGCAAACAAACATAACTTATTTTTCCTCTCCTGTTTTTTCATTTACCCTCACACCTCCCTCCTTTCTCTACCTCACTTTGCTCTGTGTTTTCTTTCTAATGTAGATAAACAATTAAATAAATAACTCCAGAAGAACATGTGTTTTTCCTTATGGGCTACATTCCTCTAAAATGCAATTAATGGCAAAACTCTCATTGACTTCAGAGGTGCCAAGACAATTCTATTTGTCCCACTAATGTGCTCAGTGAACATAACATCACTAGAATTTCCAGCATTCTCAAACACCTCCAAATGAGTTTACATCCTCTCAATTGCATCTAACCGTTGTATCCTATCATCACAGTGGCACGTAGTGTAAATCTGTGTAGGTTGTTAAATGCAATTCCAGATTGTAGTCCCCAGCTGGACAAAAATATGTTCTTACAGAAAAAAAAAGAGGACAGAGATTATCAGCTAGTCTCAAATACTACGTGTTCTTTTGGGGTATGTGACAGAAATAGAGACATCCAGGATTGCTCCGCTAATCAAGTTGTGGAATCAGAAGCAATATAGTAAAATTAGCCTTCAAACCTAGTAATTAGGCTCCTTGAAAGTGGGATATATGAATTTGAGCAGAGCACTGGGAACTGGATCAGCTGCAAAATTTGTTTGACTGTTGGCAAGTGTTGATGGAAACTCTCTTCCCCTGATGCCTGCTCCTTTGTAAAACCATTTTAGTTTTCATTTGGTTCGTATGGACAAGCAGTTCCTGAAGCTTGTTAGCCTTTTTGCCTTCAATGACTTAAGAAAGACAGAGAAAAGGGTTGCTAATCCATGCCCAGATATTCACACAGATCAAGTTCAGGCAGACCAATACAGGAACAGATTCCAGAGGGAAGTTTGTTGAACTTCTTGAGGGAAGTTATGATTTGGGTTTGTTGGCTTTTTTTTGTCACCAGCCCTTTAAAGATTTTGCTCCTTACAAAAAACAGTGACCTGCAATTTTCAGATATCAGTCTAAAACACACCACAAAATGAAACCCTCTGAAGAAAGGAGACTTAATAAATGCACTGCAAGTGCTGGGTCACAAAAGCTTGACCAATTCTGACACACAGAATTTTTTTTCTCTCCCTTACTTCTCTCCTTTTCACCAGCAGTATCTTTTGGGCTAAAGGGATTAAATTCAGTGCTTTTGTAAAGGTCAAAAAGGACCATTTCTAAAATCTGTTCAACTTTCTTCTTTGCTTCTTTTGAACGGTGCACAAGAGAGAGCAACCGTATGGGCTCAAGTTTCCATTTAACATATTTTTGACATTTTGCTCCTCTGGTGAAGGAACGAAGGGCAGTCAGTTAACTTTACCAGAGCTCACAAAGGAAGAGATGTCAACAGAGCTTAGACCATTTCTTTAGAGCTGACCCAAGTCTTCAGAATGCCTGTGAGGAAGCCACAGGAAGTATTTTTTTCATATAATTTTTCTTGTTATTTTATATTTTAAATCCTTCAGTGTTCCCTGGGACATTGAACCTAGGGTTCATAATGCTGTATTTCAATTTATTTGATAAAGCTAACTCTCAGTGCTACTACAGATTATTTTAAAAGCTCCCTTAAAATATTAAGTAGCATCTTGGGTCTGCACAAGGAAAAAAATTATCACCTAATCATAGCACTATTGAGTCACAGAAATTAGAAATGGAAGGGAACATCCACTCTTATCCCCATGCCAGTGAAGGATTGCCCTCTAGAGTACACTTTCTACTACTTTTTCATGTCTAATTTTAAACTATCTTAAGTGATGGTTCTTTCACCACTTCTTCCTCTCCTGCATTCTCAATTTAGTGTCATGAAGTTTTATCATGGCACTGAGCCCACATTTTATTTTTCTTAATTTCAACCCATTATTCTCAGTTATACCCCTCTGTTCCTCTCCATAGTAATTTTTCACCATCATTAGTCTTTACTGAGCAAGTATTTCAAGATAGTTATCATGTCCCCTGCTCTATTTGCATATCCAGTCTCAATATATTGCACTCCTAATTTTACCTGATAAATCAGATCTCTCTAGTCACTTAATCTTTCTGGTTGCTCTACTAAAACTTGCTCTCAAATTGTGCACATCCCCAGGGTGGCAACAGGTAAAGGCATCAATTTTGCTTTCAAGGCTATGCTCAGGCTAAAGCCACCAAAGCAAACCCTGGTGTCATCCTGCCAGTTTCCAAGAAAAAAATGCAACTTCTCCAGTGTCCTTGCTGTTGTCCAAGCCCTTTGTTTTAGTTGTGACAGGAGAAGGTAGGATGGATAGCCTGCAAATAAATGCTGTGCAATTGTGGCAAGGATAAAGGGAGAAGAAAGAATATTCATGGATGGAAAGCTGCAGTGTGTGAGAGAGAAGATGACAAAAAGAAAGAGGAATATAATCCTTTGCTACCATATTTGGGTTTTTTCCTAGACAGGGTATGGGAGGGGCAACAGAAGAGTAAAATATTGGTTTTAATAAGGAAGACCAAATTTCCCAAGGCATAAAAGAAAAAGGGCGGAAAGTTTAAACATTAGTTGAGGGTGGCAGAAGGGCAGAAGCAGCATGGGCTTCAGATGTCCTTTGTAGTAAGGACGTAACCGATAAGCAATGTAGCAACAACCCCCTCTGAATCACTGTTTTCTGCACCCCGAGGTTCTCATCTGATGAAATCAGATCTTTCTCAAGGCCTTTGGTTTGCTTTTATTTTTTTTAATTTGTTGCAAAATATACTCTTGTATTTGGCTCTTGTTTTGTAGACAAATATTCCATTGGCTTTAAGTAATAAATTAATATGCATTCCTGTCATGAAGGACTGAATTCATGGCAAACCCAGACATCAATCTGGTAATAGGTAAATACGCTTTTTAGTGAATTAAATGTTAGCACCTTCCATTAAAAACAAGTTTACAATTGATGTTACCAGTACACTTTACACCTCACGGATACAAAACAGAGTGGATATTTCTTTTCTACTAGATATATTTCTATGAAACATTCTTTCTATTTCATACATGCAAGTGTTAAGACTGTTTGTCTTTCAAGAACATGTAGTAAAACTGGAGTGAATTTCAATATTGCCAGGTTTGATTTTTAAAGTTTTAAACACAAACCCACCACATGAGACTCCCTCTATAATTATTGTTCAAATCCATGTGTAAATCTGAAAACTTAAACACCACCTCAGGGTGTTCAACAGCCTCCTCCATTAGCTGTCCTAAAAAGAAAACATTTTGTAAAAGTCCAGAAACATCTCTCAGCTTTTTAATGCCGTGAGTCCTTAAATAATAGTGATTGATTTTTTTTGGTCTGGCAGACACAAGTTACCCACAGCCATTTTATCCTGACAGCCGTGCTTCCATTGACTTGCCTGCATTTTAAGAAGAAAAAGCAGTGATTGTAATAAAAAACAGAAAGGGCTGGAGGCACACAAAAGATTTCTCTGCTTCTGGAAATGCATCTACTATAATAGTCTACATGTACTAGACCTGTCTTTTCTTTGCAAAAACAAAATGAATTTAAAAAATAAAAGGGCACATTTCCTTTAAACTTGCCTTGCAGCTATCTAAGGCTTCATTCTATACTTTTCCTGTTTTATAACAAAGTAACATAGAGTCAATAGCAATGTTTCTTTCCTTTTTATCTTTAAGGTATAAAATTATTTGATAATATAAAAAGTGGAAATTAAATTCAAACCTTCAGACTCTTAAGAGAAGCTTCAGTGGAGACAACACAATGAAGAGTAACGGGGATCAGGTTACTGCAAGGTACACTTATGGCCACAGAACTTTGTACATTTTTTAGATAATAGGTTGGTGGGCTCTGCCAAGAGGCTCAGCAGTCTAAAGACCAGTTCAGTACATCAAATATCTGCCTATTGAACCTTTTAAGGGTTTTGATATGATGTACTGTTGTCTTCTCTACCATACAGCATATTAATCATCTTGGACCATCAAGGATGTTTTCTAAATTAAATCCTACCTTGTGCAGTGAACTAGGGCATTTCAAACAGCACAGATGACTTCTAGTCAATGTGATGTGCAAAGAGATTTCTGCCTTTAACAACAGCTTTATTGCATTAATAGCAGCTTCTGATCTACATCTCCACTCCCACAAGCAAAATCTCCTGTTAGGGAAAGGAGAATTTTCAACACTTCATATCAAGTCCAGCTATAATCTTACTAGCTTTTGATACCTTTATGGTTCTCCAATTTCCTGTCAGCAAGAAAACCCACACAGCGCTTCTCTGAAACAACAGAAGGGATATGGTTGCACTCAGTGCTAGTAATATATTGTATTTAAGAAGCCTCGATCAAAAGCTGAGGTAGCCATTTACAAGGAATTATTGAATCTCAGCTCTCGAAGACCTCATAAGTTGGGAAGAAGAAAAACTTTAAGAGTAATAAATCTATCTTTAATGTCAATACAAAACTCATTGCTGTGGTCAACAGCATTTCAGAGGAGTTTTAGGAGGTTCAGAAGCAAAGCTTTCCCTGGAAGTTCCATCAAATGCTGCTGTTATGTCAAGTCAGCAGTTTTGAAATGCTCTATTTGGGAAAATAGCAAACTGTTATGACTCGTCGGATTCTTCCAAGCAATTCAACTCCACAACGATCCAGCAGCTGCTGCAGCTTCAGCCAGCCCATTCCAGACAGAGTGTCCTGCACTCTACTTCCCTCCGCCCCAGCCAAGCACCAGACTCCGGTCTGAGCAGAAACACATAGTCCCCATATAGCCCTTTAATGTTATAATTTTCAGCTTCTTAGAAATATGTGGTCAACTATTAAGAAAGGAAGAACAGATTCACCACTGATGAGGAGGGATAATCATATAGCTGCCACACTTCTCACTCTAACAAGTAAAAAAAAAAAAAAAGAGAAATAAATCAGGAAAACATATTTTTTTATTGAGATTGTTTGGCTTTTCATTCCAATTTACCCCATATGTTGCATAGACCCATCTTACCATCCAACTTTTAATTACTACAGTAATATACTTCTGCTATGATAAACATCTAGAACCAAGTACTTTCACTGCAATATATTCTTAAGTGTTGGGGAGTTTCAGCTGCAGATCTCCTTTAGATATGCACAAAGGCCTTTGAGGTAACAGGCAAGTTTTAAGAAGGAATATCAAAAGGAACAGAAATAGCTCCAGTGATACTGCTTTAATCAGTCCTCAACTTCTATATCTATGAAACACTCAAGTCAGAACTCAAACTGGAGTTCATTAGATGGGAGGAATCTAAGTGCACTTTAGAATCCCAATAGTGTACAGTGAGTTTTCTTTTAAGGTTGGGATAAAGAGTTGACAGTACAATTAATCTTTCACTAAAATGGAAGCTTCAGAAGAAATGCATCAAAACATAGAAACATTTTGTTTTGCTGTTTGCTAAAACCACATATCTTAATGCTCCTTCAAATTAAATTATTTTTGTTAGTCTACCACAATGAAGCAAAGTGAAAGCTGATCCAAAACTCACCTGTATTTTCATACAGTAAAATACCTGCCTGGGAGATACCAGAGGCATCTCTGATAAACTGATTATCCACATTAATATCACCTTTGGTTACTCACAAGACCAACATGAAACAAATCTGTTTCATAGAATCATTAGAGAGGGAAGCTAATGAAGCTCTTATCAAGAATGCAAATGGGAACAGATTTACAGTGATCTTGCAATTGCTGTGGTCTTGCAGAAGCACATACAGTTTCCATAAGGATTTATACATTTCAGCACATCTTCCTTAGCATGAAGAGGACTCTAATCTGTGCAGAGCAAATAGCCAGGAAATGGAATCTTGTCATAGCAAGGATAACAGACAGGAGTACTCAGCTCTCAACTTGGCTTCTACACTTCCATCAAGTGCTCTCAGCAGAGCTTGAGAAAAATCCTTCAGTCTCTCACTAGTCATTGGATAAAGTCTTAAGGATAAGGAAAAAGGAAGTTCTTCAATTCCCATCTTCAAGCATCTCTTCACAGGTGCAGAGATCACAGTGCTTCAGTGCAGTAAGTGAGCAAGAGCTTCTCCAAAGCTAGAATTGCTAAGTGATGTCCATAGAGAAAGCCAAATCTACACATTTCCATTAAATTGTTTCTTATTCCCCACTCAAATGCACATTTTCTCCTTTAAGTTGCAGGTGCTGCTGTTATATGGAGACTAGACATATATATTAGGGATGAAATATATTATCCAATGCTGTACAAACCTGGATTCAATTATAGTACATCTCCCATGTGTACAAGGAAAAAAGCTCCTGAACAAGTTATTCTGCTTAGTAATATTCCATAAAACTGCAAACACAAGAGACCTGGATTATTAGTATTTCCATAACTCAGACCAGTACGTATCCATAATTAACTGCTGCCTTGAGTATAATTGCTCACAAGAATCCTTGCTGCTGTGAGCCAAGTAGAATCAACCCTAAAGAAATAATACAGCTGTTAACTTTAAGGTAAATAGAATTAGAAGTATTAAAAAAAAAAAACCTCAATCAACAAAACAGGATCAAATATGTAACATCAGTTCTCTTCCTCACAATCAAAAAAAAATAGAAACTAGTACATACAATGCAAAAGTACATTATTTCTTTTAGAAAATGCAGTGAAAATAGATTGTCATCCATAGGAGAGAAACTTCTGCTAGGCAAATTCCTAAGTGTTTCTACGATAAGACCCAGAGTCATCAGACTTGCTCCCTTGCACACTAGCCAGTGCCAGAAGCTGCGTTTTCTGCAGTCATATGGCTGCAAGTTTGGAATAAACCCATTGTTTACAAGGTGTAGGAAACATTTGATGGTTGAAAATTCCTTTCACACTGTGGAATACCAAAACAACTCCGTATGCTCCTCCAAACTCAGCATGGTTTGAGTCATAGCCCTCGACAACTGCCCTAACTCAAGGACTAATTTGATTACTGCTTACATTTCATCATTTCATTAATTCCCTGAGGAGGGTGGGAACAGCAGAAATAAAACACTGGAGTCGTCCAGCATTATGAAGGGCTAAAAGCCTCACAAATATGGAATAAAAATATACAACATCAGAAAAATCCTGTCTGATATCAACAAAGTAACCTGAATCACAATTGCTGAATGGAAGAGGAGGGAGAGACTACTGGAGAAGTACATTGATAATGGTGCCCATGTCCAGCCCATCCTCAGAAAGTAAGCAGCAGAAGGCCAATACAGTTTTGGAAGGCAGATAAAAGAACATCACATCGCCAAGTGCTCAGAGAAGAAAAAAACTCTTTGCATCAAATCCAGTCGATAGATGCTGAACCTCTATTGAGCTGTGAAATGCTTGAAGTGCAGGTGTAACATGGAGACATCCTGGCAGCTCTCGCTTTTAAATAAACCCACACAGGTGCATTGCAAGGTACAGCCTAGTCTTGCAGAGGCATTGCAACCAGATGTTACAGCAGCGGGTGCAACAGAAAACATACAGCAATGACAACCTCACTGGAGCAGAGCACTGTCATTCAGTCATCCCTGTACCTTTAAGTCACTGTATCATGGGAACTGGAGAACCAGACTGGCAAAGTGGCATCAAATCTCACAGCAACCTATTCAGGATAGAAGTTTAGATGGACTCCTCTTTAATACGATTTTCCTCTACAAGAATAAAAGTGTTTCCAGAAGGCCTGTTGACACAGTTCTACTCTCTATTTGAACCACAGCGTGTTTACTTTGTGGTGCCCTGGTCAAATCTTGCTTTACTCTTTTTCATCTACTTGTTCACATGAAAAGAGCAGAATGATCCATATCTAGAGCTGAGACATTGCCAAGGCACATACTAGGAACCAGGAACTGAGAAGCATTTCTGGGTGCCACACATTACATTCAGCTTGTATTTGTTACTGGTCACCTATTCATACATACATATGCAAAAAAAAAAAAAAAAAAAAAAAAAAAAGAAAAAATCAACCCAACACCATCCAAACTGAAGTCCAGCTTCTTGAGCAAGCACAGTAGATAACAGGGTACTCAGAGTGGAGAATGGTTGTTCCCCCTTGCTTCCATCCCAGGGGAGACTCAAGTCTTCTGGAAACACTGGAGTAGAACAGACAATGTGACTGAATGAAGTAAAGAAATACCACTGAATACAAATAGGCAGAGTTTTATAGCCAAGTGAAAAATTCTAGGCCAGAAACTGATTTTATAAGAGTACCTTAATCAATAAGCCTTTCCATTAGTCAGTCAAATTTCTGACTAATGAATTCTCTTATATGCATGCTGAACAAGTCCAAACATTCCGAGACAAGAACAATAAAACAAGAGAATAATTGTATGGGTCACTGTCCATAACGAGTCTCCATTTCATACATTTTACATAAACCTTGCAGTTTACAGCTTGGAGAATTTCATGCATCTTGAAACTCAAAAGATTTCCACTGAATAATTACCATCTCAAAAGCACAGAGACAAAGTCTTGATCGCTATAGTCAAAACCTTAAAAATTCAATTATTGCTTAGTAAAGGCAATTGGCTGACTGAAATAGGATGAAGTTTGTTGCTTTGTTGTGTTTTGTTTAAAAATCAAAATTTCCTTTGACTTAAACAGAAAAGGTAGGAAGAGAAACAATTCATTAACTGATTCAAATTCCAGTAGCTGTTCATCTCCAGATGGCTGAATAATCTTCTCTGGAGTCGCAGTAACTTTGAGACACCTAACTGATATCCCCCACTTTTCAATATTTCAAAGGTAACTTCAAATGTTCCTCATGCAGAGCGAGCTCAAGAGAGCTGTACCACAGGTAATGGGCCACTGGGGATTCAAACAGACAAGTGAGGAAAAAAATAGAGCAGGAGGAAAAAAATTATTTTTTTTAAGCTGTAAAGGCAGGACAAATACAAAGAAAAAGATGGAGAGAATGCAAGGAAAGCTATGGAGATTCTTCACAAGAGTACTTTGAGCCAAGAGAAAGGTATTAGTCAAATTTTTCTTTTTCCCTTCTGCAGTTAAAGTCCCTCAAAGTTGCTGCATTTTTTTCTTTTTTGTGTTTTGATGCAAAAATTTATCAAATAATATCCTGTTATCTACAATGAATTTTGGAGTTTAGCAGTAAAGCTCCACTGACATTTGAATTTTATTTTTCCTTCATAGATACCAATAGCCACCCAAACCCAGTTACCAATGTGTAAAACAGACACCATATTGTCTTTTAAAAGATTAAAGTACTTGGGTCACCTTTGCATTAAATAAGGGAGAAAAAAAAACCCTTAACATCTCATACTCCAAGCAACTTTCTCATTTCTACCATCTATTTCACAGTGATTGTTAAATAGGGTTATAGCTGAGGAGTTTAACATACGCAGACATAACTTACTTAAGAGGGCAGCACCAGGATCTGTGGGGTAACACAAAGCAGACAAACGTTGGTGGTATAATGGGATTAAGTACAGGTATGGTGTAAGAATCAGGTTCACCTAGATACGGAAAAGATATGATGCCATGAAATATAAATGATTGCAGGAAAAAAAGACATTACAGACAGAAATAACATTAGAAGTGTTTATGCAGAACATTTATCTGCATTCACCATAGTATCAGGACAGGCACATGCTACCAAAACAACCACGAGAATAAAACTGAAGACAAAGGAAGCAAATTTACAGTTATCCAAAGATATGAAACTCATATGTTATCCCTCTGCTGCTTTTACCTTTCTATTTGAACTGGAAAGTACAGCCTCTTGGTTTTTAGTAGTTTGTCTTATATGTAATTTTTATTTTCCATTGATTTCCTGTTGCAATCATACTTTGTGTGAAATAGCATACAACAGAAAATAATATGTATGCCCATTTTACTATCCCAAAATTGAATTTCTGTGCCATTTCTTCTGACAGACCAGTTTTATTCCATCCCATCATTATTTTACCTTATCTGTTCTCAGTCTTCATTTCATTTCGAGAAAAAAACTCATCCTTTATGCAGGAAAGCCAGCATATGATATATCCAACATTAAAAACTCACTGAAGCTTTATTTGGAGTGCATAGTTCACAGCACATGGATGAATTTCACCCTCAATAAACACTGAGGATTCCTGGCCAAATAAAGGAGAATGCAGCATGCCAATATTCAACATGTTTTCTTCAAAACAGAGTCAATGCTTCATTTCAGAAGTGATTTGTGGCCATATCCTATTCCTTACTTTCAATATCCCTTAAGCATTTTCTCAAATAACAGAGTGGCTGAGGTTATGATGTTGTCTGTCAACCAGCTCCTGCCAAAGTCAAAAGGTATGGTGATGTAAATTAGGCTCCCCATGACTATTGGACCCTTTTCCTGGGAAGAAAAAGAAAAAATAGACAGCTCTATACCTCTAAAGTTTTATGTCATGTAAATCAGGATGCAATCACATACCCAATTGTTTGCTGCCACAAATACAAAATACTTCCCTTCCACACTATACCTACCTTCCACGTTTAACCCATCCCACCCAAACTGACTCTAGAATTAAGTTTTTTAAAGAAATCCAAGATTTTATTCTTTGTAACTTTAAATAAGATTTCTGTACATAGGGGAATACCTAAAATATCTACCTCCCTAAAATAGAACGCACTCAGGAGGGGAATCTGCAGAATATATGTATTCCTTCAGCCTGCAAACAACTGGAGCAGAGCAGTAAACAAGGACATCCCAGAACATCCTTTCCCATCCTCAGGAAAGGACTCCCAACAGAAAGACGCTCCCAGTTTTCAAATTATTTTTTGTTTTAATTATTAACTCAGGAATGAGAACAGTCACATAGCAGATTATCTTAGGGGAAAAAAAAAAGATATCATTACCAGAGCTGACTGTTCTATCCACCCTGGTTTTGTTTACTTCTGTGCTCAGCTCTTGTGTCCATAGTAGTGTTACCAAAGCCAGGCAGCAGCCAAAGTCCCAGGGTAACAGACCTAACATCTCCCTGGAATTCTCAGGGCTCCCCCCTCTCTGCTCCGTGTCACTAAGGCAGCTCTCCTCTAAGATACATCCCTTCCCCTACGATTTCCCAAGAGCTTCTTCAAAACACACAGCCTTGCCTCACTTGGGGATTCACCTAATGTTAAAAGGTATTTTTCTTGTTGAATGCACAGCAGTATTTCCAAGCCTTGCCAAGCTGCTTCCTCTTTCTCTTCAACAAAAGGCAACACCTCTTAGTGTGATATATGAACTGCAAACACAGTCTACCATGACAAGCTTGTACTAAACTTCAGGCTTATTAAATAACTCCTACCTCTTAAGTCAGTTACATTCAACTGCAAATACATCTTTCTTAGGTTTTTGTTGTTGTTTCATTTGCAGCTTATTCCTTTTTCTACTTTCTTGCTGTTTTACTTTGACTTGTAGTTTGACATCTTTTGTTATTCCCTTAGACCAGAAGGGGCATCTACAGACTTGCAAACTGAAAGTGAATTTTATTAGACTTAACAGGGAAATGGTGCCATGGGATTCATCATGGTTTTGTGTCAGAGCGGCTAATTGACAGCAGACTAAAGGCATTACACGGTTCTGATTTCATGGCTCCCACCACAGCTCTGCAACTACTATTTTCTCTTGAAAAGTGGAAAATAGATATCAAAAGCAGCACCAACTAGTCAGAATGAGAGAACTATACATTCAGATGAACAAACCTACTGCAAATGTCTGTGCTAAACCACAGCACTTTTATAAAATGCAATAATTTAATAGCTACAGTAGAAATCAGGAAAGAAGGGGTTCTTAAATATTCATATTTAAATATTAATAGTTACTAGATAGTTTAAAAGGGTGTGAATTTACATAGGCCAGAAGTTACCAGCCATGTTCAAGCATTAATTTTAGTGGCAGGAAAGACACTGAGATTTAATGTCAGACATTTGAGTACAGTTTAGCTGTAAAGTAGCAGGTTAGACACAGTCACACGAGTTTGTTTTTTGGGTTTTTTTTATACTGGCACATTTCCTTATCTCTGCTCTGTATGGTTTGGAAATAATATAATCTTCCATGAGCAAGTGTATTAGTTCCTCCTGAAAGTCATCTTGTTCCACGTTCTGCGCGCACACACACACACACACAGATGCGCCTAATGTGCAATGACAGCTGCCAAACTGCTCTTTCTACTCCAAAAGATGGGGCCTGTCTTCTATTTCAATCTGTTAACCTCACAGTCACCACTCCTAATTACTCACAAAGTCTGGATTGTCTCTTACATTACCTAGGTAGAGAGTTCCTTGCAACTGAAGGGGCAACTCTACCACCTGACTGCTCCTGGTGGATGTGCCAGGTCTGCCCTTCTCAGTTTCTTCTGAAGACATTGAGTGCACGCAACACAAGTGCTCAAAACTTGCTATCTACTCTCCAGTCAACACTAAAAACTATTTTCTGGTGGTTTGAAGGAGCCCTGGGTTGGGAGAGAGGGAACAGAGTTGCTTGTTTTTTGGTGTTTTGGGTTTTTTCTGCCTTTTAAAACAAAAACAAAAAAAAATTCTTACAGTAAAACAAATGTTAATATGCCCGTTTCCTGCAGAGATCAGGACATTCTAAATATTTAGTATTTTAATACAATTTTGAATTGTCTATAGCTCAGAAAAAGAGGCTAGGAAGAACAGAGAGTATCGATTAGAAAACATGGTTAATGCAAACATTTCGTACTGTAACCTACAGCTCTTATTTTAAGCCAATTAAGCTGATAATTTGACAAGTTTTTATTCTTGTCACTAAATCACATATAGTGACTGTGAGAGCCCCTCTCTTTCAAAAAGAGTTCAGATCATTAGCAGTGCTTGGTGTTCTGTCCAGATGATTAAAAAAAAAAAATGAAAATTACAGAAATTCCTTTCAAGGACTGAAAGGCTCTACATGAAATTGGAATTTTAGGCTGTTTCCACTGTTACAGAAACCAATAGGAGGCATTTGACCAGACGCAGAGACACAATGGGTAGAACCAATCCTATTCTTCAGAGGAGCTTCAACATGTCCCTGACAGAGTTTATCCAAACAGAACCGCAACAACCAGTAAGCACAGAAGCAGATGAGAAAGCTGCCTGTTTGTCCCCTAGGTACAAGGGAATGCAGCAAAACATGTGATTTTAAAGCAAGCTTTCCACCTCCATGCAGATAAGGGCAATTGTGACAGCCTTTATGCCACTTTAGGCACAGTAACACATCCAAGCAGATGAGAACTTATTTGTCCAATTATTCAAAAAGAGTGTCTCATACCACTTAATATATCTTAATATATCCCAGCAACCTTTTTTTTTAGTAGTTCAACACCTGTCAAACAGTAGTGGTATAAAAATTCAAATGAAAATGAATTTTCACCCACCTATGTTGCAGAATATATTTGATATACAGCGCTCAATCAGACAGTATGGCTTTTCTTGTTTGGATCAGATTGAACAAAATATTTCTTTTTAAAATTAGTCTAATCCAAAATTGAACGAAAATACATCTTGTTGTCAAGCAAGCAGTGATTGTGTGGGAAAATACAACTGCAAATATTGATGATGTGTATATATGTGTAGGTTGATTAGATGAGGCTTTTTGTGTACTCCCAACTTGAATAGTCTCTCTTCAGAGATCTCTGCTCAAGCTACCTATTAGTCATGGTTAAATGAGCAACAATTCCAAATATACAGAAAACAGATACATTTAAGTCACAGAAATTCAATGTGTGCAACGCTCAACATTAAGCAAGGCAACAGAGGTTACCCAGAGCTGATAAAGCGTGTCTGCAGTTGTGGAAGGAGAAAGGGAGGCTCTCCTGCTCCAGACACTGCAGAGACAGTGAACAACAATCCCACCCTCCTGCTCGAGGTGCTGGGGAATCACAGTTGGGCCCTTCAGAAGGAAGCATCAGATTCCACAGGCCGTGCTTTGGAAGCAGATTTTGCACCACTGTAGTTTAATTGTAAGATGTAGCACAGAGCATATATCTGCTGCAGGGATTTCTGGTCACAGAGCTTTATATTTACTCTTTGCTTCAGTGATTTCAGAATATAATCAAACTCCTGGTCGACAAAATTCAAGAAGTGAGGTCCCAGAACATCTGTGCAACCTTTCTACTCTGTGTCCCCTTTATCAAGCTGATCTTCCAAGCATGATACTGATGCCCCTCACCATATATGAAATACCACAGAGTATTGCTTGACAGCTACCAAACCCTTACTGTGGTCCTCAGAGTTTTCATGGTTCATAAAACAGAAAGGATGAGTAAGGGGAAATAGATATGATGTACCAGGATAAGAAAAAAAAAAAATCATGTGTGGAAATGCAGCACTGAGAATCATAAAAAAACTACAGCTCTCCTTTTAAAGCAGGATTTCAATCTCTTTTTTTCATACTTGTACAGTTTTGGAAAAAATAGTCATAAATGGCACAGTGATTTATATTCCATATGAATTAAAATAGTTCTCCATAGAAGCTTAAGGTTCAAAGATATCCCACCTAGATAGAGTAAACTTCTAGGGAATGAAAGGGACATTTTTCCATGTATTTTTTCACATGAGAGCATGCAGAATGCAGGAAAGGTCAGTGATCATGCATTATGGCAATATAGATCATTAATCCTAACAAAAAATGTAGCATTACCACATTTGTTTTCCCATCTTGGAGTGGTGGGAAAAGTAGCACCTGGGTGAAATCCAGCATCCCCACCTCCCAGTGAAAACTCAGTTTCCCAAAAACTGTCATTTTCCTCAACAAGAAGCATTTCCATCACTGCTGACATGAATAGGAGGCACTGGAACTTTTTTTACAGCAACTGAGATGAAGAGGGGAAGAAAAAGGGAGCTTAAACTCCACAGCACAGACACTGAGCTCAAATTTAAATCTCACTAGGGGCTCATCCTGAGAAGCATCCTCGAATTAGAAACAGTGTCTGGTGAATCAGACTAAGGGACCAGACATCAGTCCTCCCCCAGTGCCCTTTATTGGCAGATGTTTAGTCAAGACCATGTTATTCCATGTATCCCCCTTCTCTCCAAGCCCTGGGCCTCCTTCCGTACAAAATTTTCAGCATTTTGAACAAGACACTGCAGGGTAACTTCAGTCTCTGTGTGTACAGAGACAGAAGTGGCCATAAGCAGCCTGAGATACCCTTGCCCTGCTATCAGCCTTCACACCCCCACTCAGAGCCAGCTGAGAGTAATTCACCAAAGGTCTCACATACTTGCAATTTAAACCATGGGTGTTTCTCCAGTACTGAACAAAGAGACAGACACTGAAGTACAAAAATATCCTGATAGACAGAAATTCTCTTAATTGGTTCTAGCTATACAGATTTGAAAATACCTGTTATGATTTCACAGTTAAAGCAAAACTGTGTTGGTTTCTTCTACCACGGCACATACAAAGAGTTTAAAAAAAATTCTACAGTCAAACAGAAAGGATTGTGACATCAAGTGAAATGACCGAGAGAAAGTAGCTAATGTTTTTCTGACCACGCTTCTTCCCAGAGGTAAATCACTTCAAACCCAACTGGAATGACTTTGTTGTTAGTCAGTATAAACCGGAGCCATCAAGGTGTGCTCAGAGTAACTGGACATAAAACCAGTCCTGATGTGATAAGAACTGGACTGACATACTGCACAGTGAATAAATGCTCAGACTTTATACTCTCTGTGACCACTCCATGCAGTCATGGTTTGGGAAGAAGACAAGGTGGTGGTGGTGTTTGCAGACTGTGGTGCACCCCAAGGCTCCAAAGCAGAGATTTAAAGCGTTGCTTGAAAGGAGAGCAGAGGGTACAGTAATGAAACTAAAGACCGAGAAACTCACACGGTCCAGGCTTTCCAGAAGCACAATGTGATGTATGTTTAGAGGGGCCTCAAATGCCCTTTTTCATAACTCTGTTTATAGCTCATCTGTGTGCAGTAAGTCTTGACCAGAATTGGTCTTTGACACAGACAGTAAAATACAAATCTTAAAAGGACCCAATGGAAAATAAAAGTCAGTATCATGACAAAATGGATGATTTCTGATGTAATCTCTCTTCACTCATGCCTTCCATATAAAGGAGATATGGAAAATATGTTTCCCACTATAGAAATTAAGAATTCTGCTTCAATAAAAACACATCTGGCTGCTATGACATTGAAAAACTTATTAGTATTATTGCTGTTATTACCATAGCTGCTCCTAAATGAATGTGGAGCCCTCCTTGTTGAAGGAGGTCTTCTTCAGCTGCCTGTTTATTTATCAAAGAGAGGGGTAGTTGTTAGAAGAGATGGTAGTCACATTCCAGTAAAATACCAAATTATTACCACGAAGAAAAGCTGCATGCAGCAAAGCTGCTGCTGAGCTATGCAGAGATAAAATACTTGTTCATCTGTTCCAGATATTTTGACATCAACATAAAAAAAAGTTGTCTTCCACAGCTAACAACTTTTGTGACAGAGGAAGTTTGAATAGGAAAGGAAATACAAGTAATTTGTTTCCTGAGCTGTCAAGCCCTTTGTCTTGACCCAACAACAAACCTATTGATCTACTTCAGAGCACAAAGGGAATGGTAACTATCATGACAGTATGACACAAACCAGATTTTAAAATAAAAAGAGAAAAGAAAAAACAGCTTGTTTATACCCTAACAATGTGTGCTCTGGCATTACTCCTCCATCACATCACACACATTCACGAGGGAGATGTGACATATCTGTCCATGCGACTGTGCTCTCTGCTCTCTGGGTGTAACTCAGGATCCCCTCTCCTATGTCCTGTGATCCCTCTGTCCTCTGCTTCCTCAAGGAGGACAACACTGAGAAAACATAATAGTGCAGCTTGTCATCTACCCAGGCAAGGGAATTTCTCAACCTGCTTTGGAGGAGGATAAATGTCACATGGTGCATGCTGTGAGCTCAGCCACATGCCTCCAGGACCAAGAGCCTATGCACAAAAGTCAATCCTTCCTGCTGGACATTTCCCGGTAATAGTGGGGTTAATGTGTTTTCCCTGCACTGCCAGGGAGCAGCACATCAACTTTATTTTCACCCCCTGCCCCTCAGGGTGGGGATATCCACAACTTTCATTTGAATCCAGATGTCCCCATCTGGCTTCCCTGAGATACAGAACAGCTTGTCCAATGTCTACCACCACCTGTCAGTATTGCAGTTGCAGCTTCCTTAGACCTTCTCCAAGCCCATCTTTCTGAAGAGCACTGAAAAAACTGTTGCCTCGAACCCACTGAAAACAGACCTGTTGATTATGACTAATCATATTTTTCTTCCCTGGTGAAAGAAACGGGCACAAAAGGAGGGCTCCCACCCTGGCCAGTGCCCTGTGGGTGGGCCCATGCCACTTTTAAGAGCCACCAGACGTGATTAGAGATGGAATCCTCCACCAGCAACAGTATTCAGCAAACAATAATAGTTAAAACCAGTGATTCTGGAGTTTTGTTTGGTGGCTGTTAATTTTAAAAGTTTTAATTTTTTTTTAATATTCAACATGTTCTGGTACTTAAAAACAAGTCACTTGTCCTGAAGAAATATCAAAAGGTTAAACTAGGATTTTGTGTAGACTAGCTGGTATTTTTCCACTAAGAATTTTATTGGAAAAAGCAAGTTAAATAAAAGAGAATGCCTTACTCTACAGTTGTTTTGATCAGTCCAAGTTCGACATACCAAATAGTCTGAAAAGTTCTCTCTCATTACAGCCTGATCCCCTCCTCATTTATTGCTTTGACTGTGGAACAAAAGTATATTTCCCAGCTGTATTAATCAGATATTGAGGATATTCCATTATTAGAGCACAGCTATAGAGACAGTGCTCCCAGGTTTTCTTTTAACAGAAATGAAGTTAAATCAATACTAAGCAAATTTCCCTGAAGTCAAGTTAAAATGAGGATGGATGAAAAAGTATTGTGCCAGGTAACACTGCAAAACATGAGGGCATCTGGGACAAAAAGATATGTTTCTCCATACCAGCTAGAGCTGCCCCTTTGAGCAGACGGACAACTGTACAAAACCTGAAACTCTCAGTGGTAAGCAGAGCACAAGAAGGCAATAAAACAGCTTATTTCCCCACCAGCACCACTAGTTTATCCTTTTCTCTCCCTGACACCAGTGGAGATACCTGATGTGCTGGATTGTGTTATGATGCCCATCAATTAAACCCCAGGAGGAGTCTGTTCTATTGACTGCATTTTTAAAAGGACACCAAAGGGTACCCAAACATAATCCCAGTGATCAAACAATATGCTGTATGTACACTGCTCATAAACATTGATCTTGCTTTTGCAAGAGTACTTACACAGAATATAATTTTTCATTTATCTTCAATTCCTGAAGTAAATAAAATACTCCTCCCTCCAGAAAGGCATGAAAGTACATGCTAAAATTTAGCATGGGGCCACATGCAGTGAAGCCCGGAATAAACATATTTTAAAACTTTGTTATCAAAAGCCCAATTTAGCTTACCTATAATAAGATTTAACTTATACTTTTTCTTGGAAATTGAAGTGTCAGTAAAGGGGAATTTAAAAACTTTCAAATGAGTGAAAGTCCCAGTACAGCTATTAAGGTGATTTCACTAAACAAGTATGAACTACACAGTAGCATACATAAATTAGATAAAAATTAGATAGGGGGCTCAGTATTTACTGCACTGCAAAGGCAAGGGTTTATAAATTTAGACAGTTACAGGAATAGTAAAAAAAAATTACTAAGTATTTTGTAGGAAAAAAAGCAACCTATTTTCTTTCTGTAGGCAACTCATGTTATGATGTTTGTGTTTATGTACTTCTCACCTCAAAAAAAAATCCACAGCTACAGCAGGCAATATTTAGTAAAAGTGGCAAACCAGTCTTGGAAATAAATTTCATTTGTAGATGTACGCAATTTTCAGACATGGTTGCTCGTTTGCTCTGTGAGCAAAATGAATTCACTGCTTCCTTTAGGACAGTGGTTACACCACCTGGGTTACTTTGTAGCTTGGAAAACTTAGGAGAATGCTTTTCCTTCCTGGTTAAGTTGTAACCTGTTAGACACCACCTGTTCATGGAAACGAAGGTCTAAAATTCTTCCACTAGTATGAAGTTCTGTATGTCCTATAGTAATTTTTTTCATGGAGTTGGAGCCTTTGAAATTTTCTTTTCCTCCGTCCCCCCATGTTTTCCCTGCATGATGCCAGTTTTTGCTCCTTTCTCATTGTTTTAATGGGCAATGTTATGTTGGCCATACCTGATCAACTCCTAAATGCAAGGCACAGAGAATCAATAGCATAATCCCACACCAAAAACAGGCATCAGAAGCCAGAAGTTATAAAAACACATTGCACATATTTAATAAATTACTATACACACTCACATCTACATATATTAGCTATACAGGAGTAGGAGGGTTACTTCTATGTTCAGGTATTTCTCAAGAACAGATTGACAAGGAGTACAAAAGAAGTTATAACCAGCCCTTACTTTTATTCTTGGATGTGTCATGTAAGGTGGGAAATGTCTGAAACAGGTAAAATTCCAACCACTGGAAGATGATTGTACTTAAAAGGATTAAATGATTCATTCAATGGCATTTCTACAGCACTCCGTGTAATTGAACAGCCTTTCTTTCACTTTTCTCCTGAAAGAAAACCTTAATTGTAACCACTGAAAGGAAATAAAATTCTGGCTATTTTTACAAAATATGTGTTATGTCTCAGCAAGCCGCTCCCGTTTAACTCTGCAATACAGCTATAAAATGGTTTAGTTGATTTAGTGCCTTACTTCTGAAGTTTCTCACACACCACATGAGGCACACTGCAGATGGAAATGTAAAATCTTGAATAAATCCTCCGTAATGAGAAACTTCTGAGGGACTTTGCTGCTCTTATTTCAGGAAGAGGAAGAAAAGTTCCTTTACAAGCTTGCAGAGAATTTCAGATTACATCAGTCCAAAGTGCCATCAGCCACACTTCAGCAAACCATTCGTGCACGACTTGGAAAAAGGGGAAGTTTTTTTCCTCCCTCCCGGTCTTTCTCAAGGGACAGTACTTCTTTCCAGCTTCATCCCCAGTCAATATGGCAAAGCACGGTCAGAGAGAAAAGGATATTTTCCCCATCATATTTCAGTCACTTGTCTGGTGGCTTAGAGTCTTCAGGAAGGGTCATTCTCTCACACAGCGCTCTTCAAACCAGTAGCTGTTATCTTCCTGAGTCCTTGCAGAGGATCCCATTCAGCCACAGGGCAACTAAAACTGGTTGGGCAACCCATTCACACACACATCTCATTGTCTCAGTCCAAACAAGTTTATGGTCCATGATGCTCATTTACACTAAAGCCAATTAGCCTGAAATTTCATTTACTCTAAACCCACAGTATAACCCTGGCAGCACAGAGGGGCTTTAAAATGAGTCACAGTATAATTCACTGCTCCTTTACGATGCCAGAGGAGCATAAAGTAGCCTGAGTGCAGACAAGATCATAGCCAAATGACTTCTGCCATTGATTTCATCAAAGTAGAATTTGACCCAGTTTTAGTGTTTATTGAACTGAGTGTAAAACCCAGCTCAGTGGCACTGGTGTCAGTGAAACTACCTGTTTGGCTCAGCTAGAATGTGCACCAAGACACCCAAACATGCTTCTTTTGAGTCCCAAGATCTACTGGGGAAAAAGATCCAGCTCAAAGGGAGGATATGGAAGAGGTTGCAACTCAAATCCTTCTATTAACTCATTAGATGGACACTAAAAAACAGAAGGACTCAAGAATTCCAGTTGTTCCTGACCTTAATTTCTAGGCCAGTTTTCAGCTATCATTATTACATTCATATTATGCAGCTAACTACTTTGCTTTGTATTACAACGCTGTAATCTGCTATATTTTTGAGCCTCTACTTTTCATTCCCCTCCTCCTCCTTCCCTGATGGTGGCTGGAGAAGAGATGAGGCAAAGAGGTCTTTGGAAAAGATAATCACAGGTCTTTTCTCACTGTGCACTTCAATCAGACCTATAATGCTCTAAGACATAAAGGGTTATCCCACAGCAAGAAGCAGAGAAATCAGAAGATACCATCAGTCTTATTCCATTCCAAAAGCCCATTGTTAAAAGCAGTTTTTCCCAATTTCAGCTTGTATCCACTCTAGTACACATAAAATCATCATTTGACTTATTTTTTGCTAGCTTTTTGACCATATGTAGCAACCCCATGGATGGAATAAACATGAATTAGTCCAGTATTCTCCAAGTTTTGACTCCTGAGGAGCAAGGTGGAAGGATGAAGCTTTATGGCTACTAAAGGCCAGGAGCTCTGCCCACTTCTACCCACATGATTCTTCTTGCTAAAGTTGCAGACCAATACTGATGTGGTTGCTAATCCACAGCCAAAACAATGCCTGTAATCTGGACACTGGTACTTTTTGAGGCAAGATTAGGGCCATAAAACTAAGATTGGATCTGAAATTCCCAGCTCATTTCTGTTGTCTCAAACAGCCCCAAACCACTGACTTTCTTCATAGTCTTGGTCAGAATCCTGCCTGTGATAATGATCTGTATGTTATAAAGGAAACTCAGCTCTAATGCTCTGGATAGAAAATTGCATAGAAATAAAAAGCACATATCAATAAGATATGTTTTTCAAGATATAATGTCACACATAATATTATTTGTCTCTCAGCCATTGTAGGTGGACAACAACTAGATCATACTGAATGATTCAAACACATTCTAAAAATAAAGCTGCTGTGAGTGTTTGTAATGTAGCATCTCTGAGTGCTGCAGAACAAGTAATTGTTTTCGTGCATCAGTTCTGCAAACCACTTAATGAGAAAAGCAGAGCTATTTTCATTTTCAGCATGTATGCAAATCATTCCACTTTCCTGTTCACTGTTACAGCTGACATATAATGTGACTAATCACTGCTACCACGTCTGCATAGAATAAATGCAGGTTCTGAAAATGCAGCTAATTTACTTGAACCTGATATTAGGCTTCAATTAATATCAAGCTCAATTTCATTAGAGGAGATATGACATGTATATACTCTGAAAACAGTCAAACATGTACTACTTGCAAACTGAAATCAGCATCTGAATTATAGTTATTTGGAAATCACTAATGAAAAACAGGCGGTTGTTTAATAGACATAGAAAATATTTACTATCAGAAAAAAAATTCATAAAATGTTAAGATTCCATTATAAACTTATGTTATTTAAGAAAAAAACCACAATGACAACAAAAAGAAACAAACAAAAGCAAATTCCCCCTCCCTTTTGAAAGTTTGGAAGTAATTTGTTTTATCACCTTTCCACAGGGAAAAAAAGAACTGTTCACTCATTAAGAAACGTTCATTTGAAAATAAGCTTTCCACGAAGCATTTAAGTAGAGAATTTGCTTTCTATTTAAAAGGAAAGCCTTTTGTATCGGATGGTTACACTTTCCAACCAGTAAAATAAGCTTAAATGATCAGCAGTAGGAGTACAGAACAAATACCTATCATATACATTCAATCTCTGAAATCATCATCAACCCAGACCTTACCTGACATGTCAGCTATGCTATTTCTTTCCTTCAATCTCTTTTCACCCATTTCCTCATTACAGACTTTTGGAAAGAACACACATGCTTTAGCTTCTTTTCACACAAACATGCCCATTAACAAGACCAGTTAAGCACAAGCCACACAGGTGACCTCGCTTGTTTGTATTATTAAAACCAGCACCATATAACTCCTTGATAGCCTCCAGTTTTCTCTCCCCCTACTCCTATTTGAGGGTATTTCAATCAGCATTTTTTACAAATCTCATCCTAAAACCTGCCCACACACATTCCCAGCCTGTTTACAACTTTGTTCAGTGCCAACATTACCCCTTAATTTAAGTGCTCACAAGCATTTATGATTTTTTAATCATGTTCTACAAACAACAGTGAAAATGTACAGTCAAGCCAAAAAAAAAAAAAATTAGCCTACTCCAGGTACAATTTTGCCACCTGCAAGCCTTACTTGGCCAGATGTGAAACACTGGATACCTAGAGCCACATACTGCATCTGTTCTTGCAGAGGCCTCACCAGGCACCAGAACATCCAAAACCCTCATGGAAATACGTGTCCTAATTCGTCCTCCAGCTGCATTTATCACCATCACATTGGTATCTAGTGTGTTTCTGTTAGAGCTCCCAGCTTAGACCAGCAAATATTTCACCAGTCCTCCAGTACACGTGGCTTTTCATTTTGTGCTGCTGAGTTTGATCCTATTCTTGCTACTCCCTTCTCCAAGGTCAGTCATTTCTTGTGTAGAGACCTTTTTTTGCTATTCAATCATTCCTTTTAGTTTTGATCCGGCAGGAAGTTTCACCAACTCAAATTGATTTGTTTTTTGGTGTTAAGTTTATTTCATTACAAAAGGAAAAAGAACACTTAAAAAAGATCATACAACTATAGAATGGTTTGGGTTAGAAGGTACCTTAAATATCATTTAACTCCAACCCCTCCCTACCATGGGCAGGGACACCTTCCACTTAACCAGCTTCCTCCAAGCCCCATTCAACCTGGCCTTGAACATTTCCAGCAATGGGGAAGTGTTTTCCACAGCTTCTCTGGGCAACAACACATTCCAGTCCCTCACCACCGTCACAGTGAGAATTTCTCTCTGACATCTAATCTAAACATCTTCTCTTACAGTTTAAAGCCATTTCCCTTTGTCCCTATGCAAATAGGGTTGACTTTGGTGTTTGTCTCAGTTTTGTGCAAGAATCTCAGCTGAACCCTGGCTTGCTGAGTTCATTTAGGCAGTTATATTGACTGCTAAGAAAATTACTTTAAGTAGTACAGATGCAGCCCTGAAAAAGATCAAAATATATTTCTTACACATACATATGGATAATTTAAGCAAAGGTTATATCCTGAAGGGTATCCCCAGTATCCAAAAAACAAAATAATTAGTTGCTTCTCATTTGCAGAAAACCCCTATATACAGTATTAATAAAGGACAAATTAAAAGGCATATTTTATATGCACCATTAAACTGGTAAGATTAAGTTTGCACAAAATGTAATTGCCTTTTGATGTGAATAAAGCACAAAAAGCCCAATCAGATGCAGCACAATCTAATTTATGACACAACCCTAGAATTTTTTGGTGATTAGTGTCACAATATCACAAGTCTAATATATTACAGTGTTAGGAGGTACATAGCCCTGTCATAAATTATTTCACTTTTCTCTCCTGCACATCTGAGGTGACAGAATGAAGGTAAATTTCTTCCTGACCACTTAGACAGCTCATTATTTCCCCAGAACACTCCTGTGCCATCACTAATCACTGCAATGTATCATCATTCATTTAAAATATCAATTTGCTACAATCCATGTTTAACAGCACATTTTGTTTTCTAACTTTCCAATATCTTTGAGGAAAACTCCTCAACTTAATTCTGCAAGGACTGACAAATGGAAACTCCCAAAAACCTGAGGGTAAGACACCTTTATGAGCTAGTTTCTCTTGTGAGGCAAGTTGTATTTTCTCTATTGTGCGTGTTACATTGGGGGTTGGATTAGTTCTCACTGTAGCTGAGTGCGAACTACAGTTCTCACCTTTCACTTGGTATAAGCTCAACAATCAGCTTCTTCCAAGAAAAGGTGAAAGGACTTTTTATTCACAAGCATCTGCCAAATAAATGGCAATTCTAACACACTTCTATTAAGAGCATCACGTACGAGGCTCTGAAAACAAAGCTGCAAACAGGTATTCAGGCACCAATGTAGTGGGCAAACAAGTTGCTCCAAAGTGCTCAGAAAGTCATGGAAAATACCCCTCCAAGGATCCAGAATTAGATTGGTAAGTTAACTTTAGGGGGTGTGGGGGGAGAACCTCAAAAGCTCCCAAATATTCATAAAGAATTTAAAAACAAGCAAACAAACAAAAAACATCACTGCCCAGGAAAGCCAACCAGAAATGAATGTCTATGAATGTTCATTTTGGTACCAGCTCAATATTGCAATGAAGTCATGGATCTTCCCAAGGATGTTTGTGGGAAAGCCAATATTTTCCTCCTCTGTTTTATTATCAAGAGAGGAAGAAAAAAGTGTAAACAGTCTGAGAAATTGATATTCAATTAGCTCCATTTATCAATATTAAAATTATGCACTGTCTGTATAACAACAGGTCACAGCAATTCATGGACTTTAAGTTACTGGAAGGAAAAAAAACACAAGACAATAGCTTAGAATGCCAGTCAGGAAAGGGTAACACAGTCACAGTCAGTCTTGTCATCCAGAAACACCCTAAAAACAACACTTTTAAAATAAATCCACAGAAGTGGGATAAGTACCTATAAACACTAGAGCTAGCTGGGTGGACATGAAAGTATTTTTAAGTATTTAAAAAAGAGAAAAAAGAAACCACATGTGTTTGTTAGATTATAAATTTATGTCACCACTAATAATATGTTACTAGTTATTTTTACACTTATTAGCACCCACTTTGGTATCATATCTCATATAATAAAGTCAGGAAAAAGCCACTGAATAATGATGAGGATATCCATGAAAAAAACAAAGCTGTACTACAGCAACACCTGTCCTACTGTAGCAGCAGAAAGGTATGAGACATTAAGGTCTTTCTGGTCTTAAGTCCCAGATGATAATTTTCAACAAATATGTACTCTGGTTAACGTGTTCGGTAACTGTTCACACCACAAAGCTTTTTTGTCCCCAGGGGGCCAGTTGCTGAGCCTGTGTCACAACCATGGGAGTCAAACACTAGTGTTAGAGCCTGATCCAAGATTCCCTATAGCAAGAGAGGTATTTTCAGCTGTTAACCAACCTCATCAGATAAAATCCCACTGCAGTTTCAATTTCAGATTCTTTCATTTAAAAAAAGAAAGGAGATTCTCAAGTTACCCAGCACCCCAGCACTCTATTTTTGCATCGAGGAGCTCTGCACATACATTTTGGCACTTCAGAGACTTCAGTTCCCAGTGATATGTACGTAACAAGTTTTCAGATACCACAGTGACTGCAGCATTAACAGAAACAATCACAAAGCTGTGCCAGCATTTTGCAGTCCAAAGCAATACTTGGCTTTGTATTGCTTGATCTTCACATTCAGTTTCAAAAAGAGGTTTAGATAAATGAGACACTGCACAGCTGTGTGCATAGTCACAGATGTGCACAGTGTGGCAGTATCCGAGGCTTTCCCAAATGTGCTTTCATTCCTTTCCCCAGTTCACATGTCCAAATGCTTCCTGAGAGAAAACTAGCACCAAACATAACAGAAAATATTTTTCCCTTTCAAGTTTGACTCTCTAGATGTTACTGTTCCCCTTGAGGTCAGTACAAGGTTTTTATTTCCCTGTTCTAAGCAGAGTAGAAAGTTGTCAGTATCCTTCTGTTTTTACCCATCGTCACAGTGTTTATCTATGTGCAATCCTTGCTGTTTGAGCCTCCCTTTTCAGGCACCCAGAGAGTCATGGAAAGTATCCCTCCAAGGAACCAGAATTAGATTGGTAAATTGACCTGGGGGGGGGGGGGAATCTCGAAAGCAGGATCAGGCCTTGCTATCAGCACCACAAGTTCCTTTCAAGAGGAAGACTGGCAGACCCACAACATTGTTGGAGGCTGCATTTGGGAGTGGGGGACAGAAGAGATGGATCTGACAGTATCAAACACCAGCACTGTTCAAACAGGAGGGCAGGTTTGCACAACTGCATTGAGAAAACACAAGAATTGCTCAAATGACAGCTTAAGACAGAAGGGCAGAAATGAGAGTTAACAATCGGCATCAGTGGAGCTCTACTGGATCCTGGGAAAGCCACAGTTTTTGTCCAAGAAACTGTTTTGACTCTGGTTGGTACAGGGATTTTTATGGACTTGTGGGCAAGGTTGGCAAGACACTGTGTATGAAAACAGATTTGCCTTGGCTTGTGACAGAACAAAGTGTCTCTGCAGTCAAAAATAATGAAAACAAAGCTAACATCTTTACTGAGCATTTTCATAAGAATAGCCAAAAAATAAGAATAAACCAGTCTTAATGAGGCAGATGAAAGACCACAAAGAGAGAAAACAAGTGATCGAGGTCAGAATAACTAAGCCTTTGCAGGAGTCCTTGTGAATGCTCTGTTAAACAACATCACCACCACCAAAGCAGTCTGAGCTCAGGGCCCAAGACAGCACTGTCACAATATTAATTGTAACCCACAACCAGAGGAGACAACTAAGCTTCAAAATAAACTATTTCCAAAATATTTCTTCTGTTTTCCCTACAGGGGGATCAGTGTCAGGTGGGAACATCAGATTCAAGGAAAGGTAACCTCAAAATTAAGCTTGCAAAGCAAAGGATATAAAAGGCAGCTGCACCCTGTTGTGCAGTTGAACCATTTCAAACACAGACATGGACAACAACCTCCCCATATACACTGCTGGAAACAAGCCAGGAGAATTGCAATGATTTGCAAGTTTAACTAGTAGACAAATTATAAATATTCAAAAGTATGCATTATGTAACATTTGCCTTTATCACTTGAAGAGCTGTGATTGCCAGGGAAAGAAGACAGCAGGATTGGTGCAGTACTTGGGAGAGGTGCTGCAGAGGTATGTAAAATTTGTGTATCCATCTAAGGATGGATCTCTTACACTTCTAGATCCCAGGGGAGTTTTTCAAACATCATCTTCATTTCACACCCATTTAAGTTTACTTTAAGTCCTACCATTTCCCCTTTCCCCAAGAATTGCTACTATCCCTCCCAGAGCTACAGGCTCAGATTTGGGCTTCCCATCAGCTGGCCTTGGATTCACACTGCCTCGAATGCCTTAAACAGGGAATAGTTACTGTGTGCATTTCCCAGTATTTAATAGCTGTGCTTAAACAGCTCAAAAGAACTCCTACTAAGGAAAAAATGTATTTTTCATTAATTAGCCAATTTCTCTCATTGAAAAGAATCACACTCTTGAACTGTACAGGGTTGCTATTGATGAAGATAACTGAGGGACTCACTTGACTTTTCCCCCAAATCTTCATAATTTGGTGAAAACTCAGGCAACTTCTGTGCCAGAGATAGTATTCTCTGCTGTTTAGGAACATGTTTTCGCTCAAGATCTCCATCCAATGAAATTTGGCTTTAATCTTCCCTTTTTGATGGAACAAAAGAAAAGCTGCCAGCTCACAAACACCTAAACACACCTGCTTCAGCACAGAACAGTCACTTATCCTTCAACCTCCAGGTAGCATAAGAATTAAGCTTTCTGACTGCTTTCAAATTGGATTCGTAATTTCCCTGCAAGAAACATTGCATGTTTCTCAATACTGGATATGGCAGATAGAGTGAAGACATTTTGTAAAATTGACCAATTTTTTTTATTGGCACACAGTATAATCAGGGAGAACTTCTATTAGGTAGAGCTTTCCATGCTTTCAAAACACCTTCAGAAAAGAAATGTGTCTATCAAAAGCAGTGATAACATATGTCTGCTTTAAGCTGTGAAGTCCCTGAAAGGCTCAATGGATACAAAGGCACACAGCACCATCTGGATCCCTTTCCCCACCCACGACGTGGGGGAGCCCAGCTCTAGTTCCTTCTCCGTCTGAAGAACCATTTCCGACGTCTTGAGGGACGGGGAAGGGGGACTCCAGCGACAGGGTTTTTCAGGCCCCGAGTCTGGAGGGGAGAGGTGCCCTCCCCTGCCCCCAGCACCCACATGTCTCCATGGCAGGCACAGAGACAGCACACCGGCGTGGAGAGGAGGCAAGAGGGGGTTTATTGTTGGGAAGGGGTTTATAAGGCTTTTAGGAGGGTCAAAGGGGAACCAATCACAAGTTCAGGGTCACACAAAAGAAACCATCAGGTAAAGGGTCAACAGCCAATAGGAAGGGGTTAAACAAAGGACCAATGGGACACCTCGGGACACCTTTCCCAGGACATTCCTGCATGGGAGATAACAGTTGCTGTGGGGGGGTGTTGGGAAGAAGAAACACGTGTTTGCAAAGAGACCACAAAGAGCCATTTTAAGACATGTTTAAACAAGTTTCTCATCAGATTCACTGCTACAGCACCACCTGCTAAACACCAGAGCAATGCAAAATCTGCTCCAAGCCCAGGCAAAAGAGAGTTCTTTGTATGGCACCCAAGCTGGGTGAAGGAAGAGGAAAAGGACAACTGTGATTTTCAGGTTTAAAATATATTCCTAGCCTTTGTGTAAAGAATTCAGTCGAGAAGAGTTACAAGAGAAGAGGCTATTCATCCCAAGTTATACAAGGGGGTTAATCCATTTCAGCACTCAAGTGCATTATACAGAATAACTTCAAGGCATGAACAGTTTCACCAGGGCTACCGAGTCAACATGTGAGGGAGGGCATTCATCATGACTTAAGTTATCAAACTCAGGATCCTAAACTCCTGTAGGTTTGCTTAATTTCACTGCCAGGGTAAAGAATTAAATTAGGAGACAATAGAAACTCTGTTTTGCCTACACTACTCTTTTCTGACTGAACATTTCTCCTAGAGAGAAAACCTTAACTCTTGTTCTGTTTGAACTGAGGTGTTTTTTCCTGAGTAATTGCTTCAGTGGTCTGCAAGGTTCTCCTTGACAGAGAGTGCCCATCAGTGCCATCATAAATGCATGGACTCTCTTGGCTAGTAAAGGTGAACCCATGGCTAATGGATTTTGTTGGGAAGGTTTACTGTATTGTGTTGTGAAGAAAGTAAGAAAGACTGTTGCCCAGACCAATTCCAATTTAGCAGATGCAGCTTAGTTTTAAAAACTTATTCTAGATACCAGAAGTTTTTCATATAGTATCTTGATTGCACAGATTTCCCTTACTCAGATTAGACTGCTCGGGAAATCTCCTTGCAGTAACTCCTGGTTCAGATTTATTAAGTCTAAATAAACCATTGAGTGCATTGACTTAACCTGCATAATTGAGGGCAAAAAAAAAAGCCACACCAAATTCCCCTATTTGAATTTATTCCATAAATGCTATTTGCAAATGCAAATCTTGACTGTTTAGGAAATATCAGAATATCAAACAGACATCATGAGCTTTAAGTGGACAGATTTCTCACATTCATTATGCAGTGAAATATTCAATAATCAGCTGCATAGTCAATACATGCTACATCTTCCAGGCCAGAAATAACTGATGGCAATTATCATACCAAACTTGCTTTCAAGGGGGGCAAATTAAAAGAAAAGGAAATAAACTGAGAGATATCACATTTACTCTGCTTCCTTGCAAGAACATGCACTGGGGCAATGGAGAAAAGAAGGACGCAGCCAAGGGGTTAGAGCTGATTTTTAATAAAGAGTAAGTTTTAAGTGCAAAAAAGCCTGGAAGAAAGTGCTTACTGAGCAACAATTTGCCAGCAGATATCAGCAAGCTAAGAAGCAGCAGTACAAGCCAGAGGGGTTTCTACAAGGAGCAGCAGGAATCCCCACCAGCAGAGCTGGGGAGCTGTGCACAGATATCTCATTTTAGCCATGTCTCCAGCACTTAGTCAATGAGTAAAGACCATTTAGTTCATAAAATCGTCTGCAAAAGCTCTGTTTTCTTTCCTTCAATTGTTATATCCCCCCATAGGAGAAAAAAAAAAAAAATATGAAGTGTAGTAATCGGAAGCTGAAATTCTACCCAGAGCAGAGCTGAGCAATAGGCAAGTCCTACAGATCAATACTCCCCTGCAGGTGCCATTCCTGAGCTGTCGTGCCAGGGAGAGCAAGGATTAATCTGTGCCCAGCAAACCTGCCTGCAGAGCTGCAGACAGAGATCGTGATTAAAGTCATGACAGCTCAAAGGAAAAAAAAAAAAAAAAAAGTCACTCGGCTCCAAAATTCAGCTTTCAATGTAGCTGTTCACAATCAGGTGCTCAGCTGGGACTGTGCAGACAGGTTTTAAATAAGCTCCTTACAAAACTGAAACACTTGAACCATATTGTTTGAAACACTGAGTCTGAGGTACTAAAATAGAAGGGTACTTTTTTTTCTTTAATAAGAGACTCAAACCTGTAGGATTGAACCTTTAAATCCAGAACTGACACCTAAGGGAGACCAGCTCCCCTGCCATGTCAGAGACCAATTCTGCAGCACAGAGACCTCCCATGAGCTATCCCACTCTGTGGCAGAGCTAGTGTCTACAGGCCCCAAAGAGAGGAGGACAAAGGGGAAAAACACAGCACAAGGGTGCTGTGCAAATTGGGCCCCACAGTTTAAAAAGAATTTTATGGTACTTCAACATATCTGAAGGAAGGCAGCAAAGCAGACTCACAGAAAAAACAGCACTAAGAGGGGCTGATAGAGCATCCTCTAAGAAACAATCATTATCTAAAAGCAGCTTATTATATACTAATAGAATCTACATCACCTGTGTATGTTACTATATGTCATATGCAGTCTTTAACCAAGCACACTGAGGAAAGACAGTAGCAGCAGAAGTTAGAAAATAATATTTCCACGTGAAGGAGATTTGAATTCAATAAAGATCAGAATGCAGTAGCAGCACTCCCAGATGGAAATATTAGGGAAGAAATAGAGACTCTTGTTAGTTAGTTAGTTAGAAATAGAGAACCAAGTTAGTTTGCTCAGTCATACCTAAATTCTGGTTTCTTAAAAAATAAAATCTATCTATGGAATAATATTTCAAGATAATTTTTCCACATTGAAGTCATCTGGCCTTTATATCTATGTCTCTACAAAGAGTGAATAGCTCATATCTTACAGTATTCATATTTTGTCCTGTAGATTCAGTTACAAGAATGAGTGCTCCACACAAATCACAGTTGACAATAATTAGACCTCTTATGAACAGTTATTCTCCTGATAAATAAAAAAAGAAAAAGGTAAGATGGGAGCACTGTCCATTTGTGAAGGGAAGCAGCATCTAAGGAAAGGCTGTGTGGAACAGGCTCTGGTCAGCACCAGACTTACTGCTATTGCTACAAGAGGGTCACATAATAAAAAGACACTTAAAATATTTTTATTTATTGTGTGTCCCATAGTTCTTCGCAATTCTTAAGCACATGCACAGAGATCCCAACAAATCTCAAACTATGTGATGCCCAGCTGCATGTGTTGCCTGTAGTGCTTTGGGTTGATTGTTACAGGACTGTGGCCCTCACAGCTTGTGCACTTGTCCCCAAAACCACACAGCTGAAGAACATTTCAGTTCTTGGAGAAAGTACCATTTCTAAGGATCATTCATCTTGAAAGAGTAAGTAAATCAAATTCCACACTGAAGCAGGCTTCTGGAGAACAGGTGTGAGAAATGCAGTTAATTGCACCAAACAAGTGTTCTGCTGCACTGCTGTAATTGCTGCTTAGCCAAGTCAGTGCTGAAGTTGTCAAAAAGTCATAGAAATCAGAGTTACCTGTTATTTATTCACTAGCACCTTAGCATTTGGCACAATTCAACTCCTGAGCTTACAACCATCAGTAATAACTCAGATTTGATTTAAAACTCATTTGCACAACCAAATACATTCTGCTTAGAGGATTTTCTCCCTGATAGCTGACCCTAACACCACCACTACCCCCAGCACAGACGCAATGGCTCAGGTCTGCACAGCGTCATGTGCACATGTTTACTAGTGGCAGGACAACACTATTCAAGTTTGTCACCTTTTTATTTGCATTTCTTTAAAGAGCTGAAGCACAAAACAGCTGCTGCAAGACATTTCTGAGGCTGAGTCCCTAAAAACTCACAGTGCACTGCACTCATCAGTACCTAAACACAGAAAGCACACAGAGAATCCAGCTCTAAATGCTTTGCCACTCCAGTAGGGTAGTCTTTGTCCTCTTAGACATTCCAGATGTTAACTCCTGTGTTGTGTTTTCTTTTTTAATCTACCTTATTCAGGCTTGGATGATGGTACAAACACAACTACCTTAGAGGAAATGGTGATACAACGAAGACTTATAGTGGGATATATGAAAGTCAGAAGTCACTTCTCTTGTGCTGTAATGGAAAAGTTATACTTTTGGCTAAAACTAAGTTGTCCTTCTATTGAAAGCTATTACTTGAGGAAGGCAAAGATGATAGGAAAAAAAAACCAAAAACAAAACAGCTTCAAAATTAGCAATTTCTGTTGCAATAAAACCTTGGAAGATATAGTGAAAGCAAAAGTCTTTAGTTAAAGCAAAGGTGAAATAACTGTTTAAAAACCCAAAATTTATAGTTTCTACCAATAGAAGCAAGAAATACTGTGGGAGGGCATAAAACAGAAGGTAATTTAAAGAGTGTAATAGCTCTTATTTTGTCCGAGAAAAGATTTTTATTAGTGTTGCTATTGAGCGATTTTTAGAGGTAAGACGAAAGGAACAAATAAATCGATGTAATAATTCTGAAAGAAAAATCAAGTTTAATAAAAAGCAGCTGTAATGTATGAACAGATACAAGAAAATCCTTCAAGATGATAGCTCTGTGTCAGCTTTTGACAAAACATGGCTAGAAGATTATATATTGCATTTTACATTAGTTTCTGCTAAACGGTTACAGTGAAATTGTATTGTTCCCCCTTGTCCCTCCAGCATGACACTGTTAGATGAAAGTCCTTTTTTTTATTCTTTTTAAACTTTCCTAACCTCCTCTGCTACTTCTACTTACAAAAACAAGAAGAAAAAAAAAATGAAAAAATGCAGATTAGGGCAAGGCAAAGAAAACAACTATTCACACAGAGAAGATAGAGGACTTAATATGATGAAACACGTTAGTGTGCTACTGCTACACACAAGTCAGCAAAAACAGCTTAAGTGATACTTTTACAGGACGAAAGATAAGAATCAGCCCTCCTTACTCCACCTGTTTCCTTGCTCTCCTTTGGTCATTTGATCTATAAACTACACCTTGGGACTCCTGGTCAGGGCAACAGGGCAGGGATAAGTAGACAGAAGAGAAAAGAGAGAGGGAAGCCCATGCTGAGGCTGTATCTCAACACTATCAATTCAAAAGGCACAACAATTCACAAAGAAATTCCCAAACTCCTGTTGTTTAGATCAGGTCTGAAGACCAGTGGATTTTCACAACCTTCTTAACTGCATCCAGACCCCCATAGTATAGCCTGGAAGTTCTTCAGCCCCTGGGTCTTCATCTCAGTAGTTTTCCTCATAACTCATCTATTTATTGTATAGTAGTCAACTGCTCTGACATTCCTGATAAAGCACTTAGTTCCAGTGAGCTAAGCTTTGTGTCTCATTAGTCCCTACTTAAGAGCTTCTGGTTCTCCTTCAATAGGCTGTGCCTGCTCTTACAATTAAATCACTGACAAACATACAACCTACTTTAGTCCACTCTTAAAGTCCAGAAATAGAAATAAACACCAAGACAGACATTTTACAAATTGACAACGTACCTCTACATAAGCTCATAATATCCAGTAGAAGACACATCCCTCACCTTGCAGCAGCAGCTCAACAAGCAGCACCCTTTACCTCTCCTTATCAGAGGGGAACTTTGGAGGACCACACAACCTTAGAAAGCTCTTTACCTCTACTCAGACCCCAAACACTGTACATCTAAACCCAACCCTTTACACCCCTCCCTCCAAATCTCCTCTTCTATAATGAGCCTTGGCCACCTGTTCTATCCCACCCTCCACAAATCACAGGTGGTACCAATTTTCCAAGGCACTCATCAATTTACCTCAAGGGGTCCCAGCTGCCTCTGAGGCTGAACACAAGAGCTTCTTTGTATACATTTTATCCAGGGGTACTATATATTCCTAAAGAGTCTCATACTTGTTATCTAGTGCATTATGATTTCCCCCAGCAACAACTGCTGTCATCAACGAACGAAATAAGCTGCACTTTTAGTTGAAATCAGTAAATACTTTGGGTCCCACAAAGTTATTGTGAACTACGACAGGGCAAATCCTTCAGATTCCAATATTTCACTGGTAAGTCTGCTAAAAAAAGGATAGTAGTAAAGAAAAAAAATATAAAAAATATTTTTTGAACTAGAAAGAAAAAAAAGAAGATGTAACCAAAAGCAATGTAGCTCATCCATTTACTAAAAAAGACTCATCATGTGATAGGCAAGTACCATCCCAGAGAAATGTGAGTTGGGTCAACTAAAACCAAAACCTTCTTAGCCTGTAAAAACTAAATGATCAAGAATTCTGGTTTGTCTGGTTGATGATGAATGGTGGAAGATAGTAGATTAAATAGCACTCACATCACCCTCACTTTGATTAAAATTTTTCATGCACAAAAAGAAATAACAACTGCCCAAGCCTTTTACGTGATGTACAGGAACATGGCATAAGTCACTCATTGCAAGATGTCAGAGATGTTTCCTTTCACACTGGTTGCCTGAACACCCCAAAGCTGCTGACCAATCTGAACCAGAGTGGCAGAACCAGCACCTGACCCATGGCTGTGCACTTAACAGCATAATATAAATAATGTGAATCCTCATACCTATCATACATTGGGATAGGAAGACTTACCAATGTGCTTAAAAACAGTTTAAATTGAGCTTTTACAGCAGGTGAAGGACAGAATTCCCTTGCTCTGTTCCCTGAGTGCTTGGAATTGATATCACTTAACTTCACGAATATGAGGAATAAGAATTCATGCAATTAATAATCTGTAGACAGTATGCATTTTGGAACTCTACTATGCCTGGGGAAGTAGCTTTGGCTACTCTTGTTGAACAAGCACTACTCGGTCTGCTCTCCAGAGCAATGTGCTTGTATTGCCAGCCCAAAGAATCCAGCAATCCTAAGCCGGAAGCTTCAGAACCATGAGATTTCAATTAAACATTGCAATTTTTTACTCTTTGCCTTCTGATTCTTTTTTTTCATCTCCAAGCTTCAGTCAATACCTTCTTGCAAGTTTTTTCTTCACAAACCCAAGAGCTTAACAGAAGCTGAAATTCTCATATAATTGCCAAGAGCTGGAAACTGAGACCTTAAGCAGAACAGCAAATACTGTAACAAAGGCAGAAGTTGTGAAGTCTGAGCAATTCATATTTCCAAAACAGGCTTATGTTTAAACTTTTTGAAGTTTTTAATGATTTATGCAACAGCAACACAAGTGTCTCCAAGCTATTCTCAGGCTTATCACTCTTCCTACAGGTTTTGAGATCTCTGCTAAACATAATTGTGAATTCATATTGTGACTTCAGTGGAGCTGTGTTGATTGACACCATAAGGTGATCTCAAAGTTCACCAAAAAGAGATGCTATGTTCAGTAAAACTTCTGTTCAGAGTTAATAAGAATCTTGGAAATGCCAGTTTTTACCCATAAACCAATCTAAATACATCTGCACCTTGACCGTGCTTGTCTTGAAATATTTGAGCTTTCTTTGATAACCTCAAGTTCCAATACTTCAGAAATACTTTTCTCAGTCCTTCTGGGTTCCTTCTTTCCTGACAAGCTTTTTCCTTTGATCTCCATGTAAGAGTTTTCTCCGCCATGCTCCTTGCTCCCACGTTTTTCTGGTCTATTTCCAAGAACTGAACATTTTTAGTTCTCCCATTAGCTTTTAACTTTTGTGTATTTTGCTTTATTGGAACTGGCAACATAGTGCTATTTAAACACAGCTCCATCTGTCAGAGTCAAGTCCTGCAGGTAGGGTGTCATGTTTGATTTCATGTTATCATTTGTTGTATAGTCAGAGCTAAAGAAAAAAAAGTGTTTACTATAAAACAGTTACTTTCATAAATTCCTATGAGAGCTCTGTTACTGCTGTTGCAGGACCTACTTGTGTCCTTGTGAATACAGCCCCTTCTGCTCTGCCAGAGAGAAAATAGAAGGGATGTGCTCAGCCTGGCTTTGTTCCTTGGGTTTCCTTCCCTCTTCTGCTTTCCACATCAGCTGCACATCCTAAACATGCATGTGAATTGGTACGCCAGCATTACAGTTGATCGAAAACACTGTAGGCTTAAAAGAAGGCATTTTGGAGATGGAGTTTTCAGATTTGAAAATGAATATACTTTCATTGCCCAACTTCAGAGCTGCTGTCCAGTATGAGGTTACATCTGACACTGGAAGAAGAGATATGGTGGACTTTTATCCCAGAATGACAACAATTGTACTTCACAGTCAGAGCTTCCCAGCCAAAAGGAGACTAGATGGGAAGCAGTGCCTAATAAAAATATAATTTCCTGGAGCCTTCCTGCTGTGCATATCAAACAGATGTAGTGAAAAACAATTACTTCCTTCTCAGTCTCATAAATGGCTTACTCTTCTCAAAAAGGCATAATCTCAAAAATATGATGCTCCCTATAGTCGAAAAATATTTATTATGGCATATCTAAAAACCTTTGCAGACTATTAGAGTGCTTGTCTTCTCTTTTCACAAACAATATATACATATCACCTTTCAGGTCTCTCTGATCGAAAAAGCATTAAACATGAGATTTTAATTTTGCCTTACCTTTGACACTGCCTCAATATGAATTTTCTTCAAACATCTAGAAATGGCAATAGGAGCTTTCCTGAGTTTCTTCCTTCTCCCTTAAAAAGTTCAAATTTCATTTCAGTTTTTTCCAAACAGTAGCATTAATGTTTCTGGCCTGACATTTCTTAAGAATGGTAGACCTGCAACACTCATCCTGTACAGCCTCCCAAAGGCAGTGGTGTCCCAAGGCAGAAATCATGCCCAGCACCTCTTGTGCCCTCCCACTTGGAGAGACACCACAGTGGTGCACGATCAAGTGCTGACAGACAATCCCAATGCAATAGTGGGAGATCCAGCACTTCCCAAGGGACTGTCACATGTTTTCTCTTAGCATTAGGATGGGCTCGAGTGCCATGAGATGGGCTGTTCCCTTAGGGAGGATCTGACACTGTGGGAGTGACTGGCAGTAAAAGGGATGGTGATCCCACACAGGTTCTCTGCCAGTGGCTATGCAGAGGCAGAGCAGTTTTCCCGCCAGGAGGACCCAGCAGACCATGCTCAGAAAGGCTGAGAAAGGAAGCTGTAAGTGCAAACGTGGGCAAGTGGGATGCAGATGGAGGGCTGGGTGGGCTGAGCTGCAGCCTTGCTGCAATCCTTGCATATGGCCATGCTGGCAGCTGGCACAGGCACCTGCTTTGGGCACAGGAGCCCATCATGGCTCTCCACCTATAAAAGAAAACAGCTTGGGAAAGGCCATGTCTTAAACAATCATAGTTCCTCTGCTCAGTAAATGTGAGGCATAAATCTGAGGGCTTACACTGACATCAGCACAGCTGACCCAGAGCTAGGTTGCTATCACAAGATCTGTGCTTTTAGTGCAAATAAAGTACTGTGTCAGAGGGAGGAATCAGTTAAGCCCTCTGCTATTAGCTCTGTTGTCATTGTAAGCACTTTTCCAGGATGTGCTGCTGGAAGCAGCTATTTCAATTCATCCACGATTTTTTTCTAAAGCAGATATGACCAGATTCTCCAGTCTTGATGGAATGTAAACCAGCAAAGCAGATACAGAGTGTCCAGAGCATTAGGTACGCACACAGACTCTCATTTATGGCTGTATTGAACTGGGGGTTTGGAGAGCACTGGTGTGCTGGATACTGTTCAAACAGCACAAAGAAATTATGTCCGTGATATAAAATTAGAAGCAAAATTACAAACGGATAACTCCTATCTTCACATGTGATCAGTGCTTCTATTTAAACCTCCAGAACAGAGCAATCCAAGCTCTGAACTAAAGCCAGACATTATCACTGGCTTTGCCCAAGAAGGCTGCTGGGATTCCTGGGACTCTATTTTTAATGTAATAAATTAATCCACAGCCAGCATCCTTCTTGGTTCCTTAATGGCTGTCCTGCACACATGGAATGAGATGTGGACAGCTGGAAAGGCCTCGTCCTGCAGTGAGCAGCCTCCAGAACCACACTGGTCACAGCCTGCAGTGGTCCCATTGCCTGAGCCTGGCCTGCAGTGGTTCCTGTTTCTAAACAAAAAGAGACAACAGCAAACTCTGCGTCATGTACAGCTCATGCAATAGGTACTCAAGCTGATAGCACAACACTGGAATTAAAGAGATCTTTCATTTTATTTGCCTTCCTTGTATTTACAGCTGCAAACATCAAAGGCTGACTCATTGCACAGATCAACAAGCACATTTAAGTACCAGGATTTGCTAGAACAGCTGCTGCCTGACCAGGAGAACCATCCTTCAGGGCCATTGTCATTAACAATTCTGTAATTTATATTGATGGCAATGCAAGGAAACAAAAACAACTGTTGTTCAGGCACCAGCAATCCTCAGCTGGACAGCCTATCTCTCTCCAGGATTTGTATATATCTGCTGCAGTTTAAGGGAGGATGGAAAAATGGAAGATGAGAGGTGGAAAGCAGCTATCCGAGTAGGAGTATATCCTGCATTGGTATTGGTGGATTATAGGCATTGGTATTGGTGGATTATAGGCTACAGTAAATTACTGTTTGATGGATTTAGTTGCTAATGTAATGGTTGATGAACAAATGCATGTTGCAATGGTTTGGCCAATTCCTGCATGCTTTAAGCTGGACCATTTCTTTAATGGATCAAACGGTTCATTTTCTGCTGCTTTATAAATGGTTTGTGCACAGCCCACCCAGAAGTCCACCCGTGACAATAGCTCTCTCAGGCACTTAGTGGCCAGGTTTATACAGGTGAGAGACCAAATGGGAACTTTTCACTCTGCCTCCTTCCCACTTTACAGGAGGTGATGATGCTATCACTTGCACAGTCAGGTGTTTCCTCTCTGCTCTGCTGGCTGCAGATATGCTCAGAGCACCTGTCCCATCCTCAGGGAGAGCTGAGCAAAGGAGAACCCCAAGGCAGGCCTGGTTTGAGCACCCAGGGTCCCACCTGTGCCACAGCTACCCAGATTATGTGGGCTGTTGCCTCAGAGCACCAGCACCACTCAGGTTCTTTTCTAGCAGGTATCAGAACCTAGAGCTTACCTTATGCTTGCTTTTAAATAACATGGGTGACAAGCTGGATCAGGGTTTGTCTGCAGTGATGTGTGAGCTGACGTGCCTGATATCACTCAAGAAGGCTGTGATAGACTTGGGATTTGCCACCACATGGTCTGAGCTCCTTCACCACGGTGTGTGACGCTGTATGCAGTGCTGTAGCTACAGACTCTGACTTCTCACCAGGGGATTAATTCCTCATGAGATTTGTAGCAGCAGAGGATTTCCCTTTAAGAATTGCTTTCTGATCTTTGTCTTTACCTTGTCTTGTTTTTGTTTCTCTGTAAGTCATCTTTTCCCTTATTAGTATTTATAGTCTCTATTTCCATGCAGCGATGAGCTCCTCCTTGTATGTTTTGTCTCCTCTTTGTAGCTTTCTGCTGCTTTACCAACATGGGATTAAAATAACCAGAAAAACATTAGAATTTTTAATCTCACAGACAACTCTGGGAGAGCTTCAGATGTCCTATGATTCAGAGATAGATTCTGAACAACATAGGACTTCTTTCCGGGCTTCTGAGACAAAAGAAGCTGCAGCTCATGCACCCACTTCTCAGTTTGGAACAGACAGAGGAGAGGTACCCTAACTATAACTAATATGGATGTAAGTACGTCTGTGGAAGTAAAACTGAGTCAATTGATGTAATTCTCATTTTAGGTATGAAGCAGCCAACACAAGAGATACATGTCCTTCCTACTCCACAGTCATTTTCCTTCCAGATCCTTCTCTGTATCTAACTTGTCTGAAAATTTTCTCTACACCAAGGCAGAGGAGATTCCTTTGATGAGGAAAATGCATATTCTTTTAATCCTGCATTTTCTTCCCTTCTCATTTTCCTAAGCACACAGGAAGGTTTTTTTCCTTTGTTGTTTTTTTTTTTTTTTTCCAACCATGTCAGACTGCATAGTTGTTGGGCATAGTAGCAGTGGATTTTCATTTCTGCCCAGGGTTTTTTGTTTGTAAATTCTTTGATTTTCAGTTAAACTCCCTGCCTCAAATTTTCACATTCCCCCACAGCCTCAGCATGGAAGGAGATAGAGCACCCCCAAACAATTAGTCATTGGAAATAATAGCATGATTAAGGATGGAAAAGCTGGTTAAAATGGAGGGATGAGCTGGCTGCTTCCATGTGGAGCCTTTTCAGCAAAGTCAATACCTATGCATGTTACACCCTGCTGTCTGTGCTTCAAATGTAGGAACACTGGGTCAGAGTTAGACACAAAGTCAGAAGTGAGCCTCAGAAAGGGAACGGGGAGGAAAAAGGAAAATGTTCACTGAATGTGGGGAGCTGCTTCTTTGGTTTCCTCCTGAGATCTGTAAAGTTAGGGATAGTGCAGTAAAAATCTGTTTCCCTGCAATATCCACATTTTTAATGTTAATGAAAGTCAAAGTGATATCTCAGACCTGAAGACAATTTCCAATTGGACAGTAGTTCGGTGTCCAGCATTTTTCTAATCCTGAAGGAAAAAAATAAGGATGAGGTAGAAAAATGTGGAAGCTTTTCACAAATTATAGCAAGTATATATTCAAATGTAGTTGTCTATTCTGTACAGGAAGAAGAAAACTATGATATGACTGACATCATGTCCACAAAATAAATTAGCTGGACATTAGATCCCTCATTCTGCTCCGTGGGAATCCTCTCCCACTCCTCTTGTTACAGGGATGATTTTCTGGCTATTCATAAAAGGTGCAGCAGATGCAGAGAATTATTCCAATGCCATTTTACTGTGTAACCCACGATGACAGTGGGCTGTGCTCTGACAAGATGTAGCTTGCAATACAAAAATGTGAACCATTTCAGGAGAAAGGATGAAAAACTGAACCACCTGATGCTTTTTTCTCAAAACTGAATGTTTCTTCTTTATATTTTCTCCGAGACTCCTTCTGGAGAATTGTAAATTAAAAAACTTCAGGTGCAACAGGACTGAAGAGTAGCATGCAAAGCTTACTCACTGACTGAGTGAAACAAAGGAACAGCCTATGTTTTTACTTCTTCTGTCTGCCTTGTAGGTGTATTCTCTGTTAGCTGAATAATAGCAAGTGCAAAGTATTTGTACCCTTGCATTGAAATCTGAGATAGCTTTTTTAAGAGAGAAAATATACTATCCTGTATAGCAATAATAATTGTTATTATTTTTTTATGAGTGCTGATTGGTCCATCTCTCAGGAGAACAGAGAGATTTTTTGATTTCCTTTGAAATAAATTTCACAACTCTCAGGAGAGCAGAATCTTTCAGAATACACTAAAATTTGGGGGGAAAAAAACCACAAACCAAACAGGAAGGGACTAACAGAGAATATCTGTTGAAGAAAAAGAGAAAAGAAAAAAAAAACCACGGCTTACATAAAAAATATAATTTCTTCCATTACCAGAAAAATGTTAGCAGTATTTTAAATGCTGTGGATTTCATAACTAGTGGCATTCATAAGTGCAGCAATATTCATTTTCTACAAAAACCTCAACTTAGGCAATGATGAAAGGCTGAAAACATTTTAAGAAAGATCAATACATTGAAAGCCAAATGCATTTGGAGGAATGGCATTACTCTGTGATGTGGAGCCTAAATGTTAGTGGAGAACTCCCATTATTGCAACTGTTCACTCACATGTTTGCTTCATTAACTCTATTGAACACCCAGAAATCATACTGCCATGGGAGAAGTGCCTGGCTTAAATATTAGTACCTACCAATTTTACAAGTTAAAAATGAGATTTCTTGTCCCTCTACATCAGGGTTTATGCCCAGGAGCAGCAATGATTGTCTAGTACCAGAAAGGAAGGCGAGTTGGAGCAGAGGGACAGCAGGGCAGGGGGATGGAGGGACCTGCCTGAGCAGAAGGTGGGATGTCAAAGTGGCAGTGTAGGTCTGGGCTGCCCTGGAGGTACTAATTAGAGTCTGTTTCAGTCCCATGATCACTGGGCAAGCCCAGAGGTAAAAGGCAGGTCCAAGGTCAAGCCAGGAAGACAAGCCACTTCCAAAAGCTCTCAGGCTGTGCTACCACATGTATGCCACACACCGCTCAACACTAAGTCACTTAAAAACATGTAATCCATTATATTCAAATTTATGTTAGCTTATATTATGTTTATTATTTCAAAGGGGAATAAATTCTTAACTAAATCACACCAGAATTTCAAAGAAAAGGCAGACTTAACACCATACTTGAAGAACTGTGACTGTACTTCCTATGCACATTAGACAAGAACCACGGAGCTCCTGAATATTTGTACACATCATAGATATGTTATAAAAGAAATCCCAGATTCCTTAAGAGTCCAGTGTGATGATGTTTGCCTGGTCTGTAGGGAATCCAGGATTAATATTCTGCTGTGACATTCTCCTACTCCTCACAGCTAAGTGACTTAGAACATCATGACTGCTCTAGGAGACACCAGCCAACTTCTGAAACCTTCTGTCCTGAGAATGCTTTCCCAGAAAAAAGACTACCCAAACTTGCACAGTTTTTAAGGAAGGGTTTGCATTTTCAGATATTTTCACTTATAACAAATCAGGGGTGTTTCGAGAGGCAGCAGGAGCCACTTTTTAAGAAACTTAACAACTCAAAAGACAAAATTCTGAAGCAGCTTTAACTCCTATGCATCATAACTCACAGGCTAGATAGGCAAGACTGATGAAGAATAACAGAAAGAAATAATTATTCCTTGAGAGGAGGAAAACAGAGAGGTAAAGTGCTTGCCCAGTATAAATCTTTTGGGTAACCATCTAGTTAGCACCTTATTCAGAAGGCTATTTTAGCTTTTTAAAATGCATTCCTCTTGCTTTCCATCCCATATAACAAACACTAGACAGCTGCTTCTATTCTCATAAGCGTGAATCTTTAATTCTTCTTCTCTCATCTGGTTTAAACAGCAGAGTATGATTTTCCTGTGATAAAGTTCTAGAATTGCAATATATAAATCTGTTTGTGATTTGTAAATGTCAGTACATAAGGTACTTGGGCATTTGATTACTGACTGCCTCAAGCATATAAACTAGCTTATTAAAGCCTTAGCATTCTTGTCAGAATTAACTCGTCTTAATGCTTCTGAAAACATCTCTCCCATGCAGAAGTAATTTCCTTCAAGGTTTTTAAATATTCTTTCATTTAAGCTACTCCATTTGTCATTGTAAATGGCAGAATTTTTTTCAAAAAGACCTAGTTGACACCAAACTCACAGGGTCACATGCTCAGAGTACTTAACTCCTTTAATTTTGAGGGACAAAAATGAAACAAGTAGAAGTTTAAAAGTCTTCAAAGAAATCCCAGTCAAAGTCATACACTAGCAGTGCACACAACTTCCACATCTGTGAATATAAATAGGTATTCAGGCCAAACCTGTTAAGTAAAAAGAAAGCTCCTTCCTTCCCACCTGATAAAATTTCAAATATTCACAAAAATGTAACCAACAAATATCATCTAGTCCCTGCTGGTAAAAGAAATGATCTCTCCTCTGTAATCCATCTCTCGCTCCTCTTGTTGTTTGATGGAGCCTTCTCTCATCCTTCTTACTGAGATTCTTCTCAGTGGAATTCACCTTTGCCTTCTTGCTGCTATCACTGAATGGCTTCTTCTGCAAATCTCTTTTTGGTCCACTAAAGACAAAAGATAAATGTCATCTTCAGCTCCACAAGCTTGTAACTTAAAGCAACCTCCATGTACATTTTTTACTTTCTCTATACTCTATAGAGTGTGTATAGTCTATACATAAAAATGGCACTTCAGACACCCTGCACGGCCACAAAGAGGTGTGGCAAAGCTTCAGTGCCTCCATTGCACACAGGTACAGACACAGAGGGACAGGTAAAGCACATTCCCTATTGAGACCTGCTCTACTCCAGCTGTTCCTGTCTGTTCTGTCCTTAAACTGCTTGGAAGTGTAGAAAACACTATAAAGCTACATAGTGCAATATAATAGAGAGGTATGAAATATATTTTTAAACAGACGGCTTGATTTCTGCTTTCCTTGTCTAATCAGGACTACTTTTGCATATTAGAGTTTAATCCTATTTTTCTCAAAGCTAATTCAGTAGTAGGAAGATCAAGCAATAACTAATGAAGGTGAAAACATACTTTGAATCTAACTGATGTACTATGTCCAATAAGATAATCACTCTTGGATTCATGCAAAAATATTATAGAAAAAAATTGTATTACGAAGCTGAAAGAAACCCCCAACCCTATAACTTCCAGGAAGTTACTTATTGTTTTATTTTGTGGGTTGGGTTTTCTCTTTTTCCTGAATTTCAATTTTGAGCCACAGCAAGGCAATTCCATTTTCCCCATAATTTAGAACTGGCAGCATGACACACTTCCAGAGAAATTGTCTAAAATTCTACAATTTTTGGGATCCTCCCTGGATCCCAGAAGACAATACTAACAGTCTCTTATGTTCACTTTCAATTAAATGGAAAAGCCATAGGAATCCTACTGTTCTGCCATGGGATAGTGGAAGGCTTCCATGGTCAGTGCTGTATGCAATTAGTGAAAAGCATTACTTTGGAGTACCTTGTCAGCACCCTGAAGGGGGAATTAGATGTTCACAGCTGACACTCTGCCTAATTTTTCACAAGCTGCATGGAAAGTTTACTCCACTGAACAATGAACAAGAGTGAATTTGCATTGCACATTTTTATGCTGTTTTTATGATGAAATTAGAAGTAGGACTTGCAATGTGATGTAATATTAATGGACACGTCCATGTATATGTGTAACTGGTTTACAGAAGTGTATAATCTCTTCGAAAACAAACCACAGTAGTGTTAAAGCAATAGCTAAGGATTCAAAAGACACAGACATACCTGTCTATGTGGAGATGTGGATTTTCCACAGAAGTCTGAGGAATTAAATATCTACTGCAGATGGGTTTGATTTTTGACACTTTGTGTGCCAAAATCTGCTTCCACAAACTGTGATATCGTTAGTCTCCAGAGCCTCCTGAGCATTGCAGTGTCTCCATGGCTGCGATGGGATCTTCCTGGGTAGAGATAAAACATTCACACCTATCAGAGACCTCGATCCACTGCGACATCTGCACACTCCCACATGAAACCCCTCTAGTATCTCCCTTCCTTGGTTGTCACAGCAAAGGGCACAAGCTCAGTTTGGACAAACTAAGCAGAAGGAGGGAGTGTGAAGCTGAGCCATGAATCAGAGGTGGCTGCTATGAAAACGAATATTGAAACATTGCAAGCCAGCTGGTAAAACCAGAGATATTGCAGTTCCCTCATGGATTCAGTCAGTGCATGGTAAGGCCAAGCTTTGCTTACCCCTTCAAAGAAGGATCAGCTGCAAGTACCCAAACAAGGTATATAAATTATACAAAGGTTTTGGAAATAAAGAAAACTATCTCCAACTTACTTCTTGCACTCCCAAAGAATGTAGCACAGAGAACCACGTATTAAGTAGCTGGCTGTGTGCTAACTCTCCTGCATGGAAAATGTAAGGACAAGCATTGAATAGCTATAGAGATTTGGATTCAGTTCTAATATATGGACAGGGTTTTTTGCACCTAAAAGGAATACCGAATTCCTGTAGAATAAAAGGACAAGGGCTGAGTTTCGGTAAACTGGAATGCTTTCGGTAATGCAACACTGGCAGACTGGGCCCAGCAGACAGTCTTGCTCTATTTGCAAGGAACTGCTGATTATTTGGCTTCCCTTTTTTCTTGATGAAGCTTGGACAGCCCTAGGAAAAAACCATGCTGGGATGAAATAATCACAGAAATTTTTTTCTCTGAAATTCAGAAATTTTATTTAAAAACAAAAATATTCTCAGGTATTTTGCTTGTCTGAAAAGTAAATAAATATGATTAAAAGAAAAGAAACACATACTTTCGCACTTAAATTACTATTTGTACAATACCTACTTATGACATATTTGTCTTTAGGAAATTAAATTAATTGTTCAACCTCACCAGTGAAATTCTACACTTGTGCATCCTGCAATTATAGCAATTTTGAATTAATGATCTACTGATTCCTGATTATTAACAGTTTAATAGTTATGTGATTAGCATTTTCAATTAAGTAATACAATTCATGAAGCTGATTAAGGCAGCAGCACACTTCTCTGGGCATGAGCTGTATTTACAAGTGTGAGTTATCACCTGCAAGCCTTAAGGAGAAGTTACACATTAAGGAATTAGCCCCACATTGGTGATTTAAACCATATACTAGACTTTTCAGTGAGGACTTTTGAAAATTGCCACAGCCTTACAATATATGGATCCATAGTTATCACAGGTTGTTGTACATTAAGCACAAAAAAAAACTATAGACACAGCAGCTCAAAGAAAGGACTCATAACATGAATATAGCGGCTTAGCCAAAATTTTAAATCCCCTAAAATCCAAATAGCCTCAGGGGATTGGATCTAGTCTGCTTGTTGTATTATGGCAAACCTACAGTATTGTCTGTTCCATGTTACGTATTCTTTTCATTAAGGGATAACATACACTGTGCCTCCAACAATAAATGTGAGGAATTAATCCTTACTTCCTACGAGCTTCAGTGATTGTAACTTCTCTCTAAACATCACAGACAGTGAAATTCTCAAGAGTGAATCTCTTGTTTCAATACTGAGGACTCAGTTTTTAGAATTTCACAAATCTGTGATCCCTAATGCATGTACTATAAATTTATATATTTTCTTACTACTGTCATACCACATCAAAGCAAAGTTTTTTGTTACGTGTATGCTATGGACTTCTCCTGGGCTATGGAAAGATAATTTTATTATGTCAATCAGCCATTTTTATGGATAGCCAAAACCAGGCAAAGAAAGGAAGCTCTGCTTCCTACACTAGACAGAGACTGGTGACTAGATCATATGCTGCTTTGAAAAATCCCCCGTAGGACTTTCAGAGAGGATCTCAAATCAAATAAAGCTCATCATTAGAGGACAGGTACTTATTTTAGACTTCATCCATGATCTTTCTTTGTTTACATCAGACTTTACTTGCCCCATATTTGCACCAATGGACCAGTACAGTTGGTGTACATTCACATGAAACGACCATTTCAACATAAACACTAGGAATATTCACAGAGATATTGATCTTTGATTTAGCCCTGCCCCCCTGTGGTCCTCTTATGTAGTTTTCTTTTACTAAAAGTATGACTGCCAAGTACTTAGTAAAGTCAAGGTATTTCTTGCCACCTTCTATTCTTATTTTTAGTTTTCTCCATCCATTTGTTCTACAATTTCATCTTGGTCTACCTACCATCTTCTCTCCTTCCCATTTCTCATCCCTATTTCAAGTGTTTCTAACTATGACTACCAATTTCTAAGTAGATCCACACAAATCTTCCCACAATTTGTCTATGGTGTGTGACTGAGTCACTGCATTTTGATAAGATTCATGTTTGGTTAGCAGTGTTATCTGAGCACTACAATTCAGAGGAAATTACAATTCACAGTTATTACACTGGACTGGAACAAGAAGTAGGACAAATTCGCAAGTGTGTTTCTGTGGATTAGTTCTTCTCTCAGGATTCTCTTTCCTCCCTTGTGTATGAACAATATAAAGTAGAGCAACAGTAATCCCATTAGCCTAGGAAATTTCGAATAATACCAGCCTGTACAGTTGCAAGTCTCCCACTTAGTACATCGTGTTGTCCTGATCAGAAAAAATCCAAATGATGTTTGAAATCACAGAATAAAACAGATGGGCACACACCCCAGCCTCATGTCTTTCCTCCATGAGAGATTTTGTTTGGAAGTGAAGAGAGGAAGGCTGCAAGAATTGTTTATACCAGCACAGGGAGACATATTTGTCCAAGGGATCCACAGCTGAGGGGAGATAGGAAGTTACACTTAGATGAGAAGTATGCAAATAAACATCATTTGTCTGTCTTATATCAAGCACACAGACACATCCACCAATGAAATCCCCAGCATTTTACAGTGACGTAGATCAATTACTGACACATCTGTAAAAAAAATTATTTGCATTTGAAATTCAAGGTTATACTATGCCAAGGTTGCTTTCGTAGTGGAACTTATAGACCCTAAATCAGAATTTTAAATTACAGTGGACACCTTCAGAAGATATGGAAGGCAAATGGGACAAGGAAGCACTGTTAATAGTTAGCAACATTTTCTTTCACCCCCACATTTTCCACCTTCCAGCAGCAAGGGAATCGGCACTGTGAACTTCATTTTATCCAAGAATGGTTTTTTATCTGTGCAGAATAGATGACTAGTTAGACCAAAGTTCAACAAAGAGAGATTCTGCTGATACAACCTGGTTGTGTTCTTTTCTTCACAAACTCATCTGGCAAAATACTGTATGATCTTACTTACTCAACTCCAGTTCAGTGAAACTCCTGAAGTTCAGTATAGTTTCCCTACATTCAAAGACTGCATTCAGACTTCTCTAACCCATTTTAAAGGGTTTTGATCTCATCATCTCTGGAGACACCATTCTTGCTATATCCTAGTCATATACCAACTCTAAAAAATGGTAAAACATGTTCATCAAAGTAATTTCTTTTTCTCAGAATATGCAGAGCCTTTTTCCAGACACCAACTTGCAAATCACATTCCTGTCTTCTGTCTTGTCCTCTTGACATCAGCTCTAAAACTAAAAACCCAGATGTGAAAACGCTGCCTGTAAAGTTGGCCAGCCTCCTACTCTGATGACCAGAGGTCCTTTTTGATTGTCCTTTTTGACCAGCAACACACCCCTTTTTCCTGACACTTCTGTAGTCTCCTGTCTATGGATCTCTTTGCTGGAAGGATTCCACCTTCCTTGATTCCATTTTGCTTCTTTGTAGAAAGTTTGTGCTCTAAATCCTGTGCTCCATCTACTTCACACTGCTCTATCTCCAGTGGGCTCTTCCAGTCAAGGATCCACGGATATGCTTCTCTTCAGGGCCCGTTTCATCAGGAACATGAAATGATGGCTTGAAACAAGCAAAGAAGAAAATTTTCCCATATGAAATAGAGTATATTCCATTTCCCCAGTATACGTAATGCCCTACGTAACCCTAGAATCAGTCAGAAATAGTTATAAATAAGTACTTATGACTACAGATGCTGACTTCTGGGGATAAACTACTTAATCATGAGCTAATGACTCTCTTACAGTCAGTTATTCCAGTGCCAGACTCTGCTGGCTCAAGTTGCCCTATATGCCCTTGTGTTAATTACTTTGACTAACTGCAGAAGCAACTTATTAAATTTACTGATTGCCCTGTCTATAAACCAATATTTTACAATTCTTCCACATCCATAGCCAGAGCACTGCTCTCTTTAGCTCTGATAATTTTTCATTGGCCTTTATCGCTTTTGTACAAATTCAGTGAAATTTCCCTCTGTTTACAGGACCAGCACACCACACTAAGATTCAGTGACTGAGTTGTGCATGTTTTGTTGTAGCCCTCTCCAAGGGACAATTTTTCTTCCAACTCCAAGGTTTCAACATTTGGCAAGCAGTAAAATAGACAAATATTATACAGCTTTGATATTAAGATATATGGGACCTTATTCCATTTATGTCTTCTTCCAATGCCACTGAACTATTCCTGCAATTTGCAGAGAGGCTGTCACAGTTCAGGCATTATTAGCAGTGCCATTTTCAATTTCTTTCAAGAACAAGTTAATGTCATTATCATCACTATGTATCAGTACCCCCCTTAAGCTGTCAATTATGAGGGAAGAACACTAATGTAGAAGTCAGACGCGTCCTCAGCATTACTAATTTTAATGCCAGTGTATCTATTAGTCTGCATATGTATGAGGAAATAAATTATTTCATCTGCTTCTTCTACATTATATTTCCCATCTCCTCCCATCACTAATTTCTGAAATTTCTGCTTATTTTGGTCTTTTAAGATCACAAATTTAAATATCTTTGCTTAATGTGTCTTGAAGCAGACTAAAATTGTCACCCTTCTGCAAGTTGCATTAAACTTTGGTCTCTCAGGTCCAGAGCAGGTGACTATCTTTCTCCACTTTTAATTAGCATAATTACTTATCTCTGTGCTTCACCAGCTACTTATGGCAGAATCTAGAGCAGGCAGTGACACAGTATTGCTCCTATTACTACAGGGTAACAATGGCAAGGTTTCCCATTCATAAATGGAACAGAACTCTAATTTCTGGTGCCTCTAATGCATCATCTTCCATATGTGTAACTCCCTTTAGCTCGTCAGACACCCATCTTGAGTTAAGAGGTTGTGTGGTAGCACAGCCAAGAGTGCTCAGTAGGGGAGAATTAAGGGGTCATTAAACACCTTGGCACCAGGCTCTGGAGGGAATGCAACTTAATTAGGATAAGGACCCGAGGCTTTCTAAGGTGCAGTGGCTTCCCCAGACTGTTTTAAAGCATTTCAGTATTGCCTAAAATTCCAACCAGATGTTTTGCAGCTCAGTCCCTCCCATGCAGCACATCATACGCTTTGCAAAGGAACTTTAAGAAGGCAGCACCTGATTATACCTGAGATGACAGACCATTCCATGGTCAAGTGGGAAATTTTTAAGAGTCATTTACCTTTATTTGGAGCAAGGACTACAGAGAAGAGGCATAAAATGAGGATTTCAGACCTTTCTCTGTATGATAAAAACCATAGTGCGTTTTAAAAAGTTGTAACGTTATTTATATTGAAAATATGTATACTGTATTCCAAGCATTTGAACCATTGTAGAAGAATAAAACCAAAGAGCAGTTTACTACATTGTAGTTTTGTCACTGAGCTGCTATTTTACCAGGCATTGGAATTTGATAGTTATCCTGTATCAACATGCAGCACAGAATTTTGTGAGTCAATGATGTTTTGGAAGTAAGCCAGGCAATAAAATAATGAGGGATTTGGGTGTGAGTTAGAGATAAATGATCCAGAATATTAAAGAAAGAAAGGAAAAAAAATAAAAAAAAAAAAAAAAGAAAGAAATAAAAATAAATATAATTGACCACAACAGAGTAAAAATCACAATGTTTTAGAAATTACTGATCATTTTTCTAATACTGCATCTAGAAATATATTGAAGAACCTAAAACCAAATGGCTTTATTTTCAGAGATTCTGAGCATTCGTTCACACAGCTGGAGTGGTTTCTGTTCAGCTCAGATGCTATTTCTTTCCTTGTAAAAGAAATAATTTCCTACACTACTGTGTGTCACCTCTCACAGTGTTATGACTACAAGCAGCCAAAACCTAATGATGACACAGATTTCTGTTGGAAAAAGACAATTAGGTTTTTTTAAAAATTATGTTCCATGGTGAAAGCTCAATTTTTGCACATTTTATAAAGCTTTTCTTCTGGGAACCTGGGTCAGACTTTTCAACTTTGGAGTAGATTCAGCTTGGAAGCATTTAAAATGTTTCTCCCAAGGAACCAGAAGCTTTATGAATCCCACTGTGAACCAAAGAATTCAGGGTCAAAGTAGTGCTTGGCATTTAACACATGTAGTTTCTTTGTTACAAACTTGTGATCTTGAAAATTGCAAGCTTTCTGTTCCAAGATGGCGATATTAAGTAAAATTCAAAAATCTCAGTCCTACCAAAACTCACATTTGCAATTGTGTAGTCATGAGATCCAATTATTCAGCTGCACAGCTGCTTTTTGAAGAGGGAGGATTCACCTAAAATGAGAAGAATTACACGGCTTTTGGTTATAATCTCTTGGAGATCACAAGGAACACGTTTCATTTCACAAAATGAAATTTTTAGGATATTAATTATAAACCTTTTTTCTCATTATTCTGGATTGCAACTCTGGACTAGGCATTAAAAAAATTTTTTTTAAAAAATGTGGAAAGGAAGCTAAGACTCACAGCCAGCTTGAGACAGGAAGATCCCAAAGGACCACTGTTTCTTTATATTTCTGTAGAGCTCCTTGGGACCTTTTACTTGAATGCATAAAAATAACCATTAATATGGCATAGCAGAATTAGAGGAGTCCCAAGACACATATGTAAGCTGATTTGTAAGGAGCAGAAGATAAAGATTTGTGTCTTTTTATCTATTTTTCCTCTAAAGAGAAATTACCTTTTTTCAATCCACATTTCAGATAGTAAATTATGTGTTATGGAAATTTTTGATAAATATATATTCCTTCGTATTCCTTCCACTCAACACCACTCTGAGAACGGGGAAAGAAGAACTTTTCTTCATTTAAGTCACGAAGGATTGAGGAGTGTTAGAACCACCTATGAGAAAAAACAGAAAAACTGATACCTCTTCCCCTAATCTACCTTTCCCAAAAGAATGAAAAGCCCATATCCTAACTTCCCCTCCAGACATTTTCTAAAGATTGCTCTGCTTTACCTCCCCAAGTATTTGATCAAAACTATTTGCTCAAAAAAAGCAAAGGTTAATGACTTCCAAAACCTTCTCTTTACAAATGGATCAATAAAGCCTCCAATGGCAAAAAGCAGCTCATCTCTCATTGTCATCTCAGTATTTGCATTTTCATCCACTTACAGCAATCAGAGACACAGGGACCCTGCTGATATTGTGGACTTCCCAAGATATGTGCTAGAAGGAATAATGTGTGTGTGTGGATAGATACCTGCACACCAGAGATCACCAAAAACACAACATAAAATAATCAGCTAATACATAGTCTAAGTAGGAGAAAATAATGCCCTTTATGTAAATTTTATTAAAAAGTCCTAAGGATTAATTTCTAAAAGAGGTTTCAAACGTTATCTGTGGATTTCTCTTTTCCTGCTTCTCAGTAGTCAGCATTGATTGGCTGGGGTTTTGTATAGCATCGTGCATGCAAACGAGGTAGAGTTGTTGTTAGCACTGGAAAATCACCTGCCACTAAGCTGCACACTGTGGATGCAAATTTAACATGCTCATAAATGGAAAACTTGAGAGGGGTACAGAATGTCCCTATGGCTACAGCTCGGAATATTAATCAGTTTGAGATATATTTAGACTGGATGAGCTGGGATTAATAACATCTCAGAGATAATAGATCTTTCTTCTTTAGATAATCGATCCAGTTTTTACTTTATTACTGTTTTATAGCAGTGTGGTGGCCCATGTGAAACAAATAGGAGGTTCTGAAGTTTCCTACTGAACAGCTTTGCCCGCATTTCAAGATCTCTCTCTCATCTCAAACAGTGTTTGTGGCCCCAGATGAAAGGTGAAAGCCTGAGGGGGCAAAGGTAGTCCAGGATGGGATTTTCAAAGGCTGGATCAGGGCATCATCTCAGATTCAGAAGGCCCCTTTCTCTCCTGTACCCACCCCCGGGGTTAGAAAGCTCATCACTGACTTACCCAGGGTTGCTCTTCCTCGCCACCCCAGCAGTGCCAAATTCTTCACTGAACATCAATATGGCTTCAGCAGGAAAGGCCAAGAGGAAGGGTAACTCCAGAATCCAGTGGTTACAGTGCTCTCCTGGGAAAAGGAGATGCAGACATGAAGCATTTCTTTGCATGCAAAGGGAGATCTGCTAAACCAGGTTTCCTGATATGTACAGCTCATGCATGAGGTCACAGGGCTCCTGCCTTCTCCTCATCTTCCTTGACTGCAAAGTGCGGTCACGTACTAAGAGAAAGTCTCACGTACTGGGAGGTACAAAACACTGCAGCACTACAGCTATGCTGGCTCCTATGAATCAACCTGAACTACAGCATTTCTGCTTCAAAAGGTTGAAATCCAGCTCATCCCATATTTTATCTGCATGTTTCTCACATACCCTGGCTCTAACACTTGTCTTATCCCACAGAAAGCCAGTGCAACTCACTAAACATGAAAGCTATTCAGAAGATACATTTTGAAATAGGAGGGTGGCTTAGGAGTCTCGTGAAACCCTTCCCCAAGTCCTTTTTTCAGTCTGAGTCCAAGATTAAAAGACACCCCACTCCTGAGTGTCCATCTAGGGTCAGCCAGCTCTCTGAGCAGCTTGCTTTATTGTCCCCCCTTCATGTTTGACTCAGCATTCCTGAATCTTCTGCAGGCACCAGGATATGCATATCAGCAGTAGCTTTGCCATACCTGCGACTCATCTCTACAGGCTTTTATGTGGATGCCTCCCACTGTTTTGAGTTGAGTCAGGAGCTTAAATAACTGAAAATTTGATCCTGTAAGTCTTTTTTTCTAGCCTCAGCCCTGAAAATTTCAGTCCCCTATGCCAGGAACTATCATTATTGGTTACAAAAGGCTTACATTCAGTCCTTACTGAAGACATAAATACACGACTTCAGTTTCTGAGAAGCAATTTTGAAATAAGAGATAAATATGCCACAGCCCCTATGCATCATGGTTTCCAACTTATTTTACTGCTGACTGTCAGCATGAGATTTTATACAACCCAACCCGAAAAACGAAGTTTATCATGGAACTGCTGATAGACTCTTTGTAATGTGTTATATGTTAATGCTTTTTAAAGTCCTCACATGCAATTTAATTTTAAGAAAAGTAACAGACAAGGATGAAACCTCACCACTAATACAGTCTTTTCACAGTGAAAAGATCTTAGGGTATTTCCACATATACACATTACCCCAGGGTAATTCACCTTTCAGTGTCTAGCAAGAAAATAGCTATCTTCATTAAAAAAATTTGCCTCAAGGAACTTGACAAAAGTTGAACTATTCCATTAAAGAGATTTTAATGAGCTACCCAGTGAGATGAGGGAATTACAAGAGGATTTTATTTTTTTTTGTTCTACAACTACCGTTTTATCACAATGGAATAAATACATCTCCACGAATACATCTGTTGTTCTCCATGGTTTTGCAGTGGGGATAAATTAGACCTAATACTTCTTGTTGAAATTCTGTAGTGATGGTTACAAAAACACCTTTATGCTTTCCTCTCAACAGCAAAGACCTTGTAACTGCAAACGCTGAAAGAACCAGTGGGATTCGTCTTCAGATGCCATGTTTTGCTAGTGTTGGCAAAAACAACCCCAATGAGGAATTTCTTTCCTCATGGAAAATTTCAGCAAAAAGAAAAGCTTTGTCTAAACTTTGCATTTAGTTACAACACTTCAGTCTTTTGTCCCAGAAATATAAACGGACAAAAGTCTTATCTCAGAAATTTCAGGTAACACTCAGGATCTAGACATTCTGGTGTTAACTTCAAGCCATTAGCAATATGTTGGATATTTACTTATATATGGACTCCTTTGGATGTTTATTCTTCACCATCCCCTTACCATAGTATCCCACTGTCCAGTAGTATGTCAAGTTCTGTCACAGGTATTCCATTTCTCCAGCTTATTGTCTGTGCACCCTCTCCTCTAGAAGAAGATGGGAGCATGTGGGAATGGGCTGCTGTGGGTATTTCACAACACAATAACAAATAATTCTTACTTGACAGCTATCATACCCCACTTAAAAAAAAACAGTGGGAATCTCAGCACTCGCGTCAGTTGCAGTAAGAAAAGAAATAATATTTATTGTATTTATTATATTTAAAAATCAAGGGAGAAGAAGGAAACTTTTCTTGAATCTAAGCTAATTTTGACAGTTACAGATTTTACATACTTTTAATCCCAGATCTCCTGCTTTAACAAATCTTTTAAATAAATAAATAACTGTTACCACAGAAGTAAAAGACCACCACGTACTAATTACACACATAATTTGTGAGGAAATGGAATTGATGCGACCAGTGAAAGGCAAAACCAATATACATTATGGTATTTGTTCAGAGCAAATGTAAAAGTAGAAGCCAAAACCAAGCAAGAGTAACATTTCTCTTTGAACTCATAAATTGTTTTAATTAGAAACAAACAGGCTGACGCAGCAGAAGGTGACCACCTCAGTGAGATCAGAAAGGACTTCTTCAGGTCTCCTCAGAGAATATTTACAATTGCAAATCAGGTTGTGGAACAAGCACAAAGCAGTAAGAGTATCCTCCTCCAGTCTGAATTAAATCCAGCTCTGTGACAGTATCGAAGCTAATTTAGGTATCCTGATTTAATAACCTCTTTTACAGCAAAAACAAGAACAAAGAAGGTTTAGCTACTAATTTTTACTATGTATCTTAATATCTAACTTTCAGGTAAGTTTAGAAACAGGACAAGTGTTATTTCCTTTATTTTACTGAAGGCTACAGCACAAAAGCAATGTGCTACCCAAGGTCAGGAGGGTTGGCAGCAGAGCTGGAACAGCAGTGCCCAGCTGAGAGTTAGATTCCGTGGTCCCCTGATGCAGAAGGCAATCAGAGAACACAGGCACCTCTACCCCTTGAGAACCAGTTTGCCTGAAGAGCTGTTTGTACCTCTGAAAATACTCAATCAGCTAATCTGGGGGCCAGGAAGTGAGGAATTCAAACTGGAGAGCACATTGAAAGTTCTTATCCTGAGCACCTAAGAAGGAAAACAATAAACCTCTTTCACAGCATCTCCATTTTCCCCTGTTATATTCCTCTACAGATTCACCCTCTTCACCACTCTCCACCTCAATCAGGGTGTATATGCATTACGCAAACAAAACAATAAAACCCAAGCATGGAGATAATTTTTCATAAACTACATAAAAATAGCACTTCTTTGAGATGACACTGTGTTTCAATGTTTGGTTTCTCCACTCCCACACACATTACAGATAGCCTACAATGGCACAGGGACTCTGTGGGGTATGATTTATTGCCTTGATTTATTGAACTGAGCAATGACAGAGCTCCCGCTTGACAAGTTTTCGTTTCTTCATGGCAAGCAATTAGCCTTCATATTGCCAAAGGGCCCTTCAGCTGCCCTGTCAATGCTGTTCCAACCTAATAAAAATACATCATCTTATCATAGTAAGACATTTACATTATTCACATGCTGCTTTCCAGTAGCCTCTCATTAGCTCCAGCCTGCTTAACTTCGCTGGTTTATATGTTGCAACAAAACGAAAAATATGATGCTCAAGGAGGAAGGGAATCGCTCAGCTTCAATCCTGCCTTGCTGCTGGGTTAGAGCAAGGTCTTCTGGCACCCCCATGCCAAAGATTTTGAAGAGAGGATGTGAGGATATACACCCCAGCACACATTTTTGGCTATATATTTACTCTTTAGCCTTCACAGAGCTGCATCCTGTCATTAAGCTCCACCACAAATAACAGGCAGTGTTATAATCTGCACTTCATCACAGTCATAATCTCTCTCCTACCTCTTCCTCCTGACAGGTAGTTTACAGCTATCTGATCCTGATACCAAGCTCATCTCCTGCCAAGCTGCCACTGCTCTAGGCCAGCAAACAAAATCTTAACCACATCCCTACCTCTTCCCTAACTACCTGGGGAGAGGATAACTGTCAGGAGTTCAACATCCTTGCTAACTCTCTCAGACTGGGACCAAACCCTGCAGGCAAACAGTCCAGCTGGGAAGGAGGAGGAGCTGTGAGGGCCTGCTGTCCAAGCCACAGTGCTGCCAGGTTTATATAGAGGAAGATGGTCTCCTGAGTAATTCCATAAAATCCTGCAAAGAGAGCTCCCACTGAAGATTGTGAAATGTAAAGTGATTCAACACCTTAGCACATATCACACACAGACCTACCCAAAATAACTTTAATCCAGCCGGTGCAGCTGGAGCAATCCTGTCCAGCAGCAAGATCTTCAGCAAGGCTGTACAACAGCACCTGGGACCCCTGGTTAGGATGACAGTCAGATTTGTGAGCAAGAAAAAGCATGTGGTGAGAGTGAACAGATGAGCTGCCACAAAATATACATTCAGCTAGGCTGTCTTATAAACATTCTAGAATGATGCTACATGCTTTCAGAATTCTTTTAGCATTTCAATCCACAGATTAAGATGCTAAGGTGTTTTCTACACCTTGCAATTAATTTTGTTCCTGTTTCTGGGACAGGGAACTCTTCCACATTCATATAGGACTGGTCTGTCCATTGACTAGAAGTCTGGACTGCAAGAGAGAGAAATTAGGCAGCAAAGAATCCTTATGAAGAAAACCTATTCCTTCATCTGCAATGGATGATGAAGAAATATGAATTTTACCTTGTGGACTTCAAAGCTGTCAATGAATTGCTTAATCTACAGTGAAAAATTTCAGTCTGCCACCAGCAAGTATTAAAAAGGTGTAGGAAACCAGCACCTGGCAAAGATACTTCTACAAAAAGCTGCTTTCTTTGCAGAAGCCATCTTGCTAACTGTCCAGCAGAATATTTAGTGAGTTTATATTCAAGAAGAATCTAACTTCCATCTGGACTGCTGGAGACTTGCTGGGTTTATGCCAGATAACAGTCTAACCCTAGGTGAAAGCAAAAGGGTAAAATAGGGAATAAGGACCTCCAGATATGCGCTATTCTGTAGCTGTTCTCAGATCTTGCCTTCCCCAGGAGGCATAATGAGGGGAAAGCAAATCTCATTGCCCTCTCTTTAATCCTAACAAGAAAAGACAGTGAGGAAAAGGTGAAGCATGCTCTCAGTCTCATCAATCCCACTGGATTGCACACCTGAGAAATACAGTATGTAATATTCATGAACTGGGCATATTGCTCTCAGCATGTTCTCCACCACAAATGAGAGATAACAGATAAAAACATTGTTCTCTAAATCCCACATTCTTCCCCACAGATCCTTTGAGGATGATAAAGACACATATATCTCCTCATTCTGGTTTTCTACTTCTACCTTTATCCATGGAAGGAATGTCTCATCACCAGCCTGATGCTTACTCTTTTGCTTTATTTCAGCTTTCAGGACAAACAATTCCCTGATGTAAAACTACTGTCCAAAAGAGCAAAGCCCAGAATGGATATGGTCTTCTGTTTGCCTGTGTTTATTTTTTCTGGTATCGCCTTTGATACTAACACTGTATCTTCCTTTCAATCGGCAAAGTACCTAGAACACTTTCTACTGTGCAATCAAAAAATATTAAATACTCATAAAACATTGCTTGGGAAACATTGAGTAACAAAAACCCAGCTGTCCTACAGCCATGTATTTTGACAAAAAAAAGTAAGGGTTGATTAAATTCGTGCTGTACAGTTTAAGTGTTGCTATTCCAACTGTGAGCAACTACATACTTCATCTTGAGCTTGCCTTTCAAGGCAGTGCCTTAGGAGGGTCTTTAGTCATAGTTCCTTGCTCATTGCAGAAGTTTCCCCATGCCAGTGCTATTATGCATACAGCAACCTTGGAAACTGTGATATTGGGCTTCTAATGTTAAGGCCAAAGGCTGCAGATAAATCAGGTTGTGGTGACCCAAGGGAATCACGTATTTCTTCTAATTGCTTTTTCATTTTCAATCTGAATGTTTAGTGACAAAAGTCTACTGAAATTTCAGCATAGCAGAAGGAAGAAGGGTGAGAACAGAAAAGTAATCATTTTTTCAAGTCTCCTTAAGCCCTAAAGGAGATTCAGCGGTGAAGTCTTGAAAGTCAAAAACTAGGTCCTGCTTTTCTACCTGAGTGATCAGAAAAAAAAAAAAAAGCTAAATTTGCCTGATACTTAAATCCTAAATACAAAAATGAAAAAAGCAAAAGCTGAAAGTTGCAAGAAAACTAAAGTACATTTGTAGAGATTTTAATGACAAAAGAAAATCCTCCTTCTTTTTTTCCCTTTGACCCACTTATTATCAGTTTCATTTAAATCTTGCTGTGGGTCATGTAAGCTCTGATGACACTCCTGTAAGCAGTAGGGAGTTTTCTTGTAGGCTGAAGGCTGTATGGCAGATAAAAAGCCTTCCCCAAGATGTGGGGGCTTTTAAATCTCATTAATCCCTTTTTGTCTCTCTATTCTGCTTTTCTTTATGAGGCTTTGTTATGTTTCTAACAACTCTGGAAGCCCCATCCCTCTAACTTTTTTTTTTTTTACTGGCATTTTTCTTTCCTTTCTCTTTTCTTTTCCGAGAAGTCTCCCTTGTACTTCATTACTTCCCCATTTCATCACATCTTTCTTTTTCAATTCCCTGTGGTGGGGGGAATTCTCTGTTGTGTGTAACCCATCCCCTGACAATGTTGGCATTTCTCTTATCGAAGTACTGCAAAACTCAACACCAGAGTTGTATCAACATCCCCAAGTCTGGTTTCCTCACAGCACTTCTCATTATTGCTTAACTGTGAAGAGATGTCCTCTGAGATGACAATTCATGTACAGACAGTTGATGTCTGAAAAGCTACTTGTACTCACCCTGCCCAAGAATTTGTGCAAGGAAAGGGAAACAGGGATTTCTTCCCTGTTTTGATTATTGTTCACTAACTCTGAAACTAAAGGCTCCATTTGCAAAGATGGGGTTCAGCCAAGACATAGATGTGCTGATACAGATGCCAGCTGAGGCAACGGTGTTGCAGAAGATGATCTATTATTAGCTTTTGGCAAGCTGGCACCAAGTCCTACAAGCTGCTGAGTTAATGAGTCATGAGAACAGGATGGGAAGGAAGACATCCCTCAGGGTAAAAACTGATGTCCTTCAGGGACTGAACCAGAGATTTGAAGAGCTGATTCTCAGAGGGGCTGAGTCCAGAGGAATTGCAGTTGATCAGCATCACTTCACATTTTCCTGCAAACCGCCCACAAATGTGGATCCTTTCTATGTGGCCACTGTGAGTTACAAACTGTGTACCTCAGAAATCTTTACGAGTGCACCTTTCTCAAGCCTTCTCAAGCAAAACAGATTCATCTATGGAGTCCTTAACTACAACTCTCATTTCAGCTCACCAGTGTGTTACAGCCCTTTGTGTAACACGAGAGTCTAAGTAACAGAGATTCGGTTTCCAGCAACAAAGTAAATACTAAATCTCCCTCTTAGTTCATGTCTTACATTGAGCCAATGGTTTTATAGCATTGCCAAGCAACCATTCTGCTTTCCCTTAGTGCTCTTGGTCCTGCAGATTTCCTGCTCTTTATGCTACAGTGTTGAAACAGATTGAATTGTGCAGACAAATCAAAACTGAGGGGGTTAAAAATCCTCAATGTTTTGAACTGTTTTAGTAGTGTTTTTCAATATTTTCCTTCTTGGGTTTTTTTTTCCTGTTTAAAACTCTGCCAAAAGCAAAGAATAAAAAAGGGGGGAAAAAAAAAGGAAAAGAAAAAGAAAAGAAAAGAAAGGGAAGGGGAGGAATCACAAGCATGATCCAAAACCTAGTGGATTAGGTATTCTTGAGATGCACACTCCTCTAGCCCCTGCACTCCAGTGAGGGAGTTTCCCAAAATGTAGTAAGAAGGATTTCTGCCTTCTCCTGCATTCTCAGACACCACACAGCCCAAGAACTCTGACAGACAGAAAAAAACCCAGAATGGTACATCATAAGACCATCAAGACAGTACTTGGATTCACTTCTAATAGATTTTTCTCATCACTTTGTCACATCTAGATTAGATGTCCAGCATGTAAGAGGTTTCAGAGGCTTATACAACAAAAAAGAGATAGAACTAAAACTGCTGACTATCGTATATTCAGAACACCAACTAGAAGAGTTAAGGGAAAACTCACTTCAATAGGAACAACTCCATTATCCTCTCAGTGGACCAGTCACAGAAAGTGTATTAGAAGAGTAAAAATATGACAAATGGTAGTAACTCTCACTGGACGACATTATTTGTAGCACAAACATGATTATATTTAACAAAGAATTTTGGCATTACAGATTCCGGACCAACACTTAAGAAAAGAAACAAGATACTCTAATAATATATCACTGGATAAGAACATTTTAAAGTGTTTTTACAATTTTAGAAAGATCAGCCAAACTTGCTTGCAGCTTCTAATAAGAGAATAGCTCCTAATAAGAGAATAGTTCCTTGTGTAGTCCAAGGACCTTCAGTACAAACTGAAGTAGAGGAAATATTATACTTTTATTGTATAATTTATTAAAATAAATAAAATTATAAAATAATAAAATTATATCATCTGTTGATTCTTCTTATCTGTTAAAATGAGACGAAAAACAAGTAAAAAAAGGTCATTTTCATTTTCATTAGATGTGTCTTCACTATGATATTCTTATCACTACTCTTTTCCTAACCAATGCAAGTCAACCAAGAAGTTTTAGGAAGCAAGCCTGGGAAATAATTACCTCCTTAAATAAAATTAAAAAACCATCATCCTTTGCTTGCTGCTGGAAGGTGAGAAAGCATATAAAAAATGCACAAAGGTCCAGCTGCTCCTTTGCAGCTCAAAGCCTCCTGCTTTTTGCAGGTCATGGAAACAACACATTCATTTGTCAAATCTAAAATGTCAATGCTTTGAAGTGCCAACAGGGAAAGGAGAAGCAATACTGGGACTAAAAACAGGGTCCGTATGGACACGGTAATTTATTATTTACAAAGCAAATTTTGGGTTTTGTTCTCTGATAAGGACTTCAGCTGTGATCTTTGATGAGTCATTTTAGGACAAATCTGAAGAAAGACTTCGGTTCCAGAGTCCTGCCTGATTTCCATTTGAGCAATGCAAATCCAAATTAAAGTCTTGAGAATCATCCCACAGCTGCCACTCCACAGACTCTTCACCTTTTGCCAAAGACGAACTGCCTTTATAAAATATCATTTCCTGGAAGTGTTAAGAAACAATCTACTTCAGCTTGGTCCTCTTTAAACTACTGCCTATGGAGTTTTTGCACTGATAGATAGAAATAGTATAGAAAGTCAAGGAAAAAGGCAGTAGTCAGTTGAGAGAGCTGGCTGATGCCATTGTGTCTCCATAATCTTTAAGAAGTTGTGGAGATTGGGGGCACATTCCAGCAGACTGAAAGAAAGCTGTGGACAGGCTGGAGAGGGTCCAGAGAAGGACCACAAAGATGATCAAAGGACTGGGAAGCCTGTTGTATGAGGAAAGGCTGAGAGAACTGGGTTTATTCAGCCTTGAGAAACAAGGCTAAGGGGAGACCTTAAGACTCCATGTTCCAGTATTTAGAGGGTGACTAACAAGAGGATGAAAACTCGCTTTTAACAAGAAATCACATGGAAAAGACAAAGGGTGGTGGGTACAAGTCGATCCTGGTGAGATTCCAGTTACACACAAGAAGAAATTTTTTTACAATGAGAACAATAATCCATAGGAATAATCTCCCCAGGGTAGTGGTGGATTCTTCAAAATCGGACATTTTTAAGATTTTTCTGGACACTCTGCTGGGGCATCTTGTCTAGCCTGTGCTTTTACCAAGAAATATTTGACCAGACAACCCTTGAGGTCCCCTTCAAACCTAGTATTCTATGAATCTATGATAAACTGAGCATAACAGTGCATGCTCAGTTAGGTAAATATTACTCAGGACAAAACAGTTGAATAGAGATAAGTACATGTGACTCTAAAATTCATAAAAATACCTTGATTACCTTAATTCATGCAACAACACACTAGATTGTATAGCACAGCTAATACACACATCTGAAAACATCTTAAGGAATGTCATTAAAGAAAATCTTAAAATAGGTTTAAGAAGAAAAACATGAGAGCATCCATGCAGGGAGAAAATGAGGGGTCAGGAACTGCATTATGGGTCCCTGCACTACGAGATGCTGAATGAGTAAAGAAAGAAACTGTTGTTGCTTTATTGCCACACTCCATGCAGACGTTCATGCAAAGACAGCCACAGACTTATTGATTTTCATAGCCACAGGACAGCTTAAGGCAGTTGAGAGAACGCTTTTAGAAAGACAGAAGAAATGGGTTCAGCAGGAGAAATGGTTAAAATATGATCCTCTGGTTTTGCTCAGCTACAGTTGCCCTTTTTTTAGTTGGACCACAAGGTGTATATAAAGTATTGACATACAGAAGGAGAAGAAGACCTCAGCCTCTAAAATTGTGTTAATAGATAACTTCAAGGGGTGGAATATGAAGATTCCCACTAACAAAATCATAGATGTGAATAAGGACACAAAAAGTAAAATAATGTAGAAGAAGAAGAAAAAATACAGAAGGATAGAATATAGGCATAATAATTCATGCCTGGCCTGTAACAAACAGAAGGAATCCCATCTAAAAAGTTTAACTTCAATGGGAAAAAAACAAAGCCAACCAACTTTGAATAAAAGTTTAAAAAGGAAGAAGTGGAAAGGAAATGGCAATTTCACCTTCAGATAAAAGCTACTAAGGGAAAAAGAAAGTACAGAATGTAAAAGGGTATTTTCTTTAAAAAATATTTTACATATTTCATTTCTGGTATTTCCCTTGGGGTTTGCATATTTCAGTCACATAGTTATCCAATTAAAATGAAAGCTCTGCATTATCCTTTAGGCGAGGACAGCTGCCAGCTGCTAAGTTTTATAAAGTCTTTAATCTTGTCCATAAATATTTAACAAGAATTGGTTGGTACACAAGCCAAAGTAAAGTAAGAAATCAAAGGCATGAGCTCTGCAATAACCTCTGTATTGTCTGAATGGAGATGAACTACTTGAACAAAATTATGACTTTTCTCTTTTTATGTTAAAATTATTATTAAAATGTATTCAGGCAACTTTTCTGATCATTTTCCCATTTTTTTATCCTCATGTAATGTAGAGTAGGGAAGCGAAGAACTAAACATTTCAAAACTGAGATAAATCTCTCTGTTCCAAACTGAGTTTGCAGCACAGCAAAGTACCAATCTTTGTCACTTTATTTTATATGCTTTGTATGTTAATGAGTTGTTTCTCAAGAACAGCCTTCAATAAAGGGTTGCATCTTTTCAGGATACACTGGATATACAGAGGCTCTGTATTCAATATGTGCAGCCCCCAGTCGGGTCTTTGCAACATCAGCAGCAGCACACCCTTGCATGTGGAATGTTGTCCAAACCCCACGGCAGCAGAAGTGCAAACAGCCTCCTCATTTAGACTGACAGCAGTCTGACAGCATAAGTCAGACCCAGGAGCAAGGAGGAGTTCCTGTGATCTGCTGTGTTCCCACAGATTATGTGCACAGGAACCTACTTAGGAGGAGGGACCCCTCAAAGGGTTTGAGGAAAACAACGATGCAACAGCTCCATGCCAAACCAGGGAAAATTGGCAGCTCTTGCTTGGATACAGGATATTCCAACTGAGGGACTTGCACACTTACATTTTTAAGGCTGCATGCCTTACATAACCTGTTTTTTCCAAAAAGCAGAGGAATAGTCTTGTTGGCTACAAGGAAAGGGTATCCTTAAAAAATAATTAGCGTGGCCAATTTCTTGCCCTTTTGGTTGTCAGGTCTGTAGAAACTCAGAATTGAGAGTGAGCAGTTTCAGTCTAATAGAAAATATCCAGCAGCAAGGGCTGTTCTTAATCCTGTTGGTTTGACAGTAGCTTTTTAAACATCATACTATTTCAATGGGCAGAATATTGAAAACCGCAAGCGAAGGCTCTCCAGGCACAAGCTACTGAAGAAGAGGATCAGCCAGATGACCTAATGACTCTGTCTCTGTGACAAAAGCAGGTATCTTTGTCAGCTTTACCTAGCTCAGTGAGTGAGAGAGATGGTCTTAAATTGATTGGTTTTTACTAAGGCAGATGTAGCAGAAATAAAAGAAAGAAAAATAATTTTAATTTCCAGAAAGACTGTATGACTTATAACAACATAAAATAACTATCTGTGTCAGAACGTCATGCCTGATGTAAACAGACAGTTAGATATTGGAACTACACTCAGTAAACTAAAGATGCATATGCTATAAATTGGTTATAAGGCACCCCATGGCACTGTGCTGTGGAACAAATCACACACTAGAGGTTAATCCTTCTGCTTTCTGAATCAATAGAAATATTCTTCTCAACTTAACAGGATGGGATGAAAACACTAGAATCATCTTCACATGAGTAGCAGAGCGAATTGTGAGGGATGCTGGGCATAAAATCATATGAAAGGGGTCATTTCCATGATCTTTGTGAGTGACAAGTGCTTTTCAGAACTTTGCATTTTCAGTTTTAATCTGAAACCTGGAAATAAAAAAGCTTGACTTTTCAAAATAATTAAAACCTTGACATATTCAAAATCAGTAGTCATTAATGAAAAAATGACTCATTCTCCCATCTCTGCCATTGATGAGTCAAGAAAGCCTGGAAAATTATGGTAGGAAGAACAGGTGACTGCAAGTCTCTCTGAAGTTAATGAAAGCTGCAGGGAGCTGCAGGGAAAAGTCAAGTTATTAATATCCCTGCACCAAAATTTCACATAATTCTGAGGCAGTATTGACTTATCTTCATCAAGTAATCAAAATAAGGACTCCGAAATACATCCATGAAAAAATTGCTTCAATTAGTCTGAACACAAGCTCAAAATACAAAGTCTGTGGCACATCCCACCCAATCTGTGTTTAAAAAGCTACATGAACTTTTGAGTCCTTCACAGGACTGTGAATAATTGAACAAAGGAATTGCAAACTGCTATGGTCAAGGTGAGCAGAACTTGATAAATATTTTCATGAAAGAACTTATCCTCATAAGAAAATTTCATAGCACAGATTCATCTCTGACATGTATTAATTATAGATGAGGGAGCTCAATGCAAAGATAAACTAGGCCAGATAGGTACTATGAAAGATTCAGAAAACTTGCACTTAGCCTATCGAGCAACCCCCCTTTTGTCAAAGCAGGGCTCCTCAGGCTCACAAGCCCTTAGGGCAGAGCTAATTATAAAGTTCAGAAAGAACAGCAAGAAGTGATGAGTTTGACAATTCCTCTGATGGAGAAAACAATCCAGGGGATACCAGTGGAAGGCTGAGCATAATCAACCTGAGAGGTGAGATGTGTCAAAACTAAGGAAGGCTTAGGAAAAGTGGTGATATCTGGGTGAGAACAGCTGGGGTAAGCAGGCTGCCATCCCATTCTTTGCAATGAGGGGTGCAGGAAAGCAGTAAGTTACTTTTTTTTTTTTTCTACTCAATGGAAACTTAACTTATCTTCAACAAAAGCACAGTTTGTGTGTTGAAGGGCAGCAAAACTGAGCACGACCTTTGGGCTACGCCTCTACATCCAAATTTTTAATCCTTGATCCTGAATTAGCCGTACTGAGCAATAAAACACTATTGGATGAGGCCATGGCTACTGCCAGAAATGCTATGGGTGGATGAAAACATGCAGTTCAGCTGTAGAGACTGCTAGGGGCACTTAGCTGCTGCAAGCTGAAACATATTCTGCAACTACTATGGGACAGGGAGGAGAGGGGGAGCAGTTCACCTCCAAAGGGTTAAACTGTTCAGTGAAGCAATATAGACTGGCAAAAGAGAGAGCAGAAACCGGATTGTGTGCATCCAGACAGCAATGTGCCATCAAGAAGCTTTGGTGAGAGGCACAGACAACAACTCTCCCATTTTGGATCTCCCCAGTAGACAATACCTATAAGATGTAGTACAAGACATAAACAACTTAAAGTGCAGGACATATTGCAATTCTATTTTCACCTGATGCTACATCAGAAAAGATTGTGATTAAACTACTGAAAACTTATAAAGTATTGCCAACTGCCTCTAACTGATACTATTACTTTAACTGATTCCTTCAGCAAATAGCCAGCAATAGCCTCTATTTTCTAAGTTACTTCCCCACAACAGTAATCGAATTCTTGTTAACAATTTTCAGTCATGGAGGAAATCTGAACAAACCAATCTCTGACAAAGCACCTCTGCTCACAGCTCTGCAAGCTGAAGTATTTCTGAGAGAGAGACATATTAAGCCTTGAAATTCTTCCATTTACTATCCTCATGCCAATGAGAAAATGGAACATTTTAATTGAGTTTTGAAAGAGTGTTTGCAAACTGCTGACCTAGAAGGAAAGCTCTGCAAATCATTTGCCATAGATTTCTTACACAACTAGCGGGAAGCCTGTCATGAAGCAAAACAGCCACAGCGCACTCACAACGAGTGAGTAGTGCATAAAGATCAAGGTAAATGCTGTTCTTCTCAAGCTTCAGCCAGAGCTACATGGAGCTTTGATTCAGGAGCAAGTGAAGCATTTTGCACCACAGCATCACACACACCACTTCAGCTTTCCTTTAAAAGGGAAAAATCAGGAAAATATAAACAGATTCAGATGATCTCGTTTACAGTGCTTGCCTCTCAGCAGAGCACACAGGTAGAAACTCAAGTTGCTTAAGCAACCACCTGCCTGTTCTCTAATTTGGGGGAGCTCTATGCGAGCTATCATAAAACTTAGGCATATAGTGGATATGTTCATATAGAATCATAGAATCATAGAATCATAGAATCGATTGGGTTGGAAAAGACCTCCGAGATCATCGAGTCCAATCCTTGGTCCAAATCCAGTCCATTTACTAGATCATGGCACTCAGTGCCACGTCCAATCTGCGTTTAAAAATCTCCAGGGATGGTGAATCCACCACCTCTCTGGGCAGCCCATTCCAATGCCTGATTACTCTCTCTGTAAAGAATTTTCTTATCATTCTGATAAGAATTGATTCAGCGCAATTCAGCTCCCTTGAACAGACCAGCACAGCACACCACCAGTAGGCAGCAGAGGCTACTCTAACATGGACTTTTTGTAATAAATTATTCAGGTTGGATTCTAAAACTAGGTTTCTGACAATGAAATGTGCTCCTAAGCCCAGAGATGCTTACAGCTGCAGAGGAACACACACCACAGTTACCAGTAAGGAAAAACATGAAATGATATAAGCCGTACTCTTGCACTTCCAGACCAGGAGATTACCTTTTGGGTTATCTTAGCAGGGTGGATTGGAATACTTGATATTTTGGGCAGAGCATAGTTGTGACAAATAGTGATGCTTCCCCTCTAGTCAGCCCTGATGAGACACCTCTGGAGTACTGTGTCCAGCTCTGGATTCTCCAGGACAAGACAGACATGCACAGATGGTAGTCCAGCAAACCATCACAAAGATTACTAAGGGCTTCCAGTGCAGCAGAAGCAGCTGAAAGAGCTGGGGCTGTTCAGGCTGAGGAGGGGAAGGCTTGGGATGGTCTCATCAATGCATCTCCTGATGGGAGAAGCCAAGAAAATAGACTCGGGCTCTTTTTAGCAGCTCCCAGTGGCCAGACAAGAGGCAATGGCCACAAACTGAAATAGGGCAAATCCCATGTAAACATAAGAGAAAGCTTTTTCACTGAGAGGGTTCTCATGCTCTGGAACTCAGAGAGGTTGTAGAGAGTCCATCCTTGGGGCTATTCCAAACCTAACTGGACAGGATCCTGAGCAATCTGCTTTAGCTGACTCTGCTCTCAGGAGGGCAGTTGGACTGGATTGTTTCCTGAGTTGCCTTCAAACAGTAACCATTCTGGGATTATGTGAATTTACCATTTTGGTTAATTGTCTACATATCTTTCAGTGAGGTAATCCAACAAAATTGTGATATGTCTATGATTTCATTTAAGAAACGTATGTATGGCACCAGGCAGGATACATTTGGTGGTGTGTTTGACAGCTGCAGTCAGGGAAATGGTTTTAAAGTGTACTTTATATTGCAGTGCATTAGTGTGACTGCTCCTGCTGTCTAGGGACTATTCTTAGACAAAAATACCTGAAAATATGGATGCCATTGCTCTTTGCAAAGCAATGTGTCTATGAAAGAGTCCAGCCTCTTTGGTAATGCACAAAGAAATTGTAACTCATACTTATATATATTTTAAAGCTTCCATAATTCAAAGATGCCAGCACTTACATGTTATTGATTATACTTACAACTCCTGAGTCCTTGGACTTGTTTCTCAGAGACAAGGATCACCTTTTTTCCCCCTCTAATCCATCCATAATTGCTTATTGAAGAAGGGGTGTTTCACTCACAGGTACCCACTTGTAGTCAGTTGCTGCTTAATAGCAACTCCTTGCCTCTCTGTTTTTCTCTTAGCTCTGGTATAATCTCAACAGCAACTCTGTACTGACTAATCTTACTCACATTTAGTGTATATATGTCTCAAATAGCACAAACATTAAATTACAAAATGCCACCCTCTGTTCTGGTACTTCTCTGCCTCGGTTTCCTTTCTAAATCTGTTTGTCTCATCCATAAACTTCTTTGGATCAAGAAGCATTTCAACTAAGGCAGAAATAGGTGGACAGAAATAGGAGGAAATATGAACAACAAATCCCTCTCACTGCACACTGAAAGAAGGTCTTGACTTCTCTCCGCATGTGCATCTTCAGAAAACAGATTGTGATGATTGAACACAGGAAGATTTTGCCTCTTGGAGATAAACATGGTGAGGAGGGAATATAATCAGGCGATACTTGAATAAATATATTAAAAAACAAACTAAAATAAAACAAAGCCATGTTTTCTCTAGAAAATTCAATACCGTGACCAGCCTTCTCCATAGATATTCTCCCTGTCAGAAGTACTAAGTGCTGCTATGGTGCCATCTTAGGTGGCCAATAATGAGTGGCTGGGGTATGACTTAGTGTGGTCTCATCAGCATTCAGAAGCACTACATCATACTGCAGCAGAGATGAGACAGAATGGGGGAGGGAGAGGAAATAAAAGGAAAAAAGGATTAAGATAAATATTATTTCATAAATTACATGGTAGGTTTTCATGTTAATGGATATCCCCTTCCAGACTTCATGCTAAGTAAAGAAATTGGCATAGTATGTAGTGAAGACTAGCATGATTAGTTTTGGTGGTTACACTCTAGCAGGAATTTTGGCAGTCTTATTCCACATAGATAAGTAGACAAATCATTTATTCTGTAAACAAGCCTCCATTACAGCCAGAACAACATCTACTATTATTCTCTTCTTCCCTCTCTCTGCTCCTGAGACAACACCAGCTTTGCTTGAACAAAAATACATAGAGTGTCCACAGTCTTAACAGCACCCCAGGCCCAGGTCTAATTTTGGTGCTAATGACCACAGAGTTGCTGTACACTCCTCACTGATCTCTGCCAGAAAGCATCTATTGTCCTAGTGCAGCATTTGTTAAAAGTATTTAGCATGCCTGTTATTAAAGTTGTCCACAACTTCTACAAGACTGTAATTAGGTATGGCAATGAGGTTTTTTGGAATTTTATGAGGTTTTTAAATTATATTTATATTATATATTTGTTGGAGGATAATATGTATTTATTTTCACCCTTAAAGCCCCTCCTTTTCAACTGGGCTAAAAAATTGATAGCTTATGCCTTTGATGAAACTCCAACATTTTCAAGCAAAAATCTACCTTGCTTAGCACTGTAACCTGGACTGTCTCCAGGCACAATTCCCCCATGGAACTGTCACACCCTTTTCTCATGCTCTTATGGCATTCCCATTATCTAGAGCCTTCCCAGTCCCTCACTGACCAGCTGTGTTGGCTGCTGGGGGAGAATGGAGTCACAATCGCAGTTTCATCTCCTCAGACTCACACAGAATTTGGTAGGTGGGAGTAATAGCACCATTCCTTCTTAAGGATTTACGGCAAGTGCATGTACTGCAGAAGAAAGCAGAGAGAGGGAACTGTAATGAAGATACGGGTATAGATAAAGTTCCAGCTTGTAGTTTCACATGGTGTCACTGTGAAAAGAAAAATCACTTCCATTTAAGTCTCCTCTCTTATTAATATTGCTGGATATATCACCAAACTTCACTTTCAGACCTTGTCACTTGGCAATATACAAACAGAGCTACACCTGGTTCTAATTGATTACTTTTACCTGTTTCAGAGACCCTATCTAAAATTTTATAAGATATAATTCCAGCAGTTTGCTGTAGATCTATTCAAAGGGACCACAGATTTCTGACTCCCATTTGTATTGAAAATCAATAACTACTAGGCATTAAACAAGAGATTTGTTACTAAAATGGAAGGTCGGGAGCCCATATATGGTGGTTATATTTCTGGGTTTAGCCTTGGTGTTGTGGCTCCAAGTATATCACTTCATATTTGCCTATCTAGCTGCATTTGTAAAATGAATTATTTAATTTGCAGAAGGCTTGCAAAGGCAAGGTATCATTTACAAAGGAAGTCTGAAGTCTTCAGGTGGACAGGCAGTCTGGTGTCACCAGACTAACAGTAGGTGTCTAGTAAATTCAACAGGAAACAAGTGAAATGGGAGCTATTAGGAACAAAGTCTGGCAGAATGCAATTAGTCAAGGCCAGTTCAGTTGCCCTGATTCCCTTCCCTTTCTACACACTGAATAAGGTGAGTACTTGTAGAGAACTAAAGTAGGATGTTATAATTTAAGGCACTGGATATAGAGATAATGTTGCATGGACAACCATAAATCTGGCAATTTTCAGCCTCAAAATACTTGATTTTGCAACCTAAGCAACTGCCTTAATGAACTGCATTGTTCCAAATAAAAAGTAGACTGTTAATCTGGAACAAGCATCACTTTGAAGTGTGAAGAAATATCAATAACATCATTTCATATTTAATTTTTACGTGGTCCCAAGCTTACATTCCCACAGACAGTTTGTTAGTCATTCTATGGACACACCTGCTAATCCCACAGCCCCATGTTCTGGGGGTCTGGCTGCATTTGCCTGAATTCAGAGGGTATCACTGAATCCTAAAAGACTCCCAGCCTGTGGGTCAAACAAGCATTTACTAAGGAGATAAAATGGTTATAACAACTCTTTCTGCCCCCCACTTTCTGCCTGTGTGTCACCCCTGACTTTGCTTCTCCCCTAGAAACACCAATCTTGGCATCTACATCCTGTACCACATCCCAGCCATTAGCACCTGGAAAAAGTCCCAGAGACTTCATTTAATTCTTATTTGAACTAAACCATTCCTTTCTGTGAAAGAACAGTCTTGCTATCTAGAAAGGCAAAGAGCTCTAAACCTTACACAGGCTCTTTATTTCTTGTACGACACTCTCATCTAGGGGGAAGGCTGTGTAGGTCAGATGAGGTGCCCAGTTTCACCTGTGTAACACCCTCGCTGTCAGTGTGTTTGCACAGCTGTGACTTAGCAAATGGGTCTAATGCTGAGGAGAGACAAGTAAAGAAGTGTTTTTCTTTGTGGTATTGGCTGAGCAAACCTCGTAGGCACTCTGCTAACAGAGTGAAAAATCATCCAAAGGTGTCTCTTGTCAGGCGACTCAGCGAGTGTCATACTCTGGGTGCAGCCTTGTTGAGAAGGAAGAGGCAATTCTTACATAGATACCTTTTGATCTACAGTGCATTTTAAGGTAGAGGTATGTATCTGAAAGTGAGAACACAGAGACCAGTCAGAATAGAAAGAAATGCAGCTTCTGCTAGAATGAAACCAGCAATGGCAAAAAGGACAAGACTATGATGAAATACTTTCTTTTACAGCATGAATATCCAGCTTCAGCATATGCCCTTCACAAAGCCTTGAGGGCTGACCCAGAGCCTGCTGAAATGAACAGCAGGCTTCCACACAGAATATTGCTAGTGGCACCCTGACATGACTGCAGGTATTTATACATTTCTTGCAACAGACACAGTATTTTGTACCTACTGAAAATCAGCCACTGTCATTACCCAGCCAGTGGGAGGCCGACTGCTTTCCATTATATATGTAAAATAACTAGAGAGAGAACTAACTAGGCTGTGATCTGGCTGCTTTCACCCACCTGTTTATCCTTGTGGCAGTGCTGTATGACTGACAGCAGACAAACAACAGTGTAGGTTCCTTCTTAAGAATGAGTTTTGCCAGGCCTCTTCATTAAAATGGTACAGACTACAAAAAAATGTACGTAGGAATGTCCCTATAGCTCTCCACAACAGGTTGTACCCAGCCTTGTCTTTCGGATTTACTCTCAGATGTTAAAATAAGCATTTCAGCTTATTCTTGAGAGTCGCAGCAATCAGACAGGTATCCCTCCTGAAGCAGCAGGAATGAGTGGCAGAAAGCCTTTTTAACCTCTGTTGGCATTATATATATCCTCTCTTGAGTTAAATCTAGAAACTGAAGAAATGCCTGGAAAAGTGCAGCTGTAACCTGAGCAGACACACTGATCTTTATTTCACACAGCTGTGTCCCCAGCCCAGTCTCATCTCCCCAGAAGCGTCACCCCAGTGTCAAGGACAAAAAGATCGCTGGCGTTCCTACCTGCAATCTGCAATTTTGTGGTGCACCAAAAGCAGATATACACACAACACAGTCAGTGCATGGGAAAATGCCACTAGCTGTTAATTCAGTTAATGGCTGTATTAGTAGTTAGTGTAGAGTTTCACGTCCTAACAACTGGCATATTTTAAAATTATCTCTAGAAGTAGAGAGCTAGAACAGGATCACACCGAGAAAAAAGGTAATTTCAGCCATTAAAAAAAAAAGGGTTTGATTTTTAAAAGTAGATTCAACACTAAAATGAAATTAAATAAATTTTCCACAACTTTGAACGTGATATTTGCAAAAACGTACTAGTGTATGTGGGTTTTTCCACATGAAGCAGTTGATATGTCCCAAGATTTTCATGCCAATAGAGACAGCATTTCATATGTCATTTCAGTGCCTTCATTTTGGGGTTTTTAGCTCATGGCACATTAATGAAACTTTTCAAGGCAAGTAAGTACTGGTGTCAGATGAACACATCAATCAAAGCACCAACTAGCTCCTTTCTTTGGAAAGCACAAGTCGTGTTTTTTTATGTAAGAAGTGAGCTACACAAAAATGACTATTAGTTGCCTGCCCCACTCTAACAAAATGTTTGATTTCTTACAAAAAATATTTGAAATTATGACAACTCACTATCTATGATGAGGTACTGTTGCAGGATAGTCCCACCCTGACCAGACCCAAGATCCAACCAAGCTATCATGCAAGATCAACTGCTGGACCCAGGGTGTTGTCTTGGGTGTTAGCTATGCTAAAACCATCCTGGTTCATCAAACTTTGAATACACACCCTGCTTTTTGAAGTCTGATTTGACATATAAGCTGATAGCTGGCCTGTAAAGGTGTGACTAGCAGTCAGTTGCTTTATACTATAAAAAGTCTGGTCCCCTCTCATGGAGTCAGGTTCTTCTGACATAACCCTTTTTGGGGTTTGGCTCGGGATGCCCTCCAAGGTTACTCCTCGAGGTTCAGAGAAAGAGATCTCCCCATGAGCGTTGGTATGGGTGAGTTACATTAGATCTCTACTTAATAATTATTTCTTTTTGCCAGCTTTAATATAACTGCTTTGATAATTTCTTTGTTACAGTGTACTATACTACTTTATGCTATATTATACTCTACTAGTAGATTTTTAGTGTTTATATTGTTTTAGTGTTTATGTTGTGTAGTAAATAGTTATGATTAAGGTTTTTTGTCTGATCATTTGTATAAAATAAATCATTCATTTTATATGAATATTCTCATTTTGCCATCATTAAAATCTGCGAGACAAAGTGGTGTAATACCTCTACAATTCCTTTGAATTTAAACCATTAACACAGTCCGAGGCTAAGATAGGATTCAGCCACACTTAAACCCTTCCCTGAGAAGGAGTTTAGAAAGCAAGGGAGTCCTTCCTGCACCTTGAGACTCCCCAGCAAGGCTTTGCTTTCTAAAACTTTGTCCAAGCCTTCCACTCTCTCGTGCCAGGTACCTAAAGGATGATGGCACAGTAAGAGGTGCACTCTGCCATCTCTCGCACTGAGGTACAACGGGAGCTTTCTGACTCCTAAGTCTGCAGGGGTACTCGTGCTGCCTCTGCAGTCCCTTTAGGGTCTGTGTACTTCCAACTTTTTAAGCAAAAATTACTCCTTGTAATTTTGTAGGACAAACCTAAAAGGGGATCAACAGACTACCTGTTTGAGAAATTGTCTTTTTTCATATTTAAGAAGCAATTCAATATAAATATGAAGCCAGAGGAGGCTGTTTTTATTTACAATGTCCTAGTTAAGGCTGGTTTCTATGGCAGCACAAAAAGAAGGGTGTTGTTTCTTCCCATACACACCCCTCTAGAAGAACTATTAAACTACTGAATTTAGGAAGATTTATTTAGCTTATTAAAAGAATTTTTCTTCTTTGATGATATGCAAATAGTGATAAAAGATCAGCTACTTATCAGCATATCCTTCTATGTGTCTGCAACTGCATTTTCTTATTGCTGTTCTGTGTTTCAAAAGAGGTGTTTAGAAATATAGCAAGGACATTTGATTATTTAGCATCAGCTGAGGTCAGAAAATCACTCTGAATAATGATATTAAACTGAGGAGAGTCACAAAATTAATTATAATTTATGTCAGATCTTCAGAAGCAGATAGCTCTAGGTTCATAAGAATGACATTAGGGTTTGGATAAACAGCTATATAGCTGAAGATAATTTCTCCTATTAAAAGTATATGCATTTACAATTTCTATTTTTGTATCTGATAGCAAAAGCTATAATCACCAAGTCACTGTGCAGATAAGGAAAATTCTGTTCTAACATGTCTAGGTTAGGTAAAAAGTTGCAGACAAAAGAAACAGGAGTCTACTTTAATTGAACACCTTACAGCCACACATTAGTAGGCAAGTTCAAAGACTCAAATACTGTGATCTTTCTACACTGCCTGCGGAAGACTAATATACTCTCAAATGGCACAGTGGTAAAACAAGACATACAGCCTGGCATTCAGCAGTGGTGAACAACTATAAGGGCAGATTTTGGATATCTGCTCAGGATTATTTAGACAGTTAGGCACTCTGAGACTGATCTTATTTCCACTGAAGTCAGTAATTACGCTTCCATTCACATCCATGGTAAAGATTTGACACTTTGACTAAATAGTTTCCCTGTTCCTTGATAAGTCTTTTACAACAAAATATGTCAAGCTGCACAGCTTCCCAGCACCAGAGGTATGTGTATATATAATCAACATCTGGTCAAATTTGTGCTCAGTCCAAACCACTACTGTGTCCATATTGTGTGGACACAATTTTGGTTTAAATCTGCATGATTCCTTTATGTATATTGAAAGAAAACAGTGGAAAAAGCTGGATGCCTCATGTCCCTTGGCACAAGTCCAACTGCATTGATATCCAGTGTTGATAGGACGGATATGCTACACTTAAGAGGTCTGTTGCCACATATCCCACTTGCTCTTGCAGCAGTGGCTGAGTCAAGAAGACTTATCATCTCCTGGGTCTTTCCTGGTATCCTTTTGCTTGCATATGAGCAAATTTTACAAGACTCCTGCACTTCAAGCAATGCTATAGGCAACAATCCACATACACATCATATGCACAGCTCTAGTTCTTACCTTCCTCTCAGGTGTTTGTATGGCAGATTCCCTTCAATTCATGAGAGGCAGCTTTGATGCAGTGAAGATTACCTCGGCAGATCCATCCCATGCTTTGCAGGACCTCTTCCATCTTCTCTGCAGCACCACTACCTTCTGGAACATAGCAAGCAAATAAAGGACATAAAATTTATTGTTTTTAGAAGGATTCAGTCACAGAAAATCATTGGCATTAGCATGGTCCCAACTCAAATAACACTCTTTTATGGAATTTGCACCCTATATTCATAGTTCTTTGCTAACCTGGCCTTATAATCTTCAATTCTGATGCCACAAATACTTACACAGATAAGCAGTTTTTGGGATAACCCAAAATCCCACCTATGGAACACAGTTCAGCAATCTATATAACTATAAAAAATGCTGCTTAATTTGGAGCACTGCTTTTATCACACTGCTGTACTAAACACTTAACATTACTATTCCAGGATGACATACTGTTGAAATGTGCTCTGAGAAACTCTAGTGTACAAACAGTTTTGCTGCACTGTCCTGTGAAGCCTTTCAGTTCTGCAACTGCTTCAGTGCAAGGCTCTGAAAGCACAAAGAAGAGTGGCACCTCACTCCCATTGACTGCACTGAGAATTACACTTCATTCCTTTACAAATCGTCCTCTTTCCTCTCCCAGATGGAAACTTTCCAGTTTCTACTGGAGGAAGAAGAAAAAAAAAAAGAGATTAAAAAGGCAGCAAAGTGTATGGTGATTGCCTTTTTCCCTATCTAGTGAACATTGTCCCAGTGATGTTCTCCTCAAGTCAGATAAAACTGAATAATATATTTTAATATCACTGAAGGCTAAGTTTGACCTTTAAATATTAATATTTAAATATTAATGAAATAGCAGGAGAAAGCAGACTGACAGGTGTAATACAAGTCAGACAAAATAGCACAGTAAAATTATCTCATGCATTGAAATTCTCATTAGTGATAATGAGAAATGCACCTATAATCCATGATCTGAAAATGTACTCCAGGAAATCCTAGTAGAATAGATGATCAGAAAATTTTGCTTAGAGTAATTATTCTTATTTTATAACTTTGAGGGAAATTTTTTAAGAGAGGAAAAGTCAGACACCTCCACTTACGCATGGACTTTTTTCTTTAAATTGCACTCTACTGGATCTGTTTCCTAAAATATTTTACCCAAGGGCCTATTTCCATTCCAACATATAGGAAAATCCTAATCTTTATACAATTCTTCACATTACCTCACTAGTCTGTTCTTTATTTATCAAAGTACATCTCTCAAACACACCCAGAGTACTGTTTATACCACTAGAGCTGTCTGAGAATAGCAGAAAATTACATGCTGAAATTATAAACATTTTCTCATTAAGTTGAATATAATGAGAGACAGAACTCTGAAGTAGGATCAGTTCTTCATTCTGCACCTTCAGTGTAACAAAAAGGCAAAATCAGAGAAGTCAGGTAGAGACACTGGGAATTTTCAAATCATTCACACTTAAAATCATGTGTGCAAATCTACAAGATGGTTTTGAGAACAAAACTCAAAGAATCTGCCTTAAAACCAATAAAAACACACATAATGAAGGAAAGCTTAAGAGATTCACAGCTGCTGCCTCACAGATCTGTGTGTCTGCTAAAGCTGTGCTGTTTAGTGGAAAGATAATATGATGTTGGAAATTATGTAATTAAAAAATTATTTATAATTGGTTTGTTTATCCTTTTTAAAGATAGTTAACTACTGAGAAGGTGTAAAGTTGTAAAAGGTATAAATGTGTAGAAGTGCATGGTGGAGGTGATGTTTAACTTCCCTGGAAGTAAATATTCTACAGTAAAATCGGGCTGGCTAGGGAATTTAATTTGCTATATCCCCCAGTGTCTCTCAGCATCACCTCCAGGGCCAGGCTTATTCAATGCTTTGTCTTCTGTCAAAAAAAAACAGAGTAACACCAATTCTGTGGCACAGCATAAATGACTTTATTTTTGCAGATAAATTCTTATCCCAAGCAATCAGACTCTGGAGGAAGTCTTACAGTAACCAAGAAATAGCAGTACAACATCAGCCAGTGTCATAGTACTGCAAGATCATGAACGTAGAATAAAACTGAAAATGGTGTTTTCAAAGGGCATGTCTGTTCTGAGGAGGCCAAAATCTGTGTGTGTTCTAACTTTGAGCTGCCACCACAGAAAGTGTTATTTTAAATAGCACCACACCACCTACTTTGCACTTCCTGAGCTCCCAACGCAGCCCTTGCAATACTTACACCCCAGCACTCACCTGCCCTGTGCGCATTTCTTTGGCTCAACATACAGTCCTGCCAGCTCTTTACTCTCCCTAATGATTTCTCCTGATTTTATTGTGCCAGAATCCTGTAAATAGCTCATAACAGGACATGACAGGGCCCTGAGAAAACACAAGCACACCTTTGAGGATACACAACATATGGATGGTGGTGACTGAAACACAGCATGTTCTTGGATGTGAGATATTGCATTTTGGAATCATCAAAGGACTGTCCCACTGCTTTGGTCAGGGTCAATGAGGGAATGCTCTTTCAGAAGAGCATAATCAGAGGACTCCAAGGTGTAGCAAAACCAAATCTTTTTGTTGAAGTTGGCTATCACTTTATTTTAATGAAGGTTTAGTTCTAGGGCACTTGGAATAGCATTTTTAGAACTGTAATTTTGCTCTACATTTTGTATCTGGACAGAAGACATTTTTTGAATGCTTATGTTTGCTGGGATGTTAAATCTTAGAGCCTAAGAAGTCACACAGAATTCTGTTTCATTCATCAAAATCCACTGCCCATTTGCAATATATATATATATATATAAAATATATGTATATATCTATATATGTTATACTCCAGGTCTCCAAGTGAATCCTTGCCTTATTTTTCTTGAAATGTACAAATCCCAGGTCAGGATCTCAGGAATTTTTTCTTTTTTTTTTTTTTTTTTTCATTTTGCCATCTAAATTGGTTACGCATCTCTTGGTTTTCTTGCCTTCTTTTGTGAAATTACATGACTACAGATTAATGCCATTCAAGGTTGAAGTAATTCAGGCTTCATTTGAAACCCTAAATTGTCCTTTTACACACTGTAGAGCGAGTACATTTGCTCTCAGCCCAGAGCTTACGTATACTGATTTGCTGGCTCCTTTGCTTTTGATTATCTTCATTCCTCACAGACATGGATGGGAAGGTGAAAGCACGCTATTAATACAAAGGATGGAAATTATATAGAAGCAATGTCATTCTGAGACTAAAACAAAATAAAAATCCTTTCCATTTCATCAACCTTAGAAAAAGTTTTTTTTTCACTCCATACCCTCCAGAAGAGCAATGAGGGCATGGGCACAAAAGCTGCTGCAAAGTAAGCTGAAACCAGAATTCCCTCATGTTTTGTGCAGAGAGGGCTGAGGGTGGACAGGTTCTCTGAGAGGCCAAGGGCTTAACAGGAGGACACGGGAACTGGTCCAGGCCAGACTCTCTCTGACAGTAACCAGGAGCTTTGATTCCCTACATACCCCGGATCTAGGTCAAGGACTGATTATTGTCATGGATCAGAAGCATAATGGTTACTGAACTCTGTGCAAAAGGGTATGAAGAAGCCTCTAGGGAAGTAGAGCATTTCAACTCAAGCGGGTAATGCTTATAAACCTATAAACCCAGATAAACATCCAGCATGATTTCCAAAACTGCACTGAAGGACTGCTCTGTACTCCCAACAGTCCATGAAGAGAGACAGACACCGCTGTGACATTTGGACTGCTTCTTGAAGGGAGTGCTTTAATGTAGGACCTCTGTCACCGTCCAGAGTCAGATGGCAGGAGTGCAAACATTTATTTCAATCATGTAGAATGTCTTTGGCAGAGGTGGAAGCTCTGCATGTAATCTCTGAGTTCCAGTCCCATAACTGACACTGAAATAATTCAGTTATATTACTAATGTTGTTTCTTTACACCTACCAATTTACATGAGAATGTTTTAAGCTGTCAGAGAATGGGGGAGTGCAGAAACTAGACTGTATACCGTGGCTGAACACTGTTTCAATCACCAAATGCTTTCTTCTTTCACTAATGCATATCCTTAACAAGGCTGTGTTAATTCCAATATCTGATGTGCTGTTGCGTGCTTGATAAATGACCTGTGTTTTACCATTATGTAAGTAAAGATGGAACATCTCTCTTTGAACGACTCAATGATTTAACAGTTATTAATGAGACATTATGTCTTCAAACATTTCTGCCAAATGATTAAGATAAATGTTGGACATAGCTTTTAGAGGCCCGTAGAGTGATGCTGCATAGCAACTGAAAGGTCATACACACAGCTAAGGTAAACTGTTTCTGATATTCTGTGAAACTGAGAAAATAACAAACTTTGGTAAATACGTTAAGGGTCATTCATATGTCAAGCAGTTTTTGCCACACCAAGGAGTTTTTAACTCTCAGTGTATCCATATTCCAAGCCTATATCCAGATACTCCTTAGCATGTACACAACTCTCACCTGCAGAATCCTGGCACACCAGTCCATAAGACATTTGCCTTCTAGATGGGAACAGCTCTTCTTCCTGCATGCCAAGTTAAAAATAGAGTTCTTCTGTGAGAACCAGTCATCTGCAGGATGACTCCAGGATGCATGAATGCTCAGGAAAACAGTGCCAAGACATTGAGTAACATGCATCAAATTGAACATGGTGAGCTGCAGAAGAAAGGTTAAGGACCTTTACACAAAAATATGTCACGGAGGTCTATTATTACTAACTTGAAAAACCAAAAAACTTTCCCTTAAAATACTGACAAATATGAGTGAGAATGTAGCTGGACCTTTGGAACAACTTATTATTTTTCCTCTTTTCTTGGTTCTGCGATAAGCTCAGGTAGCAATCAGAATACTTAATAAACAGCAGCTAGCTTCTATATCTGCCCATCTAATTCAGCACGGCCTAAAAGAATGTTTTCATTTTACTATTGTTAATATTGTTGGCCACTGAGGGGTTATTTATGACAATCCGAAATGTTTGTAAGGTACAAAGCAAGTATTTGCCCCAGTAGTAGATGAAGGATTAGTCCAAACAATGTAAAAGCCTGATGTGGTTATGAATATAATGTAATGTAACGTGTGCTCTTGGTCTCTGTACACTTGCCATTCCCCTGCACCTTACTGCAGTTTAAGGAAAGGAGTGGTAACACTGAGAGGCAGCTCTGGGAGTCTGAAGACCATGATGACTACGGAGATACAAGATAATTAGTTTGTTAGAATTAAATCTATCACTGGTTCTAATAAATAATTGAAGGCAGATCATGGTTTTCCTAAGCTCTGTTTGAGTTGCACTGTGTCAGTAAGGACAAAGACTCCATTTAAGACACTCTTGTGCTCTCCTGTGTCAGTTTCTTGTGCTTACTCTACAGAAAAACACAAAGAAAGGATGGAAGGTTTTGTTCATGCTTGCAACCAACAGCTCAAAAGAAACTGCTGCCTAATACTGACATGCAGCAATTAGTTCTTTAGCAGGAATAAGCAACCACACATTAGTGCAGTGATATCCCAATGGGTTATAAGCCAATGTGATGCTGCCTTTAATCAGGTTAATAACAGACCAAAAAGCACCACAGCCAGTCAAAACCATCTTGGTCACCTGCAGAGCAGCTGAGCAGTCCAAGAATGGTGACAAATAAATTAAGGGACACACTAACAGAGAGACAGAGTGGATCACACAGTTTCTGGATTACTATATTTTTACTGATTAAACATACATGAATGAACAGTGGGTTGTTTCTAAGCCAGTTTTCTGTGAAATAGCCTGCCTTCAGATGAAGGACACAGTCTCAAGTGGGCTGGCTAGTCACTGACTTCCCCTGTGTGTTACCAGGAAACAGAGAACTGTAGTTCAGGTATGTTGAAACAGCCAGGTAAGAAAACTGCACTAAGGCCAATGTGAAGACTTGGAAAATCACAACTCCCTGGGTTTATATGATTGTTCAAGATCTGACACCTGAAAGAAAAGCCTCTGGAAGATACCAGAGGGGTCGAGTAACGACTTTCTGTTCCAACGGGACAAGAAATGTGGCCCTTCCCTCACTTCATTTTAAATTTTTGCTTATTTTGAGGAAAAGGAACAGAAATTGATAGATTTTAACTGTGATCCATTAAGAAAGACTGCCACCTCCTGGTTTCTTCAACGACAGTTTTCCTCGGGATAAAAAAGGGTTTAGTTAAATCTCACGGTTCATCATAAAGTCATGCTTGCTCTGAACCTGTAAGGGAAAATGTCACAGTTAATAAAGGACAGGCAAGGGAAACTTGGAAAGGCTAATGCATTACAGCTACACAATATAGGTTAAGCCAACATGTGCAATAATTATAACTATCACATCTTGACACAGTTTATAAAGGCTTGAACTGTAAAAGCTCAGCCCAATAACACAAGCTATTGAGCATTCTCTTCTGGAGTGCTGACTCTCCAAGCTTCCACTGATTTTCCATCAAAAAACCTAACATTACATAATAGACTAAGAATCAACCATTCTCATTCTCAGGAATATTAAATCTCCTTTAAATGGCAGTCTGAAAGGGTCTTAAGAGCAAAAATAATTTACACTGATCTTAAGGACATGCAGAATTATGTAAAGCAGAAGAGTAGTGTAAAACTATGGATGTAGGAGCATACTAATAATATTGGGCAGGGGAGGGGTGAGCCACCCAAAGGAAAATGTGAGAATGAACCCATTAGATATTTTCTTGAAAGTATTCAAGAATGGGCTAAAATATCAGTCAGCCAGAGATACCACAGATTATTTGACATGTTCTGTGTTCACTGTTTAGTTTACTCCTCTGTCCAGGTTGATGAGAATTTTATCCCATAAGATGTGTACTTTGTAATAAAATTGTATTTTACTATTGCTTGTATGTTTAAATTTTGGTGGTTAAGAGTAATACACTTTTGTTTAATATTAAAATAGTGCCCAGAGCTCCCTGACACACACAGGCCTTCTCTGTTCCAGGTTCCATACAAACATATTTTTTTAAAATAGTTCTTGCTTTAAGGCCTTGCTGTCTAAACACAAACAGGCAGTGAGAGTAAGGGAGTATTGTTATCTTCATGTTACTGAAGAAGATATTCTCACTGTCTGGGTGAGATAAATGAAATTAGAATGACCACCTAAGGTAATATGAGCATCTACAACACAGCAAGGCATTGAGTTCTGTCTCCCAAGTTCCCTACAGATGTCTTCAATGAAACCAGCATTTAAAGCATGAATGTCACTTTGAACATGGGCATGCTGTCTCTATCAGTAAAATCAGGGGCTTGAGCTAAAGGAGTTTAATATTTAAGATATCTACTCCCAATCCATAATCAGAAGAATGCCATTTAATTAATGCTTTGTTTAATTCAAGATTTTCAACTTCTTCTTCCTTGAAGGAAGAACTTGTACTGTTTAGAGTAAAGGTAAAGGGAATTTCAAACTGTTACATGAAGAAAGTATTACTCTTCAGCACAAAAAGGTTTACATATTTTAGGAAGAAATGTAACAATTCAACTACGTGATGGTATCTGAAGTTTTTCACAATAGTTACCGTTGCATCCTTCTATAAGCTTTTAGACTTCTAGGTAAATATATGAAAATGAATGAGACTGAAGAAAACTCAGAAAAATAAGTCACTGTTCTCCATCATCTTTTTCACCTACTGTATAAGAAACATAGGGCTACCATTCAAGGAAGTAAAATCTGATTTCAAATTTCAGAAACTACTTTAAAGTATCAATTAAAAAATGATAACTGGCATGAGATAATTTATTTAAAAATATTCAACAAGGTGGAGAAAATTTTGCAGTGAACACTGTTTCAGGATAGGTAAATGAAGGAACACATGTAATGGACAACTTAAAAAACAAAAAGGTAAACCTCAATCCTTCATTCTTTTTCCTTTTCAACTAATGGCATTTGTGTGTTGGAGCTCTCTCACAGCGAGGGTGACATCTTGTGTTCATTCTATCCACAAATTGCCACTGATCAATCTCCATCCAGCTGCCATGCTCCCAGAACATCCCTCTCCTTCAAATTTCATCTTCAAAAGAATTACAAAGAATTTTAGCTGCCCCTATGTATTTCACTTACTGCCTCAGATATCATAATCTCTTTTAGTTTAACTGTGACTTTATATTATTTGAACAGAGCTATTTTAAATGAAGATCTGTAAATGATAAAGCAATATAAGAGACACACTCCTTCTGAATAGGTAGCAGTAATATTTTTACTAGGATTCTTTAAATTCATGAGGGCACTGTAAAAAGAATGTCTTTTATGTCTGAGAAAATTATTATTTTAAAGATTATGAACCTGTCAGTCTGTAAATTATAAACTAGTTGCTACACCCGCAGTTTGATTAATATGCTAATAAATCACTTGATCCTATTTGTAGCCCTTGCAGCATTTTGAAAAACCTTCACTAAGTTTTCTAAAAATGGGAAAATATTAAAAAATAGATCTTTGTATGTAAAGAAAGAATATTGTGAATATTGTGAATACACATGCTGTCTTAATAAGAGTGGTTGTATCTTACTGTCATGTGAGAACAAGATGTTTATCAACACTTACTAAGGATGGTGGAACAGTGGAAACAAACAACTGTAAACAGTATCCTAAAACAGAACAGAAAATGTTTGATTATTATTTCATCTGATTCAGAAAAGCAGCTTCTGAGTACCCCAAAAATATTTTGTAAGTTTAAATACAAATGTCAGAAATAACTTGTAAATAAAATAAAATAAAATAAAATAAAATAAAATAGAATCAAATCTCAACTATTCAGCTGTGTGTCCTGCATACTTTTACACTACATTTATCCTCATGGTACCCTTCTGCCTGGTACATTACAAACCGCTCTTGTATTATGTATTTTCTGTACTTTCGTTGTCTCTGTGAGGATAAAAATGTGCATAGCATCCTATTTTCCAAGAAAATTTTTTTGTTTGCAGTGTACAGGTGTTAAATATAAAGTTATTGTCTATCTATCCTGGAAATAGCAAAGTTTTCTTAAGGAAAAAGAGTTACACAATTATAACAGAAAGTCCCACAGAAACAACTGTGACATACAAAAGGGGATCCTTCCCTCTGCTCAGCACCGAGCTGAATAAGACATCTCTGGACCTCTGTGTCCAGCTCTGTGTCCCCAGCACAAGGACAGGGACATTCTGGAGTGACTTCAGCAAATGGTCAGGAAGGTGATAAAGGGATTGGAGCACCTGGCATACAAGGTGAGGCTGAGAGAGCTGGGACTGTTCAGCCTGGAGAAGGCTCAATGTGTATCAACACCTGATGGGAGGGAGTAAAGAAGATGGAATCTTCTATGGAGTCTCCATCCTTGGAAACACTCAAAATTGGAGCTGGACAAGGTCCTGAGTAACCTGCTCTAGCTGACCTTGCTCAAGCAGGGGAGTTGGATCAGGAAATCTCCAGAGGTGCCTTGTAATTTCAACCATTCTGTGATTCTACAATTGCAACTTTCTTCTTCATTTCTGAGAGATTTAACAAATATTTTAGATAAAGTAGGCCCTAGTGTTGGTGTATTTTGGAGATGAGGATCAAAACATTGACCTTTGCACAAATTTCAGTGGCAAGAAAAAGTATAATCCCTCTTACTGCATGGAAGAACTACAGTATTTTATAGTAGGTGGCATTTCCTAGACTTTTCCCCTCTATCTGTGTAAAAGAGAAGATCATGAATTAGAACAATTGCAATGGTTGCAGTTCCAGTTGCAAAATATGGGCTGAAGAAGAAATATCCTAAAAAAAAGTCATAAATGTGATTTGAATCCACCTGTATTGCCATGTTCACACAGCGCTGATGATGTCACTTCAAACTGAGACAATACTTACATATGGCACAAGGGAGACATTATTTAAAAGCAGTATTAAACAAAACCCCTAAAAAAAGGTGATTATGATAGCCCAGCTTGCTTTTTCCAAACATAGATACATTACTCTCCTTGCAAACCATACTTTAAATTCCCTCACAGATTCAGTGATATTCAGTGCTACCCTATGAAGACATGATTTGTACCAGCAATTTTTAACTCCCATTAACATTGACATGTTCTATAAATCAAGTCATCCATTCTCTATATGATATACCTGAATATATCTGGATCTATACCATTTACATCAGTTCAGGTTTGGGCAACTTTTCTCTGTCAAAGTCCAGATTTCAGAATTGTATATCTCAATTAAATTAGAAAATTGATTATTTCTGCAGATACTTTTGTATCCATTATTTGCATACATATACAGATTAGCTTTCTTGCATAAAGTAGACACATTTGGAAAAAAAAATCTGATATCTGATTTTAAACCAAGTCCTTTTGTATTACTGTGTGACAGATAAATTTGCTCTAACAGGGAAAATTATCATCTGTTAATGATGAAAAGACAACTCTTAGTTTTCCAGTTCAAAACTTTTAGCTTAATGGTGCAGATGTTAAATAATTACATCAGTGATGATTTTTTTCATGTCCAATCTAAGACATCAAAAAAGCATTTTTTCAGACTCTGACTTCTGAAAATAAAACCTGTCTTCTTTAAATGAACTCTGTGCCCCAACTCTTGTATCAAAAAATGACTACACACTTTTGTTTCATGACCTTTTATATACCGGATTTTGGTACATTTTGTACAAATTATCACCATCTACCTGAAATTATACAACTGAAATCAATTACTACTTTTGTGTTACATTTTAACCAACCCAAGTTAGTTAATGGTAACCTGGAAAAAATATTTTGAATTTGGCTTTAATGATAAATTGACTCTGGGAGGTAAAATACTGACTTTGGAAGCCCATTAAAAACATTCATCTTAGGAGATAAATTCAGAGTACCTTATATGGACTTATTTAGCTCTATGAAGGCTTTACTAACACAAAACATGTTTCTCTACAAACCTTCCTGCAAGACCATGTGTAGAAAATTTGAGACATTTTGACAACAACTCAATAACCATTTTAAAAAATCCTTTTGTTCGTAACGATTGCCTGATAACTCAAGCAATTAGGAATGAATTTATTGGACAGAAATGAGACATGTACTAGGTGGAATTCACACAGTATCTAAGAAATGACGAAATTCAGAGAAAAACTATTACCATGAGTTAGTGGTTCAAATTATTGTCTAGACCTGTCACAATAAAAATATCATTATTACCTTCTGAGTCTTCTTTCTGTGACAATTACAGCTTGAAGAAAAAAAAAGCAAATACAAAAAGAAGGAATCTTTTTAGACATGTTTTGAAATTTCCAGAGACGCACACTTCTTTGTTAACTCTAAGCAACATATTTTACAAGATTTTGAGAGAAAGCAATGTTGGAGCACATGACACTTTGCCACCTAATTAAATCTTCAATTTCTGAATTCCTATACACAATGCTATGACATCTGTTTACACAGATGCAAGATCATCTTTTATCTACAAAGTTCTCCCTGTGCACCATGTTGACAGTAGCCAACAGACAAAGCCAATATATTCTGGGGGATCTGACATAACTTCTCAGGACAGTTTATCAATCTAGGCCTTGTGCCACACTAATGCAATTTCACAAAGACTTGCCAAGTCAGCCAGGACCCAACATGGCCACTGAGGTGAGTTTTTATTTAGGCTTTTACCTGACCAGGGTTTTCAGGTCCTAATTCTTGGCAGAGCTGGGGATGTGATGACGTGGATAAAAGCAAAAACAGTTATGATCCCGGCACTACTGGTTAAGATGGGACCATGTAGACCATGCCATGGCCAAAGGACATAATCTTGTCGTCCCTCAGTGTAAGTATTAGTGCCAGCTCCCTCCTGTCCAGGTTTTCAATACACTTTATCTGCACAATGACCATATTCCAGAAAGAAGCCCTGCCTGGATTAAATCCAGATCCAGATAGTAAACACGTAAATCAGTACCGACTAAGGAGAGCAAACCCATGTCTACTTAAAAATACATCCTGCAAACACAATATAAGATCGCCAGGAAGAAAATATGTTCAGAACATAAATTACACTGCTCAAAATTAAGCTGGTAAAACTGAGTCCCCTGGATTTTGTACCAAAAGCCTTTCTTGCTGAGGATGGATCCATTTGCTTTCCAATGCAGCTGATGGAGATGGCAATTTTCCGTTCAACTCAATAAGCCAGTGGCTAGACCTGTTATCTAGTCCGTGAAGGTCTGGACAAGTTCACATGGTTCACAGTCTGAAGCTGTGGCAAAACAAATTTAATTCTCATCCTGCTGATCCATATGACCTCTGCAAGACAACAATTATAGATGGTGAAAAATTACTTTTGTTTCATCTCTAACATCAGTAGCTTTAAAAAAAATTATATGCAATAAACACTCAGAAATTAATACAGAAGTATTTCTGCAGGTTATTCTGTGTTAAAGCCAGGTATCACAGGCTGAGCCGTACACAATTTGTAATTATTCAGGCTTCTGAGAACGCGGTGGTTAGCGATTTCAGGTAGCAAAGCTGCAGTGCATTCCTGTGCAGTCTGTGCCCTCTGCTGGTCATGAAGGAGCTGATGGATGCTGCGATTCAGCCTCGGGGAATCACTCTTTGGAAGAGGATGCAGAGGTAAAAAGCAGGAGGACACTAGAAGGAAAGGTCATGCTGCTGGGAACTCCAGTTGGCCGGCTGGAAAGCGCTGCCTAACAGAGCTCCAAGAAACCGTGCCCCGGAAATAACGGGCTCCCAGATTCACAGATGACACTAGAACAAGTTGCACAGAAAAGTTGTGGATGCCCCATCCCTGGAAGTGTTCAAGGTCAGGCTGGATGGAGCTCTGAGCAACCTAGTCTAGTGGAAGGTGTCCATGGCAGGAGTTTGGAACGAGATGACGTTTAAGGTCCTTTCTAACCCAAACCACTCTGTGATTCTATTATTTGGGCATGCCAGCACTGCCAGGCTGTTGAAAATGCCAGGGGATTTCCATGTTTCTTGCACAGGAGGAATAGACAGTGGTGGCTACCAGGTGGCTACTGCAGATGCAGGTCTTCACCGAAGACACAGCTGTGTCCTTTATCCCCAGGGTCAGTGCTGGACATTCTGCAAGCCTGAAAGTTTCACTTTACAGGCTAGGGGGAGAGTGGTTGGAAAAGTGGTTTAGCAGAGAAGGACCTGGGGCTGCAGGTCAGCAGCTGGCTGAACATGAGCCAGGAGTGTGCCCCAGTGGCTAAGAAGGCCAATGGCATCCTGGCCCGTATCAGAAATAGTGTGGCCAGCAGGACTAGGGACCAGATTGTACCACTGTACTCAGCACTGATGAGGCTGCACCTTGAGTGCTGTGTTCAGTTCTGTGCCTCTCAATTCAAGAAGCGCATTGAGGTGCTGGAATGAGTCCAGAAAAGGGCAACAGAGCTGGGGAAGGGTCTGGAGCACAAGTCCTGTGAGAAGCAGCTGAGGGAGCTGGGGTTGTTTAGTCTGGAGAAGAGGAGGCTCGATGGAGACCTTATCCCTCTCTACAACTCCCTGAAAGGAGGTTGTAGCCAAGTGGGGATTGAGCTCTTCTCCCAGGCAACAAGTGACATGACATGAGAGGACATAGTCTCAAGCTGTGCCGTGGGAAGTTTAGGTTGGACATTAGGAAGAATTTCTTCACAGAAAGGGTGATTAAACACTGGAATGGGGTGCCCAGGTAGGTGGTGGAGTGACCGTCCCTGGGGGTGTTTAAGGAAAGACTTCACGTGGCACTCGGTTACACGGTGGTGTTCGGACATAGGTTGGACTCCACGATCTCAAAGGTCTTTTCCAACGTAATCGATTCTGTGACTTTCTCCCGTTGGAGTTAAACACTCGTAATCGTGAGCAGAGGCATCACCATCGGGCAGACGTGTCCTGCGGGGGAGATGGCGAGTCCCTTCCTGCGGAAAAACGGGCCCGTTTTCCGCCTCGGCGGCGGAGGCGCGGGCCTGGGCGGGGTACTGGGAGGGTTTCCCCCCCCGTCTGACGGCCATGCCCGGACACGGGCCCGGCCGGCGCTGCCTCCGCCGGGCCCCCAGAGGGCGCTGCCGGGCTCCCGTCGGGCCCCGCGGGCGGTTCCGGCGGCCCCGGACGCGGCGCTCCCACGTGTGCCGGGACTGCGGGGCCGCCACCGCCGCGATGTCGGTGCCGGCGGCCGCCAGCAACCTGCCCATGCGGCTGCTCCGCAGGAAGATCCACAAGCGCAACCTGAAGCTGCGGCAGCGCAACCTGAAGCTGCGGGCGGCCGAGGGGGCAGGTACGGGCGCGGCGGAGCCTCCCCCCGGCTGAGCGCTGGCCGAGGGGGGCACTGAGCGCCGAGCGCCGCTGACTTTGTGTTCCCTCCCTCTTTCCCTCTCTCCCCGCGCCCCGCAGTGCCCTCCCCGGGCCAGGCGGCTTCCCAGGGACCCCCGGAGGAGGAGGAGGAAGCAGCGGCGGCCCCGGAGATGGAGGAGAGCGCGGAGCCTGCGGACGCTGCCGGACCCCACGGCGGGGAGAAGGAGAAGAAGAAAAAGAAGAAGAAAAAGAGGAAAGCGGCGGCTGATGCGGGAGATGGTGCGTTGTCTTAGCAAATACAGCTTCTCTCCCAGGGCTGGGTTATTCTTAGGCGCCCCTAAAGCGCCTCCTTAGGGTTTCCTCCCCGTGCCATGTGCCGGTCTGGTGAGTGTTTTAAAGCCCCAGAGGTCTTCAGCATTACCTGTTTTATTGCAGCTGTAATGTTTGAACTCTAATTCATTCTAAATCAGTAGCAGCTAATATAATTGTTGCATAGAATTCTGCTTGGTAACATTCGGTTCAGATGTTTTGCTTGTTTATTGTGGAAATGTACACCCTGTGTTTCAGAGTAGAGCTCTGACAGATGGGTGGTCTCTTTGTGCAGCCAATACGACATTTTAGCAACGTGTCCAGCCTTTGGCAACGTCTTTACGTTATGAAACTAAAGTATACTGGAAAACTACCCAAAAAATAGCACCCCAGAAATATTGCTAGATTTTCATGTATTTTTTTACATATGCATATATAAACGGACATATATATTTTTCAAACTTCTATTCCTCATGTATTTAATTTTTGTGACGCTTATCGTGGTTATGCCAGTGAAGAGATGCTTTCATCCTCTGAGGATTCAGGTACTTAAAATGCAACAGAGACATTATGTTTCACATATTCTGAGCACAGACTATGTTGGAAACTTGATGTCTGCATTATAGATGGGAAAGAATTTTGTAACTTGTTTAAGGACAATTTATCTTGTTTTCACAGAAAGTATCATTTAATATACATTAAGCTTCATTGTTTTACTATGCAAAGTGGGTTGTATGGAAGGGACTTTGGAATTTTTGCCTTAGAAAAATTCAATAGAAACCTTGCCTCCCCTTGTCCAGGCCCTTCCACCTGATGGAAAAGCATGATCTTTGTACGTGGTTTAGAGACTAAAGGAGATGCAGTCTGTGGAATGCTTTTTCATGATTAACGTGTCCTTTTTATTGCTAACTGACTGGTCTTCTATAAAACAACACTCTAGATACAGAAACCAAAAAAGCAAAAACTGAAGAAGATGAATCTGCAGAGGTAGAAAATGGAGATAAGCAGAATTCTGGAAAGAAAGAAGTGGAAGAGGAGGATGGGGAGGAGGATGAAGTGCCCAGTTTACCACTAGGTTTAACAGGTATCTTGTGTTCTCTTTTTCATGTGTGTGCAAAAATCCAAAGGTCTAACACCTTCTTCCAGAGCAACTTGCAGTTTTCAAATGAGCTTTGTAATGCGGGTGTTTGAATTATGGTGATGGGACACTAGCAGCTGTTCAGCTGTCCTCCAGTTACTCTTGGGAATTTGCATTATGTACACACCTGTTAGTCTTAAAATTACTAGTGAAAGTGTGTTTTTTAAATCTGTATACACATGTGTTTAACTGTAGAGGAAAAAATCCATGAAGAGCAAGGTGGAAGCATACAACTAATAAATTGGCCATGAAAAGCAGTGGATTCATGTTTGTTCTTATTAGCTCTGTGTAGTTTTCTTAGTACCACATTAACAGAGAGCATTTTGTCAATGTCTTTGGATTTTATGGTAGAATGCAATAAGAAAAACACTTTGATTTTTTTTTCATATAGGTCAGTTTTAACTGGGTAATTTCAGAGGACAGATGAAATTGAAGAAATAAGTTTAAATATTTTTCATTTTCCCCCTCACTTCAGGTGCTTTTGAAGACAATTCTTTTGCTTCCCTGGCTGGTGCTGTCAGTGAGAATACATTGAAAGGCATAAATGACATGGGGTTTACACACATGACCGAAATTCAGCATAAAAGTATTAAGCCTCTTCTGGAAGGCAGGTAAGAAATAAGTCCTTTTAATGACTCTCATATCTGAAATGTTGTGTGAATTTTGCTAGCAAGCTAAATACATGAGTCATAGAAAAGAATCGTAGAATCTTTAAGGTTTGAAAAGACCTCCAAGGTCATCAAGTCCAACCTCTGACCCAACACCACCTTTTTGACTAAACCATAGCACTGAGTGCTATGTCCAGTTGTTTCTCAAACACCTCCAGGGATGGTGACTCCACCACCTCTCTATGCAGCCCATTCCAATGCTTAACAACCTGTTCAGTGAAGAAATTCTTCCTGATGTCTAACCTGAACATCAAAGCTTGAGGCCATTTCCTGAAATATGACTTTCTGCAGCTAAACTGTTGGGGTTTTTTAATGCATTCTCTTATGTTTTATGTATTTTGTTTATAGTAATTAATACAGAAAGTCTGTCATTACTGTGTGTGAACAAATACTTAGAGTAAGGTCCTGGAGCAGCTTTGCCTTTGGCTTTGGAAGCAGAGAAGCCTGTTTTCATTAGTCTTGTCAGAGTGTCTCAAAGACACTGTCACCAGAAAAAGAGTGACCAATTGCTGTGACCTGCATCTGACACCAAGCTCTTAACACCAACTCCACTGGTCTCCTTTAAGCCATGTCAGGTTTCTACAGTGTCAACATTGTTCAGAGTGGGACTATTCTTTTGTCTGTATGGCCAACTAAATACTTATTTTTCTATCTAAATACTTTTTCTAACTCTGTTCAACACAGGGATATTTTAGCAGCTGCAAAAACAGGCAGTGGCAAAACACTTGCATTTCTCATTCCTGCAGTAGAGCTCATCTACAAGCTGAAATTCATGCCTAGAAATGGTAAGGCTCTTCATTTCACAACTGAATTTTACTCAGCCATTTAGGGACTGAGTGGTTAGGAGGGGACTAGATGAGTTGGAATTTACTCCTCTCATTGATGTATTTTTTTAGGAACGGGTGTCATTATTCTTTCTCCTACTCGAGAGCTTGCTATGCAAACCTATGGAGTTCTTAAAGAACTCATGAATCATCATGTTCACACCTATGGTCTGATAATGGGGGGCAGTAACAGATCAGCGGAAGCACAGAAGCTTGGAAATGGAATCAACATCATTGTAGCAACACCAGGGAGGCTGCTGGATCATATGCAGGTAGATACAATATTGATGTCTAATCTGTGTTATTAAAATGTGACTCCTGTCCCTGTCTGACTGTGACTTTGTTTATCTTCTAGAACACTCCAGGTTTCATGTATAAGAACTTGCAGTGTTTGGTAATTGATGAGGCAGATCGAATCTTAGAGGTTGGATTTGAAGAAGAAATGAAACAGATCATAAAACTTTTACCAAGTAAGAACAAAAAAATCAGTCTTTCCTGGAAATCACTTGACTAACATTATGTCTTCTTTCTGACTCAAGTATTATAAGAGAAGTCATTAATTTTATAGTTCTGTAAATGAACTGCGTAGTGGTTGTCTTACTCTGTCTTTTTTTTTTGTAATACCTAGTATATATTACTTGTTTAACATCATTTATCTGACGGATAGAGTTTTCATATGCACTTTAGAGATATAATTCTGCTCATATAAGATCGTTTTTTCTCATTCATCCTCCTTTGCCTGTTTATTTCTTGCAATTCATTATTTCCTAATAAGATTTAACTATAAGGAAAAAGATCTTCTGTCTTGCAGTTCAAGGTTTTTTTTCATACATCCAAGACCAGTGTCTTAAGGAAGTTTAAGTATTTACCTAAAATTTTTCTTTTCCTAATTTTTCATTTAGTTATTCTTTGTAGTTGCTATATTAAACACATTCTCAGCATCAAAAAGGCTCTCTCCTTTTAAACTTTAAAAATGCAGAAAAAAACCCCCATGGAAATAGTGCAGAAAAAAACCCAATGATAAATATTTTGAGTTTCCACATCTTAAATATTAAAATTCAGATCTACATGCTTAAAATGCAGATATATAAATCTAATAAATAACATCATGTGAAGAATGTTAATGAACAGTGCTAAAAAGAGAAAGGGAAGGAAGAGCGTGAAAATTACATGTGGAGTGGGAATTGATAGAGAAAAGAAATATTTACTTTGCATGAGTTTAATTTGGTTTCATTGTGTTAGAAAGGAAATTGTATTTTAAAAGGGACTCTTCAAGATAGAAAAAAAAATCAAAGATGGTGGCACTGAATGTTCATCAAGAACCGTTGCTATTGTTCTTGAAGTTGTGACATGGAACAGGCTGAGTGCATTTCCCATGTACCTGTGCAACAAGAAAATCTTGTAGGATCAGGATGTGTGTTTGAGCTGAGAGATGACAGTCAGGCAGGAGATTTCCTACACAAAAACATTTAAATATTCATGGGAATTAAATTAATTAATAGATAGAATTACAAGGCCAGTCTCTATTTAAATAATTGCTTTGTGTCTAAATTGGATTGCAAATGATATTGACATTTTCCCAGAGAGGGAGAATATTGCAAGTTTATAGCTGTCAGGATTGTGGAAGTGGGACCAGCCTAAGTAAACAACCTGTACAATCCATAATACAATTACACTGCTCTTTGTTTGTCAGTAGCAGTATGTTTTAATTAGAATTTAATTGAAAAAAAGTAAGAGACTTGCTCAGGGTAGTTTTCAGTTGGGTATTTTATGGACTTGTTATTTGAATTCTCCTTTAAAAAGTGAGGCTGTCTTTCAAAATAAATATTTTTCCAGAGCGCAGACAGACGATGCTTTTCTCTGCTACACAAACCAGAAAGGTTGAAGATCTGGCAAAGATTTCTCTGAAGAAAGAACCACTGTATGTTGGGGTTGATGATAACAAGGAGACAGCAACAGTAGATGGTCTTGAACAGGTAAAGCACAAACGTTAGAAGGGGTATGATCTGTGAACACACCAATTCCTCTGTGTTATTAATGGGGTTGTACAAACGCTGTCTTAAAAGGTGTTTACCATCCTAGTGGGCAGAAGCCATCCAGTTGCCTAAAGGGCTTTATTCAGAGTGCAAACTCTGGTAAGTTACCTGCATCTAGTCAATGTTTGCAGGACAGATGATATAAAACCTCATGAAATAATAATATAGGTACTTACACTTGTCTGTTCCTGTTACATGCACAAGCTCCAGTTGTCTTTATAACTGTATTTTCCACCTTAGTGACTAGAGATCGATATGCTACAGATATATTTCATTGTTTAACTATTTGGTGTATTTGTTTCACAACATAACCCTTCCCTGATTTAACTGTATTGCTGAAACAGAATTCTTCTCCTTACTTCTCCGTATATAATAATGTTTAAAAATTTCCCAGGGGTATGTAGTGTGTCCATCTGAAAAAAGGTTCCTTTTGCTCTTCACGTTCCTCAAGAAGAACCGGAAGAAGAAACTAATGGTATTTTTTTCTTCATGTATGTCAGTGAAGTACCACTATGAATTACTCAACTATATTGATCTGCCTGTTTTGGCCATTCATGTAAGTGTTTTATTCATTAATTTTCAATTAATCTCATAGTACCTGGAAGTTGTTACTGACCTTACATTTGACTTGTTTGTTTCAGTCCAGTTTCTAAAAAAACAGACACCCTACTCACAGAACCAGTGATGGTCCTGATTAGTCTGTAGAGAAAGGAGATAAAGCAAAGACTGTATAATAACAACACTTCAGTAATTAAACTTGCTATTTTTTGAACTAGGCTGAACTATGATATTAATTTATGCTCTGTGTGTAGAAAGAATTATGGTTTTTTCCAAGAGGTCGCCTTTCACAAGAACCAAAACTCAATTTGTGGAGTAAAGCTCTTGTCAGGAAAATCCAAAGTTTCTGATCCCTGAAGTGTTTGGTGCTTTTTCTAAGTCCAGGGTGATGTTTGGTTGTGCTATGCCAATTCTTACCATTTGGATGAGCATTGTAACTTTTCTGTCAAAACCACAAAATGCATAGTTTAGGACAAAGAACTGACTGAAAGTCTATGAAACAGTTGTAACGAACCACAAATGTCCTTTTTTATTTTGTTCTTTGGGAGATTTTTTTGCTGTTCTTTGATAGAACTGCTACAAGTCTGGGTTTTGTTTGGTTGTTTGCTTTTTAACCTGTAATCACTCTTAACGTATTGCTAGACTTGCAAATGTCCTTTTTCTGAACTTCAGACATTTATGCAGCCCTCCTGAACAGAATGTTTATGCAATTTTTAATTTTTAATACTTTTGGTGATACACTGTAACCTCTGGGAATTGTCACTTGGTGTAGCCCTGTGCTGTTTAAGTTTTTCCTTGTTTCTTCACTGTGAAATGATCCTGCTTGGTCTGTACAAAACCAAGATTTGGAAAGATGCCCCAAATTATTTTATATGTATAAAATAATGTATATGTGAAATGAGAAATTGTATTTAAGTTTACCAGCTGGCAAATTTAGCTTTTTTTGGTTGATATTTCATGCTCCATGTGTTTGTTTCCTTTTAGGGCAAGCAGAAGCAAACCAAACGTACTACAACGTTTTTCCAGTTCTGTAATGCAGAATCTGGAATATTGCTGTGCACTGATGTTGCTGCCAGAGGATTGGATATTCCAGAAGTTGACTGGATTGTCCAATATGATCCTCCAGATGATCCAAAGGTAAGTTAAGGAAAGAGAGAAAGAAATCAAATCTTAACTACAAACACAGTTGCAGAAAAAAGCTGAAACTGCTGCTTGAGAGAGGTCAGGATTCAGCCATGATCATATCCAGCCACTGATTTCTTTCACTTCCCTTCACCACCTCCTAGGAAATCCTGCTCCTGAGACCTTTATCATCTTTTTAAAAATTACTTTTTAAAACATTCTTTTTGCTGTGAAATTAATTTAAAATCTAATCAGCTAAACAACAAAATGCTTTTCAAGAGGAGTGTGAATTTTTGTGTGCATCCCTGAGTCTTAACAGCTTTTGCAGTTGAAATTTGATTTTTGTTTAAAAAATAATATTATGATTTGAATAAATGTCTACTATACACAAGTGAAATTCAAAAAACTCAGAAGTTTTGACAAATATACACAGCAAATTCACCAAAGCCGAGGTTTAATTTTCAATTACAGCAGACTAAGATTTTTTTCCCTCAGTTAAAGGGAAATTACTTTGGCCAACCAAAGGTTCTGTCTCAGCCTATCTTTGCTTTGCATCTTTGGCAGTTGGTTTCCCTCATCCATGTGTCAGTGCCAAGAATAACTCTTAAGAAAGAATGAATGATATGTTACGTTATATTAATGTCAAATTTTGGGTATTTTTTGTGAAGCACTTTGATTATTGCAAGTTTTTAAGACTGATTGAATTTGCTGTTGCTTATTCTTCCCAAAAGGAATATATTCATCGTGTCGGTAGAACTGCCAGAGGCATAAATGGGAGAGGTCATGCTCTGCTCATTTTACGACCAGAAGAACTGGGCTTTCTACGATACCTAAAACAAGCCAGGGTAAACTTGTGTCTACATTTTAGTGGGGTTTTTTGTTTGTTTATTGTGTGTCAGGTTTTTAAATTTAAACACTTTTTTACTATTCAAAGATCAATTTCAATATATTAAATTCCAAAAGAAGCGTAGCCTTCTCATAAATGTAACCATTTTAATATGATAGAGCTGGACAGAGTTTTTTTGTTGCTCTCCTTATGGTCTTGTTTTGCCACTTTTAAAGTGGTATAACTTCTGAAGCAAAAGTGGTAAAAGAAGGTGTCATACTGAGCATCTTTATTACTCCAGCTTAAAGGAAGTGATAATACTGTCATATTGATGTAAAGGCACTTTACAGATACAGCTGTGGTGTTAAAAAAGAAATCTTCTGTTATCTAGCAGGTCTTTTTGTCTTGGGTCTTAAACACATTCACTATATACAGAGTGTAAATAATTTTGAAATTTCATTTCCTCTTTTGCTTTTAAGGTACCACTGAGTGAATTTGAATTTTCTTGGTCAAAAATTTCAGACATCCAGTCTCAGGTATGAAATGACTTTATACTACAATTACTTTGAATATTATATTTTACATGGAGAGTGTCACAGCCTATAACGACTGCAGTTCAAAAATAGGTGTGCTTGTTTAGGAAAGTTCCTGTAAATGAGCACTGTGCAGGAAATCCTCCTACCCTCGATGACAGTAAAGCAAGAAAATATTTAGAAATTAAAGATGAATTTTAATATCTAGTACTAAATCGTCATCATTATACAGTACAAATTTGCTTTTAAGAATTGTTTTTTCACATTACATCACAAAATAAGAAAAGGACAGTGATGCAAAATGACAGTGATGTCAACCTGCTTTCAGCTTTTGAACAAAATGTTCTTGCCTGGCTTAGCAAATAGGGGTTTTGTTGGGTAATTACTTATGTTTAGATTAATTGCGAGTAATGTATGTATTGTAAGATGATTTTCTCAGACTTCAGTGTGCAGAAATACACCCAGTACCAACACTTAGGAATGTTAGTATATAGTCCATATGTATTTTTAACTAGCTGGTGTTAATAAAGCCCAGCATCAGCTAAACCTGCTTTGTGCTCTGGTGCTACAAAAATAACCATGGAGCACAAAGTTGAGTGGAATAGCATAGATAATTCTGTAGGTGTGAATTTCTGTTGTTGGTGAGTTCTGTGAATCACAGTTTTGATAAGAGATCTATGAAGTTTCTTTGCAGTAACTTAAATTTAAAATAGCAAGTACAAGAAGCTGGTCCTTACATAGAGAGGTTCCTAATTAAGAATAATCAGGAAATAATGGTGTCTAATGTAACTTATTTTTAGTTTGCTGAATTAACATATGTTAATCATCAAATGAGACACTCTGATTTAATGAGAATTAGGAACCTGGCCCACAACAAATCAAATATCTCAGTCTACACTAGTGTATCTGCATTTTTGTCTTAGAATTAACACTTCTTATTTTACAATGCATTTGCACCATAATGGATAAGACTGTACAGAATTGCACGGAATCGTGGAGTTTAGACTTAAAAGTATATTGTCGTTGTCCAGTAATTCTCAATACACATAGTTTCATGGTGTGGCTGCAGTTGTATTCTCCTTCTAAATTAACTTTTTTTTTATTATTTCTATAAATTTAATAGTTGCTGAGGCTTTGTTTGTAATGTAATTCAGCTTCAAGCTTTTTTGTCCCTCTACTTGTTTATAAAAGCATTTGATACCTGTATGTGCACTCTGCTGTCACAGGGCAGTTTTGCTGAAGTGAATAGAGAATGTCATTGCCTCTCACAGTGTAAACAATCTGCTGGAATAATATGTATGGACTTTACAGATATAATTGTTCGTGACTCTTGGTTGTTGTTTTTTTTTTTCTCTGACCAGCTGGAAAAACTGATAGAGAAGAACTATTTCCTTCACAAGTCAGCCCAGGAGGCATACAAAGCTTACATTAGAGCTTATGACTCCCATTCTCTGAAGCAGATCTATAATGTCAATAATTTGGATCTTCCCAAAGTCAGCCTTTCATTTGGTTTTAAAGTTCCTCCGTTTGTTGACCTCAGTATCCTTTTACTGCGGTGTTTCAGAGTTGAATTTCTGCATTATAAGTGTTCTGTGCAACTTACTGAGTTCCTGTGCTACCTCAGGTTCTGATGGTTTGTAGTTGTGGGGTTTTTTTTTTGCTATTAACGATTGGAATCCATCATGCTCCCACAGTAGTTTATCGAAGAAAATGTTACATTGCACGTACTATAACTGCAAAAATTGCCTACAAGCATCTGTGTTTTGGTGCATGTCCATGCTGTGTGTGCCTCAATTGCTGTGGGGCAGCAGATACTGGAATGCACACGTGTTCCAAAGTACTGTTCTCCTCTGTGCAAAATTATTTTCATGGAAATGCGCACGCTTATGTTTCATAGTCATGGAATATTGTCATAGAGGGGCAAAAGCATGAAATAGAAGGCTGTATCTAGATTACTGTCAGACCTGGCAGTGGATGGAACTTGAAGCAGTAGCACTTTGGACAACTGCAGGAGTATTTACAACCACAGGCATGTAGTTCTGGTTTCCTCTATAGTTATGCAACTCAACTTTTTGTATAATGCTGGTATTTTTTTCCTCATATTAATAACCCTTTCAAAACCCAAAAAAACAACATTCGAAATTATTCCTTTTTAAGTTCTTTAACCAATAAAACTTCAGATGTGAACAGCAACCATGGCAGAAGACTTCAGAAAAGAGGTGGAGGAGGAGGATTTGGTTACCAGAAGTCCAAGAGTGTCCACAAAGCGAAAATCTTCAAACACATCAGCAAGAAATCAGACAATCGGCAGTTTTCTCGTTAGTCATCCAGTCATTAAAATGGCTGCTGGCATTGGAAGAGCCCACCTTGATCAAAACCATCTGACAGTTACTTTCAGTTTAAACTGCTCCATTCACGTGTTTAGGTGGGTTTTTTCCCGGGAACATCTTTTATTTCTAAGGTCAGGAAGACTCTTTGGAAGGGAGACTAAAGGATAATATGGCCAGCTAATTTTGCCATATTTAAGGAAGAAGCTCATTTAATTACTTAAAGTCAATACTACAGAGGTTTTTATTAAAGAAAGAAAAATTACTTTTAGGTTTTATAGAAGAACTTGCTTTACATTTACCCTTTTTTCTATGCACACCTCTGAAAATTGTTGGAGTGGTCAACATAAGGACATTACAACATGAGATGAAAAGGTTTTGCTCACTTGAATCTTTGCAAGGGATTTTAGTGCTACAGAACTCTGCACTGGCCATCAAATATGCTGAAGAATATAGGAAGATTCCTTTAGAACAGAGTGTATGGATGAATAATTAAGGCTGTATGAGCTTGTGATTAATTTCAGACATGGTATCTTTATAACAAGTACAGTGTCCAAAATAATAAATCACCTCTTACACCACTTCTGGGACATGCATAATACTCTTTTGATGTTGTGGTAGAATGGTAACATTCTAGTGCAATGTTTGGTTTTCCTTCATGTTCACTTTAAATCTGAAATTATCTACTGTGCTCTCTTATGAAATGCAAAAAGAATTAAGAAAAGCAGGTAACATAAATTGTACTTGACCCAGATAATGTTTTTTAAGATACTTCATAACCTTGATGCAGAGAAGGTTTGTAGTTGTGTCTTGTAAATTACAAAAGTGAATTCCTTTTAGTATATCGATCAGTGGTGGGCAAAGTCAAAGGTGCTGCCATGGGACTGAGGGTGGAGAGACTCAATACGTGAAAAAATGAAATGGGGTATAGATATACTAGAAGGGTATTTTGAAGGGAGAATATAAAAGACTGAAGTGGAAGAGGCTGGAATACACATTGCAAACGAAATGTGGAGGGTGCAAAAAGAATACAGAAGTTGGCAAAAGTAGAGTAACTGTATTACATATTATTTTCATCTCTGCTATTGTAGCAGTAGGTAACTGCTCATATGAGGCTGCAGTGGTGGTGGGCAAGTGTTTAGAAAGTGTTCATGTGTCAAGACAGGGAAAGACAAATGTCGCAGAATCCAGAAATCTGGACCCCATGTGATTACAGTAAACCAGCTTTTAATTAGCATTTAAAATGTAACTCGGGGCCAGTTACAAAAGCATGAGAAGTTATTCCAATATAAATAGGACTGTTGTTTCTTAGGTCTTCTGAAGTAGTATGTCAGATTTAAAACTATGATATGAGCGTTGATGTATGGCCAAAAAAAAATAAGTGAACTTTGTTTTCATCCTTAAAAAAAAAATAGATAATTTTTGGGGGGGAGAAATAATATCACCATTCTGTTGCCAGTGCTTCCACCATTCAGAACTGAACATTGCCTGCTTTTCCATTTCTGTCTGTAGACTTGGACTTTTCAAGATTCTTAATTAACACTGGTCAGATCTTCAGAGCTTCTGATACGTCAAAATATTTCAGTAGATTAATTTTGTCACATGGATTTGAATGTCTTGTGCTTCTAGGGTTGCATTGAAATGGCAAAATCTGCTCTGAAGGGTAAGCAATGCTAAGAACATGATGCCTGTCTCATTGAGTTCTAATCTTTGATTCTGGGGTTTCTTATATATTTATAAATAATAGATGTTAAAATAGTTCTCATGCCTGGTTATTAGTGGCACATTTTAGGAGTTATCTCTGAGACCTACAGCCTCATACAGTTTAAGGCTTCTGTCTGTACTTGCCAGCTGTGTAGTCACAGCATGGGAATTAACTTACATTACAGCAAAAGAAACGCTGAGGGACTCATTAAATGAACTGCAAAATTAATTACTTGGAAAGAGATGTAAGCAAAGCTTTAGTAAACCACTGTGAAGATCAGAGCATGGTGATGTGGGGGAAAGCAGCCTGGTTGTGGTACTTTGGAATATTTGTTTGGAACAGGTAAAAGAGCTGAGATGTTGGGCCCAGTCAGTGGCCACCTGTCTGACCATGTGCTGCAGAGCCAGAACTGGTTGGGCTTGAAAATGCATTAAAATTCCTGCCACTTCCCTGTGGAGGGAAAAGCCTGCACTATGGAGAACTACTTTTATCTGTCAGTCATTTTGGGAACAGCAAGCTGACTGCTTTCCCAACAATTCGAAAACCTCTACCTGCACCTAATCTTTTCTTTGGAAGAGCTGAGGTACTGTCTGATACATGGGAAACACTGACAAAACAGTGCTTTGGCATGAGCCTGCACAATTCCTCCCTGGGATATTTGGGTTGCATTTTCTTATAGACCCTACTACAAAGAAACCTTTGAACCAATCTTACTTAGGAGATGAAAAGACTGGATACTATTACTCTAGAGTAATACCAGCTTACCCTAAAAAAAAAATTAAACACTGTTACTTAAACATTATATATGTATGATGGCTGCACAGCCTGTGGTAACTACATAATTTGCTCTAATTTCCTGATCAAGCAGAAGACAAATTCACGAGCTGAGACTAAGTGGGAGTTAAAAGAGAAAGGGCTTCAGCTTCCTGGCTTGTGCAGATGCAATTACCTTTTGCTTTGTTTATGAAATCAGAAATGACAAATAGTTTCTGATGAAATATCATGTATGGGGCAGCATCTGTTCTACTGTGGGGTACTGCAAGAAGTGTAAAACATAGTCAAACTGATTGGAAATCCAGCATTTCCTTTGCAGCTTCCCCTGTTATCAATCTTGTGAGCAGTTAATAGACCTCAGCCCTCAGACTCTCAAGGCTTGTCTCATAACAGTGACCGATAGGTTGGGGACTAATATTGTGTGCCTTGAGAAATTGCCTCCTTTCTCTTAGAACCTTGACAAAGAAATTGGACTCTTTAAACCACTTAAGGGGGTCATCAAAACTGTCCTGCTTGAACTCGAAGATTTTTTTGACAGTTCTTGGAACAGGCCCATAAAGGAGAATTCCATTGCTGAGCTACTGTTCATAATCATGAAAGATCTTGTCATGATACGAGTTTCCTTTGCCATAACAAGTTATAGACAAGCACAAGACCAGTCAGAAAGTGTTGCCATCAAATTTTTCAGGGTGAATGTCACAGGTAAAGGCCACATTTATTGACAGTGTAGAGCAAGAATGCTTGAGAACTGGGTAAGATATTATCTGCCGAGGACTGCTGTAAATAAAAACTGTGTTTATGTTTTGGCAATAATTAGCCTTTTTGTTTGATGTATGAGTTGATGACTCAATTTAAGTAAGCTACCAAGCTCTAGATACTCAAATGATTTCCTTTCAAGCCAGTGATCTGAGGCTCAGGGGAAGCAAGCTCTCACAGGAAGAGTGAAAAGGATCATGTGATTTTAAAAAATAACATTTTAGGAGAGGTCCCCCTGTGAAGGAAGGCAGGGTGCTGACAAAACACAGCACAGCTCTGTGACTTTTGCTTGTAGTTCTACCACTGTCCTGTTTAGGAGACAGTTTTCCAGTTATTTCACCACCACCCCACCCCCCAAACTTAGAAGGGATTTTACAGAGACCTAAAAACCTAACAACTAGAAAAGCCAGTTATTAGCCCTTGAAAGGTGGGTCGGTTGTTGGGGCTGGGTTTTATTTGAACTAAATTAATGCTGAAAGAAGCCTAGAAGCAAGGGGCTGGGCGTAAAGAATAAAGTCTGTCACTGCTCTTGACTTTTGCTCTACCAGCTTGGTTTTCTCAGGATTTTAGCTGCTTGGCTTGACAGGGGAATTCATGCAACTCTTTTTGATGCTTTTGTTTGTCCAATGCTTTTAGATTTATAGATGATGTTGAGCCCTGACAATAGGAACCCAGCCTCCTGAACTGGAATGCTCTTAGCTTCTGAAAAATCTGCTTTCTTCCATCAAAATCATAAATACCATGATGTTGCTTCTGTCAAATCTCTTTATTGCACAGCCATGTGGGGAAGAGATTACATTTTTTTTCGCAGCCACCACGATAAACTTTTGATATGGAGTTGTGAGGAGAGGTAGAGGAAAGATGCCATTAAGAGAAGGGAAGACAAATGGAAAATTGGGGTGCTGTCTAGAAACACATTCACTTTGCTATATCTGTGTCATCCAACTTAAGAACTGCATTCACTTTAAAAAAAAAAAAAAGAAAAGAAAAAAACCCAAACCTGAACATACTCTTCAATAGCAGTCCATCTTCCTAAACACTTTTGTAAGCTGCAACACTAAAAAACAAAACCATCTACTATTTTTAACCAGTTGGTCAAAATTTAAAAAAAAAATTCATAGGCTCTGCAAAATCTTATATAACAGTACCAAAACTTCAAAACTCTATTTTGGCTGTCAGCTCAATGTGTTGAACCACCCAGGCTTTCTGAGCTCCTCTTTTGAGTGGTTGCAATCACCTATGGATATTGAGAATTACAGGAATACCAGATATGTCACTCAGAACTAAGCCTAGATGTTCACAGACCATGTGAATTTGCAGGGGTTATTGGGTCTCTGGATAAATGTTCCTGATACATTATCACTTCTGATTTAAAGCACTTTCTGTATGGGAAAACAGAGGAGGAGGCAAGTTCTCCCTGGCACCTTTCTATCGTTATTAAGAAACCAGAGAAAGAATTTGTGAAAGTACATAGTAACACTAGTACCTACAAAATGTGATTTGAGGGCATAAATGGAACCCTAAAATGACATTGCTAAAAAAACCAAACCAACCCCACCATAAAGCAACTTCATGGTTTTATAGAAATTGTATTCACTGATATCTTTGAATTCCTCTCTTTAAGTGTGGCAGAAGAAAAATTAGCAAAATGGTGTGTGGTACTAAAAGAGATAATTCTGTAATACTAGAAAAATAATCCTTTACCAGTACTAAGCCCTATTGCAGATGATCTGTAGCAAAACTGTATGAAGCTTTCATAGGACTTTTCAATCTAAAACAAAAATGGAAAATAAGTCAGTTCAGTGTAGTCCCTTTATAATGGTCTAAAAGTAATCTGCCTCCATCTCTAACACATAAAAAAAAACTTCTGAAAAATGTAACATTAAATTTTATATATTTGCTATAAAAATACAGCATCACTTCACATAATGAGTTGAAATTCTGTTATCTGGATGAATCATCATCCTCCAAAGCTGTTCCTAAGCAGCATTCTGGTTTTGGAAGTGCTTGGAAACAGGGTGCTGTAACCAAGCTGGCCTGGGCAATTGCTGCCTGGTCAGGACAAACACTTCCTTAGCACAGCTGAGCAAAGGGGAGCTTGGGCAGGAATTATGAGGATGCAGGGAGGGTTAAGCCAAGTTAAGAACTTCCAGACTGACAGAAAAAAAAAAAAAGATTATGACAAGACTGAGTCTGAGGAGATTCATTTCAAGAGAGAGGGTTCTGTGGGTGATGTTTGGTAAAGTGATAAAGACAAGGAAATATGTTTTGCAATTCCTCGCCTCTGTCACAAGTCCTCTTCTCAGCAATTCTCAGGTACACAGGGAAAAGTGAGAACAGATGCAAAGGAAGATGTAAAGTATTTCTCCTCTAAGACTTACAAGCAGATTACTACTTCCACCCTTTTTTTGTTTTGCATCCCTCAGACTTCCCAGCCCACAAAGAACCAAACATCCAGATGGAAAGATGACGTTACTTGGTATTCACTGTTAATTCTATCACCCTTAGTCACATATTTGTTTGCTTATTTTAAGAGCAATGAAGTGGTTGGTTACACACTGTCATACTCCACTGAAAAAAAAAAACACCTATGAAGATTTAAACCGTAGTTTCTGAAGTCATTGAAAAGTATCAGTGAATGAAACAAAGGGGTTTCATTTTTTTCAGTTCACTTTGACATGGCAGCAGCTTATCATACTATAATTGTGCATAAAACTAAACTAGGTCCTCCTTTAGTTTCAGTAGAAGGAAAATGTTTTAGTTTTGGTTTTTTACTTTCTTGGTTTTTTTTTTACCTATGTATTTTATCGTGTCATGTAATTTGTATTTGTTTTTCTGCTATTTGGAATAAGTCAATACGTGCAAGTCTCCTCATTTTTTTTATAATTCCCTCTTTTTCAAAGCATACCCTGGTTTCTGAGACATTGTAAAGTGTTGCCATAGCAATCTTTGAGGAGTGCTAAGCCTTTGCAGTCACAGGACAAGACAGCAGTGGGGTAATTATCAAGAAAAAATAAACCCCTTGGAGACTTTATTCAAGCCTCTGTATTATAGGACTGGGTTATTTCAGCCAAGAGGGAGGAAAAAGTGGGAGATTTCAATGCATTTGATGTGTGAACTGGAATGTAACTCTCAGGATGTGGCACGTAATGTACACATAATAAATAGGAGAAGAGGGATGGGGGACACGGCTTCTAGGAAAAGAAGATTTTGAGATCATCTGGGCTGCTTTAATGATGGTCTGCAACAAAAGGGTCAAAAACAGTAATCTGCTTGTAAGTCTAAGAGTAGGAATAGTCTGCAACCCGCCAAGGAAGTACCCTCACACAAGAAAAAGACAACCTCATTTGCTGCAGGAGCAGGAACCAATAGATCATATCCTGGCCCATTTGGGCCCCTAAACATGAAACTTTTGCAGTTAGTCTAAGTTTTGCTTATTTGTATGCAGTCTTTCTTTAATAACCAAGTTAATTCACATTGTGACAAGATCCTTTTAGTCCTTAAGTTCACAGAACTGGACTGACAATTGTTGAAACATTTAGAAGTTAAAAGGCTTTTTTATCTGCTTGTTTCCCTGCCTGCTTTCGTGTTTGGCTGCCTTTAAAATGAACGAAGTGTGGTTCAGTAATCCTTTCACTGGCATTTTAAAAGTGGCATTAACTAACAAAGTGAGACACAAATTAGAAAGGAGTGATATAAGGCAAAGCATGCAAAGCTGGTTGTGAAGCAGTCACATGCTGCCTGCCAACCCTGACAAATTTTTAGCAGTGTCTAGCTGTCTCAGGTGCTGCTTTAGGCTTAACTTGCAGCAGTATTATGCAAAGCCTTTTTTTGACAAGCTCTGTCAGATTCTGCCCGTTGGAAGCTCAAAGCAAAGGAAGCCCATTCAGCACTCAGAAGTCCTTTTCTCCTCATAATAAAAACTGGTAAGTGATGCAGATAGTCTTCTCTTTGCTGCTGGCTTACACTAGAACACGTGTCAGAATTACTGTAGGAAAGAACAGCTGAAATCATGTTTGCATTAAGGGCCTGAAAAAGGATTTATTGCTTTATTATTCATCTGGTGAGTGAAGTGGCATCCAAAAGTTAACCAACAAAACAGCCTGGTTATTCTGACTACAGTCATTGCCCTTAATTTCTGTAATATTTTATCACTGTTCCAGATTCTTAAGTTGGGGACCCCTGAGTAAGACAAGCCGGATCCTGCTTGCTGTGGGTAACACAGTGGTGCTGTGAGAGGTTTGTGTTTTGTCAAATGGTGCTATTTCTTCAGTGAATATGAATGCAAATGAAGAACATTGATTTGAGCAGCATTCATGTAGACAGGACCATTCTGACCCAGAAAATACTCCTTCTCTACCTCAACAATCAGCCAATCTCCTGCCCCCAAATTCTGCCCCACTACAGTTTGTGATGTAGGTGTGCTGCTATTTTCAAGGAAACAAACCACTGACCTTCTTTGGTCTTATTTACGGATGCTCAATTTCTTCTAATCCCTTTGGATATCTCTCAACGGCACCATATGACCTGGTAAGGGAAAAGAGCCTGTGTTTTTCCACCAACTCACATTGAAATAGTCCTGATCACAGACAGTGGGGAAACAGAGAGGGTGAAAATGGTGATAGTGGGTTGTAAAGGACCCCAGGAATGAAAGCAGGCTGGGATAAAGGATAACTCCCAAATACCTTAGATATAATGCTTTAAACACACTTTAGATATAACACCCAGGTTGCTATACGATCCTGTCACAGTACTACAACTACGCCAAGTTGACTTGATGATCTTAAAGATCTTTTCCAATCTTAATAATTCTGTGATTTACTGAGGATGGTGAGGCACTGGAACAGTTTGCCCAGAGAAGTTGCGGATGCCCAATTCCTAGAACTGTTCAAGGCCAGGTTGGATGAGGCTCAGAGCAACCTGGTCTAGTGGAAGGTGTCCCTCCCCATGGCAGGGGTTGGAACGAGATGATCTTTAGGGTCCCTTCCAACCCAAACCATCTGTGATTGTATATTCCATGATTTTTTACTCAGGAAGTGAGAAATCAAATTGCTATATCTCCTTTATGCTACCATATTGTTAACTCCTATTACAGACTTTAAAAAAGTTTGTGTAATGGGTTTAAAATAATTTCTGAAACATCTTGAGTTTGGGGGGAGTTGGAGTAGGGGGTGTTCTGTCACCTCATGGGGGCTGTGGGGAGAAGGGGGTGTCTTGTCACCGCACAGGCTGTGGGGACACACAGACTTCTCCTGTCTGCTCAGCACTAGTGAGGCCACACCGGCAGTGGTGTGAGCAGTTCTGGGCTCCTCAGGACAAGACAAGGAGCTACTGGAGAGAGTTTAGCAGAGGCCACAAAGATGATGAGAGGTCTGGAGCATCTCTCTTATGAGGAGAGACTTCAAGAGCTGGGCCTCTTTAGACTAGAGGAGACTGAGAGGGAGTCTCATTAATGCACATAAATATCCCAAAGGCGAGTGCCAAGAGGACGGTGCCAGACTCTGGTGGTGCTCAGCGACAGGACGAGGAGCAATGGCCTTAAACTAAAAAATAAGAAGTTTCACCTCAACACGAGGAAGAACTTTACGTTGAGGGTGGCAGAGCCCTGGAACAGCTGCCCAGGGGGGTTGTGGAGTCTCCGTCTCTGGAGACATTCCAAACCCACCTGGACGCGTTCCTGTGTCCCCTGCTCCAGGTGACCCTGCCTTGGCAGGGAGTTGGACTGCGTGATCTCCAGAGGTCCCTTCCAACCCTGACAATTCTGTGAGGAGAGGGCGTCCGGCCGCCTCCCGGGGACCGCGGGGCGAACCAGGGGGAGCCGCCACCCCTCAGGAGCGGCCGCCGCGGAGCGGCTCCGCCACCGCCCTCGGGGCGGCCGCTGGGGCGGGGCGGGAGCGGCGTTGCCGCCCTCCCTCCATCCCTCCCCGTGCCCGCTCCTCGTCGCCGTCCCGCGGAGCCTTCTGCCCTCCTGCAGCCGCCCGGGATGGTTGTGAGGAGCGGCGGTCGGGAGCCGCGGGCTGCGCTGGGGCGGCGGCACATGGCGGGCGGGCGCTGAGGGGGCGCGTCCCGGTGCGGGCTCCCGCCCGCCGGCAGCGGGGCTGGGGACTGTGCCGGCGGCCTGGGAAGGGGGAAGAGTGAGGGGTCGAACCCCGGTCCCGGGGATGGCGGAGACACTGAGCCCCTGCAGCCCACGGGGCCAGTGCCAGCCCGGCATGGGCGCCAACGCCTCGTCCGCCAACATGGACACCAACGCCTCCTCCTCGGCCGCCCCCGCGCTGATGGGCGGCAGCGCGTGGAGGGGCCGGGAGCCCTTCTCCATCTTCACCGTCCTCGTCCTGACCCTGCTGGTGCTCCTCACCGTGGCCACCTTCCTCTGGAACCTGCTGGTGCTGGCGACCATCCTGCGAGTGAAGGCCTTCCACCGGGTGCCCCACAACCTCGTGGCCTCCACGGCGGTGTCGGACGCGCTGGTGGCGGCGCTGGTGATGCCGCTGAGCCTGGTGAAGGAGCTTTCGGCCGGGCGGCGGTGGCGGCTGGGCCGGGAGCTGTGCCTCGTGTGGGTCAGCTTCGACGTGCTGTGCTGCACCGCCAGCATCTGGAACGTGACGGCCATCGCCCTGGACCGCTACTGGTCCATCACCCGCCACCTGCAGTACACGCTGCTCACCCGCCGCCGCATCTCCAACGTGATGATCGCGCTCACCTGGGTGCTCTCCGCCGCCATCTCCCTCGCCCCCCTCTTCGGCTGGGGCGAGACCTACAGCCCTGAGCAGGAGCGCTGCCAGGTCAGCCAGGACCCCTCCTACACCATCGTCTCCACCGGCGGGGCTTTCTACCTGCCCCTCTGCGTGGTGCTGTTCGTCTACTGGAAGATCTACAAGGCGTCCAAGTTCCATATGGGGGGCCGCAGGAGGAACGCCGTGGTGCCCCTGCCCGAGGCTGCCCAGGTAAGGGTGGGGATGGGGAGGAAAGCCCCTGCTCTCTCCCCCAGGCATCCGTGATCCTCCGTCTCATCTGCTCCCAGCCGTCACTCCTGCGCTGGTGGTTTCGGCACAGTGAGAAGGCTGCCAGGTGTCCTGGGGGTCCCGCGGGAGTTTAACTCTTTTACAGACTGGACACTGTTACAGACTGGACGTAGCAGTAATTAGTCAGTCAAAAAGCACCACTCTTGGAGAAGAGCTTTATTCTCATTGTTTCCTTGTGTGTCCTCAGAGTGAGAAACAGGTGCATTTACTGCCAGTCGGGAGAGCCATTTAAGAATATTCTCTTTGTTCTGAATTTGCCGTTCTTTGGGGTTTTTTTCCTCTTTATTTCTTTTTACAGTGTTAGTGGGGTAAACAAAGACATAAACAGACATAAACAGATCCCTAAGTCTGGTAAGTAAGAGTAAATGCATGCATATTTTATCTACCAACACAGACTTTGTATCAGTATCTCAATACATGTCTCAATACATTTTAATAAGCAAATTATGCACTTCATTGATGTGCTTGGGCTATTTTTCCTTGAATACTGCTCACTACATAGTGTTAAAGCAATGAGCAATTAATTGTTTCTGGTTTAAAATAACCTCCTGTATTAAAAAACATATCCTTCTTCTTATCCCAGAGATTGTCTGTAATCTCGCAGTGCCTTAGTGGCACTTAGTGTGGGAGTCTCATTCATTTTGAGGACACACCTTGCTGACAGGAAAGCTGTGTCCCTTCAGAAGGGTTGGGGTTGGCTCCTTGTGTCCCGTAAGTCAGGCTCTCTGCATGATGATGCTGTCAACCATGCCATGGCACCAAAGTGCTTGGCAATACTCTCTATAAATTCTCCCTGCTTTCTGTCATATATTCTTACTCTCACTCCTGCCTGTGGAAAAGATTCTTTATGTTTTTGTGGTTTCCTGTTGTACTTGCTAAGTCCAGCCCTTTCCCAATAGCAAAAGATGACCTGTATGGATGTCAGAGATATCTAAAGAGGCATGGAACATTTCTGTTCAATTTGGGCTAATCCTGCAGGGCCTCACTCCTCTAAGTTTGATTTCAAGTCCTGGTAGGAAACACGTTATTATGGTCACAAATAGAAGTCTGTAGGTTGTGTCTCCAGATTCTTGCAAGAGATAACAGCACTGGTAATTATATGTGATTAGACTTGCAGATTTGGATTGTAATGTCTTGGAGATATTTTTAATATATATTGGTTAATTAAGGTGTCTTCTGTGCAAAAACATAAAATGTGTTAGAAAACTTGAGAATGTCTCCTCTAGTGGCATTCTTTTTTTTTCCCACGATCTTCACCCCCTAGTTTGCACCAAATTTCTGTCCAAATTGTTATAAGTATGAGGAATGTATTGCTTAGAGTTAATGTATAATCTTGACAATTGCAAAAGCCAGCTGATCAGTTGTAGTGGTTCTGCATGCTGTGTCTTTTACATACACACATACTCACACAGGACTACTTGTTTGGCATCTAAAATTCTGGGAAGCTAAATGAACTGAGGCGTTGCTGCTTGAGCCGATCTAGAGACATGGTGGTATCTCAGTTTTGGCAGAAAAAAGTCTGGCTCCTGCTTGTCATAGTTGTGTCTGCAGAAGCCCTAGCGTGAGCCCAGCATGGGTGGCAGGTGAGTGCTTTTTGCTGATGCAGTGTCTGGGAGCTGGTTTAGGCTGTACTGACAGAAGAGCTCTGTCAGTGTGAGCTGACTCCCCATTTTGGAAGGGTTGCCAGCTGTTTACTCCTCACCTAAAGGCAGGGCTGATGCCCAGGTGTACACGTACTCATGTAATGAACCCATGGATCAGGGGAGCTGGCATTCAGGATGCATTTCTTCTCAGTTTTCTTTCTAAGAGACTGAGACTTATTCGCTGAGTTTCATCCTGATCTTATTTAAGCTTATAAGCAGGATCCATCACATCCACAGGAAGAGTAGCAGTTTCCCAGTGAATTCTGGAGGGGAATCTTCAAACACAACATGAATGTTCTTTGGCAAAACCCTTTTTTTTGTTTTAACCTGCAAACACAAGAATAACATTGCCAGGATATGTGGCAAACCTGGGGAGGTGATCCAGCATTGCTTTTCCACATGCAGAGGTGATCAAGCTGTCAGCATCAGCTCTGTCCTTCTCTCTGAGGGGGCAAATTCTGTTCCATATCTCTTGGTTTGCCCATCAGCTCACCCTAATTTACCATTTCTTTCTCCCTTAATGCCTCTCCTCCCTCTGCTTTCTTTCATCCCTTCCCTCTCTGAGAATGCTCACCTGTCATGCTCTCCCTGGCAACGTTTTCCTTCTATCACCCTTACTCTGGATGTGGATTGCCCTCCGCATGTATGTCAGTTCTCACGTCAGGTGCCCTGCACTATCCGAGGAACATTAGAGCGGTTTTTGGCAGAAGATGCCAAAGGCTGGAAGTGCTTCCCGGTCTGGAGGTGAGCAATAACAGCAGCAGTAACAGATCCCTGCTGGGAGAGACGTCAGTGTTGCACTCAGGAATTGGCTGTCAGGTAGCGCTGGATTGGAACTGTGCCCCATGGCTGAGGTATAACCAGCTGGTTAATTCTGGCAAGTTTAAGGAGGAAAAGGTTTGAGTTCATAGTGCTGATGGGCCAGTAGAGATGCCTTGAAGAAACAAATGCACCAAGTAGAACAGTGATGGTGATATATATATATATATATATGTGTGGGTGTGTATGTATATGTATATTTATAGTTACCAAGTAACTATTTTAAGTAACTTTTTCGTTAAAATCATACTTGTGTTTTTGAAAAATGGTTTTTATAACCTTCCAAAAAATCCAGGTGAGGGATATGGACATGAAACATCTAGGGTGCTTCTAATTTTAATGAGAGCTTGTTTCTTGCCTTCCCTTGAAACAAAAAAAAATTGCAGAATTGGGATCCTAAATTAAGCTGAGGCTCTTATAATTGTTTGCTTGCTAGTTATGAAACTCCTTAAAAAGTGAATTCTGCAGGCAATATTGATGTGGGTGATCCTTGTAAAAAACCTAGTGACATACCATCACTGACAGAGAACTATGCTCTGTCACACCTTCTTGACAGCAGGTAATAATTTTCTCTCTAAAGAGTCCAGTTGAAATAAATGAAACTGCTTGAAAAGCAGCAGGTACTGCTGGATAATGCCCTTTTAAATCAATGAAGTCCCTTGTAGCATAGGCTTTGCCCAGGAAAACCATGGATGATGGAATCTGAATGTCTGGATTACTTACAAGTAGCAATTGCAGAGTCAGGATTAAATTTCTATGTGAGGAGTTAAAAATAAAGTTCCATTGATGGTTGGGTGTTTTTTAGTTGTTGTTTTGTTTTTTTCCTTTTTCCCTCTTGAAGTACTTGTATAAAAAATGAGGCACGATCCAAACCTTACTGTTCTGTGAGAGTCCTTCCCACTTTACACAGTATCAGGCCCAGAGCTCCAGCAGTGCAATGTTATTCTTCACCTTGGCCCCCTCCAACTCACAATGTGGGAGAGAAAACAGATTTTCCTTCTCTGAAGGGGTCACAGGCCTTCCATTTCTTATTTCTGCTTCTGACTGTACAAATAGAAAAGATGGGTCAGGAAATGAAGTTCAATTGTCTGGAAGAGTGGCAGCAAATGTCAGATAGAAGCAAGGTGAGGCAGGAAGCAAAGTGGAGTAGCTAGTGGTTTCCTGGCAGAAATACAGTTATTCCTGCTTGCAGCAAAAGAAAATCCTGTGAGAGAAAGCAGGTGTTTTTCTCCCTATCAAATGAACTGTTTGTCTTATTGGTGGAGCATCCAAGAAAGTGTAGATGTTCCTATATTTTGATCCTTTCCTGTGCATTTCAATTTCTTGTGTTCTTGTTCAAAGAGCGAGAAGTGCCAAAGCTGCACTGAGGTAATAATGACCTTTGCTGAATCACACTGAATTTGTGGTAGTAAGCCAGATTTGATTGAAGTTTATCTTTACTGTTGTTTTGTTATTGCAGACCTTGGAGGTGCAGGACAAACACACAGATTACCTGCCACGAAGGACCAGTAATAGCAATCATTAAAGCTATAAGAAACATTTTAAATCAAGGGATTTTGTCAGAAGCTCCTTGGTAACATGTTTTCTATGACACTGCTAGGAACATAGGAATTGGGAACATACAGCTCTTGGAACATGTAGCCATTTAGTAGTAGTGATTCACTGGGGACAGACAAACAAGTGAAGGGGCATTGAACTGTAACTGCTGATCAATGTACAGAAGAATAAATTCTGAAACTAAAACCAAACTCCTTTGTGTCTGTAGAAGAATTTGTACTTGAGATCTCATTTCCTTCATTTACTCTATTATTCTCCCTGGAAAGCAGTCATCTCTGTACTTCTCAGAGCCTGTTGTCCTGGAAATAACAGATTTCATGAATGCAGAGCCTAATTCTGGCCTCAGAGTAGCAGTCCCTTCATACCAGCTATTTCCCCACTGCTCCTGACTCGTAGATCCTGGAGCAGTGCCTGGGCAGATGGAAGGAAGTCAGTGCCCAAGGCATAGTGTGCTGCTGAACACTGAGTGAGAACAGTGTTCAACAGCGCAGAGATGTTCCCAGATGAGAGGTGTCCCTGCTATAACCCAAGCATCTCCATGGACTGCTTTAATTTACAGCCTGTGACCACCTTTTCCACTGCCACAGCCTGCTCATCAGCAGGCCTGAAATGAGCTTGTCCCTCATTTCATGTGGTGCAGGGATAATGGTCAGGTATTGTGGCTTATGTTAGAAATTGGAGTCATGCAAAGCCTCCAGGATTGGCACTGAGAGCTGCAGATGTGGTATAGCCAGAGCTGTGTTTAGTTCAAGTAAATCACAACTGGCAGGGCTGGAAAGCAGCCACGTAATCTTTTGACCAGTGCTCTTGTTCAGACAAAGCCAAATTAAGGTGGATTACCCTGTGCCTGCATAGGGGAGGGAATCCTTCAGCACAGCTCCCCTGCCAGCACTGTGCACCCCAACAGGGCTTGCCTGCAGCAGGCTAATTGACCTTCCTTGGACTTTGCATGGGTTGCCTTGTAGAAAATATCTGTAACAACGTGGTCTTGGGGGCTGATAGCAGTAGTAAAGATAATCTTTACACCAACCAGGCCAGTGAGATGAATCAGGTCTGCAGCAAATCATATAGAGAGCAATAAAAATAAAATTAAAAAAAAAAATGAAGTGATAATGAAAGGTTGGACTTCCCCAGCTTTGCATTCTGCACCAATACATATTTTCTGATGTGAATGGCACTTCTGATTAAATCTGTGTTTAACCTTAAAAGCCTGTTGGGCTCACTCCCTGAGGAACAAGCCCCCATAGGAGAGTTGAGGTGCTGGAGGTCCTGCAGGAGGTGTGGATGGTGACTGGGCAGGGAGGGAGCACTGGTGCCTTTCCAGGGCATTGAGCACAGGAGTGCTGAGCACAGGGCCTCGCTAGAAACCCTCTGTAAATTTGGGGCCCCTTTGCGGTGGTACAAGCCAGGAGCACCTTGGCCATGTCTGCCAAGAGCAGCGCTCCTGCTGGGGGCTGGCCCTTGGAGCAGTGCCCTGTGCTGGGAACGCCTGGGAGGCAGGTGTGGTGGAGGCTTCTACACAGCTCCCAGCTTGTCTGTTGAAGGCACAGACTGAAAGACCTCGCTGACCAAGAATACTAGTTAACCTTTTCAAGAACATTTTGTGTATCCTTTTCAAAGGATTTCTTATGGAGAATTGAAGCAAAATATCTCCAGTGTGCCACACAGTTACTTAATGGAAGGTTCCATGAGAGATGCCATTATTTTTCTTAAAGGACCTGACTACTATTTTCTCTCTTATGGGTATTATTGCTGTTAATACAACTTTGTTCAGAAGTCTCAGGCAAAACTAGTCAAAAAACAAACGGAAAAAGAGCTGTGACAACAGAGAAAGTAGAAATTACTTAGGAAGATAACTGCTGTCCTGTAATTTATAAAACATATCATGATCTATTTTCACTTGCTGTTTAGTATTCAGAGGCTGGATCGAACAACCAGTGAAGTTTGTAAAAGCTCCTTTGACTTCAGTAGGAACTTGACCAGGCAGTAAATGGGGAAAACATTAGGGAAAACACCTGAGGACTGTGATATTTTCTATCAAAGTAAATAATTTTTTCTTAAGATATGTAATTAAGTGATAAAAGGGTTGCTGCTACTAAATTCTGCAATTGAGTCATAAACCTTTTAAAACCTGAAGTAGCAAAAAGGCTCTGATTTGATGGTGGCACACTGCAAGCTCTATCTTTTGAGCAAGAGTTGAAGGTTAAGCATAGTACCAAACTGTACCCAACACTATTGACAAAGTCCTTTGTATGGCTCTTCCCAAGAGGCACACCTATGTAACTATTCCTCAGGGCTGAGACGTAATCTTTCAGGGTTGCTTGTCACAAATTTGTCCTCGTGTCATACATTCATCCCCTTTTGCAGAGTGTGATTAAGGATGTGCAGAGCAAATCCTTCTGCAGACAAATGGTGTGATCCTTGCTACATGAGGGGTGTCCCATTTTAATTGTCAGAACAGATGTGATTTTCATTTTCCTCCATTATTTGCCTGCACCCATAATCTGCTGCTCTTACATTCTGCAGTCATGTCTCGTGCCTGGGGGTGCAGACAGGGATATCCATCTTGAAGAGTGATTGTTTAGCCATTGCCAGTGCTTCCCTCTCTGAGTTGCCATGTTCATATTAAGTAGAGGCCCTCCATCTGTTATAAAGCTTGCACAAAGGTGGCACATGCGTGTGGAATATGTAGCTAATTTAACAACAAGCCACCCTTGGAGTGATGTCAAAGTCTTGCAGTGCCTGGGGATTATCAATTAGGCAAATTTTAGAGCCTCATCCTTAAACTGTTTCTTTTATGGCACTGTCCTCATAACTGTAGTGCCTAGAAAAACTTTAATATTGCAGATACTTTAATCTTCAGATTAAAATCACAGAGGAGTATCTTTTTCTGGTCAGACTCTAAGCACATTAATAACTTGTGCCCAGAACCTGTTTGCCACAGTCTCAGTGCATAGATGACTCTCCCATAGAGAGACAAGCAGACAAGAAGTGCTGTCAGCAACCTGGAGTAGCTGAAATGTACTCCTCTCTTGTGGAACTTCTGCTGAAGCCAGAGTTTGAACTGAAGGCCAGCTGAAATGGTGCTTTTCTGGCAGTGGAGTATTTTTTGAGAGAATACAGAATCACAGAACGGTTGGGGTTGGAATGGACCTCTGGAGATCATGTAGTCCAACCCTTCTGCTACAGCAGTTCATCTAGACCAGGTCTAAAGGACTCCGAAGGTCATGTACAGCATGAGTCTAGTGTAGGGATAGGCAGAAGGTGCATGCCTTTGTTAGCCTGCCTTAACAACCTGATTTCCCACTAGGTATCAAGGCATCCAATAAATGAACTGAAAAAGAATCCCACAACACACATGGCATCAGTTACTTTTTATTTAGCTCCATTTGTCAGTCACACTTGGCAGCTTTTCCAACATAATGAGAAGTCTGGTTACTTTGGCACTCAGGGGCATTTTCTTTCTTTTAACATGGAAGGAATGAAGTTGAGGCCTTTTGTGGTAGGTGCACAGATGTTGTGCTGTCACTTAGTAATAATACTTCACTCAAACAAACTGTCTTGGTAAGAAACTGTGTTTGCTTTTGTTTTGAGGTGAAGGAAGCTTCGCATGAACCACAGATGGTGTTTACAGCTCGTCATGCAGCTATCACTTTCCAGACAGATGGAGAAACATGGAGAGAACAGAAAGAGAAAAAGGCAGCTCTGATGGTTGGCATCTTAATTGGAGTTTTTGTACTGTGCTGGATCCCTTTCTTCGTCACAGAATTAATAAGTCCCCTCTGTTCCTGCAACATCCCACCGGTCTGGAAAAGCATCTTTCTTTGGCTTGGCTACTCAAATTCTTTCTTTAATCCTCTAATTTATACAGCATTTAACAAAAATTACAACAATGCCTTCAAGAACCTTTTTGTAAAGCAGAGATAAAAGGGGACACAGAGGAGAAAATCATTCTCTGTTGCATAATGTAGAGATTTCTGGAGGGAAACATGCCTGTGATATGTACAGGTTTCATGCACTAGAGCTACTCAAGGGGATTCAGGAACAATGAGAAAGAAGGTGGAAGATGTTTGGATATAAACCAACTGACAGTTTACAGTTCCTCCTTGGAAATACATATGTGCTGCTCCAGGGTTTGGCAGAGAAGATGGAAGCAGTGAATACCTCCCGTCTGCTCTTGGAATCAACATGTGCTGAGGTCTAAAGCGAAGCACTGTGTGTGTCTGATACCATGACTGTCAAACCCAACACATCTGATCTCATCCAACCTACACGTGCCATCCTGGAGCTCTCTCATCATTAGCAAAGGCAACAGTGGGAGCTGCTAATTGAGCAATACCAAAATGTTTGTGACAGGGGCAGGATGCTGCTTCATTTCTGAGATTTTTTTGGAAGGGAATAAACATGATGTATTCAATCAGTCGTTGAGTTGATGTGAAATTAAAATGGATGATTAAGCAGCTCAGAAACATGCCCTGATGATTGAGGGGCTGCGTGTGCTCTAGTAAGCAGTGCTTGATGGGCTGGCTTGGCTGTGTCCCCTGGAGTCCCCTGGGAGTGAAATTTTAGAGCCAAATGTAAAATTATTCAGAGCTCCCAAGGACATGCTCTCACTCCTTGCACAGCAGGCGGATCTAGCCTGGAGTTTTCACCTGTGTTGCACCCTTACTCTGCAGGGCTCAGGCTCTCCCTGTTTTATGAAACCCAGGTGAGCTCAAGATAGACCCCCAATACCTCCAAGTGAATGGGGACTAGATGCATTATTGTTTCATGCTACCATATAAGTGAGCGTGTCTGTGTTACAAACACCAAACATGCTGTTCAGTCACCAGGTTTGCTGGCAGCAGCGTGTGGCTGCTTGGCAGTGGTAGGTGAGTGTCTGCACCGTGTCTTGCACCGTAAGTCTGCTCATCACCCTCCCTGATTGAAGTCCACAATTTGTCAGCTTGCATCAACTACCTCCTGCTATAAGAAAGGTGTTGATGCCATCAGGTGTGACTCCCCAGACCCCAAAGTGACTCAAAACCAAGCCTTAAATTGTTATTCCAAGGTCCGACAAACACTCCTGTCCACCAATATATACATAAATAAATGAAGTATTTCCTTGCATACTGCAAAATCTATCTCACTCCATATTGTTCCTCTAGTGGGTTTCACTTCCTCCCCTGCCCCGAGGGGGAGAGCTGAGAGCATCTCTGAGTATTTCTTGCATGGCAGCTTTTTACTGATGGAGAGTCCTGGCACCCTCTTCCATCTCCTCCTAAAGCTTCCTTAAGTACTGTAAGGGCAAATCATCATAGCTCTTATGGAGCTGGGCAACATCACAGCTCCTTCAGAAGCTGAGGTTTAACCTTTCACACTGCCCTTCTCTGCCAGTCTTGTATTTTCTGCTGCTTAAGAAACCCTTTGGTTCAAAGCATGCCCTCGGGCAAACACAAACTGCACAGGGTGACTAAAAGTCAGGAATTTCAGCTCCAGCAACCTGCACCACTGGCATCTCCATCTCACTGCAGCACATCACACTCAGCCTCATCTCTGACAGGTACCGACCCAATGGGCATCGACACCGGTGCTGAGCATGAAACTCCTACCAAAGCCTTGGTATCCTGGCAGTCTCTCCAGGCAATGGCAGCCAGGTGTGTTTCCATAGCCAGGGACTGACGTCCTGGGCAGCCACGTCAGCGAGGTATTATCGAGTACCTCGTGTGTTCTGAAAAATAAAAGAATGATGCAGCCTTTACTTCCTTAGATTTAAAGCAGAGTCAAACTTTAAAGAGTTAACTTTAAAGGTAATCTAGTGCATCTTAAAGTGATTCATGTACCTGGTGATGTCAAATTGAGCTTAGTGTCAGGTATACTGGCAACTTAGACCCAGGCATGTTCCTGCTCTTTTCTAAACAAGTGATTTAAATAAATGCCATCAAAGCACATGTTCCTCCAGCTCCTGAAGTGAGCCTGGCTGTATCTCAGGAGCACAGTGTGTGGTGAGGTCAGGCACTGCTGTACTTCACAGCTGCAGTGCTGTGACAGTGTGACCTGCTGTGCCTGTAGCCACAGCCACCTGTGTGTCTTATGCTCCTGCAGATGGTGCTTCTCCTCTCAATTTCAGTGGAAATTCAGAAATTTTAATAACCTAGAATTTCAGAGTTGTTAGATAGTGGCTCAGACTTAAATGCCAATTTAAATAACTTTCCCTTGTGACTCTCAACTTGCCTTGCATATGGAATAGCTACCATTTAAACTACTGCTTGGAGGCTTAATTAAACCAGAAGGAAGACACATATGTAAGAGACTGAAAGTTACTAAAACCCACAGGCCTCATTCAGAACCATTCACAAATTTTTCAAGTCAATTGAATTTTTCATGTGAAAGAAAAATTTTAAAATCCAAACAGATGACATGGAAAGAAGAAATGAAGAGGTCATCTTGAGCTGGTGTTAAAAAGCATACAAATCTCATAATAGCACTTTTGCCAAATTTTAGTGCCTGTACCCCCTGTGCCTGGTAAGACAAGCCATTACTATCGCAAAAATCCAATGCCAACCCTGCTGCACTGAAGTTAAGGCCCATCACAGTGTGTGGCTGCAGCAGCAGCAGTGATACTCACGTTCCAACTGTCTGTGCCAGCTGACCGGAGCAACACCTGGCTCCAGTTCTGGCACAGGAGCCCTTCCAAGAAACAACAGGTTGTGAAGGTACATTTTACCATGGCTTGGCAGCTGGAACTTGGGAGAACACCACAGAGCTGTGAGGTCACTGTGCAGGTCAGTGCAGCTGCACAGCTGCACAGGTATTTGCTGCAGACAGAGATGCAGCAGGGTGCCCTCAGCGAGTGGCAGAGCTGGGAGCAGGGCACTGACGCAGCACAACACAGCTCTCCGCCTCCTCAAGGATGAATTTAGCTTCCTTAGGAGGCGAGTCGGAGCCTCTGCAATTTTGCTGTGAGAAGTTCTGAAGATAATTAGCTGGTGCTCTGCCCGCCCAGGCATCTGTGACAGCAGCGAGCGCTACAGTGACAGCAACCAGCCGGCTTTGAATGCACCCAGAGGCGCCGAGGAGCAAGCGGGGCTTTCACTTCATTACAGTGGCTTTAGAAAGCTCTGAACAAAATCGACTTCCCACACTGGCACTGGCTCTAGATGCAGACTGCATTTAGGAGAGCAGCAGCACATGTTCAGGGTTTAAAATCCTGGGGTTTTAATGGCATGGAATCTAAGCTTAGTGCAGGGAAAAGAAATACGTTATCTGGAGGTATGGCCTAACCTGCTGGGTGCTGCTTCCCACCCAAAGTCCAAAAAGGTGTTCCCATCCCCTGGCCTCCTGCACAGCAGGCCCAGAGCTTTACCCTCCCATTTGCGTACCAAACCCAGTGACCTGGTACAACAGGAGACTAACTGCTGGATAGTCATCAACCCTGATTAAAAAAATTTGGAACTGTGGATAATGTTCTACGTCCCTTGGTACTTTTATTTCTGCAATTAATTACTCTCATTATTAAATCTTGCAACTTTATTTTAATTGAAAAAAGAGTAAAATCAAGCGTGCAAAGGATTCCTCTTTTTGGCACTTAAGCATTAGGGTTTAGATCTGACATTATTGCTGTGCAGTTATCCTTGGCATCAGGATGGACCAAAGAAAATATTGAAAATACTACTCCCATATGAACTGAGATAAATGACACAGTATCTTGACTATCCAAATAGAAAAAAAAAAAGCAGTTATTATAAAGGAGCAACATTTTGCAGAGCTTAGACATATGGTAATTTATTTCCCCAAATAGAAGCTGCCAATTTGGAGTACAGCAATCATCTCTGCTTGCACACAGTGGACTACTGGTTTTAAACTTTATTCCCTGACACTGAATGTGCTCCTAGAAAACCCCACTGGAGCCCATTGCTCAGCAGAAGGGCATTGCTGCCTCCTGCAGCAAGGCTCTGAGAACCCTGCAGCAGCTGTATTGAAACGAAGGCCTAAGTTTGTTGTGCTGTTGGAGTCCAGACTGTGCAGAAATGAAAAGGCTTTGGAACATGAACGTGAACAGAAAATGCTAATAACCCTCTATGCTCCTGTCTCCAGGAAACCTACATCCATGCTCCAGCCTCCACAACAGAAGCTCTTCGGTAATTCATTGCTGTACCCAGGAGTTGCTGATCTTCCAGCCATTCTCCAGCCTCTGCGCCGGAGTTCACACCGGCTGCAGCCAGGGCTGTGCAGGCACTGCACAAATAAACAGGCTGCAGTTCATACATTTGTAAGATAAGAACTATCCTCAGAGTATGTCACCCACCACCCAAACGAGCAGGATTTGTGTATGGCCCTGTCATGTGTCCCACTTACAAGCCCAATTTAGCAAAGCTGCTCTAAGGGGGTGGGTGCCCTAGCCAAGCACAGCTCTCCAGCTGCCTGTTTTGCATGAGTGGCAGCAGCTACACAGAGGGGGACACACCCTTTCTCTCATGCAAGTAATTTTATGTTTCTAAAGAACTTTCAGCAAAGTCTATGTCCTGTGTGGCTGGGTGTGCCCATAGTGCCTCTGGAGAGTAAAGAGTGCATCGTGCCAATTTGCCACAGAGTAGAATGCTTTTGGTGTCATACATTTCCTCCCCATCAAACACTGGTTGACTGAGGAACCTACACACTAAGGTCATGCTTCAATATGCAGATTTTGTCATAAAATAAAGAGGAACAAGGGAAGAACCCTTATAGAAAATACTGGTTACATTTAAAGTTGCCTTCAGAGATTTTCTTTATTGACGTGAGAGGTGACTAGGTGCAGTACTCCATTCATTGTGATATACTGTAACAAAAAGATTGTCTGGATTTTGTCAACTGTGTGTCACTGATTCCACTCTCAAAAGATGCTTTACAAGTGCACTTGAGGAACTGCATTTAAAGAGAGCTGTCACCATCTAAGGTAAGTGTATGCCTGAATTTCAGAGACTGTCTCAGCTTCTGAAACAAAGGGCAGACTGACTTTCCAGCAGTTTATTCATCAGTATATCAAACTAATTACATTTATTGAAATGCAAATTAAAGCTCTGAACTGGCTCTAGCAAATAAAAAAAAAGGAAGTTTTGCTACAAGTCCTGTAAATGTTACTTTACAAGCCTGGTGACACCAAATGAATTCAGGGCACAACCTTCCTCTTTAAACAAAGAAATTCTGAGAAACTCTTACTCCTCCCTTGAAACCAGCTGAGATGGAGAATTAAGACATTCTCCTTGCTATTGGTTCCTCCCCTGGTATCAGAGGAAATGGCACTCAACACATACAGCCTGTGTCAGAAGGCAAGGATCTATCCTCTTTTCATACCTCTCCAGCCTTTTTCTTCTCATTTTCACAAGAGTCTTTAGGCAAAGATAAGTGTCCATCTGCCCTGGGTTCCATCTGTTTTAGAATCAGTTATAATCTGGACTCTGATTTATTCCCTATGAGCAGTAACTGCATCTTCACAAACCTCAGATTTATATCTTAGTCAAAATTACAAACTCTTAGCCAGACAAATGGCTCTAACATTTTCATACTCCTCGTTGAAGTTTCCAGGTTACTGTGTTTGTAGCAGGTAAGCATAAAATTTAACCTTATAATGAACAAATAATCACATCATTTATTCTACATCCAAGTTCATTACTTATCCTACCTAGGAAATTTTGCTTGATGGCTAAAGCAATTTTGATGAAAATGGTAAAACCCAAATTGAAACATCCACTCAAGTTCTTTTTTTGAGAATTCCACAGTACAGAAATACAGCACAGTTTCAATTCTCAAACAGGTTTTCTTGTTGCCAAAGATGAATTATTTGATTTACAAACTAGAAAGAGCATTACAGTTTTTATAGAGGGCAAAGTTTGTAGATAAGAAATAACGTAACCTAGTATCAAAGCTGACTACAAAGTCTGCAAGTTTCCTTCTTTGAAGGAAATGCTGAATATAATTTTTTCCTTCTTTAAAGGGACTTGGAATCTGATTTTGCCTTCCTTTCTCACTAGCCCTGGGCAGACTGACTTTTTGAACAGATACAAGAGGAGCAGCCTGTATCTGTTCAGTCCCTGACTCGTGTGGGAGAGCAAGGTACCAGTTGGCTCAGTAGAAAGGTTTTCTTTATGTTTGTGCTGAAGGAACAAGATGTCACAAAAACAGCATCTCATTTCACTACTGACACAATTCATCTTTTAAGGCACTTGTAACTTGAGAGCCTGGTAAAGCTCCTAAGGCAAGTTCCACCTTAAAGACACGACAGCAGAATGTCACTGGATTCCAAACATCCTTTATTTTATATTTGCTGCCATAGAAAGTAATTGAACAGCACTGTCATCAGGGTCATTGGGAAAAAGGAACATGGATTTCTTCTCCTGAAGATGTGACGTACATTAAGAAGTCAGTCCAAAATCCTGGTGTTAAGTACAAAAAGCAACTGTTTGAATTATAAAATACTGTATATACAGATATAAAAATGTTTCAGAAAGTGTCCCACAAAGTTTCTAAACTTTCAAGATCAAATCTTCAGCAGGGTAAGTAGGCTGTTGTCTTCAAAGGTGAGCATCAGTTCGTTTGAGCACAATGTCTCAATCTTTATCTTCCTATATTACAGGTGATAGACTGATTTTCATCCCAGCCAGGGATAACATGGTAGTCCTAGTGATTAAGGTGTTTTTTCCTGGAGCTATTAATTTAACAAGCATACTCTCTATATATAAAAATGAAATTTCAAAGAAATTTATACAACAGCTAGACTTTATAAAAATATAGATCTATAATTTTACACCAGGACTTATCCAAGGTAAGTCTCCATTTTCTTATATCTTAACCATTAGAAATTAATTTTTATCCTTTGGAATCCTATCTATGGCTAGACTGTAAATTAAAGTAATGTGAAGTTATTAGGTGGTGAAGCGAGTTTCAAGAATCTCATTCTGCGGGGGTTTTTTGGGTCAAAATTAACAAACTACTGCATTCTGCAGTGCTCGTCTTGTGGTACTGGACATATTACACAGTACATATCTACTTATTCCAGAATCTTGACCTAATTCAGTGTTAAAACCCAAATAAAAACCATCTCCACTGTTCTTACTGTGGGGAAAAAAAAACCAAACCCAAATCCAAATAAATAAAATTAGACAGTATTTCTATTTTGCTGTACTGTGTTAACTCTTTACTTTGTAGTGGAGGCAATAATGAATAATACAAGCCATGTGATGAGGGATTGTAAAGTGAACACATACTGGAAAAAACAGACTTTTACAGCTGTGTGTATATACTTTTTTATATATATATATCTATATATATACATCTACATTGCAGTTATAACTGTCACCTCACAAAAGAGATTCAATGGACTGAACAATCTTCTATAAATTTCCCTAGCTGGAGTTCTTCAGGAAGAACTGGCTTTCAGCTTGGACAGCAGCATTTCATTCTTACGGCATTCCTGTGAACAGAAAGCAAACATAGGAGGAGGTAGTTGCTCTTTACTAGTTGTATCTCCACATCAACAAAACCAAACGCTTTTTTTTTGTTTTGAAGGATCTCCAAAATCCAAAGTAGTCTGGAGTGAGTGATGAGCTGAAGATAATTCCTATTCATCCACAATGTTATTCCAGTGATCATACTGATTAAACTTTGACATGCAAGCCAAAAGGAACACTGCTTGACCATTCATCTAAAGTTGTAACAAGTAGCTAAAGCAAATCCAGCAATGGAATAAAAATGGGTTAAAAATTAAATAAATAAACCTCCACCTAAGTTCTGCAACAAGGATGTAGAATTCTGTATGTCAAACAAGCAGCTGAACAGTCCCTGTCATTCTCCCAGAGCACATTGTCTGAAACAGGAAGAAACTGTCTCAGAACAAAGCAGGACAAATTACAGAAAGATGTTTTTCCTCCAACATCTGAAGCCAAATGACAATTTTGCCTGGCAGCACTCCTTTGTCATTCATTCTTATGGAGACAAGAATTAACAGAAGTACAAGATGATTAAAAGCTTGGGAAAGGCTGAATCAATGAAGTGTTAAACGGTGCTTTCACAGTCGTTAGACAACAAGGCTGGTTCCCAAAGGTATTTATAACTACCAAGAATCTGCACTTCCTCCTTATTCACACACATTCCCTCAACCCTCTTTGCTCCAGCAAAGAGACTGCTCATATGTCTTCAAGAAATTCCACTCAGAAACCTAAATATGCATCTTGCTTGATAACAAATTATCCTCCCTGTAACATGGAGGGATGCCAATCTAGCAGTGAAAGAGGAATTGCCAGAATCAAGGGTCCAAGATTCACATGGAGATAACCACCAGGATACATCATGACCATGGTGTGATAAGCATTGTGGCAGGAAATCTCGTGCATATATTAGTGCACAAATCAAGTCAAAATGGGTCACTGAACATTTGACAGTTTTACATCAGCAAAAGTGCTCTTACCTCTTTAAATTCTTTCACTGTTTTGAAGTAAAGCCTCTGTTTCTCTAGAAGCTCTAAGTATTCATCATTCAACTGGTCTCTTCGCATTTTGTTTTCTTGCTTCTTCTTTTCCATCTGTTGGTGTGTAGGAAGGATAAGAGATCATACATTGTGCATGGAATACACACACAGATATCCTGCATAAGGAACAACTATCTATAAAACACAGTGGCAGACAGATGCCTCGTAAATGATACCTAGAAACCTAGTGCTGAAGCCCCAGTAGCAGTGGCACTATAGATGGCATTTGGAAAGCAGCAAAATAGCCCCCAGTGTTAGCAGAACAGTTTTGTCTTCTCTGAACCTGTCCTCGCCCACAAACCCTTTCACTTGCTATGTGGACACAACACACTCAGCAGTAAAGCTCAGCCATTTCTCAACCAGGTCAAAAAACCCATCTAAGTGGATTCAACAGGTGAGGGCTGCAACTAAGACAAGGGATGGTTGGGACTCTGAGGTGCTCTGACCTTCTTCAGCAGCAGAGAGCGGCTCCCATGAGCTCCAGCTGCCTGAGGTGCAGCTCTGACTGCACCCACACAATCCAGGTGGAGGACCTCTCCCTGAGTTCAGTGACATTCAGCTGACTCAAGCATTTAAATCACTACACTGACAATAACCAAGTTATGGGGTATAAGCTTCCTGTCAGGTGTTATAACACCTCTGTTCTACTCTGTTCATTAACATTTAGTGGTGAGAAGTTTCTTATCAATGTGAAAAGAGATAATACTTGTTAGCTGCTTGCTTTATTTGCACCTCACATAATGGATCTCTTCACACACAGTTAGTATCCAAGAGGCTTTGCTGAAATAACTCCCAGGTTCTAGCAAACAAAAAGTGAGAGGAGTCTCAGACCTTCATTCGATTCTGTTTGATGCCTTCTACAATCTGCTCCATCTGCCGTAAAAACTGCTCACGAGAACCAGAAGATGCCATTGCTCTGGAAAGAAAAAAGTGTAACAATTGACAGGGATGTGAAACACCGTGTCTCAGCTACAAGCTCAATGTACAAAGTGTCTTGTACATTTAGCCACATCCAAGAATTCTCATTGCTTAGTGTTCTGTGTAAAAATTCATCTTTGCAATCAGTGATTTCAGTAACAGTGCAGCTCTTCAGCTGCTATAAGCTACCAAAGAGAGGAGCTCATCACAAGTGTTGTCCCTCTCAGTTCCTTGTTCTCATGTGCTGTACAGAAATAAATTGCAAATAACTAAATAAAAGCATAAATTTTTAAGAAAAAAATCGCTGTTATGAATGTTAAGAAGTTAGTAGAGGTCTAGGAGGTCAGAAAATATTCACTAAGCATTTTCAGGCCCTAACAGGGAAAGCCTAGAAATCATTTTAGACTTTAACATATCTTAAACAGAGCAAGAAAAAATAAACCAAGGAAAATGCAATCCCCCATGCACACCCCCCCAAAAAGCCCCCAGTCCAAAGCCCAGCTGTCAATTACAATATTGGTTTCTATTGTCTGGACAAAAGAATCTCATCACTGAGCAAAACAGATCTACAATCCCTGCTTCAAAGGAAAACATCTGAAATAGTAAATTCCTGGGTTTTGTTGTAATTATTGTGTTGGATAACATAATAGGAAAAAAAAATTAAAAATAATTCTGATCAAATACAGAAGGTCACAAGTGTATAGAAGAAAGTAAAGAGATAATTACTCTGAAAAAAGAAAAGCTTAGAATTTCATAACAGAATTATAAAAAGATATAATAGGAAGAACTGTTTAAAACTACTAAATGGCCATCTCCTCCCCCATGACTCTCTTGAATTGAACTGCTGTGACAAAAATTCCTAATGGGTTTTTGTTTCTGAAATCAAAAAGATCCAGAGAAAAATAAACATTGGCTGCATCACAGACTGATATTTGACCATGAACTTCAAGGGAACCATGATTTTACATAAGGACTTCACACTATAACAAAACCTTTAAATACAGAGTTGTTTTAAAATAAACATGTCTGAAACATGTCCCAGTCTGATGTTTTGTACATAATATAATAACCACAACTTCACAAAATGGAGGAAAATATTTAAATTAATGCCAGGAAAATTATGACGGAATTTCCACATCTAAAGACTCAGATATTAAAAACATATGTTGGCTATAAAAGTCTGGGGAATCATAGACTTGGAATTACTTAACCGGTTTAATCAGAATTAATAAACTATTTTATAAACCAGTTTATGATTATAAAACTTTAACAAATTTTTAGTCTCTGTAACTGATGCCCACCACCATTCTTCCAACCAATGCTTTGTCACTATAAAGAGATAAAGGACCATTACTTACTGATGGAAGTTGTCATGAATAGAATTTAGTAAGTTAACCTGTGAATTAGAAAATCAAAAAAGAAGAAAATATACATTTGTCTTTTTGGTATGAGTTCTCACAGACAATAAGATGAAATTTAGTTCAAAAAATTGACTATAGAGATACTGCCTTGAAAAGCAGTATGAAAATCATCATAAGCTTTCTTTCAGGACAAAACCCATGATTCTTCTGATTAGTAAAATCTATTTCAGTGGTGGAATCACAGAAAGCAGAAGTAGGTCTTGGATCACAACTGAGATTTTTAATTTCACTGACACTCAATGATATCGCTGAGAATTTTCTAGCACGATGACTTCCCAAACTAAAGCCATATGGTAAAATGGCCTGTACACATGTCCAAAATGTGTTGAAACTTGACATTAAAATACCTTATAGGTACTGGCCTAGTGTTCAACAGTGACTGTGCACAAGCACATCACAAATAAACAGAAAAAACCTCCACTCTGAGACTGGAACCACACACTGTATTGTGATTAAGTATCTCCACACAATCCTGTGAAGACTCACCAAGCAGTGCAGGCACAGCAGGTGAATTCCTGCCCTGCTTTCATCATGCAGATGAGTTTTACAGGTTTCTGAACTGCATCATTACTTGCTTTCCTTATATGTACTTTACAGGATGCTAGAAGATGAACTTGCAAAAGGTACAGAATGGCATTTCACTAACATTGCACTGACTCAACACAAAAATAGCAATTTATAACAGCATCACAGGACTATTTGTTGCTTGGTATAAATTCCCCCAACTAATTAAACTATATTCAATATATCCCATGTAAACACCTTTGATTTTTGTCTTGTTTTTTTATGTATTGCTGAGAATATTAAAATTCAGCAACTAGCAATTAATGTGATCTTTTCTCTTGGCTTTGAATATATCTTCCAAGTCTCCTCTGATTCAGCCTTCCAAGCAGTTTCTCCTTTTGATGAGTGTTTGAAGTGTTCTGCATTAAACAAACCCAAGTGTAGCAAACAGAATCACCTGCCCCACTGCTGTGGAAAACTGAACCCATCTCTCCCAAATTTAAAACCTTCCACCTGGATGAGACAGCAATAAGCACATGCATGGCAGAATCTGCAGGTGTTCCTGACCTTCCCTTGGAAAATTTAAACAAACAAATTCTGAACAGACTCCAGAGCAGCCAAGATGCTTAAGAATTCCTGTTATTTACAGGACAGAAATTGTTGCATGACTCATCATATCAATGATCAAATCAATATTTGCCAAATCCACATCCCTGCCTCAAGACTCTTCCAATAAGTGTGTGTTTGAGAATGTAGTTACAGTTTATACCACAAAGCATTCACGTCATGAAAAGTAACCCTGCACAGCAGTACTGCACAACCACTGCACAGGAAGATGTGATGTGTTACATTACAGTGAATCAGAGTCTGCACCCCAAAATTGAAAGACATTATGAAAAAAAGGAGTTCAAAAAGCATTTAAAAAATCTTCCATAAAATAATGATGAAAACATGAACCATGATCACAGAGACCATTCATGTCAGAACTAAAACCTCCATAGCCAAAATTCAACTTCAGAGTAATTCCTGCTATTGCTATTTTAAAGCAATGATGTTCAGTGTGTTTTATGAAAGGGTTGGTTTGGGAAGGAGAAAAGAAAAAAAAAATAAAAATCAGGAATAAGACAAAGTGTAAGTATATTCCAGAAATCTTTGTGAGGCACAGATGCCAAAGGCATCTTTTGTACATTACTAGACAATATTTAATTGGTGAAACCTCAGTTCTCATATTAAAAGCGACTCAAGGAAATCTCAATGGTATTATACATTTAACTAAGTTAAGATGGGATCAGAAGAACAGTCAGAATTCTCCCTGTGAACCCCCAAAAAGGCACTGATTTATTTTGACAAGAGTACTTCCAATTGATATATCAGTGAAATAAATCTGCTCTGTATTCTGTTGCCTGTTGTTTATGTGCCCATTTCAAAAACAATCTTGGCATGCTTTTAAAATTTGCAGGCTTGCCCTCAAAATAAAAAAACCAAATAAATCCATATTAAACTCTAACCTAGGGGAGAAGGGAAAGTAATATAAATTCTATAGCTGCTACTTAATGTAGTTTTTTAAGTCTGGTATATGACTCTTCTGAACAGAAAAAAATGAAAACTACCCAACAAGTAGATTAGAATCAGCTACTTAAGGGAAGGAAATGTTTGCTTATAATCTTTGAAACCAGAGATACAGTGTCTTTACACAGTCAAAAATTTGACCACTGCTTGTCTGTCAAACTAAACAAATATATCTAAGTAATGCAAAACTCACTAATCTGTTCTTATTTCATCAGAATAAACAGAGAAGCCTGAAGTATCAAAACATATTTTAAAAGTAAAGTCATAATTTTTATCAACTCTTGACAACTCCTATTTCTCCATCTTTACTGAAATCAGATGTTTTGTCATTGCCAAAAAAGAAAGCTGAAATCACTCAAGTTATGCCTAGCAAAGAGGTGAACCCTGAATAGCTGGGAGAGACAAAAAACAAGTTGCTTCCGTGAAAACTACTGTTCTGATACAGTAAAATCACCAGTGGCTTCAGTGCAGACAGGCTCAGACCCTGAGAACTAACTCTGATGTTGCTGACAGCAGCTGGAATTTGCTCTCCAAAGTTATTTCCTGGAGCATTGGTTCATAATAAAAGATATTGACAAAACGAGAAAAATAGGGCAATTTGGACCTGTGATAACATGACAGAGATATTTGCTAATCAAATGTTACTCACGTTTTGTGAACACAGCAAGTGGTTTAAACATGGTGTACTAACATCAATTCTCTTACAACACAGACCATTTCCCCTCCAAGATTAGAAATATTCCTATGAATCAGTTGTTCCATTTTTATTTACAAAGACTGGTAACTCTGCTATGACAGGACTGAATATGGCGAAAGCCAAGTAAAAACTTTTTATCTCATTCTCCACAGATGGAATATTTAGAAAACAGTAATAACAACTTCTTACCTCCTTTTCCAAATATACTTTCTTATCATCCAGTGTATTATAAAGAGTAAAAAACTGCTTCGTTTCTTTGTGAGTTGCTGAGACTGCAAACAAAAAACAAAAAAAGGAGTAGAATAATAAAAGAACATGAAGCAAAATGGAATCTGTAGAAATACTTCATAGGTTTTATATAACATACTTTCCTCTATCAAAAATGGAACACAGTCTTTAATACACTTTGGAAAGATGTTCCCTCTGAATGTAAATCTCAGTAGGGTTTCCAGCTATCATCATTTATAAGGACAAACACAGCTCAGTGTCTAAATTAAGCCTCAAATGCTGACAGTCCTTTATGGCAACATATGTTGGCACCATCAGCCTGTCCATCCTTTCTTCTCCAGCTTTAGTCTTACACCACACAGGTTCCTGTGCTGCTCACAGTGGCCCTGGCACAGCTGTGGTGTTGGAGAGGCACAGGCTGGGCAGGGACAGACAGACAATCTGATAGTACTGTGTGGGAATAAAGTGCATTAGACTATATATTTCCAGCTGCACAGGTGCAAGATGACCAACAAAGCTTTTTCTGTTTCAAAGCCTTTTTTATCTCCTTAGAATCTATTCATGGTGATAGAATTAAATAATACTTTCTAGTTTAGGTGTTTATAGCAGATGTTGGTCAGAGCTCATTGGGGAAGGTCAGGCTCAGCCATGCCTTCCCTTTGGGCCTACAAGATGATGCCTGATACTCAAATCTGCTGAGTGCTCTTCTTTTCTTCAATGCCTAAGAAACCCCAAGATATTTGTGATTCCCAAGGAAAGAGTTCAACACAGAAAGACAGTCAGCAGAAATCATTAATATATTAAGTACTGTCTAGAAACCAGAACCTGAAAAAAATGCATGGGTTAAAAAAGATAAACCTTGGTGAAATCACGCTCATTACATCACACTCTATAGGCTAACCAACTGCCATCTTTAAATAATACAGTTATGGAACTAATACACTTGGCTAAGCTTTTCAATAGAACCATTTACAGACAGAATGACCTCCTTCCCACAGTACAACCTCACTGAAACTTCCAAAATTTTTTAAAAAAATTCCAGCTTTTGATTTGTACCATCCTCTTCTCCAGCTGAAGCTCAGGAGCAACCCACAGCCCAAAGCTGTATGTCTTAGTGACAGAAGTTCAGCAGTGGCTACTTCTGTAGTAGGAGATGCTTGGGATCAAAGAGCTTTGTCAGTGTCACAGTACAAATGTGACATGTTCTGCTCAAGCCACAGCCTCAGGGAACACACTGAGTACCAGGAGCCTGGAAACACTGAGGAAAATCAGAAAAGCCTGGCACAGGTCGACAAATTAGTAAGGGCTGTTCAGTATGTTCCACAAAGATTTTCCAAAAGGTAAAATCATGCTGCAGCATGAAAAACTGCAGAAACACAGGCAACAGGCTTATATCAAGTGTGGTCTCTTAGTTAGTCTGGGTTTTGCAGAACTGTTGCCAAATGGAACCAAGGCTTTTCCCAAACCACTTCCTTTGTGCAGCTCTTTCTGTTCTTGCAGCAGCTCTGGTAGTCCAGATTTTTTATGGATTCCACGTACCAGCTGAGAAAACCTCTCAAGATTTCCACTGGGCAGAATGTTGTACCAAGTTATGGAGCCTTATGGGCACACACCAGAACCCGTGTAAGGTACGACAGACAAAGAAGAAGAGGAAGAAAGAGCCAATTGGCTCATTGATTCTCTTGAAGCCTCAGCTTAATGTTTTCAATAAAAGAGGCTCTGTTAGGTAAAAAATAAAGCACTGAACATTGGAACTGAAAAGCATTCTAGTACAAAAATCACAAAATCACTAAGGTTGGAAGTCATCGCTGAAGGCAATTGTCCAACACCCCTTGGATCAAGGTTCAAAAAAATCAACTCTGAAGGTCATCTGAATCTGGCTAAATGAAAAGCCTCTACGTATGTCTAAAATTACCACAATTCACAGAAAGACTGGCTAGAGATTGTCAGCTCACTTTTCCAGAAGTTTAGCCTGTATGACACAAGTTCCCAACCACGACTGAGCACTCTTTTATCCTCAGTTACTACACATTGTACTACAGAAAACAAAGTCCCATAAAATTCAAAGCATCTTAAATCTACCGCAAGCTGCACAAGTCTCTTTGATTCCAATCTTTCTGTACTTCCTATATAAATGAAGCTCAATCATCTGAGCAGGTGGATGCTCTGACTAGAGACTGAATTAATGCAAGACAACAAAGTTCTTTGTAGCTGGACCTGATTAAATGAACTGCATGGCACAGCAAAGAGGGGGGAAGAAGTACTGGATTTTTACTGACATCTCTTCCATGTATTGAGTTAGACAACACACATGGAAGACAGCACACGACTGTGTCACTAAAGATGCCTCACCAGGGCAAAGGATCTGGATCACAGTTAGATAACCAGACTGGAACTGCTCAACCCTCAAGAGCTTGGTTCACACACATATTTAATAAATGCAGAATATCTTTAAAACATTTGCTAGTTCTTTTTGGTAGACTTAGCTTATGCTAATATACAAGCTCATTAAATATACACCAGTAAGCACAGTGGTCTGTTACCAGTTTAATGAACAATTTTGAAATTTCATTGCATTTGCATGTTCCATACCATCCATGCACAGCAAACACACTCCTATCCAAAAATTCAACTGAGCACACTTCCCAATTTTATAACTTCTGATCATAGAAGCTAAAGACAATTTGTACTCTCTTTCTACCAAGATACTGCAGGATTTTACTAATCAAAAATGAAAGAAAACAGTCCCTTCAAGAGACTGCCTTTTCTTTGTAGTTCTTGACACAGTCTGGTTCAGATTCAGATATTTCACTTCAATGAAAACAACGAATGCAATCTAATGGTAAGGCAAATTAATTAAACACAACTCAAACTTACAGCAATCTCATTTGTCAATGGTAAATTAAGGACTTTCTAAACACATTGGTCATTAACCTAAACGACAGAACCTGTTGCAGACAAAATTTACTCCAGAGATCTTGTGCATTGAGTTTCACCCTCAGAAAAATTCTTAAAGCCCAGCTTATAAAACCTTGAAAATATGGTGTAGAACATGAATACCAAAAGACCCTTAAAATACCACAAAATTAATAGTGTTGTTGTTACATGCCATATGCTCAAAATGCAACTGCCCTCCTTTCAGGGCTTTAGCCTTCAGCAGGATGTTCCTGCTTGATATACATACCCTGACTGTAAAGTTCAATAAATCTCTTCTGATACTGTGTGAGCTCAGCTCGGCTGGGTACTTCATCAATCTTGCGCTGTAAAATGGCTATTTCTCTGTTTCTTCGTGCCTGAATAGAAAGTTAGGAGGGGAGAAAACAAAGCCTCTTCTTGTTCTCTTCTTAAAATGGATGAAGCCCGCCCCCCCAGCAATACTTTGTTACTAAATAATTTATTTTAAAAAAGAGAAGCATTGGCTGAGGATCAATTTTTTTTTGTAATTGATTTGTGGCAGAACAACTTGTTAAAATTAGAACAACGAAGAGAAGTATTAGAAGTTACAAGAGAAGAAAAATGTCAGCAATTTCATACAAGTAAATTCACAAAGAGTTACTCACCAGTAACAGCCGGATCTTTTGAAGTTTCTCTTTCTCAGCTTGGTACTGCTGTTCTATGATCTTATTCGGCTCCTAGAATTTGAGAACCCAAAGCAATTGTGTATTACAGTAGCATATAAGAGCTGTAGTGCATAAATGGGCAGACTGGGTTTGTTTTCTGTTTTTCTCTATCTTCCATTTAACGGTGCCCATAATGACATCACCATTTGCTGTTTTAGTTTTTTTTTTAACAATAATTCATAATCTGTATTAAAAACCTGACACATCTACTGTAAGCAAGTGCATTTAGCTAGCTTTTAATTTTCGATATTTTAGTTTAAGATTTGTCAATAGTATTTGCACTACTTTCCAAGAGTCGCACTTTAAATATGAATCAGAAGATTGTCCGTACCCTTTGTCTGAGTGTTTATACTTTGATTCAGTGGTGGGTTTAAAAATAAACAAGGCATCAGGAGAGAACATAAATCCTCTGACACATTCAATTGTGGATTGTGGATTTCAAGGTAACTTTTTCTTGTTAAAAATTTAAGGTTTAGGTTTATTTTCTAATTTTTTCATGCTGTGTTCAGAAGGACAGCAGCATCACAGAACTTCTGATCTACCTCATCTCAGAGGCATGAATGTATCAAATGTTTACCCATGGAAAATACAAGTCATTCAAGCTTTTCCTTTTCTGTTCATTCATTATTCATTGCCATCACTCTGGATGCAGTTGTGTTGAAGCCTAACTTCTGACAGCTGCTCACAGCATGCAATGTACCGAGCCACTGAAAACTCCTGCTTTCATCCTTCAAATAAACCCACTTCTAACGAAAAAACAACCAAGCCAAACATGCTTTCTGAGGAAGAGCTGTTTCTGTCAGAGGTATGCACAGTTCTTAACACCCAGAGATTCTTCTCTGGTACCATACAGAAAGAAGTAATGCACAAAAGAAGAAAGATGCACAAAAGCATCACTGAGTAGATCCCCATGGATCCTGCAAGAATAATCAAGAATGCTACAGCTGTTTCCAGAACAGGAATTATTTCTAGGATTATTAGCCTCATCTGTGCCTTTACCAGGGGGATATGGAATTTTTCAGATATTTCAGCAGATACTTTAATGCTTACAAGAATGTCCCAAAAGTCAGAAGGACTTAAACCAACATTTCAAAACAAAAATCGTAAGTCAAAAACTTAGACATTTGCTATTACCTGTTCCTGCCCATCTTCCGCTGCTTCAGCTTTCAAATTCTCAATACTTTGTTGAAGTCTCTCCATTTCTTCCTGTAATGCAAACAAAAAATGATGGGGCTTTTAACTGAGACCTATTCTCTTAGCAGGGGAGAGCAGGGATCTTGACAACCCCCACTAACAAAACTGCAGAGCTGACCACACATAGTTTGAACAGCATTCCCTGCTTAAGGATAAGGCATCCATTAATACTTATTACATTAAACTGTCTGCTTTTATCAAACACAGAAACAGATTTATTTTACTTGCAAATACACTAGATCTAGCTAAGACAGCTAATGAATGACATGGGCAGTGAAGCTGAAGAAGCAAAGCAATATTACAATAGCAGCAGAGTGACATGGGACTGTAACATATGGCACTTGTAGAAATGAATGAACCTAAAGTTACTTGCAAGGAAGTTTCCATTACAATCCTTTAGAGCTTTCCAAAGGAGTATGTATGGAGAACATGAGGTTCTTATGCTCCATGTAGGCCTTAGGGCACTATTTGCTTCTTTTCATTCTACGAAATTACATCCATTATTGTTTGAATAGAAGGAAATGAAAACATTTCTCTCTGATCATATTTCTGGGTAGTCCATAAACACAGCAGTAAATAGGAAAGTGAAACAGTAATTAAGTAGTAAAACTGGAACATGTTCTGAAAACCGGAATAGCTCCATCTCAGTCTTGTCTCTTTTGGTGGGTTGCTCCACAGATAGGGGCCTTGATGAACACTCCTCTTTGGCACTTTGCCTCTCCTCAGGTCCCTGCTGGTTGCATTATCCAGGAAGAGATGATCCATTTCAGGCTGTGAATAGCACAGCTGGGTGTCTAGTACAGCCCAACCTCAAACTTACATTTTAGTATCCCTGTCAGCCCACCCCAGGTTGCTCTCAGCAGAATGGTGACGAGCAGGAGAAGAGCCAGAAGGGTCACAGCTTTGAGTAGCACAAGGCAGATCTGGAGTCTAGGAACTGCCCTGTATTAAGGTCCACCACATGAACTCAGCTGCCCTGGCAGCCCTCAGGGCAGGGGCAGGTCCCTCTGGTTAATCCAGTGCCAGCCCTTTTGGTCGCAGCCTTGCTGCCCATAATTCTGCTGCAAATCAAGCTGGTGGCAATATTCAACATCAGCCTGGAACTACTAGAACGTGGGGGGTGGGGAGTGCTGGACAGATGACAGACAGCGACACACACAGCACAACAACAAATCAGGAAGAAGTACAATGCTTACTCACCAAGTTTTAAATTAATCCTTACATAAGACACTGGAACTTACCCTACAATGTGCTTTGAACTCTTGCTCCTGGCTTTTCAGGTTTTCATTCATGGCCACCAGCGCTCGCAGACTCTGTAATACGCTAAATTTGAAGATCCAGTAAATCATATTAGATTTTTAGTTTCTAATTTAAACAGATGGATAATTAACATATATTAGAACAAGCTTAGTTCTAAGTAAATTTCTAATAAAATCTAGGTAAATTAAAACCCCAAATACCACCACTGATATACCAAGGTCAAAATAAAGATGCAGTATTTTGATGGCTTTGCTATGTTTTAACCTCATTACTGTGGAAGTTTTGAGAGACTCCTATTTAATTTATTTGAGATGAAGGCTTCAGAACAAAATAATTCAAGAAGGTCTCAGCTACTTGTCAAATATGTCTAGGGCTCTTCTGTTTTAAACACCTACAATTATTTTGAACTACAGACTGACACTTTTCATTCTGACTGAACACTATGGTAATGTTTTCCTGTCTTTGGAAAGCAAGCTGGAGAATTATTTAATTTTAAAATTTTAGTTATTTGTGTAGGTTGATAAAGGAAGAAACATTGAATGATTCATTTTAAAGTCATTATTTTTCAGAATTTCAAAGGTCATAAAGGAAGAAACTTACCTAGAATCTGCCTGGGCTTCTATTGTTTCTAAGGCTGCCAATTCCTTGTCCAGTTTTTCACTGTAACTCTTAACCTAAGGGTTGCAATTAATAATAAACTGAAATACACTTCCACACATGAGTCATGCTACTTAGCTTTCCCACCCCATGGGATTAGTGAGTTAAGCTGGCAAACACCTTCACCATTTAATACATTCTTTCACACACAGAACTTCTTAAAAGTATTTCAGCTACAATCAGCACACAGGAAAACAAACTAAGATTACCTCAGCTAATGTCTTTTTTGCTTCGGTACATTTTGCCTGCAGATCAGTACATTTAGCTTGCAACTGTTATGAAAGAGAAAGAAAAGATTTTTATTCTATATTCACACTAATTACACCTGTAAAGCAGAACAGCAATATCTGAGCTGTTCATGACTGTCTCTTAAACAACAGGCCAACTATCACAGACAGTCTTTTCTTGTCAGCTATTCCGAGAGCATTTGACTGCAAGAATTCTGATTGAATATTTAATTAATGACAGCAACATTTACCACGTGACCTTCCAGATAAAGTCCCAGAATAAACAACAGATTGTACAAAATATATAGCAACAGAAGGGTAACTTATTGCACAGAACTCTGTGAAATTACTCGAACTTATTTAGCCTGGTTATACCAGCCTAGTTTCACACCAGGCTAAGAAGAGAGTCCCATTTTGTACTTCTCCAAATAAGTCAGGGCATACCACATGTCCATACCAAATAAACAAGCTGGTTTATGGTTTTCTTTTGTGTAACTATGGAAAGTCTAATAAGAAGGTAGTTAGCAAAATGCCAGCGGATATTTCACTTGTAATAATTTACAGAGGCTAATTTTAGAAGAGCATCCTTCTTTAAAGTCTTTATGATTTAAGATAACATTGCCAATAGTAACAACAAAAACGGGACATGGGTTACAAAAGTGGAGCAGAAGTGAGCAAACAAAAACCACACATGTAGCTCTGTTTCACTTCCCTTCATGCTGGTTTAGTTTGCTGTTCGCAACACAGAGCTGTGATTTAATGCTCCACTTATTCCTTTCCAAAGCCTAATTTATATTTAAAAAAACCCTTTTTAATTGTTTTTCATAACTTCACCAATAATTCACCAATAGACTGGATTCTAACTAATTGAAAAAATTTTAAGCCTGCAGTCCACATCTCATGAAAACTGACATAAAGATTAAAGAGCTATCTGTTATGAGAAATCCTGCCAAAACTTACTACACTATTGATGCCGGAACTCCATAAACGTTTTTAAAAAGGTGGGGTCTTGACCATCACTGATTTCAAATACTGCCTTTGGCAAGTAGTAAGAGAAATTCAGCCAGGAAATTTTTACTTTACTAAAGTGATAAGAGGAGTGTATTTGTATTTGTACATTTTTTTCCCCACGTATAAACAGCACTGAGACTGTTATGTACTGAAAACAAGCCACATAGAATTAAAGGGTCCTCAACTGTTAAAATGGTATGAAAACAGACTTAGGAAATACTTAAGTTTTCCTGTGAATTGTGAAGTTTGTTTGGCAGTTCAAAGCAGATCCATAATGAAGTAAGAGCTCTACCAATTTTGTGTGGTTTACGACCAGGGCTCCTCCTCATCCTAAACTGCTTTCTGATTCTCAACAGCACATGGAAAACAAGCAAATACATTCATTCATATACCAGGGAAACTGGCAAAGGAAATTGCGTGCACAAGGCATGAAAACGTAATCCCCACAACATATATCTAGTTAACAGACATATTCTGTATTACTGATCCAGGAGCCAGACTATGCTCAAATTCTCTGGAATATCAGAGTCATCTGCTACAGACAAAATGCTTTTGAACACTTCAGTCATTGAGGCTGCAGACAGACTTTGATGGATCCTTTCTGCTTTCCAGATCACAACTGCACAACACAGGAGAGCTGCAAAAGCCACCCATGACTGCTGGGCTCACTTACCAGCCTCTCTTACTGTTCAACTAGGCAGAAAGACTAAGGGAACAGCACGGCTGGAGAGCTGTGCTAGTGCACATCTGCACTTTTTGAAACCTGAGCTAGCTGTTGCAATTTCCTAATGCCACTTCTCCTCCACAACTGTATCCAGGCTGTCCTCCCCAAAATTAAGCCTGAGCTAACTGCCCACAAGGGAATGCAAGGGCAATGCAGTGTTCTAGAAAATACACACCCTCAAACTGAGCATGCCTCCAGTATGACTACAGATGGAGAAAAACTACAGATGGTTGTGAGCTGTTGGACACAACCAAAACCTGTAGATTTGTAATCAGAACTCAATTAAACCTGAGCAAATCTACCCTCTTTTATAACAGGACAGTGCTATATCATTGCCAACCATGACAACAAAGCTTCTTACCTGGAACAGGTTTGCTCAGAGCAGATGCTGCAAGTGCCTGCATCTATCTCCATTCTACAATATACACACACCCTACATCTCTATGTCCCTTCACATGTACTGTGTCCTACAGCCTTTGTGGTTTAAAAGAAGAGTTAAAGTGTGACACAAATGTACTGCAATGACTTGGGATACGCTGAAATTCCCCACTTCTGAAATTACAAACATCTCATTTTGTAATTTGTTTCTACTTCAGAAATTAACTTCAATCAAACACAGGAATCCATGAGGATTTAACTGTCTGTAAATCCATACTATGATTCTGAAAGCCCGACACTTCAGCCTGTATTTAAATGCTAGGTAGTGTCAATACTTTTCTTACTGACAGCCATCATCCTGACAGGACACCAAAGTTATGTTTGACATAAACAGACATGAAAAATTCACATTACCAAAATGTTAAAAGAATATAAACTCAAGTAAAAAAACCCAAAACACAAAAAAGCTATATTTTATTTCATTATATAAAATAACATCATTAATTATAGTATATCATAATACTTTCTAATATTTGCCTCTAGAGTGAAGAAGAATTGTGATGGACATAGTTTGCATTCAAGACACAGTGAAAACAATAATTGTAGTGTTATTGACAATTAAAAAAATGCTATTTCTAACAGACAGGCATGCCAGAGGGCAACATGAACAGATATGCATCAGTTTAAGAAGAACAAAACTAGTTTGGCAAATTCCAGAGGAAATGCATTCTAATATTGACCAGTCAAAACAGTCATATTCTACCCCTCAAAATTCTTCTTTTCTGCAAAATAAATCAAGAAGAACCTGCACCAGTTCTTAATAAAGCTTTTTATTAATTTGGAAAAAAGAAGAGAGAAATAAAGAACAGGATAGGCAATTAATCTTTCAAATGTGTTGTGCATAGGTTTTATTTCTCCAGTTTTATTTAAACTTAGCATCACTTGAAAGTTAGTCAGAGACTTCAAAAAACGTTTCACAGGATATGCTTTACTTGAAGGAGATTTAAGCCTTCAATGGATAAACAACCTTTAAATAAAAGACACTATTGCACTGTTGAAGACTATTTTATTCTAATTTTATAAATAAATAAATGAGTTAAGTCTGTAAGTGGCTGAGCAGGAAGGTTTAGAATCCAGTGCTTCCATAGCTATCCCCTAGAAGGCAAGGCTTTCCAAGCTACCCTTCTTTTACCTCTGTTGTTTGTAGGACAGAACATAACACCATCTCATAAAATGTCTCATACAGACACCTATCTATCACAGCCCCTGAAACCCAACACTGAACAGATAAAAACAGTTAAGATGTAAGGTAAAGGCGTTACTGACAAGAGCAGAGCAAATCAAAACAAAAAGCAGATGAAGGCTGCTGAAGCAGTGCTGTACTTGACAGAGCATCACTCACAGGAGTCACCGGCAACTCTTTTTCCTCAAGTATATTTATTTTTTTGGCAAGCTCTTCCAATTACTGACTCTGATGCAGTATGTTTTCATCAGATTCTGCAAGCTAAAGATGGTGCTGATTACAGCAGTATGCATAATTAAAAGCAGCATTTCAGTAATGGCATAACTTTTCCACTTACACTTTTCTGTGTTTAAATGGCAATAGCATAAGTAGGTTGAAATAGAGGAATAATGGAATACTTGCCCCTAGTTATAGATATTAAAAAAACATCACTCACAAATTCAAGAGCCTTTCCTTCCTAAAAAAAATGCGAAAATGAAAATTGAGTAGTAACTTGCAAAAACGTCCACAGACAAACCAGCAAAAACCCCACCTTGGTGAGACAAGCTGGCTCATATAAAGGACAGGAAGTGCTAAAAGTAATTTATAACATATTTTAGAGTAACTTCCTAAATCGTTTCTTAAAACTGTGAAAACAGCACATTCAACACTGTAGCTAACAAATCAAACAGTGATACACTCTCTGTTTTCCTCTGAAAGACACGCAAAAAGAGGAAAAGCATGTTTTGATTAGCTAGCCCCCTCCTCACAGACAGGGCTACACAATTTTTTAATATAAAACCAGCCACATTTTCTTAGTAATAAATGTGCAAGCAAGACATTCAGAGACGCTGAAATGAATGTTCAGCATGACAAATTGCTGGTACAGAAGATAGCTTGCAAATCTTTTTGGATAGCAGCAACTTTGTGATCAACCACATTTATCAGAGTTTTCTTCTTTATTACACACACAATACTTACCTCTTCCAGGAGCTTGGTCTTTTGCAAAATCTGCTTGTTCAGAGATGCTACCTTCCTTCTGTGTTGTTGGGCAGCTCCAAGCCTTTCTGGTCGCTCCTCAGCTGAAAGCTCAGATTGCTAAAATAAACCATAACAACAGCCTTTTGGACCTCACAACATTGCTTTCTGCTTCTTCAGAAGCTCATGAAATACCAAAGTGGGACACATCTATGATTTTTCTTATCTAGAACTGCGCCCCACTATCCAACAGAAAGAATGACTTACCAATTTTTCTCACACCAAAATAGGAAGTAGCTGAACAATTGAATTATATTCCAAAATTTACAGGTAAAGTAAACTAAAAATAAAGTCAAGTGTCCTGGTACAGGTGGAAAATAATTAGAACACAGACATAATTTTTTGGCATCAACATTACAGTTAAACCTGGTAGAGTCCTTAAACAGAAAAAATATAAACATGCTAAAAACCACCTTAAGCCATGATATTTACTGAGCTTGTTGACTTGGAGATGCTCTACACCCCAGTAAGCAGATCCAGGACTTTCAAAGGCCTTGAACAATAGTGTATTTAGATTCTGAAATAGAGGCTTGGATGCATCTTGATGCTGAATGACAACAACATACTCAGTGTGGTAGATAAAACCCACTGAGTGGTAAATGTTTTTTGTGTGTGCACATGTACTATTGACACCAGCCTTTGAGAACTACTCAATCCAGCCTGCAATGCCAAGGAAGTGTCTCATAAATACATAATGAAGACAGCAATCTGGATCCAGTCTCCTCTCTGAATAGTGAAAGCAAAGCTGACAGAAACATTCTTTACCAGAAATAACATTTATAATAGAAATTGTATATTTGCAGTGGACAAAAGAATGATTAAAAACCTGTGACAGCCTGATGTCTAAGGGATTATTTGCCTAGAAATTATTTGTAACTTTAGAAAGTCCTCTGTTTTGGTAATTTGCTTCATGCACTCATACTTCTTTTTTTCAATTAATCCATTTTCCAATATTTCATTAGAAACCCAGTTAATTTTTAAGTACTTCAGGTGCTAATTTACAGTCTGTCAAAGACTTCAATACTAAGTGCTCTTTGAATAATCACCAAATATTGACAACCACTACAACTTACAATCACCCAAAATGCTGCAAGAAGTATGACATACTCTTCACTCATATTTGGTCCTGGTTCCACTTTAGGCATGCAGGTAAACAGCTTAATTTTAAATGAAAATAAGAGGCAAAATCTGTCTTCCTCTTCACCATTTTCTATGTTATTCAATTTGAAGAGCAGCTTAACGATTTGTTGTACTTTTACATCCACAACACAAAAAGACCAATTCTGACTTCTTAACCCAACAATTCACATACTTTCTCTCCCTTTGTCAGGAAAGGAAAAAATGCCTATAAGCGACACCTGTAACACTGAACTATTCAAGAAATACACACTCAGACTCACTTATTTTTCTCATTCTTTAGTCAAATCACATTCTCTCATCATGTCATGCATTCCAAGATCCCATCTTTCTCACCATACATTCAGCATATCTTATATGCATAACATGCCAATTGAGAAAACTGGAAGCGCAAGAGAAAAAAACATGAGCTAAACCAGTCCAAGACTGATGTTTGCAAAAACAGTAAAACCCCATACAGTACAGCTTTGGCACAAAAAAAAAGGTCATGTCTTAAGAATGAACTGTTACAGTTTGCTTTTTGAAAATGGGAAATAACCATCACTATAATGCAGAGGTTTCTGCAGAGAAATCCTTCTGGTCTGCAAATGAAAAAGCCACGGATAAGCCTCATGCAGTCATAGTGGGCTAAGGATCCACTCTGCAGCAACACTATAAAGTTATTGAGGAACTAGGTTCCAAGTTGTGGAGAAAAATCCATCTTTCAGCACAGAAGGAAGAAAGCACAAAGTATAGGAGCTAGTTTGCTTTCGACCCTGTTGTTGCCTGGAGCAGCAGCTGCCTTTTGAACACAGTTTAAGAAAGCTGTATCTGAGCACTAATGTTTCTGACTGTTTAAGATTATCAATTTGCTCCTCTATCTCGATATATGAACTTCAATTACACGTGAAAAAAAGGGATACATGGATACATCCTTCAACTTTTCTGTGAACACACATTATCCCCACCACTAACAGGTATAGATTCACTTCTGTATTCTTCCCTGTTTCCTGCAACTGCTCAATTGCCCTAAAAAGATTTAGCCAATTCAAATTAGTTAAACATGAAGTGTTACTAGCCTCATTTTGTATGACAGAATTTGATAAATTAAACCACATTATTAGTTATGCATGAGGATCACTAACCCATGGCAGCTCAAAAACTGGTAGCCAAAATACATAGCTAATTCTAGACTTTCAGAGCCTGTCTCCCACAGTTCATATGTAAAGCTTCTGCAATTAATGTTGTTCTTTATGATGAGGCTCTCACACATATATGCTATAAACTAATAATTAAAGAATTCAAACATTACTCTATAGAATTTTACAAGGGTTTTAGAGTGTTTCCTCAAGCCAAAAAAATATAAAAATATCCAATTTATTGTCTTCTTTGAACAACAAACCCTAATCAAACTAAAAGGTTAAAAATTTTATTGTATAATACTTCTACTGACTGTATAGGGAGCATAAAAGTTTTTGATATAGGGTTCTAGAAATCCTAAAATATGTTGAGTCAACTTAAGATATAAGTAACTTGCAAACAGCACCTAAAACTCTTGAAGAGTATTCTCCTTCAGGCATTTTTGAAGGAGGTAGTTTTGACACAGTACTACTCTACTTTTAGTCATTCTCTCACTTTACCAGGGAAGAAGGTTTTGCTCCTATTCTACTCCTAGCAAAATCACTTGTTATTGATCACTGTAGTTGTAAATTCTCAGTAAAATCAAAATAATTGAATAGTAATTGAATAATTGGCCTTCGAAAGCTGGTGATGAATAGACTGATAAAAGCCACGTTAACGATTTTCTGTCAGTATTTTTAGAAAGTGAGGAATGACACCAAAATCCTCCCTCCAGTTTACTCAGTAAGCTAACACAGCAGCAGAATGGAGGGGCAAATGCAGAAAACTGTATGCATTGATCTTCTGCAAAAATGCCTCTTGTAAGAAAGGTCCTGGCACATGGCAACATCAGATCTAGAATTTTGTTTGTCAGCTATCTTCACTGGGCCTGTGGATTCTATTAAGACTCTGGTAGACAAATAAGCACTGCTGCATTCCTCAGACTGTGTTTAGTTACAAGGGGTTAAAACTATTAACGTTATATCCAAACATTGCTGAAGCTTCAATAAACTGTTTGATAACATCCTTAATTCTTTTTCTGATGCATGAATATGTGCACAGAAATTTATTTCGTTTTATCACATCCAATAGTTTTGAAAAGTGATCTATTTTTGGTTTGACTCGAATCAGTTCTTACTTTCCAGAGTATTAATCATTGTTCTACTATAATAGTCAAGGTTCTGCTGCCTTCTCTCAGAACAGAAGAAATGTAACATTGAAATATGACCCTTGGGCTTCTGTTCTTCCAATTCTTTATAATAAAGAAAGGCTTGGAATTTGCTATAGACTCTGTTGAGCTATAGGGTTTATCTCCCAAATGGGAAAGGTCCATACCTCATATGTGTCAACAAAAAGGAAGAAATATGAGAAAACTATTGGACAAATAAGAGCGACCTATAACTCATATCTGGCAGTGATGTATTGTATGGATTAATTGCTTGAAGAGCCAGATTTTCTTTTCACATTACAGTAAAAACAATCACAGTTGAACACAATAAATGGGGCGAATGTGCACATTTAATTGCCTTGACTCCTTAAAGCAACAAAGGCTTGGGTTTGATGAGACAAGATTCGAAACTAGAGACCCAGGGCATGACAGAATTGGAGCCCAGTGCAAGGAAGATCCCAGTATATGAAAATCTGAGTGGAAGAGGACTAGATTTTTTTCTGAGCAGGCCCTCAGAACTGTATTTCTGTGCTAAACACTGAGCATTTTAAAATGTATTTAGAGTTTAGACCTGTAATTTGCATAGGTACCAACTCGGGCCCTTCTTCCTTCACAAAAACATTTAAGCAGGTGTTTAAACTCAAATTACTCATACATCTCTTTAAAATACTTCCCTGAATTCTGGCTTTGGTGCTATCCACAGCATAAATGAAGCAGCATGTTTCAAGAGAATTATGGCAATTAAACTGGAAGCTAAGGGCCTAAATTAACAAGCTATTGAACACGACGTGGTAAAACAAAATCAGGTGACACTTACCTTTTCAGCATATTCAGACACTATTTGCTTGATCTCATCTGACTGGAGTCCAACAATCTGGCCAACTGTGCTTGCTGTCAGTTTTCCCTGCAATTGTGTCAAGAATATGTTTGGAGTTTTGGAGCTGCCTGTACTTTTTACATGACAATTTCCACAAGCTCTAATTTTTAACAGAAATTTATAAAATTTTTACACCGGGTAAAAAATCTCTAATCAGAAGAAAAGTCCAGGAAACATTCCACCCCTCAAAGTCAACTTTGCTGATGGAAATTTCTCATTTAAAACCTTTCAGCAAATTTGAATTCAGATTTCAGAAACTTAATTTTGATTCTAATCTCTATATTGAATTCTATATTTGCAGTAATAAAACTCTAAGAATGCAGGCACGTGCAAGAATGCACCTTTCAAACTGCATGCTTGTATAAAAACAGTTTTCAAACAGAGCTGAATTCTACAACGGATTTCAGTAGAAAGCATGTCAATCAACTTGGAGAGCAGACTAATTACTGCCTTTGCTTTTGTGACTTCAGTATAAACAGAAACAATTTTTAACAACTGAATTCTTCCTATTCCTCTCACCCAGAAATCAAAATATAAGGATTGACTACAAGTTCCATTATGTCATTAAACACAACCAATTAAGAAAACAAGATACATACCCAGTATTACATATCCAGTATTTTCAGTATCTTAGACCAACATTGTTGGTTTTAACTATTTATCGGTGTATTGAAAAGCACCTTGAAAGGCACAGAATTTTCCTCCACCCTCCCCAGCAAAACAATTCCTCCTCTGCATAACGTCACAAGATGAATAAAGTAAGATCATACTGCATCTTGGGCAGCTGCACAGTGATGTCTTTCCTCTGAAATTCTCCTTTATAGAAACCATTTGGAAGAGGCACTAATTTATATTGTTGTTACCATTTCAAGGCAACTGATGAACGCATCAGCCTCCTAAAAATTACTGTCTTTCTAATTCAACCATCTTTTATTGCACTCTCCTTATGAAAGTTCAAATGCAGTCATTCCAAGACTTCATACCTGAATCAGTAATCTGATTTTAGGAATAACTGCCACAATCAACCATAATTTAAACAAAGCTGTATCAGTTTTAAATGGTACTCACCTCTTCTGTTGCCATTGCAGCCATTCCAGTCATCAGAGTTTTAATGCGAAGCTAGAGCAAAATAGGAAGATTTATACATAACAATTTAACTTCTATTATTTAGCTTTTTTCTGCCAGGGACACATCTATACAATTAGTATCATACAACATCTGTATTTTAATGCATGTAATGGGGCACTAAATCTATGAAAGTTAAAGAAGAGCTGGCTAAAGTTACCAAATTTAAGAAAATTCCTTGTAACAGAACACATTCCCTCAGATTATTCAGCTCCACTGTCAACCAAAACCCAAGTTTTTAAAAATGCTCCAATTCCAAAACAAAAATTGAGTTTTGGAGTATTAAACACCTACAAACATTTCTGTGCATCAGGTTTCATATTCTCCTGGGGGAAGTAAATGCCACTTCAACTAACCATGGAAATTTTCCTTCTTCCAGAGAACAACTGGGCAGTGGTAACTGCTGCCCTCCCCCCAAGTTAGTAACATCCATGCCTACTATGTCTGTGGCACACCTCTTCAGCTGCCTGAAGGTCATCTTCATCACAAGGCTCAGCTTTTCCTGCTGCTGCAAGCCCTGCAGGCAGCACCGCTTTTTTATCTTCAGCCTTTTAAAGAAAAAAATAAGACACTATTATATCTAGTTCCTGTTTTCTAAAGTGTTAAATAAGACGTCAAGGACAAAACTGGAATGTAGCTATTCTGTTTTCATGAATACATTTCAGCTACACTCCAAATCATGTCAGCTGAAACGTTAGGCTCCCTGATTTCTCACAAGTATTCCAGCTGTGTTTCTGGCTTCATAGTGACACATTTGGTGCAAAGATTCCTTATCCCACAGCCTTCTGAGAGCTACCAACCTCAGAAGAAAACCAGCTATCCCAAAACATGATATTTGCTACATAGCAGAAGGCTGAATTTTTTTTTTACATAAATAATTTTTATAACTTAATACTGGTATAATAAACACACAACATAAGAAGTGTAAAACTGCCTGGTTTAGTTAGAAGAACTCATACCACAAAATTAGTGACAGCTGGTGACAGATAGACTTGATTTCTAGGTCACTATTGCACCACTAACACGACTATTTCATTGTCCACTTCTGCCTTACTGGAGACTCCCACAACAATCATGATGACCACCTAATATACAATATCCCAAAGTCAACAATATTTTTGAAGAAAGAAAATTAACTCAATAAACAAGACTGCAGCCTGGTAGCTACTATGAGGAGAAAACAGCCATGCCTAGATTGGGAAAACAGCTCTATTTATAAAATTTAAGTGTGAAATTTGTATGTGGAATACTGAGATGATGAAGGGCAACCTTAACATAGTCAATGTATTGCTGAGTCCATGACACACTTAATGCATTATTTTCGTTATTTCTGTCTCTGATAAAAGCTTGTAGCCAAATTAATAGTAAATAGTAACACTGCACATACTCTGACAAGGACATTTTAAGATTTCATAATCATCAAGAAGCCCAACGATTTATTTATGACATGGTATCATGTTTCTCTACCACATTTGATAACCTGTTTTGTAATAAATGTCTACAATATTTCTTACCGAGCTGAATGAGTCTTTAAAAAGAAAAAGAAAAACCCATTAACGATCACATTATGGAACACTTAGTCAAAAGATGCTTACTAAGCAGACAGGATATATCATTACCTCACAGTAAAAACAGAACTAAAACAAACACAACACCCAACCCCTCTTTCTTTTAAACATGGAATGCAGATTTTAAGTTCCAGTTAGCAGTTTTTTTAGAGAGGGTAATAATGGAAGTTACAGCTGTTTATGCTACTGTTTTCTTCTAAGATCTAAGAGTTACCAACACTCCAACAATGCAATTCTTGCCACTATTTGAGTATTTTAAATTAGTATTTTTTTACCTGTTCTGTTTTTCCTGCTTGTCTGCTAAATCCATATCTCCTAAAAGAACAATAGGAAACATGAAGGAAATAGACTGTTGTTTACAACTTTCACAAATACATTTCTATCAGTTTTCAACATAAGATATGCACCAACAGCCAGATTCAGGTTAGTTTTTGGAATGTTTCAAGGTAACTAAATAAGCAAGTACTGGAGCATATTTACAGAATGATTTCAACTCCATCTACTCTTTCCATCACGATTTGCAAATCTTGACTCTTCATAAAATGCTGTCGTGTAAAGCTCATGAAAGGAAAAAGCAATGCCCTCTTTCCATTTGGAAGTTAATCCTGAGCTATTACACTATAGTCCATGTTACTGTTAAAAGGAAGGCACTGAAAATAGTGAGAACAAAAAATACAAACATCTATGGCTTTGGGGGGAGAAGAAGCCACAGAAGATACAAAATATAATTCAAATGTCATTTGCACTCGTTAAGTATGAAGAGCTCAGACAGTAGACAAGCTGTTCTTATCACTAAACTGTGAAAAGAAAAACTGGAAATAGAAACCTCAAATAGAAGCTCTGTAACTTCATTTTTACATGTTTGGAGAGCTCTCAGTAAACCAGAGGGGCTTTCAAAGATAATGGAAAAGTGAAAACCTTGGTAACTTGGACTTTATATGGGAGTTCGCAGAAAGTAAAAAGACCAAACAATGACTCAGCCTCTTGATGTAACAGCCATATTAGAACTATAAAAAGAGGCAACAGCAACTTCAGCTCCTTTTCCCCTCACTTTCTGAGGATTGCTTGCAAAAAGACAATATTGATTGACAGTACCTAGAAGGATCATGAATTTAAGCCACTTCTATAACACAAAGAACAACCATGTTAAAAAAACAAATCCTACTAAAAGCACAAAGTCTGAACTTGGGCTCCCATTGTACAAAAAACGGTTCACACGTATAAGGAATGTCCAGTCCCCAGAGAACTTACAGGATAAGCAAACAAAATATGAAACCGAACAGGAGTACATTTCACATAGTTCATTTCTGAAGTAGTATGAAAAAAACCATCACAATCTGAATTCTATATGTAACGCTTATAATACACACAACACAAACCCCAAGGAGAATTAAATGAAGCCTTTCACCTGCCGTATTCCAGAAGTGTAGCATGAACCTTCGATTCCTCATCCAGCAGCTCCTCAGCTCCCTTCTGACGTTTGTATTTTCTCTGAGGTTTGTAAACCTCCTGTAAGACAGTGAATGGATTCAGAGCTCGTAAAAGGCTTTTCTAAAATAAATGATGAATTGTTATCTCAAGTGATATACGCATTGTTTACTTTCCAACTCAATATACTTACCCAAATAAACATCCCTCACTTTGTCTTTTTGGAATTACATTATAAAATCTTACTGAATTCATTTCTAAACAATTTGCTATACAAATAAAACCTTTCCAAGTTTAAAACAAAAAAAAAAGTGGATATTTAACAACAACACAATTTCTCAACCAACTCTTCTGTCATGTTTGAATGAAGAGTCAAAAATAATAAACTCAACATTTATTAAGATTATTTGGCTAATGTCAGTATCTAGTAATGTTACCTCCTTTGTGAGTTAATTCTATTTGCAAACTCTGATTAGATAAATAAATGCAATTATTTTTTACTCAATAATCACAGGTTACAACAGAATTAAAGCAGATTTTATTGGAACAAAAATACCTGAAGGAGTTTGTTAGCAAAATGATTCAATCTAATGCTATCCCAATGTGATCCAATAGCTGGACAACAGCCCATCAAATAAAACAAGGATTCACAAGTATTATTTTGTTCTCATAGAGTTGCTTTCAATTTAAAAACAAAAGGAAGAACATTTTTTGTTTGTTCTGACTTTCTATACAAGACAAACTATTATTTTCAACAAGCAGTTGCTGCACTATAACATTGAAACAGATTGAAAGCTATTTCAGCAAAGACAGGTAATCCCAAAGTGGAGATTTCAAACAAGTGAAAATTGACACTATTCCTTGGCAAGTTTCTACTGAATTTGTCTGTTACCCTTTGCAATTTTTACTTCATTTCTAATCTTAATTTCTGTCATCTTTGCTTCCAGCTATTCAATCTTGCTACATTTTTGACTGTCACATGAAAAAGCTTTTTAGGACCAAGGATCTCCTGCAAAATGTACTTTCATACCTACAGAGAGGCAATGTAAGAAAAATAATTATAGCTTTCATGATGGCACTGTATTTTATACCTTTGCTATATAAAGTGTAGGCATCATATCATAAACATTAGTCTTGGCATCAGGTAATTGAGTAGTTGAATAAAACCACTGCAAGATAACCTCAACTGACTAGACAGTCACCTTTCAGCAGCAGCAGTTCCTATTCCAATAACCATTACTGATATTTAATATTCCCTTTTCCAACCTTTAGGCCTGATCATGACCATAAATCTCGGTGTACTGACCCCTTGAGAAAAGAAGGGTAGGTCCTCAGACCAGAGTTGTAGTAATGAATTCAGACAACAAACTGTTCTTTTACACTTGCTGATCCTCTTTTAGGAGAGTGAATTTCTCTTCCAGTTCCAATGCATAATGGTTTAAAGGTGACCTACAAAAGTACCTTCATCTAACAGCCACCTTCTCCTTCCAGTTCCTATGGATAGATAGAAAAGCTTCTGCACATTCTCCCTTGCAGATTCATTCTGTGTTTTTCTGGGCTGTACTTATGCTTTGATGCCTTAAGAGATCTCACGAACTAATCTTTTGTTAAGAAGATCAGGTGCCAGTTGTAGAAGACATGATCCTGACAGAGCTCATATACTTAAGGAAGAGGTGTTTGTCTAATGATACCCTGAACAAATGGCAAAAACTTTATGTACCACGAAGGTGCACCTAAAAACAAGATAACTGAGCCAGAGGAGAAGATAGAATACAAATAATGGAACATAGAAATTAAGCCTTGAAACCACTTCTGTTTCTCAGCAACCACAGGGAACCCTTCATCACTGTTAATCAAATACCTTCTGTATATTTTTGAATGACACTGAAAATTCCAGGTACTGCTGTTCCATAAGAGCATTGTGATTACTTTGTTTCTGTCTCTTCTGTGACAAGGTCGATATCAGCCACTTGGATACAGACTCTTTAGTGCTATATAAAGACAGTGCAGGTAAAAAATGGACACACTTGAAAAACTAGGACAATTATTCTGAAAATTGAAAATAAACAGAAGCCAAATGAATTTCAAGTGCTACTTGATAGAACTCACATTTGGAATTTGCTTTATCCCACGGGTTTGCATTCCTTCTCAATTTAAAAGGTTATACAGGTGCATAAACAATGCAATGATACCTATGTACAAGGGGAGCTAACTTGTAAAACAGAAAACATCTCAGTGGAAAGACAAAGTATTTCTGGGTGGAGTAAAAGACTCATTGTAAGTCTGATAATAATTAAAAAAACCACAATCAAACCATGGGGAACAGTACTTAAGAGACTGTAACTGAAGTTTTCAAAGCAAGGTCAATTATTCAAATAGATTGACAAGGGATTTGCACTGGTCATCACCCGGAGACTTTCACAGCGACCTTGTTCTACAAACACAGACTGTAACTCAACCACATCCATGAGGCTCAGCAGCACTCAGGTCACTAGTATAGAAAAACAACTATCTCCAAAATGTGACAAAAAAGTCAGATGACTTGTCTGGTCCATCACACAACCTCTCACACAGCTCATTACGCCGGCAGTGGACACCTCCACCTGTGCATGAAGAGTTCAGATGCCTGGTAGAGCTACCTGAAATATCACTGGTTTTCTCTGCAGAGTAGGGTTTCACCATCTATTGAAGATCCCTGGAAATGTCCTAATCAAATCAAACCCAGATTTTTCATCCTTTCTCAAATGCTGGACTGGAATTTATCAAGATGGTCCAAAACAAACAGTAGCAAACTGTGGGGAGTCAGGAATGGTGAACTGATGGTCCCAAGCAAACAGGGAAACTAGAAAGCAAGGACAGAAACTCCAGGGATAGAAACTTCAGTTGTAGCTAGGCAGCTGAATTTAGGTATGAGAGTCAGAGAGCCTAGATATGTTACATGTCATTGTAGTATTCATGAACAAGCTTTCAAAAAATATAAACAAGCGGTTTATCCAAGAGTTAAAAGATCTGCACCTGAAGAGGGAGGGAGAACACAGGTGATACCACCTTTCCCAACCAACATCTGCCACTTGAAGAAAACATTTCTGAAGTAGAATGTGTACTTCTACAGCTAATTACAAGTAAAAAAGACAAGCATTGAAATGCAGACATTTAAATTGAAGAGGTCATCACTATATTAATTAATTTCAAGATAAATAGTCCAACTGCTGATAGCTTCAAACAGTCTACTGAGAGTTTAATAGCCTGTAAGCTACTTGGTGAGTTTAGTTTGATAGTGAGGAATTCCACACTCTGTGCAGGCATTTGATATGATTTCTCTACTCATATAGTGCACACCTAAAAGGTTTTCAATCTGATACATTGGCATTTGAGACCTGTTCTAAGAATGAACCTCAACATGTAACTTAATTGGTATCTTCTCGTGAGAAAAGCCAGGACTGGCTGCATTAAACAGAATTAACTACCACCATTTCATTACTAAAGCCACTTGTTTCTTGATCACGAAAAAGGAAAAATCTAACATACTTACAAAGATATCAGTAACCGTTTTGATCGCTTTCTCTTTCCTTTGCATAAATTCATCATCCTGAAAGACATTAATGGAGGTAATGAAAAAGACCAGGAATGGAGATTAAATCTCAACCATTCTAATGATTCTGTGAAACCAAGTTGTCAAATAGTTTCTGAGTTGTCCAGTATTTGGTGAAACATTAGTGATTTCTTGTAACACAGAAATGTAGTTGCTTCTGTCATCTGATGCTGGGTAGGTCTTTAAAACTGTATTCAGATTAGCAGTCCTGCTCTCTGCTTATACAGGACCTGACACAAATGCAATTCCAGCACACTACTGGGATCTCCAATCTTTACTACACTATAAAAAAATGAAGCAGTGATAGGCTTTATGTGGAAAAGAGAAAAGTATTCTCTACTGTTATTTTAGTTTCTAAGCATTAAAAATAATTAAAAAAACAACCGAAAAGCTAACCAAAAAACAAAAGCACAAACCCCAAAACAAAATCCAAACCATTCCAAGTTAGTAAAATCTGTCTATCCCAATAGTAGGGCCATCTACCTTTAATACTGTTACTAAGTTACAAGACAAACTTGGGTTCTAGGTATTAAATTTGGAATTAATAGAACTGAGTTCTGCACTACAGGCACATATCCAAGCTCATTCCACCCCTCCTCCTATACAAAGGAAACAAAACAAAATGATAGCAAAAGCAACTCTGGTGTATTGTGCTGATTTCAGAGCTGTGAAGCTGGTACTGCACCTGAGCATTTGACACATCATAACAGAAACAGGAACTGGCTTCATCGTACCTCTGGCAGTCTGTGACTTTTTTGAAACTGTGATATAGAGTAAGAACGGACATAGTCTCCCATTTCTTCCCTTGTTTCTATTGCACGTTTCACCAGCCACTGAAAAAAAAAATTATCAGTCGAAAGAAGAAGAGTAACAGCAGCAAACAACAAACTGCTGCATAATTATTTTTAATACATGATAAAAGCTAAAAGCACATTTTAAGTACAGAAACAAGAACAAGTGATTTTTTTATTTGTAAACATGGTAACCCAGGGACCTAATCCTAACAAAGTGATTCAGCATAAGCTATTTTATAAACTTCAAATTTCTTCTTCTTCTGTGCATATGATTCTTTTATGAAATTTTCCTACTATAGATCTCTGTTATAAAAAACTACAGCTCCACTGTGAAAAGATGTATCTTCAAGCCTATGAAGTGCTCATGAAGAACCACATGCCTGTGTAAGAAAAAAAAGACTTCTGACATTTATAAGACCACACAAAAAGCCACAAAATATTGAAGTACATTTTAAACAATGTCGGAGAAGATAAATCCTGCTGGCTGTTGACAGCCCGTGCAGGAGGTCACATAAGAGATGAGATCAATCTTGGGATCCAAGTTTGAACCAGCAACTGTTTCCTGTGCTATAACCATGAACCCCTGGAAAGCAAGGGGAAGATGATGACAACGAGAGATGAAAATGTAATCTATTAATTACAAAGTACATCTCAACACAAGTTGGTGTACATACTTTTGTCTGTGAACATAAGTACAATTTACCAGGAAGAACAGCGACATTTCTGCCCACTGGAATATTTGTTATGGGAATTCTTTTAAATTATTTTCTTAAAGTTCTGCTACAGTCTGTGGCAGTGAGCCAACCCAACCTAATTTCTTCCTGTTGGGAAGGATTCATCTAAATTTTTCCTGTCAAGACCACCAGACTAGTTTACACAGTGCAAGAGGTATTGGGACACAATGCCAGGTAGAAGAGCAAGCTTTTTATTAGTTGGGCACTGATTTGAGATTTACAGATAGCAAGTGGAATCCTGAATTTAACAGGGCACTGAATAAAGTGTCATTATCAAATACATAATTCCTACATGGTGTAGTCAGCATTTTATAGCTCTTGCATGGTCTTTTTCAGAACAGAGTATGCTGGTGACATCAGCAAGTTTTCTAGAAAGCCTGTCTTGGCTGGGATGAAATGAGGAACCCACAGTGTGTGGAGCAGGCAGAGTTTCACAGGAACCTGACAGAAAGCCACAATTTCTAAAAAAAGATCCTCTACAGACAAAAAACTAAGTCAATCAAGAAAGACTTCTTCAAGTATGGGTCAGCTATACCACCTACTGGCCAGCTACTGAGAACCACTGCTCTCAGAGAAACCCAGAAGGAGATTTCCTCCCTGCTTAGAATTAATGTTTCTCCTTTCCTGAGGTAATATCTCAAACCAGGATTTTGGATAAAGCAGGTCAGAGAAAAGAATACCTTGTGCTATAGTTCTTACAGCAGGAGTAATATTTTTCCTGTGAAAGAAGCCTAGTATTTAATAAACGTAACCATTCCTTGTCATCAAGTGACCAGGGAAAGAAATTCACCTGGATTGGATTTATTTTTTTTTTTGTGTAGGAAACAAGAGTTCAGAAGTAAAAAGTCTTATTAACAAGATACAAACTTTCCACCTTAGGCAGCACCAGAACAGCTTGAAAGCTGTGTAACAGTAGCACACACCATGGAATGTTTTGTGGGGAGTGCAGTTAAGTGTGGTTTCGCTCAGGAGACTCCTACTAGAAGATAAGACAAAGCATCAGGATGTTTTCCCCACTTCTTACAAACTGGAACTTAGATTCCATTCTTGCTAAATTCCTTCACAGGCAGGAGGTAGTGAGATATTTAATGAAAAAAAAGTTTGCTTAACAGTCTTTATTTTCCCTGCGTATCAAAGATATGTTCCTGTGTGCACATGAAAGGAAAATCAAAAACTGATAACAACATGCCAAGGATTCTCAAAATACCACAGGTAGCTGTGTAACACTAACATCGAGTGTTAGCTTAAACCTTAATAAACTTGAGAACTATGCATATGCACATGTTTAGCTAGTGGTGCTTGTCAGAGCAATGTATTTTTCCACCCATACAGTTTTTAAGTGATAAGAATTAAGGATGTTAAAGAAACAATCCCAACTGCCTTTAGCCTTATTCACATTTGATTCACTGACTATCTTTGTAACTTACAGTCTGTGTTTAAGCTTATGGAATAAGCAGGTATTCCACAAAAGGCAGAATCTGACTCCATTTCAAAGGATTTAGAGAATTTGATTTGCCGCCTTCTTAAATATGGATCAAATGATACTTAAGGATTCTATCATCCATAATGTCACTCCATTCTTTAAAAACATTAAATTACTTCTCTGTGACTATTCATTTCAAAGTTAAATAAAGAGTCAAACAATAATACAAAGCTTTGTTAATTTTTTTATGCAAGTTTTATGGCCTTTTTCAGCAAACTATCAATACACCATAAAATTATTATTACCTGTATAACAGGAAATATATGAATGAAATCCAGTCCCTGGATCTGATGTGGCTCCAAACGATGAGGACACTTCATTTTTGGTAATACTGACACAATTTTTTCAGTTAAGGCACTATTATAAAACAACAAAAACACAGATGTGTTTTTCTTTTGTAAATTACAAATTATTTTTGCAAACGCAGTTAAGTCCCCTCTAGTTGCTTCCACTGTATGCAGTTTTTCTATTTATAGTATTACACACAAACCTTCTAAATCTGCGTGTCTGGTCAGATGAAATACCCAGGTAAGATACATCTACAAACACCTTTGCATACTCTAGTACATATCCACACTAGCTTTAAGAACAATTATAATAAGAGATATGCACTTAAAAAGTACAGAATCAAATGTAAGGACTTAAAATTTGTTTGGCAGAACTCCCAAAACATACCTTGATGCTAGTCCTGAAACTTGATGGTTTTAAATATATATTGCACTTAAAAGCTAAGTACACAGTATACTTCACATAGTTTTCAAGTGGGTAAAACTGAATTTGCTGGCAACTGTCTCATTCTAGAGCTCAGGCAGGATCTGGTAAAGTGAAAGGATTACCCTACCACAAGGGATTCATCTACAGAAACTTCATCCTGTTTCCACTAAATTCTTTATTTTAGGGCAAGGAATTTTTTTGCTGTAAGTGATGCCAAGTACATTTTTAAAGTAGGTGTCAGCACCGAGGATGAAAAATTTACTAGGAAAACCAAAGCTATTTCTCCATGAAGGAGAAAAAGTAACTGGTCCAGTACTGACCTCAGTGATATTTAGTACTGCCCAAATGGACAACTGATATTCCAGAAGAACAAAACGGGAGCAAGAGCTATGAGACCAAAGCCTGGGAAAACAGCCTGAAACGTTATACCTATTAAAGAGAAGTGGAGCACAATCAAAGCAAATGCAATTAAAACAAAAGTTTTATCCAATAGATGCAAGGTCCTCTCCTAACGTATGCCCGTGTTTATTTCAACCCAGCAATTAAATAACAGGACACCATCACAATGTCTTTGGAATAATACTGAGAAAACAAAATTAACTTTTCCTTGTCTTGAGAACACCACAGAAGCCCTGAGCCACCACCAATGTAAACATTACATGGACATCAAAACAGCCTATGCTTGTGTGATTCTGAACACTTCAGATTTACAAATAAATCATTGTTGCTGTTTTGGGAAAAGAGTCTAGTTTTTGTTTTGCCAGTTTTGCATCCAGTCAGCTGGAAAAATAACAGAACATTTTCAGGACAACTTAACTATTTCCTATCCTGCTGTTCTTAAGGATAACAACGATGGCAATTATAAAAACCTGGCGATTATAAAAATTATCACCACCATCTTCATTCCTAGCTTCTACTAAATTCCTTGCACTTGGCAATGCTTTATGTAGTTAGTAATCTATGAAAATTTGAATGTCCCCAAGGGCAATGGCAATACCCACAAATCTTTACTTTTAGAAGTGTTACAGCCTTGCCAATGCTCAACGACTTTCAAGAAAACAGCACAGAGAGATGTTCTTTTCAACTACATTGAGCAAACAAGTCTCTTCATGTCACTGTAACTTGTCAGGCTATTCTTATTTTCTGCAAATTTTAATTATTGCTCTTTTATCACAGATACGCATGTGTTTGGAATGTGTTCCCTTTCTCAGCATAAAAAAAGTTTATAACCTCCCTAATACAGGAATTAGCTGGCTTATGAGCAAATTCCATGCATAAGAAATTAATCAAAACAGAGTTGTTTCATTGGGTCAGTTTGAGAAAGGAAATCTCCCACCCAGCATGGGGCAGGTAACTATTTTGGCAACAATGACATGCTTTAAATTCTGTTTGCTGATGCCTACAATTCCAACCCAGAACCATAAAGGAGAGTCAGAGGTTATTTACACAGCAGAATTGCAGACAGAGGGTACTCAGGAAAGGTCTTCTAATGTTGCACTCCAGTTTCCAGCAGCGTGGTCTCCCTCTGCCCTTTGTTTTGGCCTCTGCATCATCCCCTTGTGCCAGCACAAGCATCTGTGCAGCTGTGCAGAGAACTGGATCCAGGAATTCATTCATGTTAAAACTATTTTCTTTTTCTTTTTTTTTTTTTAATAGGGTTTAATCAGGATCAGTTCCCAATCCAGTTCGGTGAGGAGCCACACATATCCCTACTAAGCAGTGAAAGCATTTAAGAGCATGGCAGCCCAGTGGGAATAGCACTGCCTTTTTTGAAATAAACTTCTTTCTGGTTTTAGAGTTTGTGGAACTCCAGTCTGAGAAACCCAGAAACTTGTGCAATGTTTTGCAAACAGGCAGTCTTGAAAAGCAGGAAACTTGGACTAAAAATCTTTCTTAGAAACAGGCAAATAGCAGGTAACTACCCCTTCCCCACCTGCTTCCTCTTTTTTAAGAAGAATTCAAATACCCCACTTGCCATTTAACCAACTTACATTTTTTGACCAATAGTAGAGTTTTCCTGAAATAATAAATCAACATCGATATCGAAGTTGCAAGTAGTGATACACCACGTCATGCCACCTACCACCTATCAAAGGAACAACAGCAGAGTTAGTTCCATTATAAACTGAAGAGGTAAAACCAAATACGTCTTACAGGCTGTAGTGTTCTCTCCATCCTCAGTATTCTCATAGAGAGACCAAAATAGATACCAGAACCATATCAACTTCTACATACAATACACATATACAAGAAAAAAAAACAGCAGTTATTGATATTCTAAATTCCTCTCTTAGCTTCATTTAGCCTTAGATTTGAAATAGCTTTCAGAATAAAAAAAAAAAAAGGATAAAACAAAGTATGTTTAACATACAACAGTATGTTAAATGTCATGATCTCTAAAAAGTGACCAGATTAAAATTTTATCAAGGATCATGATTTTTGCATTCATGTACTTACCTTTATACATACACATTTGCTAGTACTATTCCTTGCTTGCTAAGACAAGTGTTAGACACAGTACGAGCAATGGAAATCCTCAGCTCTACAGAAATCTCTATTTCAGGCCCTAATCTGACATATACTTCGGCATATTTAAACTCCTGAGCCATTTCATCAACTTTATATAAATATTTAAAGACAACCTTGCATAAACATAGGCAAGATAACCTAAATATATGCAAAGGCAAAGAACAGGAAAGGGATTAAAATATGGAGTAACTCACCAATATCACCCAGCAAATTGGGAACCTTGTTCTAGACAAGGTTTCTGACACATCACCCGTCCCACATTCCCCTGTGAAACAGTTAACCTCCAGAATCCCTTCTGCACTAGCACCTTGAGCATTTGCAATAGCAACGCTCCTTTTTGTGAGGTTGGGCATTGTCATAAAATGATACCTTTGCAATTGTTCTTAGGTAAGTATGAACCTGACTTCTACACACAAATGCATCAATGTTACATCCTAGGGCACTCTCTTTCAAACTACTCTGTGCCTGTGTGCACAGACTCCTGAGCAGCTACACTTAGCAATAGCAAGGAGTTTGGAGAAACTAAAATTGCATTGTAAAGCGAGGCTGTGCTATGATCAAAGAGCAGAAAACAGAAGCGTCCATTTCAAGGCTTCTGTAGTTGTGTGTTTTCAAACCTTGGTTTAGGAATTTCTCACAGAGTCAGCACTGAAACAATTCAGAAATCTCTCTTCAACCTGAACTTTGCTCACTGTCAGTATCACACACTTCCTGTCTGGGACAATGAAAGGTTAACATATGTGACATTCTAAAGATACGTAAAAACAGCCCCAAAATAATCTCACATGGATAACTGTTCCATTCTTACACAGATACTTCCTCATTTCTCATTAACGAATACTTGCTTTTAAAATTATCAGGCTTTCTACAAGTATCAAATCTCATTATTCTAACTGCAGTTGAGAGAAGGGGGGAAATTCCCTGGATACGACTCTTGCACAGGCTGTAACACCCACAAAAAAAGCAGACAGCAATTAGGTTGCATACAATTGTCTCCCTTAAAACAGGCCTTGCTGCACGAAATCATCTTTGAAGACTGAGGAGGTCCTGTCTGCCTGAAACTAGGTCATTTGCAGAATTCTTTACACAAGAAAGCCTGACAGGTTGCAAGTGTCCTTTATAAAGTCACGTAGCACTGCTAAACAAACTAGCGAAATACATGAACCTCATATACTTTAAAAAAGGGTTTAAAAATATTGCACTGGTCTCACCTTGTCAAAGGGTGACAATCCCTTGATTCTTGCTCGAAAATACCCAGCAGCCACCAACAATTCCAAAATTTCAGTCAACTTGATGTTTTGTTCCTCATCTTCTCTCGTTTCAACCTGACAAACAAACAACACAACACTAATTGAGCATTTCTCATTCATTTGAAGAATGAACATTTTCCAAACTTAACCTTAGCACAGACCACACATCAGGGAAAATCTTGACTACCATATGCAACTTGGTTGTTAATATGAAAGACATTAAAGAAACAGGTACATTTCTACATGGATTTAACATCACATTTTTTTCACACAGTTAAATACTTTAATCTGGTTTTCCTATTGAAACTCCTGGTCCACTGCTTGCCTCCAGCTAGACAAACCGCCCTATTGCCACAACCCACTTAATTTATTCTCCATTTTGCACATTTCCTTCAATTTCAGGCTTCATAAAATCACACACCTCAATTTAACCTCTACCCCAGCCAAAACCAGGACACGCTTCTATAATCCTTTTACAAAAACAGGAGGAGAAATCCACATGGAATTCCACTTTTTGGAGGGGTAATGCAATTTCAAAGCACAGCAGTGACAAAAGTAAAGTGTGACAGGCAAACCGGAGAGCTCCAGTGCTCCGAAGAGCGACCGCAGAGCACCAGCACAGCCACCACATCGCTTTTGTCCCCACCTTACAGGATGAAACCCCACAGCTCCAGGGATACACACGGTTCAGGAGAGGCGCAGAGCTCCCACACACCTCAGCCCTAGGCCGGAGAGACGGGTCACAGGGCTGCAGGTCTGCCCCGAGGGGCTGCAGGGACCCACCTGCGCACCCTCCCCACCTCCAGTGTTTCGGACACCCTCCCGCTCTCCCCTCGCTCCCACGGGAGCCAGGCGATCCCGTCCGGCAGCGGGGACCCGGCAGGGCGGTGGAGCATCGAAGGTGACCCGCACAGCGTTGCCGGCAGCCCCGCAGGCCTCCCCGCGCCCCCCGCGCCCCCCGCGCCCCCGGGCCGAGCCCGCGGCGCGGCAGCGACCGCCGGGCTCCCGGAAAGGCTCCGGGAAGGAGAAGGCGGCGAGCCCGGGGACGCCGGTGCCGCTGGGCCGGGGGGAGCAGCGGCCGCGCCTCGGGGGGACTGGGGGGCTGGGAGCGAGCGCTGCGGTACCTCCTGCGGGGCCTGGCGCTCCTGCCCCCGCGGGACCCCCATCGCGCTCCGCCGGCCGCGCCGCTGTCACGTCCGCTCGCCGCCGCCGCCGCAGCGCCCCGGCGAAGGGGTGTTCCCGGCCGGCGGCTGCCGGGTTCCCCCGCCCCCGCGCAATGGTTCGCCCGCACCCTCCCTGCGTACAAGCGCATCCGGGCCGTGCCATTCGCGGCCGAAGGGGTGCGGGGGAAGGAGGGCGGTGGCTCATGTGACTGACGGGCTGCGCGGAGCGCAACGGCCGCGGCCCCGCCCGCCCGCGGGCTGCGCCCCTGGGGGCGCCCCCGGGTGCCCCCGTGCCCGCGGCTCTTCGGAGCGCGGCTCCGCCCTCAGGCGCCGGGTGGTTCCCTTCAGCTGTACTGCGTTTCGCACTGCGCTTTTTCCTTCATTTTTTCCTTTTCCAAGGGGTCCTGAGGCCTCCCGCCGGCATGGAGGACAAGCTGCGGAGTGCTCTGTGACCGCGAGGTGCCTCACGGCCGCTGATGCCCCTCAGGGCGCTGACACTCCTCATTGCCAGCCAGATTCCCTTTGGTGACCTGATTGCTGAAGGGGATTTTAACTCTCTTTTTTTCTGCCCTGCTCACAGGTCACAGAATCACAGAATCAATTAGGTTGGAGAAGACCTCTGAGATCATCGAATTTGTCCTGTGACCAAACACCACCTTGTCAACTAGACCATCGCACAAAGTGCCACGTACAGTCTTTCCGTAAACACTTCCAGTGATGGTGATTCCACCACCTCCCTGGGCAGCCCATTCCAATGTCTAATCGCTTCTTCGGTGAAGAAATTTTTCCTAATGTTCAACCTCAACTTCCCCTGGCACAGCTTAAGTCTGTGTCCTCTCATCCCACTGCTGGTTACCTGGGAGAAAAGCCCGACTCCCACCTGGCTACAACCTCCTTTCAGGGAGTTGTAGAGTGATAAGGTCATCCCTGAGTCTCCTTTTCCCCAGGCTAAACACCCCCAGCTCCCTCAGCTGTTCCTTGTAGGACTTGTGGCCAGTCCCACGCCGAGTAACCCTGGCACTGCCGCAATGCGGTGCTGCCTCTGCCCCCCAGCAGTGGGCACATCATGGGGCCATGTCTGAGTGTAGCCTGGTGGGAAGGCAGGCACCTGGATGTACTGGAACCTGGCCTCACATCCCAGGTTTGGCAGCACTGGGCAGACCCTGAGGGACGATGGGTGTCTGCTGAGGGCTGGATGCTGTGCCCATGCCCTGTCTGGGTGCCAACACATTTCGGACTCAAGAATAAAATCACACTAATTCAGGAGGATTTGATGGGTGGTAACAGCTTGGTAGCAAACCATGGCATAGCATGGGGACAGGACAGCATTCTTGTTGGCAACGGCTTCAGAAGTAGGTAGACTCTTTTCAAGTCTACCGCAGGTGTTCTGTTTCCAGGCTCTTTGCCATACACAGAGCATTATAAAAAGTAAACCATGCACTAGACTGTGGCTAGAAGCATCTCAGGGAGGTCAAGGAACAGGAGAAGCCACACAAGAGTGGTGTTCCCCTCCCTTGGAGGGTAGCAGAGCATATGTGAGCCAGTCCATACTGACTGCTGTCCTCACGGAGTGATCAAAACAATCATAACAATAAAAGCAAAAATATGCCAGACAAGATCAGACCATGTGCTGGTGTAACCACAGGCCATGTCTTAATTAGAGCTGCAGAAAACTGTTATGCAGTCGCAGAGGTTAACGTGGTCACCAGAGCAATATGGGTGTTCTGCTTTTTGTCTGCCTTCTCCTCACAGAGAACTGTATGACACTAATTTGATTGCCGTGGAGAGGAAGACTGAAACAAACAAGCAAAAAACAGGGACAAGGAGAAGGGTTTAAACAAGGAGAGTGTTAGGAATGGATGAAGGTGACCTTCAGATTCAGCAGTCAGTGAAGGTTGCAAGGTAACTGCTGAAAAGAAACACCAACTTGGATAAAAGCTTTCTGAGCTATGACATGGTCATAAAATTCTCTTTAAAAGATACACATGAAAGAAAAACAATAAATAAAAAGCCAAGGGTAGTATGGACTAGGGGCTTCAATAGTAACTGAGTATCAGACAATGGAGGGAAGAAACCTACCCTGGGAAATTGAACTGTTTCTCTGGCTTTTTAGAGCATAGTAAAGCAAAGGAGGGAGACAGGGTTAATTAACTCCTATGAACTTTAAAACTCATGCAACTGGAACCCAAAATCACAAAGCTGACTTGAAATTATGTACTTACAGAAATGTAATAGGGTCTTTTAATTTGCTCTATGTTTATGAGACCATAAGGACTGGAAACATTTTTCTTCTTTACAGTGAAAGCTGGAATTTTCCTTCACCTGGTATATAGTTGGGAAAGGAAAAAGAAAGTCACAAAAATACAAAAATGTATCTCTTTTGTCATTACAACTCATCTTTGATCACTTGAACCTCAATAAAATACTCTGCAAAGGCATTGCTTCCTAATACTTAATTGTGATGCAAATTCACCCAGTTACCCAGGCAGAGCCGTTGTCCCCTATGACATTTGGATAATCAATCTCCTAAGTACCAATTAGGTTTAAAAAGAGTCCCAAGAGGGGTAGCATCTAAAAAAAAAACCAAAAAAAACCACTTCCTTCAGATCTTTAGATTTTGTGCTTGCAAATCTGTAGCAGGTTCAGCTTTAGTCTTAGTTTTCCCTTCCCCTTTCCCATCCCCTATTTTGATCTGTGACAGTAAGTGAGCTCTGACTCTTGATGCAACTGCTTTGAACAATCCTGTCTTGATTTTTCAATTTCATTCATTTCAATCCCATGAACTGAGATAAAGAGCTTCCTCCCTTTTTTTTTATAGCCATGTGATTCGTTTTGCTGTTCAGCCTGGACTTGTGACATCATCAGACTCGGTCACCACTGAAAATGTAGCAATAGGTTCCACTGTATCTTTTAGCACATATTTGTTTCTTTTGATACTAAGAATAAAATCTGAGATGGAGTTGTAACAGCCACAGCAAGGGCTCCTCACTTTGTAGGGCAGACGCAGTTAGATAAATAAAGTAACCTAAGTCACTTTCCAATATTCTCTATGCTGGGAAGGCCTAAAAGATATTTATTTTCATAAATTCTGGATGATAGATAAAATACAGATAATGTAAGTATAAATTCCCGGTACAACACTCTTTTGTGTGTTCCATAAAACACAGTGTCATGGACAGATCTCAGAGTAAATGGAAAGGATCCCAGTGACTGCATTGGACTATGGACCTCCATTCTGCCATGACTGCATCTTCCCAGTTGTATTCCTAGTTACAGGAGAAGCTGAAGCCAACTGTAGGGAACTAAACCCACATCTTCCAAAGTCAGTATCAAATTTTGCTATGTGTTCTGTGGCTCATATTTTGGATGAGCTCTGTTTTCAATGCATTTAGTTACCTGGCAGCTTCAGCACAGAGATCAATTCCATCCTGATTCCTAATGAAATGATTCCTTGTATTCATCCAGGTTTCTGGAATTAGCAATACTGCAGGGCACAGCAGCAGTATCTTCCTCTGCATGCATTTACTTTTCTTTTTATTTGTTGTCTCGGTTGTGTCCCGTCTCCTTATAGTTCAGCTCCCCTTCATCTATTTCCTGAGATGTAGTAGGCATAGGGAACTATTCAATAGGCAATTGCAAATTCCCAGTTATCATCAGTGGAAATGAGACTGTGCACTGTGAAATGAAAAAGTCACAGACCTGTTACAGTAGCCACTGTTAGGGGCTGCAGCAGACCATTGCATCCCAGCGAATGGGCTGATATGCTTTGCAAGGTATTGTGCCCTTTCAGCAGTCACACATAACAGTAAATAGTGATGTTTTAAACATGCCCACTATCCTATTCATGGATGACAGCTAGAACATCCAGTCCAGCCAAGGTCCTATTCAGTCTCTCCTCTGAACAATTCCTATTCTCAGCATTTAATAGTTTAAAACATACAGGCTGACAAGAAGATTTTTTTTTTCCTTGAAAATTATGTTTGTGTCATTTTTAATATTGTTTTATTAAGATTGGCAATATGGACATGCACATTTTTAGCTCAATTACCAGTTAGTTCATCCCAACCAAATCCAAGGCAAACACAGGCAAAACAGGTGGGAGTAATGAATGTGGAAACAGAAGAAGCTCCTGCTCATGGTCATCTTGGTGATGTAGCTTGCAAAGGGCCAAATAGTAGTTCCTTTTTAAAGCAGGAAGAAGAGAAAAGACCTTATGGCCTGTGGAATTTGTAGAGGAAAAGACTGTGAAAATATTGAGGCTCTGGTAAGAAAAAAAGCACAGCTCCCTCATGGTCTACGTGACAGAAGCTGACAAAATTGGTGGCTGGTCCTCTCTCTGATTTCATCTGTGCAAGGTCTCTCATATGAGTCTGTGTGGAGAATAAGAGAATATTATAACAAAGTATTTGATGAATACTGAAGTTTTTACCAAACTTCTCTTTTTGGAGTGCTGTGATTTTGATCACATCACTATAAGATTGTGATCAGAATATTCAAGTAACTAGTCATTCTGGCTACTTCAGTTTTCAAGAAACTTTTGAGAGGCTTGATTTTCAGAGAATGCTGCTGTGAAAAATCAGGCTAATGAGGAGTTTCTGGGTTTCTACATGGACATACATTCCAAAGTTCAGGCAAGGACAGGCACAGCACACCCGGACACAAAGTAGTTACCTATAGTGAAGGACAGGGCCTTTACACATCTTCTCTTATGAAAGTCTCAGGTCATCTGTAGCTGTTACATTCAAAAGAAATTAATCTATGGGAGAGGTCTTTTATGAAACAACTAATTAAGTCTGAGTCACTGAGCCTCTACCCGAGAAGATACAAAGAAAATGAGAACCTTTGCACTTTAAGTCTATGATTTGGGCTAGGATATTAAATTTCAGATCACAGCTGTGTCAGATTACAGTGAAGTAATGTTTTGCTTTGTTTTTCTATTTATTTATGAGCAAAAATGATTTGGAATTGTTGGAAAACAAAAAGCCCAGTAACTTATAATATACTTTTTTTTTAAAAAAAAGGATTACTGGCTTGCAAATCCTTACAAAGGGGCAGAGAGATGTATATTTGCACTGTAGCATTTTTAGGCAAAATACATGGATTTAGATTTTACCTTCTACATGTCATAATAATATGGCACATCCTTAACTTCAAATGGTTGTAAGAATGAACAGTTAATTTCCCCATGGAGTGAGATAATCTGACACAGTAATAGACTTCTCACAGATACACTTCACCCCCAAGAGAATGATGATCTAAGGTGGAGGAGTTTTTTTTTGGCTTTCTTCTTCCATATCAATTTCTGTGAAAGAGAATCGAAAAGGCAGAGGAGTGGTAAGAGGAGCAAGAGAAAATATCAGTGATGTAGGGGTAGAAGAGACAGAAAGGTAGATATACAAGGTGAGTGCTGGCAGTGCAACCTTGGACAGAGCTAAGTGAAAAGGAAAATAGCCTGCAGAAAAAAAATAGCTATGTGTTGTCTGGGTAGACATCAAGTTTAACTTGAGTAATTTATACATGTGTGTGTTCTGAAATGAAAGAGTCCCACCAAGCAATGTTTAGGAATTTTACTCTGACTGCAACTTAATCCTAAACGAAAAGCAAATTTTGCCAGCATTCACTACTACTCCCTCCATCTTCAGACTAATTCTAAGCAGTATATTCTGGCATAATCCAAAACTGCCATTAGAATCACACATGTTTTTAAGAATCAAATCCTGCTTACACTCAGGCAAACACTTTGACAAATGGTGGAAGAGCACCATCTGGTGACACCAGGCACTTCACTGTATTCTGCTGCCATTAGAAAATACATTCCTGGTGCGTTGTGCTTTGGAAAGCCTGCCTCAGTGTGTTTCAGTGTGTTTTAATTCATTATTCAATTATGCATAAGGAGTACAATAGTGAACATCCTGAAAACAAATCAGGGCTGACAGTGACCTTATTTCTACTGTCCCTTAAATCACTGAGAAATTCTTGTAATTTGAATCAAACATTTTATGAATTGTTCTGAGACATTTTTTAGGAGGCTTTGGAGAAGGTTTTATGGGCACCATGAAATGCAGTCCCAAGTTTTATTGCACTGGACATTTCAAGGCTTTTCTCTGTGTGATCCAAGTATTTTCTTACAGCGTTCAAGAAACTTGGCTTAGCTGTCTTTTCAAAGATTTTCTTTTTCCACAGAAGCAATTATGAAGAAAAATGAATTATTTTTTGCCATTCTAGCTATTCAGAGGTAAGGAAAAAGGATAGATCTTAACCTGACTGTTATTTGCAAATCATAGCTAATTTCAGCACAAATTGAACCCAAATATGCTAACAAATAAAATACAGAGTTTTTCTAAACAGGTTCTTTTTCACAGTGATGATGGTGCCCATTTCATTAAAATTCAAGGTCAAGTTAATGTGAGTTTAGTCAGGAATTTATAAAAGCAGTTAGTAGTTATAATAACCTTAGAAAACACTTTCCAGAATTTTAGTCTGCAAAGAACTGGTTTTCTAAGTCTGTGTTTTGTGCAGACTAACTCTTACACTTCAAAACCCCCTAGACATCAGGGAATCTTGCCAAAAACTAGATGAAGGTCAAGAATGTTGAAACCATGGAAGTTCTTAACTGTGATGTGGGACTCAAGTACATAATTAATGAAAAAATGTTCATATAATTACAATATTATTTTCTAATTTATCATATGAACCTGGTTCACATCATAGTGATTTAATCTTTTATTTGATAAAATAATACAGCACTACATCCCCAAAGTGCAAAGAAAATCATCAGAATGTCACCTAGAATAAAACTGAGCAGCATTTCTGAATAAGCCAGCACAGGGCATACCATGATTATCAGGAAAGAAAAGTGATGTCCTGCTTCCTCCCAGCATCTCACAGCAGTGGGGTGATAAATCTTTATTCAGCCAGTGATGCCCTCTAAAAGTGTTAGGGTTGTTTCAATGTTGAGCATTTTGTAGCAGAAACACTCAACTGATAAGTCTGCCGTTTGTGCAGTGAGGAATATTGAGGAAGGTTTTAGTAGTTGATAAGTCAGAGAAAAATCACTCATACTGAATGGTAACTTAGAAAACAGGTCCATTATTGCCCAAAAGAGCGAGGGAGGAAAAAGTTACATCTCCAAAAGATTTGGCCTTCAATTTGCACAAGACTTCTAAGGCTTCTCAGAGTCAGAAAAAGTCTCAGAAGTCAAAAATAGAAGACAAGAGAGCTCCAAGCCCAGAAGACTCAAGTTCCAGCTCAATTTTTAAGTCACCTAGTAGAGCTACATGTAAAATAAAGAAGAAACCTCCCTTGAGTTTAGCATCATTAGTGTTACTAAATAATGAACATTAAAAATTCAGTCTTCATAAATAATGTAATCAACTTAAATTAGATAATTTAATATATCTAAATCATACATCATTATGAAGGTTTTTCTATCTGTTTTTTGGGGGGGGAGAGGGTTGCACACCTTTTTTCAGCAACACAAAATGAAGGAAACCTTTGTTTCTTAATTGAAACAGAGACTTTCACCTAATCTCTTGATTCTGGGAGCTGGGCTATAAACAAACATCAAATACTGCAAGGTTCATAATACAAACAAGGAGAATTGGCAATGTCTTATTACACAGTTTCATATCCTTTATGCAGGGCCACTTAGGACAAAGATTTGCCTCCAAGATTGTTAGCATTTTTCTTGTCAGTCTCCTTAAATGCAGCAGTTTGTCTGACTCCAGTGACTGTGCTGGATTTCTTTTGCAGTTCAAGGCTAATGAAGTCTTTTGTTGTAGAATTCTCCTACTAATTTCTCCACTGTCTCCAGTAGTTCATATTCCTGTGAGTTTGAAAGGCTGGAAGTAATATGTTTGGAGTTATACTGCTTATCCCCAAAGCACGCCCTCTTACCAGGGACTATGCCTTCTAGAAAGAGAAGATGGAAAAGGATGCCTTGTTAATTCTATGACTTTTGAAATTAGGAGGAAAGTTCCGACTGGTACACTAACACCTGGGATATGCCATATGATGTCCAGTCTAGTTTGTTCAGAATGGCCATTAAAGTCACAGCTCATTCAAAAAGAAAGTTTTAAAAGCTCTAGGAAGCTCTGCTTCCATTGCTGGTGACTTCTTTCTTGGGATCCGCATTGCTTTTGCTTACTATAAGAAATAGATGTACAGCTATGTCTTCTCTCCTAAATCTGCCTCTTTGTATGGAATGTAACCTCTTCCAGCTTCCCATCTCTTGGCCCTGCTCTGAGAACTTACTGTACCTCAGGCTGTGATGCCCTGTGGTTGCAGAGATGTGTTGTTTGTCTTACTGAGACTCTTTGCAAACTAAAAAGCCATCCTGTAAAACTGTCCATTCCCTGCAGAATGGACTTAGCAGACGTTACTTCCTTGCACTTTGGGAAGCCTGGGGCTGGTGGGAAGCTGAGCAGTGAGCACGGAGCAATGCTCAGCACTGGCAGTTCAGCACAGTCCACATGGAGCAGAAATGACTGAATCCAGGAACTGCTTCTAACAGAGGAGGTGCAGTTGCACCCATTAATTCAGGCACTATAACTTCCACTGAGACAATAATTAACCTTTTACCTTGACTATTCTACTGAGCTTAAAGCCACTTCTCTGTCATCATATCTTCTGGTGAGACTCTCTCACCCAGTTCCCTTTCTCTTTGCAGATTTAAAGAAAAATCCGACAATGCATTTTCCTTTTTGTTGGTCTTAGCTTCCCTAACTGGCTGTCTTGTAGTCGATCCATCTGCTATGCTTCTCCCTTTGTGTAGCCAAAAAAAAAAATCCTGCCACTTTTTGGTTTAGAAAGTAGGATGAAATGAGCTGCATATGCTCTATCAGAACATCACATCAGGATTCGCCTGCCTTTATTTCTGGAAGTGTGTATGAAGTGAAGCAGCATGTTTCACAGTGGCTCAGAGAAAATAGGCCTGTGCTGGTCTGTGTGAGAGAGAAAATTCAAGTCTGCTTTCAATAAGATAAAGTGGACTGGGAGTTCCAAAGTGAGAAGGCGAGCAGTGGCTCTCATGCCATGCACTAAGTCAGAAGTACCAAGTACCAGTGATTTCCCATGAACTTTCCAACAAATTTCAAATGTTGAATCAGTTCTGAAGAGATTTTAGTTTATGAAAGTCTGCTTGCATATATGATGGCTGGTTGTGCAAAAGAGTGGGTGTTCACAGGAGAATAACCACGTGTCATAGGAGAAACCGAGGAAACGAAGAAATGCACGGTGAAAGGGTTTGAGTCAGGACAAGTACTTTAAACACTTTATGAAAAAATAAAATGTAAAGAAAAAAATCCAGCATCTCTGGCCTTTGACCGTAGTCAGCTCTAGTCCAACTTCTTTCCAAAGTTTTTTCCTTAACTCTTTCATTTTCAGAGTATTTTGTTCCATGTCTGATACCGAGGTTTTTCAGGAGGCCTGGACATGAGTATGCCTGTTAATACATTCTGCCCACCACAACACAATCCTGTGCTAACAATGCTGGATGAGACTTTTTCATGCAAATCTTGTTGCCCCAAGGGATGTTGTTCTACTTAAGAACTGGCATGTTGGTGTTCCATTCTCATGCTTCTTCAATTCCATATCAAATTCACTCCTTTTATAAGGCAAAATAAGATTTTTCTAACTTATGCCATGTCTGCACTTAACACAGTATCTAAAATCGAGCTACATTTTCTCTGCCATATAGTTCATAACTTAGCTTTGATAGCGACAGATATTCTGAGATCAGGACTGAAATGCAATTTCATTGCTAGCGCATAAGGGGAGATAGACTGAATCTTGTTTTTTCTACAGATGTACTGATTATCAAGCCTTTTAGTAATTAGAAAAAAAATAAATCAGAAAAGCAAGGAGATTGAAAGTATTGCCATGGGGAAAGAGTTAATACCTGAGTAGTAAACTGCTACTGACAAGACCCTATTCCTGACATTGTAGATTAAAAATATACTATTTGTAGTAAATGTATATATAACTGTAATATCATCATTTACCATTCAAGGCCATCAGATTAACTATCTAAACACAGTATTTAGGTTAATCTTCAAATATCACTTTATATTCCACAGTAATTTTACTGACAGTCTCAGCCAAAGCCTACTGTGGTCAAAGCAAAGTTTTCTGTTGCTTTATATTGAACCAGGCCAAAGGATTAAGTCATTGAGTCAAAGCTGGATACACATACATAGGAAGAAATAGAAAATGTCATGCTTTTACAGACTTCCTGTCTTTAACTGCACTCATCACTAGTAGAATATATTCCATTTTTAACATCTTTTCCATAACCAAACTCTATTTTTTAATTCATAACCTTTATATATATATACAGTTGGGGGGGGGTTTCTTGGGGGGGGTTGTTTGGTAGGGGTTTTTTAGTTTTTTTCCTGGCTGCAATCCATTACCCATACTGAGTTATTTTATTTGTTAAGCGCAGTGAAAATGCAAGCATCAATGAATTAGACTGGAAGGAACTACCTGACATACTGAATGAGAAGAGCTGGTGATCCATCTGCTCCAGTCCTCTCTGCCTAGCGCTTCCACTGCACAAAATGAGAGATGTTATAATGACTCATTACTTTTCAAGCTGTTCTTCTACATTCTTTTAAGCTAGGTGGAAAAGATGGGATTTCCCAGGATCTGTTTGATGGAACACAGAGCAATAGTGCTGTGAAAAGGAACATGAGGAAGACTTTCTCTCTAGAGCAAAAGGAGGAGGAAGATGAAGAAGGGAAACATGCCCGAAGAAGGAAGGCGTTACTTATGTTGGTGTCTTTGGAGTCTTCACAAGGTGTATCAGTGATAAAACACTCCCTTGGGTGAGGTATAAGGATGCACAAGATGACAACCACCAGCAGTCTGCGAGGGGCCAGGCTTGCTTTGGATCTAGTCAGGGGCCATTTTAACACTTAATTCAGTAGGACACAGCATCTTCTGGCCTCTTAGCAGAACTCCTGGCAATGGTAGCAGTAGCACAGTGTCCCATGGGACACAAATCTCACGGACAACTATTTCCTTCCTGTCCTTTACAGCACATCAAAAATGTGTAAACGTTGGAAGTACTATGGTAAGTCATACCTGGGCACATCACAGCTATTTCTCGGGCCTGTGGACCAGGTTCCCTTCCTTAACAGCAGATGGCAGTGAAGTTAAACAAATGAGGGGAAATGAGTCAAGAAAATATGTTTTGCCTGGTGGATGGTGCTGCTGCAGAGCTCACAGAGCTCTGCCCATATTCAGACAGTGTAAGGTTCATTTCCAATGCACAGGTCGCCTGTAGCACATTCAAGAGGCAGAAAATATTAATTCATCCATATCTGTTAGTAATCCAGGTCATGTTTACTTTGTTTGTGATGTCTTTGGTGATACAGATAAAATCTCTTGTAATTCTTTCTTACATCCATATTTAAAACCTATGCATAGCTGAACAGATGAGGATGAAGCTCAGTTTCAAGTGAGTAAGCTTTTACTCTTTATTATGTATCCTATGCTACATCTGAGAGAATGAGAGTGTATCACTATGGGTTGCTTTAAAACTTTTGTATTGCCAATTTTTTTTTTACTGCTAAAAAGAGTGTGTGAAAGGGTTAATAAGATATCAGTTTAAAGCCACAAAGAACAAAGAGTTTGAGAGTAAACTTTTACATTCCTGCCTTACACTTTAAATTAATCTCACTTCTGGTGGCAGGATGGCAGAGGGGGGGTGGGTTTTTTCCGATTTTCGGCAAAATGATGGAGATGTCAATATAGATATTTGATTGTAACTTTTAAGTTCCTTGCCTAAAGTGAAAAAGGGATGAAAAGATAGTAGGGATTTCTATGTGATGTCATTAATATATTAGTTCCATGGCAATGTCATGAAAAAAACATATTTGTGGGGTCTGTGAGTTCCAATCAGATGTCAGACCATCAAATACAGCATCTATTTCCCTTATTTACTGCTCAGGGCCTGATTCACCTGAGGAAAACCAGCTCGACTCTCCCTCCTCACATACAGAGGTAATTACTCAGTCCTGTAGGGCTATGCAAAGCACTGGAGGAGTGCCTTGAATAGGGCATTCAAGGCCCAAATCTTTATTTCAAAACCTTTCAAGACAAAACCAAGCTCTGGGTGAAGTCCTCAGCTGTTTACAGTGCTGATCTCAATGTCAGTACTGTCATAGCAGAAGGAAAGGTACCAGAGGAACCTTTCTTGCCCTGCTCTTTTGGACCATTAATGCTCTGCAAAAGAGACTTGGACTCTGCACTCCTGTTCCTAAGAGAGGTACCAAGCCAGTGAGACTTCCCAGAGAAGAGAGGGCTTTAAGGCTGCTCCCAAGAGTTTGATTTCCCTTAATATTGCATGCATAAGTACATATTTTCTTTTCAAGCTCATATTTACACATCCTATGGTATCAATATACTTCTAATCTTCCAGTCGTATTCAAATTTTTTGTTAAAAAAATTCACATGGCACCCCAGCAGACATATTTATCACAAGCAAGGGCACAAGTCTCAATCACTTGTGAAGAAGGAGCCCTTCTTAATCTGTCAATCAGCCCATGCACAAAATGCACAGAGCATCAGTTGCTTTTTAGGTTATTTACGGTGACTTATGTATCTGCCAATAAATCTAAAATACAGGTCAAAGAATATGTAGCTCAAGTAGATCTATAAATGTAGCAGAAAAGCTTCACTAACTACCTCAGATTGCCAAAGCTGAGGTCATTTCCTTGTTGTGAGAAATACTGAGTCCATAAATTATTTTTATCACCTCTGGGGCAGTGCAAACAGTTTCCCACAGATGCTGAAAGTATGATATGTTTTTTATTTAATATCAGAACACCACTTTTACACAGCTCTTAAAATACAAGGTCCAAGATTCTGCTTGAGCTTTAAGGCCCCAATTCAGCAACATATTAAAACAGATGCTTCAGGTCCTGACATTAAACACGTGCCAAAGTGCTTTGTTGCATAGTCATAGATTGCTGAATTGGAGCCTGAAGACTAAATCTTTTCCCCATGAAACTCTGGATTTACCTTCCATTTTCCTTCAAGGAAAACAAGGCATTTATGCAAATATAATATACATAAACGTTTAAAAGCATTCAAAAAGGCTTGTCTTTCAGAGATCACTGGGTGAGCCATAGTTCTGGAGGTAAACCTTGGACAAAAGTTGATGTATCATTTTTTACAACAGTTTAACTGGTGTTTATTTAAGATTTAGTTAGTGTTGTTTTCACAAAGAAAATAAAAATACTTTGAACATGTGAAGACATAAACACGGATGGTGAATGTCCTACAGAGAACTTTGGAGAAAGCACCACTGAATTAACTTACAGTACATTTGTTAAACATGAACAGCTCTAATAATGACATTTCATTTAACAATGCCCTTTGTCTTTTCAGTTCATCAGTTACCTATTTCAGTAATGAACTGCAGTCATACCATCCTGATTTTCTCCTAATGTAAAGGCTGAGATCACTTCACTTGCAGTGGAGCGTGATGCTATTATTCTGTTTGTGGCTTAGGAAAAAAGCTATAGAATATATCACAATTGTAATTGTCTAACAAATATTAAAGTCTGTGATCAGTAAGGATACCAATAACTTCGTTTAGCTTTTAATGGAACAAGTAAAATTAAAAAAAAAAAAAAGACAGAAAGGGTTGAAAATGCTCAGCATATCTATTTCATGAGCAGAGCAGTAAGTATTCAGCTGGGAAAAAAAATGAGCCACGCATTAAACGTTATTTTAATTTTTTATCAACAGTCCATGCATAGAACTTAACAGCAACATTTTCACTGAAGATGAATAATCTCAGTCACAAAAATAAAATGGAGTTGCCTGCCCTACTTAAGAAGGATTTTCTAAAGAACTGGAGGAAGTCAGATTAAGTGGGTAATATCCCACTTTGCACTATGTAAACACAAGACAGATATAAATATCATAGGACTACTTGATATGATCCATAAGTCTTACAAGGGGTAATGGAGCTTACTTTCACTCATTTGCCTACCTCTTTTTTGGGTTTCTTAGATTTCAAAAGCTTTATCATTGCCTTTCTAGCTGCAAGAGAGACATTGTAACTGGATTGCTGTTTTCACTTTTCTGTTCACTGTGATCTATTCAAAATATTTTCAGAGTTCACCAAAAACATTTAATTAGCAAAGAGTGGTGTCCAGGACTCCATATTCTTTTCCCAACTGAACCAAATCTGCACAATTTACAATAGATCTTTGGAAAACGGCTTTTTACTGTGTGCTGCATCTATAGATCTCTCTCAATTACCCACAGTAAATTTAGGCATTGTACAAGAGCAAATTTTACAGTCCATGAAGAGATGAAGTGAAATCTAGATGAAATTCATTGTGACAGATTCTCAGTTAGTGCCCTGATGTGTCTGTATTACAGAAGATAGACATTCTATTAGCATGGAAGCTCCCATAATGGACTGTGAATCATTTCAGGTAATAGAGATGCCAACTGGAATGACTGAAAAGCACTATTGAATTCCATTAGAGCTCTTTGTTTTTAAATCAGCCATTTCTTTGTGAATATCCAACTATATACTTCTTGACCCTAGCTGAGAGTAATAATTGTGAACTAATATTACAAAACATTAATCTGAGTTACTGTTCAATTAATGTTTCTGTTTGAGGGTTATTTTTATGCTGCAAATGTGAAGGAGACTGTGGCTTGTATTACAAATATGTATTTGGGCTTGAGCTAGTGCAGAATGCAATTTTCAGTTATATTTCTGTCTCCACTGTATTCAGTCTCATCTCATTAGCTGTAAAAAGACTCGGGTATTGGCTTTTCTTTTTCGAAGTCATCCTACCAGAATAAAATAACTATAATCAACAAATCTATAAAGATAAACATTTTTATAAGGGATGCCACAAATAGTCTTGTTTCATTTAGGTGCTTGGTTAATTATCAGCAAAATAACTAACACCATATCCTGTTACCCAAACAGCCCCACCTTATCTATCAATCATGTATGATTTATCAGACTTGATAATTGCTTGGATAATTAACACAGAATTTAGGTTTATTCAGTGTGCTGAAACCTCAGAAATGTCTGCATAATTGCCATTTGTGTAGTAGATGAAGTTATGAATAATTCTTTTTCACATAAATAAGAAGGCTGGCTTGCAGGCAGCACGTATTTCCTCACCCATAGCCATTAATGCAGATATCATGTCATACAAGTGCTATGGCATTGTCACATGTTAACTATATGTATATAGTTAGAGTAATTAAAATACATATCTGTAAAAATAAGGGGAAAACCTTCCCCTTTGTTTGTAAGCACTGCATGCCTCTTTCGTGAGGAAGTACAGAAGGAGAATGAAGGAAAGTTAGTCCATTCAGTACAGCAGCAACTGGATTTGAATCTGTGTAATGTTCGCACATAAATCCTTTGGGAAGTCTTTAAAGAGAGTAGGTTCTATATCTTCTGTCTACGATCATCTATTTTCACATCAGAATGAGCAACATTATCCTTATATACTGGAGTATCTGTGTCTACAGCTTGAAAATGAGCCTCTCCTTAATGTTGTAATGACAGGTGTAAGATTAACTTTGTTAGGTGTCTAGCCACTCATGCAAACTAAATTAAATTAATGGAACAAATTTCTCTCATAATTAAGATAAAAATTCATGTCAGCTGTAACCTTGCTGTACACTAATTATATACAAATGATTTATCATCTGCTTCGCCCAGAATATTAATCCTCAACTCATTGATAACTGCAGCCAGTGTTAAGAGATGAGAGTTGATTAACTATGACAGATTGGGCAACCACAGTACCAAATGCCTGAACAACCAGTGAAACCAATAATATTCAAATAGCACTTCTTATTTAAAAATGCATTCCCATGGAAACAGATGCATGTTTAATGAGGGACACAGAGATTATTTCAATAACGACTGATATTGGAAGAGTGGGCAGAACTAATCAATAATAATTAAGCCCTTAGCCTGGTTAAGATATGGTTCTCTAAAGCAGGTTATGTACACATTAGTGAGGTACTAGTTCAGGCCACGTTACACATAATGTCTTCATGCATTGCTGTTGGCTATTTATTTTCCTACTGCAGCAGGTATCACGTAGTTTACAGATGTTAAAAAGCCAACAATCTAGTCTTGGCTCCCACCAGCTCTAATAAAGACAAGAAAAAGCTGATGCCACCAACAGTCTTTTGAAAGTCAACTCCTGTGGTAATTATGCTTTCTGAAAATGTCATTCTAAAAAAAAATCAACCCAACCAACACAAAACCCCCCAAACAACTCTTGAAGCATCATCTATTAAACAGGACATTCATTCATCTCTGGGAATATGACATTATATTTTTCCTTTAAATGAAAATTATTGAAATTAACTTGTAAAACCTTAAAAAAGATATTACTTTTTATTTTTTAATAGGTGACAGGTATTTTTTGGGAAGATTGTTCGTTAATAATGTATCCTTTAATGAATTAAAAAATACACAAAATTTCAGATATGTTGAAGCGTTTCAAGTTGGGGCTTGGGATTTTTAGTATTAATTCTGTCTCTCCAGGACAGCTTTTTTAAACTAATTGCTCATTGAGACTCCAAGAATCCCTGTCAGAATGAAGAAAAAACCCAGTCTTGTACCTAGGCATTAATAAGGCACAACCAGCCTGCTGGATGAACTAAGTAATATTGCTGTAAATTAATTACTTTCCTCAAAAGCTGGTGTGTCTAAAGACAAGTTATGTGTGAAAAGGAAACTTAAATACTAATATAAAACTGAAGGCAATTGCAAAATCAGCACAGAGTATGAACCTGTTCTTCCCACTATTAAGGTGGGACGAGACCTGTGAAACCCTGCATGGTGTTGGCACAGGGATGTACAGCCTGGTCTGCAGGGAACGTGCCGATGGCACAGCTCAGGTTTTCCTGCTGGACAGACTGGTTTGATTCTGACATAAAGGAACAAAATACAAGAAATTGGCTCCTATCCTACAGCTGTTCAAGGCCTGGCTTTAGATAGCCTGCCTTTCTCAGTCTGCTCACTCTTAGTATTGAGGACACCTATTCCTCTGGAACTGGAATGGCTTATTTCACAGACTCCACCAGGATTATGTCTTAAATGTGAATTTGAGCCCTTTCTTCAGCTCCCATGTTCCATAACACCCATTCAGCACCTGACTGAACACAGGTGTCCCTGCATAGGTAGCTTCAAATCTTGGCTTGAATAAAAATTTGGGCTCCTATTATGGATTGTAGAGCCAGCTGAATGCCAGCCCAAACACAACAGATGGTGGGCTGCAGGTTTGTCAGTACTCTGTGGTGGCACTGCAGGCTGGTACTGAGCACATAAACCAGGCTGGCCTCTAGAAACAGTCAGCATTGCTCAAGCCCAGGCTTCAGCTGCCAGGAGAACCAAAACACCAGAGCCCAGCCATCCGCACCAGAGCCCAGCCATCCCAGCACTGGCAGTCTCAATATGTGGATGACAGATAAGGAGCTGCTTTCTACGTACCAGTATAGACTCAGCCTCTCAAAGAATATTTGAATCCCCAGCATAGGAAGCAAATACTCTATTTCATGATAATGGTCCTTTTCAGCCTCCCATCCCATGAGGGACTTTTTTTTTTTTTTACATTTGTCTTACGTGCTTCAAAAGAAATTAAAGTTCCACTTAAATGAAAATGTGAACTTTATGGGAAGTAAAAATTCAAACATTTCTTTCTCTACATTTCTAGCTATTTCAGGGCTAATTGCCTTTGAATTTGTAAATGCAGATAATGAGAAGAATCCTATGTATATGGAACTGAAGAGAATATATGCAGAGCAAGTAAAGTACTTGATATCCAATTTAACTTGGAGTTGGATATCAACTTTAAATAAGCAAAAAGGCCTTAAGTTTTTTTCATCATCTTATCCCTAGGGGATACATAGCTGCTATGAACCTAATCAACTACAGTACATCACAGATCCTCTGTGCCAATGCTAATGAACGAACATTCCTGTAGAGGACAGAGATGAACCATCAGCAGTACAGGTCTGATGTGTCTTTTCAAGGAGAAGCTCAGCATAGACATTTGGCAGTGATGGTGTCTAAATGCAGCCTTCTAGGAATGGCTAAAACGGGTCTAGACTGATTAGTGCTACTTTGGCTAGTTCCTCGAGGTAGGAACTAGAAACTCACTGGTAGCCTTCATTGCTACCAGTTAGAGCTATAGCTGATAGACTTAAATTTTGCTCATACTGACACAAAAGAAAGTACACCACCCTGAATAGAGTCCCTCCAGGTTAAGAGGCACAAGGAGAAGCAGATGCAAAATGTGGATATTGTTCTTGTACTAAATCTTTTTTGCACACTGAATTAGTGATACCTCCAGCATCTCCTGCCCCTTCCCCTCAGAGTAAGAAGTGTGTTTATGCTGCCTTCCCCAGCAGTATCACTTCATTCCATTGATCAGGCTCTGCAAACAATGCAATTATTTCAGAGGAGAGTTCAGCGAGCCCTAGTTTTGCTATTTCCACTTATTACTGAGGAGCATCAAACTACCCAGCCCTTTTCCTGCAGCCATCTTTAAAAAAGGCAATGATCTCAATGTGCTGCTGACCTAATGAGGGCTGTGTGTGACAGAGCCGTAGATACATTTTCTCACTAGACTAATGAGCAAAGTGACAGACAGTGAAACAGTTCACACTTGAGTAATTTTCTAGTCATCAGCAACTGCAGTGTTCATGGGAGCAGAAGCCAGAGAAGGGATGGAGAGATATACAATAAATACACACTGGCTCCATTGGCCAGAATAAGTTATCACTAGGATAGAGGTCTTGGGGCAAACTCCCTGAGGAAATTCAAACAAAAAGAGTCAATTTAAGGCATCTCTAGCAGTGCGTTCAATTAAAATTAAATTTAAAACGTAGGATCAGCTGTTGGGCTGTTAGGCCACCTGCCCAAAGGAAGAAAAAAATTAGGGACGTAACGAACCTTTACTCCTGATGTCTGCAAGCTGCTCGTGAATCACTGAATAGTACCACCTTCTCACAACCACCCATTCAGCACAAAGTACAGTTCTTCTTTGTCTCCCACCCCAAGAAGAAGGAAACTAGCAGCAGATAGCTCGTTATCCATATTGACAGCAAGCCTTCCCATGAAAAATACCGTCCTTCTTACATTTTTAATGTACTGGCAACTTCTTCCAGTGAAACTGTTATTTCTCAAGGGAGCATTACTATGAGCCAAGCCTTGGAACGTCCACTGGTGCAGGCTCCAGGATACAATAGGATTTCCACAAGGAGATAGCAAAGCCATTCAGAGCCATGCAGCTCTCCAGGCACTATGTTTGTTCACAAAGCACCTCCCACTGCCCTGACAGCCAGGTATGGGAGTGGAGAAGAGACACAGCTGAGGTGCAAGGGAAGGAGCCCTTCCCAAAGATAAGAAAACCAACTGGTGCAAGGAGAAGCATTTCACTTGTCCATGGTGTGATCCAGGTCTTGAAGAGATGCCATATCAGCTTTTCTTATCCCTTCTTGATCCCCCTCCTTGGATATTGCAGTTTTTACCATAAAATATTATGCCTGCCTCGCTTCCAACTTCTCTCAGATGAAGAGAGGAGACATTTGCTGCTGCTGGGACAAATAAAGCAGCAGCTGCACAGAGTCCACCTGCCCAACCCCAGAACTGTCCCCCTGTGAATGGGCCTGACTCACTAAGCAGAAGGGACATTAGGAAATGAAGGTTCCTCCCCTGGATCCTTCTGCTGTGGCCCTTCCTGCCATGTGTGGGAACCAACCCCTAGGCAGAGGGGCAAGTCCTGTTAGCATTCTAACTGTACTGGAATCACTTCATGGAGAGCTGTGGACATGCTTTAGAGGTGCAGCAATTAGATGTGGTAGAGGTCATACTGCCCTTCAGATCTGGTGCTGCTCTGCAGCTGCCCTGTGGGAGCTGGATGACACCCAAAATGCCTAAACTCACCTCCTGCTCCACCGATCTCAGCTTCAGTCTGTGAGGCTGCCTGGGCAAGTACACAGTCTAAAGAGTGGATCAAAATACCTTCCAATGATCTCAGCAGCAAGAGATGAGCCCATGTGCAATTCAATCCTACCCTGCAAGAGCCTGGAGAGAGCACACAGGCTCTTCCACTGAGGGCAGAGCAGCTCTCTGGCAGAGCTTTCGCACAGTGTTAATTAGCTAATTCTCACAATCACACCATAAAGTTATTTCTGCCCAGCTTTTCAGGCTGGTGTAGAAATAAAGGACTTGCCAGGAGTCACCAGAGGCACTGATGCAGTTAGCCAGGAACCAAACTCAAAGTTCTGGGCTTTGGTCCTCAGCTCTGGTTGCTTGACCAACACCCATTTATCCAAACTCACTATGAGCTTGGCTGAACTGTTGTTTTCTCAGACATTTCCCCTTGCATGTGTGAAAGTATTCCCTTTGGCTTGTGACAGAAGTCCTGTGGTTCAGGAGGTGAATGGGCTCTGAGTAGGTGCCTCTGTTCCTCTACAGCATCTGCTACTGCTTCCCTGGGTGACCCAAGACAGGGTATTTAAACTCATTGCACCACATGTGCCATGTTGGAAGAACCCAAAATTGCTACTAAAATGTTGTTTTGTCATCAAATAAACACTGGGATCTTTTAAAATTAGGGAATTCAGAGCTTATCTTTCACTGTGACTTTCATCTGGGCTCAGCATTCAATTCCTTTAAGCTATTTTAAAGACCTTTGTCTAGAAAAAGAAACTGGCATTTATGGGCACAGCACAAATATTAAACTACTTTGACTAACTCTCCATGTGGAACTGCTCATATGCAATAAAAATGGCAGTGTTTTCCAGTATAAATAATCACTCATTTCTTGAAATCATAAATCATTCACCTTTTGAATTATCTGGGTGTCAGGGGATAAACTGTTAAATCTATATTTAGTATCTACCACAAAGTCCTGCCTGGTTTTCGGAAATACTGCACACTCTTCAGCTGGGAGAACTTTTACTCTGATCCCTTGGATAAAAGTATTTAAATTTGAACTTACATACTTACAGTTAAAACCTTCAGTTTAGGGAACTGAAAATTAGTTAAAAGTTGTTCTGAGCATTTTTTAGAATTACCCAGTGGAAGGCATTATGGCTTGAAATGCATTTTAAATAATTTTTCATAAATGTCTTCCTTCTTTTAAAATTCCGTCTTGCTCATCATAGGTATCTTGGAACGTACCTGGCCATAACAACCATGCCCTGGATCACCCAGTGGAGACAGGGAGTGAAGAGCTGGTCTTGGGGGGGAAACCAGCCAGTTGTGTCAGGGGTATGGGACATCAGGATGGGACAGAACCTGTGGTGCAGCGCTGCAAAGGAGATCTGTACTGCCCTCGTGGTGGGAGATGACAGCCCACTGTGCAACCCTCACCACCAACACACTGGATTTGACAGGTCTGTGGAGCAGCAATAGAACTGCAGCCCAGGTGCTTTTAATACCCTGAACCATTTGAGTGTCTGCATAAAAGCCTGTCCTGCACTAGACATGGTGCAGCATTTTTAGAGGACCCTTAGTGAAACTGTTCCACTCCCTGTGTAGAGATGGGCACACAGAATCTGCCAAAAAAATGTTCAGCCAACCAGGAAGTGTCAAGAGAATTTTATACAGGAAAAAAGATTTGAAGAAACTCAGTGGTTAAAGGAATGTTCATTTTACTTTGTAATTCACCTTAACTGATCCTGTATGTGAACCAAAACCCCTGAGACAAGAAATGTGTGCAAAAGATATAAACCTGTGAAATGGTGGGACAAACAGTTTCTCCTTCTCTAGTAAAATGAAACGGCAGCTACTTGGGAAAAGAATACACGTGCCAAATCTGTAAATATGCTTTCCCTCTTTTTGTACTGCTGCTATAATTAATGTAAGAACCTTTAAAATTCCTATCTGATACTTACACTTGTTATAGCAACATATTTAATTCCAGTGCTACATCCTTTAGCAGATTCTTTTACTTCATTCAAATTACTAATCGTTTAGATTCTCTCTGAAAGTCTTTCCTCCCTTGCTCCCCATGCATGCTTAACCTAATTAACTATAAATGAGAAAAAATGCTATTCACATAAAAAGAAAATGTTAACCTATAAATTATCCAGTGCTCCCTCCTGAGGCTGGCAACGCCTCTCGCAGAAAAGCTCAAATGTTGGTGCAGTATTCTTGGCTTCCTATCCTGTTTCTGCCACCCAAAATCATTTTATACAACACATTACTCTGCCATTTTGTACATCTGGCAACATTTGCTGATACTAAGTCCTCTCCCGTGTTTTCAAGACTACACGAAAGAGGATTTTGAGGATGATTAATTGGAGACAGAAAACCATTCCTTTACATTTCAAGGAACATTTGCAGAAGACTAATGGTCATTTATGGAAATATGGCCTCTTTATACCCATTAATGTCTTCCAGTGCTCCCTGTGGGTCACACAATCAACCACCGCTTTGTGTTTCTTTGCTGCCATCATCCAAGGTCCTCTCAGTTGCCATCATCAGTTGAAAATCTGCTTTGCCATCGCCAGATCCAAAGCTCACTCAAGTCTGTGGGGCTGAGACATCTAAGAGACAGGATCCTTGCTCTGTACGTTTCTCCTCAAAATACAGTTTCTTCCAGAGGTTCTCAATTGCATTTTGCCAAATTTGACCCTGACAACCATTTGCAAATGTATTTGCAAATCCAAATAAAATGGAGAGAGAATCCTTTATTTTTTGATTCTATTCCCATGCTTTTGTGACTTTCTTCATCTTACTGTCTGGTGGTGATGGAAAGATCTTTACTGTCACTAGCACAATATAACTCTGATCCACATCTAGAGCTCCAGAGTACTCTCATAACTTACTGCTATTATCATTAGTGTTACCATTATTTGGAATTATAACATTTACTTCCAGTAAATCCTGAATCCCTGTCCAGTAACATGACAAATGTGTGCCCAGGTGCCAGGTCACATCATGGGCACCACGAGGGACGCTAGGCTCAAGCAAAGACTGGCACTAGGCATATCTGAGGGAAATGCCCTTTCCATCACATTTTCCACGGTTCCCTGCTGTCCCTCCCTATCTCCCTGTCACTGCAGGGATTTGTGTCAGCGTTCTGAGGGCACTAATGGGCCTTAATGGCCGAGGGATTAGTATTACACAGTATGCTGCCCAGTTTTTTCCCCTTTTGCCAATGAAAGGAGACTGCCCTGGCAACAACAATCTCTTGCCAGGATATTTGTGTGCACTCTATTTTGGCACTGGCATCTCACCAGCTCATGCTTCAATTTACCACCAATTCCATCTCACTGCTCAGTGTTTGCCCCATGCACTGCCTGTGAGCTCCAAAACAGATGCACATTAAACTGGGAAGGGCAAGGTGCTTGCAAACACGCTGGGAAGATGGATTATCCATTGTGAATGAAAATCTTTTATTTCCTTTCCCTATCATTATCCCTTTTCATTTTGATTAACGAAAGATAAAGAGTACATGTATGTTGAATAAAAGGCACAGTGTTGCCCAATTACCCACGTGTAAGTTGTATTACACTTGGTAATACCATCCATGTAATAAGCCTGGGGTTGGGAAACGAGTTCTCAGTTATTCCACATCTGTATGACAAGAAGATTTCTCTCTGGTGACCTGAAAAGGAAGAAGATGGTTCCAAGGACTGAAGCAGACACTGACACCATCATCTCTGTCCCCTGCCAAAGGGCTGCAGCCACACCCCTCAGTAACCACCCAGAGTTCAGACACCACGAGGAAGCTGATGCTGTTTCAGGCAGTGTCCAAGTCATTCAGAGGACACTGGTCCCAGGCACATATGGTGGTGTCACTGTCCCATGGAGATGGCTGATGCCCACAACAGCCTCTCCTTCCAGAGAGGCGGGAGAGTTACAGCCATCAGCCAACACCAGGGATGGGTATCTGTTGACACCTCTGGTTTGTTACAGTTTCCTTTGCTATCCATGTAACTTGTTCCAGGTATTTTATAAACTGAAAAACATCAACACTAGAGGTTTTTTTTGCCCTTGATATCAAAAAAGACGTACCCAAGCATAGAAAAAAATGAGAGAGAAGAAGGAGAAATGAGGACAATACTGATAAAAACAGAGAGAAATGATAGATAAAAAAACTGTAACTTAAAGAAGAGACAAACTGCTTATCTGTTCATTCCCAATTCCCTGAAATTTTCCCTGTTTTGATGGTGCTTGCTCACAAGCTGAGAAGAGATGGGCCTTCCAGCTGTGAGGAGACAGCCTCATACCAAAACAGGAAAAGAAGCATAACCTACTTGCCATTCCTGAATACAGTAAAAGAAACAGAGAGAGAAAATCTCAGGAACAAACTGCTGGCATTTTGTTGCATAGCAAAATAAAGACATGCATGTAATGAGTGTGTGTGCATTATATGGAGCAGGAAACACTGACACCATTACACAAATTAATTGAAATTTCTGTAAGTACACAAGTCTGATAAAATATCCTTATTAAAGGTATGTATAAAATTCAGGAGACGATAATGCCATCCAATCTCTTCTTTAACATTGCTTCAGGATGATTTACAGCACTTTAGCAGAAAAATACAAAAGCTAAGCATGTAATTCACTCATATTTTTACCTACAGGAAGGCCTGTGCTCTTTTCTGTGGTCCCTCAAAAGACTGAATCAGCACCACAGCACCTTGCAGACAGACCCCCATTCCTGCCCACTGTCTCCCCACAACCTTCCTCACAGTTACTGCCCACATTTCGTGTTCCCTGGGTTTCTCCAGTGCCACATCCATTTCCTTTCTCCCGTTTCCCATCAGAGGCTGAGCCCATGGCCCCAACCTCTCGCCAAGGGAGCACCAGCCAGTCCTACCCTTTTCCATGGACCCCTCATTTCAATGCCAGCACAAACCCCAATCACTTACTATTCTGTTCTCTACCAAGAGCCCCTTTCACCAATGGGTTTGCAGGAATACAACTGCTAAGAATTTGAGTTAATTGGCACTAATTATAGTTAAGGGGTAACTAGGGGCACATTCACAGGGGGGAGGGAGGGCTGAAGGAGGAAAAATATAATTCAGTACACTCTCAACTCTGTACACACACTTAGCTGAACAGGGTTAATAAGAGCATCGGTCTGGTTCCCAAGCACATAAGAGGTAAATAGAAGCCATTTTTCATGTTTTATTCTTCAGGTACAGTTTTACCATGGCCCGTTTTACAAGTGAGGTAAATGAGTCATAGAAAAAGCAAGTAGCTTGACCAAGGCTTTGCAGTAAGACATCGGCAACATAGAGAGAGCACTGCAGGAGCTACTTTCCAGCCCACTTGATCCTCAAGAGAACAAAATCTTGCATTATTTTTACTATCATTACTGCTGTGTAATAGCTATCCTTCATCTCCAGCACCAGAAATTTTAGGCTAAGCTGTGGCACAGCTGCACAACTGAATTTGAATCAATCAATCTTTAATCCCTGATTAGGTGAACACAGCAAGAAGAAAATATCTGAGGGAAAACAAACTTCTGTCAGAAACAAAATTATTATTTGTGAGGCTAACGTCCTGCATCAGTTTACAATTGATAAGATTCAGTAAGCAGCAGTGGAAAAATATTATAAAGTCTATTAGGAGACACTTAGGTGAATATTGTGTTCTAACCTTTGAAATCCAAGCTGTGCCTTAAGATTGTAACTATCTTTTTGCTCCAGAACAAAAAAAAAAATAAAATTGAAAGGCATGACTATTAAAAAAGGATAAAGGTTGAGTCGTAAGCAAATGTCATGTTATAGATTTACCTACCAACAAGAAGCCAGGGGGGTTCAGGTCAGAGGTTAATGAAAGACATCCAAAGGTCATTTCGTGATTATGTGAGAGCATGAGTTTAATAGGGCACGGGGACGACAGACACTGACAGAAGATTTATACCAGAGGTGATGACACTGCTACGAATAGTGCTGATAAAAAGAGCCCCAATATCGGCCTGAGCAGGATGATGAATGGCGCACACGTCCGCTCACACTTCTCATTATAAGCTCCTTCACTCATGGTGGCACTTAGCGGCGTTTATTTACTGTGGTTTGATGGCACTGAGCAGAAGCACAGTATATCTAATACTTTAAATGTAGACTTGCCATATAAAAATGAAACAAGAGATAAGATTAGGCCATTGAATAATTGCCCAGCTTTCCTGCAGAGATTATATTCACTAGTGCTAACATTATTTTTTTCCTAATGTTCTAGTGTACGAGCAGCTCAAGTGAATTAATTTTCTAAGGCAGAAGGTCAAAAGAAAATAACTGATAAGCGTTGTGCCTGCTGTAGAATATCACTTTACAATATTCTTGCCTCCTCATTTATCCGATAGAGAATAAGAGATAATATAATAAAGGTATATAAACATATTTTTTGTCACACCATATTTAGTTTTAGTTGTCCCAATTGCTATTTTTCCTTGTGGCTACGGGTAGGATCAGAGAAGTCAGCCAAAAATGTCAGAATGAAAAAAAAAAAAAAACAACTACCCACAAAAAGTCAACAATAAACCTTAGGACCAAACCCAAGGAAAACTGAGACCTGATAAATAACATGCACTGCACCAAGAAACTCCTTTTCAGACTGTTATATATTTATCAAACCACTGGAGTGTGAATTTATGAATAAGTCTTATCATCTTTCAGGCAGCAGGCACAATAAAAATTAGAACTACAGAAACTTGTGGGTATTACAAAAGGTTATTTCTATCAATTCATGTGTATCTGTAGATGGGAATGTCAGAGAAGAAAGTTCTGTATGCCTTTCCACTCGTACCTTCACCCAGAGACAGAATAGGACTACATGACGTCATATTTAACATTTAGTTGTACGTGGAGCAACATAAATAAACACTTAACCAAGAGGTGTTGTAAATAGTGCTGTAATTTTAAGAGGTGGAGAGATGTAACATTCTCAGCACACAGTACCATCCCTCTCCAAGTGCTGCCAGTATTGCTGCTTCCCAATACAACAGATCTGTATTTTGTACCACATCCATCTTGTGGTACCTGAATGTCTCCCACGTAACAGAAAAGGCAGGCAGCCACAGAAATATGTTGCCATCATTATTTCTGTCATTATTGTTTATTGGGGTCCATGTTGCAAGCACCATTTACACAGAGGTCATTTGGGTAAGCAAAGGCTTATTGCAACAGAGATGTGCAGTCTGGTCCTAGAAACGCTGCATAATGTGACAATTTTGCTACATCTTGTGCTCACACATAGTGGAAAGATGCTGCTTGTCCCAAAGAGACATCATCTCCAGGAGGTAACAGGGGGTCTGCACGGCTTCACCCCAGGCAGGACATCACTGAGGGTGGGGGATGTGTTTGCTGCAGTACTGTGTGCTTCTCTAATAATGTTGTGATAGGTCTTCCACAACATTAAAACAGCACACATGAAAACCCTCCTAGCCCATTCCTTGTGGCCAAGTTTTCAAAAGATAATTTCTTGAAAGAGGGCCAATGCACCCAAGCTACAGCCTCTGGCCACTGTCTAATTAAGGCACAGAATACAAGCATTCTGAAAGGGGGGGTAGTATCTCCAATATACTTTGGAATATTCCTTCACCACAGAACAAATATGTGATAAACAGGAAAAAAACCCAAACCTACCTGAATTTCAGAAAGAAAGAAATATCTCCAGTGTTACCTTGAAAATCACATACTGGTATCTAATACCTGAAGGGCATGTGAAGGTTCAGTAGATCCCCCAGGATAAGGGACCTCTGATGGACTCCAGAAAACCAGATGTATGTCAGGCAGAAGTTGCTGAAGTGTCACATCTAATTAATGGAGAGAGGAATTACAGTCACATTTCTGCTTGACTAGGAGGAGTAAAAAAAGAAAAACAAGAGTTAATGACACCTTATCCCTGTGCAGCACGTGAATCTATGCATTGTGTGAGCCAAACAGGAACATAAGTGGTACTGGCTTTGTACCAGCTTCTGGAACATGGTAAACTCCAGCCTGAGTGGAAGAAATGTCTTTTGTTACCAAACCAGACATTCCACCAATTCACACCCCTGACAAAGTCACAGACTAGCCCTTTTTAGTACTGATTCTCAGTCATCTCTTCCATCTATATCCAGAGCAGATGGACTTATATACATACACATTTTCATTTAAAGGACCTCCCTCAGTTTTCCAATGTTTTCCAAGTACTGCAGGATAATTTACCAAAAATACACTTAACCAACATTTCTCACTAGAAGGGTGTTTACTAATCTTTGACATCTGGGTACCTATTTTCTCCTTCGGAAAAATAACGTAATCAGTTTTATCTAACAAGGCTTTACACTGGGCTAATCACTAAAAATTAATAGAAATACATCAACAAGGCCATTAAAACAGTGTGTGGGGTACATTCAGATATATGAAAACCAAGGAAAAGGCAGGAGGCAGAATGGTTTTTCTTTAAAGCTCTCTAGTCATCAGTGACACACTGTCATTCAGCATGTTTTATTGTCCACTTGAATCCAATGAATAGAACAGTCTAATGAAAGCCACAGTGTTTCTGGATAGACAGTGTATTTGTTACTTAGGCAGACAATAAAATATCAGTAAAGCATCTGAAGCAACTCTACACCAAATGAAGATGAGATTTCATATTTATGAGTAAGAAAAATAAAACTTGAACAACACCACTTATTTATTATGCAGCAAAAGAGAAAGCCAGGGTGACTGAAATTTTGCATATAGAGCAAACAGAAAATGTATCAGTTTTCTAGCACAGCCACAAGAGACCAAGTTTCATCTGAAGTTATAAGATATAAGATCATTGCTGGTTATGAAGGTAAGATCACTTTTTATGAAGCAGCAGAAATTCACTGATGACAAAACATTACTCGTTTTGGCCCATGTTCTGGTTACAAGCATGTCCAACTACTTCTAAAGTCTCTAAAAATATATAGCTAAAATCTCATAACTGGAATAAAACATGGTCTTTACTCTGCACCACAAATGCTGGAAAATATTGATCTAAGAGTCAAGACATTGTATAAGCAGATTACTCTCAAAAAGACTGGTGCATAAAATTCCCTTATTGTTTATAATATATTTGGCAATTGACACATGCCTTTGGATTTATTTGGAATGGAAGATCTTCATACGGCTCTCAGGAAGCACATATGAGAAAATGAGAGTGAACTGCTGAGAAGCTCGTGCCCTTTCCCAAACTAATTATGTTATTGGAGTCCTGCATCTGCCATGGAGATCCACAAAACAAAGTAATTATCAGATAATCTAATCTGCAAGATTTAGATCAAATCTCTAGAAGAACTGGTTGCTAATTATGGGTATATGCACATACGTATTTGTGTATCTGTATGGACAATATTTTTAATTTAACACTATGAATTTAATTAATTTAGCTCTTGAAAAAGCTTTCTTCTGAGAAAGGCCAGAGGAGAAAATACTGTGACAACAGCCATAAATCCACAGCAGAAGGTCTGCTGGGTAAATAGTACAGGGCACAAGTTGTAATATTTTTCTGTATTTAAAGTATTTGTGTTCACTTTGGGTACGTGTGTGTATCTTTATGCAAGTCCTGGCCTACTCAGAGTTCTTCAATTCTTGGGTAATGGAAATACCATCAGAAGCCTGAATCTCATCACCTTGTTTCATAAATGAATCACTGGAGCAAAAAGAATAAAAAAAAACCTACCAAAAACCCACTAGGAACAATACAAACACAAACACAATACTGAGATTTTATTTGTTTCTGCAAGGTGAAGGCCAAATTCTTCACTGGGGTAAATTTACAATGCAGCAGAAATTGACACCCAAAATGTGTAGCCTGGGAGTAATGGGGCTAAAACAAAATCCAGGAGCCAGTTTAGGCTGGTGGTAGTTCAGTGTCTCACATCAGCAACACATCTGGGCACATATTTTTCAGTTCTTGTGAAGTCCTATGTACTTTGGCTCAACTTATGTTAAAGAATTATGTGATAATTCTAGTAAAAGAGATAAGAATTAAAAAAAAACAAAACCTCTCTCATTAAACCTTAAAACTTCCTCATTAAACCTTAAAAATATGTAGAAGAGAGTAAAAGTGATTCTGTTAACAGATCCATTTACCATCACATTAAAATATAAGTTCAGAAGGTTCATACTCAATGTTCTGATTGTAACATCAAATCTTACACAACACAGCTAAGCCTCGGCTTTCATCAGAAAAGGTCAAGTTGAAGCAGTAGCTCAGAACTCCAGGACAGCCTAACAACTCTTTGATGACACTAACTACTGGGTCACTTAGAAGGAAGAGACAACTCTCTATCTTTTCACAAAGATTACAGCCAAGACAGTAAAGTAATTATGAAGGAGAGAAAGCATTTTCATTTTTTAGGCCTGAGAATTCTTCAACACAAATTCAATTTAAATTATTTTATCTTACCACAGTATCATAGAATGGTTTGGGTTGGAAGAAACTTTAAAAATCATCTTGTTCTAACCCCCTGCCATGGGCAGGGACACCTTCCACTAGACCAGGCTGCTCAAAGCCCCACCCAGCCTGGACCAGTAATATACTTCTGTCTTCTTTCCTTCTCCAGTACATGGGCTCTCCAGTGTTGCCTCTGTGATCAAAAACAAAATATATAATAATGCTGACTCAGACAATTCTTTTTTTTTTTATATAGCTTCAGGGAGACTTACATAGAGTTGATTGCTAGTTACTGCTCTGTTTATCCTGGTGTTCCTTGCACAGTCAGGTTGCCCAACAAACTACTTTACTTCTTGCTTGCCAAGCTTGCTGCAGCTGCATTGCCACACGTTCAGAGGGTTCCCAGGACAGCACGGGCTCCTGCTGCAAGTGATTGGACTGCAACCTGGCTCTTGCTCCAGGGCTTGGCAGGAAGGCAGTGGGTGAAACAGCTCCCGGTGCTCAGCACCTGTTGGAGGTCATGGAGTGTGAATTTAGGGTGAGACTCAAGAGCACTGTGCTGCTGCCCTCTCTCCTTTATCAGGCTCTGACAGCCCATTAACAACAGCATCAGGTGGGATGTTTTTCTGTCTGAAATCATAGAGTTTCTGAGACTAATTGCCCAGTCCAGGGTGTGTAATGCTATTCTAGATGCCCCAGAGTGTCCCTCCCCAGCCACAGCCACAGCCTTAGGAAGGTAAAGGTCTTGCAGGTGGCTGTCACATCCCCAGCTCCATGCAGGTGTCCTGGATGCCCTAAAGTATTTCTGACAGACCGTGAGTCCTATGTTTAGGCACCTGAATCACTTACTGACTGTCAAAAGTAACTACAGCTGATGGAATATATTTCATTAAAACTGATTTTAATGTAAAATTGTGTTTCTAAGTGACCTCTTGGTTCCTTTATTTCTGCATTTGCACCGTGTGCTTTCTGAGGGAAAGGTCAAATTTGAGACAAAGCAGAATGCTGCAAAATGGAAATATTTGTTGGAAACAAGAACTTGTGGTATTTGAATTGTCACTGTAAATTTGCAGATTTTCGCTGGCTAAGAGAAATAGACATTTTTTAAACTGCTCTGTAATGTGTCCTTCCCAGCACTGTCAATGCCAGTAGTGATTGCTGTCTGACAGAAGCACCTGAGACTGGTGCAACACAAACATTCCCCAACACTGACCCAGATAACCTGTGCTGTTGAACAAATACACAGGATAACATCATTATCTTCTTATTCTGAGGCTTAAAAGTTAGATGTCTATGAAGTTTGGCACCTGTTCCATTTGCAACAGGTGAAGGAAAGAAGCAGGCTTCTCCAGAGGACAATTTTTTAACTTTAAATAGATACATCAAATGAGCAGAAGGGTCTCTCTGTGTGTGCTATTTCTTTCTACCACCCGCAGAGGAATCTGCTGCTCTTTTTGGACTGTAAACTTTGCAGAAATAGCCTGTTTGTAAAATCATAGAATATGCTCAGCTGGAAGGGATCACCAAGTCCACAAGGATCATCAAGTCCAACTCCTGGCCCTGCGCAGGACAACCCCAAGAATCCCAGCATGTGCCTGAGACGTTCATACTTTGCCTTTGTACAGTGAAACGCAAAATACAGGTGGGTTGCCCTATCTCAAAATAATTTAAAATTAGTTGTTGATATTCTTGGTAGGTATAAGTATAAAGTCTGTATCTCTACAAATATAATGCCAATTGAAATAAATTCAGTCAACAGTATTGCCAAATGCAATTGGCACTGAGATTGCCTGCTAATGACTACATGGCAAGCCTTGGGATACTGAGCAGAAGCTTTCAATTTCAGTTGCTAGAATCTTCTTCTTCCTTGTGGATCTGAAATGCCACAAAGGGAATGAAGGAAAAAGAGAGGGAAAGGGATCAAGAAAGGAAGGGAGAAAGGAAGGGAATCTGAGTTTCGTGGCTGCAGAGAAATTGTTAACCTCCCAACTTAAATATATTAATTTTCATTCTAACTTCAATGACACGTATATCTCAAATATCTTCATTTGAGTTCAGAAAAATATTTTAACTTCTTGTGCAAGGGTACTGTCCTTCTCAGACACTGCAGTTTTTCTGTTTGCATTTATTACGCCATTTTTCTCATCCACGCAGCCATCTATTTTTAGCTTGATTTGACATGAATTTCCTCCCTGCCCTTTTTGCATATACTTACTCATCTGCACTGACCTTATTTTGACTCTCAGCAAGTGACACACTTCTGACAGATGCACATACACCCAGGGGTAGAATGCATTCATACACATTCTCCATGCACCTCCAGGCTCCATACTGTCCTTGCTTCTCACCAGAATTTACCACTGAAAAAAAGACTTCCCACTGAAACTCAGTGTCCTAGCTATTTAGTCTGTCTTTTGAATCTAGATGTTGTATGGCACTGTAAAAATATGGTAGGAAGTCTTTAATTTCTAAATCCCATATCTGGACATATTCTAACATGATGATGATTACTTTGCATTTTCAATCTCTTATTTAAATGTCACAGTCCTTCAATGCTACAGCTATTTGTGGCTCTCTGGCATGTGATGCAATGAGGTTATCTTGGCAAACTCCTGACTGGGCTGGACTCCATATCTCAGAAACCACGGCTGTGGTTGGCAGTGTTTACTCCCTAGGTAACTCTTTTAGCAAGTTCTGAATGAGTATGGAAACCAGACCAGGGCTGAGCCACACTGGCAGAGTGATACAGGAAAACCCAGGCTGCATTTGTCCATGCAGCACCTTTCAGTACATAAATAAAGGACTTTAGCCTCTGGAGCTGACAACACAGCACCTTTTGCAAGTGGCTAAATAAACAAAAATGCTTATGATGTCAGCCCTACAATTGTGTATCTTGTTGCTAACCTGAGATAAGCACAAGCCCTTTTCACATGTGAGAATGCATGTGATCTGATAGTTGCACATTGCTGCTGTCTCTTTTTCATTTCCTCTCTAAAATGACAACGCTATTGAAAAATCAATTTTATAGAACTTGTCAACTACTTGCTATGCTCTTGCCAAGACTCCAGACTAGTTCGCAGCACTCTGCCTCTTTGTGCCTAATGAGCTCCCCATGTGCTGCTGGATTTGTCTCTGCCTGTGACCAGCTGTGTGCTAACCCAGGTGCCTGCAATGCCTTCTGCAGATAGTAAAAGATAGTAGAAGACAAGACAGCATCCTCAGCTGGTGAGATAAAAGACAATTGTGGAAAACGTGCCCAGTTCTTTAATTCTTCACTTTGGCCTTCCAGAAGCCTTCTGCATGCATGGAGAACTTCCAAGAAGGCTTTGGAAGAGATTTATATTCCTGAAGAATGATTTGATAGAGAAAAATCTATTATTTTTTTTTTTTTTTTTTTTTTTTTTTTTTTTAACAACACTAGCTAAAGGCCCCAAATAGCAGCAATACTTGATATAGTTGTCTGGAATGTAAAATGAGGAAGAGACAGGCAGTCCTTGTTGGGAAACTTCTGTTGGTCATTGCCATGCTTCAGCACGGCTCACAAAGAGGATTCCGCAGAACTCCTGCTAAGGGGATGCCACAGATACTTAGGATCTGCAGACTGTGCTTGAAGAGCTCTACAGACGTTCAATCACATACCTAACAGGAAGCAAACCTGGCTTAATCCCTGGGAACAAGGCTCCTACCCAGATGGTGTTACACTGAATGCTCTTACACTCTGTGGTTGCCCCACTGCCCCCCCCACAGTAAAGGCAGGCCTTCGGAAAGGGCAACAGCTTTGGCCTGATGTTGTCCTTTATATAAATTCTGGAAGCCCTACCTGGAATTGGCTCCAGACTGCCACTGGAGGCTTTGTCTTGTCATACACATAGGCTTTTCTCAAGTTACACATGCATATAGTTCCAGGAACACCTGATCATTTCATTATGAATCATCACAGAGAGACTCAGGTGAGGTTTTTTTACCTACTCTCTTATTTTCTTTCTCTTTTTCTAACCCATCCATCCATGTATATATCTATCCATTGTTTCTTACTCTTTCCTTATTATCCTGCTATGGACACATCTCCAGTCCAGCCAACTGGCCTTGGCTCACTCAACCAGTGTATCAGGCAGTTCTGAAAGCCTTTACAAAATACCACTTTTAAAAAGCCATTGTTAGAGTCATGAGAGCAATTCCACTTTTTCTACAGGTGTGTGGCTGCTATAGGCTCCTCTGCTTTATATGAAATTTCCTGGGCTTTTCATTGTCAAGTCTATATATCCAGAGCAATACTGATGTCCCAAAACTAAGTGCAGAACACTCTGTATCATCTTCTTCTGCAGCCACTGCAATGAAACAACTCCATATTGCTTTCCAAAAGAGATGATTCTCCCATGATGTTTCATAGCAATTCCAGTCAAAGTCAGAGCAAGCGACCTTTCTCTGCAGGTCATATCTCTGTCTCCTTTGTCTGCAACACTATTTGCTGATACATTTGTTTTGGCAATTTCCAATTCAGATATGTTTTTGTATGTTTTTCCCTCGTGCTCCTCCCATTTCTGTGCAACAGGACATTGTGCCCTCCAGGATAACCAGATGGGTGTAAGGACTGAGCCTTCAGCTGGTGTAAACTGGCAATGCCATGAAGTCCTTGGAGTTGCAGAGATTTACTCCAACACTGGTTATTCACTTTCTCACATGTTAGTCTTCATGCCCTCTAGTAATACGGCTAATATTTATCATATGATAATTTATTTTTTGTAGGAACTAATCTCTTGTAATTTTATAGTGCCAAACACAGCAGCAGACCTGTCTGTAACTAATTCAAATTTATATACAAGCCATTACCTGACTATATATATGTGTGTCTAGAGAAGGAAAGATCCAGCGATTATTCACAGTCTCCATCTACTTATGCCGTACTTCCCTCTCTAGTGCACACACCTTATGTTCACAAAGTTTCTGATTTCAGGCTTTCTGGTGGTCCTGGTCCTTAAGGCACGGAGTGATAAGGCACTTTGCTCTGCTTCAGGCACATGGCTGGCCAAAGGCATTTATCTGACATTAGGGAAAGCTATTTTATTTGATTAAAACATCTGTTTGTCTTTCTCGATCCAAAATTTGGAGTTCAAGGTCAGCAAAGCAAATATGTAAACCACAGGCAGAGCAAGCAGCTCATTAGGAATTACAATTACTAAGAATAAAAAGACTTTGTTTCTGTGTGACAAAACTCAAAGTTGAATGATTTGAAAATTCATTTATTGCTCATATAAACCACAATGGGTTTCTACTGCTGCAAATGTCTCCGTCTTCCATTCTTAGTATATCTATTATAGACCCATGTATTCCCCTCTGAGTTTCTATATGTTTGGTGACACTGTTGTTTGCAACATACCAGCACAAAGAAACCACAGTTATGACTAAAGATGCCAATATAGTAAATAGCTACAAATTCCATCCTACCCAGTCATTATTCTGGAAACTACAATGGGATCTGCACGGAACCACTGCAGACTTCGTAATATGGAAAGCTCCGTCAAAGTCTTTGCAACGAAATACTAAGCTTGAGGGAATGCAACATTCAAATATTTTTAATAAATTGTATTCAAAATCAGTGCAATGAGAAAGGGAAGAGTTCATCAATAATAGAATAATAATGAGTACAATGTTATAAGGAAATTATATGAGATATAAATGGCTGTAACAGTATTATTCTCCCATAATCTGCCTCATGCACATACAATAAAGGGTACTTTTTATTATGATGCCTTTACCAGCAGTTAAGACTGGCTAACACAAGTTGTTTTCTGCTTAACGTTGTACATTCTCCCAATCTGGCAATAAAAATGTGGCTTCTGGAGTAAGGGGGTGTGTAATAAAGCAAGTGCATGGGAAAGTCCTTGTGAGACCAGGTGCTCAGGACGGCCACAGCAGGGCTGGCATCTTCAGGTGGGGACAAGGACTTTATCCCCCTGTCTGTGCTTGAATGTGTAACAGGGCTGTGGCACAGCCACACCAGTGCACCGAGCCCAGCTGGGAGCGTGACCGTGGTGCAAATACCCCAATGCGTACGGATCTTGTTTTAATCACAGAATCAATGAATGTTAAGGGGTTGAAAGGGGCCTTAAAGATCATCTAGTCCCAACCTCCTGCCACGGGCAGGGACACCTCCCACTAGACCAGGTTGCTCAAGGCCTTATCCAACCTGGCCTTGAACACTGCCAGGGTTGGGGCATCCACAACCTCTCTGGGCAATCCGTGCCAGGGCCTCACCATCCTCAAAGTAATGAACTTCTCCCTAATATCTAACCTGAATTTGTCCTCTTTCAGTTTGTACCCATTACTCCTTGTCCTATCACTACAGCTCCTGATGAACAGTCCCTCTCCAGCTTCCCTGTAGGCCCCCTTCAGATACTGGAAGGTTGCTATGAGAGCTCCACACAACTTTCTCTTCTCCTGGCTGAACAGTCCCAACATCCCCAGCCTGTCATAGAATCACAGAATATGCTGAGTTGGAAGTGACTCATCAGGATCATTGAGTCCAATTCCTGTCCCTGCACAGGACACCCCACGAATCCCAGCATGTGCCTGGGAGCACTTTCCAAATGCTTCTTGAGCTCTTGTCAGGCTTGGTGCTGTGACCACGGGGAGCCTGTTCCAGTGCTCAGCCACCCTCTGGGTGAAAAGCCTTTTCCTGACATCCAACCTAAACCTCCCTTGGCTTCAGGCCATTCCCTCGGGTTCTGTCACTGGTCACCAGAGTGAAGAGATCGGCACCTGCCCCTCCACTTCCCCTGGTGAGGATGTTGAAGACCACAATGAGGGCTCCCCTCAGCCTCCTCTTCTCCAGGCTGAATAGACCAAGTACCCTTAGCCGCTCCTCATACGGCTTCCCCTCAAGGCACTTCACCATCCTCGCTGCCCTCCTTTAGACGCTAACAGCTTAATGTCTTTCTTATACTGCGGTGCTGAAACTGCACACAGCGCTCAGGGTGAGGTGCTCCAGTCCTCTTGCGAACTGCGTGGCGCTCCTCTGGACTTGCTCCAACACCCCCAATTCTGGACCCCAACGCGTTCCCGAGGCGGATGGGCGCCGTGCCGATGGAACCCGAGGCGGATGGGCGCCGTGCCGATGGATACCCGTGCAGACCCCGGGATTCTCTCTCTCCCGCCCGCCCGAGCCCAGCGCGCCCCAGGGCCCGGCGGGCGCTGCGGAGGCTGCGCGGGGCGGGGACTGGCGGAAGATGGCGGAGGCCGAGTGAGTGCCGGGGCTGCGGAGGGGCCGGGCCGGGGCCGCGGGCCGGGGGGACGCGCCGGGCCGGGCGGGTCAGCGGTGCCCCCGGCCGGTCCTGCCCGTGGGCCTCGGGACGGGGGTGACGCCTGGGGGGCGGCAGGCGGACCGTGCCGGGGGCGAGGTGGGGGGACAGGCCGGCGGGGCCGTTCCCCGGGCGGCAGCGGGACCCTGTGCCCCGCGGGGCTGCCCCGGGCCCGCGGCCCCTCCGCCGGCCCTGCTGGAAGGGCCGGGCCGGGGCGAACCGGGCCGGGGGTGCTGGCGCTGCCCAGGCTGGCAGGGCTCCCGCGGGTCCGGGGCTGAACCGCCGCGACCGAAGAAGGGGGTGGTTTACGGATGGTTTCTTGCCATCTCCTGCGCGGTGTTGCTTAAATAAATCTTCTCTTAGTCGGCCCCCGCAACGCCGCGCCGTGCCCGGTGCGTGTGTGCGGTGTCAAGAGTTGTGGATCTCTCACGGTGCTCCCGGAGAGCCCTGGGGGGCACTTGCAGGACGGACCTTCTCAACAGGAGACAGTTAAGTGACTAAGTGTTTCCAAAATGTCTAAGGTGGTAATTTACTCCTTAAGTGTTTGTGCAACGCCAGACACCGTGTTTACGCCTTGCACGGTGTGTTGGAAGGAAGGCTTGGGAAGCGCAGCTGAGGCTCTGGCAGTGCCAAGCCTGTAGCTTTCAGTGTGGTGTTACAGTTGTGAATGAGCAGTCCCAAGAGACGCAGGCTCAGAAATCGTGTTGGTTCAATATGTGATCTATTCCCATCTGAGAGGAAACACTCAGTAAAAAATAAGTCTTAAAAGGAGACATTGTCTTCTCTGTCTGCAGGCACAGTAGCCTCCCAGTCCAGGAGGAGAAGGTGAATGTTGCCTTTAGAGATCTTAATTTCATTTTCATGAAAAGTGATGACACTAAATATCTCTGCTGAGCCAGAGCTGTCTGAGGCACTGAGGAATTTTTCATGAGCATTGGTCACCTTGCTCCATTCCCCTGTTGCTCTGTGGCATGCCAGAAGGCCGTAAGGTCAGTGGAAAATTTAGAAACTGGGATAAAACAAATAGAAATGATATGTGTGGGGTGAGAAACCACCAGGTGAAAACTACTGCTACTTTAGGACCTTGAACATCTACCAATGTGTACCCACTCGGGTGCCCTCGCTGTGGTCGGGCTGTTTACCTGGTAGTAAAAATCTGTTGCTGGTGCCTTCTATGACTTGCAGCTGCAGTGGTTGTATAAGAGCAGTGAATGATTTCCTTGAGTAGCAAAGTCCTCTGACGTTTTGCTAAGCCTTCACAATTAAATATATATTTGCTGAATGACAAATAAAAGGAAATTGGATAAATGCAGGTTTCCTAGTCTGAAACTGGTTTATGCGAGACTAAAATTGGACTTTTCTCAATCATCAGCATTTCTAGAAAAAAAAACAGTAACATTTGATTTGTGTTTACATCAGTATTGCAGTGTGGGACAGTTGGTGATTCTTAATTAGGTTGAAGATTCCTGTAGTTGAAGAATTACAAAAAGCAGAGTCTTGTTAGAGGGACATATCAAGAGATAGTATAAGAGGGGGAAATAATTGCTGTGGGGAAATTGTTAATAGATTTCATCAAAGACTGGAGGCTTGGGCTGATCTCTCTCAGTATTTGGGGGTTGGAACTAGGTGATCTTTAAGGTCTTCCAACCCAAAGCACTCTATGGTTCTATTTTAGTTGATGACATTGGTGCACAAAATAGGATGCAGTAATCTTGCTTGCTGAGGACCCAAAGCTGAGAACCATTTGGAGGGCCAAAGAGGACTGGGAGATTGTGCAGGAAAAATGGAATGACGTTGAGTGTCAGAGTAAATAACACCTGAAATGCAGCATACAAGGTTTGGGGCTGGTAGCAGGGAACAAGGACTTCAGTAACATGAAAGAAGAGACACTGGAATGTAGTAATGGATCATGGGACATGAGCAAACCACTTTATGACTGAAAAAAGAAACCGTGATCCTGTGTGCTGCAAAACTGCTTGTTATAGAGAGACACAAAGGTGTGAACTTTCTTGTACGTCAGTTGTGGTCATGTATTTAAAAAAAAGGGATGTGGAGGTTTCAGGAAATGCCAAAAGCTATTGGGATGGAGAAGTAAGTACAGAGTCAAGGGTTTAACTTGTTTTCCTAGGCAAGCTAAAGCTTAGAAGGGACATAACAGTTTGAAAGCCCCCATTAGGCACAATATTCCTGCAGAGTTTGTAACTGGGACCTACAGCCTCCAATTCTATGTATCGAAAAGACTCATGTAAATTCTGAGAATTCCTGTGATCATCTGTTGGGCAAGCCCTCAGGGATAAAGGGGAGACTCTCAACTGAAATAGTGATGTATTTGTGATTCCATGCTTTCTTTCCTGGAGGCTAAACGTATTATCCAAGCTCCACTTATCCAAGCAACCAAACCATGTCATCCGGAGGAGGGGAAAAAAATCTGGAGCACCTCCTTTTTGCTTGAGGGAAGTGTGTTGCAGTGCCAGTGTGAGTCAGGAAGCAGACTGAGAAGCCAGACACCTTGTTTGTCCTCTGTCCCCCTAAGAGGTGCTCATTTTTACAAATAATGTGGAGAATCAGCTGTGCAGAAGAGATCCTGTGTTCTCAGGAAGACACTGCTGCCTCCCCAGATTGCCAGTGGGAAGCTGCATGTGATCAGAACTTTTTTTTTTCCTTTTTTTTATTGCCTGTTGGAACCTTTTTCATCTGATGGAGGATGCCATGGTGTGGCATTGCATCTTCTGTGCAGTTACTTGGAGTATCTTACGTAGCCTGGATGTTTTTAACTTCCCTTTCAGCTTTCAGTCAGCTAAACTGAATGCCGTGTCCTCTGCCCTGCTGCTGCATCTTCAGAGAGCTTCCTCTGGATCTGCTGGAGCCAGGGAGGAAGGGAGATGGATGTTCTGGTTTGGCTCCCCATGTGCCATAAATAAGAGTTAACAGAAGCCGCCACCGGCTGGCAGTTTCAAATTTAAAAACAATGTCAGGGCTTTTTTTCTGAAGTTCCAGGTGGCTAAGCTGTCGATCAAAATCGTTGTTATACATGAATGTGGCACTGAATTCATGTATAACAAGACTTTTGATGGACAGGTTTTTTTAAAAAAGAGTGATTGGGATGGGAACTCTACCATTCCTGTGGTGCCTGCAGTTACTCACGTAGGACGCTGCCGAGTGCACGGGCAGGTGGAGCTCCTTTTACCTTCACCCTCAGGTGCTTTTGTGCCTGATTACAGTTATGGTTTGAAATAATATACGGCAGTTTTCACCGAAAGTGTGTTACTTGGGCAAATATTTCTCTGTATTGCGGTTACTGCTCTGGTTTGCCAAGTTGTTTGCACTTACCAGGGGTTACAAAATGTGCTCGCTGCAGGATTGTTGAAATTCTGACTCCATCCTGAAAATTATTTTTCAGATTTCACTTTCCAGTTGAGAAATGTTTTCTGGCATCTCTTCAGGAAGAGAGATCTATGAACCTCTGTGGCTGACGTGGAATTAAGGGCTGTGTTTACTTGCTTCTGAATTACATAATCTCCAGTTGTCGCTTAAAGGAGGGGAGAAAAACAATTTATTGTTACTACAAAGCAAGCCTTTCTTCCATCTGATACCAGTTTCATTTCTTCCCCTCCTGACTGTGGTTTCACATTCCTAGCTGTCCCATACCACGTGTTTCCTCCTCTGTCTCCTAATAGACAAAGCTATTTGTAAAACCTGTTTTCTTTGTAAGTTGTTTTTGCAGCTGTGGTTGTTTCTGCTCTCAAATGACTAATTGCCTCCTCAGAAAATTCAGAAAAAAATACAATAGACATTTTTTTAACCCAATCTCCAAATAATTTAAGAGAAATATATGTAATGTTTCTTATATCTGCATTTTCACCCTTTTTTATTATTTTTCAGGGTTTGGGTGTCTCCTAATTGAAGAGAGTCAACATACTGATTGCGAGTGAATCCTCCTCAGTCAGCCTGTTGGATGCCTCTGAGAACATAAGAAGTCATGGCAGAAAATGATGCAATGCCAACCTTACCAAAAAAGTGTGGCCCATATATTTCATCTGTAACCAGTCGTGGCATGAATTTGGTAATTCGTGGTATAGTGCTGTTTTTTATTGGCGTATTTCTTGCATTAGTATTAAACTTACTTCAGATCCAGAGAAACGTTACTCTCTTCCCCCCTGACGTGATCACAAGCATCTTCTCCTCAGCTTGGTGGGTACCACCTTGCTGTGGCACAGCATCAGGTAAGTTCGGTCATGTGTGTGTGCCTAGCATGGAGATGAAAAAGTGGAGAGGGAGGTAGATAGTTACAAAAAGATATATAAGAGGTGGGGAAGGTACAAATTTCTCTTCCATCGTCACTGCCCTTTTTGAGCTGTTACTGTCCTTTCTGATCTCCCGTGTGTGTACACAAATATGCATGTATCCAGAAATTGTTGTTCTGCAATTTTGTCTTATTGTACTGTTGTTAGCACAGCAATTTTTTTGCTGGGGTAGAGTGCAAGTTCAACAGACTTGAGAAGGTGGTGCCACATGTAACCTGGAGGCTGGATTACAGGAATGTGCTCTCAGACAGCCCTTGAAAATACCCCAACAGTGTCAGACTGTGCATCACACAGTGCCTTGTTTGAGCACAGCAAACCACCCTGAGCAATACTCTGTTTTGTCGTCCAGCTTTCCATTTGTTCCTTGTTCCAGCTGGAGGTATGGCTTTAGCTCCATGGAGCTGGGAGCCCTGATGTGTCTCCAGAGCATAGGGCAGGCAGCTTATAGTTGTAGAGGCACAGAGCAGAACAGAGCACCTCAGATGATGTGAACATGCTCCATTTCTCCCATGACCACGTAGGGAGTTGAGTTTTTTGTGTGTTTAACTAGTTTAAGTGAGATGTATGTCCGCCGCGGGTAGTAAGAAATATCCCCTTTCCCTCTTCTTTCAACTATCAAGGCATATTCTATGTTACAAGCATGATAGGATTAGACTTTCTACTTGGCTCTGAAAATCACTGATCTGTGGGTCAGTTTCACGCTTTACTAAGGAAATATTCTTAGCAGCCAGTACTGGAGCATTCTGCTTCGGTGAAACTGTTAGTTGTAGGCAATATCTTCCTAGAAGTCAGTTTTAATAAGATTGAGAAGCTCGTGATTCTGGGTAGTAATGTGAGTTAATAAACTTGTTTTCAAGATGGCATCACTGTTTTGCTAATGGTAATATTTAAGCCTGTTTTTTTTCCTAGCTTTTTTTTAATACCTTCTTGAATTACTACACCCCAGATATCATCGAGGAGCTTAATTTGAAAGGAAACCCTCCAAACAGCTTGCTGAATACGTCAGTTGTGTTCTCCAGTGGAAATGCATTTGGCATATTATGGTGGCAGTTACGTACCTGCTTCATCTGCTAGTTGTCTTAGTCCTTTTCCTGTTATCTTGCCAAGATTGTTGATTATGTTTTGGTTCGTATTCTCTATTTGCTGCATTTTTCTTTCGTGCTTTAAACTGACTGTCTTGACAAATATTTCTGATAAAGATTTGATCTTTTATATGTATGGAGTAGTGGAGGTTGAAGTGACAGAATACCAGCCTGCAATAGCAGCAATGCACAAGGTTTTCAGTGTTTACCGAAGCGTTTGCACCAAAAGCTGTTTGCATCAGGCTGCACTTTGTGCTCTCTTGGGTAATCTGAGGACACTGCAGCTGTGAGTGGGAACTTGTGAAGGTTAGGTCTTGCCATCATCTCACAAGAAACTCGTGGGCCTCTCTGGATCTGGTGGGTTGGTGGTTTTGATGAAAAGACTGGATAAGGCTTGTAAATTGTAGTCAGTCATTTGCTAGGCAGTTGCACTACTTGATCTTAAGCCTCCTGATTTAAAGATATTACAGACTTAATTGGCTTTTCCCAGCAGGAGTCACCCCTGTTGAGGTGTTCAGGTTCTTTTTTTTCATTATCAGTCTTCTCCATTTTCTTCCCTTGTCTTCTCTGCTAGCATACATACAGGGAATCTCTGTGGTAAATACTGATAACTCACCCAGTTTCTTACCATTTGTACTTGCACAGCCTTCCTGGAATTGGCGTCAACATTTCTCTGCAGTATGGTTTATTATTATAAACAGAATAAAGGTATTTTGCATATTTATAATCAGTGGTGATCGAGGCTGCATTCAGAGAAGTCCTTTCATCCATCACCGTTATTAGTCATGAGTTTGGCCCAAGGCCTTTGGCAAGAAAATTGCTCAGGGAGGTTTTTTTTTCCGCTCCAGCTTTACTGATGATTTATTTTCCCGAATCCTGGAGATCAGTTTCCTCTGTGGCAGAATAAAGAGCATTTGTGGTGTTACCCCCAGCAGTGTGCTGGACTGAGAGCACTGGAGTCTGTACTGATGGCTCAGACTCTGCCACGCTCCTGCCACACCAGTGTAACATTATGCACCATTGTTAGTCCTCAGTGAGGTTGGTAACAGTCTTTTTAGCTGCAGTTGCAGTAGAGAACACGTTTATGAAGAAATACTGAAAGAACATCACAATTCCCTGGGGCTGGAAGTCCTGTTTGTTTTCTGTATTCAACAGCTGCCGTAGGCTCTTGGTTTTCTCTCTTCTGGGTGAGCTTGATATAGTGAGCATTGAAGAAGAGAAAAACATTATCTAAACAAAACCTGCTTGTAACAACAACAAAAGAAAAAACAAAATACCACACTCTGCCCGTATTGTGGTGTGTTTGTTTTGCAGTTATTTAAACATGTATGTTTGATATGTGGGGCTTTCAAAAGTGCCACCCTGCAGGTTATCACTGTTCTTCCTGAACTGCAATGCAGATTTTGGTGTGGGGGAGAGCTCTGTCATCCTCTGCCCCTAGTTCAAATTGTCTCTGTATTGCTTCTTCTGCCAGGTCACTGCTGCAGTGGTCGAAGATGCTGCTGAAGTTTTACGGGGCTTTTTTAAATAATGAAATTCTTTGAAATTCCTCTTTGTTTACAATGTATGTTTTTGTGCTATTTATCCTTGCAGGTCTGTTTTAGTAGTGATTCTAATGGTAAAAGTCTGGATAGTCTTTATTTTAGTTAAATGTTGCAGTGCTTTAACTTCTGGGCCTTTTTTCTTTCCTGTCTCCACAGCTGTGATTGGGTTATTGTACCCCTGCATGGACAGACATCTGGGAGAGCCACATAAGTTCAAGAGAGAATGGTCCAGTGTAATGCGATGTGTAGCAGTCTTTGTGGGAATAAATCATGCCAGTGCTGTATCCTGTGTTCAGATGAAATTGGTGATAACAAATGGGTTTCCATGAAAAAAAAAAATCACACAGTCACGTGAATTGTTAGTAAAGATATAACATGCAGAGTTTTTGCAAGGGACATGTAGAATATGTGTTAGTGTCAAACTGTTGTAGCAGTGTTGGAGGTTATAAGTCTCAGGTCTTTTTTTTTTTTTAAATCTTTTCATTAGAAATGTCTCAGTATTAGGCTTTGTCTTACTTAGATTCTTTATTTTCTTTGAAAAATTAAAGTAAGTGTAGGAAAATATTCATGTGGTAGGTATTACAGAAAAGTGCTTTAAGACATTCCAAGTTATGTCCTTTTAACACCACAGTAAGAGGTTGAATCCCAGTTTTGAGGTCATCAGTGAAGCACATGAGCTTTGCAAAGAATGGGGAAAACTCAGGACGGGAATACCCAGGACTATACAACTCAAGGAAGCGTTGTTACCCCATTCTGCAAACAATGCCTTGCTTGATGCCAAGAGAGTAGTTCTCATTCCTGTGGTCATTCAGTAAGAGCAATTAGAAGTCAGTCAGCACGTTGTAGTACATTATACTCCTCCTAATTGTGTAGCTGCTCAGATACATCCTGGCACAAGTGAGCTCAAAGGTGTCCCCTCTGAAGCGGCTGGGGACGTGCTGGGTGACAGGGTGCTTTTCTCATGGACTGGTGCACCTTACTGGCAGTGCTGAGAGGTTTTCTGTAGTCATGTCTAGTGCACTCTCTGTCAGCTAAAGCCAGTATCTGTTTGTGAAAACCGGGGTCTTGTAATCAGAAAGGAAGTTGATCATCTCTGAGATGCTTGTCTCCATCAGTGTCAGCTCCAACACAGTTCACAAAAACAGTACTAAGAACTGCTGACCACCTGCTACTGTCTCCTCATTCCCAGGAAGAGGGCAAGTTAGGTGAAAGATGGGAAAGCAGGCTGAATTCCCACTGAGGTGGCTTGGCCGTCAGATGGGTTTTGTTGTTTTTTGGTGGTGTTCCACTGCTCTCCAGAATGGCCAGATGAGCTGGAGCTGCCAAGGCTCCGAGTCACTCCCACTGTCCCTCACAAACCTCGCTCTCCTTGCCAAAGATGCACTAGTCTGGTGCTGTGGTTCTCACTGACCTGGCCTGTACCTGTTGGGTGACCACATGCAACTTTGCTGCTTTTAAGAAATACAAGAGAGTTGGCACCACCTCTCTGCTTGGGTCTGGTTATTTACAGCAAACCTTCTGCAGTTCTCTAACAGCTGTTACCCATATTTCAGGACGTCAGCAACATACTGTCTGTATTTCCTCCTTGACAACTCTCCAGTCTGCTTTCTCTTCAGCTATTGCCAATTCTGCACATTGCCATGTTTGGTGAGGGTTTTGGTTTTGTTTGATACTTTTTCTGATGCTGTTGATTTTTATCCTGTCATTATTTCAGTTAGTGAAACTTCTTTCTCATTTCCTCTAGGTCTCTCTCCAGATTTTTGTGTGAAAACAGAACAGTGTTTTTTATATTGTCATCCCATAAATTTGCTTTCAGGCTTATGAAATGTGACAGCCTCCTTTTTAATTATCTGTTTTGGACAGGAGTAGGGAGGATGGGTTAGTGTTTCCAAAACATTTTGAAGGATGTGAAACACTACAAAGATATCTGGAATGACTTCATGCGTCTGTCACAAAGCTGACAAAACTGACTTTCTATGTTGATTTATGTGAACGCTTCCAGTAATATTTACATTTTATTTTATAAAAAACATTAACATTTTAATGTTGAGCTTTATGTAAAGTGTCATTTAAATAAACAAATTGCAATTAATTAAGAGTGATAAAAACCTATTTTTGGTAAATCCCTGTCACTTGGAGAAGTCTAATGCTAGATTTAAGTTTTCATATCTAGTGTAATAAAGGACGAGGTGAGGATGAGATGTTCTTACTCTTAACAGTAACGTGTGCATTGTGTGTCTTTATAAAATGCTTGTATTCTCTGGTAGGTTTAGAGTATCCTTGCTTTTGTACAGGGCCCAGACCCTAAAATCTGAACAAGTGTCATAAGTTTTTAGTTTCCCAATATATTGACAACTTTTACAATGCTTATTTCTCACACCTGTACCTGTGTGAGAGCTGACACAGGTAATGCTGTATTTTTTTAGTAGTATTTTTTCTTTTGTGCCAAAATATGATAAACAGAATGAAAAAAATTACTTTACACTTGTATATGGTATTTCCAAACTTATCCTTAACAGCCAGCACAGAAGGTGGATTTTGCCAACAATATCCAGCTCTCTCTCACATTAGCAGCACTGTCGATTGGACTGTGGTGGACATTTGATAGATCACGGAGTGGCTTTGGCCTTGGAGTGGGAATTGCTTTCCTGGCCACGTTGGTTTCACAGCTTCTTGTGTACAATGGAGTTTATCAGTAAGTATTTGCTCTCTTAAGATTAAATTATAGTATTCTGAACCTGTAACATAAAATCAGAATAACTGAAAGGGTATGATTTGACATGATTTCCAAAGCTGTCAGCACCTAATTTTGAGCACAGCATAAATTGGACTGTTTATGAAAGCTGTTATGTGTGTGAGAAATCTAGTTGGAAGTTGCTAATTGAAATAAAATTAGTACCTTACCAATAATGTAACATGCTTTTTTCAGTTGAGTAGATGCAGCTATAATTAATAAGAAGCCTCCTTTGTTGTTTTCTGCTAGTAATTAGATTTCTATAATATGTATCTTTCTGAGTTGAAATGTCCTAATATAATTTGCCTTGTGGTTGGAGGACTCTCTGTATTGCACAGTGTTGAGCTCAAAAATGTGTGTTCTTTTCCAGATACACATCTCCAGATTTCCTCTATGTTCGTTCCTGGTTGCCATGTATATTTTTTGCTGGTGGAATAACTATGGGCAATATTGGCAGGCAGCTGGCAATGGTGAGTGTGGAGGAGAGGGTTGATTGCCTTCTAGTAAAAGTCTAAATGTCCTTGTCATTTCTTCCTCCATATATACCAACCAGCTATTTGACTCGTGGGTGTGCAGTAAGGTAGAAATCAGTAATCATTGCTTTTCCTGTTGTTCAAAGCACAGCCTATGCTTTGCTCTGCACACTCTGTTACATACTTTTAGGTCCTGAAAGGACCAGGAGCTAAATAAGAGCTGCTGTGTTTGGGGAAAAGTCAGGCCATCCCCCAAATCTGACCTGTTCTATCTGCTGCTCAGGGAGACAGAAATTGCAGCCACCAGTGTGTGCACAGAACCTGGGAGACCAAAGTCATGTGGGTGAAGTTTAAGAAGAGCTGTTTTATTACCCATTTAGTAGAAAAGTCACTCTCATAAGTCTTTTTCATGATTTATGTAAATTAATATTGTTTTGTCAACTTCTGTTTTTCAGTATGAATGCAAAGTCATTGCAGAGAAGTCTCACGAGGACTGAGAGGAAACAATATGCACCGTTAAAACAGGAAAATTTCTGACAAATGACTGTTGGAGGAGCATAAGGAACACTTGACTATGAAATTGCCAAAATGCAATTTTTTCCCTTGAGTGGTATACTTTACTGCAATCTGTGATTGCTGCTTCTATAGAAACCTTGATGTCTGATTTTGATTACTGTGAAGTTATAATAGTATGCAATACATTTGACAATATTGGTTCAATTATAGGATTCTTTTTTTCCAAATCTAAACAGTTTACCATAAATTCTTGTTTGTCCATAATGTTGCAGTGCCAAACTGAACCTTTGCACTATGTTTCTGTAGCTGAAACTTCTTGCTTCACTTTATCTTGAAAGTTTTGAGGAATATATTCTAAACAGCTAGTGAAAGACAGGGGGTTCAAATTTCGGAATGAAGATCTCTTTCCATGATGATAGCCCATAATATCTGTATGAAATTTATGGATTACAGGTGAGCTTTGATGCAATAAGTAACTGATTTATGCCTATTAACACAGTGTATCATTCTTCTTACGCACAGGTGAGGAAACAATACAGGTTACGTGGGTTATTGCTGTAGCATTTCATTGGTCTGTGGTACGTGCCCAATATCACAGAATACAGAAATGGAAACTGAATCTAGAAATTACTTGCTATTTTTCCCCTGGTACAACCAGTATACATGTTTGTGTATGAATTTATTGTCACATGTGGACAGATTTTGAAACTACCCATGTGCACAACATGATACAGTTTGGGTTATTCTTGTACAATTCTTTAAGCTGATTTGTGTGGTTAGGAAAAAAAATCTTAGGGAGTTTTTATTGCAAAATTTAATTCTGCTGAAGTAAATCAGCCACTACCATATAGTGTCATAAACCCCTCCATTACCAATGTTACTCTTGATAGTCCTTGCCTACCACCTGCTCTGTTGGCAGGGAGCAGCAGGAGGAGGCCAGGCTGTATTTTAGGTGCCGATGTAGCTCTTGTTTCTGTGACTGTGTCCAGACAAGCATAAATGCATTTGTTCTTACAGCAGTTTTCTGGGGCAGAAAAATGTTTTACCTCTGTTTTACAGGTGCCCGTGCACAGAAAGCTTGGCAGGACAGCGAGCTGAAATAGGCTGTGTGCTAATCAGTTCCCTTCTTAAGAAGGATTTCAGTTTGTGACCCATATTTGGGGGCATACGTGGAATTTCCTCTTGGCTTTGCAGCTCCCTTTTAAGATCATGAGATAAAAGAACTTGTGCAACAAGGCAGAAAGCAGACTTCAAGAGGACACTGCTAACCTGTGCCTGCAGTGAATTTGGCATGGGATGTCTCCACTTTGTTTTCCTCTTCTGTCTTTCTTGATGATGTTTTAATGTATTTGTTTTCCTTTTTTGTCTTGAAGTACTGTTTTTTAAGTCTTCCATGAAAGGTTTATAAGACATGTTACAGTCACCTAGGGAGGCTGGAGTTGGTCCAAAGAACACATAGATGTTTAGACAGGTTTTTATTAACGTGTGAATGTGTTGTACACGAAGCTTGAACTAGGCAACTCTTTTTCAGTCTTATCTGCTTACCTCCAAGTCTGAAAGGTATGGAATGGAGTGGTCACGGAAGGAAACTTTATTGAATGGGGAATTGTAAATGTGAAAAACAAGTGTGGTATAAAGAGCTTGGTTCTGCAGCTCCACAAAGTATCATCAGCTTGTCATGGTTCCGTGGCAGTTCAGCACCAACAGCACATGGTCATGGGATAATGTTTCAGGAAAGCACGTACAGAGGTGCTTTGCTTTAAGCAGAGGTAGAACATGTTTAAGTAGATCCCTGACTAGAGATTTTCTCTTAACCAAACCATATGGCAATAAGAAGCATTTTATTAATAAAACCAGGAAACGGGGTACAAATGATGGGTGAGTTTCTTAGGTAGGCTCTGGTGATTCGCTGAAGAAGCTGTTGAGTCTCTCTCTTACAGTATTTCACCTCATCCACCTTCTTTGCTTCAACAAATGCCTTCAGCTTGGTGGGCCCGTGCAGCATGGTGGGCAGCATGATTGGGCAGCATGAGTGGCATAAAAATTCAGATATTTCTTATCCTAACTGTAGAGAACACATAGTACCTCGGTAACCAGTGTGCTGACTTGGTAAACAATGTAGTTTCATCACGACCAGTGAGTGTGTACAACTGGAGATGAGTCGCTTTTGTTATTCACTTGGTGGTAGAACTGCTATTACCTGCCAGTCTTGATACTTAGACAGAAGCAGCCTTGTGTATGTTAAAATGTGCAGTATGTGAGAAGTGGTTATTGTGCATCTGTGGCACCCACTTTACGGCACTTTGCACTCAGATTCAGCTAAACCTGGTTAGACTGTGCTGTCTGCTAACGTTTAAATTTCATTTTGGAAATTTTAAGCATGTTGTGCAAAGGCAGCAATCATCCAAAATAAATTTGGGTGGAGTCCTTTATTATATGTGTCTTACTGTTTTTATTCTTATTTGACTAACATCAATACAGGATCACGTTGTGGGTGTCCCGTTGTTTCAAACTGCGCTGTAATTTTGTGGCTGATGTGTTCAAACCCTGGAAAAGGTTCATGATGAAAATGCTGACGGCCTTAACTTTAGTGGTGGGAACATGCTGCTACTGTATAGCATGTCATTTTAACATTATAACATTATAACATTAGACTCTTAAAAATGTTGTTCAGTAGAGAATGAATAAGCTATATTTTCTATACAACTTTATAAGCACTATAACCTCTTCACCAATTAAGCATTGTAAAGTCTATGCTGTTTAAACTGGCAAATTGCCGATAAAAGCAAAATGTGCATTAAATACAATTCCAACCTTGATTGATAGGTTTCTTCTTCCTTTAAGAAATTACACTGATTTTTAAAATACACTGAGTTGCCTTCTATCAGCAATCTCTTAATAATTTTGACCATTTTCCTGGCATATTGGTTGCACACCTGCCTAGAAATACTGAAAAAGAAGCGGGCAAGATCAAATCGGCCGTGATTCTATCTTAATTAGCATGCTGAGCAGCCTTGGAAAATCTACCCTTTTGAATCTGCAGTGGGAATAAGTCAGATAACTCCCCTTGCAATACAGAAAATAGAGATTTGGATATAAATAGCTGCTATGAATATGAAAAAACCCCACCCACAAATGACAGAGAAACTCTTTAATATATTTGTGTTTATTAATGTTCCGGTCTGGATATGAAGTGAATGTTATTCTGCTATTCACAGACTCAATTCATTATGCCTATTGCTCTCTCAAAAAAAAGATGTGACCAATAGAGGTTTGGAAATGTGTAATGGAAAAGTGTCCAGGCAGAGGTGAGTAAGGGGTGGGAAGAGAAGTTCGTGGAGGTTTGAGATGCAGTCCCACAGCAGGACAGAACCACAACTGAAAGTTGGAAGGAGTGCAGCGAGTAAATGGAAAAATCCCCTGTTTGTGTTGGCAGCCCGTGACCCAAAATTCCTAACTCTAATGTCAAAATGCAGCATCTTGGGCGTGCCAAGTGTCTGACCAGGCAAATTACAGCCAGGGATAGAAATAACCATAATTTTGGATAGTAAGCACTAAGATCAACCAAAAGCACACAAGCAAAGGTGTTTTGCTGGAAATTTAACCTCTCCCTTTCATCTGCAGCCTCTCCATGAGGAATGGAAACTCCCGGTCCTTCCAGCCCAAGGGTATCAAAAGGAAAGTTGCCTATTTTGGGGAGAATATTCCAACTGCTGAGCTGCCAGGCTCTCACAAAACGCATCTTGTGCCGCTTTATAACACAGCTGCCCTAAGCAGTCAGGAGGAGAGTAAATAAAGAAACTTTTCCTCTGTATCTTCTGTACTTCCCTGCTGCCATCTGGCTGGGAGCTGCCATGGGGACCTGTGGGCATACACCAGTCTTCCCTCTTTATCCTTCCCGGTATGTAAGGAAGGAACATAGTTTCACCAGCCGCATCACCCCGGACGTTTTGCATATGCTTTTTACATTTTGGAGCAGTGTTACCAATGATTCCAATATAACCTGTGGAAATGATGTTAAATATCAAATGCAATGCTTATGAAAATACGGGCACAGCTGGGCAGAGGGAACGCATGTCTAGCCGTGGGGAATAGCGATCCAATGCTGTTAGTTTTGATGCCAGTACTAAATGCAAAGCATGAGTAATTTTGCAGCTTAATGTTCAGCACTAAACAGTAAATGAAAGGTCAGTCCAACATGTTAAGTGTCATGGAATAGTAAACACTCCTTTAATTGCTTCAGGCAGCCAGCTCGGATTTTTGGTATCTGTTGTCATGTTTTGAGCGGCATGGTCCAGAGCCTCTGATTGCCTCCCCCCAGCCAAATGACAAAGCCTCAAATTAAAGGATAAACTTTATGCCTGGGCTTTTCAGGCAGCAGCATACTGGGACTTTCATACTGTGCTTTGAATGTTTAAAAGCCATGCTGGTAAAGAGGTAGGGGTCATTTCTTTATCTGATTGAGCCAAAATCCAGGTTGAAATGTAGGTTGGCATTTTCTTGAGGTTTTCCTTTCTTGCTCCTCAGTTCTGAAGCACAGAAGTTCAGTAGCTCCTGTTATACTTTCACACTTTGTTTTTTTAGCCTGTCCGGCACTATAGCAGATAGGAAGCAATATATAGGAATACAGATGGAAAGGGCAGCTACTAATTTTCCCAAGGGCAAGCCAGGTGAGAGCTCTGTGCCCAGTGTGCCCTGCACATCCATGTCAGATGCACAACCTGCAGTGTTCCCAGATCAAGGTTCATAGGATTCTTTTTCTGTAGAGACAGCAGTTCTGCCTTGTACTTTGCACTTAAAAACTTCTATGCAGGAGATGACCTGTTGTACTTAGTTCTGCAAGGATATGTGCACACATTGCAGAGCATTTGCAGTGGCGAGGGCCACAGGTGTAGCCATAACACTTGTTTTTTATGTCTTTGTGGTAGAAATCCTGAAATTGTGCCTTGTAAGCAAATATGGCTAAGTATTTGTTGAAAGAAAAATCTGTATTTATAAATACGTTGCTATCTGAATTCACAATGTAATTTTGCTATTTCTGTACTCTGATTAGTGGCCTTGTAACTAACATTTAGGTATTTAATACTTTTTTGGTAATCAAATCTCAAAGCAAGATTTATTTTATGCAGTTAGTCAAGGAAAATATGTGAACTAAAAAGAAAGCTGTAAGGAACAGGGCTGCAACTTAATTTACCAGAGAGAAATTATGCAAGGAGAACCTCCAGCATTTTCCATAATGTTGCAAGAAAGAAAAGGGCAATAAATGATCATTCTGATTGCACCATGGGTTTCAAAACAAGGGTAAGGGGAGTCTCACAGATGCATTTGTATTGACTTGTTCTGATCTCAGCTGTTCTCCAAAGGCATCGCTTAATTGTCTATGATCAGCAGAATGTGTTTTGGCTTGTCTGTTTTCCTCTACCCCAGTTGTGCCAGTTGTTTCGTCAGCGACTAAGGATGCCTGGGGTAAGCCTACCTATGCCACCAGAGAATTCTTGGAAATATGGCTTTAGCAACTCCTTGCTGAGATTGACACAGTCCTTTTGAACTGTGTGAGAAACTGGTAGTCTGGCCCAGGGCACTGGTTGGTAATGGTGAGGTAAAGTGAGGGATGTGAGTCCATGGTGTTCAGGTGGGGTGAAAGGATGCCCAGTGTCTATAAGGACATTAAGTGCATGTGCCACTTGCAAGTTCCCATGAAGAGCAAAGTTGCCCTGTTCTACAGACCATCATTTCTTGTCTTGAGTGGTGACATGCCAACCGTGCGCCAAAGAATGTGCTTTTTTCCCTCCTCTTTACTCTTCCTTTGCACAAATACATAGGACCTTGAGCTAAGGACAGTTAATGCTGTTCTTGGAGCCAGGACTATGTATAGGCTGGGTCAGCACTGAAAGACTCCACTGTTTCTTTTTAAAAACAAATGCTTGTTCTGTGCTGCATGTCAAGTGCAATCACTGCTGAATGAACTGACATGCAAAGCCGAGTTCTCAACCGAACTGGCATAACTCCATCGATTTCAGTGGATATGCAGCATTTCATGCTGGTTGGGAATTTGGCCCACTGTGTTTGAAATGGGTGAAATTGTTTAGACCTCACTTGTTTTCTAATGTGATACAGGTCAAAAAAATTCCTACATTGTGCAACAAGTAAGAGCAGCACACTGCACACTGCCTTTCCCTCCTCTCTTTAAGCACTGATGGAAACTGTCATCATCCCCTGTGATTTGCAATGTGTGCTTTTTATATGAGGTATCAGCTCTTCAGAAGAATCACATCTGGCAGAGCAGATTAATAATGATGCAAATACAAAATGTTGGCCGCCAATGAGCTTGTTGTCATAAATGCTTGCCATGATCTTGCTTTTTTTTTTTTTGTCCAGTATTTTGCTTGTAGGAAATTCAGCTGAGGCTTTGTGTTGGACCTGTGCCTGCTCTGATTAAACTGGGCAGAGAGAAATACTGCTTTGTGTGGTTTCAGGCTCCTCTTACCAACCAGTTTCCTCAAATCAGTGTATCAAGTGAAAATGCAGCTGGAATAGTAGCTTGAAGAAGATGAATTGAAAGATCCTGAAGACTGATGTTTCAAGGACATGAATCGATGAAGTGATGCGTCCACTGCAACAATAGGTGGCATTAGAAATGTTAGACATGTAGTATTACGTAAGTAATAAATGTAGAAATGCAGTGTAAAGAAATAATGAAGCTGGTAGAAAGGGAGACGTGTATCTGTTCCCTGGAAATGTTTTTTTTTCCATGTTTGTTCTGCAGACTTTGATCATTGCACTGGTCCAGGGCGTGAACTTCGGGACAGTGGAGAGCAGCAAGATGGGGGGTCACTTGATAAGTTGGCTGGATACAAAAGGGAATTCTGTTGAGATGTCAGGTCAAAATGTCCAGTGTTATTTGTACAGTTCACACATGGACTTTTTGATTTTTTTAATTTTTTTTTTAATGTGAATTTATAAAGGAGAATCACCTTCAAGTACCAAGGGACAGAGAGTGGTATCACGGGTTGCTTTTGCATTCAGCCCTTAACCTCTGTGGGACTATACTTGAAAGTATGAGGAAGTGTTGTTTCTTCAGACCCACATGTGCCATTTAGGGTGCTTTTTTGTATCCCACCTCCCTGGATTTGCAGTGCATCTTAGGATGTGAAAACCACTGTGTTTCACTGCTTGGGATCAGCTCATAGATAAATGAGGATGGTTGAGTTGCTCCCACAGCCAGTGGCTTGACAAGCGTGGTCCCTTAATCTGTTCCCAGGAAATATAATAAGTGTAGTTGAAGCAGGAGTGGTTCCCTAGTCCTTTACATTCCATCCCAGCACCAATGCAAGGTCAGTGCAAAGGGAAGGCCTCTTCTTGTCTGTGGTATTGCCTCCTCCTGCCTTCCACTAGTCTTAGAAGTAAGACACCAGGGGTGCTGTGTAAAAGGAAAGGGACCTAGTTGCTACCAGAAACCCCCAAATTTTCAGGAAAGTTTCAAAGCCATGGGGACAGGATGTGCTTTCTGGCATCATCTGAATTAGCTTTTCATGGAATACTTACACTTTGGTGAGCTGTCAGACCTTGATAGTTTGTGATTTATAAGGTCACTGTACCTAATGAAACCCAGAAGGATGTGGTGAGGTTGGTCATGTAGCTGCTACACAGAAGATTATTGAGGGATGGGACCTGGAATAGGGACCAGGCAACACATCTCCTGATGCCTCTCTGAGATTTCACTGAGGAAGGACATAAATAAGCAACTGACACTCATATAGACAAATCTTTATGGATTTTATACTCCACCTAATGTTGACTGATGTTGAAGGGACTTCCTGGGCAGGAAATACCGCTAGAAAATTGTTTCACTTGAGCTCAGATAAATGGTGCAGAGTATCTGGTATATGCAATGAAGATGAACATGTGTTCGTCACTTCAACATCTCTTAAGTTATGAAGGTCTGTTCATTCTGGTATCTAAAGTTCTTGAATGCAGAATCTTATCACCCGTTGCACTGTTTCCCTGAGATGGTTCACAATATTGTTTATCATAAGCACTGTTATATCTAGTCATTGATTAAAACAGTGACTTCCAACTTAATCTTCCCATGGGAACAAAGTATTTTAGATATTAGTTTCCCTGCACTTCTTCAATATCGGACTTCTCTTCAACACAATGCTATTTTTAATTAATTCAACTGACCCTTTGTTACAATTTCTAAAGTAAAAAAGGCTGATTAATGCCCAGGCACAATATCTACATTTTTTTAAAAATGCCTGCGTTTATTCTGACAGCCAGTTAACATCTAAAATATATACCTCTAAGCATTTACATATGCCCTTAGCTTTCAAGATGTCTTCATCTCGTTGATGTGCCTGAGGCCTGACACGTTGTAAGATGATGCCGCCTCTGTTTCTGGGAGCAGAATGTGGGTTGGATTTAAGCACAGAGGGTCTGGCTTGTGGTGGGACCTTGAAGGTGGCTGCAAGCAGAAGGTGGAGACCCACCTGCTCTCCTTCTCCCCTCTGGTTCAGAGGAAATGGCCAGAGCCATACTCAGAGCCAAGTGATAATTGTACAGTTTTGCTTTACAGTTAACTGAGTGTTTGGGGAAAAAAAATAAAAAAGTAGTTTCTTTTCAGCACCGTCTTGTCAAAATGCCAAATGCCGCTTGTTTTTGACATTTTCAGCTACTGTTAAATAATAGTCTTGCTTCTGTCACAGCTAATGTTGACTTGAAGGCAGTTGTGCATTTCTCAACTCAAATGCTAAGCAGACAGGCTTGGGTCTTGACAAATATCTTTCCGGGCTTGCCCAAGGCAAGTAAAAATGAGCTTCTAGTTAATAGTTTGTTTTAAAATTCAAATTGGTGAAATAGGCAATTAAAAAAATGACAATTTTCATCAAAATTTGCAAATTAAACGTCTCTTTGCAGTCAGAGTGGGTTCAAGAAACTGCAATAGATAATTGCTATTTGAAATCAGTGAAGTATCCAGCATTTTAGGGCCATGAGGATTGTGGCTGTTCTGCCTTAGTAAACCTTGATTGATTTGGTAAATAAGCATTTCAACTTCTCTCTTTAAAATAAATAAGCAATTTTATTTCTTTATTGCTTACCCCTGTATGGGAGGTAAACAAGCTCTGGAGCAGCAACCCTTTAATATCATGAGCCCAAGTGCCATCTGTCACTGAGAATTCTGTCCCTTTATGCACAATAGCTTCTTATGGCATTAGGTCCATTGTAGGTTAATTGATTAGCAGAGATCCTCCTTTCAGTTGTTCCTGCTTTTCTTCGCTAAAGGACCGTATCTCTCATCTCCATTTCCCTTTCTCTCTCCCGTATTAGCATACTAATCACACTGAACTCCCACTGCTAAAAAACTCTATCCATTTTATACTGGGGGAGGGGAGGAGGAATAAACCAGCTTTTCCTGAGAGATTTGTGGATGCTGTTTTTATGGCAGTTAGAAGGGAGGAAAAGAAAAGGAGAAGTGGTGGCAGAGGTGAATAATGCACCGCGTGGGCTCTCGTGTGCCAGTGAAAGCTGAGCCTATGGCTGCATAAATATTGAACACATTTGAGAAGCACTATTAAAATAAATATCAAAGACAATGTTGCTCACACATCTGTTTCTCCTCAAATTTTGCCACAGTGCTCTACATTTGTTTTCTCTCCAGCTGTTAACACCTGTCTTTCTGTCAGTGGTAATAATGCAATTTTAGGTGGGCTACAGAGCTGACAGTGACATGAAAGAATTTCTCTATTCTTTATATAAGAAATTCTCTTTTCAAGATTAAAAAGGGCTCTGTGAACAAAGATAGATCCTTGTGCTAATCCTTCAGAGCAGTATATAGGAGATTTGTTGTTGTTTTAGGGTTTTTTATCAAACTACAGAGAGTTGGGCTTGTATTGCATAGCTGAACTTGAACTAGATGAGATATCCTACAGTGGGCAGCTACTGCTTGCCTTTGAAGTTCTCACTTTATTGCTGACACATATTCAGAAGCTTGTGTGTGCGTGGTACTCCTCTCTCCATGTGATGCTTGTTATCTAACCTCATCAGAAGTGTATGCTATGCATTGATTGCTAGCAGAGGACGCACATCCAGTGGTGATGTCTTCTTTATTTACCTCCTAAATGAGCACAGTATGCACAGGGCTGCCTGAAAAAGCACTTTATGCCTTTATGTCTCAGCAGAAGGATGGTAGGAAATGCTCATCTGTTTTGGCATTGATGATGATGAGACAGATCCTCAAATAATGTCAACTGAGAGAGCCCCATTACTGTGCTTGTTTACCTAATGCAGAAGAAAGAAAGCTATTTATTCCTTTTGGCCTACAGAAACCCATCCTGAGATTCAGGGCAGAGCATTGACGAACCACACCAGAAACATGCCAGATAAGGAAGAAATAACGATGTAAAAGCATGTGTTAGCAGCAAAGTTTTCTGTCTGGGGTGCTACAGGCACAGGCTTAAGGCTGTTGAGCCCATATTTAGTCCTCCATGCCACCTCCTCCTGCAAGGCAGCCCATGGGTGAAGAAGCACCCATTCACTGTGGGACTGTACATTTCCATCTGAAATCCCTACCAATGAGTCCCAAGGAGAAGAATGTGGGTGAACTTTGCAGGTCTTTTAGCGCAGATTGTCTTTGCTGCCTAGGTGAAGCTCAGACATGGTTTGTCAAGAAATGAGAGGGTATGCCTGGTGTGGCAGATAGATGTCCCCAAGCTTAGTATCTTTGAGGGCTAGGTGCAGTTTGGTCAGCCACTTCAAAGCAACAGTAAATTCTTCTTCTGGAGGTGTAGGTAATGATTTATGACCACATTATTCTTTCATTAACAAATGAAATGGGTCAATTTTCAAAAATACCAACTTGCATCAAAATGTGCAACCAGGGAACCAAAACTGACCTTACAGCAAATAGCCCCCAAGGTCAGAAATTACCATCTTCGTCATCAGTAGGAGGATATGGAAGGATGTGAACCACGTCACAGCCAGCCTGGCCCTGTCAGGCAGCACTGGCAGAGCTTCATGGACATGAGTCAAGCAGGCAGTGAGGGGGACACAGGCTCCCTGGGAGGGCAGTGGCATTCCCGGGATCAATCCCAGCCCGTGAGCTGTAACAGTTAACGCAGGCTGGCTGCAGCGTTAGAGGCTGCCCTTGGCACAGCGGCTTCGCTTCCCCACCGCGATTCCTTGTGCAAGGCCTGTTTATTCAGGCTCCATGCAGGGATGAAACGTTTGACCCATTGTGCAGGAGCCGGCGGAGGGAGGGATTTTCCGAAGCGCTCTGTGCTGGCTTCAGTCTTCTGCCATTAAAGCAGTGGGAGGGTCAGGGCCTCATTGTTTCCCAGAGGGAGAGGACTTGGGCCAAGGCTGAATGCTTCAAAAAAAGCCCCACCCCAAAGATCTGCTATAATAGAAAAATTGAACCCAACTGTAACTCTGGAAAAGGGAGATGATGTTATAGCATGAGACACTGCTTCATGTTTGCAGTTTTCCATGGGGGCTACATGTGCTTTGGGTAAACCTTTTTACGTGTTCAGTTCACGCTGGAACATTTTCCGCTGCCTGGGGAAAAATCAGGAGGTGCCAAAATCTGCTGTCACCCTCAAGTCAGCTCTCCCATGTTTTAAGTGTTGTTAGTACTTGTGGGTATCTACACTGTATTTGAGCTCCTGGTATCTCTCAGAAACTCAAATATTGTGCAGATTACAACCAGGATGTTCGGGGAGCAGAATGGCCCTCTCTTAGCAGATGGCTGCAGCCCACAATGTCCTATAATCAAAACATAAAATGTTACTACTTTTGCATACTGTGTTTGGGAAAACGTGCCAAAGTGTAGTTAGGTTTCACAGGACCAGAAAAGTTTCTTCAGTAGGAAATAATTTGTTTGGAGGGTTTGGCTTTGGGATTCCTTTTCTTTCTCTTTTTTGTATTACCGAATAGATCTGTCTTCAATCTGCAAGTGCAATGTGTTCTGAATTAGGCACTATGACAGAGGTAGCCTGGAAAAGACTACGAGCAGTGCCCAGGAGTTTAAAAGGTCTTATAAACCTATTTGGGCTGACTGATTTGGCATTGCTTTAGAGGCCTTTGCCCTAGGAAAGTTGTAGGGTCTGGCTGGTCTTGGTACAGGAGCCTCTAAGAGGAGAGTTGGCCTGATGTGACTTCAGCTGAGCGCTGTTCTGCTGGGTGATGCTCCCAGGTGATAAATGGTGCTGTACACAGAGTGTGCAGAAAAGAGCATCCTTCCTCCCGGAGACAAATTGCTTTCTAGTTTCTGCAGGCTGCATGGTTGTGATTTTTCCCCCCGATGTAATCTGTACTGGGTGTAATGTTACATAATGCGCGATTAAAGACCAGTGATGACTAAGAAGGTAAGTGATCAAATATTTTACCAGAGACAGATGTACACATCATTTATCTCACTTTTCTCACAGAAGAAATTAAACCAGTTTCCTTAGCTGCTAATACAAGCAACTAAAATCCTGAATTCGATTAAGTGTAGCTCCTTCTGCCTCACATTCTCCAGGAGACGTTATTCAAATTTTGGGATAACATCAGCTCTTTGAATGGCTCTCATCAAGTCACAGTCCACACAGTTCTCTTGTGCAGCAAAGAAATCAAATCCCTTGGGTTATTCGAGAGATTGTAATGTTATGGGAAGGAAGTTCTCATACTTGATAGGGAGGTTTACAAACTATTCTCCTGTCCTAGATGAGAAAACTCCTGGTTTGTATCATGGCAGCACTGGTAATTTTATCTAAATTATGACTTTGTTACACTTCCATTCTTTTGCATATGGAAGTCCCAAACAGACTGCCTATATGAATGATGAGCCATAACAACTGGATGAAGCAAGAAAAACAGCAGGAGAGATGCCTTGGATAAGATAAAACAAAACCTTTAGTGTAAAGAAGTCTTTACTATAAGATGGCAACAAATCTGTCCATGGGCAGGGATGAGGATACTCCAGCCTAACCTCCCCTCTCCTGGTACTACCCAACTGTTCCTCGAGTTCTTTGGGAAAGTGTAAATTGGCATAACATCAACTTGTTTCATCATCAACACCTCAGTCTGAAGAGTTTCTCATCAATGGGATACTCCCAAGGTTGGCCAGATATCCTAAAGTTTCTTCTTTTCTGTACCTTGCCAAAGTCTGTAAAATTAGCCTCCAACCCAGCAATTTTCCAAAAGGATGACTGCAGCACAGCTGCTGTCCCAACTTGTCCACAATCCCGGGCCGTGCAGCAGCTTCTTCACACAGATGAGGAGAAACCCGAGCCAAGCAGCAGGGCATTTAAAAGGAGCGTCACATCTGATGGTGTTCATTTTTTTTTAATGTGCAATGAATTATACATTTCCAGCTAAACTCAGAGCATTCAGTCTGCTCATCACAAAAGCCACCAGCACAGCTGGCAACTGTCACCCTGCCTCGTTCCATGGGGAAGGCTGTAAATAACCCCGCAGCCAAATTCTGGGCGAGCAGCGTGTGCGTAGGGCGCTGCAATCCAACTGCAAGCCCCACTGTGCCAAGGAGGGAGCTCAGAGCTCAACATGGGAGACAAACAGGACAGGACTTTTCATGTCTATGTAGTAACAAATGGATTAGAAATGGAGTCAGGCTGAACAGGGTGCTGAACAGGAATTGAAAAGTTTCCAAAATCTGAGGATGTTTGTATCAGTTTGAGCTTTTGAAACTTACCGAAAACATTAACGTCCGGATTTTTTTTGACTTCTCTAGCATGTACTAGAGCATGGTGTGCAATGAAATATTTTTTCCAGCCTTTGCAACATGTCCCCTCATAGAACTGTCCTGTCTTTTCCCTTCACAAGGCTGACATTGGGATCTTGGCGTGCTGGTGGTGTTTGGAGAGCAGACAGCCCTCGGGCTACAGAGGTGCTCAACCACCATGTTTTTGCTCCACTAAAATTTCATTCCGTTCGGGCTGAAATATGAAGTGTTAAAAACTGCCATTTCCCCCCTTGCAGTTGCATTCCTGAGGGAAATTTTGGAAGGTGGCCAAAACCAATAGAACGCAAAAACCCCCATAGCAGAGCAGTGCAGTGGAGGCAGCGGGAACAGACTGTGCTGGGAACGCCTGGGGCTGCCAGGGAAGCACAGCCCTGGCTGGCTGTGGGAGAGGGGCAGTAGCACCATTTCCTCTGCCCTCATCACTCACTCCTGTGGCTCATTTTTTTTATCTCTGTCATCCAGACTCAAATCATGGGGTCACAGCTCTCAGGGGGGAGGGAATCAACACCCATGACCTCATGCCAAGGAATGGCAGGGAAAGACAACAAGAGGTAGCAGAAGACAGGAAAAATGTGTCCTCCCCACCTTGACCACAGGCATCCTGAGCACAGATCCACTCTCCCTCTGCACAATATCTCCTCACTTCCACTACAAAACAAGACCCTTAGAGCAGTGGCAGCACACTTTACTTCAGGGTTTAAATGCTCATGGAAGTGAGAAGTACTGTTGCCCTTATTTATACTGAGAAATTATGTTGAGGGGGAGGAAAAAATCATAATTAAAAAACTGCACGTAAGAAGATAAGGAAGCAACAAGTAATAGTGCTGAAAGACTGAAATGCACAGCCTGGGGTGTTCAGTGCCAAAGGTATACTCAAAAATACACTTCAGTGGTCACGTCTTTGACAAGCTTGAACTACATGTTAAACAAAAGCCAGAAAAGGTCACAGAGACATTCATGAAAAGGTATTAGTCGAACAGGCATCCTTATGAGGAGGTGGCAGAGCCTGCAGGGTGTCAGCTCAGACAAGCAATGTCCGTCCCTCTGGCAAAGGATACTAAGCCTCTTTTGAGGGTCCATCAGTACCAAAGGCACTTTGGGGCAAATGAAGACTGTGAGCTATGAGCAGGGTCCATATCCGACTCCTACCCTGGAAGGCTGGTGTGGACCAGCCTCCTGCTGTATAAATAGTTGCCATACTGGAGAGGAGCTTGGGCAGGTTTCAGTGATCTTGAAGGGGATTTGGCTGCTGCAACACACATACCTCACTCTCCATTTGGCCAGCCCTGGCCTTCTCTGTGGATACTGGGGTCTCACACAGGTCATCTTTCCTTCCTGACGGTCCCATACTGATGTCTCAGGTCCCCAGAGCATCCCACCTGGCACTAGAGACCTACATTTCAGCCGCTGAGCTTTACCCTCTGCGCTTTAATTCCTCTACATACTCATTGGAAAACTGTGCCTCATTCAGAGAGCTTCCTGGAGGGGCAATTCAGTAACAGTGCGAATTGCCACCCTTAGGAGAAGACAACATGCCCAGGTACTAAGATAAGTGGCTGTTTTGCTAATCAGAAAATGAAAGTAATAGGTCTGGATGTAACTCTGTTCCATTGGCACTGTCTGGAATAACACACAATGTTATAGCCTGGAAGGACATTGCCAGAGCTGTGCTAGAAAGAAGCTCAGTACAGATGTGGATGAAATTTAATCTAAATATTTTAGAGTCAAGAGTCATGTTGCTATATTTTCTTTCTTATTCACATTTTAATAGAGCCATTTCTCCCTGGGAGCTGACCATCAGTTCTCTCTCCTAAAACCACGATGAGAGCCAGATTCTCCTTGAGGCACACACCAAGTGCCATGAAAACCCCTGCTCCAGCCACTCCACTTTGTAGTATGAAGGCACAACACTCCTTTCAGCAGCAGTGCTGAGGAAAACTTCTTAGAGAAATTTCTTCTGTTTTTTCACATGGGAGTGTTTTCACTGTACCATCTCCAAGAAAACTCTGTTCTGGGTTCATTTAACTCTACCTTTCCTCAAACATGCAATACATCGCTTGCTTCAGTTTTGTTCACAAAATGGGCAGTTTTCTTTGTTTTTCTGGCAGAAAAATCTACCTGTTTCTGATGAACATGGGTGAAGTCTTCAGCAATGAACACTTTAATGCTGCAGAGCCAGTGCTTGTGCTCTCAGAGGCAGCAAGTTGTGACCTCTCCATGGGAAAAATCAGTTGAACATGGGATGCTTGTTGTGCAAAAGGAGAGGATGTGTTTTTTGAGGGAATGAAAAGACATCTGGTTGATGTCTCAGTCCTGAAATGGGCTTGGAGCAAATAATGAGCTTTTGAGGTCTTTTAAACTTAAAAAGAAAAAAAAAAATAATGCAGGCAATGACATTGCATGTTTTTGTGACAAGTCTCTTCAGCCTGGGCTCTTTCCAGAAGTTCAGGTTTCTTCCTTGGACTACGTGCTAAAACCCAATGAATGTGGAATTTAAACCACTTTTATCTCATTGATGCAGTGTGTTATTTTATGCATCTGAATTACTTCAAGATAACAGTACATCTGGGTTTTACTATAGCTTGTCATAATAACAAATGCAATTTTAAAGAAGTTTATTTCTTTTTAAAAATGTATCTAATTTAAATGAAAATTTTATTTACAGTCCAATTGGAACTACAGTTCCATCTTCTATGGAACTATGGAATCCAACTTATTTCTAAAGCAAGGAAGTCCTGAGATCAGAGTTTTTCATCGCTAATAGATTTCAGCTTATTTTCAGTCCAAATGTGTTCAGCTTCAGCTTACAGCTACCAGATCTTTCTGTACCTCAGCCTGTTGGCTTAAAGAGCCCTCTGCTGTCAGAATTTCCTCCCCTGATACTACGTGTAGATGATAACTAAACTATTGCTGAATGTTCATTTCACTAAACTGCATGGATTGATCTTTGCACTACAAAAAAGCCCTTTTCCAAACACTGAATCATTTCCATGCCTCATTTTTGGAATCTCTTTCAGGCTACCCATGTGTCTTTGTTATGTTTGGTGGGCAAGGAGCCTCAGCCCCACTCTGGGAAGGCACAGAAGGAGGTGGTGGGACAACAGCTCCGGCACTGCTGGGTTTTCACTGCCTCTGTCACCCAGGGGCATTTTGGTGTTGTAGTCCTGATGGTGAGCACCTGTTTGGGACAGGCAAGGGAAAGCAAGAACTGAGCAGTCAAACCTCAACCAGCCTCAGCTCAGGGTTTGAGGTTAGCTTGAACAACACCTACCACTGTCCTTACTCCTGTTTTATGGAGCCTACATGTGATTGCCCCCGTGTTGTGAGGCTGGAGCACCCCTGGACATTCGTCTGTATTAAAGGAACCTTCTTTGGAAACACATTGTTTCTGAGGAAAATGGGCTGATTCGGCAGCAGAATGTGCTGAATCCCAGGGGAATAAAGGAGGGATATCAACTGGCTGGCACAGTTCAGCACAGCCCACGGTGCTGCTGGTGGGGCGTCCCCCAGCCCACCTGCCAACTGGACTTATTGTGTTTGGGGAGACAAAAACTGAGAGGCTGATAATATCTGAGCCTTGCTGTTTCTTTAAGTGTTATTTGTATTAATATATTTAACATTTGTGCATTTTGCCTAAAGAGGCTGAAAAACTTTCATCTGTGGCAAGTTCCTTGCTGTCTAGAATTTCCCAATCTCTCCTTCTCTGTCCAAAGCACTGTCCAACAGGACTGCAGCTAATGAAACCTTTTAATTTGAAAATGAGTCATTAATTTGAAATGGGGAAGGCAAAAGGGTGTTCTGAAGCATCAGACATTTTCTCAGATTAAAACCTCTGTTCTCCTTTTTAACAGAAGTATGGAAATTGGTGGGATGTGAATTGATGGCATGTGTTTCCTATCATATCATCACTGGGAGAAGTATAAAATAAACGAAAGGGAAGTAATTTATTGTGCAGCCTTAAAAAAACTGATCTGGAGCTCTTTTCATACCTTCTTCGGTAATTACACATGAAAACAGCATGCACATGGTAAAAAAGTTGTCAGATGCCCAGCTTTAATTCCCAGCTGGCTTTGGGGGACTGCTGTGAGGCTGAAGCTTGACCCTGGGGGCTTGAGGTGTAACCACCTTGGGAATTTGAATGATCCATCTGTATCAAGAGGGGTCTCGACTTCAGTGATCTGAAACTGTAAGTACAGTAAAGGAAAATACCCAGAAAAGTGCTCTGTGAACCATATGTGCTCTGTGGGTAATGTGGGGGAGCAGATTATTTAGTATGAACTTTAATAGAGTTGAGAGTAGTTTCATCCTGTGTGTGACACCTAACAGTCAGGGTTCTCGTTACGCTTGTATGAATCATTAACTTCCAAACCTGCTAGTTCAGCCTCTGGCACTGAGCCATGTGTCGCTGTTACCTGGTGTTCACCTAACACAGGCACCTGAGCTGTTCAGGTAAAAGTTATAATTCATCTCACTTGGGCAGCCTCCACTTAAATACAACGGGAATGACACTAGCAAATTCCAAAGGTTAGAAAATGCAGGGAGCCAGCTAAAAGCTCAATAACCAGAATTTCCTTCTATAGGTTTTTTTTTTTAACACCCGAGAAACTTTTGCATTTATGTTAGGGTTAGCCAAGGCATATCTGAACTGTAAAACTTTAATATTTTCATGTCAAAAATGATTTTGCTAAAGTTAACTTTCCCCATACTTTGACTTATCAGTTTCAGTCGTGGTGGTGTGCATTTCAGTTGAAGTTTTATTACATTATGTTGGCAGCATATTATGTTTTTTACACATGGATTTGATTGAGAAATGAAACTGGAATAAGAATGAGATAGCAGCAGCATCTGCTGGGAAACGCAGCTAGTGCTGGTGTCAATCAATCTGATTGATTAAATATGGTGGCACACATTTTATTAAAACAGAATGCTCTCCCTGAAGAAGACTATTATGCCAATATAATACACAGCTTTCCTAAAGAACGTTACAAAAGAGGTGGTCTGTTTGTGACATACAATGCTTGTAAATAACTGGAAAGAACTGAAGAGTTCAAATTACATCAGGCTGCTCATGGAAACAGCTATTTTATTGTTTTGGCATGCGGTAGCTGGTATTGTTGCATTGGCAAGATCAGCAGCACTGATGGAAGTTGAATTATTGTGTGGGACCACAAAAAGTTTTACGCACTCGCTGACGTTATTGAACAGGTCTGAGGCTTTAAAGTGCTTGGTGGCTTGTGACCAAGATATATGACAGGCTGGCTCAAGGCTCGAGATGGAGGCAATGCCTGCCCACTCCATGCCTCTGGCATGCTGGAATTCATTTCCAGGCAGCCTCCTGGCTCTCTCACTGTGAGGGTGGGTGTTCATGGTGCCAGCCTGGGAAGCAGACTCCTCTGGGAATGGACAGTCATCAAAGGCACAATTACCTGCCCATCAGGTACAAGGTACAGACATCTTCGCCTTGCCTTCCTCTCTTTGCAGAAACAAACAGGATGTGCAGCCCCTCCACCTCAAAATACAGCTGGCGGCAAAAGAAACCATTTCATGGTGCATTCTCTGCTGTCCCCAGAGGAAGGTCAAAAGAAACAATGAGTCATATTATTTGAGATGTGCTTGGAGGCTACAGTGATGGAGAATTTAGGACACAATAAATCTTCACAGTGTTTCCCATCCACCTAAAATTTTGGCTTCTGCTGGGTGTTTTAAGGAGTCAGTAGTTTTCCACTAGCTTCACTAGGGCTGAGGTTTTACCCACTTCCACTTGTATTCGACACATTAAGATGAATTATGAAAATTCTTAACCAATATCAACATTTTACTCACTTTCCTCCAAATGTAGACATTCGTAATTTAACACAGGTTTCTGCTTGCTACATTCATCCTCGCTAAGTGTATCCAAATAACATTTGCTTCAGTAAATAATATAAATATAAACATAAACAAACATCTGCACCACAGAAGAGTGCTGCACCCTGCTCTTCCTGAGAGTGATGACTTTGGAATCAAACAAGTGTTGGTTGTACACGGCACTGCAGGGTAAAGGAATGTTTTGGCCATTGAGGCTCCTCCTGCCTACCATCATCCAGGCACACAATCCACAGTGGAAAGATGCCTAATATATGAACTGTGTGATGCAGCAATAGCCTACAAACTGTGCTGGCTGATGCCATTCCTGTTTTCAAGAGGACAGTGCTCTTTATTGAGCTCTTTGGGTTCTTCAGATCCTGTGAGTAGCAGGGCGCCCAGGGGAGGCGAAGGCAGCAGTGAGACCTTTGATGGGATAGGCAGTGAATGAAGAAAATAGTGAGGAGAGAAAGACTAAATGGGGAAAGAACAAATTTGTATGGGGAATACGCAGTTCCCAGAGGGGGGAAAGAAGAAAGAAGAAACAGTACATGACAGAAACCATTGCGTGATTTCAGAAAAGGGCAAAATGCAACAGGGGTGATCACAGTATAACAACATATATATAATAGCATAGGGGAGAAACACAGAAATCATTAGGTTTTGGTTCACTCCCCTTTCCATTCTTATTGCAGGAGTGTCTCATGGTAACTGTTATGGATCAGCTCCTCTAGTTAGAGTGCAATTTCTTGTCCTTGTGGTAACTCCTATGGATCTCCTTTTCTAATCTCAGAGCAATTCCTTGTCCTGTTTTATTTCATCAGGAGGACACAGCCTGCTCATTGTGCCCCGGTGTGACAGCCCCCTCAAACCCATGTTTGGTCCCGGAACACCCCTCTGCTCTTTGGCCATTTAATTCAGGGAAATACTCAAGTGGGTGCTAAAATTAAAACCAAGTTCAGCAGAGAATCTCAGGCTATTTAATGTGATGGCTTCAAAACAACCTGAGTACAGATGGCTTAGACAATATCCGTATTGAATTTTTAATGGCAGATTCAGAACTATTTTTATGATCCTACTGTTATTTCTCCTGAGAGATCTTTTCTTAGAAATCTAAGTAGAAAATAATAATGAGGGAAAAAACCCTTGCTAGGCAACCTCTTCAATATGCAGATGGTTTCTGCAGTGACACTTCTGCTGAAGCTAATCTTTCAGGATAGAGATATTTTCAGAAACATCTATTTGTGGTTTTTTGTTTGTTTTTTTTTTTTTTTCCTTAACTCACAAAGACTCATCTTTGTATACAGATCTTTCCTCCATCCCCACCCGCTTATTTGGTGGTTTTGAGGCTTGCTAACAACTTTTTGCATGAACAGACATCTCTGTTGCACTTTGCAGACCTCAGGAATGCAGCTAATGATGGTATTTGTACTGATCCATACTTCTGCCTTCAGCCTTCATTCCATCATGGAGTTCACTGGCTTTCTTAAAGGTTCACTACCACCTTCATTGTCTTAACTTGCAAAGTTATCCCAGTGCAGAATTGTTCTCAAGAGCATCAGAGCTCAGATCTTACTGTTTTACAGTGGAAAATGGTGTATTTTCTAATATCCTCTCAAAAAGAGTCACTGAGGTCATTCTGAGCACATCAGTCTTTGGCAGGTGACTCTCCCATTTTTTCTTCTAAGTTTGTCTCCTTTCATACCCATTAATCTTCTGTACTCCCCACCTTTGCAGGAGCTTCTTCATTTAGTTTCCTTGCTGCTTGGATGCCTCTGGGCTGGGAGCCTTTCTGTTTTGTGGTGCTTATATTGTCATCCTGATGGAGAAACCCAAAGGCAACATAATCTCTGGATTTATGGTTAATGTGCACAGACAGGACAGTGATGTAGGCTTGGGGGGAAAGCCTTAGGTTTGCTATACAAGCAGAGGAAAGGATGGTCACTTCAGACTTCAGTAAGCATCTGAATTAAAGCAAATCCAGCGACACCACCCCTTTTGATAGTCCCTGACAGTGCAAAAACTAAGATTGACATAAGAATTTGATTTCATGCTAAAATGCCAGACTGAACAGCAGTTCAAGAGCACTGAGTATCCTGTGCAGTTGTACTTGCAGCAAGCCCCGGGAGCAGCCTGGGTAGGAGAAATCACTTCAGCTGTAATGGTTTAATAGCTGAGAAATATGCATCAATATTTAAATAGCATAGAGTGAAATATAACAGTTCCTAAAACATTCAAGAGCAGACTAAACATTGCTGCAGGAGTGAAAATAACATGAAACATTATCAAGCCTTTTCTTTAAATCTTCATGAATCTGCCAGTTTTACTACCAGAGGTTCACAGTTACAATTGTTAGCTCAAAGTGCTTGTTAAAAACAACTGAAGTGCATAATAGGACTTGGTTGCATATTTTGACACATCTGCAAATGCTGGCATGGAAGGACTCTAACTTGCTGCTATCTATGATTAGCCCTACGAGAAATATTTTGTATAGTGGGTCCATGAGATTTTAGTATCTTGGTAGCTATTGCAGGTTAATAACATATATTAAAATATAACTAAAATGCAGTGCTTAGGCTTTCACACAGGACAAGGAGCTTATCTATGTTTACTAAAGTATATAACACCTGCTCTGGGGATCCTGAGCTGAGACACAGCACCAAATTGGGACCTACTGACATCTGCACGGTCAAGATTTTGCATATTATTACCTGGATAAAACCCACTGTTAGGTGTGAACCTTTATAAGACTATTAAGCAGTTGAATACTCGATCACCACCATATCAGAAGTGCTTTTGCTGGGCACAACGGATATCAGCTTCTCTTTTTTGCTTCTCAGGAGTCAAAATCCATTTCTTGATAAGGAAAATGCCCTTGAACAATGCACTAGGAGGGAAGACCAGCTGGAGCTCTGCTTTGTGGTTAGTTATATTTTGGAATCCTAAGTAGCTGTTTGCCTATGTCTATATTCATTAGACAGGGATTTAAAGCAAAAAGTACACCATTCATTATTGTTACCACAGCACAGACCTCCACAGCCAGCCCTATCAAATAATGCAAACCAAGTGAACAAACAACCAACATAATTTACCGTCAGCTTCTGTAAAAACCTGGAAAAAAAAATCTCCACAGTCCAAAATATTGTGGGTGGTTTTAACAACGTTGTCCACAGTGCATGAAATGTAATATTTTGGGGGTAGTAATTGCTGTTATTTAAACCTCAGAAAGCTGTAGATTTATATTTGTTCGGTTTCCCCTTAAGCTGGATAATAAATCTGTACAGCTTCTTCTGGCCTTTTTTTTGTGTATCTCTTTTTTTTTTTTTTTCAAGAAAGACTTCTGAGATGATAATATCTGCCCATCTGCCTATACTGGTCTGGTTTTTTTGCTTTTTAAAAATCACAGGAAAGATTTTAACTGCTGAGTTTTTCTGTATGGAGCAAATTCTGTCCTTAGACATCCCATACGCACTGAAGATAGCACCACTTATACATATGCAGAAACCGGCAGTCAATTTTGACTCAGAAGATAATACACCAACTGTGTATTAAGTTTAATGTAGATTAATGCGAGTTGCTTTCCTTTGCATGTATGTACACAGGTACAAATAATTAAGATTAATTCCACTGGATATAATGGCCTTCACTGTGCACGGTGCCATAAAATTCTTCTTTAATAGCTGTTAATTGGATGTATTTGCTTTGATGGTGAAGTCCTGATTAGTCTTGTTACCCTACAACCCCTTCCTCCTCCCTTTGCTCACTTTTGTGCTTAGGAAAAGATTTATAATAAGGGAATCACAGCTATGCAGTTTATTAGCAAAAAAATCAATACATGTATCTGTTGAAATGTATTAGAGATTCAGCTGAAGAGGGGTGCTCTGCATAATATTTGAAGAGTAAAGATGATGCATATTTTCGTTTTTTCTTCTATTCCCTGTGCAATGTTTTTACTGGCAATAACTCAGATTTCTTACTAGATTTAATTTTTTTTCTCTTTTCTTTCCTTGGCTTCTGTATTGAACCTATGGATTTTCTAGGTGGTAACAGGAGAAACTTGGTACCTTCAGCAACCTCCAGCTCCAGGATGTCAGGCATATGGCTGAAGTTAGGAGCTGCTTCCATACTATGATTCCATTTTTTTTTTTCCTGGAAAACAGTCAGTAATTATTTTGCCTTCTCTGTTCTCTGAAATACAGCAATCCTAAACATAAGGGACAGGGGCTTCTGTGTGTGCAAATCAGAACATCTTCACTGAAACCTAGGTGGAGATTTGATTTGTGCTTTTTTAAGTAGCACATTTTTAGCAGTAATACTTTGCATTTTTTATCTCTCAGGAGCACAGCTCTGTTTATGGAATTAACGAGCAATGGTTATATAAAGCAAGAAGTTAAAGGTGCAGCTGCTGCCTAAGTCCATGTCTCAGAGCCAGCTCCTAGGCACAGCTCCTCCATTCTCGTCCTTGCTCCGACATGTATGGAACCACAGGCAGTATTCCTGGGATACCAGCCCAGAAGCATGTGTAGCCGGGGCAATTTTTTCTGCCTGGAGCCATTTTATGTACCTGAGCCCAGCCACTCAGGAGTTGTGATAAAGTCGGGCCTGGCCCCAGGAATTCTTCACTACGGATTTCTGCTCTAATGACTCAACCTTACTTACAAAAATCGTCTGTAAAATTTTATCATTAATATTCTGGTTCCTTTACTCATATGAACTCATCAGTTTACTGCATTTCCTGCTCTCGGTGATCTCATTGAAGAGAATAGGGCTCTTCCCTTCTCCTGCTGCCTCTTCCCATCTGCCTGGAGCTGCTCAACACTGCTGGGACACAGCCACACACAGAAGGGGGAACCCTACTTTGAGGATGTTTGCACTCTAACAACTATGTTCTTCCTCAAGGAATACTTAAGTGTCTGTGGGGTCTGGTCTACTGCCAGGAAAGCTTTGGTGGGACCTCATCCAGCCGAGGACGGGCTTCTGCCTTCCTCCTCCTCTGCCCTGTGTTTAGTGAGTCAATGCACTCCAGCAGCCAAATGGGATTCTTAAAAATGTATGGGTTATAAATGACCAACCTGATTAAAAATTACTGCATCAAGTGCTCCATGGAGGACAGGCCAGCACTGCTAGTTGCATGAATCACTGCTGTTTATGTCCTTTAATTAGGAAAATTGCCACACAATGCAGGTTTTAGAAGATGTCTTCTGACAGATCCTCAGGGCTCCCTCTGATTTTATCTCCGCATCCAAGTCTGCTGCTTATATTATTTGGATATCTTACTGCAGCCAGGGGAAGTCCAGACAGGGCCAATTCCTAAAGTGTTTAAATCTGAGAAGCCCCGTCATGATGCCCAATTACAGCATCATCTGAGGATCTGATTGAATGATTCGGAGACTGAAAGAGAAGGTCTTTTATGAGATTAATAATCTATGGAACATTAATATGTAATTCTCCCCCCTCCTCCAAAAAGGAAGAAGTCTGCATAATAATGACAATTATAAGAAAAATTAAAAAAAAAAAAAAAGCCATTTATTTGGAACCACTTGAACATGCTTTGCAATTATACATTTATTGTTGGTATAAAATGAACAATTCAGAAGAAGCTTGGTGCATATGACCAGAAGCAATTAAGAAAGGTGTTTATTTTACTGAGACCTGACCATTTCAATTTCAGAAGTAAAGCCCTATCACTGAGTTTGCAGTTGTTTTATTCATGCTTTTAATTACAGCCCATTTCCAAACTTGGCTGTATCTGCCCTAGGGGAGGCTGCATTTCCATGCACTTCTGCCTCAAGTCCCCTGTAGCAAGGGAAGGGTTAAAACCAATATTTGTAGATAAAGAGGTAAACATATTTACATTCAGTTTTTCACACTTTATGCATATGTCATGCAGTGAATAGTTTTAGAGGTATGTTTGTACTATCTCTCCAGAATTTTTACAGTCTGCAGGACACAAAATCTCTATAAAGTGACTTATTGAAATAGAAGCAGATTGGTAAAACCGTTTCTCTCTTATGAACTGTGAAGAATGATCCTCTAAATGAAATCAGGAAGGAACTGGACAGAATCTTGTTTAATGGTGTGACAAAATGAATCACAACTATTCCAAGCATCCATCACTGCTAAAAGGGGACCACAAATGATCTGTGAACTACTATATATTGATTACTCATGTACTACAAGTGTCGGATTTAATGTTCACACACCATGGAAAGGCGGCAGGGACAGATGGTGCCTTAACTCTTCTTTGATAGATTTTAATGGTGAAATATTGATTTCTATCTGGCCAAGGCCTGTTGTTAGGGGCCAAAGTCATTTGTTGGGTATAACTGGACACCCAGTCTGCTAGGGGTAATCAATCATTTTTGGCAAGGCAGGTGAAATTCTGAAGAGAAGCACCTTGGGTTCCCAAACTGTATTGAGATGAGGCTGAGACCAACATTTGCGCATGCACGCCCCCTCCTCCCCCCACGCACACATACAAAAAGACTCCATGAAATTGTGCTTGTAAAGAATTATTAATGATAAGACATGTTTACTGAGGAGAGTCACAGCGAATCACAGCTGACATGAAATAGTCTGGGAGCCTCAGAGAGAAAATGAGCTTCTCGCTAAAAGGGACTATATTTTATTTAAACATCCGTCTAGGGCTGAAAACTCAGGTAATCTGTTGTGTTACAAGCCACTGGCTGTTCTTGCCATCCAGAGAGATAACAGTGAGGAGCTAATAGGAACACATCAATCACAATCAGGCTGCAATTCCACCGGTGTCTCCTCTTCCCAGCTCCTTTTTAAGCTCCTTAATAACGATGATAACATAGTTCTGGGAGTGTGAGAGGGTTTCTTCCCTTTGAGGGTCATATTCATAAAGCGAATGGCTTGCAAAGTCAGCATCTCACTCCTATGGAGAAGGGGGTGTGAGCAGAGGGAAGGGGTTTGCAGGTGGGAGGGGTAGGGGGGCAGGAGAGGATGGATTTCCCCCAGCAATAAATCCATGGACACCCCTCTTTTCCCTGAAAGTGTTCCCAGGAGAAGATTCTTGTTCGGAAGCAGGCAGGAAAGGGTAGCCTCTGCCCAGATGTGCCCCAGATGTGGGAACCAGTTGAGGCTGATTTTTCGTTTAGATTATCTTGCTTACCTAATGATTTTTGCTTCACTGCTCAGCTCGATTGTGTTCACTAGGACGGCAGGCTATTAAAATGTCAAGGCGCATTGAATTGTTGTTATCAAGGAAAGAGACCTTTCCAATCCGCCCGTGTTCCCCGGGTTGCAAAAAGGCGGAGAAGGGATTGGAGGAGGAAGAAGACCTTCTTCATCCTGGCGAGGGGGGGAGAGGTGCAATGTGGTGTGTGTGTGTGTGTGTGTGTGTTTCTGTGACTGTGTAGGTGCAGCAGATGTGTGTGTGTGCCTGCTGCAGTGTGGTGCGGTAATTAAAATGCCACCTTTTATAACAGGTATTAGACATTTCTCTCATTTGTATTTACAGGGAGAGATGAAACTTCTCCCCGTGGTGCTTTTCACTGCAATCCTTATAAAGAAAATACTGGGAGGAGGAAACTTGTGTGGCTGAATCACTGGCCACGCATACTAAGGAGCTGCTGGGCTGGGCTGAAGGAGAAAAACAAAGGCAAATGCCTTCCTCGTGTCTACACCTGCCTTAAGGCTTGATAAGAAAATAAGTTCACTGACCTACTGGGAAAAACACTGGAGATTGTCCGGTATCACAATATTGAACAACTGGTGACAGGATGATACAAACCCAGCACATTTGGAGACACAAAAATCCCCTAACTCTCGTCACCACCACCACCTTGTTCATATAATTGCAGAACAGTTTATTACACAGAGGCACATCAGATATTGCCACAGATTGATTTTTTTTCTTTCTTCTCTTGTAAACCATACAGTACATCATATTGGTTGGGAAAAAATATGTTCTTTGGATTTACTTATCTTTGTTTAAATCATCTCACAAATATTTTGCTTTTTGCCTGTCATTTCTTTCATTTCCATTTTAAAAAGATGGCTTTGTTTTTGCTTGTGTATGGTTTTGTAGAATAATGACATCTACCCCGTCCCCCATGCATCAAGCATCATTGATTGGCCTGAACATCATTGTCACTACTGGGTGTTCATCTTCACACTTGCTGCTGGCAGGTCCCTCATCTACTTTCTGTCTTGCACATGCCCCTCTCCACAGTCACACGCTCACTCACAACAGGCGTGCCCACTTTCTTTTTTTTGCCTAATATTCATTTCTCCTGGCATGCTTTTGCTCTGCATCTCCTCCTCACAAGGCCTCATTTCTCTCTCTCCAACCTTGTGCTGCTGTGCGAGTCTGTGGGCACAAACCGCACCAAACCGCTCAATCCTGCAGCAAACTCCAACTTGGTCTGTGTTAAAAAGCCGGGACAAAACAAATCCTCCATCCTTTCCCACGTTGTATTCACTGATTCATAAAACTTTTTCTCATAAGGTTTGTTTTCTCGACATATTAGGGCACAGGTAGGAGAGAAGACTGAAGGGACTACAGGAGTCCTTGCTCATCCTGCACGTGGCTGTGGAGAAGGGGTACACAATCCTCCTTTCCCACCATGTTGTTGCTCCAGCTGGCCTTAGTTTTTGCCCTGCCTTACATTTCCACTCTCATGTCTGTCTTGAGGCTTGTCTCCACTGGAAAATTATTGCACACAAGGCTGGGATGTGAATTAATAGCACATCCCTGCAGGGAACATTGCAGGTACAATGAGGACTTGTGTGCACAAGGACGTTACTGTGGAGCCAGCCAAGGTGTAAATCTCCCGTGTTGTGGCACCAGCTCCCCCACACGTGGGGTTTGCATGGCCCCCCCAGGCCCAGCTGGGCTGCACACACCCAGTGCCCACATGCCCTCACAGCACATGTGCTTTCCAACCAAGAAGAGCCCAGAGGTATTTGCTGGTGTGCATCATACCCATACCTGTGCTGCTGACAAATCTTGATATATTTATTGTCACAAGTTGCTTGAGAGGTAAGAAAGCGGTATTATTTCTTTACAGAAGGGAAACTGAGGTGTGCAGGCTCATGAAATGCCCAAGGCCTTCAGATGCTGGGATCCAAAGTGACTTGCCCAAGGACATAATAATGTGGGTAGCAGACAGTAGCAACTGCTACCTAGTCCCTGAACACTGTACCTTGGTTATTAGATCAGATTTCCTTTCTCCTACCAATGCTTTTTCTTATCTCCTCACTGCCCCTCTCAATGTCCAGCAGTTTCCATGTTTTTCTTGCCAACCAAGGCTCCCTCAAGCAGCTGTGTTTGACTCCACCACCACCAGCTGTGAATCAGATCTCCAAAACAGACAGAGAAGAAGGGAGGCTCCTCCACTCGCTTACCAAGTCAAAAAGAGTGGTTTTCACTGCGGCACAGGTGTGGGACCTACTCACGGCACCACACCAGGTGTCAGCATAACTCTGCTCCCAGACAATGGTGAGTCACTAGACTGTGGTGGAAGTGAGACAGGATTAGATTCAACATTTTTCCAGACTCTGCGGTGGTGCTGACCAAGTTTATTAGGTAATGAACAATGTGTGATGATGCTTAGCCTGCATGAGAAAAGCGCTAGCACTGGTAGGAAGCTCATAGTCAATTGGATTAAAAAATGCATGCCCAAACAACACATCCAGGAAATTGCCAAAGGCTGGAGAATTGTACTCAGAGGACATAGGTTGACCCAGAAGAGCAAAAGAAGGTAAGGAGAGCAGCATAACAGAGACCAAGTAACCTGGAAATGGTCCAGATCCTTGTAACCTGGTCATAGATATAGATCTAGGCAAGGAGCAGTATGCAAGCTGGATGTCAGTCATGGTATCTCAGAACATGAGTAGTTGCACCTATTTTTTTATGCTTCCAACTGTATGCTGATCCTAATTCCAGAGTGTGCCCTTCCAGGGCTGGCTGGGGTGAAAGGCTGTTTTCTTTGCTAAGACACAAAGCCTTCTCTGCATATGGCAGGGTGAAATGGAGGGTAAAAGGGTATCTTCTGATGAAGTGCCACTACTGGACTTACCTGCTACCTAAATGCCCCAGTCTTCCTGGTGCAGCAGCCATTTCCTGTTCATGCTGCTCCCCCACCTCTCCATCCACGAACTTCAGAGGCTGTACAAAATGATCAACCTCCAAGAGGATCTAAGTTTCTGTGCAAAAATCTAATTTCAGAGATCTAAGACCTGCTTCTGCGTTTGGCCTTTTGTGCAAGAAAACCCCTTAGTACTGGCTGTTACACTTAAATATAAGTCGAGTGGGACGAGGAGAATTGTTTCCTGAACTGAGCCAAAACCCCTGTTAAGAAGTTAAGGCTGGTATATATGTCAATCATGCCAGCATAAAACACATCAAAGTGAAGTAATTGTCCCCCAAGTAAGCCTCATAATTCACAGAAAACTCAGCTGAAGTTAGCTTAGTTAAAATAAGTCTGAAGAGAAAGACATTGGAAAGTTCCTGATGATCTCTTGTGATATCATGCAATAACCCTATAATTATGATTAAAGCTTTATTTTCTTTGGCTTCAGAACTTGTCTTCTTCTCTGGCTGCATCTCTTACCTTCCCAGGTGAATTGCAGGGGGCAGTGGAGCAGTCACTGATGCCTGGGTTTGGAGAGGGTCGGTCAAACCCCAAGCCAACATGCTTGGCCATGGTGCACCCTCTCCATTTGAATTCATCCCTTTCTCTGGGGAGTTCCAGAACCTTACAATAAATCCTTGGGCTGGCATCATCAAAGACATGACAGAGAGGGCAGAAGCCTTGGAGATGCATTGAAATAGCCAGTTCATCCAAGCTGCTTTTGGGGCAGATGTGACCCAAACTAAGTTCTGCTGTGTTTGAAGCCAGACAGCAGCTGCGTCAGCCTGAGGGCAAACTCATTCCTGTGGCAGCGATCAGTGACAGCCACAGAACAGCTGCCAGGTGTGCCAGAGATGTCCTCACCTGGCAGGTCCTGGTTCCTAAACACTCAGCACACAGAGGAAACCCAATGTTAGCCAGGGCTGACCACATATGACTGGGTGAGGGTAAAGGTGAGCAGTCTCTGCTGGCAAACAGCTGGCTGCCAGCCCCCTGCTCTGGCCAGACTTGGCTTTGGGGTTCAAGGGTCCCTGCTAGCATTCCCAATCCACACCCTCCATCACCCTCAATGTGTCAAGGGAAAAATACCCTGGGGAGCTTCTCAAACAGTCAAAACTGTTATAGCTCTTGACTCCTCAATGCAAACACTGGAAGCAAGGCCAAGCCACAACTAAGACATGTCTAATTTTGTTTTGCATACCACAGATTTATTTGCTAGCAAAGGAGCTGTGTATGGCAGGGGAGCAGAGGGCATGGCTGTTGTTTGCAGTGGAGCACCTTGAAGAAGCTAAACCAGCACTCAAAGCGGAATAATTGGTGCAGCAGGAGGCTGTGCCCATGCTAATAGTTTTTGCAGAGATGAAGCTTATTAACATGTGCACTGGTGCATCTGTATTGCCTCTGGGACTCAAATTCAGCATGGTTCTCTGCTGTGCTGCATAGAGGTTTTACCTTCCTCTGACCTTGCTCAGGCTCCTTTGTCCTGTTCTGCTGTGCTCTGAGTTAACCTTTTGTCTGCCTAGGCTTATAGCCTATATTTTAAATCCTGGCCAACTTTTTCAAGTTTCTTCTACATTGAAGGTTTCAGTTGTGCTGAAAGTATTTTGCATCCCATAGTTGTGATGCTTTTGGTTTGAGGAAAATTTGTTGTGCAGTGCACATTTAATCAGCTCATCTCTAAGCTGAAATTTTAAGCTATTGCCTACTGTTGTACTTTGGGATAAGACCTGTGCATTTAGTCCACAAGAATTCACAGATTGAATCCCTGTTTGAGAGAGAGAGAAAAAAATCACTATGCTTTTAGTATCCAGACTATGCCCTTACTTAGTCTAATAGAGGAACAGAAATGTATCTTTTGGGGACCTACATGAAATAGGCTGGAAGAGAAAATATGGTCTCTGATCTTTGCTGTGAAGCGCAAGGCAAACCAAACCTCTGCCTTTTGATTTACTGATGACAGCACACTTTAGGTGGAGTACGCCGGGATGTCACCTCTTATCATTGACTGTGAAGACCATAACAAAGTCCAAGTAACAAAGTCTGAAGTCCAAGTGACACACCTAACTTATCACTCAGATCAAAACAGCCCTTCCACCTTGCTGCACGAACAACTTGACATAGCTCAGATCATAACCCATCCCTGGCTTCCTCCCACCTTACTGACCATTATCCAGGGCAAGAACAAGCCCCAGCAAACACAGGCTTTAGTAGTGTTTTGCTAACAGTGCCAACCATCCCAATCTGCAAGTTTCATCTTGAAACACCCTCCACTTAGCTGTAGTTAGTGGTTGTCCCAGCCCAAGGCCTCTTTTCAACAATGTTTTGCACCAAAACAGAACACTTGCTAATTAAGCACATGTATTTTGGCCCCAGACAGATTTAAGACATCATCTGAAGACTCACTGTTTGCTAGTTTCCCCTCACTGCTGCACTGTTGAGATCACCTCAGTGTAACCCTGTGAGCTTTCTATGGACAGAGTCCATGATTTTTGCTAATTAACTTCTTTTATGAACTCCAGTTGTTTTGCACTGAATGTGGCACGTCTCCAGCATACGGGATTCACATCAGGCAATCATCCTACACAGTGTAAATCAATGAGATGAAATGTAGCCATTGACACCACTTAAAATTTTGCCCATTACTATGAAATCCTCTTTATTTAAATGGAAGGTGCTTTTGTGAATCCATTGAAGCATAGCTGACAAAGCCTTCAATACCCACTGTTGCCTAAATACTGCAAAATATAACAATTATAAAAGATATATGTGGTGCATATTTATAAGGATTAGAATAAGCACTTTGGTGAATCACTGCAGTGCCTTTGTCCCTTTTTCAGGTTACCTATAAACCTTGGATATTTTCTTCTTCCCATGACTCAAATAAACACTATTCTGTGGGCTTACCAGGTCTCTCTGCCTTTCTGTGTGCTCACAGTGCAAAATATGTACTTCTATAACTGTGTTTAAAAAAAAAAAATCCCTGCACTGTAATTATTCTTTATGCTAATATAATAGACTAGTAAATGTTCCTACACTTCTTGTAGGACTAATTACATTTCAGTAATGTGAATCATCCCTGGAGCCACTACTGTTAAATATTTTTGGAGTGGTAGCGAGGGAGTTTGTTATTTGTACACACTAGAGAAGCGTGGATTTGTGAAACAGAATAGCACAGCTCTATAGCAGTGACACTCCTAGCGTGGCCATGCTGGGTCAGGGTAGATGGAACAGGGGACCACATCAGCTGGAGGATTTGCTGCGTCCCGTCTGATTCACCAGGTCCTCACATTCAGAACTCAGCTTTTGCAGTGGCTAAAATAAGTTTCACTTGAGACAGCAGTTATGATGAGCTCATTAGGAGCTGCCACTGAATGAAATGTAAATTTTATAGATTGTGTATGTCTAGAAAAATGTAAAGGATTCCAAACTCACTCTTTTAATTGGCTAAAGTAAGAGATTTACTATAATTTGCAGAGTAGCAAATAAAGCCAGAAAAGAGTTAAGGCAAACAAACAGAGGCATTTCAGACATAGCAACAATTCCTTGTATGTATCCTGTAACAATTTGGCACAGCAGCCCTGCCTAGTTATTGACTTCTGAGAAATACTTTGGTTTCAGATAAGGAACTGACATGGGGACAGTCATGTCATTCATTGCTGGAAGCTGTCACTGAAGCTCTAGCCTTGCTGCTGTGTTTCTAGTCTACCTGCTCAGTGTGTTAGTGGTCAGGCAAGTCTTGCCTTCACCCTCTCTACTCTGCACAATAGCAATGTTTACAATACTCTACATTTCCAGCTGCTGCAGAGCCTGCCATGTTTAATATTAACTAAGTGCTACTCACTAAATGTGTCAGTCACCATTTCTCCTCCAGGGCTGGTTTTGTGTGTTCTTGACCAAGTTTTGTGCCAGTCATAGTTTCAGTTGTCACGGACCACTTGGGATCGAAGGCTACCACTATCTACATGCCTTGCAGCAGCTCTGTGAATCTGAATGAAGCTCAGCACCTGAAGGCTACCTGCCAGGCCATGTCGTCCTTCTGTCCAATGTTTTAGCTTGAACAGAGCTGCTGCTCTTCTCACCAGGTTGCTGGAAATCTTGGACAGAAGGTTCATGCACGTGCAGTTACTCTGATGCATATGGAATATAGCAGTCCTGCTGCTTGGGGGTTAAGCAGATAGTCTGCAGGAGTGCATTAAATCTGAGCATGCACAAATCAGCAAATATAGACTATTTTTTGGATATCCAAAAGATAAACTAAACAAAATAATTTAGGGGGTTTTGTGGTTTAGGTTGTATTCACAAAATCAATCTGCATGGTTAAAAGGTCAAATGACATACATTATGGAAGTATATCCACTGCACATGCAAAGGCCATAACCTGGTGAAAAACTGACTGCTGTAACACAACAAAATAATAAAATTGGAACTGTGACCTTCCCAGCTAAGTGCTTTGGCCAGTTTCCTTAAGCTTCTAGCTTTTCTACAGAGGCACTTGTTTACAGATCTACTCATCTATCGTATTACCACCCCTTCTCAAACATCAGAGCCCTGATCTAGGTGTAGCCATTCCCATTCTGCACCGGGGTAGATCGGTCTGCCTTCCTTGGCCACATCTGTGAGCAGGTACCGGTGCAGCCTGCCTGGGCTGCTCATTCTGGATTGGCCCTGCACCAGAGCTGGGGTGCTGAAGAACAGGTAGTTTGGGTTTTTGTTAGGAACAGCAGAATAATAAAGCTTGCTGCTGCAGGGAGATAACGAAGGGTTGGGAGACGAGAGAGGTCCACTAGGGAAGGACAACTGGAGGAGCTGGATGTGACATAAATGAACTAAGGCAACTGTGGAAAGGGAAATCCTTGGCAGGAAAAAAGAGACTGAAAAGTGAGAAAAAAGACTGGTGAAAAAAAGAAAAGAGGAACAAAGGTGAAATTTGAAGAAAGTATAGGTAAGAGATTTTGAACAAATTCGTCACTGCCGGAAGGAAAGGAAATACCTGTATTCCATCTATTCTTTTTCTTCACTACAAGTTTCAGTTTTTACCTTTAATGTGGTCATTGAAGATGCTTGAGAGAAGGGCAAAGCCCTGTTTTAAGTCATTCTGTGCTGCTCATGGCATCTCATTGAAATCTTTCTGGTCTGCAAGCAAAACAGCTCTTTTGGTTTTGTGTTTCCTAGTGCAGCACCAGATTGTTCCCAAAACTGTAGCAGTTCAACCTGTTACAGACCCTTCATCTCGCTGGTGGGAAAATAATAAAAAATCAAATTTAGAATGTGTTGCCTCCTTCCTAGGAACCTGGGGTGAAATTATTCTGCTTGTAGTCAGCAAACCCTTCCCCACAGGGTTGATGTTTCTAATGTAAAAACAAGGTATTATAATAACAAAAACAAACACCGCTATTATTATTGTCATCATTGTTTAAAGCCCTCTCAACTGAATGTTTACCTGTTTCCATAGAAATGGAGTGTAGGTCTCCAGAATATTTGCTAAATGAACTCTAAACAGCCCACACCTGGGACATGTGAAGAGTTGAGAGACATGGCAAAGAGAACCATCAAGTGCCTCTGCAATCTCTCCTGCGCAGAGTCAGTCTGTGATATTAGGAAATGGAATACAGACACTTGCTTAGGCTTTGTTTCAGTCAAAGAAGTTGTGAAATGTGTTTTTGAGCTGTGCTCATGACTTGTCTTACAGAAGCAGCCAGCGCATGGCTGAAATGGCATATTTTTCTTGTCTCCACACCCTCTTTTTCCTTGTTCTCCCTTTCTCCTCTTTAAATTCTTCTTCCTGATAGAAAGGGATTGGAGCCAAAAGTTCCCTTATTCTGGAAACTGCTTGAGTCTGAAGTTTTGACTTAATTTATCTTTACCTGCTGATGTGAGTGAACTACAACCCTGTTGACTTGTGTAGTGTTATCCAAGGCTAAATCAGTATATACCTGATCCACAAAGGAACCATTGTACAGCATGTTGGCATTTGATCATGCTGGGGAATGAAAACCATATTTGAGTGAGGCCTACAAGTGCCTCATTACTGCACTGTAAACAACTGGATATTACAGTAATGGACAAGGCTCTGAGTGCTACAAACAGCTTCACATTCACTGTATTGATTTGCAATGTGCACAGTGATGGTCTGCTGTAATAAATACAAATGCCATAGTGTAGAAATGTCAGAACAACTTATTAAGAATGTGTCTCTTGCTTGTGCAGTACAGCATGTACATCTACACAGCTGCAGGGTTGTGGCGAGGTGGGGATGAAGCTGTGGCTCAAAATTCAGCGGTGCAAGAATATAAATTCAGCATATTTACACAGCCTGTACTGGCCAGTCCTGTTTCTTTGTGCTTCCCTGTAACAGACAAGACTTCTCCTGTGCCTCAGAACATATTTCACATTACAGAAGAAAATATATTGTTTCTCACATCTCAGGAGGGTTCAGGTGTTACCAGGTCTCAGCCCACATACCACAGGCAGTTCTCTGCCCACCTTCCACCACTTAGAGAAGCAGGAAATGCCACCAGAGCCATCATTTCTCTTAACAGTACAATCGGTTTATCTAAGCACGGAAAACCTTCAGCATTTACCAGGGCAGTAGTTCAAAAGAGGGACTTGTAGCAGATCACACGTGTGCTTCTGCTGGGTACACCTAAAGTATGTGTGTGTACTGTTATATATATGCGTGTCTCTCTCTTTCACTCAAGATACACATATATAGATTAGTGACCTTTGACCAGATCAACAGTTTGTATGACGTCTGCTCAATCTCTTGGTCCACTAGAAGGTAAGAGGCAACTTCCTTAAGAAAATAGTTTGTGTTCCTCTACATGTCTCTTGAGGAACCATTTCCCAAGCCATTCTTCTCTGTGACAACTGAGCTGGTCTGCATCTCCCATCTGGACTCTCTTCCTTCTGGAATAATCCATACACTGACTAGCAGTTTCTTGCTAGGGTTTCCCCACATGTTGTGGTGACATCCCTTTTAGCTCATTATGTAAAAGAATGTCACAGAGAAAAACTTGTCCATATTTGCTATCTATAGGTAGAATTTACTGTTGGAAACCTCTCAGTCCCGCCTGCCCCAAACTCTAACCAATGAAGGAAAGGGAGAATGAAACTGGAAAAATTGCTTTGCTATATAGGAGAAACGACAGGCTAATCATTGTCACAAAAATAAACAAGATTTTATGAATGAGTGTGGAGTGTGACAGGAGCTATGGAAAGGCTGGGAGGAGAAGTGGATGGAAATCTCTTGCTGGAAACATCAGTGTGTTTCCACAATCATGAATATAAATATTGCCTATGCTCCAAGAATGTACACTTATACAAACATTCGGATGGATATTTCCATAATATCCATCAGCCTTAGCACTTTGCAGATGACAACGGAATTAAAGCCCATCATACATCATTTGAAGGAGAACTACTGTGCTTATCATGCAGACTGAAAAATGGAAAGGTTAGATGAATTAGCCCAAATACAGGGCTTGTGGCAAACCTGAATCTGTAAGCTCTGATTCCACCTGACTATTCTTTGTCCTTGTATTTATTGAAAAAGTTCTTTTGAGTTTAGTAACAGAAGGGATCTATGGAGTTTCACAGAAGTCTGTAGATGTCACTACAGGAACTACCAGGATCTCCTACTTTTTAGTGTTGTTCTTGTTGTTCATTTAGTCCTATAGATTTAGAGATTTCCTATAATGTTCTGCTGCAGATGTCATAGGAAATGAGAGTCTTGAACAGCATAGAGGTGGTGCAATGCTTTGCTCCCCAAAGTCCCCCATTGGGTAGGCATGCCAGGAGAGGGGAGGAGAGCCTGCTGTTAACCTTATCTGATGGATTGTCCCTGAGGCACCACTGCCATCTGGTGAAAGCTGGAGCAGCCCATGGAGATGTGTTAGGGAGCCATAACTGACAGCCTTACCACTGCACTAAACCCAGCCCGGAAAGGGAGCGCAGTCTGGCCCACAGAATTTTGCTGAGAGTTTTTCTTCGGAGTTTTTCTTTTAAAGTCTGTTTTAGATCCCTGAACCAAATCCGTAATTCTTCATACAACGAAGTCTTTGTACACTCATCAAAAATTATAGTTATTAGACTCTGAGTTATTAATCTTTATGAGGAAATCACAGGATGTTGTCCTCAGACTTTGGAAAGTTAGTGTTGGTTTGCCACTTTTGTCTAAGCAAACCCATTTTCTGAAGCGTGTGAGAAGGAGGTATCCTGCTTGTGTTGTGCAAGTGCCTGTTGAGGAGCAGTCAGTGGTGATTAGTTCTGCAACACACTGCATGGGTCAGATTTGTCAAAAAAGAGAGCAAAACGTTTGTCTTAAGTATGTGAACAGCTATTGTCTGTTAGTTCCCTGAGCTTTGGAAAATGACCTGGTTCATATCAAGGATGCTCAAAACTGGTCTTGGCCAGACTGACTCTGCAGATGAGGGGAGAAGAGCCACTGGCATGAGCAAGCTGGCGCATGGTATCCATGGTATCCATGCTTTGTGAGGAAGCAAGGAAGTGAAGGAAGTAGAAATTACTCCAAAAGCCAGTGGGTGTTTTTCTGTTACTGGCCTGATATCCCGCATGGTACAGGGGAAGCCAACATGCATGGTGTTCCCTGGGGGTTGATCCATTTTGACCTGTAGGCTGAGGTGTGTAGAAAACTGTCTACTAAACAGACCTTGGATCAAGCTTCAACCTCCTTTTATCAGAGTTGAGTGTAAGAGATGTGAGAGTGAACAAAATCTCTCCAGCAGAATTCTACTTTAAATGTCATAGTTGGCTGGGATGATGGATATACATCAACATTTGTTTTCTCCTTGCACTCTTGCTTTTAGAGTCAAAGATTTTTGTATGGGCTTGTATACCTTGGAAATTTATTATTAAAGTGTTTATGGTGGTGTGGGTTGTTTTGCTTTAAATTTCAAAATCGTATTTAGAAATAGTATCAATTGCTGTTTCAACAAGGAGAGATTGCATTACAATCAATATTATGTATTATATCCTGGGGTCTGTTGTGAGTAGGTAGTATTAAGACATATATAATTTATTGACAATCTCAATCGTGGCCCAAAATTCTTAGTGAGGATCAGGTCAAGTTTTGGTCGAGTTTGTAATGACTTTGTAAGTGCTAGGTTAACTTCCATGTAGGGTAAAACCATTAACTTCAGTGGAGTTAAATAACCAGTTGTTTAAGGGAAGTGGAAAATGCAGAGACTTAACAACTAATAGGTTTTTCAACACAACAAAAACAAAGGAAACAAAGAGATTTCTATGTTGGATAATCAATTTTGCACCCTGAAGAACATACTGGCTAAAGTACTGGAAGCTGTGAGAAGCCAATTCTCTATGCTTCCAGCCAGAACCTAGCTAGAGGCCTGAATACAGCATGTCATTATGATTAATTATGGGTAATGAGTGTTTTATGAACCTAAAAAAGAAAAGCATTTATTTTTCTGGTATTATGGTGGTAGTGTCTTGTTTTGTTTAAAGCTGGGGTTGTGAAGCCAAACAGATGATGAAACTCCTTTATTAGCTCTTTTGTTTTGCTCTAGACTGTTTACTAGACTTATGGGGCCAAATCCCCATCACACAGCAGGTCTGCCAGAGCAAGAGACAACGATTTGGTTCAGGAGCTTTGGGATTTTGTATTTTTGCCTTTTGTTGTGTTTCATTCATTTTCTGTGTCAGAAACCCGTAGATGTATGCTGATCAACAAGCCTAAGAGGCTTGGGACTAGCCTATCCCAAAAATGGTCTGCCTCTGGGGGTTTATTAGTTCTGGGGCCTTACTCAAAGCCTGCTGGAACCTCCAGGAATATTTCTCTTCAGTTTTGCAAGCCCTCACACCAGGCCCTTGGGGGTTTCTCTAGGAACCTGCAGCTCAGGGTAATAAAAGCTTGAGAGCAGTGATGGCTGAGAGAACAAGGCTGTGACAAAGGCCCTGTGCAAACGATCCTGCCTGGAACTGATACCCTGTGGCAATGCCACCCAACACGGTCAGTCCAGAGAGCACCTCTTATTGCAAGGTCGAGGTGTTTTCCATCCCTTCAGAATCTCCATGCTTCCCAGACTGGAGCCCGTGTTAAATCAGCGATGTGCTCAGTGCTGGCTTTATCCACAGAGGTATTCTCTTAGATGGACAGCAGGAGAGTGGATATAAAAAGACTCTTTGCCTCATCCCTGTGTTTTAGGGGCCTGGGGACAGGAGGACGGGATAAAGGCTTTTGACGCTATTGGGCCCTAAGTTTTAAAGAGGGGTTAAAAAAATATAGGGGCAAAAACGGTGAAAAGAGAGAAAAACAGCAGCAAGAAGGGATCAGTGAGCGACAGCCCTGGTCTCCGGCTGTTCTCCAGCACGCCAGGAGGTGGTGCAAAGTCCCTGCTCATCCCACGGACAGGAGACAAATCTCACTCTTCCAGGGACAACTCTCCAACTTGTATTATCCGGAAAAATACTAGAGGTTTCACCCTCCCCAGCATGCTTCTGTAACTCTGGTATTTTGGTATGTACTCAGGGCTGACAATACTAACTGTGCGAAAGGGAGCAAACGCAGGGGAACTTTATACTGCAAACTGCTATTATCATGCTGCAATAATGGTGATAAAATAAAGGTATTACCAAATGACTTCTAAAGTATTCTATTTCTAGGACAAGCAATTCTTGCTGTGCAGAATGCAGACAAAAATGTGATCAGATTTTAGATTCTTTGTGCTTGCTTTTTCCATTTTGTACAATTTCTTTCTTCTTTGTTTTCTAAATTTTTCATAAAGTAATGCTAAAAATTAATTAATAAGGGTAAAAACAAATATATTCTAATAAACCATTGCACCCTTGTGTATCAATTTAAAAAATTTAAAAGCTCTGTCATGAAATTGTGTTATCAGTTATCTCTTACTCAAAACAGGGACTCCTAAATAGCTTCCCTTTCTTCTTACTGAAATACTGTACATTAGTAATAAGGAGTTTTAAATATTTTGAATGGCCTTTGGTGGTAATTTAACAAAACAAATAATTTGTCTTTGTGACAAAACTGTGTAAAACATGGCTTGATTGCTGAATTACTGAAACATTAGAAAAATAAACTCATTAGTTTCAGATAAACTGAAGTTTTTATCTAATTTTAAAAATCTCAGTGTGCTATTACAAAACTGTCATATGAAAACTCATTTTACATTGTGAAAAAATAATTATATAGACTTGAGTTCCGCTTATCAGAAAATAAAAAATAGACTCAGTTTCTTGTTCTCAACATTGCAGAAATTATGGGTGGGTTTTTTCTTTGTTTGGGTTTTTTTTATCTTTTTTTGTTTGGTTGGTTGGTTGGGTTTTTGTTTTGGTTTGTTTGGTTGGTTGTTTTTTTTTGTTTTAAAGAAGAACAAGATGCTGTAAAAGAAGCATTTATTTAAGCTTTTCAATTGGCAATGATTAGCAAAGCCTATTGTGGGATAGTTTAGACTGCTAGTATACAAAAAGAAGTATATTTCAGCATACTTCTTCAGAACAAAATGAAAAATTGTCTTTTTATAATATATTTTTTTGACACCTTCAACCTTTTTCCTCTCCTGGCTAACAAATACTTTTTTTCAGGCAAATGTCACGTATGTTCCAGGTATGAAAACTCACGTTGCTTTTATGAATGCAGACTTCTTCAGGCAGTATGTATATATATATATGTTGTAAAAAGCATATCTCCATTCAACGTGTTATTAAACGATCTTTTTAAAGGTTTGGGGAATTAAGTTGTATAAAGATTAAAAGAAATTATAGGATTAAATTTGTGCTAACTTCCTTGCTTTTTAAAATTCTGAGAAATGTTGGATAGTTTTTTTAATCCCTACCTTAATAATAACAACACATATACCTACTTATTTTCCATTTTGCCTTGGAGGTCTCTCTTTGGAAGTGAGGGGTTAGGGAGGAAGAACAGTGGAGAGCTGTAAATGTAAATATCCAAAACATTATCCAAAACACTCAATAGCATATTATTTTAAATTTCAGATAAAAAAGCTATTAGAAGGTTATATCAGAATTTCTGTTGCTCTATACCAGTGTAACATCACTGCAGTCAGTGGAGCTACGTTGGCTTGTATCAGCTAAGAATCCAGGGTATTGTTTTGAATCTGATTTTAAGTGTAAGTGCTTTTCTACAAACCTTTAAAAGTTCATCTTTGCTTATTCAAGAAAATTAATGCTTTGAACTGTGACTTTGAGTATTAAAAAGACATTTCAGAAGATAGCCAGATTTTCTGTTCTTGCTAATTTAACTTTCCCTTATTATCTTTAGAGAATGTCATTTTTCGAGCGTGCTAATGCAGCAAACTTTTATACCATCATTAAGGATCATGGCTTATTGGATTTCATCTGACTACTCAAGCAAACATTTGTTTAGTGGCACTCTTAAATACAAGATTGTGCCACAAATGTCAGAAATGTTGTTTGAAAGTTTATGAGTAAAAACTTTTACTTTAAAGAGGACTTGGAAAGGAATGAAAATATAAAAGTTTTACATGAACTTTCTCTGGGGTGCCATGAGACAGCTATTTGGCTCTTGGGATTTTTACAAGATTATTATGTGATAGTAACAAAATTTATAATTAGGTTTAGGAAAAATATGCATAAAGTAGGAATATAGCTTCCGCATTGAGGATGCAGGTGTATATCTATCACCCTTAAACAATCATTTTCTTTGACAGCTCTTGATAGCAACAATTGTGTGTACAATATTCTAACATCACAATGACTTTATCTGACTTTTCATGTTGTTAAGCTAGTGGGAAGTTTCCTATTTTATTCCTTTTCTTTAGACCTTTTTTTGCTTTTGTTTATTTGGTAAAAAAAAAAAAAAAAAGATGGAGAAACTGCATTCTGCACTTTTTTATAACCATTGCTGAAAATCTGTCACAGCTACCAAGGAAAACTAAAGAAAACCAGAAACAGAAAAACTATTATTTATAGCTAGCAAGATACAGTATGGCACCATATGGTAGAATTTATCAAATTCTTTCCTTTCTCATGCAGGGCGAATAGGGACTGTAGACAGTTCCCCCTTGCAGTCCTTGCTTTGCTGGCCACTCATTCATCTACACTGTGGGCTGAATCCTGCTTGATCTGCAGCTTTTACACCCACAAACTCACTTCTGAGGGCATGGTGAGCAGGGTTTGGCTCCCTGTGTTTATTTCTTCACTCTGCAGATGCAGTTTTGCTCAGAATGCTGTTTGCATTTCAATCAACTAAAACAAGAGGACAGATAAATTAATGCCTGGCTTAGCTCTTCACATCTCATTCTGAAATGTAACAGTAGTCTGGCGAGGGTTTGAGTTTGCAGGGTGACACTTACCAGGTGTAAGGTGCTGTAAGGTTAAGAAGCATCAAACCTATAATAACAGTCTGACTTCCTCTTCATTTTGTCTCCTTTTGTGTTACATACTAGGGCAAGGAAGGTCTGCCAATCACTATCATTTCTTTTTCTTGTTCTGTGAAGACTGGGTCGTCACAGCAACAGGCCTGTGACAGGCTGGTATCCATTTAGAGCTCCAGGGGGGTCCTAATAGGATTGAACCAAAAGATCAAGTGAATAGCTTCCTATTTTAGATTTGTAATAACTCTGAACTGCTTGCATATACATGGACCTTACAGTGTTTTGAGGAGACTTTTAACCAGAGAAAAGATCTGTCTCTTTCTAAGAGCGCTGTACTTTGGAAAGGATGTCCCTTAGCCTACTCCATCCTTAGAAAAAGGAAAGGAAAAAAAAAACAAAACAAAAACCCAAACCAAATTAAGCCCACTTCTCTTTCTCCTGCACACACAAAATTGGAAGGTGTCATTTCCTTTCATTAATTCATTTTACCAGATCAAAGTAAATAGTCTGTTTATGGAGAACAAAGAAACCCCTTTTTGGTATTCTGCTGAAGTCGCTATCAGATTCAGAAGTTTACTCATCTTTCTGAAATCTGGCAAGGCTGCATGCTGCCGAGATTACAGCCAAACAGCTCATGCAAAACGGGCAAATAAATTCCATGCAAAACAAATTCTAGCAGAGAAAGAATTAGGAGGAGGCATTTTGTTGATTTGGGAGACTCTCGAGAGGCCAGGGTTTTCATTCAGCTTGCAGAGGGGGCTTTGGTAAACCCACAATACTCAGCATGCAGACGAAGGACCACTGGGGGAGGGAGGAGCTGTATTTTGTTAAAGTTATTTTCAGCAATTATGAAAACTGTCAGGAAATAGATGTTGTTTTATACGTTTCATTCCCATCCAGATTATTATATCTATTGTTTATTAGGAACAGCGCTTTATCTGGAACTTCTTGCAGGGCAAGATTCCAGGAGTAAACATGTCAAGATCTAGCTCCAGAAATTATAAAATATATTTTTAAAGAGGACTAAATTTGGATAGCTACTTAATTTGCTGAAAGTAGGGCTTCTGAAGCTTCTGAAGCATCTCATTCTCAGAGGGTGGTACTATCACATTGCAGGTGGGACTGTCATATGAGTCGCACTGGTTTTGGTGTCTCCTCTCAAGGCATAGAGAGTTAACTGCAACCCAGGTTACAATTGTGTGTTGAAGATCCCTAATGCTGCCTGGCCTGGATGCCTTGCTCTGGAGCTGTTGTGCTTTGCTACCTCAGCTTTGACAACACTATGCCAAGTTAGGACACCTGAAGGCTCGTCTTGGAGAGGCTTCTTTTGAGTACTGTCCTTGTGCTCCTTTTTTTGCTACTTAGATGGTAACAAATGCCAGCTTCTATAACTAGCCTGAGACCATCTCTGAATCTCTCTTTCAGCAAGCAGAATTTTTAGCCTTTGTCTTCTCCACCCTTCCCTAGAAAATATTTTGGTTTTAGCCAAAGAATGCCTTTGTCATCTTAAAACCACTACTAAACTCTTTCAGGGGAGCCTGCCATTTTCAAATAACCTGCATGTCTATACCAAAAGTGCAAGATTCATACATGTCGAGAAATAATCACAAGGACTGTGTGTGGATAAGTAAATTCTTCTATTTTCCATTTAGGATCTTGGCACATAGATACCTTCCTGACACTTTTATCAGTACAAATTTTGAAGAGGATTTTGCATAGATTAGGGACCCAAAGGCACTCAGTTAATGGGAATTAGGGGCATCCCTCTGTGAGAAAGGATTAGGCAGGTAAAAGACTAGGACTGTGATCCGTCACCTTATAGGGACAATGGCAAAAATGCAGTTCATTGGTTCGGACCCTGTGTGTGGAGTTGAAATACATGACAATGAGCACCAAGATGAAGGGAGCTGGGAGAGGGACATATAGCAAAACCTAGGGGCATCTAGAGTGGGCTTTGAATGCTCTAACCCAAAATTTATCAACTTCCTTTTTGCATTCAGCCAAATCAAAAGAAAGACACACCAATCAGACTTTTATAAAGGTCTTTACATGCATTTCTGTTAGTTTTTACTTAGATTTCCTAGAGAATACAGTGTAACATGGTCTGAAACATTGGAACAAATTTTGATGTTATATGCAGATTTTATTATGAATTTTAAGAGTTTTTTGATGAAGACTTTTGGCATGCTTTCTATAATTCAAAAAAAAAAAAAAAAGAGGATATTTTCTCTTTGCTACAGCTTTCCTTTGAAAAACCTGTGTCATGAACACTTTCATACTGGCAAACCAAGTCTTAAAGGATCTTCTTAACAGAATACAAGGAACATCCTCACTTACCTGCAAGGTCTGATGTTTTGATGAAACTATCTTAGAGGCTTTGAATGTCGCCTTCTAGTTGTAAAAGAGGCAGAAAATCTATGACAAAGAAGATACTAATCATGTTACAATCCCACACTTTGTTGCTAATCATGTTGAAACTCCATTATAATTTTAAACTTTAAATCCTGAAATTTACATGCACAAGAAAAAGGAAAAAGATCAAGCCAAAACTTCCTGCCCTCCCCTCCACCACCCTATTTTATCTCTTCCATTCAGCCAGGTCTACTGGCTTGGTGATGTCCCTGAGGAAGCAAGTTTTGTTTCCTGATGCCATATATCCCATATTAGCTTTCCATAAATGTTGGAAGGACAAATCATTACCTTTTTTTCTCTTGTTTTGCTTATTTAAATATAAGTCTCACTTGGCTGCAGCAGATGGTGAGGCCATGGTCACTGCTGTAAGGACACTTGATAAATTATAGTTTGATTTAGAAAAGGGGCTCTGAACCTACTCTGTTGGTTTGGAACTTTTTTCTTCCCCCTAACTTTTAGGCTTCAGAAAAGAGCTGTAAGTTTAACATGAGAAACCTCTTTCCTTTGGAGGATTATTTGGTCCATTTCCATGGACAAGCTCGCTGGCAGTGCTGAGGCCTGACCTGACATGCAACCTCAGTGAGGACTGTCTGTCTGCTTGGGGATTTGTTCTTCCATCTTCACCCACAGAAGAAAAAACGACTGGGCTTTAAGACATATTTACAATGTTTACTTTTTCAGTGTATGAGCAAGGCAGCGCTTTGCATGGGTTTGCAAATGAAGAGTTTACTCAGAGTGACGTCTGCATGTCTAAGTGTTCTGAGTCTCATGGCTATTTCTACCTCTTTCAGGACTAAACTTTTCACCACTGGTTTCCAGCTAAAGCTCTTCAGCAGTTTGATGTCTGATAAAATGTTTCAAAAAGAACCTCGAGTAAACATGGTGTGATAAAGGTGTCTCTTCTCACTCTCTTCCCTTCTCCAAGGTTGCAATCCTGACTCCTGTTAGACAAAGATCCTTTCCATGAGGAAAACAAATATGTTATTTAACCGTGATATCTGATGTGTGTTCTCTTTTGTCCTGACCTAGACAAAGCTGTCCAGGTCAGGAATGGTCACCTTTGCTATTATTCTGTAACCTGTCTGCAGAAGAGAATTACTTTTTGGTTTATGTTGTACAGCACCTGGTTCCTGGCACAGTGCTAGTACAAATAATAATAATGTACAGTACCTGGCACAGCAACACCTTATGCTCTCCATATGTGGCACTGCCATAAATGTGATAGTGCAATACCTCCAGTCAACACACAGAATTACCTCTTACTGAAACTAAATGGATGTGGGTGCTCTTGATGATAAATCTGCCCACCCCAGTTCATGCTTTTCTTTATGCAGTTAGCTGGAGTGAGGGATGGGATTTTTTTTTCTGACAAACTACCCACTTTTCAGCTGCAAGCACAAGAAGATACTTCCCAAGGACTCGTCTGACCATGATGTGGCAGAGCTGCATTATCTCCCTGCATGATGGATCTCCTGGGGCTGCCTTGGCCCTGAGTCTGGATGTGGCACTTTATGTCAGCCCAGCTTGGAGCAAAAGCTCCACCACGCTCCCCTCATAAAGGCTGCACTCTCTGTCCTGTGATACTTCTTCATCTGCAAGGTTTGGACAAGAAAGACTGAATTCAAGAGGAGACACCAGAGGGAAGCTCTGGCATGGGGGAATCTCTCCGTGAAAGGGATAAAAACTGTTAGGCTGTCAGAACACAAGGAAAAGGGACTTAAAAATTAAAATAAGTAGGAGAAATTAGAATCAGTAGTTGTCCAGCCTGACTTGGATGCAGCTCAGCCTGTCCTCTGCACCAGTGCGTCCAGTGCATGGGTCAGCAGTGCTACCATGGCCCTGCGCCCCTCACAACCCTGACACCCACAGTGTCCATCTCGTGTCCTGCCCTTCACGCTGCACAGCGGGGCTGCCTGCTTGTCTCCCGGCTCCCCTGTTTGTGAAGTGAACAGCTGCATGGGGATATTAGTCCAAAAAATAAGTGCTGAGGGAACAGGAATCACGGGGACATCCTGAGGCATTTCATGTGCGACTAGCCTGGTTCATCCACCTCAGAGACCACTTTCCTGAGCAGCAGGTACTGGCTGCCTCTAACTTTGTGCTGCTCCCTCCCTATTCTGGACAAAATTTATATCATATTGGCGACTCTCACAAGTATGATATTATTTATATCATTTATGTTTATATTATACCACTGTGGCGGATATAAGTGAACCCATCATTGTGGTGAAATTCCGTTCTTCCAATGGAAACAGCCCTGTCAGAAATTTTGGACCCTTCTCTTTTCCTTGAAGGCCCAAAGGGCTTCAGCACCATTAATATTGAAATATCTTTTGTTGCTTTGTCTGACTACAGACCACAGCACTAAACCTCGGGTCTGCCAGACTTCTAAAGGAGTTACACCTTCAGGAAAGCTCAAGAGCCTTCAGAGGGAGAAGGGAAGAGCAAGAAGAGGGAGACTGGATCTTATGCATTTTTTTTCTCTCAGCTAGTTTTGTTTTGGGAGCTTGTTTACACTAACTTTCACCAGAGAAAGTCAGTCTGTGGCATGGGAGGCTATGAATTTTATATAACTTCTCTGCACCAATTTCCAACCACATATTCTTTCAGAGTGCCTCAAAAAAAAACACCCACATAACAATACTCTTCCTTAAAAGTGTGAATTCAGAGCATTACTGTGGAAAAGCATGTGGTTTGGCTTACTGCACAGCAAATTTCCCACATAGACAAGTCCTCTGTCTGAGAGAAAGAAGACAATTGGGGCATAAATCTTTCAGATGTGTAAAATGATAGCTGTCTTGGCAATGGCAGATCTGATAAAGTGTATTCCACCTGGTGTGGAAAGGCAGCATATGGCCACAGTAATCTGTAGTTCAATCAGAAATGCAAGGATTTAAGTCCTAGCTCTGGAAGGATTTCTTGTCACTGTCTCTCCTCAGCCCTGTCTACAGATAAGTCTGTTCATGTGGTGTGAGGCAAAGAAAGGGGATGTTGTTTGGTGGTTGTGCTCTGGGCATGAGGAGTGTTGAGCTTGTCTGAACTTTATAGAAATGTTCTTCCAGATCTTCTGTGCTGCAGGGAAGCCTGAGCACAATTTCCCATCTATGACACATCTCCTAGATCTGCAGCATCTCCAAATGGGCATGCAAAAGCTTTCCTCTATTAGAACTTACAGCACTCATAACACTTTTAATTACTGTTAATTGCCTAAAGTTGTAATTTTCTGTATTGCTAAGTCCAAGAATAGATACAACAGTTAATTACAGGGAATATCTGTAAAGAGGAGGTGAATGCCTCCTCTAGCCTTCCTCCTCCTGGGAGGAAGAGCCTTGTATTGAGAAAGGTTCTGTGGGAATGCTCTACTGGTTTGTTTCATGTAGTTATGAACCTTTTACATTTTAACTTTGTGTAATTTTTCTTTTGATTAGACAAAGTATACTGAGCAATCCACAAGTTAGTATGAGACTGGAGTGTTTGTATAGGCAATCAGGGGGAATTTTTCTTTTCATAACTGTATTGAAAGGGTCTACCTAAGCTTCCATGTAAACCAAACACAGGCTGCAATTAAGGTCTGCTGAGCAAGACTGCATGTTCCTTTTGGGAGTCTGAAAAGGTAATTTTAATGGAGTAAGGAAAATCTCTCTGAAATCAATACAGGAAAGAGAGGCTGACAATTTTGTTATTCATTAACTTCTAGTTTAAAGGCTATTTAAGAGTATTCCAGATGCTTCCTAAAATTTGGGGGATCTATTGATAAAGTTTAAGCTTCACGTTTATGTTTATTAAACCTCGAAATAATCTTATGTTAATATTTCTCAAAAGAAAGGTGACCTTCAGCAAAGAGCTATGTGCAGGATGAGGCTGCATATGTGCTCATTTTAACCCATGCCCCAGGTGCAGACACTTTACAACTCAAAGCTTGACCTCCTCTGTGTCTCATTGTGCTTTCTTCTGGGACTGCTCTAAAGCTTAATTCATTGATTTTTAGAAGGATCTTAAATGGACTGTAGGTATATCTTCACATCTACTGCTTTTAATTCTGGGTTTTGTAAAGGTCCCATTGTCGTAGGAGTCAGTGCTGAAAGACTGGCCAAGTTCTCTGCACTGTGCCAGCTTCAGCACATGTGTGGCTTGTAGATGCTTGAAGGCATCACTGTCTGTTGCAAGGAAGAAAACAAATGATCTCTCAACAGCAGTGGTGGCACTCCACTGCAATCTTCCTGCTGCTGAAATGAGTTGTGGGAGAAGCTTCATTTCTCCCAAGTTGCTCATCACTGTGTGACATGGTGGGTGCATGTCTGTGTTATAAAGCAGAGTCTGGGGCCTCTGTGCAGCTAACCAGGGAGGGTCACTGGTTCTCTCTCGTCGCTGTTTGGGTGCCAGTCCAGATGTGTCCAGTTCTGGGCCCCTCAGCTCAGGAAGGATATTGAGGTCCTGGAGCAGGTCCAGAGAAGAGCAACAAGGCTGGTGAAGGGACTGGAGCACAAGCCCTCTGAGGAGAGGCTGAGGGAGCTGGGGTTGTTTAGTCTGGAGAAGAGGAGGCTCAGGGGAGACCTCATCACTCTCTACAATTCCCTGAAAGGAGGTTGTAGCCAGGTGGGGGTTGGTCTCTTCTCCCAGGCAGCTATCAGTAAGACAAATGGGCATGGTCTTAAGCTGTGCCAGGGGAGGTTTAGGTTGGATATTAGGAAGAAATTCTTTACAGAGAGGGTAATCAGACATTGGAATTGGCTGCCCAGGGAAGTGGTAGATTCTCCATCTCTGCAGGTTTTTGAGATGAGACTGGATGTGGCACTTAGTGCCATGGCCTAGTAACCACGATGGTAGTGGATCAAGGGTTGGACTTGATGATCTCGGAGGTCCTTTCCAACATGGCTGATTCTATGAAACTATGATTCTATGATTTCTTTAGTTATTGTAATACCTTAGAGCACAGGGACCCATAGTACTACTGGGTAAAGTACTCCGACAAGAAACAAGTCTTATGGGAGTGGACAAATCCATGCACCTCCCCTAAATTAAAAACAACAAACTAACAACCTCCTCAGTAAAGACCATTTTTGGCTGTAGTTTAAAGACAGCTGGAGACATTCTCTATGAAATTAGCTTCTGCATTTTTAAAAAGTATTAGGCCAAAGACAATCTTCTGTCACTACTACTTAATCTTAACCCTCCAAAGGTCATTCAGTGGTACCACTATATTTTCGGCATGCCATTAAAAATGGAGAAAAAATGTTCTTATATGGTGATAGTGTAATGAAACGCAACCTTCCACTGGCCAGTGGGACTCTCGAGGCAGAGATATGTGGGGGTTTTATAGTGTTTGTGAAGGATACTTTATGTTCTGTAACATATGGTATTGTTGTTACTCTTTTGATTTGTAGTTTTGGGCAGACACATTCTCATAACCTTTGTGCGCCTTCGGCTTTGGAGGTCCTAAAGCTGCTATTGTTCAGTCAGTTTCCAAGCTCAAGAAGAATGTTTTCTTCATAAAGAACATGTTAAATATTACCAGAATTTCAGCATCAGTTTTATATTTCAGGCATATGATTTGGCATGTTCTATAGATGACGGAAGATAGCTTTTAAGTTATGATTTAATTTAGATTTTTAAATTAAAAAAGCAGCTGTTTCTCTACATATGAAATATGAGTCCTCTGTAACTTTACTTTACATAAGCATTGTTTTCAAGGTATAACATATTGGATAACCTAAGAGCAGAATAAGGGCTGGATTCAGTATAAGATCTCTCTAGCTGCTTCCTACTGAGTGAGTGCAAGGCTCGGGTAAGCTTGACAAATCGTTGTCAGTGGCTTGGATAAAGTTTATTTCTCTCTCTTTTCAGTTATCATTCTTTTGTCAGACATACCTGCCTTCTTAGCTGAGTCTGACCATTGGTAATTAGATTTATGGGAATTATGGTGGTGGAACAAGTTTCAGCAATGGGCAAACTGAAAGATTGCAAAGGGGAAAGCAGATCTTTTGGATTATATGCCAAATACTACCTGTGCTGAGTGAAATGCTCCTATGCAGAGAGAGAGAGTGCAAGATAATTTAGAGTCTATTTTAAGAATGTAAGGAATCAGTGTGTGATGTTGTGAAGAAGGTAAAATTCCCCTCATGTTAATATGTGTTGCTGATAGTGTGGTAAACCACATACAACATGGACTGCAGAATTATATATGGAGGCCTTTACTGGTGTCTTGATTTTTCAAATGACATAAAGCTGTTCTGGCTTTGCAGAGTGTTTGACATTAGATTTTTTCCCTAAGATTTGTTGGGCTTTTGTTTCCCGCTTTTTAATTTGTGCTTTCATGAACTTCTAAAAAACAATTAATGATTTAGCTGCATAATATTATAATTATGCATAATATTATAATTAGCTGCATAATATTATAAAGAATACAGGCAGGATATCCAAATGTGTGCCAGAAGCTATGTGCTGTGGACAGTGCTGTGCCTTTGTGGCCATGAGAAGTCACTCTTCTAGGAGTATAACAAAAGGAAATGACTTAGGACTGAGTTTTTCCACACTAAACTAAACAGGTATAATTCTGATAATAAACAGCCACTAAACTTTATTCTTTTCATTCAATATAATTTTTGCTTACTGCTATGTAGTCAGAAGCAGTTGCAGTGCAGCCAGGAACCAGTGCTTAAGGATTTCTGAACAGGAAGGGAAAGAGGTCCATTTTTCATGCACCTATCTGCTCTCAGGTTTTCACTCATATCTCTTCTCGGGGCATCCTATGAAACAATGATAAAATGTATGTCCTTGACATTTCCTGCACTTCATTCCAGATATTGCACATCATTTATATGCAGTCTCACAATGCAGTAATTTTTCTAAGATGCTGTGGGTAGCTGAAATATGTGGTACTACCCGTATGAGGATGAAACTTTAGTTTAAAACTTAATGCTGTGGGTTTTTTTTCTTTAAATCAGATTCTTTCAATGTGCACCAGTCCTTAGATTAGAGCTTCATGCACTTTTCCAGCTTCGGAGAGATCATGGCCATTATTGCTGTGCCAGTATCAGTTGTGATGGTCTCTCATCTTCGCCTTCATAGTACTGTACTGAGGGGAGGCCTGTGGGAATAATGAGTTGGGTAAATAGCCTCTTCCCATCCCTACCTCCAAATTAAGTCAACAAATCAAAATATCCAGAATTACTTCCCGCAGTCTTTTTAAAATTCTTTCTTTCATGGAATTGGTTAAAATTATTTTTTGAGTGCAACAGCTGTAATACAAACAATTTCATTTTTTTTGGTTTTGCTCTTAAAATGTCCTTAAAATATTTCCTTAATAAAGTAGCTAATGTCATGAGATGAGGCAATCATTTGACATCAGAGGTTGAAATGTTTCATTTATCAAATATTTAAATAAAATATTTAGACATTATTTGTCAATTCCACTTTGCTATGTTCAAATTATTTGCTGTATTTGACCTGAGTTTTCAAATATTTCTGTGTATTGTCACAACATGACATTTCCTGATGATTATATTATTTTTTCTGAAAAATTTTACCCTGCTGTGTTGGAAATATCTTGTGTGACTGTAAAACACTGGCAGAAAGTGGATTCTGAAAGAACAGCCCGATTAATACTTCACATAAGGAATCTCCACCAAGAAATTCTGCTGAGAAAAGTGGAGCTGTTAATGCAAAGTCTTTCACTGGGAAAAGTTCGAGATAGAATGAAAGCAATAAATCAGTGATTTAAATCAAAACTAGGAGTCCATAAATTCCTTTTTCAGCAGTAGGTTAAACTGTCAGGTTTAACAAAAGCTTACAGCACTTTCCTGCTCTCTGGTTCTGATTCTGATTCAGTGCTATTGCTACCAGGTGTCACGCTCACCCCGAGACCTGATGCACCAAGGAAACAGGCCTCTTTGGGGCCTTTTTTGGATGGGGCAATGCATCAAATGTTATTCATATGGGGGCTTCCAGCACTGCTGTGCGAGTCTTTTGATAATAAATACCAAGCCTTACCGATTTTCTGTGATCATGTGCGATAGACACAGTAACAGAAGAGTCTCATTCTGGAACTAACATTTAGATGGTTTTTTTCTGAATGGTCTGACTAAAAAGTCACATAATAATTTATATATAGATATCTCAATACAAATTATATCTTTATATATTTGTGCATTTATATATTTTATATAAATTATATTTTATATATATTCCTCAGTATTTTATTTGTTCTTTTATTTAAAAGCAGCTCACTGAGATATACAGCGGTAAAACACATTTTTTCTTGTCAGGTGAATTATTTGTTTTATTTCTTCAAACAATATTTTAGTATAAGTTTTATCACGCCAGCTGCTGCTCTGTTGCCCTTGTTAAAAGTCTCTCAGCATATCCTATACAAATCCTTCTATTCAGGCTTTATGGGTCAGTCTTCAAATTAGCTTTGGAGCATGATGTTTCTTGGGACAGCAGCAGCTCTGTGGAATGCATGCTGACAAACCAGCTGTTCATCAAAAGAGGAAAGAAAGATGATAGGAATTTCAGGGGAATTGAGGACTTTATCAAAGTATGTTTGTGTGAGGTTTACAAGGACCTAAAATGTGCTGTTGCTGAGAAATCGAAGAAAATCAGAGCAAGCTAACAGAGTTCATAACTGTTCTGAGTCCATTTTTGTGGACTGCACCCACAGCACCTCCCTGGCAGCTGTTTGACCTATGTTTGTAACAAGTCCCTCTCTAGGCTATTACCTGTTATTCTTGACTGTGGCAGCAGTTGAGTGTGGTGAATGTATTGAAACTTCACCATCAGGGGTAAGCAAGAGTTATAACTGAAATAACATTAGTAACAGAACTGAAAGAGAGACTAAGTTTTACAAGTTGCTCAGTCTCTTGAAAGGGAATGTTAAGTAAATTTTAAGTGTTGAAAATGCCTTCTACGGGGCATCTGCTCAGCAGAAATTTCCGCTGCACTTCTCAAAGTCTGGTTTAGACAGGTTAATAAATCTCTGCCTCTCTTTGGCTGCAGAGGATTGGCATTTTATAGCTGCAGAAGGTGAAGAAGAGAAAGTTACGTCTTGTACGGAAAGATAATTCTAGGGCAACACCAAAGGAGTACACAGACTTCTTCATTCTTAATGCTTGCTGCTAAGTAGCAGAGCGTGTTGTTTTAATAGAAAACAAAGGCTCAGAGTCCAGAAACACTGAGAGTTGAGAAGGCTGAGTGGACAGAAAGGAATCAGATTTCTTTGCAGAGGAGACTGGGGAGATGTAAGGAAATCAGTATGTGTGTATGTGATTTGTGGCTGTCACTGAAGCTACAGAGTGGCCTAAATCAGATTCTGGAAACTGTAATTTATTCTATACCACTGATAAATGAACTCAAATAATATTGATTCAAAGTATTTTCTTATTTTAATGGGGTTTGTGTACACCCAGTTTGAAATGCTCAGCAAAGTTATAAAAATGTCCTGTTAAGTTTATGTACTTCTAAATTGTGATTAATTTGATTTACAAAAGACAAAGTCTAAAAAGAATGGGAACATTCATAACCCAGTGATTTAGTGTAAAACATAAAATTACTGGCAAAATAATACAGTTATGTGTTTAAAAAATGTAAGGAATAAGTTCCAGTGATGCCATAAATTCCAGGAAAATATTTTAGGAACTGCAACGTAGGAATTTATTGTGGCTTGGCTGGAATAATGATTTCTCCTTGGCTGACAAAACACTTTATAGCTTTAAATCTATGGATCAGTATCAAAGCTGGTTTTATGAGAGGGGCTCCTTTTAGATTAATATGTTATTTCCTAAATTTAAAATATTAAAATAATGGATAAATGAATAATTATTTTATACTTGAAATTTAATAATTTCATTTAAAAATTAGGTAGTTTATATTCTGCATGACATTTGCAAGGTACACAGACTCAGCAAGACAGTTCTCATCTTTCCCCCACAGGACGGTGTCAGGAGCACTGCTACAATTGTTCTGTTTGGTTTTCCATGCAAACCTGACAGAAACTGGCGTGGGTTTGACGGAGACCATCTTGTCTGATAGTTTGGAGGCTCACAATTCAGCCTCTGATGAAAGGCACACCCAGGTAAGCAATACGGCTACACGAGAAAAACAGTGCTATCCCTTATTTCCATGAGCTGGTGCAGAGGGAGGTTCTCTTATGTTGTCTTCTGAGATCACTTTCCACAGGCTCCCTTTTTCCTTATGCAATTCAGAAATGCTCCCCTTAATCTCTTCTTCTTAGCAGGACAAAGACAAGGGCGTGGAAGTTCTGACCAGTTTTATTGTTCTCTCTGTAATGCTGCAAGTTTTTTCCTGCTGTAGTGGCTTGGGGTGTTTTTGTGGTCAGGTGGAGCTGTGGTGCCTGGGATCTATTATGGCCAAGTTTTGACCCTGGTGATCCTTCAACTCAGGTGAGCCACGGCCAGAGACAGTAATGTTCAAAGGTAGAGTGCTGCACTGCACACTTCACACTGATCATTGCTGTAATGCTCTGAGTGAAAGTGGGTGAGGTTTAAGAGACTGTCAGGTTAATAAAACTTGATGTTCCTGCCCTAAGGATTTTACTGTCAAAAGTTCAGTTTCATATTATGACTCAGATTCAAGGACTTTTGAAGTCAATTAAAATTCTTCCATTTATGTCCCAGTTGCCGAAAAACATTTGAGCTGAGCATTGCAGAGCCAAATCTGAGAGTAAGCCAGGGAGAGGCAGAGGGGTCACTGTCCCATTCATCCTCCAAACAGATAAGCCCTGAATGCACCCTGGTTTAGTCACCCTTACAGGCGGTTCCAGAGACCCTGGAGCTGACCCCTTCCTAGTTGAAGCTTGGTCTTCTGCATGAATTTATGAAATCATTCAGTGCAGAGAGAGGATATTTCACATCATGAGTCCGCTAAACCCTGCTTCTCTCTGCCTTATTTGTGGTGACATGAAAAGATATAGACTTGGGGCTCTTGCAGCTCATGCAATCTGGAGGGCTCTTTCCATTGCTTCCTTCCCAAACGAATCACGGTAAAAAAGGTGCACATGGCATACTGGCACTGAAGTACAGCATGGATACATCCACACTGGCGTTAAATTTTTGGGGGTCCTGCGTATTGGTTTCAGTCCCATTGGAGCAACACAGGACTCGGAGCAGATGTAAGAATCTGCTAAAGGAGAGGAATAAGTGTTTGATTCTTGCTATTCCAGGTATAATGCTGACAGCATTATATGGCATTACATATGTGTGTGTATGTGTATGTGTATGTGTGTATGTATATATATATGTATGATATTCTGTCCAACTGCTCCAAACTTGGTGTGCCTACGCTGCACATCTCAGGCACAGGGGGCACTGGAAGATGTTTGCAGCTAATGCAAAGGTCTGTGCAGGTCGTGTGGCTGTAGTGCAGCACACAGCCTGCAGGAGCTGCAAAATTAATGTCTGTGCTGGTTGCCTTCTCGTTTAACGGTTTAGTCTTCTCCCAGGATAATTCAGATAGGAAGGGACTCCTAGATTTAAGAATCAGATTTACTTAATTTGGTAGTGGAAGTGTTGAGCTTGGACCTGCTTTTATCTGTCCAATGACTCCACTCTTCAATATGGGTTGCTCATATTTGGTCAAAAGCTGAAATGGTTTCTCTGTGGCTATGTGAGAGAGCAAAAATAAATCAAAGGGCCTAATTCTGGAGGAAGCAGCCTATTCTCTTATGAGAAGTTTTCTTTCTCACGTGAGAAGTCTTGTCTTTCATGTAGAGAATCATCCCAAAGGTCTGGCAAACTAAGTGGGTTTTTCTGGGTTATTTGCTGGGGAAAAGGCCAATAATGCAATTTAAAACTGCACAGAGTCCAAATCTTATTTTTTACTAAATCTCCCAAATGTGTTGTTTTTTGCATTCATGTCACTTAATAATTCAGTCCTGATCTTCCAGTCTGTCTTCATTTTCTGTCCCATTTTGGGTTTCAAATACACTCCCTTTTCCTCAAACATCCTGTCACATACCAGAGGTATAACCATATCCACCATCTTAACTCCAGGTGGCTGGAGGCTGATTCTGCATAAATTAGAGAGAAAAGCCACATTCTTCTCTTCTTTCCAAGAATATTGCCCCAAATTAAACTTATAGACCATAAATCTAACCAGAATAAATCTGCATCCACCTCCAGTTCAACAGTTCTCCGTAGTTAATATTCACTAAAATGATTTCCCACCATCGTTGATTTGTATTCCTTTACTTTCTTCTGTAGTTTTCAAAGCCCAGATTCCAGCATAACCTGTACACTCAAGAGAAGTAAACAATCCCACACTCATGAATAGCTTGATTAAAAAAGCAATGTCGTGGATTTCAATTATAAAAATGGAATCTAAGAAAAGGTCATACTTTGATCCCATCACCACACAAAACTTAATTTTGCATCATGTAGCACAAACACACAAAGAAGATGTTTTTCATTAAATCCAACTTTTGCTAATGCATACTTGAGGAAGCAGCAGAAGCAATGGTTCCAGCAGCTGGATACTCCTGTACATGGATGAGGTTGGCGAGGAGGAAGACTATATTGGCATGTCAGCCTGCTGAAGCCTTTGGCATATGGTAATTTATCATTTGATTAACATCAGTGAAATGTTTAAGTTCTATCCCTTTACTTTTGCAATTCCAATTATTTCATGCAAAGAGTAGTTAGAAATAAACCCAGACTTACAGAAATTTGGGCTGTAATGTTTCTATAAAATCCCAACCCTTTATGGGAAAAAGCAGGACATTTCCTAGATTCAGCTGACAGGAGCTGACATGCATTTTGTGCTTGTGTTTTTGTCTCTAGACAGAAATGTATGTAGTGAGATCAAATCTCATAAGTGACTGCTATTATTGGTCTTGTGAGAATTCCTCCATTCTGGTACTGAAACTTCTCGGAGTCATTAGTCAGAAATTTGCAGCTCTGAATCCTCATGAAATCTCAAACCAGCCCCACTGTCAGACTTTTAGCCTGAAATCACTGCACTATGAGCTCACAAAAGGCAGATATAAAAAAATTTCATCCCATACAATTCTTTTCAGGTTCCATCCAGAAAAAACTACCTTCTTTCTATCCATATTTGTATATTATTCCTGTAGCACTAAGAGACTTGTTTGCAAGGAAAAGTAATACTGAATGATTTCCCATATATCTAATTCTGGGATACAACAACTGAACAATGTGAAAGAGCTGACTGTGTCTAGGCCTTACTGCCTTTTGGAAAAAGCAGTGGGACAGTCCATCTCATTCATGGATTAATTTGAAAAACAATGGCCATCATCATTGTAGAATATTGCTGTCATTAAATATACCAGGAAATATATCTACCCTCAAAATTTCTTCTCTCTTATCTCTTTCATAAGTGTTTATTCTGTGCTATGAAATCAGCACTGCTAGATGAACCCAGCACAACTTCTTTCAAATCAAATGACAACTTTCTGGGTTTCTATTTTTCTCCATTGCAAGTCCAGATAGTCTTTGATTTAATAAGAGAATCCATCATTAGCCAAAAAGAAAAGGTCTGTAAGAGTATTGTCTTGATACTTTATTATTTTCAGAAAACGCATTAACAGTTTGATATCTACTGTCAGGGATGAAATAAACAAAATATTAGAGCAATACACTCTTGCCCTGGGTGAGCTTGCTGCAATACCGTCAATTATAAGACTTTTTCATGGCTCCTAAACTCCTTTCTGAAATGTTAAAGGTCTCGCTAATCTTATCAGGCCATTGATTACCACCTGCTGAGCACAACAAAGAGCCAAAGAATGTGCATTACCTTCAATACACAACCGTGGTTTTACTCTTTCCCCCACTCAAAAATTATCCTGTTTCTTTAAAAGATGTGAATATTGAAATTCTCTCATTCAAAATGTATGTCGTGTGCGTGGGCTAAGTCAGCATCTGCCAGGTGATAGAGCACACTGTGGTGTGATTGCAACAATGGGATTCTTAGTGCCAGGGGTGTAACTCTTACCAAGCTGATGACAATGGTCAGCAGAAGGGAAGTTTCCATGGAGCCTCATCCCTTTCCTTTAGCTCTCAGTCTCCCGAAACAAAACTGTAAAGGCAGTGCCTGTTGCTGGGAAAGATACAGAAAAGTTTTTCCTCTGCAGTGGAGTAGGAGCACAGAAGATTCCCTCATAATACAATATATGAAGTGAGAATTAGGAAAAGCTGAAAACTGAACCATGTGAGATACTCCAGAATCTCCAAGTATAAATCTTCCTTATACAGACATCAATCAAAGCAGCACGACTGGAAGAAGCCCCAGGGGGTTTGTGAAGCTGAGTTTTGACTAAAGATGGGTATAACTAATATGGGTCAAAGCTTGCATTCAGTGGATAAACACTCAAAGTTTGTCAATTTATTCCTATTTACTGGACTGCCAAAATTTGGCAGGAGATACCAAGAAAATAATCTCTATTATGTTACTTTTAGAATTTCCTGCTTTGGTTCATCTTGGAAATGCTCCAAGATCAGCTTTCTTGTGATATTTTGGCACTATTTTTAATTTCTCACTTATTTGTACTTTGACATTCATTTTTCACTGGCTGAAGCCTGAACTAAAACTTCTGTAGAGGAGATGGCAACGTGAGGCTGGCTGAATTGGATACTAAGGTTAGAAAAGAGCTTGAGCAGTGGGAGATATAGGAATTTACTGCTTTTATCAGAGGAGGAAATGGGAGTGGAATAGTTTCACAGCCAACAGCAAGGTCTGGGAGAAAAGCATAGCCTAAGCTTATGCTTTTGTATCCAAAATATTGATGGAGATGTAACAGCATGGCATTCACTTAGGGACTGAACATCTCTGAGCAAGTAGGTGAGTATCTCACCACTCAGACCTCTGGAGATAATCTGTTTCAAAATTCTTTTGAAACACTCACACTAAAGAAGGTGCTTCTTGGGCACCCTTTAAATGCCCACATATTTTTCCCCAAACTCATCACTGTGCAATGCTATGCATGGCTGTACTTCTCTCCAGCTCCCGCCATTTGGAACCACCTTCCCATGTCTCCACCTCCCTGATACTCCATCTCTTCAAATTTTTGAAAACATTTTCATTCCCCTCATCCTGTACCCCGGCATTCTCTTTTGCTCTGCCTATGGTTAGTGTTAATTGCTCTCTAAAATACCTCTCACACGACTGGCTTTTGCTGTATTTGGGCTTGAACTGACACCTTGGCTGGGCCTGTGTATGCAGTAAAGCATGGGGTGTTCATGGTCTGTATCATGCAATACAGATTAGAAGTTGGGTCAAATTCAGAAGCTAAAGTGTTGCTGTAGGGCATTTTTCCTCCAAGAATGGTCTATTGGTACCAAAGATTCCAGCACTATGTCTTGTTAGTGGAGTAACACTAAGCCAAAGACTGCAACAATAGCAAAAATCAGTCCTATCAGGTTCATTATACTTTTCCTATCTGGACATCCCTCAGTGCCCAAGGACTTTCTCCAGACTTTTTCCAGTTAAGAGCAAATCAGAAGACTAGAAGACGTTATATAATGTGTTTCAGCAGGCATGCCTACATACATGCACCTTCTCTCCATGTTCCATACAGATGTAGTGTGGATTAATGGCTGAAAGATGGTCAAAGAGAATTCTTCCAGATGCTGCTAACTAGTGTCTCAAGTGACACTTCACTTGTGTCAGTGAAGTTTTTGTGAAGTAGCTTCCAGATTGCAAACTTCTTTTGTAGTATGTCTTGAGCTGGTGGAAACAGACATTTTGAATTTTGTTTTCACGGTGAGGTTGATGACAGAGGCAGGTTTTTTACATCTGGGGGATCTCTTCATGCGTTAGGAGCACTTGGAAAATGTAAGTCAGTCTTTCTCCAGATATGTCTGTCCCACTGACTAATGCTGCTGGCTGTGACAGGACACCATGAAGGTATTTGAAAACCACATTCCCATTTATACCCTTGGCTTTTCACAATCTTTAAGATTCTATCTTTGAATTCCATCAGGAAATACATACAGTGATCCTGCTTTTGGCACAAATTAACTGTGAGCTATTTATTTAGCCAGAGTAGGAGGGGCAAGAGGACTTCGTAGAAGAAGCTGTTAACATGAACAGTATTTTATCTATTTAAATTCAATATAGGGTGTCAAACAAAGAACACCTTAGTGCAAAGTTTTGCTTCTGTAACAGATTAAAAAAATATAGGTTTTAATGATGTTGACCAAGCACAGCTCTTAGGACTTTTTCCATTGCTCACTGAAGGTACTGGAAAAACTCTCTCTAACTTTAATAAGATCAGTCCCAGAAAGACGAGGGAAGTGTTCTGTGAGGATTAGTTCTCTTACTTAAAGAACCTTCCCCTCAGCAAGAATTCCTTCTGAACACAGAATTAATGGACCATTTTCCTCATTCTATAGCTTTAAGAAAGATAACTAAAAGAACAGATTAATTTGGGAATACTTGGGGAGTTACCTGAACTTCTAACATATCAGTGAAGAACTGTATTCTCTCCTGTTCCTCATCTATAGGTTTAGTAGAACCTGAAAACTGCAGATACTTGTTGTTTAAAAAAATTGATAATTTTTTTATTAAAAAAGTTTAATAATTTTAACACACTTTTAAAAATTATGCATTAGGTTGTTTTTTAAATCATTAGTGTTTTCCTGTTTTCCTTGTTTCAATGAAATGAAAAACAGTGACATAAGAACAAAATAAGGGTCCGATCTTTGTGTTTTGTAATGAATAATAAAGTGTTTTTAACCTCTTTAGGGATTTAACACCACTTTAATCCTTTAATCCCCAGAAAAACCAATTTTGTTGACATGAAAAGGGGATATTTTAACTTCATCCAATTAATTTTCTTCCTTGGAGGTACCATGATTATGAAGATTAGATTAAATAGATTCATTAGAATAACCTCATTTTATAGAAAGTGGTACTTTTTCCAGTAGATAATTGTATCAGAAAAGAAAATTTTACCTCACAATTATGCTTAATTTTCCTCAATATCAGAAATGCCAATACTTTGAAACCCAGAAAACTCTACCACTTCTTTAATACTCAGATATTAGGTATTGGGTCTTCTTTTTAACCATATTTGATTAGAAATGGTAGAGAACAGAATACTCCTTTGCTTGTCTTTGCTCTATGACTTTTACTATTTTGGTCATCTTCGAAGTTTTACCTAAGCAGTGAATCATTAAAGCAACTATTCTGTGTTGATTTTCCAAATGCATTGCACATGTAAATAGAGACAGATTTTTCACTTTTTACTTAAGCATTTGCAGAAAGGTCAGGTTTTCAAACATGTTTTGTGGTACTTCAAAAGGAAAAGGCTTTTTTGAAAAATCCTGCCTTATGGTTTGCTGTCTCTGGAATGAAAAGTCTGTGCATAAGAGTGAGGAAGGGTGGTTTTATGGTTAAGACATCAAAGTGAGATTTGTAAAATCCAGATTAAATTCCCCACTCAGCCGTAGACTTGATGTGCAGTTTTGGTCAGGTCACTTGACCTTACATCTTCCGCTCAAAGTAGGTAGATAATACATCCTTTCTTCTAGCCTTTTTTTAGTTGCCTTTTCAAACTGGAAGTAGTTTGGGGTACAAACTGAGGCCACAGTTCAATGATATAATAAATTTGCTTTCTAATACTGGATCAAACATTTTGTGACTGAATGAAGCAAAACGCCAAGCCTGGATAGACTTTCTCTGTTAGGCCAAAGCTGTCACTTCTGGTGACTTTGTACCAGTGATCCTTATGCTGGATGAGATACCACTGGATGTACTACTCAAAAACTGTGGTTTATAAAGCAGTTTAAGCCAAAGAAAGCCCTGGGTCCTGCTGTGTGTTCCCTCTCCTTCTGTGTGTTAGCATTAACAGGGGACAGCTGTGCAGTTGGCTGCATCAGTGAGCTGATACAGCTCAAAAGGAGTCTTACACACACACACACATCCCTCAACCCCAATGGCAATTTTTTTGCTCACAGCCAAATGTGTGATCCTGCTGGCCTGGGGTGGAGTTAATGTGGTTTTGCATGATGGAAGTGTGGAGAAAGACAAAGAAGGATAATTTAATTTTTTTATTCTGAATTCCACCCAGAAACTAAACTGAAAAAAACCTAAAAGTCAGGACTTCAGAATATTCTGCTTATATGGTATTAATAGGGCTGTCTGCCTTACAAGTCTTTAATTACATGAGCACAGACTATACAGTGGAATATCATTCTCACTAGTCCACATTACTCAATTAGCAGAGCACTAAGTGCTCCTGTCATCACAAGATTTTTTGAGTTTGTTGCACAGAGTTTAAAAATCATTATTTCATGCTAAACATGAATGTTCATTTTCAGTGGCAAAGCAAACCAGATTTAGCATCTTTGAGTAAAACATATAGGCAGTAAGTAACACTGTATTGCAGTGATATGCAGCCTCATGAATCTGACTAGTGATACTGAACTCAGAATATTTCAGATTAGGAAGTTTTCATCATCCTTCAACAAAGCCCTGCTTTATTCACTGTACTGAGCCCTAGGAGCGAGTTAGTGTTGTGCAATCAATGAAGCTCTTCTCTGTGCAGAACCTCACCCCATTTTTTTCCAACGCTGGAAGGCAAATGACAGAGGCAATGGAGCAATAGTAGGAGAAGCCACATCCTGTGGTTAAGCTGCATTCCATTCCTGCTGCTGTCTCACAGTGTCTGCCCTATAAAACTGGGCAGATCCTCAGTCTTGGCACAGGTGGACCTTTGGGATGAGTTTCTCATCATCTGGGTGTCCATTACAGTTTATCTGTGGACAAATTTAGAGAGATGTTGAGTTTTTACAGGTGTAACAGGAGTCAACTTGAGCTGTGATTTGAATGCAAAAAGTGCAGTTGCAACCTGACTACTCAACAAGTAGACTGAAGAATAAAAAACCCAAACAAACTGATTTCAGGTAGATGGGATTGGTGGTAGTTCCTCTGTGCCTCCATTCTGCAGCTGTAAAATGGGGATAATAACATCTGTTCTGCTAAGTGTTATGAAATGCAATGGGCTGCATGTTTGTGAAGCTACTGGTTACTCTAAAGAGTGCAACACAGAAACAGAGTTAAAAGAAAAACAACTTTTTACTGGGTGGATGGACAATACTATTGTGGGGCCGCATCAAATAAGTAAAAAGACTTAATGAATAAAACTGAAGCCCATCCCTGCATGCTGATATTGTTGCAGTCCATGTATGTGCACATGCTGAATCACATGTCATTCCCGGTATTTTTAAAGCTTGATTTTGTCTCCATGGTGTCCTTTAAGTGTTATTTTATAGTGGTTTCAGTGCATCAGTTTGTGCGTATCGTTGCTCTGATAATGCCAAGAGGCTTTTATCACAGAGTGTTGTGCCAGACTAAAACCTGAGCTGTAACAGGGATGAAGAAGTTGTGGTGCAAGTGGAATCAGCAAAAGCTGCTTCCCTATGGGCCTGTGCCTGCAGTTGTACTCGCTGATGTGAGACCTATTCAATGGTTTTCTAGCCCTGGTACTCATAATGTCTCTTGCCCATATGGCTTCTCCCATAGCTAAATAGAAAATAAATTCAAGCTGTAGTCTTACCTTCCACAAGGGAACTAATAAAATCTCTCACCCTTCTCAGCTGCTATGAATATAATATATTATTATATTTATCTGAATAGAATAAAAACTGTAGAAATTTGTAGAGACTCAATACCTACCATTCTCTCAAATTTGGCTGACATTGCCTAGCAGGCTAAAAAATCATTTGCAAAATGAAAGGGTGAGGGAACATTCAGACGTGACATGATTGCATAAGCTTAATTCCCTTAGGAGAAAAGGCAAAAAGAAACATGCAAAAGGCAGAGATTCCCTCTCCACTCTGCCAAACCATTCATCAAAGGACTTGTGGTCTTAAAGCAGGAATGGATCTTACCACCAATCCTACAGGAAGGTGATCCCCAAGTTGCAACTTTTACAAGAGTGTGACCAAGGGACAAAAAAATCAGCTCCACACATCCAGGCTGGTATACTTTACCCAAAAATGAATATCTATAAATTCAAAACTTGGAAGTGAGTGTGAGTCTGGCAGTCTGGCTAAACTACTTCTCCATGGGCATGTTGTTGTAAGCATTTCTTTTCTAGAACTCCTGCTGTGTAACAGCCTTTCCTCATTTTAATCTTCTAAACTTGTCTCAGACGGCAGATAGGAAAAAAGTATTACAGCAGTGTGTGACCCTTGAAATTTGCTTCTTCCTACCCCCCTCCCCAGAAATTCACACTTATATTGTAGGAGACAGAACTCTATTGTTGCAATTCATTCAAGTGGTGTAGATGTTTCATGCTCTAAAAGGAATGTGCATAAAACATTATGCACATTCAAAAATATATTTGCATCAAAATAGAAGAAATTTCTTGAACTTTTTTTTAATAACTAATGAGGAGTGCCCAAATCTTCTAAGTGAAGTCTTGATCCCCAGGACTCCTTTAATGTGGAATGTATTGTTCATGAAGAAGATGCTGTGTATGAGGAAACAGAGCAGAAAGAGTACTCTCCATCTATTTGTACTTTGAAGAGCTTTAAACAATTTCCAGAAATAGAAACAGCACCTGCTAAGGGCAGAGGTATAATTGTTTACATGCCCTCAAGCATTGCTTTACTGCACCACTTTTCATCTTGTGCTCAAAAGGATTAACAGCTAAACACTGAGGATTAGGGTGGTGCAAGGTTAAAAAAAAAGGAGGAGTTTAAAAAAAGGAGATCAGAGCTGGCTGAGCAGACAGGAGTAAGGCAAAATGTTTATTTGCAATAAATTTATAAGTCCAATGGCCAATGGGGGTGATCTGACCTCAAACAGGGTTTTTTTTTTGGTAGAAATAATTGTTTCACTTATGGGAAAACCATAAGGACTCCCTTAGTAGCTGATGGTGGGCACTTTGCAAAAATGAAAGGAACAGTCTCAACCCAAGTCAGCAAAACATTGTGGTTGCTGTCAGGGCAGAGGGTGGAACAGACACAGTCAGCTCATTCTCTGCTGGTCCCACAAGACTATGGGAGGTGGCATAAGGAAGCTAAGGCTTCCAAACCCAGATAATTCCTATATTGGGAATACTTGTAGGAGTACCTTTTTCTATGCTTTTAACTTAGTTAGTATCTTCCTATAGAATCATACCAGTATATGGTGTTACTGCAATGGAAGGGTTACAGCTTTAGCAGCTAAAAAAGAAAGAAAAGAGTAAAGAAAGTGTCTCTGCTGATGGAGCGATGACAGATTATACATTGCAAGGTTTGGTCATAGGCATGTCAACAGCTAGGTTCATTTGAGTCCTTTGACACAGAAGTGCTAGTGAACCTTTTCTTATTAATTAAATAAGTTTTTTCAAAGGAAAAAATATCTTTTCTCTACCAGTTAATTTCCTTTGCGTGTATGCTTTATTGGAAAGAAATAACCAATCTGTTACCCTGTAATTAATTGGATTACAGAATAATTACAGTCTTGTTTGCTTTCTGCAGATTACATGGTAATTATATTTGGTATTACCATGAAAAACCAAGAATTTCTAACTATGTCATTACATGGTTATTTCTACAATACAATACAACTGTTTAATTATACATGCAGTTTCTTTATTTCAATGGAAAAATGATTAAAATAATGCCAATGCCTCAAAGTTTTGAACAAGTGCCAGCATATTATATAACATTTATAGTATCAGTAGGCATTTGTGTGTGTGTTTGCAAGTATGTATTTACATACACAGGGCTCTCATTCATTCTTCCAGTCTCTCCTTTGTCCCCGAGGTATATGATTCAAGGTTTTGCAATAGGTTCTAATACTCTGTTTGATACAGGGCATATCAGTCTTCAGTATGCACAGAAAAACTTGGTCCAGAAGCCATGAGTCTTTTCCCTAGTTCTAAAGTCTATGTAGAAATAGCCATGACGAAGATGAAAACAAAGGATGAGTGTAGAATAGATACTTCAAGCTGCACGAGCTTAGTTTTGACAACATTTCTGTATTTGTCAGGTTATTTGTTGACATAATACCCAATTGCTGAAGGACTGAGCTCTTCCAGCCTTCTTTCCTGAATTATCCTCTGCTGCTAAATAATCTTCTTTAGTTGGATCTTGTTAGAAAGAGTAAGATCATCAATGCCACACATTCCCTGTAATGAAAGGATAGAGCCAACCAGATCCAATAAAGTTCAATGTCTATCTTTTCCAGCCACGCAGAAAATCCATGTACAGTAAAATATACTCTTTTAATGCTTGGGTCTAGCATTCAGAGTCCTGGTTTGTAACAGAAGCGTGAGTGGCTGGCAGCAAGTCTTTTCTTATCACCATTTCACGCCTCGCTGATGTCTGATGAAAGAAGTAAAACAAAGCCATGAAAGAATTTGAGAGACAGTAAGAGTAAATATCTTTTCTCTATGTGGTGACCTCTACGTCAAAGCAGAAGTAGGTACAAAGTAGAAGTAGTTTGCAGTGACTCAATCATAGATCCTTCTAAAGAAGCAAATTAATAACTGAATGAGTCACATGGGGAGCTGTGGGCTCATGGGAACCCCTGTTTTCTGGAAGAGGCACTACTGACAAAAGTTCTTCCTCTGCAGAGAGAACAGAAAACCAAACAAAGCCACAATAAAAAAGTCCAGAACCTTTGCACTTTTTCCAAAACTGACAAAACACACTACATCCTCCAGCATACCTTTTTTTCCCTATATTGCCCCAGGCGTGAAGAAAGCAACTTCCATCATCAAAGCCATGCATCCACCAGCATAATGTATATCCAATTAATACAACTATGGAATAACACAGAATTTAGAAGCCTCAGAAAGGCTACCAATATAACCATCATCTAGGTAATGGTAAGTGCCATATGATGTCTTTATGTAAAGCTGCAGGGTTTTTCCAATGTATATTATTAAGGAAATAAAAAATTCGGGCATTGATGTATTGTTAAAGTTAGTGTTAAATCTCACAAAAGGACCAGCTAGGATAGGACTAAGTCAGATCTAATACTATTTTTATTTTCCAGACAGGCAATACTGTATATTATTTACTTTAATTGGCCATGAAGTATTGCTTACAGACCATTGTCATGTTGGGCAAGTTGATGTGGAAAAAGGGAACTAAGAGATACTTATGATCACTTTGTATGGCAAGAAGATGTTGGTGGAATACAGACATCTGGAAGACACACAAGTTGGCATTTAAGCTGTGATTTGGACTCAGTAGGAAAAATACAGTAGGCTGGGAAGATCCTTTAAAGTAAATGCTTCTGTTAGATACAGCTGTGACAGATGAATCAAAGGATGGCTGTACAGTGTGGGTCAGAGAAGCTTTTAGGATGATATCAGAATCACTGCTGTTCTCCATCTTTATCCATTCTGGATCTGGTCATGCGAATCATTTGTGCCTTTTAAATCAAGGGAAATCAATGGGAGTTCAGTCTCCAGGGGTCTTGCAAGACTGTGCCCTGAGGAGAGGTATATTTTATACTCCATCCAAATTAGTTTGAATTTGTTCTGTCTGGCGGTAGATAGCAATAGCTGCCAATGCAATCAGTGTCACTTGCTGCTGAAGATATAGTATGAAAACTCTGTCATTGGACAAGACATTTTGCATCTTGTTCCTGTTGCAAAAAGCTGATTTCAACACTAGAAAATTCAGCAAAGCCATTTCCCCAGGTTTAATTGCAAGGTCCCTCAGTGTGAGCATAGAGCAAGCCAGCTTGATAACCTTATTCACAACCCTGAAACCCAAAGGGATAGTTCACTGTTACCAAAGGGTACCTGGATCCTGTGGCTGTATATTATAGTGCTTTCATCAAAATGCAGTTCTACCATCAAGTTTCTCTAGATGATAGTTCTGGGATTCATACAGAGATAGTGAAATTCATAAAAGAAAGAAGAACATCACAAACGAAGGTTGCTTATTAGTCATCATCCAGGGAAGATGAAGTGAGTGATTAAATTTTGCTACATCATGTTTCTTTTCTGAGTTGCTGTCACAGAGGTTTAAGCACAGTGAGAGCTGCAAAAGCCTCCATGCTCAGTTCAAGTGCTGTTCTGTGGTAGCATCATTATGTGCTCTAGTTAAGCATTTTGTTAACTTCAGTGTTGACAGACAAAACATTTTTCAGGTAAGTGAAACTGGTAAATACAGCACAGCTTTAAGGCTGCGAGAAAATACAGTTATTAAGCTATCTTAATAGAGGAAAAAAAGAGCCATTATTTGCTGTCATTATGTACTGTTTGCTAATTATGCTTATCAGGTGATAAAAATGAATAAGTTAATTTAGGTTTTTATTGTTCTGCATGAAATCCTCAGAGATTCTTAAGGAATTCATTCTTCTTCCCACTGTGCCTTTTCTCTCACTACCTACAGCATCATACATTAAGGACCAAGATACAAAGCTGATAGCAACTGTTAGTTGGTTTTAATTGATACTGTTGATTTCTGTCCATAGTGGTGGACTTGTCAGTGCTGGGTTAATGGTTGGACTTGATGACCTTAAAGGTCTTTTCCAACCTAAATGACTCTATGATTCCAAATTTGCAAACAACAAAGCCACAGGTATTCCTGGGAATCAGGAGAGTCATTGTGCAGCTGAGCTGTAGCTATCCACACCTTAGCTGAAAGCTTCATGTACAACCCATCTTTACCCAGGAAACAGGTACTGATGCTTTTGCTGCTGTTGCAGTGTGTTCATGTGAGATATGAACATCTGTGGACCAGGGTACTGACTCTTTGTTGCTACTTTGTGAAGGTAGAGGCAAAGGTTCTGGACATTGGATATTTTCTGGTTGTTCCCAGCTCAGTCAACGGATGACATTTCAGTGTCACCCTCTTATCAGTTTTTCTATTTTTTCGTCCATAAAGTGCTTTTCCAACTTCAGGTGAAATGCTGTGTACAATGGTGGCAGACGTTATATATATGTATATATATGAAAGCATCGTTATTAAAGGTAGACCACTGTCACCTATATGCCCTTGGTTTGACTCATAGATGTAACACCTCTGCATTAACTTTCTTCTTGAATTTCCTTGTGAATGAGAGGAGAAGGAGAATTAGTCGTTTGACTCCTGGAAGGAGAGATTTCATGACTATGTTGGAGTTGCTTTGGGAGCCTCTGAGAAGGGAAGAAGTTCAAGTCCAGGCTGTCATGAAATCCAAAGGCAGAAGGCCATCTCCTCAGATGGTTTGAATCATTGTACAGCAGAACTGTATCAGTAGTTTGCTGGCACGTTCTACCCCCATTTTAGAGAGAAATATGTTTTAAATACTCTACTATTACTGTGGTTTCATTAATGAAATTCCAAGTGAAAATGAAACACACATTTATTTTCAGAGTATGGCCTGTTCACAACCAGGGAACATATTACGGTAGTAGTAGAACTTAGAAAAAGCTACAAAAGTGTTTTCAGATCTTCTCATGTTTTGATTCAATCAACTGTAGAAGTACAAAGAGTGTTTATGTTTGTGTAATAGAAAAAGCTGTATACACTTGGATGAATAGTAAATTCTGATGAGCTTTCTTTTGTTCAGTTATTTAAAGTATTTATAGAACCCATTTGCATTTAGCTGGATGATTCTAAGAATTTTCATTGTGTATTGAAATGCCAATTCTAAATCACAACTACATATTGGAGCAATAATATACAGTGCTTTTTTCTTAATGATTTTTCATTTTGTGCTTGAGCCAAGTATCTATATGGGTTAAAATCTATAATTCCCAGAACTGATAGACAATTCAAAAGGCTTAACAGACTTCATGCATCACTTGCTATTGAAACTGTATATCTAGAGGAAAACGAATATATTGACCTTAGAAGGCCATTTACTGTTTTTTTGAAATAAATCCATTGCTTTTAAGTCTATGAAGTTTTCATTTTGGTTGTTAAAAGGGAAACATGGATACTGTGAGCATTTGGGCTTTTTGGGAAGCCCATTTTCAGATCCCAGAATAGCCTCTGTGTTTGATCTAGAGCTAAGTATTAGTTCCAATGGGAGCTCTGAAAAAATACCTATTGTTCCTGTGGTTATATTTATTCCCTCTAGGATGCCACCACCTAACCATTTCAGAGGTTTTCTTTTATTTTGATCTCTGTGTGTAACACAACTTCTGAAGAGAACAACAGAAGTTCTTCCTGTTTCCCACAGTTACAAACAATTATTTATTCAGGACTGAATTTTAAATGCACTTAAGTCCTTCAACAACCATCATTCCATCTGTCTAAAATGACTGGACACTTCATATGGCACCTTGGGGCAAAGAATAGGAGGGCAGTGATACATTTTTATATCTCTAAGATTCTCCTCTGATATATCAAACACTTAATTCACTTGATGGTGAGATATTTAAGCTCCATGTTACAGTTGCACATCACAAGATTTTTAAAAGCATTGAGAGCTTCAATAGCTACAATAAATGTTAAAATACCAAACATAATCTCAGGCTTGGGAATCTTAAAGGTGTTATGACTATTTGATCAAATCTTATTGGGTTTCCTGTAATAAATTAGTAGTCAGTGATCTTAGTTACAACATAACTGGGAATAATAGGGACATGAAAATTCTGGAAAATGTTTTCTATGAGCAAGCTTTAATAAATAAAGAAATAGCATCCCTATGGGAATTTTGGAAGGTTTCTTCTTTGATAATGTAAAGTGCAATAGACAACATACTAATAAATCTGATATCTTGCAGAAGATGCCAAAGCCCTTTCTTTCCTGGATTCTGAAAAAATAAACCTCATTAGAAGAATATTTAACTTAAGGTGCCAAGATTCAGATTTAACTTATATTCAAAGAACTGCACTTAAAATCACTCTTCAACAGCAAGCAAAAATAATAGGTAGAAGAGGGAAGAGAAAGAAACCTCTTTTCCCCATGTGCATGTGTGATGATCAACAGAAGACATGTCCAGTACCACCCTGGGACATCTCCGGGTGGGGAAAAAAGTGATTTTTCAAGGTCAAGCCTATTGTCCAAGAACCAACTCTAAACATGTGACTCAAAAGCATCTTTGCTATCAGTATTGAAATCGAAGGTGGTGCTCAGACTGAAAGAAGTAAACTCACAGTAATAGGATTAGGTGAATTTCCACACATACTCTGGCTCATGGTGAGCCTAAAATGAGAGAATCTGGAGAACCTAGAGGACACCAGCATTATCCTGTTGTGACCTTCACAGCTCTGAAAGGGAATGAGAGATAGAACCATTCATAAGGTGTCCAAGGCCTAGACAGAATTTCTAAGGACTGATCTCTTGACAGAAGCTGGTGCTCTCCTGCAGTGAAAAACATGTAAGACAACAGCAGATGTTGGTTGATTTTTGACTCCAAGTACCAGAGAAGCATTTAAATATATTTTTACCTTTAAGCAAACATTGATGTGATTTCCTGACAGGACATTTTTCACAACTGAAAAAACATCTTACCTGATGGCTGCATCAAAGCACAATCCCTTGTTCACTTACAGACATGATGGAAAACATTGACTCATAGGGGACAGTTGAGGTCACCTATAGTCTGTCATAGACAGGAGGTAGGTCCTATTAATTCTTCTTCAGTAATTTTTTTTCTCATCATAAAATGTCTGTTTGCATCAGTTCACTGGCACAGTGAGTAGCTTTCTTCACCACCATCCATAGGAAATTTTCATTAATTTATGTACACTGATTTCCCACTGAGGTGTAACTTAATCTTATTAATTCCTGAAGGGGGTTATGTTTAGTTCCATACGTACAATACAGCATACGCATCCCATTTTTCTGTTCAGAGGAATCTGAAAGAAGGAGAGAAGAGAAAAGAATGATTTTAAGGGAAATGTTAAAAAAAGAGACATTTGCTGGCTTAGGGTTTTTTTGCCTTCTTCTGGTTTGATATATTTTTACACATGGCAGCTTTTATTTCTGTTGATATTTAGAATTATTCTCTTGGTGGATAAGGAAAACTTCAAGACTTAAAAACACTGATGATGTAATATATAGTCTCGGAGGGAACTTCCTTAACTGCATTAATAAGAATTAGGTGATGGAAGGCAGCTATTAGAAGAAGAATAAATACACATCCTAAAATATTGCTCCCTGTTTATCTTTCTAATATCCGTGGTTAAATCACACAGGCAGGAAAACCTCCTGTAGGACAACTTAATGGAGAGCATGAACAATACATGCAGACATAAAAGCAGAATGTGCTTGTCTTGGATCAGAGGATGAGTCAATGGTGGCCGGAAGTCAACCCTCCTTTCCAAGTCCAGTTTGTCCCATGTGAGATGGTCACATGGACTGTTTTTGGTGGCTAAAACATTCCGAGTGCTGTGGCTTTCCCCCTGGAGAATACAGAGAGATAATTTGGAAGAGCCTATTTGGCAGTGAGCCATGGTAGATGCAACTGATGAGGATGTGATTGTTTTGCCCTACTTAAACAGTCTGAAGAATTGCGCTTTTGAGAAAGCGTGGCCTGTGTGTATTTGATTAGAGGAGTTATTGTGATGGTAAATAACGGCATAAGCTTATTTTTCACATTATTTGTTTTGTGAGACTTCTGGCTATTTAGTGTAAGCACCAAAAAGATATTTCCTGGAGTTCTTTAGAGTGTTAAATATGTATGACCCTAAATCTCAATTGTTTTGCAATATGCACATTTACAAAACACACAAAACATGGGGACTGGAAAAGCCAATATGTTTCTGTGTTTGATGCAAGGTGTCTAGCAGTACAAAACCCTCTCAGATTGACACATCGGCAGTGTTTGATGCTGGGGGGGCTTGGGGAGGTCAGCTGCAGACATCAGCCCTGAAACATTTTTGAGAATGACTTTTAAGAGAGCTGATGTAAGTGTGCAACTCTGTTTGGCTTGTTGGTCATAAATTGCTTGCAAATGTAATTCTGTTTTATGTTTGGGAATTATCTGCAAGCAGTCTCTGAATTTTATACTTTTTCTCATTTGTCAGCACTAGGATGAGATCTCCTTTTGCCAGCCTGTTTCAGATATTGTCCTTGCATATGCAGAGTTCATTAACTGTTAATTCTCAGTATCAGTCAGCCATGAAGGCCATGTGATGGTGCAGATAATGTTTATTCTCCCTCATTGGAGCACTAAGGTTTTGCCAAGACAAAGTGGAGACATTCAAAGAAATTCCAAGAAGATAGATAGTGAAATATTAACCTTCAGCCTTTTGGGAAAATATCCAATAACACAGTCAGCATAGGGGCGGGCAGATGAAATTTGTGTGAATGCTATTTTGAGAAAACTAAAAAGAATAAACTTAAAAAGCATAACCAAAACAAGTTCAGAGTTTTTATTCATTTCCCTGTGAATATCTATATTTTCCCACCTCTGTTGTACAAATTTTATCTTTTTTATAAGTTCTGTTATAATAATTTTATATGTTTCTCCTCCAGAAGAATGAAAAAATGCAAGATAACTATTTTTTTTCTTTTTCATGTATTTAAAAAATATTGATAAAATATAAAACACATTACAAGCCTCAAAAATGTTGCAATAATGTGTTTTATCTGCTGGAGGGAAAAGTCGATTTGGTCCAAACTTTCTCCTTTTCCCATCTCTGTAAAGTTTATTTTCAGTGTGTAATGGATTAAAAAAAAATCCAATATTATTAGGTAGGCCAGAGCTGTGGTGGGTGTCAGTAGGTGGGCGACAAGGATGAAATCCTGGACTTATAGGACTTATAAGTGTGCCCCTATTGGCTTTTTAGGATCAGGCTTTCATTTGAGACTGGTTGTATCAGCATTGATAGAATTACCCATTTCATGCAATAATAAATATGCTCTTATTGTGTTGGAACCTAAACTAACAACGTAAATTTAGGATCAAATTACTAGAATGTTGGCTCAGATTTTTTAAATGCTGTGTAACATAGCAAACTTCAGTGAGCTAGGCCTGAATTCTGACTTGAATTTAAACAGGAATTGAAGTTTTGTGTTTCATTATCAAACAAAAGTATTGTGATTTAGCCATAATAATTTCTTTCTAAAAGCAATTTATTTTTCAAGAATCACAATGCTCAAGGTGCCCTAATAGAGTGTAACAATTAGATTTTCTAAAATAAGAATCTGGTTTTGATTTGGTAGGAGTGCAAACCTGTCTCAAGCTACTAACTTTTAATTTACTGGTATTCTTAGCAGTCAGAAATGATTGAAGAAGGCTTGGTTAGAGAAAAATGAAAAAATAATTTGTTTTATTCTAAAATATCTTTGAGAGTATTTAGCTTTTCATAGAGAAAACACACAATCTTAAAAGAGAAGGATTTGCCATTGAAAAAAATGAATTAAAGGTTTTATTTAGCCTGTGGAATTCCAAAAACCTCAAGAACTCAGTGAGAGCAAGACAGACCACGTGTCTGTGTGTGTGTGCATGTGCAAGGGGAAAAAGGGGGAGAGAGAGCCCAAGCAGAGAAGTAGAAAACATTCTGATGGATCTAATTTAATTTTATGTTGTATTTTTATATTGAAGTTCATTTACAAGTGCTGACACTTTGCTGTGAAACGTCATGAATGTGGGATCTGCCACAAATGAGAAGAGTATTTTTTAACTAACTTTAGCTGTGGATGATAATTTGTTAAAAGAAACAATAGCTTAGTGCATTACAGTTGAACGCAAAGATATTACTGTTCTCAGCTAAAATCAAATAATCTTTTAGTTTCTATTCTCTCCAAACTAAGCTAAACAGTGGTGTCATAAAATGACAAATTACAGGATGAACATAAAAGCAGTACCTTCAAAAATACAATAGTTATACAAGCCATCTATTGTTAATGAAGAATATAATGCAATTTGTCTGTCTGTAATACAATTATGCAAATCAAAAATGGAACTATCCTGAAATCTCTCTACATTCGAAGTCATTAAAATGAGATAATTTATCAAAAAGAATATTACTGATCATGTTTATGTGTTGCACATTAATCCTATTACAATAATGTATCTTTCTACTAATGTAATGGATTTGTGCAATCTAACAGAAAATGACTTTTATACTACCCACAATTACAAAAATATTCAAAGCATATCCATCGCTGCATAATAACATATGCCTAAGACTGTACAATAAACTTATTAAAACAAACAAAGCTTATGAATGTAACCTTCAAACCAATAAAGACAATGCTAAATTCAATTTTATTGCCCTCATTATTTCAACAACTTCATATATAATAAACACGGTAGTAAATTACCTTAACCTTCTTTACAAAGAAAGAAAATCTTATAAAAAAGTGTGATACAAGATTTGAAAATTGGTTAAATTGATGCCAGACATGTAGAACATGATAAAATCTTCTAAACCAACACATAAGTGGCAATCCATGTACTCACAGTCCAAAGTCTCTCTAAATCTCAGTCCTCTGACAGATATAATTTTAACAGATGACAAGTCAATCCTGAAAGCAACAGCATCATCTGAAATAGTTTCTATTATATGCAGTGAGGTGTGTGAAAATGTTGTGAGGTACATATGGACGCTCTTCCATTCCTGTGGCAATATAATATTAGGCTTAAAAATTCCCCATACAGATGTATATTCAGAAAAGTCATGTTTCTACCTTGAAAAACTAAAAGATGCAAAGTAAAAGGCAGCATATTCAGCTGCAAATTACACTGTACATGTGTATTATAATATAGCCACTAGGTGAATGGTCACATGCTCAAGAAACATCATAATATTACTTATTTTCTTCACCCAGATCTGCACAAGTGGACTATTGGATAATATTTAGTCCTAGTAGTGTATATTTACAGTAATTTCCTTCCTAGAGTTCAACCTGTCTTTATTGTCCTAGGCTTGCTGCACTCTTTTTTCATCCGTAAAATGCTCCATTAGCTTCCTCAGTAGGCAGTTGCATTGTACTGAATTGTTTTCCTTGTGGCAGGTAGGTTTTGTTTAGATGCAATTTAGGGATTGAGTTGGTTGGCTGCAGAATTAATGTAGCTGCATACACACCTCCTGCTAACCCTCTCGGTGACCCTCTCTGACATGAAAATCAGACTGCCTTATGCAGTTCACACCCATTTATTTCTCTTTCTTTGGAAGAATTCTTCTTATTCCGCCTCTTAAGCCAGTATATTCTGCATATTGAAACAAGAATATATGTTAAAAGAAAGATAAAAGAAGAGAAAGAAGAGAAAAAAGTGATGATGCTCGTGTACATCATGTATTTAGTGGTCTTAGCCCACTGTAGACTCAAACGTCACTACTAAGACCTCACATGTATGCAGTGTTCAGCAGATCATGGGATATCTGGCTGCAGTTGCTTAAAACTTGTTTTCCCCCTCCCTAACCCTTGCACTGCTTCCTGAAGGCCAGTGCCTCGTGTTTTTTCGGAGCTGCTCAGTGGCTTCTTCAACTGATACCAACCTCTAAGGACAGCACATCATAACTGTGCTCATGTTCTTACCTAGCCTGTGATTATTTTCCTTTCTGCCATGTCTGCTTTCCTTCAGTCTTGGAGGAGAAAGTTTTGCAGTCTGGAAGCATCTGACTTCAATTTAGAAGTTGACAGGAGCTGCTGTTTATGTCAGAGGATCCCCACTGCAATAGCTAAAATGGATTTTAATGCTGCATTTTACCTGATAAAACCAGACTGTTCTATACCGGGCTTCTGGACCTACTGTACAAGACATAAAGCTCTGGTAAATACAAAAGTCTATTAACCACTCTACAAATCTATAAATCTGGCCCTGCTGTTGCTGCTACAGTATCATGTTCAAAAGGATTTGAATTCCTAAACTATCCCTCTGTTCTGTAGTGTGAATAAGATAAGATGATCTCATGGGTAGAAATTCTCCTTTTGTGACTTTCTGGCACAGGCCTCTGCTTTCAGCTCCTGAGAACCTTTGGTTTTGTGTGGCATTCGTAATATACATATTTCCTTATCAAGTATCTAGGAGGCTTTAAATATTTTTGAACAGCTGTTTGTCAAAGCCATCTAATACAAGCTTAACAAACCTCCTGAGCCAGGTAGAACCAAAACAGTAAGAAGAGAGGTGTTTTAGCTGAAGCTTGGCTGAGGCAGGACATTCCCTGTCACACCATTTAATATTTACCCATATAGAGTTATAGGAAAGCAAGCTGAGATCTTGCTGCAGCATTTTTGAATCATTCTCTGTCTTCATTTCTGTCTCTCTTTAAAACACACAAATACTCTAAGACAACTGATGGATGACAAATATACAGGTTTCTAATTCTGATACCAGTAAGAGCAAAGCTATCCTTTATCAGACAAGAACTGATTCAGAAATAGCCATATTTGGCACTTAGAGCACTTAATACTTCTATACGTTCTGGGTAAGTACTAATTCAAGCAGCCCTGTATGACATGTGCAGACATAAATTTCAAGTACCTCAAGTAACCAGACCAAAGCAACCTCATCAGCCTCAGAGACTTTACATCACCACAAAATCTATGTAAGGAGGGGGGAGTGACAGCTGGCCTAAGGATCTCGTGTGCGCTGGTACAACCCCTCTGACTTTATTCCTCAGTGTTCATCATGACAATGCCAGTGCATTTGGATTCCTGCATGGTGAAGGCTTTCCACACATTTCTCCTTTCTTTTCAAATAAATTGAAGCTTGCCAGGGTTTTGGACTGAGCTGCTCATCAAACGGAATGTTGAATGGATTTTAGCCTTTCTGGTCTCTGTAGAATTGCCTCTTTCCTCGCTGAGCCATTCACAGAGCTTCTGCTCAGCCCTACCAACAATAACAGCATATAGTGACTGAGGTGCTTCTTTGGGCATAAGGGCTACTGCTTGCTGATATCACCTAAAAACTGATTGAAAAATATTTAAATAGCAAAAGATATAAAGCAGGTGTCCCCTGGGAGATTTACATCCCAGTCCAGTCGGGTCGGTCAAAGAGGAAAGGGGAAAGTCAGAAAAATGGATTATAAACTTGTAGTTACTACTTATTTCTCTGCATTTTTTGACATCTTGATTACCTTTAAACCTGCTCTTATCTTTTTCTGTGGCGCTTCCTAGAAAATGAAGGTTAATATCACCTTATTTCACTCATTTGTTGTAACACTAACCACAGTTAGTGAGATGCTCAGCAAAGGAAGACATCCAGGGAGCCCAATTTTGCCATATAGTCTAATTTCCCTGAAATAGCTGAGCTAACCTAGTAACCAGGGCTGATAGCCCAGCTGGTTGTGACAGACACACTCAGCTATTGTGCTTTTCGTTTCCTGCACACTTGACTGTCCGTGTGCTGTGCTAGTGTGCGAAGAGACATTCTGGAGAAAAGCAGCACCGATTTTCCATACCATCTAAGGGACTCAATTGGCAGAACCGTGTGACAAATCAGGGCAGATTAAAGTCAAGCCGGTCAAATTCTGCCATACTGACATCTGCACATAAAAAAAATGTGGCATTGCTGGGTCCAAAAAAAGGCGCAATTTAGATCACAGTCACAACACTTAGATGCAAGAAGGAAGAACTCTCCAGCGTTAAGGACAAGGGAAGACTCATTTTTGAGCAGAATGAGGCTGGCTGGCTGCTGGGGCTTTTCTGCTCTGTTGAAGTTATAATTACAGCCTCTCAAAACTTGCGTGACATTGCTAATTTGAGAGAAAATGGGACACTGATATCTGCAAGAACACTCATGGTTGGGATTTTGATTATAAACTCCATATATGTCAGCAAATCAACCCCATGAATATTAAAGTTGTTTAGTATCTTTATATAAGTAATTACAGAAACCGTTCAACAACGAAAGATGGGAAGATGTAAATGTCACCTATTAAGAAATATTTAAAGAGGTTAGTTGGACTTTAAGATACCTGAAAGTCAAACTGACCATTAAACTGTGGCATGAAATTATAAAATTGGAATTGTTTAACACTTTTCAAAGAACAACCTTCGTTGCTAAATATCTCCTACCTACAGAGGAATCTTTGTTAGACGGTGCCCTCCACTGAAGATACAGATTCTGTCATTTGATACATCCTATTTTATTTCATATAGCTTTGTGTCATAAAAAGACCCAGTTCTTCGCCTTAGAGGTTTGATTGTTGGATGCTTCCTCTGACTTTTGGGAAGCTATATGTAACATACATTAGCATTAAAGACAGGGAAACATGACATAAACCCCCATTGCAAATAGTTATTTACTTATTATTTGTGTCAGCTGAATTTTGTGGAAAATATAGAGCTCTTTGGCACAGAACAAGTGTTGAAGTATGTACTTATCCTACTCTTATCAACCCAGAAGGGTGCCTTTCACCTTGTAGTGCCACAGTCCCCAGTGAAACTGGAGAGGTGCCATGTGTGAGAGCTGCAGGAAAATAAAAAGGCATGTCCTAGACAGGCCTGTCTGAATCTACCCATCACTCTTGGCCATCTTTCTCCAAGTGCCCTGCCTTTTTTGGAGTATCTGGGTTCATAGCATGGTTCTAGTCCTGCAGGCTGCTGAGCATCTTCTGTAAAGAGCCCTTTAATGCCAGGATCTTAGGATGTTCATTTGAGTGAATTAGCTAATGGTCCATGTGCCAAGTATTCATATGGGAATGAAGAGCACTTGCCTTACCCTTTAGCTCTGTCTTTTGTCCCTCCCAGGAGATTATTGCCAGCTCTTTCTCAGCATCAGTGGGAGATAAGGGTGTCACACAAGACCTTAAGACTTCAGTTCATTGCAGCGCCGAGCTTCATCTATAGCTTAAAAGACACTAGCAGAGGTTTCTTTCCTCTTGCATGTGACAATGCCCCACAGCAGGAATCACAGGGAAAACTACTTAATAAAGGATGTTAGGAAAACACCTCGAGTTTGAGGGGCTTCTAAAATCATCTCTTGTTCTGCATAAGCACATACAACACAACAGGCATATCCCCTGTTGATGCCTGGCATCCCTTGACATCACCTGTTCTGGATCTGTGGATAGAAATGAAGATGTTGGTGTTTATACACCTGTATCTAATTTACAGAAAGCTTTCAAAATTCCTGTGCCCAAGAAATAGTGTTGAAGGGATTTGGTGTCCAAATAGAGTGGAGATGGGGAGAAAAGACAGGAGAATTATAAAAGGGTTTATCTGATAGAAACCAAAATCGAACAGATCTCCTTTATTTATTTCCATTTGAGACTGTCTTAGCAGCAAGGTGTAAGCATTAAATATACAGGAGATAGCAAGTAGAGGAAAAAAGTACAAGAGTTAAATGATGGCAGGGATCAGTATTTTAGTGTATTCCTTCTACAATCTAATAGATACAAATAGAAAAGGCCAAGCACAACGCAAATATTTCCTATTATGAATAAACTAAATTCACAAAGGAATCTGTCATGCTTGTGATATGAGAGATGGACAATATTCCCAAGCTGTTGCCATGATGGCACTTCAATGCAGTTTGTACTTTGTTTATGAAGCCGAATCAGAAACCCTTTTTCTCCTCCCCTCTCTCTCTTTTCTTTTTTTTTTTTTTTTGGCCCAGCATGTGTAATTCTTCTTCATGGAAGCTCGAAATGGCTGTGGAGCAGCTCAATATTCCATTTATTTTATTTATAAAATAAATTCAAAGCCTGAAAAGATGAAGTAATTGACTTACTGGGATGACAGTTAAACCCACTAAATTTAATCTTATCCTCTCAAGTACAACATATCGCGCTTACAAATTATCACCCTGCACCAGACAGGCCTGCTCTCTTCACCTAATCCAAATGGAAATGAAGGCCTCTGTTATTGTATTATCTGACTTTACTATCAGCATTAATCCGGCTTAACTCACTTAATGATGCCACTTGTGGCACTATGAAGGCAGCAAAGAAGTCTATAAACTACTTCCATTAAAATGCAAATCTGGCCCACAGAGAAAATAAGTGACACAAAAGTAGGAGAATTCGGCCATACACTGTATTAGCCTCTTGCCGCACAGAACTGATACAAGTATAATAACTGATGCTGTGATTATTATTCTAGCTGTGGATTTCCAATGAAAGGAAGCCAGTCTACCACAGAACGTCACAAAAGTGCTTCAACAAGCCAGGGTATTTAATTTCTGAAGAGATTTATATTTTTTGTTGTCAGGAAATGAACAAATACTTATCAATGTAAAAACTGTTATCTTAAATCTTCCTGCCAGGTTTTTCATACTGATATTATTTGCACCCTATAACACAGGAAATGAAAATCTTCTGTGCCTTTCACATCTCCACTGTATCTTAAAATTCTTTAGTAACAGACTTGCTTCTTTTTTTAACCCCCTTCTGTAAACATAAAAGAAAACTTTTATGGATTAAGTATAGGGAATTACTAATGCCAAAATCCCAACCCCAAATTCCTTCTCCTGAACATTTATGTCTGCTGTTAATTTAATTATTTTTAAAGGGAATCATAACATCTGTTTTATGGAAAAGCCTGATTTAATTTTAGCGCAAAGCTGCTCACATTTAGTTCTACCCCTCTCCTTCCTTACACACACATGCACACTCGTGTATCCTGCCTAGCCAACTCTTTGTGTGAAAAATCATTAATGCCTTCATTACTAGGAAAGAAATCCTAGACAAAGCACTAGGATTCAAGTTCCTTCCAATCTCTTTTGAGTTTAATAGTTTCTTCTGCCTCGATATCCCCAAGACTTCATTTCTGGCTTTGGCACAGAGACAACGAGCATATCTACAGGGAGACATAGGCACAGAGTTCCTATTGCTTAAATCAACATTTTTCTGTAGGTTTTGATAGCAAAATGTAAATGCAGGAATTTGGTCCAGCATATTTTATGTACAGGGTGTTAGATGTGTGATGCCCCTTTACTTTTTCTTGGACAGCTTATTACTGAAAATATTACAATTAGAGATGAGGCCAAGCTATGCCATTGGGATTTGTGTTTCAGTCTCGTGCATGGGAATTTGATTTAGCTCGGTGTGCTGAGAGGAGTAGCAATGAGATTGAGGTTTGCAACGAAGTTTGGATGGGGAATCTCCTCCAAGGCTGCAGAATATTTTGATCTGGAGCCCTGGTGTGCTCTCTGACAAAGGCCTATTCTCTCTCATCCCCACTCACACTCTTACCCCACCCCGAGCATGACTTGTTATTGAGATGGCCGTTCAGCAGTACACGATTTTGCTCTGATGTTACATTGCTGCAACACTGTTAAATTGGCTTTTTTTTCACCTTGGGCTTGCACAAGTGTGATCTGATTGCAGCAGATGTCAGATCTGCTATAACACTTCCATCCGGGATGCTCGTTACTGACCTTAGTGCCACCAGTGTTTCAGCAGAGAGCTGTTCAATGCAAATGAAAACATCTAGTTTCAGCTTAAAGCCATGCTCTGTGCTTACAGCAAAGGGAGTTCCCACTTAAAAGAGGCCAACAGTTCTGCAGATTTCAGCAGCTTCTCTTTGTAGCTGTTCACTGATGCTGGAGATTTTTGCCCCTTACGGGGTGAAGTTAAGCCCCTAGGCACAGCATGTCTAGAAGTCATGTTATGGCCAAAAAGACATGCAGTGTTACACACACACTGCTCATCTGATGGGCTTTGGACCATTCTTAAAATGGAGAGCATGAGCAGATGCCGAAAGAGAGCCCAGAAGCTACTGGCAGGGGAAGTGTCCTCCACCTGCACATCTCCATGCAATCCATGTTTAGCACCTATGGATTTACATTCCCTGTACCAAATCCTGAGCTGGTGTCAGTGTCAGCAAATTATTTATTGAGCTTTACTCAGGGCTTGTTAGGAGGAAATAATTGCCTAATTTACAGGAGAAATGCCTTAACTCCTGCACAGCTTTGGTCTGAGGCCTTTATCTTCTGTGATGTGCAATGCTCTGTGTAAAAGGAAGGTATCGGCGAGGTACTTCTTACCACTATGTAATAAAATTTCAGTGGTTTAGCTTGAAATGTCACTATAAAACTACAGAACTACTGAACTACATCTTAACATGAATGCTATTATTTAAATTTAAATTGAGATTGTTTCAGTTTAGCTGAATGTGCTAAGATTGGTATAAAAAACAAATGATCAGAAGTTTCCAAGGGTACAGGGATTTTTAGTGATGAGAATATCAGAATCTGTGAAATTTAGACTGCTAACACAGGACTGCATTCTCACATTCCATGTTTTGTTTTCCTTGCATCATCAATGCATCTGTAACATCTTCATGCAGACATTCTAATTATGTACATTGTACTTTTCCAGAAAATGTGAGGGTATTGAACTGGTTGAGCTTCCAGTCCACTTATTCCATGGTTCTACCTGCTCTAGTGAATCAAACCAAATACTTATATGTCTAATGAAATATTGCCTTGTATCATGGATGATACTAAATATTAACATCCAATTTCCTAGAAAACAGTCTTAATACTATACTGAATAATCAGCACACTGCAATATCCTGCATATATAGTGATGTGGTACGCAGTAAATCTTTTTAAATGTTATTGTATTCACATGAAGCATGAATTTTAAGTGTGTATACAAACATATACCCATATGGACCAAATCATACCAAGTTCATTGGCATTGCTACTGGTGTGATGATCTAAAGCTGTATTTTTATAGACTTGCTAATATATTTGTGGGAAAAAATTGACACATTTGAGGTCTTTTTGAGGTCTGAAACAGAAACATAAAACTTCAACTAAATATCAGATGACGACTTTAATGTAAATATGCTAATCAATTAGATCATCAGAGATGATCTAATTCACACTTATGGAATGATTAGGGCTTAGCAGGAGCTGAGAAGTGAGAGGAAGAGTAATATACCATAAAAGCAGCCTCTCTGGTGAGGCTCAGCAGATATGATACCTCAGCATTATGAATACCTATGATATCTCAGCATTATGAATCATTAGTATCTGAGGTTATATTTAGCAGGTACTGGCATGCTGGGTTTGATAATCAGGAATGAGAGAACCAAGATAAAGCACCTATTATGAAGTAATTTCTGAATGCTCCTGCTCTTTAGCAATTTTTAAGGGTATTCCACTGTACTTATTTGGTTTCAGCCAATGTGGTGGTGGGAAGTATAAGACTGAATAAAAAGCAAAAGGTAGAATTTGAAGTCAGAAATCTCAGCCAGGTGAGCTCCTGCAGTCCTGACTAATTTTGACACTGCCCACACTTCCCTTTCAAATTCTGTACCTGGAAGAGCTGCTCAGAATGCTTTTAATGGGGAAAATAAACAAGGAAGTTCTAAACAAAATGAAATATCTCATCTGAGCTTTCTTCTTTTGTATCATTCTGGCTTTATTGCTTTCCTTTTTTCCATCCTTAATTTAAGATCATATTCAGCTTTTTTTGTGAGTGTGTTTATACGTATCTTATGATTTTCTGTTTTTACTGCAGTGTTCACTATAAAAAGCATTAGACACAGTGTTGAACTTTACTGATCTTTCAGACTTTTATTTCATAATGTTGGTGGTTTCTTCACAGGATGGGAGTTCCTATTTTTTCCAAATCTATTGCCTACAAAAAATACTGAGCAAGTGCAGCAGAAATATGATTCAGTGTGGGGTCACTAAAACATATCTCCACACAGAAGAGATGGGCTGAATGGTGCTGGGTTACTCAAATCTCCTTATGAGCATAATTCCAGAATGTTTTTGGGCTCATAAAGAAATTTGGGCTCTACTCTTGTGTAGCTATGTTATTTCTTATCTTACTGTCCCTTTTTGGTATAACTTTTGGGTAGACAAGTGTTCACTGTGTGAAAGTTGGTCTTTCATTTTTTTTCAGAGGCCACTGGACAAGACTCAGCAGGTAACAACTCACTGACCTGAAGACCTACCCATGCTCAGATAAATGAGCTGAATGTGAAAGGCTAAAAATCCCATTACCAGACCGTGAGCCATCCTGTCCTTAAGAAATTTTGCAATATTTCTAGGGAAGAAATAAATACAACTTGTGGATTAAGGAACAAATCAGATAAACCAGCAGTGAACCAGTCTTCCGAAATAAATTTTTTCCTGTATTTTTTCTTAGCTGCACTCCTGAGGCTATGAGATGATAGTCTTAAGAGATGCATGGTCATTGTGTCCTGAGTGAAATCAAGCCAGAGATTGAGGCCATAAACTTTATTTTACTACCTTGGCAATGATGTCTATCCTAAATTGTTAACGTGCTTTTAAAATTCTTCATACAGTAGGCAGTAGAAGAAGTAGTTCAGGTGACTACAACCAAATTTCTTTGAGAGATGATTCCACCTCTAGAAAGCCTGCACTTCGCTCACCATTTTTAAAATTATGGTTATCCAACACAATTCAGAAAGTATCTGGGTATCTATAGCTTAATGTAAGATCTACATATTTGGGTGTTCAGGACTCTTGGATATATGTGATTTCTGATAACTCTCACGGAGACTCTTCAAACTTCACCCATAGTCCAGTTTTTAAGGGCCATTAGAGTGAAGGAAGACAATCCCTCTGCACACCAAGGAGAATTAATCTTTAAAGTTGTGTTATTTGTTAGCTGGTTGGTGTCAGGAGTAACCTGTATTTCCATCCTCTCCTGAGATCTGATGCTTTGTGAACAAATCCTGAACTCACCTGAGCCCGTTGGAATTTGGGCCACCTGAACACCATTCCTATTAGGGCCTTTCTGAAAAAGGGTCTCAAGCTGGTTTTTAGATGTCTGATGTTGCTCAGGTGGTGCTGCTGCAGAAGTAGATGTGACAGATAAAAGCTGCCAGAGCAAGTGCTGAGAGTGCCTTTTCAATGAAGTGATGACAACAGACAAGAAGCCCAGCCCTGAGCTGAGCCTTGCAGCCTCTTACACTGAAATGAATCAAGGAGAGCAAAATGAGTATATACACAACAGAGCGAAGTTCAGCTGGAAACACATATTCTGTAGTTCTTCCTGATAAAAGACGAAAACAATTTAATTTTGTTTTGCTCACAGATTATTATCCTTTCTAAGAATTAATGCAAGCATTGTTTAAGAAACAAACAAAACAGGAAAAGGTTTATCTTTTGGAAGTGGCAATAATGAAATGTTTTCAGGGTTTTTTTGGTTAGCTGAAGTCACTTGGCTGAATGCACCATGAATTGAATAATCCTGCTGATTAATGTAAAATTTAATTAACTGAAGAAAAAAAAAATCATCCCACTCTTTCAAATATTTAACTTCCTCATTATATGACTAGCTATTTTTTAAATACTACTTTTTTTTTTTCAAAACCCTTTTTTTGCATCTTGTGGAGCTTGGCTTTTACAGTATTCTGTCCCCTAATTCAATCACACTCATTTCAAAAGGGTTTAAATCTCTAGGCACTTCTGAAAACCCCACTAGGCACTTCTTCATCTTTAAGCACCTAACTACCTCTAGAAGTCTGGCCCTTGATAATTTTTGAAAATGGTCCTTTCTATCATGCAGAGTTTCCTGCTAGCAAACTGGAAAAGTAATTAGCATATAGATGCATCCCTCAGACGGTAGACTGGGTTAAACTGGATTTTTCTACCTTTTAATAACTGTTGGAAAACAACAAGGAATTAATTGGTTTGGAAACGTGAACTGATGGAAAAAGTCAAGCTACAGAAAAGTTATTAACTATGCAACACTGAGAGTCCTTAAAACCATCAGTTAATGAAACAAAGAAAAGAATACATTGAGTGAGAATTGATTTAGAAGTGAAGAAGATAGATGAAAAAGGAATTGCACTATAATATGATGAAGAAAATATTTCTCTCTTGGAGACTGCAGTAGTTACTGCTATAGCTGTAATGAAGTGAGAAGAGTGGTCCAGGGAGCACCTCTGAGCTGAAAAGAGCCCTTTTGCTGTGGTACTGTGATGCTCCAGTGTGTCCTCTGCTCGGGGCAGCCTCGCCAGGCTTTACCACAGTGCCATGGGCTCTGGTATGTGACAGTGAAAGGTCTCTCCTGGCACCTTCTCTGCTCGTATCCAGCCATGCAACACCCTCAATGCCCCTCCAAACATTCAGGGATACCAGCAAGCAAGCAGGGAAAAACTTTCACATGGGTGTGGGGAGCCCTAGTAGTGAGACAAGACATGCCTTTGAAATCTATGGGTAAAAAATGCTGCATAAGAATGAGGATTTTTTTTATTATTATATTATCCTCAAGGGTGGAATTTGAAATAGCTGCTAGGAAGTGTTGCCTATTCCCAGTTTACATGAGATATCTTTAATCATATTCTAGTCAGCGAAAGAAATGACTGCAAGAGGAACTATAAAACCTCTTCCTTGCTTTCATCTTTGCTTTTTCACTCAAGCTCACATGAGAAAGAGAGGAATCCATTGCCAGACTGATTCTTGACTGACCAGGATTTTTTTAACACAAGGGAATAATTATAAAAGAGACATTTTTACTGCAAATACCCTCAGGTTAATTTTTTTTATTTGAACAGAGCCTTGCTCTCACAGAGTAAAGTAAATATTTTTATGGTTATGTGCAAGGGGGAAAAAAAATTGTTTTGGCTTAGTTGTGAACATATTCTAATGACATAATTGAAAAAAAATTATAAGCAGGAAAAGCTTTTAGTGGAAGTATAATATTTTAAGTGCTGGGTCACTCAAACTTCCATTTAAATTGATCATTAAGCTTCCACGTAAATAGAAATTAAAATAATACTGAATAAAGCTTAATGCTTTGGTAATTTTGCTTTGTTTTTTAGAATTTCTAGGGCTCTTATGGAACTAAGGATGAGCCAAACTGAGGATCCATCACTGCATGAAGTACAGCATAGGACGTGTGAGCCAGGATCACCTTTATGAACCCCATTGCAATGCTGTATCACAAAGCCCAGGAAAATATAATCACATGGGATTGCACACAGATCCCATTCATGTCTGTGAAATGGAGCTCCACTACTGCAAGGTGCAAGAGCTGGAAAGAAGAAAACAGAATGATGTTGGGTTGAAAATCTAAATTCTCCTCTTAGACCTGCATGAAAGAAGAATGAAGCCCTCTGTCCTTAACTTACAGAGGTAAGAATAAAGCCCTGTTGGGAGTTCTCTCCCTTGTGCTCTTTGGTGTCACTAATCTGCTGTCAGTAGGGGAAGATCCCAGCCTGCCCCTGGTACCACTGGAAGGTGAGCTAGCCTGTCCCACTGCAGTGCCTCTGTTACTGCTCCCTAAGGCACCTCCATGCTTGTACTCTGCTGCAGCACAAATATAGTTCACTGAGGTGTTTGTATCACTCAGAAATGAGATCAGGTTTTACTGTCCAGTAGAGAATTGATGTTTGAGTGGAATAGCAATTAGCTTAATTTGTAAGTTATGGCTTACTACTGTCATGTAAACTATTGAGCAATGCAGTGCAAAAGGAGAGCACCTACCTATAAGGAGGATGAAAGATTCACACTCTGCATTTTTGAGATTTTACCTCCAGACTAAGTCCCAGTTCAGCCCATTGGTGCCTGGGGGGCATGAGCTGACCTCTGGAATGCTTTGACCACATCAGCTTCTTCCAAATAAGAAGCCTGTTTGTGCCCTCTGAGTTTGCTCTGTGTTGTGAACCAAGGTGTGGTAAGTCAGTACGATTAGGAAACTTCCTTTTAAAGTTCCTAGATCCACCTAAAACACTAATATAGACTCACCCCACCCATGGCTCATGGGAAGCAATGTAACAAAGTAGTTGGACTTTGATGATCCTTGTGGGTCTCTTCCAACTCAGGATATTCTGTGATTCTACGGAACATGAGCTACTGGCCTTAAGGAAATCTAGTTTCCTGTACTGCAAAGCGTTACCTGATACATGCAGGCAGAGGAGCACAAACTCTATGAGTTAAGACAACCAGAAGGTGAAACCAAATGAGTTTGAAACTTATGAAAAGTATTTGCCAGTAAGATCAGCTCCTAATTGAGTCTATACTCATCTTTCTAATGGAGAGAGGCATTTCTCAAATTCTTAATGAGCCATGAGTGCTTATTTGTTCTTGTCCTGTAGGAAGAAAGATTCAAAGGTAGTGTTTCAGTAGCACTGGAAAGCTCTGTTGTGCAAAGTCTCTCCTTGGGCCTACCTAAACTGAATAAAATTTTCCCACGTGAGCTGAATACCACTGACTTTCATTTACTTTAGAAAGAGGCATTTTAGCTTTTTATTTCTGAAATAGTTTCTTCTGCCCTACATTTAAAAACTTAGTAGTTAATTTTAAGGGTGTCAGCGCTGCTGAAAGAAATGCTTACAAAGCTGATGAATTAAACATCTTTGTTCATGACCTAAAGGAAATATAGTTGGGGCGATAAACAGGCATCTTATAGGGAGATCCGCTGGGAGACAAATGTAATTGGATTCCTGTGTATCCTAATGGTTGTAGCACTTCCCTTTCTGCCCCATGACAAGAAGGCCCCAACCCAGTGAAGTACTTAGGGCTGAGTAGTGCCTTGGAGATCAGTGGCACTATACACAGTGTGTAAAACTTGGCACACACCTGTGCTTTACTGGCTTAGAGCCAAACTGAGTAGTATGTACATAATGCTGTATTCAGCTTCACTATATTCAGTTCTCAGATCTGTATTGATCTGATTTTGAAGCCTTCTCTGAAGTAACTTTTAAGTTTCTTTTTTATAAACACAAAATGAATTTGATATAGTTGCCTCTTTCACTCAGAGATTTGAAAATACTTTAAAAATATGAATGTATTGATCTTTCACTATGGGAAGAGTAAGTAGTAGCAACCCATAAAACAGATGAGGAACCTGAAAGTAGAAGAGTGGAGAAAAAAAATCTAACAACAACTGAATGGAATTGGAAAACAAATTTGTCTTGATTGTATTCCCATCTGCTTTGGGTTCAGTTTCATTAGCTTTCTTGAAAAGGAGCTTCTGTCAGGATAGTTTATGAAACCACTGTTTTAGTAGACATTCAAAAATAGTTGAAGACATTTTATCTTGATTTTGTAATCTGGTTTCTTATTCATGAACTTATATATGCCCATTCTTCTTTATATATGAAAATATCATGTGTTACTTGCACTGCGTAGTCAGATTAAAAGCTGGCATAAATAATAAAACACTGAGCAAATATTGGTTACCAAAATCTGTCACAGAAATAAATTCAAAAACATCGTGATCTGTTCTTACCTAACACAGGAATGTACAGAGAGGCAAAGGTCTGCAAGCGTATGGCTTGTTTTTTGTTTGCTGTCTTTATTGCTACTGAACTATTTTGAATTTAGAGAGGGAAACAGTGGGGGAATCATAAGAAAAATCCTCAATAAGGATTAGTACAGGATAGATAAGTGGGTTTGGTCATTAATAATATAAAGGGATGTCTTTTTTTAAAAAAAAAAGGGCAGAAAATTATTGAAATATCCTGCAAGACTCACTGATTATATGTGCAAAGAAAAGCTGCAGCCACTTTAAACAGGAGGACAGTACATAGGAAGAAGAACAATAATGCTAACCATTAAGCATTGGGCTTTGGAAGAAAATTCTTTCATAAGCAAGTTATTGCATAATTCTCTGTTATGGGAGTTTCACACCTTCCTCTGAAACATCTGGTGCTAGAATGCAATAAAAAACTAAATGAATTTCTGACCTGATGTGGCATGACAATCAATAAAATTCTTTTATTAGCTAGATCTAGTTTTAAGAACTTGTCATAGTAACAGCACACAGCTTTGCAGAATGCTAACTTGTGATCAAACATCCAATTTATTTTGAAAACTAAATCATTCCTGCCTTATTGCACATTTCCTCAAGTCTGGGGAGATTAGCCCAGCATGCCCAACCACCTACCACTATAGAAAACATAGGCTCTTATGGACAGGTTTTTAACACCTAATGTATGCTGGGCAGGAAATTCTGAGTTGCAGCTGAGATGCAACCAAAACTGCTTTGGACCAAGTAGCCAACCCATGGTTAAAGTATAGGGTCTGCAGCAATGCCTCTTTCCTCTAAACAGCGTCCCACTGCAGTGTCTTCCCTGCCACCCTACAGCCTCACAGTTCCTTCTAGTATTAGATATCAAAATATAGTAATTCCTGATCTGATGTAAATCCAGTCTGGAACTACAGTGTGCATCAGGTCACATTGTCAAAAGCTACAATACGCGCATCAGGCGATGTCTGAGTTTTTGGTGTAGGACACGGTACAGAAGGTTTGCAGCTCCTTAAGCTGCTTTGTGCCCACCCCCAACTGCACTCTGCTGGTGTGGCCAGGTTCAAGGGAGCTTGATGCTGCTGGAGAAAAGGCCGAGGCATCCTGAAATTACCTTGTGGGTCTCTGGGAATTCAAGGACTCTTTCATAACCACAGTGTCACAGCAAGGTCCCAGTGAAGTCAAGCAAAAGCCACCTCGTTGTACCTAGTTGTTTCACTGAGATGAAACTTATACCCCTTCTGAGTGCCTGAAAATGCCTAACTCTGAAATAACACCTCTGGTGAGAAACCCTGAGGGGTGCAACACTGTGAACCATTCCCACACTCTTTCCAAATGAAGCCATGCTCTACAGCAATGCATTTTGATAGCATGGCTTAGATCTCTCAGAGCAGCCTGAATGATTTTTCCCAAAGAGTGAAGCAAAGTGTTAATACAACAGTTCTGTGGTTTTGAATTATAAACATGTTTTTAAGGCACACCAAGAATATCGAATTATATGTACACATCTATATGACTAAAGGAAACATGCTTATGCATCCAGAGGGTTTATTTTGGGCTGGGTATCTCAAAAAATCAACATGATTTTTAACAGCCATATATTTGTGCAAATGGACTGTAGACAGTCGAAGGATATTCCAGGAATCCCAAACTTTATACACCACCTCTGAAGTCATCTTCATACAGAACACCATTTAGTTTGTCATTAATCAGTAAATTAATTATAGCAAGATAGCAAACTATCTTGGCTGAATTGACCAGCACAAAGATTATTCTTTTGGAAATGAGCTGAAATTCATACTGCTGGGCTATTTCCATGAAAATGGAACAGCCTTTTGTAGCTTTTATTTAAAATAAGAATAAAATGATGCCAAAAGGCAGAAAATAAAATGAAAAATTCTGCCTAAAAGATATAGGCAAGAAAATCTCAACCTGTGTATCTGTCTCAGCAAGCTAAAAAGACAATTCTTGCAAGGAACTATTTGAAACTTGAATTTATTAGGAACTATTTAGAAGATACTACTAAGTGTAAATCCCTTCTCATTGCATCTCCTGGAAGTCAGGGTAGATTTTGTTGTATGAAATCTTTTCCTCTTTGAAAGTCAATGACTGGGGAGGGGGGCAATGGGGAGGGGGAAACTTGGCAGACTGCCACCATCCTCTTTCATTATTTCATATATTACACGTCCCATATAAATCTGCATTTGCTTGGTTTGCCACCCTGTATGTCAATGCAGGAATGATTGTTATTTTATAGTTATAAATAATATATGTGCATTCAGAGATGTTTCAAGTATTTAGCTTCCTTGAATTCTCACTTTTGCATACTTTCCCCTCCCTATACTCACTCCCTGCCTTCATGTCTGCTACCAAGTCAAAATAAAAGTCTCCCCCACCTCTATCTGCCATTGTTTTTTCCATGGTTGATTGAATGGTGTGCTAGGTTCAGTGATCTTGGTCTTGGCTACTGCTCCACCCAGAAACAACCTTCTCTTCTATACCAATTATCATATGAAAGCTACTAATGCCGTTTTACTGCAGCTCTGCTTCATGTTTCAGAATTGTAAGTGGCATCGTGCAGTCCACACTTGCCCAGTTTCAGGGAATAATCCTTCTCTCTTTCTTCTTTTTGCCCTATATCTCAGTGGAAAATATTGTCTCCTTCCTTTTATTTGCTAGATTAGTGTCTTCACTTCAATAAATAATTGCTACTTCAGATAGGAAAACAACTTTCAATCTGGGATTCTGATGCTGCTGGAAATATTATTGGCTGGTGTGGGACTTATCCTCTGTGGGTGAATTGGTTATTGCAGACAGTGGAGGGAGCTGGTCTCTTCAAAATGGTGGGAGTCTCTTCAAACAGAGTTTCAAATAGAAAATTTTAAATTTCAGCACAGCAGAATAGTAAAGGAGACAGTCTAATGTACTATAAATTTTAAGTGTTGCTGACTAACATCATTAGCTGATGGTCTGCCCTAAAATCTGGTTATGTATAAATGTAAAATATTTTTATATATTGAATATATGCATAAGCATATATGAATGTGCTGTAGTGATTTTGAAAGATTAGTATCAGCAGAAATTAATTTGTTCTTTACAATAGTGTTTGAGTTTCAAGACAGATTCTTTGCTGTCATTACATGTTTAATAGCCACATAGCATTGGTGCAAAATCTCACCCTGTGCCACCTCTAAATGTACTTTGAATTCATATTAAAGAGTAAACCAGTTTTCTGATGTTGAAAAAATAGTCTCGCAAGAACAGGTATAATTTAAATTATGAAAAGCATTTGCCCATGTCTTTTTCTTGGATTTAGTCAGAAGACACAATATATACCAAAACTTTCAGTGTTCTTATTTTTTAGCATGTTTATTCTACATAAATCTTTACAAGAAACTACAAATGTTAACAGCTGGTATTATTAATGTCAGTAGCAGGAAATGCAATATGACTGCCTTTACTGGGTGTGTGGGGGAGAGGACACTTTACTTCCTAAAGGAAATATTGGGGTTTCATTATTTTTATGTTTGTTGTTCCCACAAAAATGGACCCAAGTGCTTTGAAAGGATTATAAATATGGTTGCAATTTGGCACTGTGAGCTAGTTGCAGCCGCTGTGTGTATGTATCTCTCTGCTGGTGTGTGGAATTTGGCCGGTGCGAACTCTGAGCTGGTCACAAGCAGTTTCCTTTTGTTGTAGCTGCATTCCCTAGAGGGTAAAACCTTTCAGGCTCTACTTCAAGGTACAATATGCTCCTCTGAGAAGATAAATTATTAAAATGCAGTGTCTGCTTGTGAAAACTCTAACTTTGCAAAGTTATGCTCATTTGGTCTCCAAGAAATAATCATTCTATCCTTCCAGGTCTCGGTTAAGCCAAGATATATGCTAATTTTCTTTTACCTTTGAAGTTCTGATGGTCTTAAGGAAATATGTGTTTAAGAGAAAAATGGAATCTGCTTCACCATGAAGGAGTTGAGGGGTCTGGTGTAGTTAATCTGGAAAACTCTTCTTCCCTAGCATTTGGAATGGATTGATTAGGTGCAAGAGCCCAGTCTAATATTTGGGGTTTGTATCATCACAGCTTATTTTAAATATTATGAGACAGCTGGAATAGGCAAACTGTCTACTGTTTATCACAGAAATGCATCTTTTATTGCTTGGCTGCATAAACACTTGAGGCGTGATAGGCTCGATCATGAGAGGGGTGGGCCATCTTCCATACCAAACTGAGCACTGTCTATTCTTGTTGGTGTCAGGCAGAGTTGAGGTTACAAAGCCAAACAGGTTCCTAAGACAGCAAACAAAAGTGCCAGACTATACTGGAGCTCAGTATGAATTGCAGGTTTGTGAAAGTAGCTGCCTGCCCTATTTTCCAAAATAATGTGCTCTTGGCCATGTTAGCTGGCTGTTCATCTTTCTGTTGCATTTTAGGTTGTTGCGGTTACTAAAGAAAATTATCACTTGAAATGAAATATATATATACACATACAGAATGAATATATGGAGTGAAATATGTGTGTGTGTACATAGTACATACTGAAAAAACAAGCTAAAAGGAGTGTTTTGAGACCTTTGAGAGTGTTAATATTGATTACTAAATAGATTAAGAGACAGGCACAAGAGGTTTTGTCAGGAGATCAAACTTTACCTGTGTGACAGTGTTAATAGTATGAGACATGAACATTTATCAACAAAACGGTTTCAGCTGCTTGGCAAAAAGCATTGCATCTCTGAAGTGTTTTGTCATACAGCTTCTCCCACCTAACAAATCACGGTGTTATACACTTAAACTTGCTCATGTCAAGGAGAAAAATATTTCCAGCAGGAGGCTGCATCAGTAAAGTTCTTGATTAAGGAATTCTTCAAAGATATTTTTTATTTAGAGTGTGTAATTATCACACTGTTGATAGAAAGGTGGCAATAAGAATGTTAGAACCAGATTTGTGGTTCATCTGGCCCTTCTTGTCTCGTGCAGTAAATGACCATACTAGACTTTACATGGCAATATACAACCTCAGCACAGGAGATTTCTTCTCATACATTTTCCTCCAACTGTACATGTTCAGTAACTTCTCCAGGAGAGGTATGAAAACTAAAAAAATCACTGTCTATGCAAAAAAAAATATAAGCTCATAAGACTGATAAGACTAACTGATGCAGAACAGCCATTCCATGTATATCTGAAGAGCTGGTTCAGATGTATGTCAGAATCACTGATGGACATCTTTGGGGCATCAGTGATTGGGTCAGGCATTTCAGCTCCATCCAGTCAGAGGTAGGGCAGCTTGTTTGCACTCTGAGCATCCAAATGTTAAGGAATCTGGAACAACTGATCGTTCCAAAGCTCCAAAAATGTGTTGAATATGCCTTTTAAAGTCGCATATAGCTTTATGCTCACCAGAGTTTTTAGGTGATTGGGATCTGTACAGGTTATTAGAGTAAATCATAAAAATAGAAGTAACTCAGAATATAACTTGTCTTAGAATATGTAGTACTGTTTGATGAGGGTGTCTTACTGATAAATTCCATTATTTGGGAGATTATCAAGACAGGTGACATTTGAGGAATGCTACAAACAGGTCTCTATCTCCATGACATTACCCCAAACAAAAAGAGCTGGAGAAGAGATAGATTTTGAACTATCAAAATTATTACTACTTTAAAATTACATTTTTGTTCTGATAAAAAGTTCAGCATTTTCTTATTATTCTAATATTGTCAAAACATTATTTTTAGAACATCTTGATAAGATTCTCATATTTCATCTTTCTGCCCAAAATTTGATTTCAAAAATTTTGAAATATTTTTGTTTTCTACAAGATGGATATCCCACATTTGAGCAGTCCTAGTCTGTACATTTTACTTCAATGTTTGACTGATCTGTAGCCTACAGAAGGGCTCTTCACTGTAAATTAATGCCAGGTCCATTGGTTATATAATAAATGCCAACAGCTGTCAAAAGCAGAGTGAAGCAAAAGGCGGGGGGAAAGACAGTAATTGTCTTATAAGAGCGCCTCATGGTAATTCAAGAAACATTCTGCAAATTCCACCTCGGTGTGGTAGGAAACAAAACCCACATTATGATGGATTGGGAAAACCTGGGGTGGCCCAAAGCTACTTTCTCTAGGATGATTTCTTCCTCTTTATTTTTATTTTCTGATAGCTTCCCTAACTCTAACCAGAGTAGAAAAAAAAATTGGAGACAGGAGAATGTATGACCATGGTAAAGAAAAAAAGAAGTGGAAAAAAAAATCTTTTGCAATATCAGATAATCTTGAAATACAATAATATATCTTGCAAACCTGTGAGATCTATAGCTGGCTTATAACTGATCAATTTTCCACCCAGGTTTACAAGAAAAATAAAGACCACTATAGTTCATAAATCAACATTTCTTAAGGTACTTGTATGTTTTCTCTTTCCTGAAGGTTGGTGATTTTAAAAGTAAGCTATAAAAATCAGCACATGAAATGAAACTCAGGCATCCTAGCAAAAGGGTATTTGTAGGGCCATGTATATATAAAGAGATAATATTTATGTACTATATACTAGGTAACCATAATTAGGTTTTGAATTTCATTATATAACAAATGTCTGTTGGTGTCTATAAAAGCAGCAAAGTATTTTGATCCCATGTTTTTTGGCAATCTCATCAACAGTTCCATTTTTAGAGAGATGAGAACACACCTAAGCCTTGGAGAACAAGTTTGCTTTTCTTCTTTGAACTGGTCACCATGGAAAGTTTTCTCTGACTTTTACTCTAAAGTCAAACTGTTGGAGGAAGACAGATATTGTAAGGATTCCATGAGCAGCAATAGTGACTGTGCAGTATTAGACATATCTCTTTCTAGCCAAGGTGTTATGAGTCACTCGACCAAATCAATGGTCTGTTCTCTCTTTGGGACGACTGCATACACATAACTAGGTGTATTCCTCAACATTTTCCCTGTCTTTTTAATGGAGCTGCCAGGAGAATTGGAAGGCTCCATGGCTTTGATGGGGGCAGTATGAAACACAGCTCTGTAACTGCTCTACCTGAAGCACCCAGAGGTGTGAAGCTATCCCAAGTGTACCCTTTTCACCTCTCTCCTTACAGAAGACTGGGACAATATTTGTCAGTGATGGCCCACCCTGCTGGCAGGTGGCCCTCTTTGGGATTTGAAGTTTGGTGGGAAATATACCATCCTCAGGCAGGGGTGAAGGGGAGACTGCAACATCTGTCTGAGTAGAGCTCTTTGCTGAAGGTCAGTGCTGAAGCTCTTATTTTGCAGTAGCTGTAAAAGTGTCTGGTTTCACAGCAGGTCAGAAATTCCTGTCTGAAGTCCTCAAGGCTCACCACCCAGCTTAGATGGGGATCTAAAGCTGCAGGAGCTTGATTTACCATCATTCAGCAAGGCTGAGCCATGTGTAAACCCATATCTGTCTGTCACCAGTTCTTTGTCTGATCCACTTGCTCATATTGCCTCATCCGTTTGGCTATGCATTTTTGTTCCCTTCACTGTATAGAAGTTTTAACAGGTGTAGAGATACCAGCCAGTCATGGTCATCTGTGTGCTGCATGCGTAAAGAGCTTTTAAGAAAAAATTTTATAAGTACAATGGACTCATAAGATTGGGCTCCACACTGCTGTGTGTAAATTTTGGGTTCCAGGCACTACAATATTTGGCTTTTGAATCTCCTTATTTGTCTTTTTTTATTTAGACACTTAAGTAACACCTGAGCTAATTTTGTCTTTCAACCCCCCAAACCAATGCCCTTTCAGGATCACCAGTCAGTCACCGTGAGGCTGCTTCTGTCCTCCTTTCTTATAATCCTACTTCCTTCGTGTTTTTTTCACAACATAAAAATTCCTCTGCTTGTCTGTTCAGCTGATTTCCTGAGCTCTCTGAGTTCCTTGGAAGCCCTCCTCCCGTTTGTATTCAGCCAGCTCCGAGCCTCTAACTGCATTATACACCTTAAACTGAGAGAAAAAAAATTGCTCTTCAAGTTGCTGACAGTCTGCTATGAACACTTAGATGTGCTCTTTCCCTCCTGCAGAAAGGGCCAGATCATTGATACCTTTGTGACGGTCTGGATGCCCTGTTCCATGCCCACAGTGAGAACTGGAAGGTACCACGAGCTGCCAAGGCTTTAATGGGGACAAATCTCTGGATTCCTGAGCAGTTCACTACATGGGTTAGTTGCTCTCTGTTGCACTTGAAGAGGAAATTGTGTTTTCACATGAGAAGAAAATATACCTGACAGTTTTGAATACTGAAAGATAGCTGTGGCTGAGCAGTGCAACTAAGGTGGCTTTGTAAAGTTGCTTTGCAGCATTGACAGTCACTCAGTGCAGTCGCTTAATCCAAATACTTTTACAGTTAGAATATGTTGCCAGGAAAAGAAAATCAGCTCTCGGGGTGCATTATCTCCTTTCAAGACTGTCCTGGGGGCACTTACTCATTATCCTGGAATAAAACAAATGAAAGATTTCTTTTTAAAAAATATTGTTCAATCCATTCAGAATCCCTGGAGCTGAGTATTTTACATTTTTGTGGCTTGATAAAATAAAACCAGTAATTAGCTTACATTTATTTATCATTTATGGTTCTTTCCTTCTCTTTGCAGCTCATTTTGAATACTATTATCCTGACAGATCAACTTTCTACTAAAATTATTATTACTTCCTGGAACTATGAATGAAACAGGAGAATATGTTGACTGTGACTGATGGAGGGAATTCTTATTCTGCTAGATAGTATTTTAAGCCAATTCCCTCACAACAACAACAACGAAACTTTTCGGAATAAAAAAAACCTCCAACAATAAAAGCATTCTGGACCAATATTCATGTGTGTATTTGCTTCTGTGAATTTATGTCTTTTCATCTGCAACAGTTTTTGGATCTGACCCACTTTAATAAATCCAAGAGGAGAATAAATATTACAAATATTCCATGAAGGTCAGTGAAAACATGTAGCATGATAGGCAAAAAATGCCCCAAGAAGGCTGGTGGGAAAACGCCTGCGGGGTGACTGCAGCACACCTGAGAACCTGAACAGGGCAGAGACTTAAAGAAACTTTGTCCAGCTACCATCAGACCTCATGACAAACTAGGAGACACAAAATCTGTGCAATTTGCTTTATCCATAGTTTATGGGACTCCTTGCTTTAGAACATATAAGAGGCCAGCTAAAAATCTGATTATGGTAGATGATGTTGATTTGAGTTTTCTCTATTTTTTCACCTCCATGGCATTTCACTCTTCTTTGTATCTCCAACGTGTGGGATGATGTTCAGTCAAGGAACAAAGAGTCCTTATGTCCTGACCCTCTTCTGTTTGTGAGCCTTCTAATTTGCAGAAAATTAGTTAATTGTAACCCTTTTTCACAACCTTTTTCTGTAAATCTTGCTCTTAGCATTCCATTGCTGTTAGTGACAATTTTGCTTTATGTCAATGACATTGAATCCTCTATATTTTGCCCTTTCACAAAAATAATTTCCATCTTAGACAACCAACCAACTACTTCTGGAAAACTGCATAGTTATGGAGGTGCCAGAGAATTGGTTGGATTACCTGCACAGGTGAGGTGAGGAGACAGTTGGCACTCTCCCTTCTAGCTCTGGTGGGCAGTGACAGTAGGTTTCCAATTGTAACATTTTCCTCTATGACTTGTCCATTGCCCTTCCTACTTTGCTTTTTCAGGGGGAAAAAGGGAAAGAGAACACAGGTGTTGGGTGAGCAGTGGTTGTGGAGCACTGTAGTTCACACCTGAAGCAAACTGGAAGGATGTTGCTGAATGGAGAGGTGGCTGCCCGTGCTCACAGCGGTGAGGGTGCTGTGTGATGTCAGAGCCTGTGCTTGAAGAACTTCAGCCTCCCTATTATGGTAAAACTGCAGCTGACACAGGGCCAGGGTACAGAGACTGCTCGAGCTGATAGCTCTGTGCCTTTCTGAATAGGAAAATTTGCATTCCTTTCTTGGACACTGTAGTAGGTAACTTTTCCAGTGAATATGCCTGGGCCATTTTCATTTTGTAATTACCATCTTTACAAATTTACTATTTGCCATTTCATTTGCACGAGCAAGTGTGAACATAAAATATCCAAAGCCTTTGTAGCTTGCTTTACAGAGGATTATTTCAGACCTAGATATAATATTTGGGATCTGCAGTGAGAGATATGGCTTTCAAGAGGCATCCTGACACTGACTTGGCATTCACGTCCCACCTGCTGAATGCCAGTGGGATCCTGTCCATTGCTTTCACAGGCTTTGGATCCCACCCAGAGCATTCTCAAAGATGAGCAGGAACTGGGAGTGTGGGTTGGATTAGGAAATTACAAACAGTTCTGAGAGAGGCTTTCTTTTTTATCAAAATTTGGTTTTTGTCCATATTTTCTGAACAGTTCAAACAAAAACTGCTCTAGAAATTAGAGAGTTTATATTGTCCTGTACAGTAATTTGTGCTACATTCTCAAACTCAATTTTCATACCATAATGTCTTCAAAATCATTTTAAAGCTACATCATAAACCTTAACAATTATCAGAAAATTAAAGAGAGGTTTTCTTTAAGAGTTTACTTTGTATTACACTAATTTTCTCTAAAATGTAGGATGTGTGTTTCTAAGGCCTTTATACTACTTCATAGCAGGGTGATGATTACTATCTGTTGCTCTCTTATCCTACTTTCTTGTTGGAATTTTGCAGCAGTTTTTCGTGTTTCTCTTTCTCTTTAAGCAGAATCAAAACCTCAGTGTCTGTTTGCCTTTGCCTGTGTTTTTGTGTTTCCACATTGTAGCAAAACAGCTGTATCTTTTCCTCCTCATGCAGTGTGCGTATGTTCAAACACTATCGTGGGTTTGTCTGGAAACTCCTAGAAACTATTTCCCCCATTTTAACCATCCATCTTCTTAATCTGCTGCTGCTCACTTTCGCTGATAGCACAGCCCTTTTCTCTAACAAAGCCTATATTCATATGCATCCTACTTACTCTACTGATCACCTTGGGTGCTTAACAACACTTGCTCCTGCTGTCATTTCCTAGCTGCCACAACCAGGAAGAAATCCCTCTGCCAGGTCCCTCGTGGCTCCGTGGGCTGCGTTCAGCTGCGCAAGGTGGACTCCCTAAGTACCAGAAAGATTAAAATCAGCATCTGCTACTTAAAGCATCTTGTATTCCTGATGTAGGCTTTACCCCGGTGAGTATTCCAAGTCAAACAATGCTGTGGTTGTGAATTGTTGTCTCGCAGCCTTATTTCTCATTCTTGGCTTGTGTCCTAGGATGGGATCCAGAGCAGTCACTGACTACAGCGATACAAAAGAAAACACACCACAAAAGAAACATTTGCACAATCCGCTTGTGAGGACACTGCTCCTGTTGTGTTTTTCTGCTGAGCTGGCCCCCAAAATACAGGTAGTTTAAATCCCCCAGGATTAAAAGTAAAAAAGAAACAAGCAGAAAGTTGAGCTCTTTATAATTCCTTCCTTTTCGAAGAAAGAGGTAACAGAAAGAAAAGTCTTTTAGATATTCACTTTAAGTGCTCTTGAGCCTAAGGATTGTGACAGAGAAACACTTCAAAATCCTCATAGTCCTTAATGTCTACCCAAACTGCAATGTTAGTAAAACTCTGCCCAGCACTCATCTTGCCTTCTTACCTCCTCTCAAGAGGACACCAGACCTCTGTGGAAGGGACATTACTGCTTCCAAGCAAGGCAACCTTCTTGAAAATTTGTGCCTGAAACTACTTGGAGGATTTGGTGGTAAACCCCGTTTCTGGTACTCTTTGCTGAACCTCAATAACTACTGCAGTGATCCAGGCAGGAGCCTTTTTCTAGTGGATGTCCTAAACTTGAGATGATACTCTGGATTTCCTCACTAATTGGGTTTCCCAGAAATCTGGATGGTTCTCCCACGGAAGCACAGGAAGGTTTATCAGCTCCCCAGCCAGTGTGTCCCCTTCTGTCCTTCCACTGCAGAAGGAAAAGAAGGAAGGAAAGTATAGTCCTAATGAAAACAGGTCTACTTTTGTTTAGAAATGGTCTTCAAGAAGTCCAAAGGGACATAAGAATGGTTCTAGTTATCAACAGAAATTGAGGGAGCTAAAAAATTTATTATTACTGTTATTATTATTATACCTTAAGTAATGACAAAAATGCTAGAAATAAGACTAAGAAAAATGTGCAGAGGAGATGGAAACAGAAGTTACACAGAAAATTATTTTTTAGAGATAATTAAAAGCTGTAAGAAATTGGATCTCAAGATGAAGGCATGTGTAGAGAGAGGAGAGAAATGGTAGCAAAATTAAAAGATATATTAGGTAGTCTAAGAAAAAATACAGAAAAAAGTACAGAAATGTACGGAAGAGAAAACGCAAACAGCAAAAATAGGGTAGAAAGCTTAAAAAGAAAGAAAAGCATGAAACAATAGGAGACGAGATACAGATTGGATGACTGGCTATTCTGGCACTCAGTTTGATGCCACCTTTTTTTTCATTAGCGTAAATACACCAGCCTTCACTTATACATACATCCCTGCACATGTAGTGGCAGAAGACATTACCACTGGCAAGTTCAGCATGCCAGGATTTTCTGAATGGGGAAGAACTGATGTCTTAGGGTTTAAGTTACTCCCACTTATCTCTCTGCTTAGGTCATATGTGGTGCACAAGAACATGGTGGTTTTTAACTGTATTTCTGCCATGTCATTATTTTTGCTACTCCAAACAGGACAGATGATACAAATCTTAATCAGAATGTAACAGAGAGACCTTGGCGTTTCAAACTTCCTTCCCCTAAAACTGCCAGTATTAAAATTAGATATATTTTTTTGTATACTGGGACTCAGGAATAACGCTGTGTTTTCACTGTGCAGCTCATCACTTCTTTGCTGTCGGCTCTTGCCTCATCATTGAGGGTTCGGTGGATCAGTGCAAGTCTGTTTTCTCTGATTCCAGCCCCAGTCCTGTGCTTGGGGAGGACACTGTGTTGCTCAGAACATTTGCCTCGGGGTCAGAAGCAATTCCCTGGTCTGCTGCTGACTGCCCATGCAAGAATGGACAAATCCCTTTGCCCCTCTGAGGCTCAGGTCTGAGATGGCACATCCAGCTGGCTGTGATGGGAGCAAACATGTTAAAGCTTCTGAAACACAGGGCTAAGGGGGAGTCAAGTGCATTTGGCCTCCCCTGGCTAAAACCTCTCAGCTCCCTGTGGCACTTCAAGGTGTTGAGGCCAGGAAAAGGCAGGAGCAAAGCCTGGTTTTCAGCTACTGAAATGCCAGGGGAAGGACTTGGGGCAAGAGGAGCCCACTTGGAAGCACAGCTGCACAAACCGCTTCACTGACCTTTGCAGTGCTCCTCGCTCTGCACTTGCCTTTCCCCAGTTCAGCCACACCTCTTTTGTTCCAGCAATGCCTCTACTCAGCGCCGAGCTGGGCCTGGTGCTTTGTTAGGTCTCTCCTTGTTGCTGGTACCAGAAACACTTCGCTTCCCTCTTATCTGGCCCCCTTGCTTCACCTTTTCTCTATCTCCTGCGTTATTGTATCACAGATATACTACCTTGGGATCAAAACAGTCCCTTTCCACACATATGTAAATTCTAAATTACCTCATCGTTAATCTAGGAAAGAGGCAGCTTTCCATATTAGCTGGCAATCTGTTCCTGCACAGCACTGTGGTTCAGAGAGGAGCCCATCGCTCCTGGTGAGGCAGCACTCGTGAGACCCCGGCCAGGGAGCCCTGGCTGTGCCACATACTCAGTTCCTGCTGACTGTCCTGGCTGTCCCAACCTCCGTGTACCAGGATGCCAGTCCTCACGCACATTCACAGCTGATCAACACTTAGAGAGGTGCGATGGAGAAACTTTGTAAAATCACCCCCTCTGGGCACTGCAGTTTTACCTGGTTATCAGCCTTCAGAGTCCTTCTACCACTGGCAGATTTAGTGCAGCCAAACCAGGTGCACTGCCACAATATGATCATTAAGTTCATCCCATTTGTGTGCTCCTGTTACAGCTGACTGTCAATTAAACTGATTGCTCACATGTTTTTTCATGTGCTGCATGCTTAGATATTAGTGCACCTAAGGGGAGAACATGTGAAGTACGTTCTCAGTGACAAATTGAAATGAAAGGAAAAAAATTAGCATCTCCCTTTAAAAAAGGCATGCTGTATTAACAATGTGTTTTGTTCAAAACAGGATGGAAAAATTCAGGCATTCATGTAAAATGTAAGTAATTGAATTATCGTCAATATTCCTTGATAGCAATTGAGGAACGGATATTGTTTTCAATGTATTTCACAATTGGTTGCCTTGAAAAACTGCTTACTGGTATATAATGTTTACCACTAACTGAGAAAATGATCTGGTGTCTGAATGGAGAATTATCAAAAGGATGTTTATTATCTTCAAGCTGCCTTCCCTACAATTCAAAGAGGCATGAAGGAAACAGCCTAAGTGATGCCTTCTAAGGCGCTGTTTTCATTTGCAGCCACTAGTGAGTGCTCTTGAATAGTTTTTCAAAGCAGAGAGTCCTTGAACCCATCTAAGCTGCAAAGTCTGGATCTCAGGGTGAATTTGCTGGAAATAGGAGAAAGAATGAGATTCATAAGGGGGGAAATGCGGTGCCACCGTTGTGGAGGTGACTTCCCCAACAGGGCATGAAACGGGGCTGCAGAAGCAGGTGGAGTGGCAGTCTTGGCTTTATCAAGTGGGATTAAAAATAAAATAGCAGTGCTGACAATCTGCATCTTGCAGTCACTTTTATTTCTGTCCTCTGGCAATCCTTTGTCAGGAGTTTCTATCTCAGCCTACTTGTGCCTGCTGTTACTTGTTTTGTCTTGTATGTGTGTGCATGCCAGCTTGCAGATATAGACACTTAGGCAGGTAAATAAACAACAAATGCTGGGTATCAGCCTGGGCTGAAGTCTGAGCTTTGTACAAACAAACACAGTTACAGTTGGCTGAAAAGATAATAATTTATTTGGGTTTGGAAGAAACAAGTTGTAAGTTATGGACCCATGCAACTAAAGCTTTTGATATCCAACTTGACCAAGTGAATATTTATTTTTTTACATTGGCTGAGGCTTGATATTGTCCTAATAATAAAATAAAGACTGTGTATTTACATGTTTGGACAGAGGCAGAGATATTAATTAAATGTAAACATATAGCAGTTTGTGATAATGTTTGTGCATCCAGCAGTGGCAGTTTAGAAGATGTGTGAAGATTCTCTGGATTTGCTAAACTCTTCCTTCTCTTCTGGGTTAAAAGTCTATAAAACCAAGTGGTTCAGATCCAAGTTGCTCTAAAAATCCCGCTGAAAAGAAACGAGCTTCATTGCTTGTGATTCTTAGTTAGTCATCACCAGTTAACTCCAGCACTCATTTTCCTCCACCCCCTCACCCTGCACAATTCATACTCATTGTAATTAATTTTATGGCCTTTTTAGCAAAGGGAGACCTCTACATTTTATGCTACATTGCACAAGCAATTGAAAGTTGCAGATGAAAAAAACCCAAGCACCAAATGTTTAGCAGGTTTTTATTCTATTTTAAATGAGCAACCTATTTAAATCAATTATCAGCTTAAAATGAGCAGCCTGATCTAATTAGTGTTAGCCCCTGGTGGGTTAATGAATGAAAGGGAGGTGCTGGGCAGATGTGCTTTCCCCCAGGATATTCTTCTACTGACCACATTGACACAGAATCCTTCTAGGTGGGAGAATTTTATTAAACAAAATTGCTGAAAACAGAATTATAAGATGTAGAATTATTAAATCTGTCAGAAGAACAATGTGTTTCATGGTTTTGGAGTCATTACTTTAGTTGTGTGGGAGTTTTTTTCCCAGATTTTTAAGACAGGATTTTTTAGTGTGAGATAAGTCATTACAAATCCCAAATAAATTACTTTCAGAATTAGCATATGAATTCATTTTTGTAAGACACAAGAATTAAAGGTACTTAAGGAAAATACCAACTAAAATCTTCAAAATCTTGGTCAATAAGCATATACCCATCATTTCTATTCCTCTCTCCTGATTCTCAGTTCTCCAGTTACTTAAGCGAGGTGTCGTCTGAGCTTTATTATGTACCCAATTAGTAAGTTTAATATAGTACATGCAAGTATAAAATATGATAAGTATCATTACATGTGGCAAAGGAAGAAAATGATGCTGATAATGAATGGCCCTATTTTCTTATCCCTTTGGTGTATTTGCTGCCTATTCCACCATGAGTGCTCAGATGTTTGCATTTTTGGAAGGTGACATTTCTGGAACCGAACGCTAAGTTGTTGGTAAATATTACAATTTGCTACTGTGCAGGATAGGTTCTTCTAGGTTTCTTATTCTGGATTTGACTTTAAAAGTGGGTCCCACTGCTTTTCCCTCTTTCCCTGTTTTTTCTCCTGCCCATGTGGGTCCATAAAGATGAGCAGGTCACACCAGGAACTGCGAGGTACCCCCAAGAGCTCATCTACTGCACTTTCCAGTGGGGCTTGTATTTGCCTCCATGAAACCAGTGGGTTGCCTTTCACTTTTACAGATGTAACACTTGTTTTCTAGATTCCCATCAGTCTGTTCAGAAAAACATTTATATAGACTTGAGAGACTATAAAATTTACAAATATTCTCCAACAGCAACAAAAATATTGACATGCTGACACTTATGTTTTACTCCTGGATCCTCAGGTTCTGCTAGAGGAATAATCAAGTCTTCCTAAATTTATTTGCTAACTGGGACAAAGAGATATGTTGAACAAACTCTGGAGTATTTGATGGTAGAGAGTCAGCTTTAAAGACTCACTTATTGCTGTTTTGAAGCATTTTGAGTGTTTTGGAACAGGCCACAAACTGTATAAAGTGAAAGGGTTTGATGGTCATGGGCCACTGAGGCTTCAGCAAAGCCAACAGCTTTTACTTGGGAAGTTTTTTCATTGCTTTGCTCAGTGGTATGCACACATATCTGTCAGAAAAGGTCAAAAGGATTTTTAAAAGATGGGTGTGAAAATGTCCTTTTAAAATGTCCAAATAAGTGCATCAGCAGATGTATTAAAAAGTGACTGTGCAGAAGCAACGGCTGACCCACTTGCTCTTCCTGGGTTTTCTATTTCTTTTTTTCTTTACATATTACAGGAACTTTTCTGAACTTTCAAATCTTGTGCCTTTGGACTTATAAAGGGAATATTTTCATTGGTACAGAAGGGCTTCTAGACAGACTGATACCCATAATTACACAATATTTATCTGGATGTTTTAATGTGGAAGGCTTAAAACATTTGCTAAGTTACACTGGCATGCTTTGAAAAGGCTGAATAAACTGCAGAGTATGTAATTTGAAAAGTACATGAGAAGTATGTTTTAGGTTTTTTAAATCAAATCCTAGCTTCCAGCTTTTTTGAGGAGAATATCTACTGCCTTTTGGGGAGAGAAACCAGGAAAAATAATTTCTGAGGGCTTTTTTTCTCCCTTTGAAAGCAAAATTAGAACCCAATAGATAATCATAGTTTCACCATGAGTTATTACAATGATGTATTCAATTAACTTCATGAATATAAGCCCTATCATTAAATAAGCTAAATTTGAGCGCAACAATTACAACTTTTGCTAACTGAAAGCAGTGTAAGTATTAAGTGTTTAAATATACCAATATTGGAGCATGATAATTTTTAAACATAATTACCTCTTTTACTATACTTTGATTAGATTAAAATTAATGCATTATTAAGCCATGATATGTTCTACCATCTAGACCTCTGTATAGACAAAGATAGGAGTTCCCCCCCGCACACACCCTTTTCTCAGGTCTAAATTAATTAAATTCCCTTTAATTATAATTTACTAAAAAGCTCCACTTTTGCCACTATTATGTCTTTTGAACTTTGAAGTTCAGAAAAAAAAAAAAAGGGGGGGGGGAGGGAAGAAAGAAACCAAACCCTTAAAACGGTCTTTTGCGGGAGAACTGAACTGTCAGCGAATTCAGGCAAAATTAATTATTTCAGCTTGATAAACCTTTTCATCTATTTGACTCCTTATACAGAAAAGCCAATTAATAATGTCAAACATGCTTTGCCTCCGGGGACCGGCGGGTTGTAATGAGTGTGTTTACCGCGAGTGGCTATAGCGGGGAGAGCCGCGCGTAGCGGCGCTCTAATCGCGCCACACCTGTCAAGCTGAGTCTCATTATCTGTGTACCAAGGGCAAACCTCGTTTTGTCAGGAGTGGTTTCCGAAGAACTAACAACTGCCTGGGGAAGCATACAGGACTGTCGGCCAGTAGACGAGTCACTTAATTACCAATCAGAGCAGCAGAAGTGAATTCCTAATGTTCCTTAGTACCGACCCAGCTAATCACCGGGATGTGCGTCTCACCTTATCAGGGTGCCGCGACCAACCATTCATTTTCAGCATGGAGCTAATTCACCGCGTTCCTCTGTGCTCTGATAGGCTGGGATGGATGATGTTGCGCGGTACACAGCTATTCATCAAATGCACGTTATCTCACCGGTGTAACCGATTTGATTGTCTTCCCGTTATTAGCTGATAACGGGGTGGCTCTGGGTGAGGGAATGATCACCTCTCGGGTGACCCCAGAGTTCCCTCTGAAGCGAGCACACAGCAAACGCAGCCCCCCAGACAAACAAAGGGCTGACCTTAGAGTGGATTATATTTCGAAAACCATGTATGCTCATTACCTAAGCCCTTGGAACTTTCCCGTGGGATAAATAGTATTATCCTTACTTTACATATTGGGAGTGGAGACAAACTTCTGGCCTGTGACATGCAAATTTAGCTCTCTGCAGAGCAGTTTAGGAATGCAGTGTCCTTGGGGGAACTCCTGAAGGACTCGGTGCTGTGCCTGCAACACCTCCAGAACTGTGGTGACTTCACTCTCTCTGGACCCTGGGAGCATCTCTTCATCACGGCAGTTTAGTCTGCTTGTAGTTAAAACAAGCAGAAATTATGAAATGCAAAAAGCCCATTGTTTTAATTCCCAGGAGCTGATCATGTTGGGCTCTCCCCGAGCCCACTGTGAGCAACATCAGTTCAAATGCACAACACACAGGGGTGAAGACAGGTGCCAGTTCCCTGTTCAGGTGTGGTGCCTCACAGCTTTCACTGGGTTTCTCAGATATCCGAGGGTTGCAGAAAGGGGCTGGTGAAGGCATCATTAAAACTGGAGAGATTCCCAGCCCGGATTATTAGGCTATACTTCATTTCCTTATTGCCATGTATTTTTAGCAATGCTGCTCTCTCTACAGAACAAACCGCTGTTCTTAGGAAGTTGATTCTTTCTTGCTCTATTTGCAGATGACAAATGATAGGCAAAAAAACACCATGCAGGAAAGTTTTGCTTAGCATATGCTAAACTAACTGGGGTGAGACCGTTCTGAAATTCAGGAGTGCTAATAGATATCAGAAAATCCAAAGTGACTGCCTGCCAAAAGAGATTTTGCATTTCATTTGTTGCAGAATAGCTGCAGAAGTCAAAAGGTCTGTTTATCACATATATAAGAAGAGCAAAAATCTTCATAAACACTGAAAAATAAAATAAGTAGAAGACCTGTTCCCTCTTCCCCAGCAAAGTCATCACCATCACCAAAAAAAAATGGTAGAAGAGGTTTACGAGGCAGTTCTGTAAGATGACATCTCAGCTTCTTCTTGCCTGATGGTTGGAGGTGTGGAGGGGTGTTTGACAGCAGATATTCACAGGGCATTGAATGGACTTTCTGTTTGGGACCATTCCTTGGGAGATGCTGGGTGTATTAATTTTAATTTTTCTAAATAATTTTTATTTTATATTGTGGGAGTGAATTGTCATGTTCTGAAATGACAGCTGCACTCACCTGCCACCAGTGTTCTGAGTGATTAAACAAAATGAACTCTAATTCTAGCCAAATTAATGCAAATAAGATGGAGATGAGAGGGGGAAGAGGAAAAGTGGAGGGAACCCCAACTACTCAAACATCTGTGTCTTAGTGTCAGACGGCCACACGCAGGAAAAATTCATTTCCCTTGTGCCATAGCTTATCCACTGGGGAAGAGATTATGGCAGTCAAATGAAAACTAGTACAGACACTGTCAGCGTAAAAATGTCCCCAGAGCAGTTTAAGCAGGAGGAGCTGGGACCAGGTCAGCAAGATTCTGTCCATGTGGATTCCCATTCTCTGCTGAACTATCACAGTTCCAATAAGCCAGCACAGCACGGCTGTTTCTCTTGATATTTAGCTCTGGCGGCACACATCACACCAGATGAATGTTTATTGGAGGAGCTACTGAAGAATGGTGGATCCAGGGGCCAGATCACTGTTAAAATACTCCTCTCTTGTCTGTATTTCCTTTCTTAGGGTGCAGTTTTGCAAAGCAGTTAAACATGTTGAAGTCAAACTTACTACCAGTTTTTGTACAGAGGAAAATCTGATATTTCACCTCAGTTTAAGGCAACCTTTGCTCATTTGCTGATAGGGCTTTGCACAACCAAAATTAGTGGAAAGCAGCAGAAGAAATCAAAGCAGTGAACTAGGAAAAAGAGGGCCTGGGATAGCCAGTAAAGCAGAAATCAGCCCTGTAGCAGAGGAAAAAACAGATGCTTTGCATTGATTGTCCATCTTCAGTCTCATTATGACTTTCAAGCTGTTACTTCAGCTTTATTGGTTTTGGTTTCTTTTCCCAACTTTCCATGCAGATGATGTCCTGATTGCTCTATTCTCAGGCCAAGTACAGCCTGACCTCTCCCTTTAATGCAGTAAGTGGCATTCATCTCCCCCTTAGCAGGCAAAGGGTGAAGAAGAGGTCAGTAGCCCTAATAATTGCGTCTTGGACCTCTTTGTTGGTACGGTTATATGATCTTTTGTTTTCTGTTTTATGACTGACAAGCTCTCAAAAACCTTCTGGCAACACTCAACTTTCACAAAATTGATAATTCTAGCTGGGGGAAAACTCTTAGTATTGTGTCTTTTAAGTTTTCAGTGGGGGGAACTTTTATAAAATGTATCATTCCTAATCCAACTGACCCACATCTAAAACTCTAAATGCATTGAATTCAAATATTGAATTGAAAGCAATTTGATACAATCAAGTATCTGCATGAGCCATAGTAGTATTTTGAGGCAGATGTGGTTTGGATGCTTCATGCCTCTGTGCTCTTTATGGGCCATTACTATCCATATTTTTTCTTTTGACCTAATACAGGATAGGCACTGTGGGGTCTCTTGGGAAAGTGGTTCACTGAGAGAGAAGGGCAGGAGGGACACCAAGCTGTAACAGCCGGGAGGTGATGGGCAGCTCTTGCTTGGCTCATGTTGCAATGCTTTCTTACAAAAGCACACTCCCAAACTCCTTTCTTTTTCCTTCCTCTCTTTTCTCCAAGAAATAAACATTTCAGATGTTTTAGAGGAAAAAAAATTCTCACTCTTTTTACGTCTTTTTATTCGTGGTAGAGGTAGACTTTGTGCCTTCATAACAGTAGCTGAATCTAGAGATGGTGGTGGAAGATTCCAAGTTGAACTCACTCTACATTTCAATGCTATCAGTTATGTTAAGGACTCCTTTGATTTTTGAGGGCTTTGGAAATTGAGATATAGGGGATATCCAAACCTTACATCTTAAATCCTCTCACAATATGTGATCTCTGTGACTGCTGCATTGGAAGTGCCTAGCACAAGATGTTGTTGAGTCCCAAGGAAAAGACAGAGGAACAGTAAGAAAAGAGGTAAGATTTGACCAAACTGTCTTTAATTTCAAACACTTGGACTTATTTTTCTCATCCCCTCAAGACCTTCAGGGAAATAATTCTTGAGGTTTAACAGAAAGAAGTCTCTGATCATTCTCTCCACATCAAGTCATACACAATATCCTAAAAGCAGCTTCATCTATGTATAAGAAAAGGAGCTGTTGCCTTTGTCATGCAGCCCAGATTTCTGTTGGATTTTCTTTTTGGTTTCTTCATTTTCCCTTAACCACACTTAATCTGATGTGCATTATCACTCCCTGATCTCATTATCTCCTTCCTTGAACTTGCATGTTGCTTTAACGGTCTTAGAGGGAAGAATGCCCTTAAAATGAGTCAGTAATTCAATTCCAGCAATAATTTTATGTATTTGTTTGGGTTTTCTGAATGTCCTCATAAGAGGTTAGGCAGTCCTGTACTCATGTTATCTACTGACAGTGACCTGGACTGGGTTTTTTTTTTTTTGGTTGGTTGAGTTTTTTTCACAAGAGCTCTCTCATATATGGAATTGGAGCTAAGGGCTGTGATGCTCTGAGCCGTGGCTTGGTGGTACAAGGCCAGCACTTTCTGGGAAGACCAGACTTCCCACCCACATTGCTGCACCTATCCACAGGAAACCTGAAACCTCTTGGAAACCCTGGGTTTTGCTGGAGCTGCCTGTTGGCTTTTCATATAGTCAGATGGCCTGATTCTTTCCCCAAATATTGGTTTTACTCTACCTGAACTGCCTAGCAGTTGTTGTGCTATAGCAGATGTACAAAGTAGGGATGCTGGAAAGTGTGTAGCTCTTCTCTGACACAAGGAGACATTGAACACACTTCCAAATACGGAGAAAAATAAGGTGTTTTTTAAAAATGCTATGGTCTGTAATGCTAAATATAGGCAGAATCATAACAGAAAGAAGGTTCTATAGGTTTTGCCAAGCTCACTGGCTTAAATAATTCTCTCATACTATACTTAATGATTGCCAGGCATGCTTCATGACAAAAAAAAGTAATTCTGAAGAGGAGACTTTTAAATTCAATTTTTCTTCCATCTAGAAATCAGTAGAATATAAAAATATCCACAGTATCTTATTCTTTCAAATATGTAGCAGTCTTTTTTTTTTTTCAATTTTAGAGGTACCATTGTGAGAAAACAAAAAAAAAAACAAAACCCAACAAAAGCTTGAGTCCTTAGGAAGTGGTAGAATTAAGGATAACTGCTAATCTGTAGGCACTCTGAAAAAAAGCCATGACCCTGGAACAAACACGGTTTTACATGTAAGAGGGAGAAGAACTCAGATTTATAAATAAACACTGACCCATTTGGATCCCTGTTGCTTGAAACCAGATCAGTCTATTCAACACACATGGAGAAGAGGGAAGTTGGCTCCTAGGCATAACAGTGAACATGCCAAGTTCCAATGCAAAGTGAATTTTCATTCTAAGGTTGTTCTTTGTTAAATGATGCCAAAGCTAGAGGTTTACCTAATGGAAACAATACTGGGCTTGGATAAATTCAGGAGTGGATGCCATCCTAGCAGAAAGCCAAGTTTTTACCACAGTTCTTTATGTGCAGAGCATAAATCACTCTACTTAGAGACTATGTGTCCTTTTGTCCCAGAGATAAGTGTAGGATGCTCTGTGAAAAGTGGCTCTCTTGCTCCTGAGGCAGAGTGGTTAAAGATCTCTCTAGTGTCCCAGAGATGTGTGTTTCAGCCTCAAGACAGGCCCTGGCAGTGGGCCAGTGCTTCTTGTCAGAAGATCTCTGTCCAGTGTCAGGAGTCAGCAGCAAGCACACACATAGGCAAGACACAATACTCTCTTGTGTGCTGCCAGCTAGAGAAGCTACTATGCTTATCCCACCCTTTGGGCCCGCTAGCCCTCCATCAACCACAGCTATGCTCTCCATTGAAGAACAAAAGTTCATGAAGCCTCTCAATGGCATTGCGTTTCCAGAAGCACAAAGAATACCCACAAGGCGATTCCAGAGATCCTTAAGTGTGGTTATAGCTCCAGATGGCTACTCTTGTGGAAACCAAATCCTACTGGAATCAGAGTTCTTTTTACGTAGAATAATGGTTGAAACAAACTTCTGGTCTCGTACAGCCTCTCCGTGTCTGTCCTGAAAACAGCCAGTTGTGAGCTACATACTCCATACTCAGTTTAAACCAACCAGCTTTTAGGAAATTTACCTAATAATCTTGTAGTACAAGCTGTGCATATTGATCTATAAGGCAAAGAGTTATATCATTGTTTCTTCAGTATAAAAAAAGCCACTTAAACCTGTCAGTAGAATCCTACATTTCCTCTTTTGAAAAAGACTCAATATCCTGACTATACATGAGGTATTTTTGTTTCTGAAACAGAAATTACTTTGTTTCACCTCTTTCAGACGCAGAAGAAACACACTAAAGCTTTCCTAAATTTATCTGTCCAGTGGATGGTAGGGAGAGAAACACAAAATCCAGAGTGCAGCTGGGAGGAAGTATGTGCTGTGAGCATGATTAAATGATTGTGAATGAAGAAGATTGTTTCTGTTTACTATGTGTTCCATCATAAAGCTTTATGGAAAACGTTCCTGGAGAGGAATAGGTGAACAAGATATTCCTAACATGAGCACTTCAAGTTCAGAAGTTCAGCTTTAATATGAACGTTGCAGATTTTTTTTCACACAGAAACTTCTTTCTTATTTTACCTAAAATGAGCTCAGTAGCCTGTGTTGGTGGTTTCTTGGTCTGTCCTTACTTCTGCTCAGAGAACAAATGTCTGATAATCTCCAAACATGGGAAAGGTGTTGAAATATAAATGAACTATATCCTCTGCATAGGTAAGAGGGAGGGCAAAGGCCATAGCCTGCACAGAAAAAATCTAACAGAGGTATAGAACAGCCACTCTTGATCTCCTTTGCTAACTTGAAAGAGCCACATCAAGAAAGCCACAGAAAAAAATATCCATTTCTCTACTGGATTAATGCCAATGAGGACAACACCAATTTTAAAAGACATTTGAGTGCTTAACAAGGAAACTAGGTTCTCTGTCTTTGAAGCTGCATTAAGTCCCCATGATCACATATCTCTAAGAGTCTACGTTCCTTCACTAACCTGGCCCCAAGCACTAGCCAGCGCAATGCTACTGACAGACAGTGCTTCTGATGTTTCCTATTGGTATTACATCTAGTTTGTCCAAAGAGACATTTTCTACTTGCTTGATAAATGTGTCTGCTCAAGGGCAGGCTGAAGAAGTAATCTAAATATACATTTTCAAGATGACTAGAAACCTTTTGCATACTTCCATTTCTTCCGGTCTACCTTGAAGCTCAGAAAAGCTGGATTTTTGGGGGAGAATATCAAATTTGTGTGAGTTTTCTCTTTTTCTCTCTGCTGTCAACACCTGAGGGCCTAAGGATGGAAGCAGGAATTGCAAACCACTTATGGAAACACAAGACCGATGTAGTCAAAGAGCAGCCACCTGTTCTAGTATAATTTTCTCTCTCGTTTATGTGCTGAAGTCTTTCCTGAAACTGTGTGTGAGCAGGATAAGAGAGGAGAAAAAGCATGTTTTGGTTTTGGTTTTGGCTTTCTTTATAAAATAATCCTTAGGGAATGCAAGTAAAAATCTGGGTTCAAATTACAGGAAAAAATTGACATGCTAAAAAAAATTTTTCCAAGCTTAATAAATCCACAAAATATACAAACATCTCTTATACTTCCCAGAAAAATGAGAGAAGGGAGCACTTACTGAATGACCAGGCATTGCATTTTAAGTATCTTTTGCATATTTTCTATTATGTAAGTAACATATGGGAACAAGACTGAAATTTCTTATGAATCTAACCCATAAAATCTAATCCTGGAAATCATTTATCAAGAGACATTTTTTTTCATGGAACAACATTGCAGGCCTGGATGAACTGTCCTTCCAGTGCTTCATCCGCTGTGCTTTATGTTAACAAAGAAAAGGATTATGTTACAAAATAAACAAGTCTCCTAATGAATACAAACTATTCTCGACTGTGCTGATAACAAATCGCCCAAGGTTAAAGAGCTAAATAAAGCATGTTGCCCTGAAATACAGTAGTGACAATTGTGACTTATCATGATCCGTTAAACAGAGCTGCTCTTTTCCCTTTTCTCTTTGGGGAATTTGGAAAAAAAGATCGTTTTTGCAGCCTCCGAGCTGTACCACAGCTACAGTCACTTCTGGTTTTGTTGGCATGATAAATCAGCTCTTGTAGGTAAGGGATCATTTTTGGCATTCATTAAATCACTATTACAAGTCCACTCCTTCTGCTTCTTGCTCTAGGCTTTGCCACCCACTTTTTCTGCTGAAAAAGCCCAAAGAACAGGGTGCAAAACTTTTGTAAAGAGTAGCAGGAAAGAGGCATGCAAGAACAAAATACTGTAGATTTGAGTGTCTTCAAGGTTGTTGCTACTTGATATATACTGTTGGGGGATGTTAGTCTTGAAGGACAGAGCTAAAATACCCCTAATCTCCCTCCACTGATAAGGACTGCACATAATCTGTAGGTGCTTCAAAACCTTATCTATGACTGGATATGATAATTTTCCTCCTTTCCTACTCTCTGACTGTCATGTCTATTCAAACTGGAAATTCCTTAGGACAGTTTGTGTCCCTTGAGGTATGTGTATCTCATATAGTTATCCCTGAGATTAACAAGGGTGTTTGGATGCTGTTAAAAGAAGATGGGAGTAAATTTTTCTCTTCCTATCAATATATTCTATCCATACAGAGCCTGGGGTAATCAAACAGTGATCCTAGACAGTCCTGTCCTGCCTGTTTTGTTCATTTCTTTCATTCTGTTTCATGGATTCTTCTTCATTCTGGTCAGCAAACATGAAACCAAATAGCTGGTTTCAGCAAGATGCCCCTTTCCTTTTGCTCTTGTCATGAACTGGCAGCATGCTTGACTATACCATGTTTTAATTTGCAAAGCGGTATAGGAATCATCAGACAAAATATGCTATAGAAATTGATATCATAATGATAACTATATGATTATAAAAATCTGGTTCTGTTAATTGCTGTTTGCAAGGTACAGGACACAAGGGAAATAACTTTGAAATTACATGACATTTGAGACAAGAAACTTTTAGAAACCTGTATTGTCCTGTAGTGGATTCCATTCAATGAATTTTTAGAAGGAAGAAAAGTCAAACTAAACCATTTCAGTTTCTGGATATAGTATATAATTTTAGATTAATGCTTTTAACATTTCAAGGTGCCATTCTGAAATACAATGATCCATGCTATTCATCAATTTCAACATCTTTTGTTATAAATTAAGAATAGTACCCCCCAAAAGCTCTGAAATCAAATTTGTCATTTGAAATAATAAAAGTAAAGTGTCATTCTGACTGACCATATTTCATGTCACCTTTTCTGATTCTCCCAGCTGTGGTACTGCTGTCATTGTTATTAAAAGAGATGGCATGAAAACAAAACAAAAATAGAGAGGTTGTGAGGACATGTACAACAATAAAACATTCAGGTATTTTCTACCTTGTCTGGAGAATTCCCCTGTAAAAAGTAACCAAGACCAGCATACTGTCCTGTAAACATTTTCTAAATCTCTTGTACTACTTGGAGACTTCAGGTATCTCAGAATACGACTGCAGTGCCTGTATTCCCAGGTCTTCCTTGCCAACGACTATTCAGAGCACTTCCTTGTGTGCTGGGCTTCATTCTGTTTATCAGAATTTTTGTTCCCTTCTATCATTTGCACTGTAAGCTCTTCGTGGCCAATTTCTATCATATATTTCTATAGACTTTCAGGGACATTTTCCTTTGAGCTGTTAATGAGAAGCAAGGAATAGCTTTCTATTGTGTGGCGGGCACCTGCCCTCCATGGATCTCAGCCCCTGAGTAGTATTTCTGACAATTTCAATTTACAGTTGTGGATACTCACCCTGGTGTGATTCCAGTACGATTTCATCCCTGGTTTCAGTCGCTGCTCACCTGGAGGATAATCCAACCCCCACTAACATACGAACAAACCTGGCTTGGGGTCCTGCGCTTCCAGCTGCAGACATAACCTTGGGTAGCAAAGGGCAGTGAAGTACCAAAAAATGTAATCTTTGGTGGAAGATACCTGATCCTCTCTGCTTCCCATTGCACATTCTGGAGTGGGTTTGAAGCCTTTCAGAAAACAACTTTCTCCAGCAGCAACAGAATCTAAGCTCTAGTTGTGACACCCCTTCTGTTTTTCCCTGAAAAATCCATTGATTTCTTGAAATTGTGATAATCTGCATTCACTCCATGCCCTCTGTAGAGTTTGGATAATTGCGGCTGAACTCTGAAATGCATTTCTTATTAGGCCTTTCATTTTAATGGAATGTAGAGGCAGAAGAGTAACATGAGATTCCAGTTTTAACCCTGTACTTCATAGAAGGTTGTGTTTTTTCCACCATTTTACTCTCTTCACAGTGCTTGTCATGAAGCTGATTAATATTGTGCTGCTTCTGTTCTTATTTGGTATGTGAATGAGGTGTCACAATTTCATTGCCTTGTGTACTGTGTTCCCATATCTATAGAAATATCTGTATTTTACATACATCTCAGAAAGAGTAAGGATACAGGCATGGAATTTAAAGCATTTTATATTCTCCCAGCTTACTGAGGTCTGTTCAGATGAAATCGTTGCCTTTGGCTTTTTACTTAAACTCTTGTAATACAACCCAAAAACTGAAGCTGATTTGCAAAGAACCTGCTCAGCATTCTTATATTGTTGAATTTAAATACACAATTTTGTCTGATTACTGGTAGAAAACCTTCCATTTCAACGTAGCTCTCTTAATTTTAAATGAGACTAGCATATTATACCTTTATGCTTTTATTGTTTAATAGAGCTATCTAAGTGTGCCTATGGCCCTCATCACCATCATGTGGGAGTGTTTCCAAAGTACTTAATAGAAATTACAACAACAACCTCTTTTTCAGTGATGAACTGAAGCTCTGCAAATCATACTCTTTCCCTGGGTTCTTCTACAGGAAGGTCAGCAACCTTCATTTCCTTCTCACGCCTCTCCTCCCCTGCCCTTGGGAGTAGCCATCTCCTTTTTGGCTTTCATTACTCCAGCCAAGGTAAATAATAGAGAGACCTTGTTATTAATGTTCTCATTTAAAAATCTATTATGGTATTTAGAATGATGAGGTCTGACTCTAAGTCAAGGGAAGATTAATTACATGACACTAGTGAAAACGGGATGTGACAGTCTTTGGACTGATATGACTAACCATCCCAATAAATCTGAGCTTGCACAATTGCCATAGTAAAGTGTGCACCATGTGCCAGCATTCAAAAAATCTTCCTCTGTAGTCATAAGCAGTTACCAGGATGTCACTTAATTATCTCTTTGAGGCATTACTATGGCAAGGGGAAAAGCATTTCTTAATATACATTCACAGGGAGAGGGCTGCAAGGAACATCTACGTAGAAGAAAAGATACTGTTGACCCAACCTTCTCTTTTTCATTCTTTTCTTTTTCATTTTTGGTACCAAGAGGAAAATGTGGAAATGGTACTAGCTTGCAATCCTAATTGACAAACAAGTTATGCCACTTAGTAAACAGGTACTGCCCTTGATGTGCCATCCCCTCATCTTTTAGCACCTGTTGCTCCCAAAGTTCTGTCCTAATGGTCTGCGGTTCTCACACTAGGCTTTGGCCTTTAAAGACCTACATGGCTTAGGATTTGCCTTTCTGAAAAAGTTGCCATTTCCTCCTTTAGCAGTTACTGATGGCCTGGTTTAAAGCCACTGAAGTTTATATGTATTTATGTAGCCATAAATAAACTCTTGGTTTATTCATTCTGTGAAAAGCAATCTGCTGGGTCAGCACATAGCAGCGTATGGAGCAGCAACAGCAACTTTCATGCAGCTAATGCCAGGGGACTTTACCCCCAAAGTCCTCCAGCAATTCGTCTAAAAATGCCTGTTAAAAATTTCTCCACTTAAGCTTCTTGCTGCCAGGTGAGACACAAACAATTTGTGTGGCTGAGCAGGCAGACACTTCAGGTAGGCACAAAGGATGATGAGAAGGGGAGAACTGCTTGGGTGGGAAGCTCTCTTCACAGCTATCAGAATCATTTGTGGGTCTGATGGAGGCTCCTTGCTACCCACACCACACTCCCCACACTCCCCACTGTGCAGATGCTGACTTCCTTCCTTTCAGTTGTGCTGGATGTCACATTAATTTGTGCATGGCCACAGTCTGACTCCAGGGGCAGAAACCTTCACCGTGGGGACAAGGGCAAGCAGTTTGCATGCATTTATTTATCTCCGAGAGAATGCATAAAGGTAAAGCAAATCACCCCGAGCGAAAATGAAAATGAGCATTGGTTTTGTTTTAACAACCTCAGGCAACTGAGACCTGGCTCCAGTGTGCTCCCAGCTGCACTGAGACGGCTCTGCAGGCCCCCAAGCTCTGAGTGCCACTGTTGCTCCAATGGGGCCCCTAATTCAGTCCCCAGCCACCAGCAGTGCTCTGAGGTGTGGAGAAATTTTGTCTTCCTTGCTCTACTAAATTTCTCTTATTGTGGCAAGGGGAACCTAACATGAGCAAGAAGACTTGGAGAAAAATATCTTTTTAAAGTCTGAAGTGTGTCACTGGTTGCAGTGGGGGAAGTTGCTGGTACATATAAAACTCAAGAAACAGCTTCTGCTGGAAGATGTTGTTGAGCCAGATCTTGAAAGCTGTGAAAAATAGAGTTTCAGCAAATTACTTCTAAAATAATTTTGAATGCACTTGTCTTTGTAAAGGAAGAATTCACTGAGTGAACAATATCTCAATTCAGCAGTCATACCCCTGCTCTCTTCTAGAAATATTTTCTGTTTATGAATATTAAATGCAGAAAATTAAAAGAAAAGGAGAAACCTCAATTACACGTGAAACTCTGCCTTTGAATGACAGGGGTTTCAGTTCAGGTTTTTCCTTTGAAGAATGTCCCAGAACTTTTTGTCCAGTGTGGACGTTATGAGAACAGAAGGATATCAGCACCCAAAGGAAGGGAGGGAGGGAGGTTGCTACCCTGCACAGTTCTAGAACTCATGTATTAGATATCAGTTTTCTTGATTTATTGAGGTGTATTGACCTAAAAGCTTCATAGCATATTTATGTTTGAGAAGAGATGAACTTTCTAGTCATCACCAAGGAATGAGGCAACATTAGGTGAGCATGTTGTTGCTCAGTGGTAATCAAACTAGAATTTAGGGATCTCTTGACAAAATTAGCTGTAAAGAACTAAATTTTTAAATAAAGTTTTTGAAGCAGTATATTGAACCCCAAAGTTTTTTTCCATGGAATATTTTTCCCCTCAGGTTTTGCTTGGACTTTTTTTGAGCAAATCCCAGGTAAAGAAATCGTGTTTATACCATAGACGTTCAGGGTGTCTGAATACTGTGAGGCTCCATGATGGCAATTGTCATCCCCCTTGGCCTTATTCCTCTCCCTCCCTGGTCTGTCTGGATTTAGTCCAGGTTTAGCACCTTGTATTTCTTTCTTTGTGTACCCAGTTCCTACCTTGCAGTAGATGTCTGGATGGGCTGTGGGAGAGGACTATGGCAGCCAAAGAAGGATGAAGATACCAGGAGCCTTGCAGGGTATGCAGTGACCAACCACTACCTGTCAGAACTGATGCTCCAGTGCAGCTGGGAGCCAAGAGCAAACCTGGTAGTGTAATCAGGGCTAGATTTCAGGTTCAGATTCAATGGCATCTGGACTGCACTCATATCTGGGTACAAATTACAAAGCAGAAGGGAACATTCTCCCTTCTATTGACCCCCCAAACCTGCAAAGGTGCCGGTATTCTTTAGCTCCATCTACTGGCACTTGGCAAAAACTGGCCTGTATGTATGTACAAATCCAAGTATTCCTGCACAAAAAGCAAAAAATACCTTCCTACAAATTGCCCATCTGGTATATATGATTATCTTACTTTTAAACAATAGTGAATTATTATTATTTTTGTAATGTCTGTAGAGTGGGGTCTATAATTTCTCAAAGGATAAGACTACACTGGATATGTGTTACTAGACTACAAACGAATAATTGTGTGTGTGTGGCAATATGCAGCTATCGTTCCATGCAAGTATAATTGAAACATCATTAAAAAAAACATAATTAAGTCTTTAGCAATACCCAGGGGATGCAAGTTGTTTCTATTCCCATTTCAAAAATGAATGAACAAAATCTGACCAAAGAATCCTGGCTCCTATTTGCCTCCTCTGCTTGTTATATGTCTTTCATTCTTCACGTGTTGAAAGAGACCATTGGGTTGCTCCTTCCTGTGATAGATTTGGGAATAGTGCTGGAGGTGACTTTTTTCTTGCTGTGCATTTCCATTGCTATAAATATTCAGTTTCTTTATAATATTAAGTTTCTTTAAAATATTTGCATAAAAATGGAGTAATACTTATAATTATTATCAGTAGGTAAAAGTGTAATAAGATGCCTAAAGCCTCGATTTTTAAATAGTTTTTAAATAAGAGAAAATGTATATTTTATGCATGAAACATTTTAAGATGTTCTTCCCCGTTATATTTTTCAAAGACTAGCAATTGAAAAGAGTGCTGTTTTGCATTCATCACTTACAGCAATTGTAGTTCTGTATCCAGACTCCTATGGAGATTTCTTTTTCTTCAACTTCTTCTGCCAGCTTTCATTTTTCATGCTACTCATATATTACTATTTAGTATAATGGGAAAACTCTGAAGGAACAATCCTTAATTTTAAAATAAATAAATAAAACATCCAAACCAAAAAAGACTTGCCCCTATTCAGATGGGATCATTATTTGGGAATATATTCATTTGTATAAATATACTTTTAATCAAACTTTTTCCATATGACTTCAGAAATAATTGCCTCCTTTAAAATAATAATGAAAAAGGAAACAAAACATAGCACCATAAGCTATCTCTTATTTTGGAGCAACTGTAAGGCACCAAGTTCTGGCATGATTTTCCATAATCATTCTCTGATGGTTGCAATTTATTTATTCACTTTTAAACGAACAGAGTTAACATTTATCAAATAAGAATAAAGTACATAGGAAATATTTGTTGAATAAGGAAAAAAATATTGAAGGGGTTCCACACGCTTTCAGCTCATATGATTTATATATGCTTCTGGTTTTAATGTTGAGGGAAGTTGGATTCAATAGATGATTTGTTTTCTATGGGGAAATCCTAGCTACAGCAACGACTCAGTAATCCTGCTTTCTGTACAATAAATGCATGGCTTGCCTGTAGGAAGTTGAGGAAAATGGGATTTTGGCCTAAGCAAATTCAACAGCAAAACACTCACTGTCTTCACCAAGACCTTCATTTTAGGTGGAATGGTCAATATTTTAACTTGTTTCCCACATGGACAAGGCATGCTGGCCTTGTGAGTCTATTAGAGACTGACCCAAAACCCCATGGATCACGGAGGATTGATTCAGTTCATGATATTCCTTCAGTAGGCTTTGGCCACAGCCTAATTGAGGTCAGCTAACATGCAGGATCAAACAGTTAATAGAAAAAAATATATCTCCCTATCTAGTGAACAAAAGTGGCAGTGGCAGGTACATGGAACAAGAGGAGCGCTTGGGACCTTGAGGTGGATTTGGGAGTCCAGGCAGATGGGCTGCAAAGAGTACTGATGGAGACAAGGAAATATCAGCATCTGAAGGGCAAAAGGACTGGTGAGTGAAGCAGAAGTAGGTGAAAGGAACTATACATACATGTGTTTCCATTTCAGTCATTTTTACTAATTAGTGGGTGTTTTTTGCTGAGGAATCAATATTACGAGGGTGTATTAATATGGTAATAGCATTTTGCAGGAGCTGTAGCTGGCTATGAGTTTGGGGGAAGTGAGACAGAAGTGTCAATTCAAGCTTGAATGTGAATTTAGCAGATTTACATCTTTGAAAAAGAAGCCTCCAAAAAGCAGTAAGCAGAGGGGGTTTTATCCCTCTTAGTAAATTTTGCATATCATTTGGCCAATTATGTGTTATAATACGAAGGCAAAATCCCTCTTGTTTGTGGAAACTGATAAAAAAGGTCACATTGCTATGAATGTGTCCTGCTAGCCTAGAGCAGCCAAGCAGGCAAGTGAAGCCCTTCTGCAGCCAGCTGGGGCCATGGAGATGACAATCTCAAGCACAAAGGGGCTTTTCTCAGGAGTGGTAGCTATTTTATTTAAATACTTCAGAGAAATGAGAATTGCATGTGTAGCATGAGCTCTCTGCTAGCTAATTCCAAGTCCAAATTGACCTTTGTATAGGTTTCCCTAACTGTTTATCCAATTCTCTTTGTTTTAGGTCTCCAGAGTGCTCGAATTACTGACACCTGCCAGGAAAGATACACTGGCAAAGGCACATGTTAACCATTGATTTCTGCCCATGTTAAGCACTGATTTCTGCCCATCAAGATCTGCTCCAGGTCACCTGTGCAGGCTCCTGGTGACAGGAGCATGAGGTGACACAGGTTGTTTCGCTCTTGCTCAAGGACAGCCATTCTTCCTCTCTGAGATTACCAACCCCCAGTCCAGTCCAATCAATACCAAGAAATAGGCTGTAATCTCTCCATGAATATAAGCGCCCTTTGGGATGCAAGGTGGTCAATGCACTTTGATGTATTCCTAGAACAGCAAAAGGTTTAGAACCAAAGTGCATTGTCTTGTTCCCAGCTCACAGGCAGTTTCTGACACTTAAGGGGCATTCTATACACACTAATCCACTCGACTCTTAAATCTGTGGAAAAATTGAAAGTTAGGTAAGTTTTAAAGAGAGTTTTATTTGCTCACAGAACCAAGAGCTGAATAGATTCACTAAATCTAGGAAAGCTGTGAATTAAAATAAGACTATTGTGTCTTCGCTGGGAAGACCTGTTTTTCTTTAACTGAACCTGAACCTTGCTATCACTTTTTCATTTCAGTTTCCAAGATTAGCAAAAAATCCAGCTAGAACTGTCTCATTTTTCTCCCATAGTATAGAAGTAACTTTAATCTCTGCTTGCCATAGAACAAAACCTAGTTTTACAGTGTTGTCCTAGAGGCGGCAGCAGAGTACATAAGAAACAAAAAAGCCAACACACAAATGGGCAAAGTTGTGTTTGGTTAGTAGCAGTATATATAAAGTCTAACTAAAGGGTTTTACTGGAATAAAGTGCTCATATAAAACCCAAGAGGGAATATTGACATATCCTTGAAATAGGTAATACGGTGAAAATAATACTAATGTTATTGCATGTTCTGGATCTGAGGGAAATAAGTTGACCTAAAAAAACCCGCCACTTGTTAGAGAGCACTTGTGGAAGCACTCTTTTGTATACCACAGATTTAGAGAAAACCCAAACTACTTGCACAGAGCTACAGAGGCAGTTCAGTTGGCAAACTTTAAAACAAATGTGATGCTCTGTGACACATTAATTGAAATGTACTTTCCAGTGCAACCATTTAGCAATTTATATAAATATCAAAGCTTTTGGGGTTTAGTGTCAGTCTTTGTTTCTGAATGAGAAATTTATAAAAAACATATGTTTCAAACTGCCACTGAGTGCGTGTTCAGAAGGATGTGGCCACTGAACTATATCAAACTTTCCTCAGTACAATTATTTGATGAACAGAAGATTCTTCTGTTAATAAAGAGAAGATTCTTCTGTTAATAATGTCTCTTTTCAGTAACAACCAAAAGTTTCCAAAAGTGTTATTGTATTGAGATGGGTGGAACAAAGCCTTAAAGCATGGTCCCATTGAAGTCATGGGCAATTTGTCACTGGCTTCAGTGGGACCAGGATTTTGTCAAAAAAATCAAATGCTTTCTGAAGTCTTTCCATGAATTAGTCTGCAATTAAAAATAAATCATCTTGTATAAGTAAGTTGTGTACAGAACCCACACTGCCATAAACTTCAGATCTGATTCCAGGTTCACCAGCTTCTGGGACTGCTCAGCTCCAGGATTCTGGTTTCTTTTCTTCTGATGCCTAGCTGAGGTGTTAACATGACGAAATTGTCATGTCACTTCCAGTATTTATATTCAATGCCCGGGTGTCAGTCTCAGTTTATCTGACCATTCACATTACAGCAGCACCCAGAAGCCTCCAGCCACAGTGGGAACATCCTTATGAAGGGCACATTGGTTTAGTCTGCTCTGCTTGGAAATAAGGCCACTGGAGCTCAGCTGACCTGAGCTTAGGCCTGTCCATGGTGCATCTGCTGATGGGATTTGCTCAGGCACAGAGGTCTGTGTTGGGAAACTCGCGCCTGAGAGCTGCTCTGGAGACCAATTCCATACACTGTGTGCCAGGCTGTCCTCAGCAGTGGCTGTAGACCCTCCCGTAGACAGCCTACAGCAGTGACCCCACAAAGCAGTGACCCCGTTTGCAGGTAAGCAAACGGATGTGCAAAGGTTTGTGAAAAAGGAGAGGCTTAGGCTGACTAAGGCCCTGATGACTCCGTGGCCTTGTGTGAAGGGCGTCACAAGCTTTTCCAGGGAGTTATTTCCTAGCATCACAGAAGGCAATTAAGACTTTTTCATTCAGCACAAAAGTTTTAGAACACCTTGTTTTACTACTGTTCTTTATGTCTGGAAAGCTTTTACTGGTTTATAAAATGCCTTATGTGCCCAGTCAAATATTCTCATTAAAATGCCTTGGCTTCTCCTAGAGTTGATGTGGAAGGAAGCATCTAGATGCATCCCTAAATCCTGCAGGCTTTATTTTGGCCAGAGCTCTGCCTCAATAAGAAACCAGGCAGTTGGTTCTGGTGCAACCCTCTGTTAATATTCTGTGCCCTGGAAAACCAATATTCCTCTGTGTTCACCTAGACTGGCAGAGTAAGGGACAACGAGTGCTTGTGCAGTGTCACCCACGTGCTGTTTGTACACAACCAAATATGCAAGGGATGGGCCATCCTTGCTAATACAAGTTCCCTGGAATTTGTAAACATACACCCATATGTATGTTTTCTGGATACAATCTTCGTTTTGGGTAATAATGTTTCTGAACAACTTGCAAAAGGACAGTTTATACTCTTTTAACACCTAATCTTTACCCACTGATCCCTGGGAAGCAAACCTCTGTGATACACAAGAAAACCATTCTAATAATTCACATAGACATTTCTCTTTGTTTTCAAGACTGCTTAGCTAACCTGTACAAAAATATTTGCAGCCCCTCCTTCTCCAGAAAGCCCCAGCTGATGAGCCAAGCTCTCAGCGTTTCATTCCTGTGTAGATAGTTTCTAAATTTTTTCCCAAGGCTTTATGGTTTTCAACAATATATCTTTCATCACTGTATTGCCAAAAAGAAGTGGCTGCCTTGAAGCCTCCCTTAGGATTTGGACTGGATATCGAGGATTAGTTTATAACTGGTAACTTATGAACTGCGTAGTGTTCTACAAACAACTTATTTTTCTTAATGTAATGGTGAAACTATGAAACCCCATCCTGAGAACTTATTTCTGAAAGGATATTTGAATGAAGCTTTAAAAAATACTTCATATTCCTATATCAAAACTGATACTTTTTAAATAAGTGCATTTTTGTCTTCATTCAAACAAGCATTAATTGACCACAAATCTTGAAAATATTAATCTCTGGTTGAATTTTTAGGTATTTGTTTTGGATTTGGCGGTTTGTTTTTTAGGAGGGTTTTTTTTTTTAAATCTCTAAGAATGTCTGAGTTTTGAGTTTGGCTTTTGCGCAGCTGAGATCTGACGATACAACACAAGAAACCCATTATTTACAGAAATGGAATCACAGCAGGTACTGGCAGAATACAGCAATGTGAAACTTCTGAAGAATATTCCTTGCTTTTACCTGTACTAGTGCAAGTCATATGCGTTGGTAATAAGGGCAAGGAAAAAAATAACAAGTAAGCACAGATTTTTTTATTTGAGCACATCTGTTTTATTTCAGTTCAGTGTGATGGCTGGAGGGAGAAAGGGATTTCTTCACATGGCATGTGTTTAGTTCCAATTCTTGGTAAACTTAAAACAGAAAAGGACATCTAATTCTTAAATGGATTTCCTCCAAGTTGGTTATAACAGAAGTATATCCATTTTTTTTAGTGCCCGTGATGACTTCTTTTAGATAGAAGGTTTTCTTATAATTGCTTTATGTAGAATACATTCAGAGTAATCATCTCTTTGTTTGCACTGCAATTGCATCTGGAAATGCCTTTCAAGACCAGGGACCACACTGGGAAGCTTTGCAGGAACAATAATGGAAAGCCAGTCACCATCCCAAAGTCCTCACAGCTATCTAGATGCTGGGAAAGATGGAAAGAAGAAAATGGATTTGCTAAGAGAAGTGATTTTCCCAAGGACATGTTTTAAACCAGTAGTACTGAAGGATATAGTTGGAGTATATTAACTCCTCAATATTTTATGACAGTTCATATATGACTGGAAAATTGTAACTTATTTAGCAAACACGCTTAGTCATATTATGAAAAACTCTATTTTCCCTCTTAATATAGACAGGAGCATGTAAACTAGATTGTGTTTTTGGGATTAGACTGAATTATTTGTTAACTTTTATTATGATGATTATAATAATTCTTTGCATAACATATTGATAAAAGTTCGAAGGAAGGAGCTCTCTTAACATGCTCCATTTTTTGTGTCTAAACTTCCTTGGCCAGACACAAAGTCAGAAGCAGAATAGCTTCTGACTGTTCTGGACCGGTGGACCTTGCTCCAGTCCCAGCTTGAGGACTTAATCAAGAGGCTTTATCAGCCTAGACAATGTACAATCCCTGTGTAGGAGCACCCTTCCATGCTGAAGAAACCACTTTTAAAGGACATGATGAATAAGGATTAATACTACTAAATGGAAGAAAATGAAGAAGGAAAACAGTTTATTCTGTGACATTTAGGTCTGACCTATCTGTCTTCCCCTTAATGCAAATTTCTGTTTCCATTTAACTCTTAGAGTCAGGCCAAAGATGAGTGCTTTTGAAAATAACTCCCTTAGCAACTTGCTGAAGGTCAGTGGTGGGTGTTTGTGGCAGAAATGGGAGTGAATGCTAGTCTTAACCACAAGACCTTGCTTCCTATCTTAATCTCAGGTTGATTTTAGAGGGCTGGAGCACATGAAAAAAATGTCTAAATTTTTAAATATTAATCTTGGCATTGATGATAAGGAAATGATTAAGAGTCAACCAAGGAAAGGCACAACTGCACTGACAGAGACAGTCTTCAGAGTAGAACCACATTTTCATCTAACCAGGTTTTAGTGCAGCTCTCCTGATATGTACATTTGACTGCATTCTGCTTTTTTGTTTTGGCAAGCACCACAGAAGGCTTGATCCAATCCTTGAGGAAATCAACAGGAGTTTGATTGGATCCATTGAAAGCCATGAGGGGAATTTCAAGAGATAAAGTGTGGAGCCAGACATTCAAAAATAGCTTTTTTCATATGTGTCACTGACCTTTCTCATGGCTTGCAAATGCAGTTTGATTACCCTAAGTGAAGTTGCTTTATGGGGAAAGCTTGAAATTTGGACCAGAAGAAAACAGTGAACTTGCTTGGGAGCATGAGTGTGAGTTGGGCCATGACAAGGAGCTTGGATTCAGCTCTCACCTACATCTGGATTTCATTCACAGGAGAAAACATGGAATGGGATAAGAAAGGAACCAGGCTAGGGAGCCAATCCACCACTTACCCCTGAAAGGTAGTTGGGGAACTCAGTTGGCCAGAGGAAAACCTTGACTCAGGTGTTGGGCTGAGTGACCAGAGTGGAAGCCCTTATGACTGTGGTTGTCTCAGGATGAGGTCTCTGAGCCAAGGAGAAAGAAATCAACCAACTTAGTCTTTCATTCCTGTTCAGACAAGAAAATTTCATGAGGTTTGACTAAACTGGCTATTCAGTCACAGCCTGACTGTGGCTCAGGAACACAAGATAACCCTTGAGGTATTATCTCTGAGGACTAGAATTATTTGTTAACTTTTATTATTATGATTATAATAATTTCTTAAATAACACATGATAAAAGTTTCAGGGAAATGTGCCATTGTTATGTTTGTGTCTAAACTTCCTTGGCCAGAGAAAGCCAGAAGTAGAATAGCAGCCAAGGTGGACCCTTGCTCAGTCCCAGCTTGAGGACTCAATCAAGATTGAGTGTCAGTCACGTTGAGTGGATCTTTTACTGTACCTGAGATTGGTGTAAAGCTTTTTCAGCACAAAACCTCCAAAAAAGATGGAGTCAGCAGCTCTTTTGGACCCATCTCAAGAATCCTGGTGGGTTTCTACAGTTGTCTCTGATCCCTGGATTCCTGGCTTGTAACCACTGCTGCCTTTGGCTGCTGTGTTTCTAAAGAGTGTTCAAGATTATGATTCTGCTGCAGGTATGAACCTCCTGGGAGATTAAAAAACCCAAGCCCTGTAATCTGATGGTCACTCTGGTTCTTGGTGGCATCCTCAGACTTTCCTCCAGAGAGAAGATAAATGGAGCAGGGGGAATATTTTATGATCCAGTTCTGTGGTACAACAGTTGCACAACAGTGCCCTGGAAAACTCAGTGACAAGCAGCAACTCCTAGGTCATGCGCCAGGAAACTCAGTGTACATCTCCTCTATTATATGGAAATAGTTTCCTGTGTCTCAGATGACAGACCACCAAGTGGATGACAAGTATGAAAGAAGATTGTCCACACACTTGTTTTTATTAATTTATCTCATTGTCTCCATTCACAGAGTGGCAGAAATAAAACCTTTAAAAGTGTGCTCGGTGCAGTGGATCTTAAGGATAGTGTTACTGGCTAAAGACACAGTGATATGTTCATAAACAGGATTCTGTTAGCATTTTCCAGCTGCTTCCAACCTTTTGCCCTCCCCACCCTAACTGAATCTTCAGTGTCAATTTAGGCAGAAAGCCTCCTCACATTTCCAAAATGTAAATGACACTTCTTTGAAAAACCCTCTAGTATCCTCTTCAGGTGTTAATCTGGGCTCAAGCCTGCATTTCTACTGACAACAATGAAATTCCCTGCATGGATGAGGAATGTGGGTGTACAGAAAAGCTGGCAAGTAAACCCTCCATCATAACTTTTCCAACACAGAGCAGGATATTTCAAAGCTAACTTTGTTGCTGTTATTGTGGAGAATGCTTGCCTCAAATATTCCTTCTTTTAAATGGAAGAACAAAATCTCTTCTGAGAAATGCTGACGCATTACTGCCTTTATCGTATTTTGGTCCAGAAATATATTATTTTTTTTTTAAATCTAATTCCAGCCTACTTTAAAGACATAAACTTAAATGTTGCATAAGGTTGATAATAAAACCACTCTAAATTAGTGCTGTGATAATTATCAGCTGCTACAGAAATCAAGTTTCCAAATACAATCATGTAGGAGCCCTTCTCCCAAATACACAGGGGAAAGTATGCCCCTGAGATAAATATAACCTTGACGCTGTGCAGAAATATTCAGAGGTGTTGTATAGGTAGTTATTGTGAGAAGGTTCTGGGCCGTGGCAATAATTATGTTTGAACACTTTGTGAATTTTAATTAGGTACCAATGTCAGAAGCTTTTCACACATAGATTTTATTCCCTTATTTTGAAAACATAAAATCTTAATAGTCAAAGTGTTGGTTTTTTTTTTTTTCTTCTTTATTCTAAACAGATGTTTTGTCTCCTCACTCTTCCTTCCTCTGCCCTTTCCTCATTGAAAGGAATGATGAGTGTGTGCCAAAAGAAAATTGAAAACCATGTGAAAAACACAGAAAAATTATTTTGTTAGGGAAAAATAAGTTAATGAAGAACTGCTCTGTTTTGAAACTACTGGACCAAATTTAATTCCCAAATGGATTTAAAAGTGTACCAGATTTCAAACAGTTACACTAGCTTCTGAACATTCTTGTGAGATTATTTTATGGTATAGGAATTCAAAATAGTTAGAAGGACAAATTTTAAAGATGAGAAGAAGGCAGGTCTTTTCCACAGCTGCCTCCAGATCTTGCCTTTCACTTTGGAGGAAAATGCTTTTCTGTATCTCATGTCATAGGGAGTGTACAAAGTGAGGACAAGCCCTGGATGGAGGTAGATAGTCATTCATGATATTTTTGTGAAGTGGTCCTTTAGTTGCCATCCTTGCTGAAAGATGATGGTTTCTATAAATCTTAGCTCCAAACTTGTGGTGTCTGCCTACCTCACATTCTCTCTGAACTTTCTGCTCAGCAAACAGAACTGCTGCCTGCAAAGGGGCTGCAGGATTTGACCATATGATTTGATTAGAGCTTTAATGAATAGCACTGAAAGAAAAGCAGCACCCAATCAATAACCTGGGGCGCGCAAACATTTATCAAAGAGAACCCAGAATGCTTTGCATTTATTCCTCCACTTACTGCTTCTGACAGTTACATCTGCATCCATCCATTTTCGTAGGCCTAAGTGAGAACTATCAGACACATAAGACATTTATTTATGTAAACAGGAAACCCCTGTGGCTACCCAGCTTAAGCTGAGTATTATTTTAAATTCTTTATTAATATTGTTTTTCCTGGATGTAGGTCAACATTTTTGCTTTTTTCCTTTTCCATAATTTGAGTAGTTCTACCTTCCAGGCTACTATGTACCTGCTATTATTAAATAGAATAGCATATTTGTTTCCATTAAGCATGTGTGTGTGTGAATATCTTCATAAAACATACCGAGAGCACTAACTGCTCAGACCTGTGGGACAAAAATCAAGACAACATCAGAGAAAAGATTTTTTTTTTTTCCTACAGAGCCTGCTGTGGTTGCTATTTCAGCTGTTCATTAAAGTTATATTGCTTCCTTTATCTCTTGTGCTCATGGAATACAAGCACCTCCATAATGAGCTTAAATTACCACGAGCTAAGAATAGAAAACTCGATTTCAGTTCTTGGGAGGCCGAAGCTGTGGTGGTGCATGGGTAATCAAGCAATATTAGCAGTATAATGGTGCTAGGATCCCAGGGCAGGGCTAGTGAAATGTTTATGGCAGGCAAGCACAATAAATATATGTTTTCTGGGCTTTCTGGGTTTCTTTTTCCCCTCACCACTCCCGCCTTCTTATACATTTTGAAAAAAACATTGCTGCTCGCTCTGTATTAATATCCTAGATGTGTGGTTGGCCAGCCATGTCTGTCTTTGGAGAGTAGAACCCCCTGTGTTCTCATTTTCTCATTTATACAGCTGAACAGTAGAAAAGTCTTGGTCACCTGAGTTATCAGTATCAGAAAAGCACAAGGTAAATTGAGTGAAAATGTCAGAACTTAGACTAAAGAGGATGTGTGCAAAAATATCCTATGTTTCTGTGTGTTTTGGATGCTGTGGATTTCATTCAATTAAATAGCAAGTGGGAATAAGACTCTCCCTTGCACACCTGATCATTAGCAAAGCGCAAGCGGGAGTACCTTGTCCAGAGGGATCAAACTTACTCTCTTGTTACGTTAAGTTTAAAAGACATTTTAAGTGGCTTCTGCTCCAAGGCATCTGCCCCCTTGGACACACAAAACTCTGGAGGCTGATGCTGCTAAAAGTAGGCACAGGGAATGGTGGTGTACCAACACCTCCCCCGGTGTTAACAGATTGCCACTGACTTCAGTGCGCTGCACTGATCACAGGGCAGACAGCACCAGCTCAGGGCTCTGCCTGATGGACTCTGCTGAATTCACTGTGATGGCTCCACAGGTAAATACCCTCCCAGGAACCTTGCCCTGCTCCAAGAGCACCCACAGGCACAGGCTCAACCTACCAGAGAGCCAAAAGACAGGATATTTATCAAGAGATATTCTGAAAGTCACCTGGATTGGGAAGAAACCCACTTTATCATGGCATTATCAAAGAGCTTTTGGGTAGTTTTCCTCTTTGACTGTAATATATTGGCTTTCCCCCAACTTTCCACTAACTTTCAGTCTCTTTCTAATGATTAAAAAACTCAGTCACCGCAGCTTGTAAGGGTTCTATTTAGCATACAAAATACTAACAAAAATCTGCTCCACCAAAATAATTTGCCATTATATGTCCAGTGTCCTCCTTTAAATATTTTGGCTCAGAAATTCATTACTGATTGCATACCTTGTTCAGAAAGTAATACATACTTTTTTGATAAGTTATTATCCTCAGTTGGAGAATCCAGATTGATGCAAAGAGGGGCATCTCAGAGTGCCTCACAAGACATTTGCGGTGGAGCACACGCCCATCTAGGGCCTCTCATGGCCTGGTTTACTCAGAGGATCATCTTTTCCTTCTGGGAAAATGTACCTCTTGAAAGCACCACGGGTGGAAAAAGGAAACCCTCTGTTTAACCTACAGATGCTGCTTCTGCCACCTTCTTATGTAAAGAGCTTTTCTTCTGCAAGCTGTCTTGCCAATACCAGGGAGAGAGGAGAGGCCAAGGCTCTGCCCAAGGGCAATAAAGTTAGTGGACTTTGGCCTTTAATGAGCAGAAGGTGCAGTTCAATTACACTTTGTTAGTAGGTATCATTAGCTTATAACTCCAGGGGTCATTGGCAGATATCATTAGTCGGAGGTCATTAGCAGGATTAGTCAATATAAGGAGAGCTAGACCTGCCTCTGCAGCGTGGAGAAGGTGAGAGCAGGCGATGCCTTATTAGGGGCTAATTCCAGTGAGGATGGGTCTCTGCCAGGGGCTGTCAGAGCCAAGTTGTGATGATAGAGGATGGAGTCCTGGTATCTCTGATGATGAAAGACCTGGGTAAATGAAAGAGGCCTCCTTAACTTCACTCAAATAACTTTAAGACATAATTATGTGACCAGCTTGAGAATGCTAAGGCAGCCATCAGTCTGACCAGTGGGTGAATGGGACTAACACGATATTGACTTGCATAAGAGGTGAGGATTTCTTTGGGAGATAGTATTTGTCATAGGCTAATAGTCCAGAATCTGTGCTCTGTGGCCTTTCCCATAGTCCATGACTCTTGGTACTGCTATGGCCCCTTACCTCAATGAGCCTCAGTGGGATTCAATGGCCCTGATCAGAGCTCTGATCAAAGAAGAGATGCTGCAGGAGGTGCTGCTAAGGACTGCAGAGGTGATCCTCTAGCTTTTTGGGACGTAGCTCATCAAGCTGGTAGGACTGTGCAGTGGTTATGGGGTAAAGGAAATGCTTTTAGGATGATCTGGATTGTATATCTATTCAAGAGCAAATGCTCCCTTGGGTTTGGGTCAGCGTGGATGACTTCAATGTGGAAAACACATCTGCTTTTCTTAATTAACCTCCATTTGTTAATGAACCACCAGAATGGCCAGTGTATCTGGGTAGTCTCCTGGCAACCTTGAAGTTATTCACCTGATTTCTTTCGCTTTCACCTGGGACTGTCTGCTTCCAGCTCCCTGTGGAGCTTGAGTATGTATGGAAGGGATGTGTCCTGTTCTCATCACGTCTCAGGGTGCTCCACTCCTGTTCTGCTGTAAATCCTCAGCATTAAGTCACTGATGGTTTTCCTTAGGAAATTAGTATCTTGTGTCCATGGCAATGATGATCAGTTTGGTCAGTTCTGAAAAGCATCTGTTTTTTAGACAGGTTGTTTTCCCACTGGAAGTTGCTAATTTGCTGAAGGTTAAATTCATCTGTGGCCTCAGGATCTAAATTAAAAAAGGAACACAGAAAGAGAGCTTTTCACTACAGATAAATGTTTTGCTACAGAAATGTTCCCTTTTTCTCTATTAAAATGGTTGTTTTCACTTTGCTATTTGTTCACTAGTAAGAGTGAAACATATAATAGAAAACTGCTTAACTGAAAAGGCCTATGTGCATGTGATGTCATTTACTTTTGAAACTTGACATTTATTCTGGTTCTCTTTATTTTGGGTTTTTTCTCTCACCTCAAAGGAGAAATATCAAATTCACATCCTTAAAATGAAAAACTTAGTATGTCATCTTCCTTTGTGTAGCAACTTGTAGAGGAATGTAAATGGTCAGTGGTGGTGGTGTTAAACAGTTCTGATGTCAGAACTTGTACACCTGATGGCAAATGTTTGTTAGATTTGCTTCTACTAAAGTACAACTAAGATCTGTTAGTGCTTGTTATGGAGATTTACGTAAGTGCAGTAAGCAGATTGCACATTCAGTGATGTCTCCTGAAGGTTTTGAAGGAAGATTGGCAATTTTATAGTTATCATGGCTCAATAAACATGTAAGAATTACCCAAGAAATATGGGGCAAATGGTGTAAGTTAACACATCTTATCTAAATAAATACTAGTTACAAGATATTAATCCATATACAGGTCTGGGGTATTTCTAATTAAGCACAGAAATACTTCCCATTTCTATAGCATGTATTTCTGTATTTCAGAATAACCTGTATTTCAGAGAAAGGTGAATGATTTCCAGTGTGCTCCCCTTTCCCAAATAAATTAGGCTACTTTATTGAATAAAATGCCAATATAATGATGCAATTCTGTTTATAGAATTTTTCTAAAGGAAAACATTGAAAATGAAAGCAAATATTCTTTTAGCATTTATGTTCATAACTTGGAAACAAATAAACTGCAAGAACATTTTTAAAAGGAGAATCCTGAAGCCTTACCTTTGCTTCCCAGGAAAGTGCAACTCTTTCTCTCCAAATGTAGAAATTCTTCACAAACATGTCTTCAGCCTGCTCCAGTGTTTAATGTACCAAAATTATGGGTAGTTGACAGGTAGTATTTGATGAGTAACATTACTTGTTTACTCTCCAGAGAATTTGCCCAAGCTTACACGCAGCATCTGCACTACTGAGCTCTCCCAAATCAGTTGTGGCCTCTTATCTCTGTAAAAGAAGATGAAAAACCTGACTTGTCTCAGCTGATTGACAAAAACATGAACATCCTGTCCGAGTCAGGTTTTTAGCTCAGCTCCCACAGAAGTCATTATCAGTTGTATTTGAACACCATTATTTTTTTGCTACCTACAAAGAGTATTTAGATGAAATGCCCAAATTTTAAGCTATCACAGGTAGATGAGATGAATAATTAATTAACATAGAGGTGAAAGAGGGTGATCTCGTACTGAGCCTGCCAGTCTAAAGCCAAGTAAACCATAGTCTCCAAGTCTCTGGGCCATTCATTGTTGCCAACAATTTTCTCAATCAATGCTTCACTCAAAACCTTTAAAAACTCTGGTAATCATTTTTTGGATCTGATGGCTGCTTAAAGCAATGAAATTTAAATGGTTTCCCTATACTTTGATACTTTTTTTTTTGTTAAACAAATAATCATATGCAGTTAGAACATACAGATCTTGCTGGTTTCAGTTTCCTTCATTTTGGGATCTCCATTCATTGGGGTGCAGAGAGAAATGAATGTGGTAGACCTTTTCAAATGATTTCTAAATTAAGCACAGTAAATTCTTCTGTAATATGACTCATGAGACCTGAAGATCAAAGTCTTACAAGAGATTTATCAAACCCAAATAATTTTTGTATAGAATATATGGTAACTCTGGGTAATGCTATGTTATCATGTGAAAGTGATGAAGAGTGGTGCCCCTTTATTTTCTGGATCCTTCACTAGCTTAAGAGGAAAAGATGGCATCAGGAATCAATTTTTCTTTTTTTTGAAGTTGGTCTTACACTCTTTGTGAGCTTTCCCCTAAGAGACACAGATGGCTGTTCCCTGCTTACGAGCCTCCATGTACTCCTGTTCTGAAATCCAAGTCCCCTGCAGTATAAATCTGGGAAAGCTCAGTGAAGTGTGAATCTGAAAGCTCTGATTAGTGCTGATTAGTTGCAAGCTGGAGTGTGAATAAGCAATCTGACATGTACAGCGTTTTGTTATATATGGCTGAAGAAATTGCATTTGCACGGTGAAGTATTTATGGTCGTATTTGTGACTTGCTTCATTCACATCTGGTCCATGGTTGTCCTCTGGGAATGGCAGGAGAGAGAACAGGAGGGAAATGTGAAATGGTTCATCAGAAACCAAAGAACAAAGACAAGATATTCCCTTCCCCTGCAAATCCTAATCTGGATACGAGAGAGTTTGTGGCAATAAGGGACATGAGACCATAGTGGCAAAAGTATATGCATATAATGCAAGTGACTTTATGTTTCAGTTTATTCTCTTCTGTGCCTCTTCTGCCATAAAGTCTATGGTAGTTCAGGTTTTCAGGTTCTCAGGGAGATGATGAGTGACTGGGAAGATGAAATGTATTTTTATTTTAATTTGATTTCTTTTTTCTTTTTCTTGTCTGTTTCTTCTGCTGCTTCTCTTTCCCTTGAATCCTGTTAGACCAAAAGAACTACTTAGAAAGAAATTTATGAAAATTAAGTTGGATGGAAAGTTGTAGACATAATAATTTTTTGTTGTTGAAATAATGCCTAATAATGCTGGTGCACTATTAATTTCACATGAAGAAAGTTTCGGCTTAGCTTTTATTATCAGCTTTTTTGATATTTTCAATCAATACTAATTTTTTTTTTAAGATCACATAACAATCTAACCTTGACCAATTAATCTAATCTTTGATAAATTAGTAGGTATGAAAATATTGTTAATTGATAAGAACCAACTGTGGCCCAGTATGGACACACAGACTGCATCAAAGAGCATGTCATGTGTTTACTTAAGTAAAAATACTACCTTCCTTTTAGCCCGCTTTTTTATTTTAGTGTATCTGCTCTTCTATCTACCAGTCCTATCTACAAAGTAGACAGATGTTTGGAGGAGCAGAAAGCTAGAGAATTTGTGGGGAGAGAGAGCAATGAGATGGTTCTTCTTCCTACTGCATCTCTTGGGCCAGAGGGTGCCAGGATGGACAGGGCTGGGGAGGAGCGGAGGGATGTAGCAAAGACTTGTGTTTCATGGCAGGATCTCTCATCCCTGCTCTCCTGAAGTGACTCCAAGAACCAGCAGGAGTTGGTGGCTTTCCCTCTATGCCCCACCCAAGCCATTCTTTGCTCTTTAAACCCCTTTTTTTTTTTCCTGATGCAGGACAAGCCTGTCTCTGCCAGGACCTCAGCTGTGACCTGAATTGTACTTTTTGGTGTGGCAACATGCTGAGAAGCCATTGTCATTTTTTAAGGAAGGAACAACAGATATGGTCTTTACAACTAAATAACATGTTGGGGGTAGATTTAGTTTCTTCATTTGTTTGAATCACAAGTCTCAACTTGAGGATGATTCCATACAAACTTAGTCACAAAGCAGCAATATATACATTGAAAGGAAGAGAGGAGGTTAAAGGAACAGAAAATTAATTTCAGCATATGTATGTCTCAGTTTATAGTGTTTGAAGACTTACAGATAGATTTAGCTTGTCCTAGTTTTCTTTTTTTCATTATTGTTATTTATTTTGCCAAAACCTAGTTTTGTTCCATATCCTGTTTTCATTGTAAACAACGCTCATATGCTTGGCCTCTCTTGTTATATGAAATTCAATATTTCAGATTTCCAGTCAAGACCATCATCAAATTAAACATGATGCTGAGATATTCATGTTATGGATTTCACTCATGGAACACGGAGATCGCAGGAGCTATTGGACAGTATAGAGATGGTCACTGTAATTGGGATGAGAAAATTAACTAGCGGAGCAAATGTGAGGTAAATGTGATACCTGTGTCCTAGACATCTGTGGGCAAGGAGAGTGTGTGAGATCAGCAAGGCTGATCTGTTTCCCACGTGGTGACTACCAAAGGCTCCAGCTACTGGAGCAGGTGGCTTTAGATTTTGCTAAAAATTTTGTTTCTTCACTGAAAACATCTTAACCAGCTATAACTTGCTTTTATACAATTCCTACCTTCTTGGTGCAGACAATAAGAACAGATGATGAGGAGGTCTGATGAGGCTCAGTTGTTGACACTAAAGGACCTTGTGTCTTGGTGTTTGAGTTCAGTCAATTATGCTATTAATTATCTGTTAGCTTTGTTTTATTCTAAGGGACAACATAGCTGTATATCAGAACTAATAGCCATGTAACTTTTAAGTAGATAATGGTCAACTCTAGCTCAGATCAATAGTACTGCTTTTATTTTTTTGTTCTACAGAAGGACAACAAACATAAAGCATGCTTGTGTTTTCGTATAAAAGAGCTCCCTTTTCTGTTCTGAAAGGCTGTAACATGAATGATGGTCGTGATAAAGAAGGATTAAAGGATGAGATGTAACAAAAAAAATTAATAACGTGATGAAATCAACTCTGAAAGTCTACTTATGTTAGTTAATTCTGTGTTTGGGAGTGCCAGATGTGCAGGACGAATCCTATAACTTCAAAAATGTTTCAGTTGCTAGGAAATTGTCATCTCCTATTCAAGTCTGAGTTGACCAAGACCTGAGGGCGAGACAGAAGTCTTCTGTTGGTAAAATTTTCAGGTGACATGATTGGGCTGGGGGACAGGTGGGAGGTTACCCTGTCTTTTGCTATATATATACTGGAAATACCGGTATGTTGGAACTAAACTATTCTGCAGGAAACTTCTAAGGTGACCAAAGGAATATTTTGTTTAAAGGGTATTTATGTGCTCCTCATCCCCGCTACAAAATAATTGGTAGCCAATTGATTCAGGTGAGACATAGCTGTGCCTGCTTATCCTACCAGATAAGTCTTCAGATATTTTAAACTGTTTTAATTAGCTTTGAGAAACCTCATCACTTTCAGCAAAATAGACTTCAGAGATTCCAGCACTCTGTTCTTTCTGCCTTTGTCTGCACAAAGAGCACATGTGTACTTCAGAAATTCACTGCTGATGGAAAAGCTTTTCCTTAGGGGTTCGGCTCAGCTCAGATCCAGTAGTAACTCCTGAGAGTTCCTTCCTTGAAAGTTACATTTTGTTATTCCTCGTAGGTGTCATCATTAGAGACTATTTATAGTATTCGTTTTGTTCTGCCTTCTTTTACTGATATCTTAACCTTGCAAAATCCAGCTTCTAGATCACGGGAATCAACTATCAGATTACACAACCCATTAAACAATGCCTTATCTTTCAGTGCCTATTTCCATTGTTCTTAGTACATGTCTTAATTCATATGCACTATGTTCTTTATGTGGCTTGAAACGTTTCTATTAGTTAGTCAGCTGAAACATGCCCAAGTCTGACCATTTTCTGACAATAAGGCTAATATAGGTTTCTTTTCCTGGTGTAAATATATTGGTCTTCAGAAAAGCAATAAGACCTTTTGCTACACAAAATACTACAGATTTTCAGCTTTCGCCAATCTCACAGCATGAGCAAAACAGTCTCTTACATAAATACCATGTGCATATTGTCTATTACCGGTATGTGATGGATGAGATTCTTAGAGGGAAACCTTTAAATTGCTTTTTAAAATAATTTTACTTTGCTGTTTGAATATCTTCTAAATGAGGACTAGCCCCTGCTCTTTAGGCTATTTCTGCTCTTTGTACAGCATGAAATACTTTGTGTGAAAGGTTAACATAAAACATCTTTGAATCATACTCTATTCTCAGAATTTATTTGCTAATTTTCTTCATATACGCAATACATGTTCATTTCCTCTCTGATAGACCTGGTTTAAAAAAAGTCTCCGAAAAGTACTAGTGCTTCAATAATCCTTACTCTCATTTCAAATCCCAATGGAAGTATAAACAGTGAAATGTTTAAATAGTTGAGAGCAAGGTATTATTTTTGAAATTATATTTATATATCTGAAATAGAAATTGTATCTTAAATTGTATTTCCAGAGGAGATTCTCCTGCATGGACCATTATATAAACTTGGAAATGGGGGCTCAGTGCAACCTCCTGCAGCCCAGGAAACAATTGATAAGGGCAGGTTGGTGAGCTCTTGCTGCAGACCTGGCTCTCGCCCCTGAGGTAGCTTAATGAATATTCACCAGGACTTACCCTAGCCTGGCCCAGACATGGCTGCAGTGCCCCTTTAGTGTCTCTGTCTGTCTGTGAGCTTTGAAAGAATGTCTGAAATCTCATCCATACAGAGGGGAAAAAAAAGAAGTTAATGTGGTTCTCCTCCAAAATATTTTTTTAATCTGAAAATGTAATTGAATCAGCATGCTCATCATTTCAAACTTCTTCTGTAACTGTTTTTTCAACCTGTTTTAATAACTATTTAAAATATAAACCACAGTGTGGTCAAAAAAAATAATTTATTCAACAAACGATTCATTGTAACATTAAAATGCAGAACACTCAGGTGAAGCCAATAAATGTAAAACTGATTAATTAAGTTCAGAAAAATCAATAATAAAAATACAGAGTGTCTACATGAAAACCATACCAATGCTGTGCCACTCCAAAAAGACACCGTCTGGGAAAAGCAGTTTGCTTTATCATAGTTCCAGCATTTATGAAACTGTCCACTAAGTTTAAAGGAATTACTTTTTCGGGTCTTTGAAAGATAATGTCTTAAAAGGCTGTTTAGGTTCATTTCAATAAGTTTTTGAAACCCTGACAGTATTCGAAGTAATGGAAGACAGCAGAAGTCCCACCAGCAACCTGCACACCAAAGAGCAAAATAATTAAACTGAGCAATCTGTGTTTCCTCAGATGCCAAACTAAGCAACCAGTTATAACCTGAATGCAGTTTTTGGTTGAACAGCACACACAGCATGACTTGTGGTTTCTTAGTCTGAAACCTTGCAGGTATTCCCTGTGTTTTCTCTCCTGGGGCTCCTGAGATGGCTTGTGGCACAATGTGTGATTGATGGGGTCTGATCAGCACTTAAATACAGCAGCACTAGGAGAGGGATGTGAAAGAAGAAAATGTAATAACAGAAGTGAGAATAGGAAGTTAGAGAGTCCTGAAAGAGAGGAGAGATCATCTAAAGATAATAAGTATACTTCTGTCCTGTAATTCATCTCTTGAGCAAGTAGGCTCTCTCTAGAAATCACTGGCCTCAGCAAAAGATGGGCCTAAAACTTGTCTTCTTTGCCTGATATAGAAAGTGAAATATAGATTAGGGTTCTGAACCCAGTTTTGTGCATTGGGACCGTATCCAGCACTGGCAAACACATGCAACAGCTGACCTTTCTACTGCTTTTATAAAGACTCTTGCTGGTGGACTCCTGCCACAAGAAAATAGAGAAGTGGGTTGTAAAAGAGCTTGCTTAGACTTGACAAGTTTGCTGAGCGTTTCTTCCCTGAGTTAGAATGAAAGAAGTTGAAGGTAGACTTCAGCTTTCTCAGCTGACACATCCTTGGCTTCAGAGTTGAAAATGTTTCAACATCTCTGTGAATTTCAGCAGATATTTGGGTTCACTTTTAATGTGCTTGATGTCAGCACGATGTAGCTGAAAGCCAAAACTCTCTGCCAAGAAAGAAATGTGTCCAATATCAATCATCATGTACTTAGCAGCCTGAGTCCTGTTCGGACCAATGACTTTACTAACTTTATTCCCATATCTGGGTTACTACTTTTTGATCCCATAAATAGGATGATCGCAGGACATAGCCTAAAATATCTGAAGTGATCAAAAATAGAACTACATGGAAACTATCCTTTTAGTTGGGTGTATTTTTCCTTGACTTTACAAGAATGTGAATATTTCTCCATAGTAAAATTCCAACCTGGAACAAATTATGATGGAACAACTCTCAGTGGGCATAAATCAGCATAGCAATGCCTATTTACAAGGATTTGAACTCTTGGGGTTTCTTGGGGTTTTTTTTTGGTCCACCTGAAAATTTACCACTTTCACATAAAAATATCCCTCTTACTAGGAACTGTTTTCATACATGCTGTGATCAAGAGGTTGATGTTTGGATTTTTTTTTCCCTCTCTCCTTTCATTGTTACCACAAGAAAAGCTGATCTGGTAAATAGGTTTATGCAGCTCTAATGAAGAATGACCTGATCTCTGCAAGGATACACGTGAGGCTTTGTTGTTCCGTAGTTTCCACTGAGCATGACGTGTCTGGAATGCTTTATGCTGACTGCATCATCAAAGTACTAGGGGGTAAAAAAAACCTGGAGAAGTCTCTGAGCCTGCGTATTGACTTGCTTTACCATTTTATTGGGTTAATCATCCTTATAAATCAAATTCTAACTCATGGTTTGATGTTGTTGAATTACCTCGGTGCCACCTCTGAGTACTGCCAGGGCTTCATGTCTTGGGCTCTTTGTAATAAAGTGAGGGGTATGTTTTACTTCTAGGGTGAGGTTGGCCCTGGAACAAAACAAGGATTTCCTGAGGTTTTGCAGCTGTATCTTGTGATTCAGCCCTGTGCTCTCAGACTGACTCTATGCTGCCTCCTCCAAGCATTGTACCTCTCCTTCCTCATCTCTGCATGTAGTGGCATCCTATCTAGAGAAGAAGGAAGCAGACTTTATCTGGCAATGACCAACACACAACTGCTAGGCTACCTTTGCAAAAATAAGAATGTTTTCCTCTGAGTATTGTAAATGAAAACCTCTAATTTAAGGGAAGTGAAGATGCTGCAAAGGCTCCAGTACTGGTGGTAAACTATTAGACGCAGCCAGAGCTGCTCATTCATGTGTCACGAAGTCTGTGTTGCCTAAAGGAAAGTCTCCCTCAGTTTAAATTATAGATAAGCCATGCTTTTGGAGCAGGTACTTCTGAATTCTTTGCAGATAATCACAGATGCATTACAGCATAGGAACAGTGCCTTTTTCAGAAAAGGTGTATTTTTATAAGCATGATGAGCTCAACAATGGGTGTATTCTAGCATATATCTGTGTTATTTATCCATGTGTAAGTTTGTCTGTCCAGACTGAAGAAAACTCACCAGTATTCCTTAAATCTTTTAACCTGAATCAGATGTGGGGAGATAAATGAACTCTCTCTTCATATTGAATCATTTATTATTCATTATTTGGCACTGAACTTAGTCCTTTGCCATAACACTGTGTTTGATATAATGGAAGGTGCCAGACAGGTGGGAACTGGCTAAAGTTCAGAGCAAATCTGTCTGTGACAAACAAGCTTCAGAGAATGTCCCATTAAGACATTTCCATTGCTAATGAAGGTTTAAACATAAGTGTTGGAAGAAAGGCAACATCCTCCCTACCCCCCAAGTGAGAGATATCAGACAGGCAGGGACCTGCTGGCACTGCCATAGCAGCTGTGAAACAGAGCAGTATCTGTGGTCTTGGAGATGAAGCTGAGCGAAGGGAAGATTTGACACTAGAGCTGTCAAACACTCGCTTTAAACCAGAAACACCAACTCAAGTTCTTGAGCTCAAAAACCTCTTCTGCAGAAGATGCCAAGACTTGCTGCAGATGCAGCTGAAAAATAGGGAAGATCTTTTTTCATTCAGGCAGACTTGGCTTTTATGTTGTCTGTGGAAAAAGAAGAAAAGGACCATGATTACTGCTAATGAATTTTTGAATTAAAATTTCCAGTACTTGTTATTGTTCTCATAAATCGTACCTGTAAGAAACATTGCCTGGAGCCAAATTGTTTCCAAATTTCTATTTCATTCTTTTTATTAGGAGAAGCCTAGACTTTTGGTCAGGCCCGACATCAGGGTGACTCAGTGGAACTCTATTGAAGCTAAAGGCACTCTGTGAATTCAGACATGCCGAGAAACCTGCTTATAGTGTAGAAGTCATGGAATAACTTCTCTGTCAGCTCTTCTAGAAACAGTTTCCTCCTCCATCCATCCAAGGCAGTGTGCAAATATGTATGGGAAAGAGACGAAAATGTAGAAATTTCTATTGACTGGAATAGTACATCTTCTATTTTTAGACCTCCAAAGGTGCATGTTTTGTGAACAGAGATTTTTGTTAGGTGTAATTAAATTAATTTTCAAGGAAGTTACTAATTTCATTGAAAGCTAGAGATCCTCCCAATGCATGATTCATCATAACTCCACCTCAGCCCTGGCCTGCAGGGATAACTAACTCCTTTGGTGAGAAGATAATTTTATTTTAATTCTCATGCAGTCATTGGACAAGTTGAAGACAAATGCCAGCTATCAATCTTTGAGTGAATTATTGTTCTATTAGGGTGTGGTGGAGTAAAGGATGTCATACTTTAGTACCTATAAAGCTTTTTAGATATAATTTTGTGTGTAAACCATAATAAACGTAAAAATCATACTTTATGACTTACATGAAAAATACATTAAGACAACCAAAATTAGATACTTTGAATAGCATGGGAGATTTTTTTTTTTTAATAAAGGACATGAAGATTTATTTTTCCAGCGTTTCTATTCAAATTAATAACAGGGTGGGGTCTTTTCCTCTAACTATTTTCCTATATTAGCAAATTATTATTTTTTGTCCTTCCACTCTTATTTGACTGGAAGCAATCATGAAAAGAAGATCAGTTTTCATGACTGGCATCTAGTGTTGTATCAGAGATACCTGAGCTTCAGAGATACTGGAGAATGCAGGGGGAGTGTTGACTGTGGAAGAAATGAAGGACTAGACTCTGAAGAGACATTCAGAGTAACCACATATTGCACTGCAAAGCCCACACTTTGCTGTCAGCATACTTGGTGAATTTTGCTAGCACATAAAAAATGTACTAGACACTCCTAATAATGATAATTACAGTTCTGATCTTGCCAGTGATTTAACTGGGCAGACATGTACACCCATATGGAGCTCCATAAATTTTAATAGGGCTCCATGTGGGTCTGCAGGCAGAAGTGGGGGATTGGCAGAGATGAGTGTTGTGTGACCCTCACTCTGACTGGAATTTGGGTGCACAGATATGTACCACTGAGTGCACAAGGTGCATGTCTGCGTCTGTGCTTCCAGGATGTGTTACTCTGAACAGTGTTATTACATTTGGAGAAAGTATTTGGGGAGAAATTAATTCTGTTGTAATACTATTTGGCTGTGATTTACTTTCTCACTTCGCGTCTTCAAACACGGAGGATGAGAGGCAGCACATTTTTCTTGGTTAGTTACTACAGATAACCCAGATGCTGGTCATTTGTGTTTGGCTTCCAATTAGTTTTAATTTTGTTTGGGTTTCTTCGAAGTGTGACAAGAACATCTTTTCTGTAGACTGCGTTTATGTCTTTTAACAACTTATTTGGTATGGGAAATATATTCCTATCCCTTTCAATTCTGGATTCCCAGAATAAGCTCTTGCTCATGTAAATGGTAGCACCAATTTCAGACAATATATTGGTATAAGGATTGCTTAAGTGAATAACTCTTAGCTCTTTTCTCATTTTTCTAAGATGTTTGCTGTATTTCAGGATCCCAAAGTTCTACTGATTTTGTTTCTGAACTGTAGGCTGTTTTGGGACATCGACAGTGCAGAATTTCTATGTAGAAATGTCTTTGGATGTGATCTTTGGGAATCTTCTCCATTATTACTTGATGTAAATCGAGAAAATGGTATATTGGTTTCTTGATTCATGTTGATGGTTAATTTATAAAACATATTGGTGAGCTATTGTTTAAATTGCATAAAGGGTGCAACAAATCACATAAAAATAACTGAATAATTTCCAAGTATATGCTTTGATTGTGTCCCGAACCACTACTTATTAAAAAGACAACTTATTCATTAATAGAAAATCATATAAAATTATTTTTATTGCAAATTTAAACTGATTTTCTTATGAAACATATAAACCACAAACAATACTAAGCATGAACTGACGCTGAAATTCACTTTGCTGTAAATTGTATCTGGAAGTCTGCTATTTGGGAAAGTGTTGTCTGCTTTTGCTACATTATATTACTAACAAATTCCATGATACTCTTGAATTAGTGTTAGGGTAAATTAAGTAGAAACAAGGAAGCCACAGCTGAAGCAAGTTTCTTTGATGAATATGTATAAAGTTTTTTTCTCACAGCTTGTGGATTATTTATAAACATAAGACACATTATTTTTTACGTGCCTGGTTCTAGTATGGAGGTAGTACTGGGTGTTTCTTGATTCTCAGCTTGTTAAAGCAGTGAGACTCTGCAGAATTACTTACTTCCTTGTCTGCTGAGCTCTGATGTAATTCATTGTGCCGCTTGAATTTATTTTTTTATTTCTTTTCACAAAGAGGAATCAGGTCAAAAGGATTCAAGCTGTTTGCCTCAAAGCTTACTGACTACAAACTAAATATTTCTGAAAACAGTGGTCTTATGCTTCATTTCCCATTCATATTGTAAATGTGCTAGTAGGTAGGATCAGGCAAGAGACTGGCTTTGTGATTTAAACTCTGAAATGGGGAAGCATTATTGCCATGCAATCTGTGTAAGAATCCAGGCCGTGGAAGTTGGGACATTAAGCCCCATTTGTTAGTTTGCTCCTCCTTTTCTAACTCTTACAATAGCCACTGTTTGAAGACCAGACTTCAGCGCTCGGAAGCAGTAGAATTTATTATAAGCATTTGCAAAGCCTTTTTTGGATATCAGGTAGCACATATGTGCTAAATGCTGCTAATTCTGAAAAAAAAAAAACAACCCTGCTGTGGAATTATTTTGCTTCTTTTCACAATCTGTTTTATTCAGAAAAATTAATAATATTCTTTCCGTTTTCCAAAATTACCTTTTTTTTTTTAAATTAAATACTTCATCATATATAAATAGCTTCCTTCAAAAATAGCTTTGAAACAGAATCTTTCAAACCATCTGTTATCCCTCACCGAGAAAACTAGCAGTCACCTAGAAATAGCTAATGTTTCCTGATGCCTACAATCAGGGTGTTTTAGCTCGTTTTGTTTTGCAGTTCTGTACTTTGTACTACTGCTGCTGAATATGTATGTGTGTTGATGGGCCGGCAAAGTCGTGGTATCTCACTAAACAAAACAAATGCTTCTATGAGCTTCAGAACTAACAAGTCCTGCTTTCCTATGAATTTATAGTTGCCACCTCTGTTTTGAATGTTTCCTCACAATTCAGGTATTCAGAGGTTTCTCCTCGCTGTGAACTCTCAAAAGCACTTGATTCAGTTTTTCCATGAGCTGGGTAACTTAAGTATCTCTACCCTCCATGAAATGATTTCTTCTAATGAAATTTTAGGAAACCTGATTAGGAGTTCTGGGATTACTGTGCATTTGTCAATTTGTACTGTGCACCTTCAGAAGTGGCCTTTGGGTTGAAAGCTACAAGAAGCGGTAAAGAAGAATAGATGGTTCGGTCACATAAACATCAATTCTTCAGGAAATCAAACTGAAAGTATCCAGGGAGATAGAAGAAATGCTATATGATATTTTTGATCCCTTTATTTGCATTAAAGGATGTTTTCTTTTATGTTTGATCTGCCTGATTACGGAAGGGCTATTCCAGCTCTGTGCTGGTGCTTTGAGCATGCATATCTGTTGGAAAGTAGCCCCAAGGAACCCAAACATTCATTTTAGGTTACAAAATTTGATTTTCTGGCTTTTATTTTTGCTTAATTAAGAAAATGTTTTGATAAAATGGAACCACAAAGGTAGAGATTAATATTGTGAAAAATTTAGGCAGGTCTCAAATGTGTGCAGCTAAGCACTCTTCATAATTCACATTAAACACTCTGCAATTTTTTAAAAAGAAAAGTAATATTTCAGAAGTACTAAGCATTATGCTTAAACCACAGATTCTGTAAAAAATGAACTGCATAAGCTATTAGCAACTGTATGCGTCATAAACACCTTAGGCAAGAAAATGAGATCCTGATGCCAAATGCAGCTCAGCTCCATCAGTCTGCATGGAGCTACACTTCTGCAATTTTATAAGATAAATGTGTGTGCTGTTTTATATGATGAAACCACAGCTTGGGTGAATCCTCTTATTTTTCACCAGTGATTTAATAAAGGCAAGCTCAATATAAATATTGAAAGGCTGCTAGTATTGAAAATACTCTTTCCCTAGTAGCTGAAATACGTGAGAGCTTTGTCTTTTCATATTGATTGTTCAAAAAGAAAAAAAAAAAGTTAAGACTTGTCTATACAAGAAGTAGGTATATTTACTAACTAGTGGGCTCTAAACATTTTCTTGAACATACTAGACTTTATATTGCATTTGTAGAAAAAAACTTCATTGAGTTATGTTTCATCCTAGCTACTGGGAACTTCAAACCCCATTTTAATCTCAGCTGAAACAACTGGTGAATGCCTCCTACCTCCTAGTAGAGATTAAAGAGGAGAAATGTTACAAACTGTATTTCCCTGCACCTATTTCTTTGACACATATAGCTGTGGTAACACAATAAAAGAGCTGCATTTAATTATTTTTCCAGAACTCCTGAGTTTAAAAGAGGTAGAGTATTTATGAGCCCCATTTGTGCTCTCTAATCCACAAGATACCAAAAGATATCAGAACACAAACTGGTGGCTATTGGAAGTGACCCATTGTGCCTCTGAAAATGTTTGTCTTGTTCTGCTTCTTTCTCCAAATAAAATACTGAGCATTAATTTAATCATTAAAAGAATAATGAAAATAAGGAGCAATGAAAATGTAATCAAGGTAGACAATTAATAGTCACAGAAGTGTCATTTTTAAAAGAGTTTAAAATATCTCCTGTGCTGCTCTGCTGTGTTCATGGAATAAACCTGCTTTAATTATTTCCTGTTCAGGCTTTCCTCTGTTTCCTTGGTTTTAGGAGGAGTTTACCTAGCAAAAAACCAGTGCTGCTCATTTCCTCAGTGGATTAACTGGGCAATGATGAAACAGAAGCTTCTGTCTGCTTCATTCTTTACACAACCTGGTGTTAAAGAGTGACCTTTCACCCTCAGAGATTTTAAGGATTAAGGATGCTTTTAAGTCTCGGTCTGGTTACTAATCCACCACTTTCACTTGATGTTAAATAAGCACTTCCTGATTTACCCTTTAAATCCTGTAAACATAATAAAACAGAGTTTAACCTTTACCTTAGGATTTTACCACTATCTTATGCTCTGTCAAATAAACCTTTATAAGAAGCAGCGAAGACAAAACTAATAAGCCATACCCTGATTTTTTTTCCTTTTTTTTTTTTTTTTTTACCTTGGGATATGTAGCAAAACATTACAATATTTTTAATATATTCAGGTCAAACAGTTGTTAGAGTGCATTGGGGTCCTTACACTGTGCAAATAATGGAATTTTTAAAAAGCATTTATAAACTATTTGAGATAATGAAATAGATGTTTCTTCTGCATTCAGTCTTCTGTGAGCAAACTATACTAGAAGGAGTTGAAATGGAAATATATTGAGACAGATTTCATAATCCAAGGCGTTGCAACTTTCAAGAATATCATTTAGCCTCCAGCCATTGCTTTGTAAAGTCAGGCTCCCATCTGGTGTAAACTGCGTGTAAACTCCATTTGCAGTCCAGGGACTATCTGGACTTACACCAGCCATGGATTTGACCCCACAGAACTGGATTTTTGATGTGTTTTTCACCTTAGGAAAATGGTATCTTGGCTGATGAAATATTCATTCATGGCTGTTTCCGGTGGCTGCATTTAATGGTACAAAATTATCACTACTCTCTGCCAGAATACTTCTGTCTACGTCACAGCTGCAAAGGGTGTCTCTTTATCATTTATTTATATAAATAACTTCTTGCCTATATAAATAATTTCAACGTAATGCTCCCAGCCTGGGACCAAGGACCTGGTGGGAGCAGCTGAGAGTTCCTGTCTGCATGACAGTTCCAAGGGCTGAAATCTGGGGACAATGGTACCCAGAAAAACAGTATTGGAAATGCCTTCTTTCAATCATTACAACCACCACCCATCAAGTATTTTAAATAAGGTTTGTTTTCAGCAAAAATCCAAAATACCTCATTTCAAAAATTTTGAGTTCTGTCACCTTAGAGAGTTACTGGTTTTATATCTCATAGTGAGTAGAGAAAAATTATCGTATGATAAGAAGTTAATTCCCTCTTCTGAGGCCCTAAATCAAGGACCTTATTAACAAAGGAATACAGTTATCTGTCTGAATGGGAACCTTGCTTGGCTTTTGATATCTTTTAGGGAATATTTATTTTAATTAAATTGAATATCTGCCTTGTATCTTGCAAATATCTGATTGTCTCTGCATCAGCTATTGCCTAAGAGGAAATATAGACAAAGTAATCATTTATACATGCATGATTTTCTTACTATGATCAACAATCCCTTTGTCTTCTGCCTTAATAATGCAAAATATCCTGTTTCCTCTATGTTTGCTAATGCTGCTGACAGTGCTGCGGAGGATTCAAGTGCAACTGCTCCTTGACAAGTTTGAGGGACCTGGTACCTGCACTGGGTAGGAGCTCTTACCAAAAGAAATTCTGCGATTTTCAGGTCTCTGAATGAAGTTAGGATGTAATGCTGAGGCAGGCAACTTTTCTGGTGTCTGCTGGCGATAAGTGAATGATAGCTAGAGTTCACAAATGGTTTAAATTCATTTAGCAAAGACTATTTGCAACTTCCTTGCAAAATTATTGAGTGTACTGGGTAGGGCTGCTTTTGAGAGTTTTATGAATCCCAGAATTGCCTGCTGCCTTAAGAGACATAATATTGGACCTTCTACAGTCTGGGAGATAAAACTCCTGTTAAAGGCAATAGAAACTGTGGCAGTGTATGCAAACAAGAAACAGGACAAAAGAGAAAATTATAAACAAAGGAAATTTGATTTCTGCTTTTCACTGAAATTTGGGAAAGAAGATGGACAGGAGAAAATGCTTTTGTTTTACAGGTTTTACATCCACCACAGACACTGGCAATGTTTTGTTAATGTGTCTTGTGCCAAAGTGGTCCTGTGAGGCACTGCCAGTGGGAATAAAACTAGTATGAAACATCCGAACATCTTAAAAACAGAACAGCCTTCCCTTTGAAATAGCCTCCCACAGATGCTGAAGGCAAGAATAGTTCACAGCAGTGTCACTAACATTCCTCCCCATGAAGAAGAATCTGATGAAATTGAGCAAGAGCAAACCAGCCCTTGGCACAACTCCGTGAGATCCGTAGGTGCTGAACTAGTCAAGAATCTGGTCTGGTAAACACAGGGGGTTGTCTCTTCACATGACAGAGGCAACTGTAAGAGGTCACCAAACTTTCCTCACCACCAGCCTTTAATGAGGGATCCTACACGCAGAGATGAAATGGAACCAAGCAAGAGGGGCTGAAATAGGCTCTGAAAGAGGTTCTACTGGAGTCGATGACAGTAAGCTTAGCTCTTGAGAGCCGGCCAAACTGCTCACACCAGGCATGCCAAATGTGGTGTACAGTACAGTAGAGTGGTACTGCATTTCATTGTGCACCTGTCTAAGATGAACTGACCCTGCAGTACTAGCAGGGTGTTTGGGGGATCTTTCTCCTGCTTGTCAAGGCAACTCTGCTTAGCCCCCCCTCTTGACTCAGACACTGGTTATGGGGATGGCCACTGTCTGTGGGCATGTGGGTGAAAGTAGGATATCTTGCTCTTTGACAGTTGACTGGCTCTTCTAGACAAGCAATGCATGGATCTTTCATTTTGTTTTTAAATCAAAATTCCTTCCCAGGAGATAAGCCTTGGAAATCCTGGCAAAGTGGTATTGATCCACCCAGCATGAAAGGAAGCCACTAAAGCTTTCTCAAAAGTCTGAACTCTTCCTTACTCCCCTAAAATCACCTAATGCCTTTACTTAAAAATGTCTGACAATGTGTAACTTAGCTGTGGTCTGCATTCTACTAGGAAAAGAACATCTTCACATCTAACTGTAATCACTGATGGTAGGTTTAGGAATGAATGCTAATTTGGACTTCTGGTCATATATGAAAAAATCATTTAATTATTTCTGCTCTTCTACAGAGATCTGAGACTTCCTTTCCAAGTCCTTCATGTGATTTCAAAATCACATTCAGAATATCCATAAGCTTTGTGTAACTCAGACTATTGCCATATATTCTGGTGTGTCTTCAAGTGAAGGAAACACGTAACAGTTAAAAAGCAGAAAAATATTTAGTGTTGAACTGATGAGGTGGTTTTGTAGTTTTTTTCTTCTTTGTTCTGTCACAACTTTCTTTCTTGTACTATTTATTCTGTGCTTCTTAATGTCTTGAAAACAGCTTATAAGACACTCACAGAGTAATTTATGACTCTGGTGTGTTTCATTATTATTTCTGCTTGCTCAACTTTCCTGAATGAAAATGGTTTTAAAACAGAGGTTTTTTCAGCATATAGGAGAGTTCACACCTGTATCTGTAATGAGTCATTTGCTGAAGCATTTTATGACAAAGTTCCCTACCTCTTGGGTTCCTGCTATAATTAATAATATTTAGAACTTTAAATTGTAACTTTTAGTGAAGTATACAAGGAACTGATGGAATTTCTGTTTTCGTGGGGGGAAGCTGGACCACTGGAGGAATGGCAATTAAACTTAAAGATTCCTCTATTCAGCTGATGAACTGCTGCTATAGCACCTACAGTTCTTGATTTGTTGTTGAGGTTGCCTGCCGGAGAAGACAACCAAAAAAGGTTTTGGGGAATATGATCTGAAGGATTCTCCAAAGGGAACACCGAAAGCAAGACTAAAGAAACCAGAGGAGAATGGGAAAGAAGAGTCAAAGAGCTGTGGCCATCTCCTGAACCTGACCTGGGCTGCTCATGGGGGCGGGACACAGGATGGAGGGATAGAGCTTTGCTTCTGGGCTTGGGGGGATACCACAAAGATAACTTGGGGCCAAGTAGGCTGGGTTTCTCTGGGAAAGAGCAGCTCCTACAGCAGTGCAGAGTGCCCAAACTATGATCCTCTCCGTGCTACCAACATCAACCATTTATAAAGGAAGATGAAGCAATCACTGAGAACATACGTTTTTGCATTTTTCTGCAACTCTGCAGTAATGTGGCGCTAAATATATTTCCAGTGTATGTTTGCAAAGTGTGTGACTATGCCAGAAATATACCAGAAATGAACTTAATCGAAGGAGTTGTGTGGATTTCATGTAGTTACCATTCTTTTGCTATTCCAACAGGTCGCTATATTGTCATTAAAATCGAGAAGAGGACCGATGGTCTTCTCACACCACAATTTCTACAGTTATGCTCAATTTACATCCAAATAAACAACAGAGAAAGCTCAGAGTTTGGAGAAAATCAAGAAATTATTTACTTTCAAATGGAATTGATCTCCTCAGCCAACAATAACAGAAAGAAAGAAGTATGTGTATATATATATATATATATAAAACATTTAAATTTTATAATAGATTGGCCTGACACATGTAGTATTACACTGCATTACTTAGCATGTCTTAAAGAAAACAAAACCTTTTACTGAGCAGTTACCATTCAGACAGGTTATGGCATTTGTAGAGTAATTAGCAACTGTAAAATATGACTAACCAAATCATTATTTTTAACTAAAAACATAGGCGCCTACATTCTTATGTATAAAACATTTTTTATAAGCTGTGCATGACCAGGGAATACTTTATAACAGCGCTTAGGACAGAGAAAATACTAATCAGGATTTTAAATGTCTGCAGTTATAGTCCTGTAAATGTTCTTGAAAATGAAATGAATAGCTTCCAGAGAGGTGCATAACCAGAGAGGTGATGCAATGGTGCCAGGGGGAAGGAATGGGCTGATGGGAGAGCTACTAAGAGGCCTCAGGTGCTGTGCAAGTCATCCAACATGCAGGAGAGAGACTGGCCCATTACTAAGGTCCTCTGTGGTCTGACATTGCTTTGGGTCAAGGACAATGGCTACAGGTGCTGCAAAAAGAAGTGACATTCAGCTTTGCATTGATGTAAAATAAGTACCAGTGAAATATGACTAAGCTTTTAAAATAGATTTAAAGGATTATTTCTTCTCCATGGGAGTGCACTGCTGATTTTGCTAGCACCTTACCAACTTCCAGACCGCAGCAGTTTCAGCATCTAAGAGGAGACTTTTCCCAGGGATCACTCACTGTGCTTCTTAACGAAGCACTCTGGATTGCTCACCTGGCTTCCCTTTAAATTTACACATCTTAAAAATGACTTCAGCGCCAACCCACTGGAGTTGATCTAAGTTCCCTCAAGTCTCATGGAACTTAGCTCATGTTCAAGAGCTTCTCTGAGTTGCAAGTCAGTGAGGTGTGAAATGCTTGTGGTTTGATGATTCACAGAACTCTCACCGTGAGCCTTAATTAATCAATCTTTGCAAGGAATTTGAAATCCTTAGATGAAAGGCTCTGTAGCTGCAAAACACTCTTATTACAATGGCCACCACTTGTCTTCATGGGGACCTCAGTTTTACCATTCTTTTTTGTACCATTGCAATAACTTCCCTTTTATGTTGAAAGGGGAAGAGCTGTGTAAACATGTTCACCAGCAAACATTTCTCATGCTGGTGGTTTAAAAGAAACTATACTTGAAAAGCAACACAACTTTCAGCCCCATTTCCTCAAGCTGTGATCTTGTCAGGCTGCAGACAGTAAACGAGGCTGGGCTGGGTCAGCACTGTCGTGGCAAAACAGGCAATGATGCTAACGATTGAGAAAAATAAAGCATATGACTCCAAATCCCTCCACTGTGGTGCCCTCAAGAGCCCTGGAAACCCAGGAACTGTCCTAAGGTAGTGCTGTGGTGTGAATCAAAGCAAAAAACTCTTCTTGCTGTCAGTGAACTATATCTTGATTCTTTGCACAGTAAAATTACTGATTTAGCATACCACCATAGTATGTGATGCAGCTTCATTGAAGGCAAAGAAATCTACCCCCAAGAGTGTACAGTCTGCATCCTGAGCATGGGTGTGTCAATGGATGTGGCTGAAAAACAGAAGGAAAGAGAGAGGTGTGAAGGATCATGTTGAAATTATGTTGTTCTTGAGTCAGATGTGTTTTCCCACACTTAAGGTACTTTGCTTGGCTTGAATGTTCACAGCTCTCATTTTGACAGATAGATCCCTTTCTCCTGGTACGTGGACCAGAGTGGTTTTTGATCATCTTATGCATTCCTATTTGAGAATAATTTAATGAAAATAACTTGCACAGGCACTTAGAATATGCACTGTAATTTGACGCTCCAGGTTTGTCTGATTTTTTGGTATAGAAATTTTGTATTCATACTACAAGATTAGACATTAAGGAAAAGAGATTGAGAGATAATTGACTCATCCACAACTAGATTGTCATGTCTAGTACACAAAGTCTCTGAGGTGAGGAAATTTTTCTTCCTCTGTTTGCAGAACTGTGCAGGACAATTATGGGTGGAATATGCAGTTATTGTATTGTTACAGTTACATAAATAACCATGTTTTCTGCCCAGATAGCCAGTGTTCAAAGACAATAACAGAACAAAGAGTATATGTTGTGTTGAGCTGCTGAATTCCCAAACTTGTTGGGATTTGAGGTTGGTTTTGGAGTTGATACCCAAGCCCAGGCTTGTCCTTTACAGTCTGTGTTTAAAAGCAGTTGGTGAACATCATAAGAAATTGGAGCAGGTCTGGGTTCTGTAGGTGGCAAATGGAGACTACTGATCGTGGTAAAAAGACATGTAAAATGAAACACTAGATAGGTAAAAGGACAAGAGAAGGATGGTGCTTCCTGCAGTTCTCTATGCACCAACTGAAGTAAGAGTTTAAGGACATGCTATTGCACTCTATGTTAAAAAACAGTATTTTGAAATCTGTTCCAAAACACCATAAAGAAAAGTACCACATAAATGTCACAGTAGATGTGCACCACTGTCTTCAGCAGTACACCTGTGTGAAGGAAGTCTTGTCCATACAACACTCAAACACAGCAATCTTACTTTTCCACTGATTCTATCTTCTGATCTTTCCAACTTGGCTTCTTTCCCATCTAGGTTTAGGCTTATCGCTCACTTCTGATCATGTCTGGAAGGTTTTTCTAAAAGTAATTTTTGCATATCATACATGATCTGAGATCAGCTTAGTTTAGTTGAAGCTATTGTTTGGTATTCAGGATACCTGTGTAACTGGTTGTGCAAAAACTGCTCATCTAATCTGGTAGCGTGTGTCTAAGACCTCAGATGCACTTGGAGATTCCGGTGCTCGGGATAGAGCAGCAGAAGGAGGACCACCCATGTAATTTTCATATCGAGGCAATGAAGAGCTTGGAAAGTCCCAAGCCACAGTTGCTCCAGTTTCAATGTTCTTTATGCATACTTTAAATGATTAGATGGTGTCCTAGCTCCTTGAGAGCTCACATTTGTATTCATTCCACTGGCAGAGAAGAAAACGAGGAAAAATCAGTTTGTACCTAGGGAACTCCACCATATGGAACTTACTGTCTGTTGTTTCTGTACCTGTAAGGTTCTTTCGTTGCCTTGAAAAATTTCAGTGCCTTGGAAAAAAGAAAAAATTATGTTTTTTCTATGAGGCAGCATCCAGGATCAAGGTAGTTTGGGGAGGAACAAGCCTGAGCATGTAGCTGAAGCAGCCTTGCCCCTGTTGAGATGCAGAATTCAACAACCCCAGCCATACCTAGGCTTTCCTACGTGAGCTTTTTCTGAAGAAAATAGTAGAACTATATTTGAAAAAAATATGCATTTCTCACATTGACAGAGCTGCCTGGATTTTCATGCTAGTGTAAGATAAAATCATGGTGATGCAAGTATAATTTTGAAATTAAGGATAGATTCGAACTGTCCAGTGTACAAATTCATTTGGCACAATGAAAATTTACTGTTTCCTTCAAAAACACTTGATTCTGATCGCTAAGCAGCTTGCACAGATCTGAGACTTTTTCCATGTCATATCCACACAAATAATTCAGTTTCTGTGTTTCTTGTTCATTTAACCTCCACTCTGATTTGTCTGCATTTTTATTGGTCATTTGGACTGGTAATATTTATTTCAGCACTTAATACTTGCTTTCTAAACAGTAGAACTTACTAAGACTTCCTAGATGTGACAGATGAAACATCGTATTTGTATCACTCATAACTTTTGCTTCCATCTAATACCTTTGTGAATTATTACCTTAGTTTCTCAAAGTTTATTAAAAATTAAAATTGATTAATTTAATGAAACAACATTGTCCTAAAGTCAAGTAGCTCAAATATTCATTTTTTATTAAACATTAGTTTCATTCACACTTCAAATTACATTTTGTTCAAAGGTCTCATGAAAAGAAATTTCTTTTTTTTTCCCCTGTCCTTCTAAAATAAATGTTGAGAGGATTCAGCATTCAAAGAGCTCATAGAATTTGAGATAAAAATAATCCAAGAGGATTTCCATGGTGATAGGAATATGGTCCAGGGTACACTTTAAGGAAATGGCATAAAAGCAAATGTTAGAAAAGTTAGATTAATAAGTAATCATTTTCTCTGACAATAAAATCAAGTGGAATAGGCTAGACATGAGTGGAATGTGTAAGTCATTGCTTTAAAAATGGGCTGGGGCAAGCAGCATTTTGTCAGGTGTGCACAGAATCCACACTTCAATTTTGAGTCACCCTCTTAAAAATCAAGTTAATTATTGTTTGGAAAGGGAGCAGCATGTATTGCTCTGTTTGAAATGGAGGCTCTACACCAAGACATTGAACAGATGAAAATGCTTAAGGGGTGGAAAGTAAGAGCCTGCAAGACCACAAAGCTTCTGTGGGTTTTGTTTACTGATATTCAGGTCTTTTTAGCTGTATGAATTAAGTGACACACAAATATTTTTATGACTGCATTTATTCTCCATAACAATATGAATGAGCCACTGAATAAGAACCAAGTCCCTTGTGACTGCAGAAGAAGGGTGATTAAATTATAATCACATTGGATTAATTAATCTATAATATTTGTACTTTATATGAAAGAGGAAAATCAGCCTTCAACATAAAGGTTATGTACTCATGAGGTCTGTGTCTTAATAAAGAAAAGGCTTTGGGAAAAAGCTTGACAAGCCCCCCAGATATGATATGTTGTAAATGTAGACAGAAGGTTATTACTGATATAAAATACATTCAATGTAATTATCAGCCACAACAAATAATCAGAGAGATGATAATGAATAATTAACATTTTTATTTTTCTGTAGTAATGTGTCTAATAGATAAGTGCACAACATAGAATTAATTTATTATGCTATAGCATTTTAGTAATGAAAACTGTATCATCAAAATATCTCTTCAGTGGTAGTGGAAGATATCAGCTTAAATAACTGATAAGGCTTATTCCTTTGTTTTCTCCTCCCAATTGTACTGAAGATGCCCTGAAAGCAAGGAACTAGCAAAAGGAACTATAATAGTCTTGAAAGAAAACCATAATAAAAATATAAAACTTATGAACTGATCTTCTAGTCCCAGTAAATTAAAAAAATGTAGGTTATTTACAAAGAGGACTCTTAATTTATTGCATTAAATTCATACACATTGTATTTTAATTTCATTTCTGCTAAATTTGTTACTAATAAATTGTGGCTTTAATCCTTTCCAAATAAAATACCAGTTACAATTTACAAGGAATCAGTGTGTCAAAATAATCTCTGATCTGAATGCGAGAGAAAATGTATGCCTGAAAGATAATGTACATGTAGATTTTAATTACTTAAATTCAACACTTTATGTATTGGAAGGATATTCTTAGAGTTTTTAATTGCTCATAAACCTCATTTTATGATGAGTGTCTTTATATATATTACTTTTAAATAACAATAAATAATGTTTATTTTGAAGTTGATTTATTTTTTTACTTATGGGAGAAAAAAGATTAATTTTATCATATTGTTTAGAAGACAGTCGTCTGCACGAGTGTCATTTCTGAAACCCTGGAACTCTGAGCAGGCATGCCCTGTGCTTTTGAAGCCCAAAGTGTGACTTTCATTATTTTTTTTTTTAATTTTCTAATAAAGCCTGAACTTTAATCAGACACCTAAAAGCCCTTGGACGTCCGCTTAGCTCGGTTTCGTAGTCCACAGTTTAGACTTATCTTTAGCTAATACTGGTCTGTTTCACTGAGTGTTGCTCGTGCTGATTATGCTGTATTAAGTAAAACTTCGTATTTCAAAACATATTTTCTTCTGCAGTTCTTGGAGACCACAGGTAGAGAGAGGCAGAATGAGCCCTTAGATTGTGAAGTAAAAATCCTAAGTGAAACTTCAGGGGTTAAACGTGAGTGTTTGGGTTTCTACTGTTTAATCAACAAGAAGTTACAAAACAGCAGAAGCTGTTTTACTTTCTGGGACAGGCAACAGTGCTTGAGGTCATGGTTGAAGTAAAACAGAGGCAAAAAAATTGAGCAGCACTGCCTTGTCCTCCAGCAGCCAGGTAAGATCCTGCATAGGGACAGCAGCTCTTGCACTGCGTTGGTAAGCCAAATCTGAAATGTCCATTAACACCATCATATGGCTTGTTTTCATGTGATGCCTCTCTAATCTGGTACAATGCAGGCCCAAGGATGTCTGTGAGGAAGAAGGGAGGCTGTATGAAGAAAGAAAGTAATGGAGAAGCATATTTCAGGCAAAAAAAGAGTAAGACGGGCAGAGTATCTGATGACTGGAAAGCCTTATTTTAATATGGTTTGTAGGCTTGGAGAAGATGCAACAGTCTGGTTAATCCTGCCTGCTGCAAATTACACTAATTATCCTCACCAAGGCCAAAGTTGCACTTTTTCAGGATACTATAGAGGCAAAAAATACATTGCAAATTCTCTGCTGCAGAGTCAGGTCCAACACACAGACCTGGTTCTGGGATCATAGAGGGCACGCTGGCTTAGACCTGTCTGAAGACTAACACGTTAGTGGTCATGTTCTTGATTAACAAACCCAATGCATATGAGTGCAGAAAGCTTTTCTTTCTATATATTTGAGCAAGAATTTCTAAGACAGGTGAGTTCCAGCTGCAATGCTGGCTACCTTTGGTGTGACATCAAATCATCCTAGGGATTCATCACCCAAGGATTTGCTTTCATCCACACCACTGGCTAAACTGCCAATGGTAATGCCCACTTTGAGGAAAGTGGCTGAGTCGTTCATGTTGCAAAAATACTTCCCTTAACTGGAAAAATTTAAGGATACCTATTATGGGGGATCATAAGCTGTTTGGGGAGTCTGCTCATTTGGTATTCAGAAGCTTCACTGTCTTCAGTCCATATCACTCCTCAGGGCTCCCAGGCTGATTTTTTTTTTTTTTTTGTTTCTTTATGAACAGCTCCATCAGTTTCTCTTTCTGAGCAATATTTTAGAATTTTTCTTTTTTCTTTTTTTTTTTCCTTGTTCTCCGAGGTCTGCTTATTAAATTACTATGCAACTGTGATAGTAAATCTCATCTTTTGTCTGTAGTGCACAGAAGAGGCAGATAAGACAAAGGGAGGGACAAACCATTTGTCTATCAGTAGACTATGAGAAAAAAAGAGAAAGTGAAGAGAGGAAGATGATACTTTTGATGAATATTTGTAGCTGAACAAGACAGTGCACTAAATGGCTTTTCTATTTTCAGTATTGGAGCATACTTGTATTTCTAAAAGCAAAAGACTTTTACAAGGCTCTAAATCAAATATGAAGTTTAAAAAAAAAAAACTTAAAAAGATTTATAACTGCCTCTGGTAACTTATTATTCCCTGCTAGCCAAATTAATCTCCTGTTTACTTTATTGAAGAAGGTATATTCTTCAGTTAAGAAAATTTTTGGTCATCTTACCAGGCTATATGGTCAGCAATAGCCTGAGGTAACTTGCGGGAAGTGACTTATGGGTCTATGTGGGAGAGAAAGTTATAAAGCACTGTACCACAGCCACAAAGAGGGTGAAAGTGGACACCAGAGACTAAAAAAAAAAAAAAGACTTTAATGTGGGAAGTTAAATCAATAAACTTCCAAGCTTACTGTTAATACCCCTTCAGCAGTGACTGGTTTTTCCTGATATAATGTGGTGGTGATTTGCTAATTGATTTGGTCATCAAAGAGGCTAATGACCCAGTCTACATTGGAGAGCAAAGTCATTCATAATTCAGAAGACCATGTTATGTAGTAGTGGAATGTATCAGGTCCATGTGGGCCATTTCCACCAGGCTGAGTAAGTCCCTGTTTCCATCTCCGTGGGTACAAAGATAACCTGGACTGAGGTGTCCTTACTGGGGTGTACAGAGCATTGGTACTGCTGGCAGTGCTCATAGCACGTGTAAGTCACCTCTGAGCTGAAGGGGACCCTCCTGGGGGCACAAAGCAAAATTTAACTTTTGTTTTTACTGGCAATGTCAGTTTTTACTTTCATTTTATTTATGTTCGAGTAGAGCAAGGATTTCAAAATAAGAGTTGACATTTAGGTCTTGTTAAAAAGCAGTTGTTTCAGCTAGTTTGTTGCTGAGGAATGACTCAATTCCCTGCTTAAAAAAGGTCTTTTTTAGAAAAAGTATGCAGAATTATGTTTTGAAAAATCTTGACCATCTTTCTATCTTTTCTCAAAGACAAATTTTTTAAAACTGAACCGCTCCTGTCATCAGGTTAATGGCATAGTGTCCCATACCCCCTCTAAATCTAGTTATTATTGATCAGCTAATGAAATATTTAATTATACTTGCAGGGGAGAGGGACTTCTTCAGTGTGTGATTCATTATCCCTTATGAATGGAAACTTCTCAATCTTGGTAGATAACCAATAAGCAAATGTTATTGATTGATCTCCGACATCAAATAAGGATAATAAATATCACAATTTGGGGCTTGAATGTCACATTCAAGAGAAGCTTCATAACCATCCATTAATGAGTTTCTAATCTTTGACCTCCTTGCTAATGCCAGCTGTGGTCTCTTCTTAATCATTACAACGTCACAAAATGACTCTGCCTTGGATTATCTACATTAATACAGGCTGACTGTAAAAATCTTAACAGTGTTGAATGAACTGTACTAAAGCCACTTATTTAAAGAAGACAAATTTCTTTACAGGAAAAATTTAGTGGAAATTAAAGAAACAGCAAGAAAAAAGAGTGGCAAAATGGCAAACAGGTATAAGAAAAGTTTCTGTAAGATTGCAAGAGAGTATTTTTTCCATTACTGAACAAACTTCTTGATGGCTCACTCCAAATAAAAGAGTTTGACCTTCTCATGAAAAGTTCATGGGTCGAGATAAAGAGAGGGAGAGATCACTCAGCAATTGCCTTCACTGGCTAAGCAGTGAAATCAATTTAATTTATTACCAATCAAATAGTGTAGGATAATAAGAAAGAAAACCAAATCTTAAAAACACCTTTCTTCCCCAGCCCCTCCTTCATCCTGAGCTTAGCTTTACTCACAAATTTTTCACCCTCCTCCTTGCAGCAGCACAGGGGGACAGGGAATGGGGGCCATGGTCAGTTTACCACATGTTGCCTTTGCTGCTTCTTCCTCCTCCAGATGAGGACTCATCACACTCTCCCCCTGCTCCAGCATGGGGGACCTCCCACAGGAGACAGTCCTCCTTCCCCTCCTTCTTCACTGACCTTGGGGTCTGCAGGGCTCACATATTCTCACTCAGCTCTCCAGCTGCAGTTGCTGTTGTGCAGGGTTTTCTTTACCCTTCTTGGCCTTGGACAGCAGTGGGTCTATGTTGGAGCTGGCAGGCATTGGCTCCATCAGCCACAGAGAAATTTCTCGCAGCTTTTCACAGAAGCCACCCCTGTAGTTGTCCCCGTTACCAAAACCTTACTGTGTAAACTCAATACACTGATGGAGGTAGATGCCAAAAACCAGATTTTCAGAAACTAATCTGTTTGCACTAGCATCTTTAAAAATGTCTGGTGCTTTTCAGGAGTCTAGCACTTACCCAGCTACAGCAGGAATATAAAATTAAGGTGTTTAGCTTAAATCAAGACAAAATATAAAAGGAGTCAGCCAATGATCTGTGAGTCCACATCTCTGCAGAATAAGATTTTAGGGCACATATTTGGAAGTCAAATGTTCACAGTCAAGATGAAGTCATCCTGACTTCTGGATGATTTCAATCTTTTCAATTTACTCTACAGTAAATAGGATGTATTGCAGCTATTAGGTCAAGGAATTCCAGGTTCAAAACAAAACCAGATGACCTCTCCCAAATAAAACTTACCATGAGTTTTCTAAATAACAGAATTCCTACAATTCCCTCTAGCCCAAAGTAGTCCAAAACCCTTTCCAAAACAGCTTTCATCAAACTGTCTTCTGCATGTTTTCATTGTGAGAATGAATAGATTTGTCTTCAGTATGCTTCCTTGAATGAATGATGGACTTTCTAGCCCAAGCACTGAATCTAGTTATCTTTAGTGAACTCAATGTGTTGTGCTTTCATTAAAAGTCTCCAGCAAATAGTTCCTGTAGATTTACACACTCATCCTTTTATTGCTGGAAATCTAAGTTTTAAAACTGTCCTGGGACTCTGCTGAAGTGTTTATGGAATTAGATTCTTGTCAGGTTTCTGGTCTGTGTCATAAACCCCACCCCTCTATCTGGCACAAACAGCAGGGGATGCCCAAGGGATGCCCAGCAGTGGCAGAGCAGGAGGAATACAGCAAGGCAGGGCTATCAGAGCTATTGCATGGACTCCAGGCATCACTTCTATGCCTTGGACCAATCCATGCTATTTTCTCTACCTTCACTGAAAAGTACAAAAAATTTAACTGTCCCTTTCCACCCGTTATACTTCCTTAATTACATCTTACTTTTATATCTGTACTGTTCCAATCTGGATTTCACCCTGTGCCAGTCATTATGATATCTGAGCTCTCATTCCCTAGCCACATGTCCAAACAATCTCGAGGCTAAACTGACTTGCAGCAGTGTCATAATATTTCTTACCCTTCTCTCAGTATTAGCTGCAGCACATAAAAAGGAACCACTAATAGAGTCTTTCCACATTAAAAGAGCAAGTAGAATGTGAAAAGTTATTAGAGGGGGAAGAGAGAACAAAAGAAAAAACATCTTCATACTCTTGTGTAGATCAGTGCTCCCATGTCTCGAATGCTGAATGCTGTATTTGAGAGACCATAAAGAAGAAACTGAAAAGGTCAGTAAAGGAAGATGAGGAACTGAGAAAGTAAGGAACATGTTACGTAGACCAGGGAACTTCTGCCTGGGATGTTGGAGAGGATATAAAAAGAGCATAGACAATTTTACAGGCTGTATCTGCACTTTCCAATTCATTTCAGAGTGGAGTTATTTTTAAGTGGATTCTCTGGTTGTCTCCATTTACCACCTGCTAAGTAAGTTGTCGAAGCAGTTTTGGTACAAGTACTTATGACTTAATAGTGAAATTTGTTTACAAGCCAATATGTAAACATCAAAAATCACCACAGCACATTTCCCTCCTATGCACCTAATAGAAAAATCACCCCAAGTGTTTACTATAAGGAAATCAGATATTTATAAGGATTGAGCAGAGGTGACAGTTTCACTTCCAATCATTAGAAATGCCAATTCCACTTCTCCTCCCCAAGTTATTTCCTTTAGAGACAAGAGCAGCTCACAAAAGTGACTCTGCTGCTCTAGAACGTCTCCTGTGTTGACTCCAAAACTCTGAGTGGGAAGGGAAGCCCTATGACAGCGATTGCACTGATCTCTTCTGTGTTAGTGACTATAAGGTACAAGATTATGTGGGTGTGCAGTCACGGTGACAAACACAGAGAAAAGCCAGATCAATGTGCTGTTCTACCCTCTCTGCTAGGAGAGCACACCAAGATCAGAAATACAGCAGAGAGCCTGGGCTGACCGTATCTGCAGACAAGGCAGGACCAGAGCAATGCAGGGGGAGGAACAGAAGACAATAATGTAGGGCAGGAGAAGGTGATGGGAGTGATATCCCTAAAATCAGCATTTGGTCCCACTTCGGTGTGGACCAGACTGTATATTGGAACATATAAAACTGGTGATTTTGTGCCACAAAGGGTTGAAGCCTAAAGCCTGGTCTGTGAGGCACTGAACAAAGCCTTACATAAATGTAGACTACACAGTGCATTGTTATAAATCATTTTTCTACGAAGTTACATAAAGTAAACATTTCATTCATTCTCATATCATTTGCCATAAAGCACTGGCAAAGCACTGGCATTAAAAACTTGTACTTTTCAGTGGTGAGATGATTCCGTCATTTAACTGTACCTGGGTACCTGAAGGACCAGGGACTCATCACTTGGGTACTATACAAACATTCATTTATTTATTTTACTGTTAAATATTAGTCACATTCACTCATCGGGCCAATGATTTAAAGTACTAAAAATATGTTCTTTTGTATCATGTGCTTTCTGACCTTTTCAAAATCTTAACAAATACTCCTACATATTAATATCATCACAGTGTCTAAAGACCTTTTTGCCTTGAGGCTGCGTGAGTGTGAAAGTAAAAAGCAGACACTGTCCAAAAATCTATGATACAGCTATGCAAGGAGAGACAACGAATGGATACACTTAAACAGGGAGTAGGAAGAAGCAATTCTTGTATGAATGATCAAGCAGTCGATGTCAATTATTTTTTTCTTTTTTTTCCTAGCAAAAATCTTAAGAGGACAATGAGATAACTCTGTGCACATGAAAGTGTGGTGAGCACTTTCTAATTGTGCAAAAGCAAAAGAACAAAAAAGCCTTGATGAAAGGTTTATAAAGGGATTGAGATGTGGGCTCATGTTTCAACACAGAGGAAGCAACAGCAGATGCACTGACAGGAGTCTGTGAAGGACTTGGAAAGTGAAGAAGTGCAGTTCATATGTTATTCGAGAGGGAAAAGGCTCAGTCAAAGCAACAGGCTAGAAAAACATTCTTTTTGGTAGCATTCTGACTGGATATAAGTGGAATAAGTTTGTACCCTTTCGGGCCTAAGAAAATAATATTAATTGAGAGGTAAGACGATGAGAACTCAAGTCACTTGGAGGAATTCCATATTTCAGAGATGATAGAACAGCCAGGTTTGGGAAAATCAGGCATCCAGAGATCTGGGGATTGACATGAGTCAAAGTTAACACCAGGTTTGAATCAAATAGGGTGGTGATATTGCTCATAACAAAGACAGAGAGAAAGCTTGGAAGGAAAGGTTGAGAATTATGTGCCTACTTAGTTTTAGGTGACAGCTAAATACCAGAGGATGTTAAAGAGACAGACCCAGACCTTAGTTTGCACAGAGACAGGTCTAGAGAGATGTAGATCAGTGAATTATTAGCATAGAGATGGCAGTTGATGGTAATTGAAAAAGTCATCTTTGAACAGACTGTGCTGGGATGGACAGGATTGGTGTCATTAATAGCAGAAGAAGCAAAGATAAGAGTGTTTCAGCAAGGGTGAAACATTCAGAGGGCTGGGCTTGTAAAAGCTTTAATTAAAGTCATGATGCAAAATCCATTCATTTAAATTCACGCTGGCTTTAATGAGTTTTGGATCGGGTCCAGAGAAGAAAAAACCTGAATTTCACAACAGGGAGTAAATGGCAGAATTCAAAGCAGGTCGAGAGTGGGTAAGAGAGACATTGAAGCTCCACTTATACCTAACATTATCCTTCTGGGATTCATTGTACCCAGCAGACACAGGCATTTCTTATGATTTTGATATGTTAAATGATGTCCAGGCAGCACTAACTCTTGTGTATTTAAGAACTCATACTAAAAAAAGGGGGCAGATTAGACCAGAGACTGTGGCTGGGCATCTTTTCAGAATATATTTCTGTGCTGTTGATGGTGGGCAATCATGGTACTGGGATAAACAGGGTCAGAGTATTGCCCTTCTTTTCATACTGAACAACATATAGTAAATAAAGCCAGGCAACGCTTTAAACTATTGTCTGCTAAAATAAACTCAAACAGGTTGAGGTAAAAGACATGACTCCACTGAAATCAATGGGAATTTTGTCACTAAATGTTTCAAGGACGTCACTGTGGGGCTTCAATAAAGTCTTTTATATAAATCATAGGATTTTCTTTCTCTACAGCATGTGAGCAGAAGACAACTTGTCTGTTTGTGGATGCTTAAAAGAAATATGTCAAATAAAGAAAACATATGATGTCACTGTGTGCAGCTTAAGGTGCTTAATCTAGGTATGAAGGCTTCATCTGATCTAAAGCCCTTTAAGCTGAGAGTGTTTACATGGGGTTTTGACATGCTTTAATTTATGTTTTATTGACTTCTCACCATTAATGGATTTGCTTTATCTTTCCCAAGAACTCAACTAGAGAAGCCATTGGTTATAAATGACAGAATGGGATAGTTAGGAGCATAGAAATAGGCAAGCAGGTACCATGTTGATCCAAATAATATGAATCCCTTGAATGCACAGACACTACTAGATTTATTTAAATATCTTTTATATTTGCAGGTTTTTTCAGTGCTATAGAGAATTATCTCTGTGACCTAAAATAACCCAGCCATAAGTGGGGTTAGCTTTATTTTGTAAATGTCACCCTTGTTGAATCTGTACAGTTTAATTCAATTTTATTTCTATCAGTGAGGTAGCATGTCAAGCTGTGATAATATTTTTCCCTCCCACTCCTTGTTAGTTCCCTGAAAGGACATATTTACAACACAGTGAAGAGCAGGATCCTTTCACAGCTTCCACAGCTTCTTCCTATACAGCGACTGAATTAATCATGAGGAGAGATGACCCTAAATATTGGAGCAAGTGTTAAGAAACATGACTTTTTTCCCAAGTCACAGGACAAATTTTCCATTTGGGATTTTGGTTAAATAGAAAGGGTCAAGATTCTCATGCTCTTGTGCCTACCTGGCTAGCCTGATTTCATATTCGGGTATGTTAATCAGTGCACTGATTGTTCCAAGAGAGCTGGTGGAATAAAATCTAGGACAGTGGCCAGCATGCCAAATCTGCAACTTGATTGCAGACACCCAACATACATTCTAAAATCAATTCAGTTTACGAGAGTTTCACTTAAAAAAGGAAAAAAAAAAAAAAAAGGAAACAAAAAGAAAAAAATAATTCATTTAGTTACTTTAATTTTGCAGCTTCCATTGTTTTGGAGGAAAATTTTGCAGTGGAGAGCTGACCCCATGTTCTGATACAGGCTCAGATGTTTTCCAAGTTGGACTCACATGTTACGTGATAAGCAGTGGAGCCACAAGAATTGCTGGATAATCTCACTTGGCACTTGTGGGAAGATGGGAATAGAGAGGAACCTCTGCAGATCTTGCACCAAGCTGGTACCCAGCCAGGCTCTACCGGCAGTGGAGTTTCCCTCGTCAATGTGCTTCCAGACCTCCAACACCACCAAAGCCTCCACCTACCCTGAGCACATGGTATGTGCCACGTGATCCACAGTTACCTGTGGGATTTGATACACACAGTCCAGAGTAAGGAAGCTGATTGAAAAGAAAACACATGAAAAGGACTTTTTCTCTGCATGAGTTGTGTTCTTTGAGGTAGGAATGTGAGAAGTTTTTTTTATTTTGGATTTAAGCTGTTCGGGCAGGTCAAATCCAGAGTGTGAGTGGTAATTTTATCACCACTGTGCTGTGATTAGGTGGGAAGAAATCATTATAAAAAAAAGAAACTTTAATAGTTCACCTTAAAAGACAAAAATACACATTATAAAGCTTAGATATATATTCTAACGCTCTCTATGGAACTTCCAGAGCATTTTGTAATACTTTGCTCTTCAACAAGGGAAGATTTTTGTGACTCATTACTGACTGCTACCATGTTTAGAAGTTAGGATGGCTTGAAACTCAGTGCCAAAACGCTTGCGTGATTTTTTTTCTGGCAATATTTCATAACTTCTGGGTTTTGGTTCATGAGATGAGATAAATGACAAAACCTATAACTATATGTAATGCCCATTCTTGTTTATAGGTCTAAAAGACTTGGCTGAAAATAAAAGATAAAATGCTGCATGAATAAGAATATTTGAAAAGTTAGTATTTAATAACTTGTGTGCATGAACTTTGCCTTCCTTTGCGTAAGTGGTTAAAGAATAGAAACAAGAAAGTGCAAGGATAATTTGTAAGAGAAAGAACTGATATCCTTGAAAAAGCTAATATCAAGAAATAATTCACCAGTTATACTCATCCTAGTAGAAAGTTGTTTGATATAAAAGATCCTTCATCATCTGTAAACTGGAATTAGAAAAGAAACATTAAGAGGAAGTAATGATCCCATAATGTGTTCTGGTCACACACTGTTATATTCATACAACATGTGCTTTACTTAGCCAGGGGTGATACTTATTGGTCCTGTAATGCTATAACATAATCTGAAGCATAATTTTATGTAAAAACTCATAGACTGAGGCATAGCATTAAAGTGTTAGGATAATTTGTGTGAATAGGATTCTTTCCAGTATTTTTTCTTTGCTTTAATTTTCTTGTCTGAGGAAGAAATGAACTGAGAGGTCTAGGTTTATTTAGATTAAATGAATTGTAATTCTTGTGAATGAAAGTCCTTCTTCCCTTCCTCTTTGGTAGTACCCATATGACGGAAGAGATGCCAGGTCACATCCATTCAAAAACAGAAAAAGAAGGAAGCAAAGAAGAAAAATTAAAGAATTAAAGACATAAGATGACAATGTGGCATCTGCAGGAGATCTGGCAGGAGTTAAGAGAGGCAGAACATGCACTTTGCCTTTTAGTCTCCTGATGATCTAGATCCCACCACTCTGTGCAATGAGGCAAGGTTGAACAGTTTGGTCAAAAACTAAGGCACAAAACATCACCTACATCTTTCTAATCCCACTTGCCATCTGTTAGCCAAAACAGAAGCCTCTAGATGGTGTATACGTCTCTTCCCACCCGGTGATGGACTCATTCAATGACTTTACAAGCTGCTACTATATTCAAAAGACAGAGGTGCATCTTTATTTTGACTTCTTTCTTACAGATAGTAAAATTGTTCATAACTAGTGGCACCTTTTTCCCACACCATCCTGAAAGCAGTTGAGGAGGGCAGTATGAGAAAGGAGATGAGGCCAGACTCCCACTTCTTTTTAAAAAAATGGTGGGTTTTAATGACTGCATCCACACATCTTGTGCAATGCCACCGGTCTGGGTTCTACTAAAAGGAAACACCCGCAGGGATAGCTGGTTTGGGTGCAGTGCCAAACAGCACTTGTCCTTAGCGGTGCCAGTTCTCCTCTGAAAGGATGAATAAAGCACACAAGCCCTGACTCACACCGTCTAGATGTCAATAAAACAGTAATAATTGTTTCCTTTTTAGATGTATCTGGATAATACCTTCACAGTTACAGTTAAATGTCAGCTTTTTTAAAGGATCTACTGAGTATTAACAAATTTATTAACGTATTATCATGCTCAGTACTAACTGAGTATTTCTTATTCAAAGACTATATAAAAATTTTGGTGTTTCAGAAACACTCAAGTTTGATGGCAAGAACTATATAACAAGAATGGAATGCCTTTCATAAAAAAATAGCAACATTTTCCCATTTTACTTTAAAAGATTGGGCTTTGAGATATTAATATTGACTACTATATAATATTAATTTTTGGAAATAAATTCATCTTAAATATTAGAAATGTGTTTAATCTTTAGGAAATCAGTTTTGTGATATTGAACTTGTTATATCTTTATATAAATATATATACCGAAAATAAGCAGAGAGGCACAGAGAGAGAGAGATATGTAATTGTATATGTACTTGTCTGTGCAATATTAATAGCATAAAACTATTTCCCTTTTCCTCTGTTTTATAAAGCATATAGAGTTCTTGCAAACTAAAGCAATATGCTAAAAAACGAAATGTTACTTTTATTTTTAAGAAGGCCTTCCTAAACTAATTCATAAACCTTGACAGTTAATGAAAATAAGACATGGGGACATATACTTAGTCACTAAAAAAATTCGGTGTTTGTTTCCCCTTTGCAAAGCATACTGAAGTTTCTGAGTTCTGTTGATTTGACTTTCACTTTCTGTTCCTCCCATTTTCCTCCCCCATCCTGCCTTTCATTTGCCAGAAAGCCCTGTCTAGCTTATTTACATGTGAAAAAACTTGGAGCATCATGTGGTGAGGTTCCAGGGCAACACTGAATCCCATTCAATTCTCATTTCCTCCCTGACAGTCACCATTGAATCAATCATGTTTTCCTTGCCCTCTTCATGACCACCTAGGAGATCCCAAATCACTTTTCATCTGCTGTGTCAATCACACTCAGACCATGTCCACTTTTCATTACTAACACACTGTCATGTGACCAGCTAATCTGTCACTTTCTGACAGCGGTTAGTGTGCCAATTGATTTAATTAGCAATCAATTAGCTTGTTACTATTGGAAGTAATTACCTTTTATAGAGAAAAGAGTGCAGCTGGCCATAGCAATAAAACTGCACTAATAAAACTGCATTTACCTCCCCTTCTCTACATTCAAAGTCACTAGCACTCAAGGGTTAGCAGAATTATTGGTGACATACACATGCTTGAAAAGTCCCAGGGGAATTCTTTGCTCTCCTGATTATGCTGGCAGACTCTTTCATTAGTATAGTATTTATATCTTAGGAAATAGGTCTGATTAAGGTTAATGTTAACATTTATATTGTTTACTTCAACAAAGGCTTCAGAATCAAATGTTTGCTAATGAAAGCATTTTAAAGATGGCTATATGTTAATGCTTCTGCATTTGCAGTGGAAAACTTTTATTTTTTTAAAAAAACCACTGTGCACCTTTAAAAAGCATGTGTGTCATACTTAACTGTGCTAGTAATATTACTATTTTTGTCCACTCTGTAAAACATATGCAGAAATTTAACTTGTTGGGGAATTAAGTGCTCTCATAAACCTTGGAGATTTTGCAGTAAAAACAAGAGAAGTACTTTCTAGCTGGTTTCTGTTTTAAAAAAGTCAACGTAAAGTTATTTTCTGTTTCATACATAAACTATCCAACACGCATTTATTTTTTTAATCTATGATTGTGCCATTTCAAACACTAGGACTGAAGTACATATCACACACTTGTGCCATTAAATTCAACCTGCAAAATACTCCCAAGGCAGACAATGACTCGCTACATTAGCTCTGTGGTGAACAGAAGAGTCAGTAATGAAATGAGTAAGTAAGACTTGTACTCCATTCATCATCCTGTTTGCTTCAATATAAGTGTTCTTTTATCAGCAGTATTGGTACTGATGTCATCACACTAGACATAAATCACAGCACAAGTGACAGTGTCCTATTAAGGGTCATGGTCTAAAATCATTATTTACAAATTAAAGATCACAGGTAGCCATTTTGCCAGTGTACCCTCATTTGTGATATAGTTTGAACCTTTTTAGCTGGCTACAGGATAAATAGTAATTTATAGTTCTGAATAGCTATGTATATTAACTCAACAAAAAAACTACTTAAAAAAAAATGCCAAGAAGCCCAGCAAAGAAAAGGACATTAAATCTTAGGATGATCCTTGCCATCAGTTCCCATTCGATAGGACCTACTTGTGAGGATTACAGAGAAGACACCATCACACACCCATCTGTAATAAACACTCCTTAATAATGTCTGCAATAGATAGGACAAATTCATCACAGGTGTAATTAGGTAGAGCTTCTGCTACAGTTGATGAAAGGTAATAGGGAGTAACAACAGGAGCAACCCCGGGCTGTTCCTTTCAGCGACTTTATTCCTCACATAGGTGAGGGAGGGGGAAACAGCCCCTCTGTACTCAACTCATTTAAAAGCATCTTTCCTCTCACATGTTGGTGCTTTGCAGGGAAAGTAACACTTTTTTTTTATAACGTCCTGTGTAGCCCCTTATAGAAATGCTGAATAGAAGGGTGTTGATCCAGGAGAGGTATTTTACTGTCCTTTTTCAGGAAAGGGTAGTGAGAACTCCATATTCCCAAAATCCCATATTCCCAAAAGCCAAAAATCTTGCTTCAGCCCTTGGAGAAGATGATGGTTGTCAGTCCTTCTGGCTGAAAAAACTATTTATGACACATGCTGTGGTCATTAGTTACACTTGTGTCTGTGGCATGTTGGTTTCTTGCATTGCTCTTGTGCCACTGTTGCTTTGTGATACAGACGTCTCCCTCCACAGCATTGTATGGAGACCACTGGAATAGTCAGTGGATGAGCCAAATTCCCCAAACATTTGATTGTATCTGCACTGATGGCAAAAGGCATTGGGAGATTGCATTCAATTAGACATTCACCTCACTGCTGTTGGCACAGTTACAGGGGAACTGATTCCGTGTCTTCTTACTGCAACACCTGAAGTTCTGATTGCCATATTGCAAAGCCATGATAACCCTGAATGGATTCTAGTGACTGAGTCTGGAACTCCTCACAAGGTTGCAAAGAGTAAAGTAAAACTCAGGCTCACTCCTGAAGCTTCAACAGTGATAAATCCTATGTTGCTTCTCTCATTTCATCTGTATGCTGAGGGTGAAAAAATGGAAAATATTCTTTAGCATCAAAGGACCTAAAACCATAGTATTTGTCAATTTTCAAGAATGGCTTTGAGAGCCCCTTCCTGTGCCATTTCTTTCAGAAGAGATCTGTTAGCATGGGATATGATTCTACCCCCTCCGATACATTGAAATATCATGGACAACAATTTTTCTTGGTTTAAGTAAGGTCAAACAAATACTTTAGCTGGATTTGCAGCCATTTCTGCTGGGCATGTATCCTGCCTCCCTCCTTGCAGTTGTTTAGGATGGAGGCTTGAGAAGAGGGAGCAGAGGCTGGCTGGGCTCGTGCTGCCCGTCTGGGATGCAGCGCCCGCCCCGCTGGGTGCAGCAGGAGAGGGAGATGAGGGTTAATGACAGGGTCTGTGTTATTTGCTCCATTAGGCCAGTCTTGGCTTCCAAATCCATTCAGCTCTATAATCTCGCTCATTATATAGTACTTATAATACTTAAATTGTTGCCAAGTACAGTGTTATAGCAGAGATGGACTGAACACTGTTATTAACACCCATGAACTTAAACAAAGCCTACTCATACGGCTCGTATTACTGTAGCATCTGAGCACCTCATTATCTTTAATGTATTTATCCTCACGACATCCTTAGTGCTATTATTTCCATTTTACAGATGGGCAGAGCAATAACAAGAATATGTCTAGGAGCATAGTTAGGGATTTCAGCAGGTCAGGCTCCTGTAAGAAAAAAAGTGTCTGGAGCTTGTTGCTGATCTGTGCAGCCCTATCCAAAATTATTTTGAGCTCTGTTGTAAGCCTGCAGCAGAAGAGTGGGCTTCAGCTCCCCATGTGAGGGTGGGTCTAAGTAATTCTGAACTGTCTATCCGGTGTTTCTGGTCTGGTATGGTTTTCTACTTTAAGGTGCCTGTTTTACCTATGTAGCCTGTAAGCCTGTATGATGATTGGCTGCTTTTTTATAAGTGATAACAAAGCAATTAAATAAACAGACTGGGTTTTCGGAGCAGCTGATATTTCTTTTTGACAGATGTTTAACTTCACTACGTGTCTGCAAAGCTCGTTAGAGGTGTTTAACCATCACTGGAGAATACATACAGGTTGTATCTTACATATAAAGGGACTAAACCCATACCAAGCGTATCAGAAGCCACAGTTTCTGTTACTTGGTGCTCAAGGAGCACAAACATAAGTTGTAAACAGATTATGAATCTGAGATACAAATAGTTTTGTTCTTATATCTTGTCCTCAAATATTACAATACTTGGAAGACCAGCTAATTTCAGGAGACTTCCATCAGTCTGGGACCAGTGGGTGGATTGTCCTTGTGAGACATCTCACTGCATCAGCAAAGCAATTATGGACTTTTTCTCCAGAGTTTAGCCCTGAATATCAGCAACACTGCGATATGGCAACCTTGGCTGTAGATCCTCACAAAAATAAAATTGAGATATTTCAGGACAAAGTTCCAATTTTATCTCATTTCCAAAATATGTATCAGGCTTTTAGTGTTCTGAATTTGAATTCTTTACCTTGAAGATCACTGTGCATGTCAAGCACAAATTTCCTTCTACAATGCAATGATTAGCCTCAAATGACCCCAGACTCTGGTTTTCTTTAAGCGTGTATTATACTAAACCAGAAATATTTTAGTTAAGAAACTCCTAACTTTAAAGTGTAAAAAATGTAAATTCACATTCCAGGCAAATTTAGTGCATCCATTTATGCCAAGTGCTGATAGGGATTATTTTTTTTTACTACAGATTTTATAGGGTTTGGGTGAAAAACATTTTATTGTAATTACAACTTATGTGAGTTGTAGCCATTTAAATAACATTTTTATAAGGTGCATCGCATCCAAGAAAGCATCTCACGTCAAAAATGAAAGCACGTAAGGTATTATCCAAGAGGAACTCATGACTTAGAACATTTACAAGAAATGTTTAAACCTAGGTTGAAGTACCTCAGCTGCCTGTTTCATGTCCTAGGTGAGTTTCTTCGCTATAAAAATGTGGAATTTCCAGTTCCTAGAATATCTTCACAGAGAGACTAACAAGAAAGTCAGATAGCTAAATTTCATAACTGGCTTATGGAAAACTTGGACTGATGGTAGAATTTTGCCCTGACATGAAACAGAGGCCTTTTCCAAAACAGTGATTATTTTCACAGGTTGGAGAAATTGTTTGCAGCTCACCCTATTTATTATTGTACATTTATACCTATTATTTCTCTTTTACACTCTGAGAGAAATTATTCAGTTGTGAGATATTTTGAACTTCAAGCAGTTTGTAAGGCTCTCTGATTTTGAAGGTGCAGATATAATATTTCTTATTGAAGGTGCTTTAAAAAGAAGTCTTTTGTTTGTTTAATACTTTCTACAGATCATTTATAAATTTTTAAAGGACTACATATTACAGTAATCAAGAGTTCGACACTAAAAGTAATTGGTAGAGAACGCAGAAAAAGAAGTATACAGGGTTACTAATATACATCAGGGCTTAAGCTGACATGAATTTTTATCTTAATTATCGGACAAATTTGTACTCCCACTATTTAATTCAATTTGCATGCATCGGTAGACACTTATTAAAGGTAATATTACATCTGTCATTTTAAGACTGGTGAGAATTTTATCATAGGAGCTGCATGAAGCAGCCACTCTATTATGCAAAGGACTCTTTTGTAAAGCTTTAAATAACCAGTATTGCATCCCAATTAACTATTTGGAGAAAAAAGTCTTCTTTGTGGTGCAATTATACATAACATGTAATAATATGTAGGCCTTTTCCTATACTAGGCTGTATATGGACTTAATGAGTTCTTCAGACCCCTCCTGTCCTTAACATCAGACCAAGGATAAAAAAAAAAAGGCAATTGTAACCTGGTTTCAAATCAAATTATTGACGAAGGATGTGTCTGCGCTATGGCAGTTTTTCCAGACCTTTTCTATATGAACTACACCTACTGTATGGAGAAAACATAGCTGTCAAGTGCACAGCAGCTAACGGCCCCTAATTCATTGTTTTTCTTTGGGATAGAGCCTTGGTATATTGCAGGAAGCAGGGAAATAGGTAGCTGTTCTCACTGCTGAAAGTCAGCTGTTCAATTAAAAGCCACACAGCAGTTACCATGGCACCAGCCCTATTATGCTGTGTATCAGTACAGAAGCTTAAATACTTCAGACAAACATATACCTTTTTTTTTTTTAATATAAAAGCCTTTTAAGGAAGTCTCTTTATAGTTCTAATGGATACAGTCAGGTAATTTTATTTTATAAGCAGCTTGTTAGGAACGTGATGTGTGGAATTTCCCCGGGAAAATTTTCACTTAAATAAAGGAGCTGTGGAAAAAGAATTTGAAAATCAAGCTGATAGGAAAAGAAATAATAAGAACAGGAACAGCTGAACTGTGCACTGTTTCACTCCTGCACCTTTGTTTTTCATCTGGCTTTAGACTAAAATAACATTGTCTTACTAACTCGATTACTTTAGCTGTGTCTTCCAGCCATTGACCTTCTGATTATTTGTCATTAAAAAGTCTGCTTTGCCATCCAGTGTTTACTGTGGGATGCCCTAACAAGATAATATAAGCAATGGCTTTTAATAGAAAGTGTAATTCCTCAGCTGTGAAGAATAAGGGTTTCCCAAAGTATCCACGAATCAAGACATACTGTCAAATATAAACCAGTATAATTGACTTGGATTTTTAAAGACTGCAGAACTGGCTTAATGGAAGTTGAGATATTTTTAGTATTAGATTATTTTCTATCGCAGAATTAATCAGAGCATTACTTATTACTCTGGGAACAGAATAAGAAGATGATCTCAGCCTCAAAATGTACTTTAGAGCTGAGTTGAGTCCTGAACTTTCCTAAGTGCATCGTCACTGTGGTGGTACTGGAAAGATGATCATCAGCTGGTATATTTGATCTCTGCCTTGTATCCTCAGCTGAGCTGTGTTTTCACTAATATGGCTCACAGGACACAGCCGTGACCAGACACGGCTATTGATGCATATCCTAGCGCTGATTTATCTTAATTGGATTAACCAGTTAGATATTCAGAAATATTGTTACCTTCTTTGCCTTTTTCACAGGAATTTTACAAAATATTACTTCATATTTTGCATCAATTATTTTCTAAAAGGCGGGTATTTGGCATCGGGTGTTATTTCACAAGCAGTTGGGTACTCGTGCTGCTACATCCAAAGCTGTATTTTATTTTGCTGAAGAAAGAGAAGAAAAGACCGAGTAATTTGTCTCCACTAACAAGAAGTTCTCTGCGACTTTCTATTGCTGCTATTGTTGAACGAGCCCAAACGGCAAGAAACAATCTGGGAATTGAAATTGTTGCTGGATGCTGTGTCAAAGAACAGCCCATCAATCTTGGAAGAAATTTTAAGGGAACAGGTTTTTCATGCCTGTGCGCTGGTAGGAAGCCAAGAGCGTGTTGCCATTTGATGGTAAAATCAGTGTACACCTGTTCCAACCAGCTGGCGACATAACCTATGTCAGAGGGATATGTCACTGCCGCACCAGCCCAAACTGCTGGCGGTGTCTGCGTGACAGTCAGGGAAGACAGAAAAAGGAACTTGGGGACCAAAAGAGGAGGAGTTTACAGTGCCATTTCAGGGACACAGATGTGTGAAGAGTGTGATAAAAGAAGGAAACATCGGAGGGAATAAGCTCAAACAAAACAGCAAATGTCATTTGCATGATGTAATTATGGACAACCATTGACTACTTCGTAATAACACTCAGTAGGGCAATGTTAAACCTACTGTGAGTGCTAAAAAGGCCTCAGCTTGAAAAAAGGTCAGTGTGAATTAGTATATATTTGCAGATTAATTCTGAACGTTATATCATAAATTTTATAGCCTAGCGGTTACTGGTGTATGGTGAAGATGACAGTAATGCAATTCAGACAGGATTAATTCAGAGAGGACTAACTTCTAGCTTGTCACTTTAATTTGTGGGGAATGAAGAAAATGGAGATATGTTAATATATGTGTATATTGTGTGTGTATAACTTGTGCATGTATGTGTTGGACATAATTGTTACATCTCCTGCTGTGTTGCATAAACTCACAACCAAAGTCACAAGCCACTTTAAAAGCGGAAACACTATCAAGTGTGCTATTTTTAAACTAACTAGATTTTGAGTTCAACTGCACTTTCTTTCTTAGAAAAAACAAATCCTACTAGCCCTTCACAGGTGTAAATGGTTATGCCAGTGTATGCCAGCTGAGGATGGTGTTGCTTAATTATTGAACAGTGTTATAGTCTTTCTGCTCCCCTCATACCTTTACATGTATTTTTAAGTTCACAGATTCTGGATGTCCTATCTTGAATTTCAAGACCCAAGGCCAAATTGTGATGTTCCATGTGCAGTGTGTCCCCAGTAAGAGAAGAAGGAGGCAGTACAGGACCACGAGCACAGAGCTGAGGTAATTGCATTTAGCTACAAACTTTGCCATGGACTCTTGGAGTGCCTTTGAGATTATCACAGAGGATTACTTTGGGCTTCTTTGGGAGGATTGAGAGGTCTAGATCCTTGTTGTGGCAGTCAGTAATGTAGAGGATAAACACAGTTGTAAACCTGAAAACCCTTTCCCGAGCGCCGCCTGGCTCTGTGGGCACACAGCTGCTATCGGTACTTTATCCCAATCCAGGTGCCTGCAGCCACAGACAGGCTGTAGGGTGGGGTTCGTGGCAGTACTCCATTTGACAGCATTATTTAGCAGCAACAAAAACAAATCTGAGACTCTCTTTCCTTGAGGAAGAAGTCAAGACAACACCCTAAAGGATGGGGAGGTGAGGGGCTTCAGCTGTCTGGGGGTTCTAATTTCCTCTCAATTGCTGGCACAATGGACACATGTCTATGTTCAGAAGAAATCCCAGCTTGAGGCCAAGGGGACAAAGCTCTTTGCAGTGGGCTGGAGTGAATTTTTACATTTAAGACAGCCATTCAGTGCATTGTATGTTCCTTGGCTCTCCAAAGGGCCAAGTGGTCAATGCACAGAAGCACTTACCTCTAGTGTAAAGAGCTACATCTTTCTCCAAATATTTCACAGGGAGTCAAGTTGCTTTTCCCTTCATCTGAAATTTTAACCTAGCTTCATCCTTTATTAAGCAGAGCCTTAGTCTAATCCCCAATTCCCATTTGGTAAAATGGACAAATTATATAAAATGTTATAAACATATACACATAAAAAGCAATTAATAAAAATGTAATTCCTTCTTTCTTACTCACTGGAACTAGGAGTCCTTTACTATAAAATTTATGGTATCTAGCCCAAATACTTTCAGTGACACAAGAGTAAGTTCTTAATTTTCTGTGCATCTTTTCCCTTTATAATTTTGTTAGAGACAGAAGTTCTGAACTACAGATTCCTAAAGTAGTTACAAAGATTCCTTTAAGAATTTTTGTAGCAGTGAATATATGCTGCCTTCTGTCTTTAAAACAGTGGGGAAGGTCTGAAATATTGACTACACAGCAAAGGCATTCAAAAATGTCATTATGATGGGGACTAGTGATAAAGTTATGTTCTTGATTCAAATGGATTTTTCTATAATTGCAGGGTTTATTCTTATTATTATTTTCTTGAGATTGGATGAGAAATTATGCTTTCATGAAAATAGGAATTCACATTAATTTCTTTGGTTTTCATCCTCCCCAAAAAGGTGACATGAAAATTCAATCTCTTACAACTAAAAACTACCACAATTCAACCTAAAAACAAAGCAGCAAACCAAAATGAGGAGAAGGAATTCTTTTCTGACCTCTTCTCAAGACCTCATATTTTCAAGTCAAGGTTATTCTAATGGCTGGAGCTGGCACACCTTCAGCACAAGGTTGTCATGAAAGAACTCAGCACATCAGGGTGTTGGGCTGTGAGAAATGAGAAATGAGCTGCATCAGTACAGCGGGAAGTAGGGTCCTTTTGGGGCAGTTGGTGACAGCAGAAATTCGTGCCTCAAGCTGGGAGAGAGGAGAAGAAATTCCTTGCTGGCATATCTAAGCTGCAGGAGCTGCTGGGCCTGCAGGAAAGTGCAGGTGCCTCTCTCGTGCCATGGAAACCCATTTAAGGGTGGAGACTCTGGAGACATAATAATACATCTCATAAAACAAAGACTTATGAAGGACTCATAGTGTTCTCCTAGAAAGCCAGTTCTCACCTTAGACCAGTGAGAGGAGACCTCTGCTGACATGGGGAACCCCAGAGCTGCGGACACAAGTGGGGTGAGACATGACCCCAGCTTCCAGCATCAGCTGGGCTCTGATTGAAAGTGTTTGGGCTTTTTTTTCCTCAAAAATCACAATGCTTTGTAACCTGGGAATCCCTGAGCTGCTTACATAAATTAATGCAAGATGTTACCTGATAAAGCTCTTCTCTTAATCTGTGAGCAGGGGTTTGGGTCTGACATCTGAGTCATGTAGTTGCATGTTGCCAAATGAGACCATTTATATTTTCTTAGTGTTGTATTATCTTTATGCATTCTTGTGCTGTGTGTCCTATTATGAAAAGGGATGATTTTCATATTTTCTTTTTCTTTAATCATATGAAAATAAGATTTTTAATATGCAAGGGAGAAGGTCCCCTTTTTCTCTCTTTTTCCAGGATGGACAATAATTTCCTGATGCCCTGCTAGCTACCTGTCTGATGATATTTTCACACCTGAATGGTCTAGTCACCAAACTTCCAGTTTCATTCCATACTTAAAAGTGTAAACAACCAATTTGGCCAAAATTTTGCAGTATTTGTCCTACAGGCAGCAGGCTTTTCTAAGAAATTATGAAAAACTCCAAAGTCATCAATAGAAAAAAAAATACTACTTTGAACAAGAAGTTAAAAGCAAAAACAGAGCTTCTGCAAGGTTGCTCAGATATCACAGTGGTGTCTGATATTATCCTGAACCACTGAGGAAACTGGAGCACTCTGAGTGTGAAATATTTAAAAATAGTTTCATGACTACATAAATACCTTTGGAGTCAGAATTTAATTGAAACTTAAATTCTTTGAGAGTTATTAGTCACTAAAAGGAATGACCCTCTATTTAATTTTTAGATTTTAATCTCATATTCTTTTCTCTCACATTAGCTCAGAAACCAGCTTGTTATTGCCCCTTAAGGCTTTCTATATAATTAAATATTCCTGAAACTCCAAATGCCAGCCATACTGGAAGAACCTGAATCAGGGTAAAGCAAAGTTATTTACAAATTTTTTATGTTGAGGGTTCAGTACTGGAGTCTGCTTTTACTCATGTCAGGTATGGGTCATACTTGCATAGAAATGGGAATTTTTGTCACAAGCCTTGGTGTGACCTTGAGTAGGTACCACATGTCTGTGAAGATATATAGCTCTTTTAGATTAGGAAGATGAAGAAGATATTTCTGTAGAGGATTGTTAACAAAAAACAAGAGGTAAGCCCTCCAGGTCTGGAACAAGGGACCAGAACTTACACTTGGTAAAATGTGTGGCCATGTGCATGTATATTGTTTTATAGGTGATGTAAGATTTATGAAGTCCTTAACTATAAAAAGCCTTACTTTTAAATGTTGGATATTTTTTGGTAAATGGGGTGTTAGATAAGTAGACCATGTGGTGGATATGGAGCAAGTATTTCATAATCTAGGAATATGTGCTATAATTTAGCCAACAGTGCATGTGATTGCTGGTGATGCACCGTTCCAGCATATCGATATCCATTTACATTTTTATATGTCTAGTTATTGGAGAAACCAGCAGGAGAGCAGCACAATGATTATATAAATAAATGCAAGACCAAGGTCCACTTTTAGGGGCCAGGGCAAGATTGCACAACTTTTCTTTTTGGCAGAACTGAATGCTTAAACAGTTCGTGAGAAATCAGGCATTTAAAAAGGAATCTCTAAAGAGGAAAGAAAGCTCTGAGAAACCAATTCATAGACAGACCAAGTGGAAGAGACTCTGTGGGTGCACACCCTACAAGAAGAGAGTGTTTCTAGCCAGCCTCAGTTCCCATGCAAATTGTCTTTAAGGACAAGCAGGCATGAAACTGTCCCCAGGACTAATTAGGTCCTAGGTTTAGATACAGAAATAAACAAGAAAACAAAACTCAGAGAAGGACAGAGTCCAGATGAAAGATGAGCATGAGTAACAAACTACCATTAGCAAACACAGTTCTCCTTTTAAATGGAGCCTGAGGTCAGTTCTGAGTGACTCCTGTATAAATTATGCACGATGAAGGGAAAAGATAGTTGCTGGAGAGGGTGGTAGGAATAGAGGTCAGTTCTTAGCTTTGCCAGAAGCTTCCATGGGCAATCTCTTAGTCCATCTAGAATTTAACTCCACAGGGCCCTGGACTTTCCTTGAAACCACCACTGATGAAAGAAATAGCAGTAATGATAAAATACCTGGGTTTTGTGCTGGTTCAGCATATTTTTTTCAAATTCTATCATTTACCCCTTTCCATGCCTCTTGGTTTTACTTTGCCACAAAAGGCAAGAAAGAGGATTATTTAGGAAAACGCAGGTAGCGACAATTACCAACTTTATCCCAGGTAGTTTGAGTATCACTGTTTCCAGTTTCTGGAAAATCTAGAGATTTTGTTTGTTTGCTTTGAGGTTGGATTTACTGACTGAAAAAACAGTCAAACAAGCAAAATAATATGAAAATATTTGATTGCTCAATATAAAGCCAATGATTTATCTTGTAGCACTGAATTAAAACCAATAAATCTTCAGAGGTATATTCACTGGTTGCTGAAGAAATTTAATAAAGCACTTTGCTGCCTGCCAATATCCAGAGAAAAATCCAGACTAATGAGTTAGAACTCTTGATTTGGGTGAAGAGATTCTTTTGAAAGTTTTGAGCTATAAGATCTGTGTTAACTGATCTGATTTTCATATTAAAAAGCACCTTCCAGCTGGATGCGTTCTGGGTAGAACTGGGTTCTGGATGAAGAATAACTGACTCGGATGGATCTGATCACATCACTGGTGAAATTAGCTAGAAAGGGAGAATGCTGGGACAAAAAGATCATTTTTTCATGACTTTTCCTTGATAGTTATATCAAGATAGCATTCATAATTTCTGGACTTCCGAAGACAGCTGTGACCAAAACTTTTTCTCCTTTTAAAATTTACAGGTGTACTGCATCTATTTCTGTCAACCAAGCTCAGCAATTTAAGTTTTGTCACGTCTGTCTAAATGAAAATAAGTCCCTACTTTGCCACTGAATGTCTGAGCTTTTTTATTAATTGCATCTTGTTTCTTTTTTAATCATGAGATCTTATGTATTATTTAATTAAATATTACAGAAAACTTCTTAGCCATGAGGAGAACAAAGTAATACTCCTCAATATAAGAAACACTATATTATGGTGGGAATACATTTTAATATTTATATAAGCAAAACATGTTTACAATGTAGAATGGTATACTCAATGACCCAAAGGGCTTCCTTTGAAACTTAAAATGTCCATAATTTCAGATTGTGACTGCAAACTTCTGCTGTTCTTTCTTTGATTCTCTTTCTTTCCCACATCAGTGGCATTTATTTGATTCTCATTATTATATTGTCAGGACTCCTCAAATTGCCCTGTGTTTGTTCTGGTAACATCTGTGTGAAGTAGTTAAGTGCTGGTGCTTTCACTTTACAGGCTGGGAACCAAAGAGAAGGAACTAAGTGACATGTCCAAGGACACTTGAAGAAAGACTGTGGTGAGGCAGACTTGGAAATAAGCCTTACAACTCGCAGACAAGCCCCAAATATCAGGTAGCAGGATTCCATTGCCTCTTCTTGTAGTACTACATCACCTGACTGCTCTTAGCTCTCTTTATTTACAACCTTCAAGGCAGGGAATCAATACTAGGGCTCCTCTATCTCAGTGCCAAGGACATCTAAGCATATATCTAAATGTAAGTAGTAACAAGTAGGTTCTAGGTATGGGATTTTCTCATCTAGCTCAAAAAATCTGTGCTGTAAGTTAAGGCAGCTGAGTTAACTGTCTTACTGCCTCTTCAGTCCAGAAAAAGGTGTTTTGAGGGTGCTTTTTGTTTAAGGGGGGCAAGGTTTCACCCTGTAGGTGCTATCTCGCTGATATCTTCTGATAGTTTTGTGCAGAAGTTAGGTAGAGAGAATCCCAACTAGCTTTGATTATTGTTTCCAAGTTAACAGAAAGGTTTGCTCTAATATTTCTTACCCATCTGTGTGCCCACTCAGACTCTTTAACAGGACAAAGATGCTGCTGGTTGGACAAGCAAGCCATGACTGCGTGATCATGAAGCATGGGACAGACTGCTTATAGTCTAACCACAGCAAAGATTTTAGTACATGGTAAGTGGATGGGAAAGCACATTAAATAGATCACAGAGGAAGAGGGGGCAGGCTTTAGCCAAAAAGAGACTGCAGTTTCTACTGGATGGACACTGCTATGATTCATAGCAGATGAACAGGGCAGGAATCAGGATAACCTAATTTTTATTCAGCTTCTGTAGTTCACTTGGTCCCATATTACTGCTAGAAAAAGTCCACATCCCAAAATTTTGTTGCCACAGTGATTTTTATTTACAAACAATAACAATTGGCCTAAACTTTGAATGTGATACTTTAGTTCCCCTCCATTTTCTTTCCTTGTTTGTAACACATGTGAACTAATACATTTGCATTTTTAGGAAGAAGTGTCTTAGACTTTCTTCTAATGCATCATGATCTAAATAGTTCTACTGATCACTGATTAAGGAAGGCTAACCTAATGAATTAAACATTGGCTCGAGAGCATGGCTTTCAAAGAGGACTTTCTGTGTAGGGTTGCCATGCTGCTATCCATGATTTCCCAGGCAGAAATATGCATGCATGCATTATGGAGATGGATTCCCAGTGTGCAGTAAGCCAGGCATATCGGGTTTATTGTGCATGTGTCGACATTTTTTGGCACATTCATGAACGCATCCAACTCATTTTGCCTGCATCATGCAGTTGAAATGTAGCACATTTTCCTCCGTCCAGAACTTGCCCATGTCCGCAGATCTAAAAGAGATAGTGTTACTCTTGCCAAGCTGCCAGATATCCAAGAATGGCTAATGTCCTCGAATGCCATAAAAAACAGGATTTCCAGGAGGAGAAAGAGGACATATTTGAGTTCTCTGGACAAGTGATTATCCTCAGTCCATGTTCTTAGATAAATCATGTCTTCTGATTGCTTACGCATCCATGCTTAAGGTGAGGCAATTACAGTGTTAAGTTACACTAAGTGGTGCTGTGGGTTGAAACAGTGTTAGGAAAGAGCAAAAATTCTTCTAGATGTAAATTTTCAGGAGGTGTAATCCATGAAAATACATTTCAAATCATTGCAGCCCTCTCTATATTTCAATATAGAATATATTTCAATATATTTCAGTGTGCTTGGAGACATCCCCGAAGGACATCCACGAGATATATTTTTTGCTCTTTATAGAGAACCAGTTATTGTCATCTTGTATTGCACTAAATACTTGTTGGGGTTTTGTCTCTTTCTTTTCAAAAGTCATTCCCAATACAGTGTTGCAAACAGGAGCAGGTCTAATGGGTATGAAAGGGATTGAGGCAGCTGATTCAGAAGAATAAAAATTGACCACAGAGGCAGAAGCTGCTCTTCTCTTAGACAATTCTTCAAAGCATCACAGTTGCTTGCTCTGATTTTCCATCTGTTCTTATATCTCTTTGTTTAATGTCATCTCAGGGACATTGCCTTCTGTCTGGTAGAGGGCACCTTGTCACCTTCCTAACCTCCAGTTAGTCTTTCCTGACAAAAACACTTGAGCACGAAGAGAAGAAAGTCTTTGCCCTTGAGAATGGTTGCTGCTAAACTGCATTTGCCCCTCCATTGCATCATGAAAATTTGACTTCTTCTGAAACTCCAGTTATATTTATAATTACATGAAGGGATGTCACACTAAAGGAAAATTGTGTGGGTTTTGTTTCATGTGATTTGTTTATAACTTAACATGGCACTTAATAAAAAAGGCTTTATAAATCAACTGATACAAACAATCATTCCTTTATCAGGAAATTACATGTGCAAAGTATTGGTTAGTGGAATGAGTCTTAATGAAATTCAGTCAAAAGCTGCAGATCTGAGAATGAACAGGGGCCTCTTAATAGAAGAAGGTTCTATTTTTCCTGTAAGGTTCAGAGATTCAAACAATAAAATAGTGATTTAATAGACTTTAAGTCAATCAAGATGATACAATAGTGCTAATTAGCCTTTTGTGCCTAATTCACAACTAATTCTGTTGTCTACTTATTTATGTTCTAAAGTGGCTCTGATGAAATTTTTAATATTTCACCTTAGCTGAAGATTCATTTTTACGCTGGCTGGTAATTTTCTCATATATAGCTTGAAATTGTACTCTAGATAATTTTGCATAGTAGTATATCTACATGTCAGGACCATTGGCTGCTGTGTTGAATGGCTCTTCAGAGCTGACAAGTGGATAATAGCTTTACTTTCAGCCAGCAGAGGAAGTCAAGAGCAAAAGTGTAGAGATAATGTGAATATAATTCATTATTCAAATATGCAAGTGATGAACTGAAAACAAAGAGGGAAGAGTAATAATGGTGTCATTATTTTTATTACTCTTGTTTTACAAACGTAGCGTGAAACATTAAAGTAGATCTTTGAGAGATTCTGAACTGTACAGTGACAAATTTACTTTCTTGGCAATATTGATAAAAGGAAAGTAAATCAGACAGGTTTCTGCAGAAGGTATGCTGCACTGTTAGTTCTACTATTAAATATTTTCTTGTTGCCTTTTGCTCCTTAAAATTCACATTATTAGTTACTCTTTAGAAGCCTGATCAGTGACTGGAAGAAAGTGCATTGTTGTCCTTGTGACTCTATTTAGTTAAGATAATCTGCAAAGCTTCTAAGTCTTTGTAGCATGACTAACAAAGGCCAAATAGTCAGGTTATATAAAGCTTTCCTTGAAAAACGAGGAATTTGCATGTGATAGCAAAACATCCTCTGTGGAAGCAGATACAGATTTTAATGAAATAAGGACATAAAGAGCATCCGTTTGGTAACTGTTTTTCCCTTACTATTCTGTTTGATACTTTACCTTTCATATCATCTGGTTTATTTTTCCAATGCTTAGATGAAAGTTTATTTTAAAAATCCTTTAGTGCTTTTAATTTTTTAAGTGTAAATACCATGATTACAGAGACTTATAGAAATAAAGCTGAAAGCCATTTTCTGCTAAACTTAGAGCAGGGGTAATGACAGTCCCTCGCAAAGATGACATCCCTTTTTTGTGTGGCACTGTGGCAAACACCCCTTTCTCCAGGCAGATTATGCACCAGAGAAAAAAAACACGGAAGAGGTGTGGAGGTCTCACCTCTGCGTGTGTGAGTAACGAAGAGCAAGGCAGCACATCTGGAAAGGCCCAGGTACAAGCTATGCCATTGCCTATCTCTGTTTAAAATCTCTTTGTAGCTACATGGGAAGGCTTTGTGGATTATTTTTATAGTACCTGCAAGGTGTGAATTAGTTGTTTATCATACTGCAAGAGACTATATGGCATGTTCTATGAAAACTGTCCAGAATTTACTGGCCAATTTGCCATGCAGCTGTTGTGATGTTACAGCTCTCTCGGAGAGCTGGACTAGGGATCGTTCTGCAAGGGGTTAATTTGAGAAAGGGCAGAATTACCGTCATGTTTCTAAAAGTAAATTGGAGTAGGCAAAACCTGGGAAGAAGAGAGGATTGTTTTCCTGAATACATGAATGGGGTGGGGAATTCTCAGGAATACTGAGACAAGGGCAATTAAGGGTGTTGCATAAGGTCAAAGAAGTTTGAGGGAGACGTCTCCCTACATTCAGTTCACTGTTGCTCCCACAAGACTGCCTTTCTCAGCTTCACAAGCAACTTTTTGCCTCCTAAGCCAATGATACATTGATAACTACTAGAGAATTAGTATTCAACTCTGAAAGTTTTATAATTTTCACTGTAAATTAGCAAAGGTGTGAAATGCTAAAATGAGTAGGAGTACCACAAAGGTTTGCACAGTATTGTAACTGTTGATGGACCTGAATCTCTTCTGACTTACAGTATAAACACAGGTAAATCCCATTTTTTTCTTATTTAGAGCAGGTTAAAGTGTAGGAGACTTGACATTTAATGCCTTTAATTGTTCTTTCTATTTTTTTCACCTTTAACTGATTTCACATCTGCAACCTGTACACAAACCTGAAGTAAACTTTCTATCTAAATAACTGACACAGATTTGGCTGCAGCCTCCATCTGGAGGGCCTAACGGGTTGTCAGAGTTCTCCAGAACACTTTTGGAAATGGACTCTGTGAAGATATGACCAAGGCTGCAATGTGAACTGGAGGCTTCACAGCCAGCTTGTTCTACTGCTTTTATGACTCTGAAAGAGTCATTTAGATCCCCAGTCAAAAAACTATTTAAGCTCGTGCTCAACTTCAGTGGGACAGAAGCCTGTGCTTGCAGAAGCATGTGTTTAAGCACTGTCTTGAAAAAATATGGTTTCCTGTATCAGGCCTTTTAATCTCTCCATTCTCCAGTTCTCCATCTGTTAAAAAGAATTAACAGGTGGCAGAAAGGAAATGTTGTTGTCTGTCTTCTGTTAGCTCTTGAAAGCCTGGGTGCGTGGAGCCACAACCTCAGTGAGCCCTCAGCCTCTCCTGAAGCATCCCTGTCACACTACAATGAAAAAGAATAATTTGTACAGTTACTTAACAAGGATATTATCCAACATGGAGATGCACAAATGAAGGATTCTGAGGAATGGGGAGAGACTGTTGAGCTTCCTAGAAGGAGATGTAACTGTGCAGAGAACCCCATGCATTGCACTTCAGCACCAGAAATGCAGTGGCTTCACTGTTCTGTTGGACTCTGAACGAGTACTGCTGTTGTTGAGACCAGATAGACCAACCTCTTCTAGGACAGCCTCAGAAAGTAGAGGAATAGTCCTCCTAAAGATAACAGCTATTGCTGCCTAATAACACACGTTCCCTTCAGCAAATACCAAAGAGCATTAACCTAAAGAGTGAAATTGCCTTAAGGTGGTGATCATAGGTCTGAGAACAGTGATCCAGAGCATTAGGAAGCTGGCCAGGCACAGGAGGAGAAGAAATAATCAAGTCTGCAAAATCTTGAGTTCTGTTTCTCTGTAATGGATAAAGCCAAGTCCAGAAACCAGTTACACTTTGGATACTGCACTCCCTGGCTTGGAAAGACTTCATTAATTATTAGTAGTAGCATTTGTTTGCATTGTATTATGAAGGCCCCATATGCAATACAGAGTAGAATAAATAGTTATAATCTAATTAGATGAGACAATTAAGAATGGGGAAAGGATCTAAAAGAGTGAACAAAAGGATAATTAACCAACATTTCATTAGTGCCAGTATTTTTCCTTTTGTTTGGCCCTTCGAAGTTTCTTCCTTGCTTATTTTTTAAATAATTTCTTTTTAAATTAGCAAAATCATTTCAATTTTCACTTTGGCTCTATATAAAATGGAGAAATGGCTTCTCATTAGAAATGTATTAATTAACATGATAATAAGCATGATCCTGCTTCATGCATAAAGGCAGCCCTTTCCTATTAAGGGAGTGAGAAGGACATTATACACTGGCTGCTTCAGCTGCTGAATAGCAGTGTAACTGATCAAAGCCAGCTCAGTCCATCACAGGGACACACGGGGCAGTTGCCCATGTTACCAAAACCAGAGGGGCAGGTTTTTTTCAGCCCAATTTCTTACTGCCCAGTTATCAGCTGAGTCACTTCAGTGGATGCGATGGGTAGATTTATTTTGCCCAAAGAGTGGGGCTGACCCAGGCACAGCAGCAGAGAGCTCCTTGCACAGTCAGGGGGAGTTTATAAGCTACCCTGGGCTCTGTGCTGCAGCAGCTGCTTTTCCTCCAGCCTGCAAACCAGGCAATTAAAGTGAGCCTGGGTATGTCTGCAAAAGCTGAGGTCAGAACTTTGACTGAAGGTTCACATACTTAGCCTAGCCTGTGCTTAACACTGTGTTATTTATTCCCATAGCTTTCACGGTCAGCTGCTTGTTTATCTGGTTGTTTTGCTCACTGTATTCCTGGGAAAATTTCTTTTCCTCTGAAGGTGGGTGGGGGTCTGGACAACAGCCACAACACAGGTGCAGTTTCAGCCCCTCTCCAGTCCTGTAAAACCATGTGCTATTGTGCTTAAGAGCATCTTCTCCTTAGATGAAGGTCAGGAATGACAAAGTGCAGTTGGAGAGGCAGACACCGGCCTTTCCCTGGCTGGTGTTTCCACAAGCTCCACAAGCCTGATAGAGTTGCCGTAGGACTCTTTGCTAAATGGTTACTCTCAATCTCCTCGATCTTTGTCCAGCTCCAACGTTTTTGCACCAGCTCCACAGGCAGAAGTAGCAAGAAGTATTGTGATGGGGAGAGTGTGATATGTGAGTTATTTTCACAAGTTAGAGATGACCCCATAACTCATACGTGGTGGAGCAGAGCCTGCAGAAAGGAATTTCTGTCCACCACTGACTGTGCTCACTTAATTTATTGCTTAGCATGTACCTCTCATCATCAACAATGAGAAAACTAGCTTTCTGTGTGAAGTTAATGCCTTTGCTTGCTCCATCCTGGCAGAGGGTGCCTCCTTCCCCCTCATCCTTATGAGTGCAAGGCACCTCTCTGGGTAACATGTTTTCAGGTGCATTCTGAGTATGCTGGGTTGTCAGCTCCATGCAACATCACAGACAAACTTTTTAGTGATAAAAGCAATTGACAAGTACATGTGTGACGTGGCATCTGACTATCAGATGTTAGAGGAATGCAAAAGACATACCATCGCGAGGCACATAATTCAGTGTGTGTGTCTGTATATATAGAACTAACAATTTATATTCTAGTCATCACAAAGCAATCATACTGTGAATGCATTTTTGTTATTAATTCTTACTCTTTGATGCATAAACAATACCATTTGAAATTCCTGGTACCAACCATGCTAATCTTTCACTGGAAAAAATTTATTTGCAGAGGAGGAAGAATGAAGGGTAGGTAAGCGAAATGTATTTCATCTGTTTGAAATAACTGCAAAACTATCAGCAATAACAGTAAAAATATTTAATGAGTATTGCACTAGCCAGCACCAAAAGTAGTGAGATACAGAATTGCATTTGTTCTGTCACAGACATGACTGACATTTAATTATTGTCTATTTTTGTGCTGATAATCTCATTCTTATCATTCGTTGTTAAATCCTTTAGAACCCCAAGAAAAATGAGATCAAGTGACAAAAATAAGATAATGAAATCATATGAAATAGAATAAAATTATATCTTGTAGGTAAGAGATGATTCAAGAGACTAGGTTATTTTATAGGGTTGTATAAGCTCTGTAAGTGATTGTGAATTAAATGTGTTGAGCTCACAGAAAAGCTTTGGAAGAGAATGCCTGCTTGCAAGCTAACCTGACTTCTGGGTTGCCATTGTGCAGCACATGCCATATGTGATGATATAAGATCATTGTAAACCTCAAAAGATGGTGAATTTGATTCTTGTTGGGGAAAAATATATATCTTTCCAGCTCACTTCCCTTTTGCCAGTTTGTTCCCTTTGTGCTGTTGTGAAGCTTTTGGAAGCCAGTTTGTCACAGTGACTGTAAAATCAGGATCTATTTTTATCATTCTTAGCTTTCAGCCAGAAAAAGGCTTCCCAGTCTTTTGCCAAAAACTATATTGACTACACAGCCCGATCCAAGCTTCTGAGTCACTTATATATCTGTTTGCAATATGTAACAGGAAAGCACTTCTAGCTGAAGTTTTAAACGAGGTAGGAAATCTGTTGCAAAAATTAGATGAACAATGAGCTCTGCTAAGTGAAAGTCAAAGGCAACACTCACCATTTATTAGACTTTTCCAAGACAAGATAACCTGTTAAGTGCACTGAAAAATGACTTTGCAGGTTGTACAGTGGTGAAAACATTGAGAGTTTAGTTTTGTTCCCTGCTAACCTCTGAATGATGTAGTGGAAATCTGGTCTACACAGGCTAAGAAAAAGTGCTGACAAAGTATATAACTCATGAATCTGCTAGTTTACTGAACAGGAATATTACTTATCTGAGTGCACTAGGTAGTGACCACTTCAGTGTTTGTATTTCTACCAGCTTTCCTCTAAGTGGGTTTTGCAGCTATTCAACGACAAAAAGTTTAGACAGTGCAGAAATACAGGAATTTTTTTTTGCTCCCTTCACAGGATTATCTGTGACCTTGTGGGACAGCCCTAAACTGGGAGAAGAGGCTTTTTCCAAATTCTGTTATTGACTCACTGTGCATAGGCATAGGTCTCAAATATTGTTTCCATTAGTCTCGAATATTCTTTCCATTAGTTTCTGCCTTGTAAAATAGTATAAGTCATGATGACAATGTTTTGGAGTTCCTGGATGAACAGCCTTTTGTGAATTCAAAAAGCTCTTGTCATAAGAACTTTTTTGTAAAGTATTATTACAAACACCTCTGCAAATCCTATGTAAGGACAGTGATGTCTGAAGGGGGGTCTCAGTCTCCGTGCTTTGTCCTACTCTGGGAGACTTCAGTCTACAAAGCAAAATTGGCTTTATAAAGTATTTGTTCTAGAAAAGCATGCACAGTGTCAAAAAAAAATTATATATATATATAAATATTTACTTTGGACTAGTATAATTCTGTTGCTAACATACTACCCTCAGGCAGAATTTAGATATGTGATTTGATAACCTGTTGACATTTACATGTCCATAGGTGCTAATGACCTACATCAGCTGCTTGTTTTGACAGAGGCTTCCTCTGCTCTCCCCATTTCATATATAAAGACCTAAATCTATTTAAGGGATTTCTAACTTTCTGAATTGGAAAATAACACAGAAATATCATTTAAACAGTGTCTTGGTCTTACATACCTTTTTGGTTTTTTTCCTTGCAGTCATTCTATAAGCCTCACTGTTGGTGATAGAATTAAATCTGCCACCTTGCTGCCTGGCAAATCTAAATACAGAGTTGCAGCTGGGCCTGTTTGTATCCTCTGCTACACTGGTATTCATGCATTATACTGGCATATCACTCGTGGTAAGAGACAGGGGAAAGCAAGCCTGTTAGCTTGTTTACATTTACTAGTTGGAAATATTCCTGAATAATAGAATTCAGGAGATTTAGAATAATTCATGTGTTTCCAACTACGATGTTACTAACCTTCATTGTAGTCCTGGACTGAATTAATCATGCCCTTTTCAAATATGCAATGCAAACAGAGGCTGCAAAACTTTCTAACTGACTTGGAAACCTCTAAGTATCTGCTTGCAGGTTTCACAGTCCACAAGATTTTGAAGACATAGTTGCTGCTTCGTGAAAAAAAGAGCTGTCCCTTTGTTACACAGTGGCAAATGAGTCATGTACAAACTCGGTCAACCTAAATTCATATGCATAAAAATTTGTGCTAATTTAGATCATGACTCAGATCGAGAATCTATTCACCTCCTGTGACGCTCATGGGAATCTTTCCCTTGACACCAGTGCACTTTAAAGCAGATTTTTGACCAGGGTCAAAGCAAGTATTATTATAATATTTAGAGTTAATGGCCAATTGCGAATTTAGTCCCTAAAGCCAGGTAATATATAAATCTGTACTCTGTCCTTAGCTATAGGATAATGGATGTACTTCACAGATGCAATCAAAACAATTTACCAAGGATGAAATTCTCGTTTTGGAAAGCAAAGTCAATCACACACCATCTGCAGACAGTAAAGTATCATGAGGACAGATTTAGTGGCACAGTGGTTGTTCCCAGGGAGCTCCTGCTGCACTGAAACGGTAACATGAGAAAAAGGGCTAATTGCTGGAAGATTGAAAAATTATCATTTGTATCACTATCAGAGAGGTGGGAGAAGCAGATGTTTCGGAGTAGGCAAGGCGATGACTAGACTGTGGGGAACTTGGACATTGAAGAGGGCACGTTGCTCAGCAGTCTGCAGAGCCCAGGAGAGTAGGTTTGCTTTGCTAGACATTGGTGTGAAAAATGAGCCACAGCAGTGGGCTGGAGCTTCCTCTGGTGAGATCCTCTTACACCGACGGCTCCCTACAAGAAGCGATTTCTGTTTGCCATAACACGGAAAGTGGAAAAAGATTAATATAAGCAAGCAGTATAAATAGTTCCCAAACTCTGAATAAAGGCTGCAGACAGAGCTCTCTATCACACCTTTATGCATCCTCAGTCTCACAGATGGTGAGGCAGAGAGAGGCTTGATAGATAATACTTAGCCTGCAGTTCTGCTTCAGACATGCTGACAAACATCCATCACTGGGGCCCAAAGCTGGTCCTAAGGTCCAGTTACAGTGAAGGGTGCCTATACACACATCCCACAGGAAACTAATTTCCACTGCTGGATTTCTTGTCCACTTACTCCTTGCCCGCTGCAGTTGGCAGCTCAGTGATGCTGCATTTCTCAGCTTGTCTGACTGAATACTCCTGGATTATTCTTCTTCCTTTGATTATCTCTGTCTGCTAAGCAATAACATGTGGCCTGTCTTGTAAGCTAGGTAAGTCATGGCTTAGGGAAGAGCCATGGCAAGTGGCAAATGAGAAGAGAAAAGGAGTATCTTAGAAAAATGTTATATGTCTGCCTTTTCTAAGAGAGTTCCCATCCTTTCACTTCTCCTTTATTTCAGTAACATACTTCATATTTGAGATTTCCATAAAGAAAGAGTCTCTGGAGTTTGGCTAGATCCACAATTACACAAACAAAGAAAGAAAAAAATCAATGCGTGCTCTTTGCTACTTCATTTTTCACTGGCTATTACAAGTTCAACCTCAGTGGGGGCAGCAGCAGCATTGCAAGTGCAGGTGGGAATAGGTCTGTTTAGTAGAACTGTTATATGTGCCTGCAGGATGTTTATTCCAAGAAACACTGTGTTTCTACACATGTTACATATTAAGGAAAAGCTTGAGGCTCTGAAATATGAATATCTTAGATTGTAGCCCAAAGAGCATTTAACCTGACCTAAGAAATGTTGAGGGCAGTTTTGTGGAGCAGGCGAAGCATGACCCCTGAAAACAGGTATGGTCAGATATGGCTATGGGGAGGTCAGTGCTACCTGTACTGGAGTGATGATCTAAAGTGAAATCAGAGCTTTTGGGTCAGCCTGGGAAGGAACCCCCATAATGATATTTTAATGTGTGCTTGGGAAAGTAGGAAAGGGGGGTAAACACACAAGGAAGTTCAAAGTTTGAATGACTTTCCTATCTATTCTTCTAAATAAGGGACAGATTTTTCTCATTCAGTCAGGGCTTATGAGAATATCACCCACACTAAAAAAGACAGGCATATTATTTTCACTCTCTATTCCACCAAATATGTAAAATGAAAAACAGGTGATTGCAGTGCATGTGTGTGCCTTTTTTTTTCCTTTTGGGGGGCAAAGAAACTTTTGATCTTCAGTCTATACAGAAGCATCCCAACTTTAAAAAAGAGCACTGTCAGATTTATTATAGCACTGAAAAGTACAGATATTATGCTTACCATTACTCCGTGACCTCTTTAGGTTTGCCATCGTAGTCCAGGATTTATTGTCTTCTGTGTTTAAAATGCAAAAGGATATGTCCTGTTAATATTTCTGGGTTTGCTGTGAAGCAATGACTTCCTGTTTTCTAGTACTACAGGTAAGGAAGACACAAACCACAAGTGCCAACACTATGTAATTTTTTTGGTCCTGAGTCCCTAATTTCTCAGTCATCCAATGTGTTCTGTCAAAACGCAGCCTGAAAGTCTAGACCAAGAGATATCTATGATAGAAAGTGTACATCAGTATTTCAAGCCCTCTAAATTTATTCTAGCCATTTGACAGTTGCTTGGAGATACAATCTCAATTTTTTTGCAGTAGCCCCTTCAAGTGGATATTTATGGCAGATACAACTGTAATTATTTACCTGTAACAAAGTCCAGGTCTGCCTGCTCCAGGTGATACAGACAACAGAAGAACACAGAGAAAATATTAATCTTCTTTCTGTCTAGATTTTGACCTTTTGCACCCAGCCTCTTAGCTCATTATGGAAATGGGGCTGTGTTTATTTTTTTTGTTTACAAGTTTTGTTTCCTTGCTCTATGAGTCTGTCAGTTATCAGTGTCAGGGCCTAAATGACAGGGTCTGAGTGTGCTTCCCTGCCTTACATTTAGTGCTCCTACTTACTTTTATTTAAAATGCTGGAGTCAAATGGGACTATTCATGTGAGTTAAAGTGACTCCTGAGTGAGAAAATCTGAACATTTTGGGACACGGAGTTTTTATTAGTGTAATTCTCATTTTACATAGAAGTAGTTTATTTGACTAAAACGAAGTGAAAGAAAAGAATGACAGAGAATATAACTGAACCACAAATAATGGGAATCAGTATCTCATTCTGGTAAATATACTAAACCTGTGCCTGCTTCTAAAAGGATAAATAATGCCGTTGATTCAGTCAGGACTATTTAATGCCATCAAGCATGTGCTGAAGGAGCTCAGTGATTCAGAGCCACAGAGACTAATAGTATTTATATACATTTAAAATGCAACAGCAGTAAAACAGAATACTTTGTCCACTGCATCATGTGGAGCAATGAGAACGGATAATAGGAGCAACAAATTCACATTTGCTTTTATTCCTTCAGCAGAAACACAGTGTGTTTGAATTGGCCACGTTCTCATCGTATTCATGTTGCCTATACACAGAAAAGTCTTTGCTGGGCTTGGTGCCATTTTGATGTGCCTCTGTGTGGCTTGGCAGAACCAGGTTCTTAACACCACTCTCAGAAGTGCTCCTCCTGTGGTTTCTAGGCCTGTTTGTTGAATGCACCACACAAAATTTCTTGCCTAAATTATTTCAGAAAATGGTCCTTTTACTTGCAAAAGCATTGTTAAGAAGAGGGCTTAACTATGTGCATTATTTTTCTTAATACATGTCAACTGAAAATGTGTCGCTCTTTGCTCGTGGTTTGGTTTGATTTTTCATGTGAAATTATTTAATCTTTGATTTTCATATCATTAATTTAACTTTTAGTGTGTTTTTCCACATTATCTGTAATTTGATCAGCCCCTTTTACATGACTTCTGATAATCTGCATTCTCATATTTTGGTATAAAAGCTCAGAAATATTCAGAATCAGAGTAAATCATTTGACAGCAAATATCACTGGAACAGGCATATTATCACTAGCAGCACTTAAGTCAGTAATCCAAGTACTGCTGAATGCTCAAGTTACATTTGAAACGTGAAAATATTCATGTGAGTAATAATACTGTTCTAAATCACTGTTTAGCTTCATCTTTGTTCTTATCTCTGTGTAGCTACTACATCTTGCTTTGATTGTGTTTTTCGAATGTATTCCGCTTTTACAGACTTCTTGCAACTAGTTATTTTGTGAAGCAAGAAAACAAACCCAATTCTGTGTTATTCCAATGAAGGCAACCTGATGGATTAATTCAATCTATTTACCACATCCTTTCAAAGCAATCACCACTAATTAATTTATAGTGGATTCTTAAAAAATTGTTGAAAATCCATCCAATTTATTATGCTCTTGCCATCCACTAGGTAATGTGCAAGATTACTAAGAGCTGATTCCTCTGCTTTTTGGTTCATGAAAACTGTCATTTAAACCAAAAAGTAGTTGTCTTAAAGACTTTTTCAACATCCAGTAGCCCCAGTGTTAAAGAATCATTCCCAGAAAGCATACAGGCATTTTTATTTTCCAGTGAAAGGTCCTGCTGCCTAAAACTCCAACAAGCTGCATGACTGTAGAGCAGGATTTTTGCAGTAGGCTGGATGTGGAATTTGAAGGAATCAGCAATACAGCCTTGCAATCAAGCCACCAAACTAAACTGGTTTGCAGAAGTCATCCTAGTCTGCAAAGAGATTTTAGGAAACCTCCCCGCCATTCCCACTGCCCATTCTCAAGAGCAACCAATCTGCATCTTTCCCAGTCTGCATCCTTCCCATATCCTGGAGTAAGGTATGGACTGTTTAGTAGACCTCTAAGAATAAACATATTCATATTTATTATGGATGCCTCGAACATCAAACACAACTGCTTTCCTGAGTGCAGAGGCTGTGGATCCAGTGCAGGCAGTGTTTCCACGTTGTTATCCCCCCCTACGTTACCAGCTGCAAAGCGATATGGAATTTCATTCCATTTCTGGTATGCAGCTTCAACTCCTGAAAGCTGCGATGAGATGTTCATCTTTACTGAACTCATTTCAGCAATGTGTCCACTGCTTTGAACAATTTGACACACAGAGATGCTTTTAACAAGTTGATTTTTGTTGCTTTCCTTTTGTTGACATGATTCACTTGTCAGGTTATGTACTTGGGTTTTCAGCACCTCTTCCCAAGTGGAGACTGCATATCTTCATTTTGGCAGTTTCTGGATTCCATCTCAAAATGTAACTACTGTACTTTGTTGCCTTCAGTGCTGGAATCTCTGGAGATGATTTTTTATTGCTGTTTGGGAGGAGGAGGAGGTTAGTGATTTGGCAACAGCTCTGCAGCTGTGGCCCAAAGCTTCCTATTTTGCTCTTTATTTTTATAATAGTGTGTATTATTATAGCATCCAGAAGTCCAGTTTTCAGCCTTAAGACATGATGACAGCAGATACAATTAAAAGCAGCACTTTGAAAATTGCACATACTAAAATTTGACAGGATCAAATTTGTTTGCAAACTTACATAGAGCTTGTTGAAATTGACTGAAACAAAAAAAAATATTTTAAATGAAAATGAGCTGTTTCAGATCTGCTTCTACAGGTTTTGGATGGCATTTGGAAACTGGAGGAAACTTGGTGATTCATTTCATAGAATCATAGAATCATAGAATCGATTGGGTTGGAAAAGACCTCCGAGATCATCGAGTCCAACCCTTGGTCCAAATCCAGTCCATTTACTAGATCATGGCACTCAGTGCAACGTCCAATCTGCGTTTAAAAATCTCCAGGGATGGTGAATCCACCACCTCTCTGGGCAGCCCATTCCAATGCCTGATTACTCTCTCTGTAAAGAATTTTCTGTAAAGAATTTTGAGCTCAGACTTTTTAAATTAGTGCACAAGAAATATGTGAACATAGCTCAAGACAAAGCAAAAGAGGAGTTTGACTGCATTTTCATGATCCTGATTTATATGAATATTCATGGAGCTATGGGCAGAAATGCCTTTAAATGATCTGGTTTATTCTCCTGAGTATCACATTCAACTGAATTTCATCCAGTTACTCTTCCATTGAGACCAATCACTTGAGTCTGATGAAAGCATTTTTATTTTGTTTTGACAAAGCATCATTTTGAGAATGGAATGTCATTTTACTTTGCAGACATCAAGAAATGAAGAATCCCTCAGTTCTCATGGCTCTCACTTCCAAGAAGTTTTGTCTGTTTGGGGTTTTTTTATTATTCATTTAATACCAACTTCATTTAAAAAGTGTAATCACTTCAAAGAAGCACAGCCTTCTCCTCACTGTTGTTAGCTTATTTACCCCAGAATTGCACAAGCCCTCTCTGATGCAGGATTTTAGTGGCAGCTCAGGTGGAATTGCTTATTCTTCTCAGAATCCCCGCTATCCAGGATACTCGTCCTTATTTCCAAAAGCATGGCCTCCATTTCTGGTCCCTGCATGTCTATCCTTGCATCTGGATCTGTTGATGTGAGCTTTGTTTGGTTTTGCCTAGTTTATCTGATTCCTCTCAGTGACCATCTCCTCCTTACTAAATTAACTATTCCACCAACCATTGCATAATCTGTGCATTTTATCAGCAAATATTTTTTTTATTTATTCTCACAACTTTTATGAAAAGGATATATAATTATTGGTAGAAATTATTGCCGTGAAAACCGTATAAAATATTCTTATTCAGTGGCAGCTAAGTATTATTTTTTATTTAGCTTTAAATATGTTCACTATTATGTCAGAGGAAACTCATGATCTACCATGCTCAGACTCCAGTAGTTCCAGCTGATGCCACCAAGATGTCCATATCAGTAGTTTAAGACAACCTAGACTAAGAGCATACAACATACTCTTGTTGCCTATTAAATGTTTATTCTGCGATTTCAGGCCAACTCAGTAATCCCTAATTTCAGTGGGTTCACTGGAATGGTTATACGTCACGCCAGAAGGTATTTCCTCATGTGAGTCATACATTTCTTCTAGACTGAATGATCACAATTAAACTCTGGCGTTCGGGGGCAGAGCAAATTTTAGAGCTGTAGGAGGAATTTTGTTTTTAAAATTCAGACTTGGTGTAATAAACTTTCTTACATATATCCTGGTGGATATTCCACAAATACTGAGTTGCTAAAGGCCCAGATGTTTGGTGCAGATCTCTCTCTAATGTTAATCTTACAGCGGGGGTCAATTATTTATATATCACAAAGGATTTATGATATCTCCTATCGGTGCAGTGTCTGCCCAATGTCTGTTTAAAATCTATAGCAGCAAGAGTCTCTGGTACTCTTCATGAATTCTCATTAATTTAGAAATCTACTTACTGTAAGACTTTATTTGATTATAATTATGATTATTATTACCATGCTGGTTTGGGAATTTATTCTTTGGGGGTATTTATTGGCTCATTTCCTTCGAGTCTTTTGTGGGCAGTTAGGTGGAGGAAGAAAGAGAAGTCTTGAATTGTGACCTAGAGAAACCCAGAATGCTGAAATTGTGAGGCTATCTTCAAACAGAAAATCAGACTGATGGAGCTGGTAAAAGGATCTCAATGAAAAAGTTTTCTCTCAAGTATGGAGCTACGAGGAGAAAGGCTCACTACTGCTTGAGTTAGCAGACATGGGTTGTTGTTCTTTCCCCTAAAAGATTCCTAAGTATTTTATCAAAACAACTGATTTTTAGCTGGCTGTAGAATGGTGTCATGTGAAATACTTGTGCCAGATAGATATGTAAAGTCTGGTGAGTCACAGACATAAAATATAAGTGGGTAGCAACAGGTAATGTTTACATAGAGACTTGCCTTCTGGAAAGAGGTACAAACCGACCTGAGGAAAAAAAAATTAAAAACTGTTTGTTCTCTGTTTCAGTAGCTACAGATTATTAATAACCAAAAAAAAACCAAAAAAAAACAACAAAAAAGCAACAACAACAACAACAAAAACCTAAGGAAATGAGAATCTTAGGCAAATGAACTTAAAATGGGGATATAGTTCATAAACTATCATAAGAGATGCCCTGTTTTCTCTGTGCAATGTTTAGCCACATAAAGTGCTATAAACAGGGCTTTAGGCTTTTTCCTATTTGAAGTTTAAGATTATGCAATAGTTGTGCCTACTTTGCTTATATATTAGCACTTTTTCGGTTTAATGCTGGCAGTTTTCAGAGACGTGGTTTCTCTGGTAAAAATCGGCTGCCATCCACATCAAGCTGTGATGTGCAGCTTCATATTCAAAATCATAATTAGGCCTGAAATTTTTTCCTCAGAAAATAATAAAATAGCTGAGTCAGGATTAAGATAGTTTCAGTTGAGTTTTGTTCCCAAGAAGACCTCTTTTCTTCGTTATGTGAACAACGTAAAAGAGTTTGAGACTGATCTTTTCTATCTTTAATTACTTAAAGTGGTGAGAAACAAAATCAGCTCAAGGCCCATGATTTGAGATTTAATTCTGATTCTAAAGAGTATTTAAAATCATTGGCTAAAAGACTTGGGATACAAAAAAAAAAAAAAAAAAGGAAAAGAAAACAAACATTGATATCAACCATGTTTTCTTCAGGAAGACTTAGGAACTCAATCCTTTTCTGAATTTTTGTCTTTTAAGTGTCGACTGCTTTCCAGCAAGACACATAGGCTTGCAGTTAAATTGGAGTATGGAAGTAGTGTTGTTCCCATTGTTGATTTTCTTTTTGCTAGACCTGGATCTGATGACACCTTTTTGCAGAACTAAGAGCAGAATTTGGCCCCCTGTATTGAGATGTTTCTTACAAACAGATTCTTTCCATTTTCTCCTCTTTTTTGCAACTCAATGAGGAATCACCCTCAAAGTTAAATAATAGGAGAACTATTTTTATAGTTTAGATTTCCTCTGAAACTTTACTGCATGTAAATCAACAGATAGTGAGTGGTCTCTGTTGAAAAAATCAGTTTGGTTTTTTTGCTATGAATAACTAGAGGGAAAGAAAGAAACGAGTCAGTGTAACTGTCCTAGAATTATCAACAAACTGGGGAAAAAAGTATTAACAGACCAGCAGAAGAATTGCTCTTCCATTAACAAGTAGGAAATGGACTTGAGTTTGCTTCTGCGCTAAAAGGCCACCCGGTGAAGAACGGCATTGTAGGATTAACCTTTCACTGCAGACCAAATTTGCTCATTTTAATGGTGAAAAGATTATTTTCCTATCCAGCAATGCTGCCAGCTAATCCTGCATGTGAAAGTTGAGCTGTGCTCTGTGTGATTCACACTTCATCACCTGTAGTAAGGACTGGGCATCTGGAGCAGGCGTTTGTTGTTGATGGAAGAGTCTTGCTCCCTCTCCATTATCTGAGCTGGGCTATGCTATGCTAAGTACAGTAGTAAAAACATATTTTTATCAGGAAATTCAGTAGATATGTCCCAATTTAAATGAGCCCCCACACTGAATGGATCAGTTGAGTCAGTATGTTACTAACTGCAGCTGCAGTTCTTGCAAAGGCAAAGGGTAACACCAGCCCTGGGCTTAAGTCAGTGAACTTATAGAGTCTGGGCAGCAACTCCCTTCTAAGCCCTGACAGATGAACAGAAAAAGTCAGTAAAATCAGCAGGAACCATCCTGCATTCTCATTCATTAAACAGAGATGTGTGGTAACCTCCAGTCACCTCCTGAAATCAGGGAAGCCCAGAATTAATTTCCACTGGAAAGAGTCCCACTGAACTCACTCAGCCTGGATCAGATCCTGAGTGGAGGCAATTAATCTTCTGACTGTGGGTCAGCTTTACAGCTATGCAATACTTCTCTTGAGCTCTACCACATGGAATTTCTGGTGTTTACCTTGTGCAGAGCTGGTAGCAAGGGGCTGAGTTTCATTCAGGCTCCAGCACATTTCCTTCATCACTTAGGCACAAGCCCCTTTCAGCACTTGGGCACAAATCATGCAGCAGTGGAAGCCTGGTCATTAGGAGGCAGAATAACCTGCTCAGTGCCTGGATTGGTGATCCCAAAACTGCCCATGCAGATCTGGGTTAAAGAAAATGAAGCTGAAACTGCTGAAAAGAGCTCTGACAACAGGACAAACTCTTCCAAGTTGCAGCTGGTTAGCAGAGGAAGTGGATGTGATCAAGGACTTCAGGCGTAGGCAGATGATAGATGGATAACCAGTTTAGATGGTTAGACTGATCTCAGTTTAGAGTTTGTTTCATAACTTACTTTTTAAAGAGACCCTGTGGAGTAGTTATGGATTCCAACTTTGTTTTGATTTGTTCTCAAATATGTATTTTGTGTTGCCTCTTTCTAAATATTCCCAAGCATCACAAAAAAAACCCCAAACCAACAAACCCAAATAAAAACAAAAAGCCATTAAATCAATGAAAGACAACTTTATTTTGCAACATTTTATAATACCACATATGGGCAGTAGCCACAGATGGAGAACCCTTGTACTAGAAGCATCACAAATTTCCTGTGGTCTTTACTGACTTTCTAAATTTCTGTGAGAATCCCATCAATTTAATAACTTCCACAACTTGAATAGACCCACGTGCTGCTAGAATGACACAATGTATACATGTGCAGTTACAGAATAAAATCTTCAGTTTAAAAAGAGGTAAAACAGATGAAAAAAGAAAGTGAGCTGGAATAAGGCTATTCACTTCTTACTTACCAGTAAGAGTTGGGAAATGTCCTTGTGTTGTGGCTCTAGGGAATTTTTCCACTGAAGGAATAGGGCCCCAGCTTGGTGTGTCTTGCAACACATTTAATGCATCTCTCATTTAAGTGTAAAGGCTCATCCTAATGGCATTTCTTGCTGTTTGCTTAAGTATTTTCCTGTGCCAGTGTTTGGCTGAAGTAGTCTTTCTATAGACTGGACACTGTATCCCATTTTAAGTAAACAAAGCAAAAGATATCCTCATTGAAAACTAGGCTTGATTCACAACACAGTTGTAGTTTGTAGTACCTAATGTGTTCTTAAAATACTAGGTTGAGGAATTTTTCTTTTCTAAGATATTCATCTCAGCTGTGTCCCTTATAATCAAAGCCCTTGATTAGAGGCTCTCTTCATGAAAGACCAGTAGCTGCTGCAATTAAATATATAATACTTCTGCTCCTGTTACTGTTTTAGGCTTTTTTTTCCTTAGGAAACATCCTTATCTGATATAGAGTTTGAAGGACAGCGACTTATCTTTTTTCTTCCCTTCCCCCTTTCCCTGAAAAACATTTCCTCAGTCTCACTGTCCATTCATTGAAGGAATTTTGATAATACTTTATACCAGTCAATGGCCAAATATCTCAGGGAGGAAAAAAGCCAAAACATGTTAGTGCTTGTTTTACAATTAATGGCACAAAAAAAGATAATGATCAAGAGGAAATGTCAAAAAATCACTGACTTTGAACTATTAAGTAAAAAATATGAGTAAAGATGGTCTGGGGAGTAAGGTGAGCCCTTCTGGCTTGGCTCAGTGGGCAGGTGACATTGTATGAACAAGCATTATCTGCACAAGGGTATCTCAGTTCATATAGCATAGTTCTTACAGATGAGATTGTATTTAGGCCCTACAAACTCCAGATCTGGTAGGTCTTATGCACTTAGAAACCCCCCAAGAGCAGTTAAATGAGTTATAATAAATGTAGAGCCCTTGAGCTTGTTGGGTGGAAACTGAACCCCTTTGCACAGATCCCTGCTTCCTAATAAGAATGCCATATCTGCTTGGGAATCTGGCAGCAAAGCCCAAAGCTTAGCTGCAGTCATATTAGATGTCCAGTTTAATTTCATTCCTACTTGAAATGGTGGTCAGACATTTATTTATATTCATTTATTTGTGTGAGAAACAAAGCAGAACACCTAATCCTGGACTGTTTGTGTGGTTTAAGTATGACTAGTCCAACAGAATTTTTCTTTTATTTGATGGAGAGATGGGGGGGACAGTGGAAGGAGAGATACTGTCCTTATACCAAAGTTATATTTTTTTGGTCATAGGGCAGAAAATGAAAGTTCTGACATTGAGGCAGTAAAAGCTAACCATGATCCTGGCACCAGAGAGCACATCTTCACTGGTATCTGAGCTACTGAAGTAAAGGAGGAAGGAGTGGAGGAAAATAACTCATTTAATTATTTTACTCGTAAAAAAAAAGCAAAAATCACTCTAAAGTGACTGGAAAAATGTGGGATTTTTTTTATTCCTTGAAATATTCACATCTCTGCTAGAATCTAAGATTATCAAACTTGCAGGTGACCACCCTAATTACTGCCCACATGCAATTCTAGACGGAAAACATACTCTGTAGATGTAGCTGGCATGTCCCTTAAAAGAGAGAAAAAGAATTGTCATTCGGATTCAGACCATAAGAATAGCAAGAAAAAGAGAGAGAAAAAGAGAGTTAAAGAGGGAGGAAAACTAGAATGGGGAGGGGAGGAGAGGAAGGAAAAGGGAGAGGGAGAGGGGACAATTGTTCACTGCCAAAAACCTGCAGCAACTGATTTTCACATAGCTGACTTGATTCATTTTATTTTAAGTGTTTTTATTAGAGACCAATATTGTTGCTGTATTATATGGCTTCACAGTCAGAAATTCTTTGATTTCCCATAAGACCAGGGTCATGTCGACATTTGGAACACTACTCCTGAATCCTCAGTTGTCATTGCAACCACAGGCAGCTTTGTGAAATACAGATGATTTTGTATACGAATATATGGATATGGGTGCATATGTGTCTATATATGTGTGTATTTATAGTATATATACATATGTGTGAATAGATATATAAACCAAATCATCACTGGAAAACTTTTCAGCAGGGTTAGTGATGCAGATGCACAGAAGTACCTAGTACAGCAAAGTCTGTACTTCTTTTTGCCTTTGGGGAAACTCAGAGGTTTCAATACCAATCTGTAAAGTTTAGCTCTTAGGTGTCAGAGAATCTGTTTCTGCCTCTGCCCCACAGTGATCTGGGCTGGTTGAGGTACCTGGAGTTGACGGTGCCTCCGTTTGTATGACTGACAAGTATTGAAAACACATTGTCAGCAAACCCCCTCAGTGCTGCACTTTGCTTTTCCATTTCTCTCAGTGAGGCTCACTGCGATCATCTCACCGTGCTGCAAAGCGGGAATGGGTGAAGCATTCAGATGCAATGCTAATAGCAAAGTTTATAAAACTGCAAAGCAAAGCTGAATTACATGGAGAGCTGGACCGATGGCCCCATAGATTCATCAAATTCAGCAGACACATTTTCAGTAACTCCACGGAGCCAGAATTACTCCACAATGCAAGGTTAGCCCTTTAATTATGTTGATTACCCTAAAGCAGATTTTTACTTGCACACAGATCTCTGCAGCCACACAAAGGCTTTTGTCTACAGTGAGACTGCACAGCGATCTGCCTGTGCAGTGTTCACAGCAGGATCTGACCCTAAGGTGCTGTGCATATGCTTAATGCCAGGTAACCAGCCTAGACCCATGGATCACACATGGGCCATGGGATGTGCCTGCCTCCCCCACTCCCTGCTTTGTGCTGGTGCAGCTGCTGCAGCTATAGGCACTAGTGGAAGGAAAAGAGTGCAATGCAGGAGGGGCTGCCCTTACTGCTTCCACGGGGCCCAGGAAGGCAGGTTTCAAAACTTGCATCAAACTTCAGGCTTGGTAATAATTTCCATCACTCTTATTTAAAATATTTCATGATAATTTCCACACAGAACAATAAAGGAATATGTCTGTATTTATGAAATGGTAGTCAGTGTCTGAAACCTAGATTTCTCTAAGAGAGGGGAAACAGCAGATACAAAAGAAAATCTGTTTTGATTATCACACCTGATAAGCCTCATTGGTTCATCATGTCCAGCATCTGCACCACTAAAACCTAATGATCATGAGTGAAACCTTTCTCCCTGACCCATAATAAATTGTGCTTGAAAGGTGATGAATTACTTTCTGCTTTTTGCATCTTGGACAAAAGGCAGCCTTTTGTACAGAAGCCCTACTAGGGAAATAGCCCATATTACATTAAAAAAAAAAAAGAAAACAAAAGGCTACATGGGCTGTTTCATGCTTTTTTGGGGAAAATCAGTCTAAAGAGAAACAGGGCATTTCTGCCACTTAAGGTGAGGGGGAATTTTTTTAAGAACAACCTTTGCTGTTTCATCAGTTCCCCTTAACATATATTGCAAAATATGATCTCCAGTTTCCGCACTGTTGTGCCAGTGACTTTCCAATGGCCAGCCCAGCTACCTCTTCCTTACACCAGTGACTTGCTACTCGAAGGAGCAGTTTTACTGAAGGCACACAAGTACCTGCCTATCACAAAGGTTTGGGGCTCACAATCAGCCCCAGGACGGTGAACAGTCCGTCCGAGAACAAATGAGGGAATTTAGTAAAATGTATAAGTCCTTCCCATGCTACCTACTGAAACAAGCAGATCTATAGTCAATTTATTGAGCATAAATTACTGCCAACCTTCGCTGGAATAATTTATACTCCTGAGCCACTTCAGACAGGAAGGCAATAGGGAACTGTCAGGATATATGAAGTTTTATATAGAGATGAACGAATAGCTCATTATTCAAAGTCAAATGATATTCATATTTAGGGGTCAGAGAATTTGGGAAATGTTTAGACCCTCACCTGAGATTACAGTATGAATCCTCTTTCCCCACAAGGTCTTCTCAAAATAAGTACTGGCTTTTCCAATCCTATTGCTTAACCAGAATAGTTAACCCAGGCAACAGTTGGGTGGGGAGAATTATTAACAGTAAAGGAGAAGGGAAATGAACAGAGGGACTCAGTGGGCATAGGATTAAGGAAATGAGTGGAAAGACAGTAAAAGGAAAGAAAAGATATGGAGATGAGATTAAAAAAGTGGTGGGAAAGAAGAGAAATAAACAGACACTCCAAAAGAAAAGTACAGCACAGTGTTAGTTTGCAGAAAGACATTGTCCATTTTTTGGTTGTATTTGATTATTTAAAAATCTTTGAGCAATGCAGTACAAAAGGTGAAATATTTTCCTCTGCACTGCTCTGTGTTGCAGCCTAGGATGCTCAGGCTTTATGAAGTAGAATGAGATCTTTGCCATCTCTTTTTCAGTTGATCTTAAGATCATAAAGATTAGCATCTCAACAAGCAACAAATCAACTTCCTGTTCTACTTTAAATCAATTAAATCTCAGTTCTTCTCTGGACTGGAGGACTTGCAGTAGAAAAAGAACCTGGTCCTGTGTTTCAAGCTCTGGCTTTCCAAACTGCCACAGCTTTTGTTGGGTGTTACTTACTCTGAGACTGAATTTCAATAGAGAGAGCCTGGATCTTATTTTGGCCCTTTCCCACCCCTTCACAGTTGCATTTGGGGCACTGCGCAAATGCTCAGCCAGCACAACTGTCAGTTCACCCAAAGCCAGGGGGAAGCAAGAGGGAAAGAGCTTTTCAAGTGATGCAAAAAAATTTCAAAATGCAAGAGATTATTTTCTCTACAGTATCTCCATTAATTCTCAGGAAATACTCGTGTTCAGTGAACTTGAGTGGCACAGTCACAGAGAAGGTTCGGGGTATGTTTCACTCCAAATTTCCCCGGTGCTGCTAATTCCCCAATCAGCCATTACGTTAGTTTACTAAGTCATCTGTACTCACCTACAGTTCCTTCACTTCATTACTTCCCGGCTAAAATCTCTTCCGAAGGCTCCTCTGACAGATTTATATTCTGAGCATCAGACAGGAATGTGGTTCTCTGTTTTCCCTTTACCTATACTACATAAACATGTCCGGGTTGCTGCTCGCGGGGCTCGCCTGAATCAGCCAACAGAGGATCTCAGGCTGAGCAATGCAGCTGCCTACAGAAACACTCCTGAGCTCCCTGTGACCATTGCAGACTACTCAGGGCTTCGATTCAAGTCTCGCCTCCGTTCCTGGACCCATTTCTTGACTGCAAGGGCTGTGATCAAGGGAAGCCATGACAGACAGATAAACATTTTACAGTTATGGTCAATAGGACTTTCAAAGTTTACTACAATGCAACATCTATTCAGCTAAGTGGGGTCTCTACAGCTATTTGGGTACTTTCATTTTGTTCTTTGAATCAATGGGGATTTTATGGGCACATGTTTTACAAAATAGTTTTCTATATCACGCAAGAATGACTGTACAAAACCCAACCTTCCAATTCTGTTCTGGCAATAGTGGCTTTTCAAAGCCTACCTCTTACCCCTTTTCCCCCAAGAAGATAGTGCATACAAAAGTATTACTAAGGATAAGAGCTTTTTCCTTTCATAGAACAGTGATCCTGTCTCTTGAGAACTTCAACCATGAGAATTTATATTAAATGAAACTAATTAGCTAAAGGTTGCATCAAAACTCTCACAAAGACCCACTGAGACCAGATTCCTTTCCTGCTAGTTATCTCCCCCACAGATCCCCAAACAACAGAAGGCATTGTAGAGACAATTGTACAGATGCAGGTATGAGACCAGCTCCAGCAATGAGGGCTGCTTCAGGGGTACAAGTATTAGAAGAAAAAAGAAGGAAGAAAAGACATTCTCCTCAACCATTTTCTGAAAATACCTCCAACGTGCCTTTGCAAAACTCCATTAATAAGGTGTTGAGGCTTCACAATCCTGCAAAAGGCTGGAGATGATACAGTCATCACCTTAAGATTTGTCCAGCCACGTTTCTCTCATATTTAATACATTATTTACCTGGGAGCACTATTATAGAATCACAGAATATAATGAGTTGGAAGGAACCCATCAGGATCATCGAGTCCAACTCCTGGCCCTGCACATGACACCCCAAAATCACATCATGTGCCTGAGAGCACTGTCCAAAAACTTCTTGAACTCAAGCAGGCTTGGTATGGTAACCACTTCCCTGTGGAGCCTATTCTAGCCTATTCACCCTCTGGGTGAAACACTTTCTCCTGATATCTTACCTAAACTTCCCCCAATTTGTTATCCAAGTGTCTTTAACAGATGTACAATTCAGGCAGAGAAAAGTAACCTCACCTAGTGATTTTGCTCTTCCAGATGCTCCCAGAGGAGAGACACCATTTTACACACACATTGCCCTTGGCCTTCTGCGTGGGGGGAAACAAGTTGCCCACACGTTTATTGCCAGGAAGGGTGCCAAGCACAGCACCGAGTTCTGGTTTGGAGAGTAGAGGCTGCTCAGGGCTGTACAAAAATTACAACTCTTTCCATCACATTTCATTGTGTGTATAAATAGGCACAATGCTACTGAAAGTGTCAGCCTCTACCTGCTGCTCTCAAACCAGCTAACCAGGCTGAGAGTCAGAGCACGAGGAATGATGGTGTGTTACCCCAACCATTCTCTGTGATGAATGTGAATCATATTGGTAGGCTCCTGAAGTATTTAGTCAGGAAAATGAACCTGTAATACACACATATAGACCTAAAGAATTCTTGCCTCAGCTATTCCAGTATAATATTTTTCTTGTTTCATTTACATTCTTGCACAGAGTGAAGCACCTTAGAAATATGTTCTTCATACACAGATAGATGCCAAGAGCAATAATCTGAAGATCATAGAATACTCTGGAGGAAAGATTTTGTTTTCTAAGGCCAAAGATGGAGCATTTTTGGTTGCAATTCCTTAAAGAAAATTAGAGGGTAAAAGGGACAAGGAAATGGGAGGATTTCTGTGTATTAAGCACTATAACTGGGTTTGTTAGCTTGCTATTTTGAAGAAATATAGGTAAGCAAGGCAAGATAAATCACAGCAATTTGAGATGTCATTTTGCTCTCCTATAGCGTTTGAATTTCTTCCATATTACAATAGATCTTCTCTCCTTGTGCCAGCTAAATTGAATTCCTTTTTTTGGGCTGTTTCTTTGAAGGGCTTTGGATGAAATGTCTCATGCAGTTCAGTTTGGAAGCTTCCCAAATCAAAACCCCAAACCCTACATTTTGTTTCAGTTGTGGGGAATGGGAATTCAGTTTGTTTTTTACCTGTTCCTAAGACATCTGCTTTCACTATTTGGCATAGCGTGGGGCTGAGGTTAGTGGGGGAAGGCAGGCTGATTAGCCTCAGAGGATTTATTACATTTGATGCATTGAATGTCTGATTTTGCCTCCCTTGTTCTCATTCGTTCACAGCCTGTACATTGAGATACACTGCAAAGTTTTTTTTAAATCATTTAGATTTAATTTTCATCTCTTATTTAACATCGAAATATCCAGAGTAAGTCATTGGTATCTGTTGGTTTTGGAATTTTTGCCTGGACTAAACTTCTGGACTCAGCAATGGAAGTCAGAGAATGGGAAGTTGATTTACAAACTGCCTTTAAATCCAGTGACATAGGCTAAAGTGCACTGAATATTCACAAGCTCTATATTAGCATCCTCTACCATTTTGCACTCCCCGTGGCTCTGGTTCAGCTGAGGAACACCCAAAGTGATCCCAGATTTTAAAGTCCAGCTGATCCTGAACAGAGCAAATTTCAAATTAAACCAGAATGCTTTCACATGCCTCCAATGCACAGTTAGCACTCGACTACATATGCTAAAATTTGTGGGTTTTTTCTATATGAGATGTTTTATACAAATTTGAGTGAGAATTAATCCATTGATTTAATTCATCATAGACCATGATGTTTTGTTGTAAATATTTTGTTGTAAATATTTCTAAGTAAAGTATATTTGAAGATGATGCCATATCTCTTTGTAGGGGCAAAGAAACTTAAAGTATGCTGTGAAGAACAGCCAGAGCTTGTCAGATGTGGAGTTTAGCTCCAAGAAAGGCTGGTTAGAAACCATCTGATGACACACAGTTTCAGCAGAAATGGTGACATTTGGATGAAATGGTGAAGTTCACAGTGCCTGTTAGGTCCGAAGAAAATATTTCCTAACCAAGGCAGAATTCAACTCAGAGTCCATGCCCTGGTCGCCAACAGAAAAAAGTCCAAGCAGGGGATTTTTGCTTTGGTATAATTCAGCATGAATCCAAACTGCAGAAGAAAATAGTGAATCCTTTCAGGTCCGGTTGTGCTTAATACACTCATTGGAAAGGTTTTCCTGTAAACAAACACACATGTGCACCCCCAGACACATACACACACCACAATGTTCTTCCTAAGTTGCATTTCAACATCAGTACATTATTTGCTCTATTACCCTTCTGGGTGGCCAATAAAATATCAAACAGCAATTCAAGAAGGGAACAGATAACGACACATAAGCAAGTACAGTGAGCTTTCTGTAAGCTGAGCCCAGGATAAGCATGCAGATTTATACACTTCAATTTGAGGCAAAAGTGAAGTAACAACAAGAAATAGCTGGGGTTTTTGGTTGGTTTTTTTTTTCTTCCCAAGCAATTACTGCACAGAATTTACCTGAGCTATGCAATAGACATCTTGATTTTAAGATGAGGGCTTGGGTTTTCACCTGGTGAATATCAGCCCAGATCCATCACTCAGAGCAGAGGTTGCTAAATCATGAATATTATGCCTTAAGCAGAAGGCACTTGGCCAGGTCCTTCCCTGTGTTAATGATTTTTGTACATTGTGCAGATTTACATCAGCCAAAGATCTGGCTGAATGCCTCTTATTTTTGCTGAGATTGTAAATATAGCCCTGATCTGTATATTCTTCAGATATTGTCACAACTGGAGTCTTCAAAACTTTGCCTGACCTTCTTCTCTTTTCCCAAGCTTTTAGTCCCATTCCCTCCCTTTATAGAAGAGATAACAGATTTATAATTGTGAATTCCTCTGTGGTTAAGCAGACATAATGTTGGTATATGCAAAAGATGAGCTGACCACTAGAATTCCTCATCAATAAGTTTTCATTTCTGTGAAGACAGTGATGGAAGAATAATTAAGAGGTGCCATTACCTTAAAGTAAAAGTGCTGTACTAAGTTATGCATCTTACCATGCTTATAGACAAGCATTATTAGTTTCAATAACACCCCAAATGGAGAATAAGGATGGAGAGGGAGATGAAGACATGCCCCACCTAGAAAAAGAAATGCTACCATGCAGGAAATGAAAAGGAAAAGCACAGCATGATAAAAAAGAGGAGGAGACCGGGGCTTATAAAACTGCTGATGATGTTATACTGACAGAGGGGGAGAGACAAATGGGGCTTGAATAAGCAGGGAAGGCTTTAGTTAATGAAATAATATCTGTGGCCTGAGACTTTAAAGATTCAAAATCTTGATTTAAAGTTGAATTTTTAAATTTAATTTTCAAATTTAAATTTTTGAAAATGAAAAAAAATAAATAAAATTCATTTCATGTAGGCTAGTACTTGTGAAGGGAAAGATAACTATAAAAGATGTAAGTTAAAATCCCACTGAGGATAGTTTTCGTATAGATTTGCAGGTCAAGATGAATCCTAGGTTCTCACATTGTCTTTATTTGGACTTGTTGACAGTTGTTCTTAGGAAATGGCTTGTCTTTATTAGGGCTTTTTATATTAATGCTACCAAGAAACACACCTTTTCTCCTCTGAATGGAGAATTCATTTCTCGTTAAAGCCAGAGGAATTAAATCTCTCTGAAAAAAACTGTTTTGTGTTTGCCAACAGTTTTGCAGAATCAAAAAGTGTTTCACTTTGAAAAAATTCTTCCAAATTTAAGAAGTTTTTTAAAGCAGCTTTACTTTTTAAGCGTATTAAAGGAAATTTCAAAACAAAAAATCATTTAGATTTCAAGTATTCTGGTTTTAAAATTATGAAATAAAACATTACAGCATTTTCAACACTATGGTTTTGTTCCAGACAATTTGGCAACACTTCAGTGAATTTAGAAAACACTTCAGTATTGCTAAAACTGCCTTTTTTTCAAAGAAAACAAAAACCAGTCAGAGTTAATGTGAACCCTTTGTTATGAATTAAATGAATCTGTGTTATGTTTTGAGCAAGCTCACTCTTACCATATTAATCTGGATAGAGATTTAGTTTGATTTCAAACCACCTAGCACAATACAATTTTGTAAGCAAAACTTGTTTGCTTGTTCATTAACATTTTCAACTCTTGGGCTTTAAGCCAGTGTGAGCCAAAAAGAAAGAGTATGACAAATCACAAATTCATTGCAGAACAATGTGGCATTATACTTTCATGTATTTAACTGAGATAGAGTTTGCCCTTCCACTTCCTAGGAACTAATGGTTGATTTAATCCAATGCTGAAATCATTAGACCTGCACTTAGATTTTCTTTCAACAACGTGCCTCTGATAAATAAACTTCCAAACTGAGCATCCCAATCTAACAGGGGCTGCTCTTTGGGATGTGCTAAACAGTGGCAAAAATGTTTAAATTAGTGAAATGGAACTATGCAATAACAATGGACAAAATTTTGGTTTTCATCAAAGAATTAAAAACCATATTAGTTTCTGGTTTATCTTTAAACATGCATACAATCTCTCTGTGGCACATTGTGGTTGCATACCCTTTCCCTTTAGAAATACCTCAGAATACCTTTATAAACATTAAGCCAAATTTTTAATCATGCTTTAAGTAAGGTTCTCTTTTTTTTTTTTCATATGAAGATCTTTCATATGAAGTTTTATTTTGTGTGTTTCTTTCTCTGGCTTGAGAACTATCAACGTTGTGTTATTTTTCCTATCATTAGCAAAGCATTTTTTTCTTCACCTGAAACCAGGCACTCTCTTGTGCTAGCTGCTGTGCACTCATTAAAGGCGAGAGAAATTCCTGTCCCAGAAAGATTAAAAATTGAAGTAGTAATCTCTAACCAGCAGTCTCAGAATTCTGGGGACAAATTTGAGAGCTGCTTTATAGAAATATTCCCAGAAAAACAGAGTTTATTCTTTTATTCAGAAAACAGTATAACTAGCACATTTTCTAACTAACTCTTTCCCAGTTCCCAGTATGGAGACTGTTGTCCTCACCCCTTTCTCCATGCCTAGGAAAGCACATAGTGAGTGAGGAAAAATTCCTCCTCACTTAAGAAACAGCTTCATGAGACAGATAGAAAGGCAGGTGCTGCAAAGTTCAACAAAAGCTTAACCAAGCCAGTTTTTCAAATTTTCTGCTGTTAGGTCATCCTGTCATTTTTCCACACAGGCAACTCTGACTGCAGTTAGTGGAGGGGGGGTTGTATTAACTGAGAAAAACAAAAATAAAGAGCCTTAAGGAATTGAACAACACAGCTCACAGAAAAATTACATCTGCCCTATGTGTAATCTGCAACTTTCTCCTCCTTGGCAAGAAAAACTCACATGCCATGTTTTGCCTTCTGCATATTTTCTAGCTGCTTAGGGGGTGTAGTAGCTTCCTTTTACCCCATTTCTGTGCCATACGTACAATATATTTAGGGCATATTAGTAGAACACTTTAAACAGCTTGAAATCTCCCATTCTAGAAAGACAAGGGAAAAAGGTGTTCAGAGGGTCTGATTGCAAAAATAGATAAACAATTCATTTGGATGATGGTTTTGCAGAGTAGAAACAAAATTGTTGATTAGACTGTGGTTATAACACTCAGTGCCCCAGTCCTGCAACGAAATTTCTGGGGGCAAACACTTTCATTTTAGCAGAACAGGCAATGGGAAGTCCTCTGTAGTGTGAGGACAATATCAGATGCCCATGGAGGTTGGGGTGGTTCCTCCATCTTGCAGAAGCAGAGCACTGGAGCATTTCCTCCTACCGACACGCTTTGAGGCTGTTAACTGCATATTCACATTTTGTTCCCAGAGCAGTCAAAATTAGTTTGGTCACTGGCTTTTCACAGCAAGGAGGGTTAAAAACAAATCTACCTTGGACTGCCAGGAAGGGGGAAAAAAGCCCTGCTGTTGCGGTGCCTGTTAGTGACAGATATTCCCCTGTATTCCTCTCCACCGCTGAGTGACAGCAGCTGGAATTTATGAAGCATGCTTGTACTTTGCACATTCCCTGTTTTTACATTCAGGAGAGAGAGAAAATTTCTACTTTGTTCAGTTTGTCAGGCTGCTTCCTCCTTTGTGCCCCAATATGTGCTGTGTCTTTACAAAAAGTCCCTTCTTAAATTACATCCCCAAAGGTGAACTGGATATGTGCAAAAGTCATTTTGCCTTCAAACAATATGCCACACCTGTACAGGATATGTGACTTTCTGATGGAGAAAAATGACCAAAATTGCTCATGCAATTCCCATCTGAGTTCCCACACTCAGGAATTGAAGATGGCTACTTATTGCACATGTATGGGCCAAGCCCTTTAGCACGCCAGACTTGACAGAAGGTCTCATTTTGATGGCTATTGCAGTGGGCAATATGACTGAAACTGGACACAAATTAAGTAAAAAATATTAATATAGTATTTTCGCTACTTGTCTGTCTGCACCCATAGGAAAAGTGATATCCTTTTTTCCCTCCTTGACGTCATTCCTCATCCCTAAGCGCATGCGCACGCACGCACACATGCGCACACACACACACACATTTCTACAACTGCAAATGACTTAGAGCCATCAGGCTTTCATGATGGAAAGGGAAGAGAGAAGGGAATCCATAGCTCAGCAGTACTATTTCCCCTATTTCCTTGCAAAACCTCTCTCACTGGAGTTTTATAGGCTCTCTCCTCCAAATTATTTATGGGAGAGGGGCAACCCACTTGACACTGTATGTGCCATTATCCCCAGCTATTATCCAACAAGTAGTTAATGTTGTTTGAAGCAAGCATGATTCCTTCTGAGCTCCTCTGTGGCTGCCACTGCATGCCTAGGGCCTGGTTGTACTCCCTTAAAGTCGATGCTAAAACTTCCCAGCCTCACAAGGTGGTTGTGAGGATAAGTTCATTAACGTTTGCAAGGCCCCCAGATATCATAGTGCTGGGAGTAATATAAGTATCTAGATAGCTAGTTCTCAAAGACAGCATCTCTGAGGGTCAGATTCTGCACTAGAAATTCCCTTATGCCCATCAATTAACATTTGCTCTTGAATATGTATGTAACATGATGTTTTCCTATTATACATATTTAATTATGACTTATTCTCCAATAGCTTTATAGACTATGGAAAGACACATCACAGATGCTAGAGTTTTGCTGACTACCTCAAGAAAAATAAGTTCTGAAAATCTGGAAGAGTGTTGAGTTTTTATTTTTGTCTGAATAGCTTCATCTGAGTTGCCATTTCTCCATAGCAAAGTGTGGCTTGTCTCCATTGTGACATGCCCATGGCTGTAAATGTTTAAATATCCCTTATTCCCTTATGGTTTCCATTATTATTTTTTTCTGTTGCAAGCAGAAGGATGCCTGGGTCATCCTTTCAGCCAGGAGGAAACATGGCAAAGCAAAAGAAGAGTGGTATTCAAGAGAAGTTTGCTTGGGGCATATGTTGGGCAATCTTTTGACTTAGCTGGAAATTCTTGAGTCTTTGAATTCTTAAAAGCTTTTCTCACCTTTTTTCAGCACAGTGGGTCAAATTCATTGCTGACAACATTCCATTGGCCCTGTTGTCAGTACTAAAATCATAAATCAGTGTTATAATCAAATCAAAATCATTATAACACTTAAGCCTTTCCTTAGTTTGAAACATAGAAGTGGAAGTCAATATAAGCAATTGTATGCATAAAATTAAATCACACCTAAATGTATTTAATTGGATTGATGTTTTAATCTGGTTTTATGACTTTAGTAGCTAAACAGAGTCATTTTGCTAAATTAAAATTAAATAGAATTGTTAAGAGTGCAAATTATTGCCAGATACAGTATCTGTAGCTGGCATGAGGAACACACATACAATGCAGTTGGCTGTAAAGACTCAACTTCTTAATTAATTTTCCTGAGGCTTAACTTTTCATTTAAAATACAGCTATTCCAGTTCCAGGGGAAAAAAAATAAAAACCACCCTTGGAGATGTGGCCCAAATGTAACCAGCAACGTTGGTTTCAGATCCTGAAACCAAATCCATGACACATGAATTTCTCTACCAAGTGTATCCTGAAGCCAACAAGAATCACGCTGTTTCAAACAGAGACATTGCTATCTAATTTGTCATTCATTACAGCATTAAGAAATGCAATTGTATTTTGAAGATCTCAGCATTTTCAAAGTATAGATGGGGCATCTGCTGGAGAGCAATGGAGGAAAAGTAGAACTCAAGACAGGAGGTGAAGCCAGAGACATTAAATTTAATATGTTGAGCAGCTCATCATTAGTTTGTAGCCTGCCATAACTTCCTGCTTTATATCTTCTACTTGGGCTCTAAGTTCTTTCTGAAAAGGACTTCTTGTTGTACAGCACATGGCAAAGTATCACTTACTGCTCCTAGAAGGCCCAAACGTAGTATAAACAATAAATACAAGTAAGACACACTTTTCCCAACAGAACGGACTTTGCTTTCAGAAGCTTAGAAACCTCCCCGTTTCAGCAAATACGTAAATCTCTATTGTAAAAACATTGTACCCATTTATATTTTGTAAATTAATTCATTCCATTTGATCACTTTCCTTTCAAATAGTTTGGCTGTTAATTGGATGCAGGCAGGACTCACAGACAAAGCAGTCCAACTTCCCTCTTGGCTCCACATTTCCTTGCAGATATTTTGAGAGACAGGCATTGTCTGTTAAATGGGAGTTGTGAAACACAACTAAACTGGGCGGTTTTAAAACTTTTCAGTTGCCTTAGGTAACTAGATAATTTTCTCTCTTTTTTTTTTTTTTTCAGTATTCCCTAGGTATTTGCTGCACTGTATGCCAGGGAAGAAAGCCCTGGAGGGAATATTAAGGTCAGGATGAGATGGAACTAACAATATACAGAATATATCTGCTGCACATAGCCATCAGTACAGTGTTTGCCCTCAACTTCCCTGGTGTGCCTTAGTTACCATTGCTTCAGTATTCCCTGGGCATCTCTTGTGTTATGAAAGTCCCCTCTCTGCTGTGGGGAGGGGAAGAGCTGAATAGAAAACAGAATAACAATGGGAGGAGAGGAACAAAAACTGGACAGTTATTCATGAAACGGTGCTCATAAATCCGGAAAATGGTTCCTTGAGCCATGCTGCACCCTATAGTGTATATGCTTTAGTGATCATGTAACCCATATAGCCAGAGGTTGTCCAGCACCCATTTAAGCCACAGATTCATGAAGTTGCAGGACTGACCTGGAAAATTTAATTTTAGAGTGGGTCTTTTGCTGGGCAGTGTAAGTTGTTCCATCTCTGCCAAACCCTTGCAACCTCTGCCCTTAAAGCTGATCAGGTTGCTGTTCAGTGGGCTTTGTGCAGCTCATCATTTAAACGTGCTCCTCATTTAGTGCCTTATAGTTTTCATATGGTGTGAATATTTTTGCATCAGTTGAAAAGAACTGTAAACACTATTGTCAGTTTGGTACAAGAGTTCGTGTTTGTTTGACTGTAGTAACTCTGCTTCTTATTGCAATAATCTAGCACAGTAGGGGCAACATTCTGCCATTACACAATGAAAGCTTTTCCAGGCAGGACTGACACACTCTGAAAAGCAGAACAGATAGTGCTGTCTCATCCTGAAGAAATTAGCAGGGGAGAAATATGAAATCTCCACCTTCCATTACACACATTCACGGACATTTGGAATCCGATCTGAGTAGGAATCTGAATTACTTTTTTCCTCTCAGAGCATGTATATTTACTATATAAAACACAGTACTTCCTAAGATGAAACAAGTGTTGTATCAGGAAGCCAAGAATACAATAAACATTTTACTCCCAGGTCAATAATCATATAAAAAAAAATTTGATGAAATGCCCTCTATACCTTTTTTTTTTAAGTGTCAGCAGGAATACAAAACTGCTTTGCTTTTTCCCTCAGCTTCACTACTTAGACTCAAGCTGATGGCAAGAAGCCTAAAGAATATTGCTAGCAGCCTGTTCTCTTATGACACCCACCCTTCATCTGGATGTAATATCTCAATATTGCTCCAGAAGATTGGATTTTATTTAGTCTTTTAGCATGATATGAAAAAATGAACCAAATTCTTAGATGGCAGGGGCTTTGTCAGTTAAAGAAGTCTAGTTTACTGTGAGCCAGCTGAACAGTTGACTTTATCATATGCTGTAGATTAATGAATGCTACTGCTAGTCAAGAGAAACAAGAGGTCATCCAAAGACTACTTTGTTTGCTCTCTTGGTACTTTTAAAAAATATTTCTTTAAATTCTTTTGAGGCAGGCTTGTTCAGTGCTATAAGGAACACACTTGCCAGTTAATCTATGGTACACACTGGCACCAAAGACCTCCCCTAGTTTTCAGGTTTGCATCTAAATAAGCTTTTGTGACACCCTAGCTGGCCAGGGCTGTATTTTTTTAACACAACTCCTGTCAGGAGAGCAGAGAAAGAGAGATGTTTTCTGCTCCTTTCCACTGCCCTCCTGTTACTGTAGACACCCAACAGTTTTGTGGTTTGGCACCTGCCTTTTTGCAGAAGAAACTTCAAATTAAGTCTTTAGAACAAGGTTTTAAATGAGGGTCACTTACTGTACTAAAGTGATGTGAAAACCATCTGTCTGCTTTTTCTTACACTGAAATTTTCTAAAAGCCTCAAGTTCATTTGGCATCACAGTGAAAACAAGAGCTGGAACTTCAAATATTCAGCAAACTGGAAATGCATTCGTTTTTCCTGGGCAGCCTTTAACTTGAGGAATGAAACTGGATTTGCGCAGAGTTCACCGATCCCACTCTGACAATGGTACAGCAGGGAACTGGGGCTTGGGAGCAATTGGTGCCTCCCAGGATGAGCTCATTGGAGAGCTCCAAGTACTTTAATTCCCTGTTCCTTCTTATGGGAATGTTGTTTTTTAAACTCCTATGTCTTGCCCAGTGGGGGACAAATTTCTTCTCCTCCCAGAGCAGTTTCTCCCCACTTTGTGGATGAAATCCTCCCTCGAAGGCTCATGGATTCACAGCAGAGCTACTGTGAAGGCATCATTGCAGCCATGAGGTAGCAAAGGAAAAAGCATAAAACCACAATTGGATGCATAAAACAGAGATTCACAGCACTGACTGAAGTGATGCAAAGAGAATCTCAAAGTTGCTCATCTCTGAAAGTCACTGGGGTCCTTTCAGCTCTTTTTTTTATTTTCTGCTTAGTTCAACAGAGCAGAATCCCACAGGCTTGAATGTCTCAGGTGTTCTCTCCTCTCCCACCCCATGTTCATACTAAAAGAATAAAAGGACTGAACACTGTAGATAAAATTAATTCAGCATCCCCTAACCTCTTCACAGTCAACAACAGGTGCTAAAAGGACACTCTAACTATAACGATGCAAGAATTTCCTTTAATTCTCCAAATGTAATAGCAAATCTTCGCTGCAATATATTTATTTTCCCATCTGGTTGCACAAGAAGTAAGAGACAAGTTTCTTAGCACTTCCATAAGTATCTTAGATGGCCAGATACTTATGGAAACAGCCTGTGAAAGGAGAAGGCAGTAGGCTTGCTGTGCTCCATTCCCACTATTACTAAAGGAATAGCTAAAAAAATAAATCCGTATTTTATCATTATTTTTACCTCCCAGTGTACATCACTAGAAGGGTTTATATGCAGCCCTCTTAATTGGCACAGCCCCTGCTGGAAATAGAAACATGCTGATGAATTGCTCATTCAGATTAGGCTCCCAGGAATATATTGTGCTGAGAGACACTCACTTTTATTTCCTGAATTGCTTTAACGATGAGCACTGAGCAACTCTTCCTCCACTCCCTCCCTCTCAAGTACCCTGAGCTGCACACCTAGGCAGCAGCCAGAAGCTCACAGCCAGCCCCAACAGCAAGAAATATCTGCACATAAATACCAAAGCACACCTGTGAACAACCGTGAGTGGGTCTTCAGATATTGTGTTTGCCAGATAAACATATAATTCTCAATTAAGCAAGCAATTACCCATTGTTATTTAGTTTTTGAAATGCATTGTGTCGAATCTATTCCCTGGCAACAATCCCAGTGGAAAAGCAAGTCATCTCTTTAAGGTACAGATTTATATTCTCTGGTAGTAGGGTCACTAATAACACTTTGAAATAGGATTCACAGGTAAACTCCAAAGATTTCAGGAGGCTTTGAGCACCTTCAGCTCCTACTGTAGAGAGGCTATGTTTCCAGAAATCATGGGTTTCCCTTTCTTCTAGCTACCTACTCATTCAAGAGTGTCTTCTACGAAGTTATATATATGATTGCTTTTTGCTGTTGTGAAGACTGGGAGATAAGAGTATAACATTTGGCAGGTCTAGGCTCTAGAACAGGGTAAAAAAATGCAGTGCCCCTGAGAAATGTTCTCATGAATAGTTACAATGAAAAAGAGCATTATAGCCAAGGAAACTGGGACAAGTTCATCTTGCAAGAGTGTTTGTTCAATAGACTTTAATTGCAGGATGGATAAGGCTTTGTTTTCTTAAAAAACTGTACTCATGGAGATTTTAGTTGAAGATTGAAGATCATTAATTGATAATCTCACATAAAGATGTTCTGGCTTTAAAACAATGAATTATTTTTTTCCAGCTGAAAACCAAAACCTTGGTGTCAGACATGAGTAAGTTCAGCATAACTGGTAGAATAGGTTTAGGTGATTCTTTCTTAAACTGTGTGGATATTTCCTGCAATATTGAGGAGAAGAATATCCTGAAGAACTCGAATTAATCCAAACCCCAATTTGCTATCAAAAAAAACTATAACCAAAGATTTTCAAGCACTCTCAGCTGCAATGCAGACCTGTGAGCATTTTTATGCAGACCACAGCTGTTTAAAACTGTGTACGTAAGATAGATAAAAGGTTGACTTCAATCTAATGGTATTTTAACCTGTAGTTTCTGGAAACCAGATTATTTGGTAGATTGCTGCTTATGCTCTTGTAACAAAGTGAATTTCTTAGATAGCTTTTTAGCCCCTCAGTCCTGCAGAGGAGAGAGGAGGAGGGCGGTTCCCTCTAGACTTGTGGACTCAGGACAGTGAGGCTTGTTAGGCCTTGGAAATGTTTTGAGACAGGATTGGGAAACGGGCACGTTTCGAAACCTGGAAAGAGATTGGAGCAGGGAAGGATTTTAAGCTTTGCTCAAAGTTAACTTACACGTTGGGTTAGATTTTATTCAGTTCTATCAGCAGCAGCACCCAACTTTGGCAAAACAAATCCGATGCCACTCGTGATGGATTGCACATGGGACCAATTGGAGCCCTATGAGCTTTAAAATTGATAGTACATAGAACAACGGCGGCGGTGCAGTTTTTCATCAAATGAAATGGAAAAGTGATTTAATAATTCTTTCTGTCTTAAATTGCCTAAAAGAATTTTAGACAGTTAAAAATTGCATGGATTTTGAACCATATGTGTGAGAGTGGAAAAAAATAAAGGTTTTGTTTTTCCTATTTTTAATATGAGCCAGATGAAACTAAAAGATTGTTTCCTTGCAAACTATAGGTCAAGTACCTATGTAGGCTTTGAGATGGCTCTGTAAGTTATCATGTTATCTTTCTTTCTTGACAGTATACCATTATGTGGTGTATCATTTCAGCATTTACTATCTTTCATGTCCTTTTATCTTCACACTAGGATTTCTTTCTAAATTCCAAACCATGCATTTGGTTTCATTATATAACACTGGCTTTTACAAAACATTGGCTCTTCATATTCTTTGGTTTCATATTTGTCGGCATCAGGCTGAAATAGTAAACCCACTACGTCTATTTTATCTTGTTAAAGATAAAAACAATATGGCAAATGAACTATTTGGGGAACACTACTTTCAAATTAAAGGAGAGGAAAAAGTATTAAGTGTCACCACTGAGTTGAACTATATTGAAATCTTGAACTGAAGTGATTTTTTAAAAAAACTGAATAAAAAGGTGACCCAAAATACTACAACTGTCATGCAGGACTCTGTTATCTTAAATTATTTATTTAACATCTGGTAAATATTATCCAAGCTATAGTACAGATAAATTGAATAAAAGAATACCAATGCCAGGGGAAAAGAAGAATTGCTTAATACTGTAAGTATATAGAACTGTTCCACAAAGCAACTCATTCTCTCTCTGCAAGGGGAGATGAGAAGCATGGTATTGGGGTAAATGCATCTGCTTCGTTTCACCCTAAGTATGAAGCTATCAAAGCAGTTTTAGAGATTTAATTTAATCTCAAACACAAATTCTATGAAAACAGTCTGACAGCGACATGAAATTTTACATAACTTCTTTACCCCTCCCCCTTTACAATGCAGCCTCCCAGCTGATTCATTTTATTCTATCCTATGCGTATTGGGGATCAGATTGAATTTTCTTTGAGAAAAGAAAATAATTAAGCCATCTGTAAAGCTCTGGCTGGGCATGAACATAGCATCACAGGATAGAGTTACTTGGAGGGGGGAATGAGGTCAAAGAAAAGTACTGCAGGGAAAAAAAATTCAAGTTCTGTAACTTGGGGAAAAAATAAAAAGTGGATGGAGTCTGAGAAGGGGGAAGGGACCTAAATTCCTTGTCAGTTTGTGGGTTACAAATGGAACAAAAGGCTTATCTTAAATATATGCAGGTTTAAAGATTTTTTTTCTGGAAGCTATTGAGACCTAATTAAATTATAGTCAAGTACTAAGCATTTCTCCAGTTCTTCCATGGTCACTTTCTGCTGAGCTCTTCTTGGTTACTGGATACCGTTTATAAAATAAAGAAGATTGATTCCTAAATATTTGTTCCTATTCCCCCTTTGTGGATTACATTATACCACTTTTCATTCTTACAGTCTTTGCTTAAGCTGCAGGATACAAGGGCCCTATACTGACTGCCAACTAGGGCGTCCAAGATTAGGAGCCTGATATCGCGCCTAAGTTCAAGAGGGTAATGAGCAATTCAGACCACCTAAGTGTCTGCAGCTGCCAGATCCTGGCTCCACACTCTCAACAGTTAGCAGGAGTCATGCCACTGCAGCTGTGCATGCATAGCTTGAGCATCAAGATTATTTCTCCCCACTCCACTTTCACTGTGTTTAGAAACAAAATTTGGCAGCCTGTGTACCAGGTACTACTGGGTCTGGCTTAATTCTGCCTTTCTCCCCACACAGCCACGATAGCTGACATAGCCTGAAGTGCCCCAGACCCCACTCTAAAGAACACTGAAGTCAACAGGCAAATTGTGATTAGGTATGCTGGTGTGAGGATCAGGTTATTACACCTGGAGAAGACTTCCAGTTTCATTCTGTCTTTAACCCCAGTTCTTACAGGACCAAACTTAATTTAATATCACCCACCAACCCCTAGTAAGTCCCAGATTCACCCCAAGCTTCTGACCCTGCTATCGAGCCTCCACCTCCTCTGTCATGGGTAGAGAGGGCTTGAAGATGCTATCTACCTGGAGAAGGGATGGATAGACATCTCTCCCAACCTACCAGGTTTTTTTTATAGAGGCACAGGGTATTGTGTCTCCTGCCCCAAACCAGTGGGTTGGAACAGTCGCCTGGTAACCACTCAGGCTAAAGAGTTCTGTTTTGACACCCTAGGCTGTGGATGGTTTTCCAGAGCCTGCTTTCCTAGGCCCTGCCACCATCAATGAGCAGCAACCACCACCCTGCACAGGGCTGCCCCTCAAACTGGGGAGAAATATGTGGACGTGTTAGAAGAACCTGATGCCTAATCATTACATGAAAACCCATAAAGGAAAACCAGAGGCCAAAACATAAGCCATGAAAAGTTCATTTGGTTAGTTCATGGACAGTGTAGAAAGTTTAAACCCACTCACAGTTTCTGCAAATGGATAATCATAAAGATTAAGTGAAATGCCACTGAAATCTGTAAATTACAGAGCCAAAACCCTTTCTCTATAGTTGTTCCAAGGTAAAGCTTTGCTTGTAAGAAATAATTTTCTGCCATACCTGGATTTTTCTTGCAAACATGGTTAGTAGCAAATCTGAATCTGTCAGCACAGCAGTATAATTTAAATAGTACAATTCACAGCTGACAGGGGATTTCCACCGACTTCACTTGGAAAATATGTCATTTGCTAACTCTTGTTAACAAGTAGTAAGGCATCTGTTGCTTGCCCAGGGTTACACGGACCAGCAAGAGACATTGCTGAGGAGAAAGAGAGAAGAGTTGACAGCACAAGCCAGGTGCAGGAATAAAGCTTGCAAATTTGTGTGAAACTCAGAGGAAAGGCCTGTTAGTAAGTTGCTGACACCTCAGTTTATTTGAACTGTCTATTGCAAAGTCTGTATTGGAAGTTCTTACTCCAAATACCAACCAAGCAAAAAACCCAGATCTTGAGATGACTCTTGGCATCATCTGAATCATGTTAAAAGTGAAGTTGTCAAAAGACTCCTAGTAAAACTCCACCTGGGCAAACACAGTCAATGCCTCCTTGAAGGGGAGACAGCAGGATGGTTTGGCACCTAAAGTATTATAGCATTCTAGTGTATTGCACCCACCATAATCTTATGTCCTCTTGGAATGGCACATGCTATCTCTGCAGTTCTCAGATTAGCTTTCCATGACCTGCCATTAATGCAACCAGAGAGCAGAATTCCTTGCCTCTTTATGGTCTAAGTCACAAAATGACAGCTTGAGAGAAAGTGGACGGCAAGGTCTCTGTTACATTATCCCAGTGGATCACTACTGAAGTGAGTAAGCAGGATTCTTCCTTTGCAAACAGTGAAGCAAAACAACCCTTCTTTGACTAAGTTTCCTTTATTTACACAGCTAGTATTGGAATCTTCTCTTCTTAAATGCAAAAGAACCATCAGCAGAAGGCAATTTTCTTGATCAGAAACCTGTAAACCTACCTTTTTTCTTAATAAGATGGCCAAGGAGCCCTGTCTCTGCTCGTTCCCCACACAGTCCTTGCACGTACTTCACTTACTGACTGTTTCTCACTCTCTTTCCCCCACATGTTCAGATAATTGCAGTTGCAAAGAATGAGTTCACCAGTCTCCTCATCAGTCTTTGAGAATTTCTTTCAGGGGATTAGGTATGTGTCTTTATCATGCAACCCAACACTGTTTTGTTTGAACTATCAGTGTACAAGAGAGCATGTAGCTGCTTCTTCAGCTGGATTTGAAAGAAGAGATTTCCCCATGATTTTTTCATAAACCTGTAATTGTTTATAGATCAAAGTTCCATTTGATAACAGGTATAAATATCTTTCAGTATAGCACTGTTTATATACTAGAATTTAGGGGTTTTTTTCCCCGGTGGAATTAGACTAAATTTTCTATAATACTAAAACTTTTCCCTTTACTCCAGGAGTTTGCCATGATAAGTTTTTAAGCAATGCTTTTGATAGGTGATGCCTAATGTGCCCAAATTTGTGCTACAACGTTGATGAAAAAGGATCCTCAATAACTTTCATAGACCCTTCCACAAAATAAAAAGTCTAGGGAGTATTTTTTCTGCTGATTACCCCCACTGGCTGTACCCCATCTTTCACCTTCAGATAGGTTTATTCCTTATGGTAACAAATATTGAAACTGGGAAGGTCCATTTACTATTTGCCATATAGCGGGAAGGTCTCTATATATAATTTACTGGAAAGATGGGGATGCATCTGAAAAAGTTAGATAGTTTTCAGGGGATTGACTTCAAAAGACTGGTTTTTTTTCATTACAGACAGTTCTTCTTTGTTGTGAAACTGCATTGTAAAAAAACCCCACACTTCAAGGTCTAGTTTGTGAGGTTAGAAAGGCAATCTTCAATTAAGACCATTTCTCAATTTATCCCTCTTTAGATCCAAACTGAGTATCTTTCTAAAAAAAAAATACACCATCAATACAAAGAAGTTATGAAGTTAAATGAGAGAATAGAAGTCCTTATTTGGTATTTCTCTCAAAACCAGAAGAAATCATAAGTAAAATCCTTTCCAGCCCTAAAGTTTCTGGGCCAAGATAACGAGTCTTAGTGTTCTGGGGAATGCTGCAATACCTGCAAGATAGGATTTTCTAAATGATCTAGGTAAATTAACGTATATAGAAAATACATTTTATTGATTACATAGGTTTTTCAGTTGGTTTGTTTTCATTTTCAGTTTTAATTTCAAAAAAAATATAGAAAGGTAGCAGCTGGACTCTTTTTTCTAAATATACCTAACCTCAGAGTAGTGGCAGCTGTGATATAAGGTATCTGAAGATAATTTCTCCCCATATTTAGTCTTGAATAATTGGCAACATGGGCTTTTTAATGTTGCTCATAAGTCCTTAAAGCAAAGCCCCATACTTATAACTTGTTCCATCTTCACATTTGTCCTCCAAAGTCAAGATTATTAAGAAATCAAAGATCTCCATAGATGTTTGTGAAGTTTATCAAACTGTTATTACAGTGTCGGCCAATCGTGTCAAGTAAATCACATAAGTCAACTTCCAGAGCAACCATTGCAATTCATAAGAAAAAAACCACAAGTACAAAAAGTAGCCCAGGACTAACCAAGGTTACTGACAGGGGATTATGGAAAGAAAATGCAAATTTTGCCTGAAGAAACATTCCAATTGGCATAGACTATATCTTACCAAAGCTGTTAGATAGTGTTGCCTAGTGCACAATATTTTCATTACAGAGCTTATAGTCCTTGAGTCTGTTCACAAGTTTGTATCTTTATTTTCCGTCAGGTGTAGGACTTAATCTGCTTACCTACCTTATTAAAGGACATACTAGCTTTGGAGAAGGATGCCATGACATTTAAATCACAGATTATACTATTATTAGGGAAGCTTAGAAGAAAGTTGGAGAAGTGCATAGAAATGACAGAACTTATAAATAAGTCTGCCAAACATACTTGAGTCTGAAATCTGTTAGAATTCTCTCCTGTTCTCCCCAGTAATTTACATCCTTAGCTGGATTATCACTACAAAGTCACTACAAAGTCACTACAAAGACCTCATCTTGGAACACAGGCTGGAAATATTTTTCAAGTGCTTTATAACAGAAGAGTCACAAATAGATGATGAAACATCACGATGGTGCTTGGATTCTGAATATTACCAAAGAAATATACTTTATTACGCTTCTTTAAAATTTGTTCCTCATTTAGTACCTGTTAATTGACATGAATTTTTCTCTTCAGGTACTTTCATGTTTCTTGTCTTTGCTGTGGAGAGATGTGTTGTGGTAGTTCCTCCCTATATCATATAGAAATGTCTCATACAAAAATCTTAGAAGACATGGCTCCAGATGCTGAAAAGAAGACTGAATTGATTTTTTTTTTTTAGATTTCCAAAGCAATATTTTATTAGCTGTACCCCAAGTACAGAACACATTTGCCTTACAGAGGTAACAATTACACCTTAGCAAATCTTAAATCAGGAGTAGTCTTTAAGACACATACACTAAGTAGTTCAAAAATCCAGTGATCACTTTTGTATCTTTGAATTTGTACTGTCTTATTCATGGCAACATTAGATAATACTTGTGCTTCTAATGCTGGTGGCATAACAGGATTTTAGCAGTGGTCTAGCAGATTCAGAGGTGAAAATGCACATTAGTATAAATATGTAGAGTAGGAAATGAAAACAGGGATTTCAGCTTTGGCAAAAGAACGTTTTTTTAGAAAAAGAAATCATATTGTGTTTCAGCAGATTCCCACAGGAAAAAGGTGTGTATCAGGTTAGATTGCACAATGTGGCTGCTGGTAGTGATGCTGGATTAAATGTGCTGTTCTTGTCAGTACAGTTCCTTGCCTTCTCTGTGAGAACGTCATGGAAAACACAGAGCAATGTCTTATTGTAAGCAAAATATATATATAACGAAACTGCCTCTCACCTGCTGATAGGTCCTCTCCAAAAAACGGAATCTGGGGCCCTATGGTCCAGCCAAATAAACATGACTTCCTGGTAATGCTGGAACAGAGTAAACAAAATCCTGTTTCAAGCATATATTCCAGAGAAGAACTTGGACTATAGCAAAGTCTGAATAGGACTGGATAGAATCCTATGGAGCATATAGCATGTGTCTTATGACATATCACAAGTGTGCCAATTCAAGCCAACTCCTTTCTGTGGCAAGGCAACAGCCTTTGTGGATAGGGAAGAGATTGCTATTGTCATATATTTTAATTCCAGAGACAATTTTTACATGGTTTCTGTGGTATTCTCATAAGAAAGCAAAACTTTCACATAACTCCTAATGAGACTCAAAAAAAACACAGTCTAGAAGGGTCTGAGGTGGTTTAATCAGAAAGGAGGACTGAACAAGTGAACAGTACAGTCTCCAAGCTTTTGTTGCATGTCATCTGTTCTCCATGTCCATCATGGGCAAGACAAGCACTAATGGACTTATATTTTAGCTATATATTATATATATATATATATATATATATATATATATATATTTTAGGTGCCAACAAAACCTTAGGAACACTAAGGATAAGAAGACACAGGAAGACTGGATTTTCCCTTGTGGGAGATCTCTCAAAGCAGGCTAGACAACCATCACTAAGAATTGCAAAAGGGTCACTGGTCTTGCCTTAGGGTGGGGAAAGGTTCAGAAAACCTCTCAGTGGTCCTTTCTGTCCTATGATAAAACAGCGTTCTACCTTCCCAAAACAAAACCTGCTAGCACACTGGGACACACAGGGCAGGCTCTCCCTCCTCTTTCTGTTCAGATGACCCCTGACATTTGCCCACCAATTAATCAATTATAATCTGAAGAGTGAGCATATTGCCAGAAAAGGACTCCTGAGAAGTGACATTAATAGAGTATCTGAAATACACACTCTGACACACACAGAGACACAGGTGCAAGGCAGAGCTACATCCAGGTACTCTCTTTACAAGCCTTTGCAGAATTTTGTCCACAGTCCCAAGAAATGAAGTTTCCTGTATTATTTCTCACTGTTACCATGTTTAAAGGCTCAGTAAATAACTGTTCATCTGCAGCCTGCCCACCTCATATGTCTGGGTGGACCGTAGCTAATATGGACTGCACAGTCCATGTGTGAAACACGTGTTCTGCCCCAAGACTATGGGAGCTCCATAAATTACATGTGTGAAATATGTCAAGCACATGTAGACATGCCCTGAATCTTCATGAATTTTAGATACGAAATAACTCCAGGAGTGTTTATTTCAACTATTTACTCATAAGGAAGGACTTCAGGAGAATCTATGTAACCTTCAATTTGCAGAAAATAGAAGATATTATTTGCCACTGTGATGTCCAATTTGTAAAGTTGGATGCCAGTCTTTCCTTCCCTTCTGTGGCTTTTACTCCCACACATTTATTACTATGTAGAGTTGGAAACTTGCTGCAAAATGTAAATTAAGACACCACAGTGGGAGCTTCTGGAGGTAACGCAACCTTTTAGTCACCTGAATGCTGGTTTTGGCTGTATCTCTACTTATCAGCACTATTTAGTAGCAGACATTTAAATTAAATGGGAAGTGAAGTGTCTTTAGTTCTTGTAATGTATCAGTTGAGTTTCTTCAACATCAGTAGAGATGAAAACAAATTAGAAGAACCAAGGTTGCATTTAGTACACTGAATCCAATCCTCAATTGTGCAGGACTCAAAATATGAAGGCACTTATACCTTATACCTGATGAAATAGGACATTGAATATAAACTCTGGAAAGATGAGTTTCACATTCGAGACTGGATTTTCAAATCACTGAAATTGTCACTGGAACAGGCACAGGTTTTTTGACTACCAGCTTCTTCTGCGTGTCAGCTTCCTAAGAAGGAAGGTGGGATTCCTTCTCGAGTTGGTGCTTCTTCATGTTGGGTAATTACCCTATAACAGGATATTTTTCTTTTCCCCAGGAAAAAAAAAATAAATTGACTGAAAAAACATGTAGGACAAAGAGACCACTGTGTGTAAAAGAATGCTAACATTTGGAAAATTGCAAGTTCTCCCTGCTTTACTCAGACATCCTTGCTGGGAAGAAGAACTCAACTGAGACATGGAGCCAGTATAATTCCCAAAAGCAGTTCTGCAGTCCTGCTCCACGAGTTCTTCAAATCCATTAAAAATGGCTACTCTTACAGAAAGAGTCATAAGCCCAGCACTTTTATTCTCTGAGAACTCTTTGTATTCTTTGTTTCTTTCACTTTAAATAAAAGCTGTGTTGACCTTGTAGTGCAGGACTTCCAGTGTCCCCTTGCAGAGTTTGGCCTAATACAAAGAACAGCTGGTACCACTAATACTAATGGATTTCCTGGTTTTAGTTCAAATACAGTAAACTTTTAGTTTCATACGCACTAAATCTGAAGATAGGGTTTTCATATTTGTTTTTCTCCAGTGAGAATCATAGGCTTTAAATGTACTTTCAGAAATAAAAATGAAAAAAAAAGGGAAAAAGAAAGTAGTTTTTAATATGTTGGCAGAAAAACATGTGCCATTTTCTTTCTTCCCTGTGTTTTAGTCCACTCCTGTGAAAGATCCTAATCAGGACCCCAGAACCGATCGGATGATTTGTGAGACCCCAGTGAAAACATGTACTGCAATGGAAGAATTTAGAATATAATTACATACGTTCAAGAAAATATCTGTCAAAGCTGTTTCAAACTTTAAATTAACTGTACATGGAGTGTGAAAGGGTCAGACCAGTATTAGCTCAGCACTGTATGAATTTTCATTTCCCTTAAAAATAGGAGAGAGTAGAGGAGTGGACAGACCTCCAGGCCAAATCCTGGTGGGGCTGAATGGCAACCTGAGACCAGTGAGAACTGGGGGCCCTTGGTATGTCAGAGAGAGGACCAGCCCTTTACAGGACAGAGAGATGTCCAGAGAAGGCTTTGGAAGTTGTTTAGCACATCAAAGTTTCAGGAAGGTAGAAGTACACAATGATCCGTCTAGCAGACCTAAGACGCTAATTCTATATATTTATTTTTCATGCACAAAGTTCTTTTGAAACTCACCAGTCTCTACAGATAATTTTACCACCATTTACGTATTTTTGTGTTGCCACCATATAAATCTCTAGTCTGTAGTCTACCTCACAAACACAGTAGGGTTTACCTCTAGCCAAAGGCACACATACTGACATGGCAAAGATTAATTTGTAGGCTAGAAAACTACCAGAATAGAAAGTCAATAAAAACAAATATGTTCTCAAAGGAATTCAAATTGTCGAGGGACATTTTAGCATCTGGAAAGCAGTTCTTTGTATAGTCAATAAACTGAATATAAAAGATACAGAAGTCTCAAAACATAAGGTTGGTCACAATAAGTGTGTTCAAGGTAAGTTCTACTAAGGGATCTTCAGGGAACACTTTTTAGCTGGGCGTTGCTGAAACTGAACAAAATGATCCTCATTCCATATGAACATTATATTCCTGTCATGATACCCCTAAGGATAATCTTTTCCTTTCTAGAAAAGATCAAAACTCTTTTTTCCTCAACAGCATTAAGGAACTGGTTTACTTAATGTGAATTGTCTTCCTTGGAACAAATCTGATGATCATTTCACAACCTCACTAGCTCAGAGTGGAGTGTGATTTGGGATGAGAGAAAAAATTTTGCATTCCTACTCTGTCTGAGTAGTAGATCCCCACACTAGTACGTAGCAAGCCAGTTTTTAAGGTGCTTTTGCCTCTGCTTTAGCAGAGAAAAAAGCACTGTAGTGAGTCTCCCACAGCTGGCCTGGTGGTCTTTTATCACAGCAAGTTCTGTTTCCACAGGATTTGAACCTTTGCCCCGGTGTGAGCAGATTGTCCTTTACCTGATCTCCCAGAGAAGACCCCTCTTGAGCTTTATCTCTGATTATTTCTTCTGGTTTTCCTTCTTGCTTTGCCGTTTAACACCAACAAGAGAAAGGCAAAATGACAAACATCTGCCTAACATGAACTTGAACTGTAGCCAACTTTGATTCTCGACAACATTGATTTTAGTGCTCTGATTATAGCCCAAATCCACTGTTTTCTTTTGATCTTCTTTCTGAGTATTTCTCTACCTTGATACTCTGATGATAAGACAGTATTTGTCTTAAGTACCAGCAAACACTTCATTTGGGTTTCTGGCATCAGGCATCCTGCTGACATGCATTAAAGGTATCAAATGTCTTCTCTTCCCCATTGTCGGTTCATATTTTGGTGTTTATTTGCAGAACCTGGTAAATGTGTTTTTCAGCTATCATTCACCCACATTTTGATATCAAAATACTGTTCGTACTGGGTGTTTATTACTTCCTGCTGTTCATTTACACAAAACAGCTATTTTAATGGAAGTAAGTATGGTGCATAATTAAAACCTAACAACTACAGTTCTAAAAAAATTATACATGGATGTATGTGCTACACCCAGCCACCTAATAGTGCCTGCATATGAAATGTTTTTGATCTGAAGATAGATTAATAGATCTTTAATCTATCTACTGCCAGTACACTCTCAAATTTTATTGCATCTTTTAATAAGCAGCTACTAAACTTATATCTGTGCACATGTTGGCTATTTGTGCAGTTGATCCTTGAAAATGCCATAACTCTTGTTTCTATACAGTCATATCACTTTTTGTCTTCTTTCTAGGCATAGAGACACTGTAAATATCAAATTTGTATGAATTATCTTTGATCTATATTGTCGCTGTTTAATATTAGGCAGGAATTAGGAAATGTTCCAACTCGTGTGAATACTATAGTATGATTGTACAATGAGAAACTTATTTATAGTTCATTCATTGCTAAAAAATAGCATCTGCTAAGTTAAACCAGAGAAATGTGATGTTCCACTCTTTACCCCAATACTCTCAACACAGAAATGAGCTACGGTCACTGTGGAGTGTCTCTAGAAAATGCTGACTTTTCCAACAGCAGCAGCTGCATCTGTGTCATGTTAGTGTACAGACACACACAGAATGTTGTGGCTTTGGTTCTGGGTTTTTTTTTTTTTAAGTTTAATGTTGTCTAAGACGTCCTGGAAAAAAATGTTAGGAAACTTTAGACATTTCAAAAATTCTGGGTCCGAGTTTTGCAACACAGAAGCTCTTTAAATGCAGACTGCTGTGCCTTCATGAAACAACCTTCTGGGATTTAAGTAGCTGGAGTTTTTGCAGAAAGAGAAGAGAAGTTCAGGACTGAGCTGCAAATTTGTGTTTTCTTTATGTCTGTGATTTTTTGTCCTCCAAACACCATCCGTATGTCTGTTGGTAAAGTTTCTCTTCATGAATCCACTTTGCAGTTGTGTTTAGGAGTCCCTAAGTGTCCAACTATTTGAGATACTCCTAAGCAGAGGAGGAATAGGGCTGGAAAGGAGCTGCTGAATTGCTCTCGAAAACTGGCTCTGGCCCAGAGGATGAAAACCAATGTGATGGTGCATTTATTTGAGTGTTTCAGGGAAAGATGAACCTGGATTCTCCATACAGCTGGACAGAATCACTGATAAGCTGCAGAGATTTACCCAGCAGGGCTTTGGGAGGCTCACCTTCAGGAGGTTAATGCACTGCGGTTTTTATGGGCTCTCTGCACTAGAGCAGACTTCTCTTCTGGAAGTATCCCCCGAAGAGAAAGCACAATGACATTTGCTCCAAGGCTTCCATAGTCACCTGCCACCAGCAGCAAGGGACAGAAACTGTAGGATGTAGTGATGATGGAGCAGTGAACTAGAAATGTGGCAGACCTTGCATGGGAATTCTCTGCACTTCTCACTATCTGCACTCTGAGCAAACTGGATATAACATGAGAGTCTCTTCTGCATATTTTAGAATAGTCTTGCTGGTATTCCTACTATATCAGGATGGTTTTCTTTATTTTCCATTCATTTCAATGGTTCAGTAGTGAAAAACACTGTGAAAGCAAACTTATTTAGTGAATATTTTAAACCCACTGGTACCTGTGTTTAAAAGAATAAAACTTGTCTTAAGAATCTCATGAGTTTAAATAGTAACTCAGAAAACTATCATTTTTATCTATAACTTCAGGGTTTTTTTCATTTCACTTTCTTCCTGCTTATATATTTTGCAGCTATTATAGGTGTGGAATTTTAAATATACAAAAAAAACCCCTGATATATTTTATTTAATTATTTCATTAATTTTTATCTTTAAGTATGTTACTTCAAAATTTTTTCCAGGTATAATATCATCTAGTAGTGTGGCATCTGTGTATGTACCTCAAGCATATTTTTAAGGCTTGTAAGTGCTCTGAATCTAAGTCTTTATTCTTCCAGCCAAAATTCACATAGCAAATTGACTGTTCAATGAAACTGCATATATAATATTCCTTGAATGTACTTCTTAAAAGAAATGCATAATTTTTTGTGTCTGAGGTGAGAAATATTACTTCAAAAATAGTCTAAAACAAAAGGGAATTCCAAACACACATGCTTTAAAAAGTAATTATTTTCTTTTCAATTCATTTTTAAAGTGATCGCACAGGATTGAAAACTGAAAATGTAGTCCAACTTAGCTGAATAGAGAGTAATAAACGCCAGATTTATAAATGAGGCATGCTTTTAAAACCATAACTGTAAAAACTTAAATAGACAGAAGTGTACAGAGACCAAGCCTGCAGAATAGATTCAAACTCGTCAGAGTTATAAATATGAGGTCATCACCAATATTGCTTACAAGTCATACAGGTAAAGAAAGTGAACTGGTTCCTTTTTGTCTTACCAAATGAAAACATATGGAAAATAGCTGAGAGTTTTTATGTTGATTTTGACTATGCCATGCTACAAATTTAAGGGTCAGTAGGGTAGACCATCTTTGTGAGCCAGTCTGTGTTGTCTTTCTGTGCAGAACATCATAGGCTGATCAAAATTTCAAAGCAGTTATTTCACTTATGAGTATCAGGCCTGTCAAGGGGGTAGTTTTTAAATAACTGATGTGCAAGACTGCCCTTGGAAGAGCACATGAGGTCCAAGAAGAGGTACACTTAGCAGTGGTGATCTACTATTAGTGTGGGATCTCTGGATCTACCATTCCATGTGGGACAGAACAGAACAGTGCAAGAAATCTTTCAAGCTTGTGTTTCCTAAAAACAATAAGAATTTTGTAGGCTTTCATGTGTAGCTCTTTGTTTGGTACCATTTTGAGTAAATGACTGAAAACCACACCCAGAATACCAGTAGGATAATATTAGCAGTTTATCTCTAAACTTTGATTCAGTTCTGCAAGAAGAACTCAAAGAGATCGCCTCCAAACTTGGAAACCTTTTCAAGTTTGGGTTTTTTACTTAAAATCCTAAAGCCTTTACAAATCAGAGGTTTAATTAAATCATTTATATTTGATCAACATGTATATTTAATTATATATTATTTCAATTAAATAATTTAATTAATACTTATTGCAATGGTAATGACATTTTTCAGTACAGTACCTAAACATCTGCATGAGAGTAGGGTTGAATTGTGCCAGGCTCTGTATAAACACACAATTATAACCCAAACACACAACCTGAACAGACAATGAAGAGGAAAGAGGAACACAGAATGACCAGTATAACAGGCACCATAAACATCTTTTTCAAACCAAATACTTTTAGAAGCCTGGAAGGAAGAAGGTAGTTATATGGAGCTGGGTTGCTGGCTGACTTCCAAAGAAAGAAACAATATATGGGGAAGATGAAATGAGAATCAAATGTAGACAGAGTGCTTAATCTTTTCCTTTCTAGAAAAGATCAAAACTCTTTTTTCCTTAGCAACAGCTAAAATTACACAAATACATTCCTAATATTAGTGGCAAAGTACTTATAAGGAATGACTGCTTTGTCACAAGGCTAATATATTTTGTTGTTGCTTTATTTTATTCAATACAGTAGTGTCTGGAGAACCCAATTAACAGTCTCCACAGAATTTGGGAGATTTATAAACAAACTGAACTGACTTATTCTGGGTAAGCAAGAGGAAAGAAATAAGTAAATTCAGAAGAGAAACTCAAAAATTAATGTAGGCTCTTTTACTGCGTTAAGACATTTTTCAACTAAAAAAAATTAGTGAAGAAAATCCTTTGTGCACAAACCATGGACAAGAGCACCTGCGTGGAACACTGAGAAGAAAGTTTATTTTCAGGTGCACATTTAAGGTATAACAGAGAAATATTCTTGTGTGTTGTGTCAATAACAGAAGTGTCATAAATGCACAAGAAACTTACAATGTTGAGTGACTTGCTTATTTGTAAGTAAGTGCAAAGTGAGGTATGTTTGGAAAAAAAAATAGTCTTGGCTGTGTAAAATCACTGGTGGACTCTCACTGATCATTTCAGATCAGGGGCCAAAAAGCAAACCAAGTGCTAGGAACTATTTGGAATGGAAAAGACCATGCGATGTGTATCATCATTATGCCTCTGTGTATCCACTGTTCTCCCACATCTTAAATATTTTGTGTAGCTCTGGCTCCTTATTGCCACTCCTTTCATCTAAAGAAAGCTTATCCTGGAAATGGAGAAGTTTCAGAGGACTTTACCAACCATCAGAATTACGGAATAACTAGAGAAAGGATTGTTAATCAGAAAGAAGGATGACTGAAGATGTCTATAAACTCATGGAGACCTGGGTTGGATAAGTCAAAGAGAGTTGCACACTGTCTTTTCCAAGGCAGCTTAGGAAGCCAACAAGTAGCAGCTTCAAAAGACATGGAAGGAAGTGGTTCTTCATAAAGTGCAGAAGGAAGTTGTGGGAACTCCTCGCCTCAGTTAAAACCAGATGCTCAAAGTTTGGTTACACAGTTCGATCCGGTGTCATCATCCTCGTGTTCTTATCAGCCAGAGTTATTTTACACTCCTAACTTTCCTAAGTAGTGTCTTCACTTTCTCTGTACTAGTGCACCAGCTGCTTCTTCTATAGTTGGACTCAGAACATACTTTTTATCTACATGTACGCTGGAGGCAGTAATATTTAAAAAAAAAAGGCATAACTGCTTTGCTAATTACGCATTCTGTGTGAATACTCACAACAGAATAGCAACCAGATCAAAACAATACTACTACAGACCTGTGAATTGTTAAGGGAAGAAAGCCAGGATGCAACAAAAGCTGGAATGAACACTCACAGCCATTGCTATCCATTCACTACCACATTAAAAATCTTTTAGCCTGGCAAAGCCATGTCACTGAGGAACCATGAAGTATTTAGCAGTGAAATGAGCAATCATCAGTTGTACATGAAAAGGCAGATCCAAAATGTGTTAAAATACCTCCAAAGTATAAAGAAAAATATATATATTAAACAAAAAAAAAAAAGGAAAAAATCCTGGTGAAAATCTTACTTATAGAAATATTATTACTGAGGTCAATAAAATTAACTTGGATGAGTAACCGTGGTTCAAATGAGTAACCTGAATCTACAGTTTGAAACATAGGTGCTGAAAGTCAGACTCCTAAATTATTAGGATAACTTATAAACTGCCAAATACTCTCCACTGTTCCAATTCCAATGTTTATTGAGAAACAGATATCTTCCTTAGCTACCCCAGCATGTACTTATGTCCTGATGCAGATCCTATTGGCCAACTATATACTCTATTAAAAACCAGACAGGGCACTGTTGCTGTGTGCTAGTTCTCCACAGACTGAAGAAGACATGGTTAGTCTCACTCTAAAATGCAGAAGGCTTTAGGGATGATATTCTTATCACACTATAATCTAGGTAAGTCAAGAAATCATGAAAGATAGATAAATTCCCCATAACTTAAAAACATGGAAATAAATTCCTATAGTTGGTCTGTCCTAGACCAGTGTCGTGACTCTAAGATTATTTCAAAGCTGAGGAGAGAGATCTGTCTCCTCCACGCAGCCCTTGTTCCTCCCAAATCAGAGTCCTACCTGCACGAACTCTGAGAGCTTTCACCTTGAGAACATGACGTTTTAGAAATGGGGAAACTCCTCCAGGGCAATATGCCTTCCATGACATCCTGGTCAAAACCAGAGCACTGTAATTAGATAAACAGGCAGACAGACTAGGCAAGAGACAATCTCAAAACACTAAGGGGGAGGAGAAGAAGATTATAAAGAATAGAATTTGACATACTTGCTGTGTCTCAGTTTTTTCTGGCATATACAAATCACCTTTTAGAGTGACAAATATATGCACATTAAATTTAAGGACAGCCAAAGTAAAGTAAGAGTAATTTACTCAGCTTGTGATTTCCACATGTTCTGTACATTGCTATGTAGGTATTTCTGGGAAAAAGAAAATGGTTTTGCATAGATACCAAATTTCAAAAATATCTTTTCATATTGTACTTATCTCAAGAAAGCACCTACCCATGACTCATGATACTAAAAGTTACCTGTAGACACAATATTGGGTGACAAGTTGGTTTCCCAAAAATTTGGGCAACTGTAAGCTTTGTGCAAGAATACATTTGCATTGGTTTATGTCCTTCTGTAAAAAAATAATATACAGTATAAGAACTTCTCAGCAAAGTATTTTTCATGTTGTGGATTAAGTCAAATTTTCTGTAGACAGATTCAGAGACTAATTCTAGTTCTGATTCCCTCTAGTATGACTGTTGCAGTTTTTAGGTAATTTCTCGTACAAGTCAATTACTTTAGGCTGTCTATGTATCTAAAACTGTTTCTTGGGAACACTGGAAAATGTTTCTTTTTTCCATTTCCTGTCTTACAACAATTTTTTTCAAATTTCTGTGTGGAAACAATTCTAAAGTAGATGTAATTTTTACTTGGAGATCTGGTTGGGGAATTATAAATTAAAGACTTTGAGGAGGAAAACACTGATGGTTTCAAAATAGAATGCTAGCTTGTCATTGTGAGTGTTGATGAAACTTTGTCATGGATAGCTTCATAGAATACAAAATGGAATTTCTGCTTTTACTGTTTCTAGGAGATCTGAAACCCAAATTTCTCTGCAGTACTTCATGAAATATCAGAGGCTCAGACTGAATATTCCTCCTCAATTAGTTAAAGGAGGAGGACCTTGAGGAAACACCTCAAAATCATTAAATAGCACCTCGATAGTTAAATAGCACTAAAAACAGAGTTTTAGGTGTGAGAATGACAGAGCAAGGTGTCTGATCTGCCTTTTCCTCCTGTAAGTGGCCTATGTACAGTAGTGTCCTGGGGCTTGGTCATGGGATCTAATAACCACAGGGAAAACTCTCCTGCTTTTTGTCCCAAGGTAGATGAAAACTGGAAAGGTAAGCTCACGTGGCTTTATAGAGTGGGAGAATCACAGCTTGCTCAGCATCGCAGCTTTGGAGTCCCAGAATGTAGTGATTCAGTTAAGCTAAGTCAGGACTGGCTCTAGCTTCATTATAAAAAATGAGGGTTCTGTGGAAACAGTAACTACAAAGGAGACAATAATTCTTGGTTTAATTATTGCCTAGTACACACATTATTCTCAGTGATACTGCTTTGAAAAGGTTTCTAGCAAACCTTTAGAAATTAATTTTTCACTATTCCTGAAGGAAATTTTGATGTATCTAAAGGACAATATTAGTGCAAAACCCATTCTCTACACTGCTTTTATGCTGAAATCTGAACATTTTAAACCTTTTCCCATGCTGGGGAGTGAGAAAAATCTCTTTATATTAATTCAGACTTCATAGATATCACATGATAGGAATACATTCCTAAAGCTAAGATAGAAGATTACTCTTTAACCATAGAACAAACCAACAGGAATTTTAATCAAGACAATATCCAGTAATGACTGAATGTTTTTGGAGGTGATCCAGAATACACATTTGGGAATTTTAATCTTGACTGCCTTTGAATTTTGTAAAAAATATTTTTAAAGTTTGGGGAGTATGCCACTCCAGCTGATTCCAGAAATGAGCCATCTAAAGTATTAAAGTGTTTCATCTGTTCAGACATTGAATATTGCAAATATGTTTCAGTAATTCATACCAGATAAGTTTGCAATGAATGAGCCTAAGTGAAGAAACTTGTTTCCCTCAAAGTAGGACAGTAAGTCAGAAAGGGAAGAAAAGCCACATATTTTTTTTTAAATCTTCCTCATATTTCAGGAAATATTAAGGCAGCTGCTTTTCTTAACTTCTCATCAATTAATTTAAAATTATTGAAACTGTGCTGTTTGCAGCACTGGGATAAACTTAAACTTCTTACACTCCATATGTGTTTCCTCATGTGTATTGAGGTGTCTCTGCATCTGCATATTTATTATGATTGAAGTGTTCAGAAAATTTCAATCATTGTTTTGTGGAAGGATCATGTTATCTTCAAAATATATGTGTTGGTATATCATGACTTTAATGCTCCAACCCACATGTGCTATGTTGGTTTTTTTTTCCACTGGAAGCAGATTCCAACAGGCTTTGCTGAGTTCTCTAAAATGATATTGTATGACTACAAACTTTGACAGTACTAAACTATATGTATTATTATAAAATTATTGGCTTATCTGTCCCACAACTTCCATTTAAAGTAATTTTATATGCAGTCAATTTAAAACAATTTGAGAAAATGAATCCATTTAAATTGCTCATTTTAAGCTTGCATGATGTCTCATTTGAAATATCAATATCAATGTGAGATAAGATTTTAGGCAAGAGGATATTTAGACTTCTTAGAATGAACAAGAATGGGCATTTTAGAGAGCTGCTAATCTTTCATTTCTAGGCAGTTATTTTGGGACCTGGTTATGGTGGTGACTAATACTTTAGTGGAAAACTGATAAGAGTCTACAAAGTAGGAAAAGTATTCATAGTTTTGTTTCTTTTCTGTATTAATATAAATTTCCATTCCTTTGTTTTCTCCTTTTAGCCAATCGCACAACTCAATCTTTTCTGTGCAGTGAAAGTTTAAAAGCCTAATTCTGTAAGTCATAAAACAAACTAAGCACAGAAAGGAATTTACAGTATGTTAAAAGAATAGGAGAAGAGGCTAATAGAGTTGTATACATTTCAAGGATAGATATAATCAAGTGTGTACAATATAAAGCAGAAGGTTCATAATGATTGAAAAAGGAGAAGGGAAAAAAAAGCTATTTTGTAGTAGCTGCATGAACTCTGGCTGAACCTTGCTATTTGGCAGCCTCCAGTAAGGACAGCCTAAGATGAGGCATTAGGGTTTGAATCTGAGAAGCTGACATCAAGCAGACAGCAAGACATGATATCTTATTTTCCTGAGCTATGCTGACACAAATTGAACTCCACTTATTATTTTCTTATGCCAGTAAAGTTGCATTTGGCATTTAAGCATTTTGCTTGCAGATGTTGGAGTGCTGGTTGTCTTAATTTAAATAATTTGCAGATTGTTTGGTGGTATTAAAAGATAGAAACTCATTCTTCATATGAGTCCAATTTTATAAGATTTATTTTTTTTTCTGACCTTGTGCAAGGTAAAAATTTGATATTAAATCCAAGTAGCCCAAGGGTACAAAGCCAGTATTCTGTGTTATTCAAAACCAGGAGTAGAAAAAACTTGCTTTGAGCTGTTTAACTGATAGAAATAGGAATAAAATATAAAAATTCTTTGCAATTATTTGAGCTAAGGAAAACGAGAGTGTTATTTCTTTCTCAGGCAATAATAATAATGCAAATCATATATGAATAGTGAGGATTTAATGCTTCTAGCATATCCCTCACTGTTTAAGGGTGTTATATCTCAACAATAATATCTACATGCTCCTTTTCATAGAACTAAGTAGATAGGTGTATGGTCATCATTACTTCTGTACATATGATGCTTGAAGTTTTTCAGTCACTGCCATACAGATGTTATAGTTTCCCTTCTCTTAAAAAAAAAAAAAAAAAGATACTTCTTTGTCTTGTGTATTCTGTTGCTTTTATTTGTTTGTTGGTATTTCTAGGCAAAACATTTTAAGAGAATACTAGTGATTTTTTTGAGTAGAGAATAAGATGTCAGTTTACATTACAACCCCCCAGGGTAAATGGAGAGAATTCATAAAGGATTAGAAAAAAATGTAGTACTATATAATGAAATGCACTTCATGTAATTTATGACTACACAGTTAGAGCATAGTCTTTCTTTTCCATTTTTCCTGTGCTACCTACAAACACTTGACAATCGTCTAGGGGAAAAAATCTTTTATCACTTACTAAGAAACAATGTAAACTTGTTTTCATTTTGCCAAAAGAGTTACCTTTGAGAAGTACACATGTTGTCAGATTATGTTCACAAGCTATGGATGTGTGGCTGGGACCTAAAGCTGGAGGAGATCAGGTGCTGCCATTGGTCGGGGGGGTCTGTGAGAGATCCACCAGCGGCATCAACAGGACAAGTCTTAGGAACACCAGGGCCCTCTTCATATCACCCATTTTCCTAACTGTAAAATTGAAAGTAATAAAGTCTGCCCATATCCGTAAACTCTTGAAATCACCAACTGAAAAATATTAGGGATTACTAATAGCAGGAAAATCCAGAGGTGTCTGTGACAAGAGACGATTGGGCCTGCTCTGCCTTCAATCCAAGTTAAGTATCACATATAGACTGTCTGTGCAAAATGATTTACCTTGATTGCAGTGAGTTACTTATGAAAAATGTGAGGACATATGTCAAATCATAATGTGTATCTTACCTAAAGCGACAGTTGAGTGTGATTTGATAGATTGCCCAAAAAGTCGTTGAAAAAAATTGTGTGTCTGTTGGACTACCAGGGATTAATGAGAGCAATTAAGAAATACGCAGACATTGCAGAAAACTTAAATTATTTCTTTGCTGTTGTCTTCACCACAGAGGATGTTGGGTGACACATCTTCTCTTTTCTGGAAATAAAGATGAGGTACTGTCAGAGACTGCAATAGCAACAGAGGACATACTGGAACAGAAGGAAAGAATTAGAGAACCACTAGTTATTAAAATAGGAGAGTATATTTCCAGGACTTCCAGAGGAACTTAAGAATGAAATGTTGAACTGCTAAAACCCCTAAAATTCAGGCTCATTAAAATGAACTACTGTGCCTGATCACCAGTGACTATCTTTAATAAGAGAGCTACAGATAATCCTGGGAATTGAACACCAATTTCTTTTCTTAATATCATGGGTATTGTGAAACAAAAATAAATAAATGAGAATCATAATAGAATAAAGACAGTGTCTACCTGCCAAAGAAAAACATACCTCCCTAATCTATTAGAGCTTTTCAGGCACATTGTTCACAAAGAAAGGAAACAATAATTTAAAACACCTTTGACAATGTTCTGAAGAGACAATTCAGAAGTGGCCAAAGAAAAAGAGATTAAATAATTCCAAAGATCAGAGCCTAGCAGCTCATCTACACAAGGTCTGTGAGCACTGCATGGGGGGTTACTTACGAACTCCTTTTGTGGGTGCTCCTAATGAACAAGTTGAAAATGGGTTAAGTGATTTTTCGCCAATGCAGACCTGGATAGAGAAGGGAGGAGTTAAACAACAGGTTTAATGAATTGATCAAAGATTTCCAGAAACCTGGAGAAGTTATAACAAGGAGAGATCATTTAATGTACCATTGGTTTAGGTAATTATGTGACAATTAGGACCTTGAATTTAATGCACCAATATCAATTTAAATGTAGACAGGAGAAGCAGAGACTTGTAGCATTCAGATATCCCCAGACTGGAATCAACATAAACTCACCTGGGACATATCATGGCTTTTATGGATTTTACTTTCCAACAGGACTTGCTCCGTGTTACTAAGGGTGAAAAGGACCTACAGCTAAACTCAAAATAGAAACATAGAAAACAGCTATGTTTTCTGCAGCAGAGATGAGCACAAGTGGAAAAAAAAAGCAACTAGACAGAGGCAGTTTATCTGGACAATATATAAGAAAAGTAAACTTGGTATGAAATACATTTCTTCTAGAAAACCATGATGCATGCTCAGTGCAGGAATGTTGCTGTTCCATTTTTTCCTCTAGCATTACTTCAAGTCACGCCAAAATAAATTAAGTTACAGGTCTATTATTAAACTCAAGGCAAATTACTAATGGGCTTTCCTACATTTTATTCTGCCCTTTACTTTTTTTTTTTTTTAGCCTACATATGCTGTACTTTGTAGTCATCTCTGGTCAAGCTTTCATATATAGCATGGAGCTAATGAATTACTTCTGTATTCAGTCACTTAGACTTCATGAATCAGTCATCTCCTCCTGAAAACTGCTCTGGTCTGGATCTTTAACTAGTGTAAATTAGCATTGTGCCAAGAGAGAATTGAGATGATACAATACTGTACAAAAGTCAAGGACCCAGTTCTGTATTTCTGTAGCACTTTTACTATAGTGCTGTTTATAAATGTTACAGATCCTAAGGGTTATATAAAGTAGATAATCGACAAAAATAAATTTTTTTTTTCTTCTTATTTATGAAAGCTTTCCCCTTTGTTGGCAAATCTATTGTCCTAAGACAGTGTCCTATGAGTTGCGCAGTTTGGGTAATAGTAATTTATTTCAAGTCATTTGTGTTTATACTTTAGGAAATAATAGGAAATATAGAGATTGAAACACTTTTTTTTTTATTAGCCTAATCTTTGTTTCTAAAAATTGTTATGAACCTACTTTCTCCTTTTCTGGTAACAACATTCTACTTCAAACCACAGGCTTTTATTCCTTGGAAGCCTTTTTCAATAGTTTGCAATTCTCCAAATAATGAAGTTAGGCTGCATCTTTGTTGTACCTCTCGTGTGTAACACACCAAGCACAAAACCATGGCAGTGCTAGTAGAGCTAGCCAAGGAAAACAGAAATACAGAGGGAAGGAACCAAACAGAGATCCCCTATGTATCCTGTTCTTGCCTTTAGGCAAAAATACTGCAAGCTGCTCTGATACCTCCATAAGAGTGTGTATGAAATATCTCATGTAGGGCTGGGCTCAAGCCTAGTCTCTGTTCATTTAAATGTCTAAATATCATAAAAAAATCAAAGATATTTAATTGCTGGAGTACACCTAAGAAGGTGTTTGCACACTATAGTTTCTGATAGCATAGTCGAGTTCCTGCCATGGGAAAACCCCTGCTCCCCCCCCCCACATCCAGGAGGCTGCTGCAGGCAGCCCTTTTCTCCTTCCCTTCCTCCCCATCCCCAGGCCCTGCTGCCCTCCCCTATTTTTACCTATTTTATTGCTTGTATGTGGTCCAAGATATAAAATAATTTCTGACATCTTGCTGTACTATTCCTTAAGGATCATCATCTCCAAAACCAGTATTACTAAGGAATCCATTCTCCCTCTGTGTTAGTGGTCACCTGCTGCAACATCAGCATTAACCTGAATGTCAGGCATTCTTGTGGCTGGGGGAATGGGAGGGTGGGATAGAATAGGGTCAGACCTTTGCCAGAGAGGTGTGTGTTTGTTTGAAGACTTAAGGAAACTGAATGCTGGGATTGCATTCTTCCCAACTTTCTGGAGGGGAATATTAATATCAGTAAAAGACCATTACTTCAGGGAGGGAACTGGAAATGTTAATAGTTATTGGTCCAAATTCTCTCTCACTGGACTCCGCAGACATTACTAAACTTAATCCAGGGAGGAATTTTGTCCACTGGGTTTAATTTAAGTATGTAATATGATGCAGTGTTGGGGAAAAAAAACCCCACATCTATTTGGTGAATGTATTTTTGGGACGTCTCTGCTAAGTTCAGAGAGTTTGAAGTTTGTTTTTGTTCACATTAGTGTGACCACAGCTCTCTTTTGGTTTCAACAATTACAGAAAGGGCAGGATGCAACCAGAGAGTGAAAATAAGGCACACAGGCAGATGATGTGAGACCTGAGGATCTATCCTGTAAGGAGAGCCTCAGAGAATTTGGGGAATTGAATCCGTGCCATTTACAGAACAGGTGGCAAAGAGGGTGCACATCCACACTATAAACACAAGAGTAGTGCTGACATTAAAGTGAAACAACAGCATAAAGGTATCAAGGTAAGGAATTAGAGGATGGCTAAAACTTAAATTTTAGGTAAAAACTTTATGGACCAGAAAAACTTGATGGACGTAGAGCCCCATAAACCCCAGTTTGTCAGGATAGTCTTCTGATACCGGAGCCAGAATTAAGTAGAGGTGAATCTGATGGAAGCTGTTCCTTAGTGTGTAGTACTTTCAAGTGAAATTTAGCAGGTGGTTTTTTTTTTTCCTACTGGACTATATCCCATCAACCTTATTCAGCCAAATAGTCTCCCCCAAATTGGTGGGACAACCTTTGTGAAAAGGCAGAACTATTTATTCTACTGGTGGCACAGACCTTTCCTGATATATAATGGCAAAGAAACAGAGGATTTATGGCTGTAATATCATCTGACTTCTGTATCCAAAATTTAAAACATGAAGGATAAAATATGCTTTCTCTGTTGGAGAAAAAAGGCAGAGGAATTACATTCTTGGCATATACGTTAGAAATGGCAGCACTGGTGAGATTATATCTGTTATCTTCAAAATTGCTTTAAACCAGAAGCTTGAGTAACAAAGGACAGAAGTTACTTTCATATTAGCATATATGTCATGTTTAATCAATCAAAAGAGAACTGTAATTACTTTACTCTCTTCTTAGCTAACTTTAAAGAAAGGAAGTCATGAACCTATAAAGAAAATGTCATCCTGTTTAGATAGTTATAGTTTCATAGGTAATTTGTTGCAGATTTTATGCAGATAATTTATAATTATTTCCTTTCATGCTCGTCTTTTAGCCTGGAGTCCAGTTTTTACACAAACATAAGGACTGCAGATGCAGGGAAAGTATCAATGAAACTACCTAATTTTTCTCCCAGATTTGGTGCACACATTTACAAGTTTATCAGCCACTGTGCGGCTACTGAACTTGGCAGTAGTTTGAGCTGCATATGCAATATCAAAGCAAAAAATCAAGTGGTGGTAATAATTAGTAGGCTTGGTTAGACAACCTATGACTTTCGGGAGGTATTGCATGAGAGGGAATTAATTTCTTCTTCCAGCCTGAGCCTTTGGTGTCACTTTGTGTTGGATACTTTGCAGTAGGTGGTTTCCAGTACATCACGCTGCTGCTGTGAAGGAAACAAATTGCACAGTCAGTTGAGTGGGGCTCTTCAAATTGTCAAATGTGTTGAACTGCACATACAGCAGCAAGATGACTGTGTTTGAAAATAGTCTCAAATTGCCACAGCTGCTTGCTTTTAGCATGTTTCCCACCACAAAATAGTCTGTATTTTCTGCTTCATGGATAAAACCCCTATGTTGGAAAAACTCTGAAGTAGTCCTGGGAAGCAAAACAGAATGTGTATTTATGCAAGACAAGATTTGTTACAATTGCTTGCTGGCATTATAAGATAATTTAGTTTTCTTTTGCTCTTTAGAAACCTCTTATGGAGTAAAGAGGCAGAAAACTTGTATTCCTAAATATTTTAAAACGTTAAGCCAAAATGTGGATTTGATTTGTTATGAGTATTGGCAGTCTGACTGTTGACTGTCCTTTCTCTTCCAACCTGCAATAAATTCAACAAAAAATGTATTATTTCATCACTCACCAAACTGGAATGATTAAAATATGCACCAGGGGAACACTCTGAGCCATGAGAGATATCGATTAGACTCTGAAGCATTGCATGTCCTATACGTTGCTGAGACCCCAAGCACAGCAATCCCATGGAGGGCTGGTTAATAACATGGATGCTTCAGAGCTGGTTTCTCTCTTCAAGGGCCAAATGTCAACACAAACCTATCAGACTAGTAAGTTGAAGGTAGCATACAAGCAGTGATATAGCACTCTGTCCACCTGCCTGTGCCCATTTGGTCTAAAATACTAAATAGCCATTTACATCTGCGTTGATTAGCAAAACCTTTGCCATGAGTCTGCAGTGAGGCTTAAACTTCTGTTTCTGGATCCATAGGGAAAAATGCTTAACCAGCTTTAACCTCTCTGCAACAGCTCCCTTCAGGCTGTTATGAAACATGAATTCATCTGACCTCTTCAAGGTCTGTTTATATCTTCCTGTCTGTGAGATCCAGTCATTCCTTCCTTCAGCCTGCCGCAGACAAATGAATATCTCATGGTACTGTCATATAAAAAGCTACTTAAAACATTTCAAAGCCAAAAGGGCTGCTAGTTTATACTCTTTGAAAAATCAACACAGTATCTAAACAGCTCCATAATACACAAGGCTTCTACTGCTAGGATTTATTTCTTTCCAGCTCGGTGTTTTTTTTATTCTTTTTGACCAATATGTTATCTCAGTTAACAGTATTTTTCATTTCTATAGTAGTACGGATTAACTTCCAGCCAGAAGATGATTCAGCTGCATGTCCAGTTCGTTACATTATGGGACTGATATGTCAAAAGTATTAAACCTTAAAGTCCAAGAGCAGCACATGATACCTGGGAGTTGAACATACATGTGCAATACGTGTGGTGGCCAAATGCAAGAAACCAGCATCGGCAACACAGAAAAAGATCATGGCCCTAACCACCAGTTACCAAACAATGGATTATTGCCAAATATAAGGCTGGACTGTGAATGAAATTATTGAATTTCGCAGCTATTGTGCTTTGACCTTGACGGTGGGACCAAGGAGAGGTGGATCCTGTGCCTGACCCTGCTACTGGCCATTTATTATTGCTCCACTCCAGTCTTCTGCACCACCTCTGCACCAAACCTGATCTGCAAGTGCTCAGCGATTCTGCAAACTGGGCATAGGTTGTATCTTTTTGTGTTGCATTTTCTGGACAGAGGAAATTAAAGATGATGTCTAGTTGGGTGCTGATACGCTGGATGGGAGAGGAGGAACATTGGATCTATGTCACCTTGACATGATCATAACAAAACAGGCATAAAGGCAAAGGATAGGATAAAAATAAAAGGCAGGAGTAAAGTGTACTTCTGTTACAGAAGGGTAAGAGTGTGAATGTGCAACGAGGTCCTTCCTTTCCTACCTTTGAGGGTAAATCTATCATTCTGGTCCAGTCTAGGCTGAGTAACTGAAGAATGCTAATGAAATAATTTGAGAATTGATGGGAGGGTTTAATGAATAATTCCACACATTGTTAAGAGCACAGGATTGTTGAATTATAAATAGTCCAAATCCCAAATTTGGGGAGGCTGGAAGTAAAACTGAAGCTTATCGAGGGTTACTACAGTGTGAGGAGATAGAGCAATTGGAGAAACCATGAGAAGCTGTGAGATAAAAATAGGTTAGAAAAAAGAAAGGCTGAAGAGTGAAGGAAGGAAAAGTTATCAAAAGAAAACACAGATACATGGAAAAAAAGGCAGAAGGAAGAAGGAGAGTGAAAGCTCTATATGATGAGAAAGGAGAAAGCACTAGTATATATGGTGATAAATGCTGGGCAGAGCCAACCCCTGGGGCCTCCTGACTGCTCCCAGACCATCAGCCATCCTGACTGCTGACATCTGTGTCTACAGAACTGTCTTAACTTTTTTTTATCCCCCTTCTATCAACGGTGTATGATCAGTCTTAAAGAGCACTCAGCATCTTTAAAAATCTATAAAATTCAAAACACAACAAAATTTGAGAAAAAAAGGAGCTTAAGCAAGCTAATTCAATTGGTAGCAAAAATTGCTAAATAACCAAGGATTCTGAAATTGTACACTTAAGAGCCAAGAATGCAAAAAAAGACCATGCTAATTACTTATACATTCAATATAACCCCACATATATACTTAACTCAGGTACGATGACATCATTATCACCTTTAATCTTATTTATATGTAGTAATAGCCTCTTGTAAAAATCTAAGTTGTACTACATGAAAACAAACCTATTGACTCTAACTTGTGGATTATTAAGTATGAATAGTGCAGGTCCTCACAATAAAAGAAGCATTATTTGAGTACAGAAAGTACTTCAAATATTTTTAAAGTCTTTTTTGTTTGTTTTCCCTTATTTTTTTGTTTCGGGCTGTGCTTTTTTGACTAGGATAGCTTATTGAATTCTACCATTTTACCTCTTTCCCTGTTATAAATCTATACATTTTTATATTTTCTACAATTTCTTTGGGGGCTGTTTCCTTTGTAACATATGAGAATATTTTAATTTGGTTTTCTCTCCATTCCAATCATTTGGGGTTAAATTTTCTCTAATAGCCTAATCCCAGTCCAAATAAGTTTAATGAGAAAACTCCAATGTGATAAAATGGAACCACATTTTCCCTCTTATGCCTGCACAGCAGACTTTTCTGGCATAATTGTGTCGTTCAAGGGTAGAATGAGGTGTGATCTGTGACTGGCATAAGCAAAAGCTCTCAGTGTCAGTGCAGGTAAACTGGCAAAAATATCCCATTGCCATTTCCATCCTACTTTGTTTGGCAAGATCAAAAAAGTTATAGCATCAACAGTGGAGTTTTGTTGCTACGAGTTGCTTTTCCAGTATAATGGAAGGATATTTCTATTCCAGAAAGGCCTTCCAAGTGTGGGCCTGGACTGAATTACGCTCATTAGTCTCATTAGTAAATTGAGACTAATTCCAACACAGTTGTGCAGCAGAGGTCGTGCTCACTCTTGGTGTCCGCCTGTGAGCTGGAAGGTTGGCTGCAGGCGGAGGAAAGGCTGCTGCAACTCTCTGTTCTCCCTGAGCAAAAATAAGTCCCCCCCCCTCTGTCCAGGCTGCTGTAGCTCTTGCTCAAGAAGACATGGTGTTCACCAGGCATCCAAACTCCCAAAGCGCAGAGCCAAGGCACTCCAAGTGACAGCCTCTTACAGGCATGCCCGTCTCACGTGCTTTCTGTTATGCCTCTTTTCTTTGATCTCCTCTGCCTGCAACAGAGAAGGAGATCAAAGAAAAGCTGAGCTCTGCCTCTTATCTCTGCACTCCTGTGTCTTTTCTTTCCTTTTTTCTCTTTATTTCTGACAATTGTAGGGGAAGCGAGACACAGAGGGAGCTCTGCTGTACAAACCCCAACATTCTCCAATCCCAGCCCAGAGCTGCAAGGAGGCTCTTGCATTATTGCCTGAAGCAGGTGAGCTCTGAAAAATGCTGGAGGTGGCAAAAGTGAAGTTTCTTGGTTTAGCTTCACAGGAGCAGTATCTCGATTCCTATCAAGGACATCAGGGTGCAAGAGAGCATTTAATAATGCTGTAGGCAGTTCCCTCTGAAGAGTCAACTGTAGCTCTAAAAAGTCCCAGTGATTTAGTAAATGAGTGTGAAACCTGTGTTTTTCTAGAGTAATAAAAGAATTTTTGAGCTAATGGTATTACACTTGCAAAAAAGCAGAAAATATAGTCATGCTGAAGAGCAGCTGTTCTGTGACAGCTGGAGGAGACCTAACCAAAGCCAAATCAGTTCAGATTTATCAATGTCAACAGTGTTTTGCCCTTAACTCTTATGCTTTGCACATCTTTTTATATGTCTTTTCTCATTAGCCGCATGGAAGAGACATTATTATAATGTTCCTACCTAGATGGTCTCAATCTTTCCAATTGTCCATTATCCATAAATTCTGAGTGAAAGAAATTAATCTGGAACTTCAAAAAAAACCTTGCAAAGCTTGTTTTTTGCTTTGAGGTTCTGTGTGCTCACAGGACTGATCCTCTCTTCAGTTTTCCCAGGACTGGGGTTGTTTGAACTTCATTCATTTCCCCTAAAGCCTCCTGACTTGAGGAATGTGTATCTGCATATCCCTACAAGTGTGTAGCTCTGGTCCAGGGGGTGCATCAGAAGTAAATCTGGTTGCCCTCACCTACTGTGTTTTAGGTCATAGCACAGAGCAGTTCAGAGAACACAAACTGGAATTCTGTTGACGGGAGCTCATCTGGAGGAGGCAATTCGGGAGGCCAAGCACACTCCAAACACTAATTGCACAGTCACAGTCACAGCCCAGAGGAAAGGCTGTAGCATGAATGGTGGACATTCAGCTCACAGGAATGGTACAAAGCCAAACCTCGCAGTCCCCTGGTGTTCTCTGACAACCAACTGTTCCTCTCTGCAGACCTGCTCCTATTGCATCACAAGGACAGCTCAGAGCCCCGGCACTCTTTATCTGAGAGTCTCAGTTCCTCCTAAGTGGCAGAGCATCATTTCTGAATATGTCAGCTTCTTTCTGAATATACCGGACTCTGCATTTGAATATTAATGACTTGTCTCACTCTGGGTTTTTCTAATGCTTCTGGGTTCATCAGGTCAAATTCAGGATCAAGAGCTGCATAAAAAACATACATTTTTTAGGAATAAATTAGCCAGCACGTTAAAAAAAAAAAATCAAACCACATTACTTTGTGCTGGTGAAGGATCCAAAACAGAACTTCACCACCTTTGCAACTACTTGAATAATCTTTTAAAAGATGACTGCTTGTCGGAGAGCTGGGACGCACATATTAACAGATTTTTTCTCTCCAGTGTACTGCTTTCATATTTTCAGTAGCAAATGAACTGAGACTTAAAATGAATGAGCTGTTTAAGAGTGACGTCTCCCCTTGCACCTGCACGTTGATGGCTATCAGTGGAGCTCCGTAGCCAGAGTTTCTGTAGCTCTGATTCTTGTACCATGATCACTTTCTTTAGTAATGCATTTAGAAAGCACTAGCAGCCTACCAGTGCTGCCACTCAGCATAGCAATTCCTGCTAACCCTGAGATATCCTTGTTTATCTACTTCATTGTTCTTCAGAGCGAACAAGCATCATGTGCAATTCTACCAATCTTATTTATCTTGATTTATGTGATTATGCATATGGTGCTAATTCTTGCCTTCAGCTGTGTTTGTTCAAATTACACACCCTTCCCTTAAAAATGCTATTGTACCTTTGGAGATTGATTTCTTTAATTCCATGTTTACATCCATTTTCATGCTGTTCAGTTGACTTCCTTTTTATATTTCTAGAGCAGGAGCACTTGCTATAGTAGGCATGAGGCATATACACACACCTTGAATCTATCTTGCTATCACTGTCTGTCTTTTAATGCTCTTCCTGAATTTTTTAATCTGAAATATGAATAACAATTTAATGCCTTCTGGAGGGAGAGAAGGGCTTCCATAAAAAATATCGTATTATATGAGTTGCATGGCAAAAGGATTTGTGATTTGAATTATTACTGAACCTCGTTGGGTATCCTTTCACAATCATTTGCATTTATAGTGCTATAGGAATAGGGACTTTATGTAACAGCTATTGCATCAGAAACCTGTGGTTTTGCTGTGGGCTGTGGAAGTCAAAATACTGGACTAGTTCAGCCCATTGAGAAGGGTTCCTTGAAAACATTCTGACAGCCTCTATCAGTCTATTTTTTTTTTCCTTTAAAGATAAACTCATGCTTCTTTGTGACACCTGCCAGCAGTTTGCTAACCAGCAGGTATAAATGTTGGCCCTCACTGGTCAAATCCTTCAGTCAGTTTTGTTCCTCTGTCTGAGCTTGTACACACCTAAGACAGCTGTGTGTGTTACACTTGAATTTCAGTCTCTCAGGTAATAAAACATTTGTGGTCTAATTTCAAGAACAGCTGAGATGACAAGTCCTCTGCTTCTCTTCTAAATTCTCCATGGTCCTGTGTGTTCACTCTGCACTTAATTCAGTTCCTGAGGGTTTGAGCGATAAAACTCTTGGAGCTTGTGAAGGTAGACATCCACAATTTCCTCATTGTTTCCAGTGGAAGTAGGTCCTCAGATGATTGTTCCAACTCCACATCTTCTCACCCTCCGTCTCTCTATCCAATAAACATGTTGACATCTTAGCTATGTGTTTGCTCTTACAGCTTATGTTCAATGAACTATTTTCCATTTCTTAGAAGACTTTTTCAGTGTCGTTGCATCCTTTGAGATTTTCTGTCAGAGTGATCCAGGCCTTTTGTTCCTGTGCATACAGTTTGTATGGGATTGACTGAAACGTGTGTCATTTAAGTAACCCTGATCAGCCCCACACAGAACGAACATTCTTATGTTCTCTGCCATGAACCAGATATTTTGCCAGTTACACCTTTCCTAATGAACATACCAGGAAAGCACTCCCAGATCCTCATCTGGCAGGTTTTGGTGTCTACCTTGATAGTATTTGTAGACTGTTAAAATAAAGAAACAACAGGGCGGGGAGCTATGACTTTCGTAATGCTCATCTGAACCAGTAGTCAGATTTTTTTTTGACAAAGATTGAAAACTAAAAACTTTTGACAGCTTTTGTTTTTCCAACAGTCATTTCTTCTCACATTTCTTTTCACTTTTTTTTTAAGTATTAAATACCTAGGTAAACAACCATATTATTGGAAATGAGACAAGTTGGAAAGTTTTTAGTAATCTTGACAATTAATAGTATTGCTTAAGAAAAGGCTTCTTCAGCCCCAGTGAATACATCCCCAGAGCATGTTAATTGCACATTTACAATCTCTTTTAGAGGACCTGCCCATTACTGATCCTTAGCCTGTTTAGTATGGGCACCTTAGTACAGGCTGTACCAGCAGATGGTTTTTACTAAATTAGAATGTAAGAGAGGACTACATCAGTTTAGCCTTGGTGAAATAGATAATTACTTTCATTTTAACATTTCTCGTGTTGTCTCATGTTGTGTGGTGTTGCACAGCTATGATAAGATGCATTTTGTTTACAGAAAGTCTTGGAGCTCACTTCACTCCTGGGGCCAAGGTAGGAGAGAGAAGATTTGATGTGAGCATCCTGTGCACAGCTGGCAGCCTGATCCCCAGGAGGGGCCCCAGCCTTTAAGGAATCACTTTAGCTCTTCCCCCACCCTACTTTTTGGCAATAGAAGACCCAAAAGCTGCAAGAGGGAGAATCTATCTTCCATCTTTGCTCTTTCCTATATTTTCTCCTGCTTTCCTTCTACCCTGTCTCCAAAAAGCCTGTGTTCTAGGAGAGATATCTCTCATGCTGATGTGCTAGAAGGAAGAGCTGTTGGTTTGCTGGGGTTTATGAAGGGGATAGAAGATTGCTCCTGCCTCTGATCATTTTGCACCAAACTATTTGCAGGGGAAATCTCCCTTAAGGAAACAGTGAAAGGGTTCTGTGTTGTGAGCATCGTGCCTGCAACTTTCCTCTCATGAGTAGCCCAGCTGAAGTCAACGCAGGCAGAACTTACACACACGTAAGTGTTCACAGGATCAAGCAGGATAAAGACCAAAAGCAGACAAAGCAAAGGGGAGAGAGTTAGATGTACAAGTGCAGTGGTCAGGGTGATGATAGGCACACATGTTGTTAGTTCCTTTCCCCCTCCCTCCTGCCAACCACTAAAGCAAGCAACATGTGATAGGAGGAGGAGAGGGGTGAAAATCCGAAACTGTACTGGAAAAAACCCCACCCATCTGTAATAGATTCATATTTCATAGGTCTTGTGTAGGCTTCATTTACACCCTTGGAATTAATTCCTCTCTATTACAGAGCCCTGGTGTCCACTCCTGCTCCATTTCAGTGTAGTGGAAGGAGGTGACAATAGTCTGAACTACAGAGCACTGCAGTCTCCTCATTCAGGGAGGGAGAAATATTTCTTTTGGCAGGCAGAGGTGTGCCTGTGCTCCAAGGTCTTAGGTGTACTTAGCGAGGATGGATCAATAATGATGACTACATTTGAATTTCATAAGATGGCTCAAATTTATGGTAGGTGTTTCTCAGATTTGGAGCAAAAGCAAATATGTTTTCAATTTCCAGAGAAAATGAATTTGAAAAAGATCAGTTTTAGTCAATTCTCATTTCAGAATTTTGATTTCACAATTTTATTTTACTTCTACATCATCTGTAAAGCTTTCCAGAAGCATATTACTGGCACGCTGCATCTGGTATAATATCACTGAAATCTTCCTTTTTTAAAGTCTTAGTTTAAAGGATATTCTTATTCACTACTAGTAAAAATCATCTCCTTTCCCAGATCAAACTCTCTCTTGTTTTGCAGTAAGACAGTAGAAGTACTTGAGTTCACAGTTAAGTTTCTCTTTACACTTACAGAGTATAGCTTTAGTATACAATTTTGTGGAGTGAGAGAACATTACAATTTTAGTAGCTTTATTCTGAAACAAGGCTTCAAGCACAGATGTAAATAATTCAGCACTTGAAAGCCTCCAATATGGCATAATAGTTTCTTGTGTGTCTTGAATTCGTATAGGTAGACATGAAAGCAGATATTAAGAGGCTCTACCCACAGCAGTGTCACCATGAGGCTGAGCGGTTGTAGGTGAGCCACGGAAATTCCCTGTCTGGTTGTCTGTAAAATGGGGATAAGCTATTCATTTCTCTGGAATGCTGTGATCCTCAAATAACGGATGATGTGAACATCTCTGTTGAAATACTGCATCATTAATTTTCCATTGCTCTTTTGCCAACATTTGAAGACATTTAGATCTATGATGGTTCAGACTTTAAAGCTACCAGCAGTACTGCAATAACTGGTTTCAATTTTTTTAAAAAATCTGCTTTCCTACCTTCTTTCAAAACATTTGCAACTCGAGCCTCAAATGCATTCTTACAGAAATAATTGATTATGTTTCCTGTGCTTTGCGTCCTCAAATAATGTCAGATCATATTCAATAATTAATTCAAACCCAAGAAGAGTTCTCTATCCCTTTTGTATTTTGGAAGCAGGTTCCTGGATGTTGTTGTGCTGTGAGATGTAGACCAGGAGTCTCAACTGCTCTGTAACTCACCCAGGCAATAACAGCTTTGATCCCCTTGAGAAAATAAAGCAGAATTCAGAGCTGGAAGTCTTTGACAATAATTTTGTACAAAAGTAAGGGAGTATACAGTGAGCACAGTTCTGAAATCACTGGATTACTACAGTCTTCACTCCAGATTTTAAGCATTTATTTCAATCTGAAATGACATTTAAAGCAATTGTAAGACAGTTGGTGGACTTTTTGTAGACTTTTTCCTTCTATAAATAAAAAATAAAATTCAGGTGATTGGAGGTTGCTCATAAAAATTAAAACAGTTTAACATGTATTTTTAAATTGGCATCTTTATCTACTTTTTGTACAGATAACGCTGTAATAAACTATAATATTTCCTATGAGCAAAGCTCTTCACACAGTCTAGCAGTGGGCAAATATTAATGAAACACATCATCCTAGGAATGTCCATATTATCGCTTTTGTTTTAAAAGCTGTCCACAGTAATGAGCTCTACATAACCTTTTGCCCCTCAGATTTCTACAGAGTGATCCACCTGGCAAACAGTTAAGTCCAGACCATAACTGCACAATACAGTCTGTAAGTGTCAGCATCTTTTCCTTGCAAACTGTGCGTACGTGTGCATGTGTGTGTGTGTGTCTGAGCGCATGTTTTAAAGACCTTGCCTAATCACACCTCACTTATATTTAAGTAGAACATGTGGTTTAACTTTGCACCCACTTTTCTACTAGAAGACTAAATGTTAACACCCAGGGGCACCTGTCTTAGATTAGTGAATAGTTTACTACAAATGATGAACCAAACTGATGGGATTATACTTGGTTCAGAAAGACAAAGCTCAAACAGGCTTTTGTCTATTCTTTATTTATTTATTTCAAAGTGTAGAAGATGACACTAAAAACAAAGGGAAAGTGTGTCTATAATGCTGTATTTAAAAACCATCTGACAAGTTTTGCTGACATGTTTTCTGTGTGGAAGGACCTGAAAATTTCATGTCCACTTGATAAGAGCATTTTTGTCATTCCACAGTAGCAAAACAAGTGCAAAATGTGAAGTGGTCTGCACATATGGCCTTAGAGGGCACTGAGGTTTGGTGAGGGTCAACTTTTTTTGGATCTGGGTAAATTTCATGGTCCCAGCTGTCCAGATGATTTGCAGAGGACACCAATATACTGAAGCAACCTGCTGTGAATCTTCATTCAAACAGGTTAATGCATGGCAGGCACCCTGTATGGTTCTCAACAACTTCACAAAAATAAAACAAACTTTCACCAGCGCTAGATACCTTGAGCTTTCCTCTCCTTGTCTTCTCATTGACTGGGTATAAATTACATGATTCTCCTATGATCATCTAAGACTCTGTTCTTCCATAAATATCAATTAATTCTTGACAGTATTGACAGGGAAAGAGTTATATTTTTATGGATAGTGTGTTTTTTAGATACTGAATTAACAATGCAAGTACTTACGTACAGCCATGACTGAATTTATTTTATTTTTTACAAATTTAGTATTATAAGGCAACAATAGATTTCTTTCTTACTGCTTTCAACCATTGGCCAAATACACACATATATGTCTGCACATGTATTCACACTAACACACACATGCACACACACATACCACATTTTTACTTTACACTTAGAATGGTAACTCCCTTTTATCTCTGTATGTGTCTAATAAAATATTTTCCCTTGTCTGTCATCAACCTCTGCTTATCAATGCCTCTTTGTCTGATTAATGTTATCTGCTGCTTTGGAGTAAATATATGGGGGGGGAATGGAGTTAATAGAGATCAATTGGTTGCTTTTCTGGATTCCTTCATATTGCTTGTTGCTCTGCCCAGTGAACCCTTCTCCTTTCCCAGGGTATTTTTGTGGTTTCAAATACTTCAGCAAGGCTTTGTCATTTCTTTGGAATGCACACTGCATGGTTGCTGTAATACTGTTGCTGTCATGTTTTCAAACCTCTATTTTAGATGTCCTTGCTGACACAAATTGGAGTAATTTAAGAGGCAACTTAAAAATAACTTATTTTCTGTATTTTTTTATGATCACTTAATTGCTGATTCACAGACATGAGTGGAGCAGCACCATCAAACTCCTGCCCTTTTCAACCTTGTAGTCAAAGGGACTCATGGTATTTCACTTCATGCTAAAAAATGGTATTGTTTGCCTTCATATTTGATTATCCAAGTACAGGCTATTTTTCTGAAAAAGGAAAGCTCAAAGTTTGATTGTGGGTACACGGAAAAATAAGATACTAAGTACCAGCACAAAACTGGACTTTTTGAACCACAGGACTACATCTTCTACAGTTAATAATAATATAGTAACCCTGGGTGAATTCAAATATTCTGCCCCGTGTCTTGGCACAGAACATTGAGGGGCTCTTGGTGACAAGCTGGCAGGCACTGTTCCACCAGTGACTGGGAAGGGATGGTGCCTTCTTCCAGATAAGTATGATTGCCAGAAGATCCTGTCACCCACCCCTCTCTTCACTCCTCCAGCTCTCCTGCTCTTCCATCACATCGCAGCAAAGCCTCCGTGGCACCAGCAGAGAAGTGGCCTTTTATCCTAATTCCTCATACTGTTTCACTGAACCTCTCTGTGCATGGCTGTGTGCCCCTTGGGAGAAGTGAGTGTGAAACCATTCCTTGCACACACTCCAGACTTTCTTGCACTGATGAAAAATACTGCACTGAGCTGCTTAATGCACCAGTCACGGCTTGTGTCTCTGGACATGACCCTTCTCAAAAGCATATGACTGAAATGGTGCTTCATTGATTGCAGCTCTTTGATAGGGAAAAAAAAATCAAAAATAGACTAAGAATGTCAATAAATACAGTCCGGGAATTGTGAATTATTAGGGACATCAGGTTTCCAGCAGATGTTCTTATCCTGTAACAGAAGCTGATTTAACAAGTCTGCTTACAGCTGGCCTTGTAGCCCCATGGAGCTGAGTCAGCACGCCCAGCTTTGTGGGGCTGAATCTTCTCTTACCCTTCACCATCGGCCATACAAACAAGCTTTAATGATTTGAGAGAGCCTGAATTCGTGCTCAGCACCTTAACAGAGACTATGTAGGGGTATTGTGCAGGAGATGCTGAGGAGAGTGGCTGTGTTGGTAAATTTAAGATGCTGACTTACTCCTTCTGAGGAAAGGCTCCCACTTTGTGAAAACAACCCATGTGTTGAATATGGCTGGAGCTGCATTTGCAATAAGATGCCTGCCCTGCAGCTGTGAAACCTGCAGATGCATAAATCTCTAACGTTTACGATAAAATCTGTGTTGCAAACCTTTTCTTATCACAGTGGATCAGGGAGAGAAGAAGGAGGGAAGGCTGAGGAAAGGCTGATGACAGATTTGAGCTGCTTGGGAACACGGGCCACTATTTAAAGAAGGCATCCAAGTCCTGCTCTCTCTGGAGCTGGTAATAATTGTGCCTTTTGCTTCCATGGGAATAGGAGCAGGCCTTTGCCTGGCAAATGTTTGCATATAGCCCAAATCAAGTCATTAGTTGCCATGTGTCCAACCTGTATTTTAAGGCCCTCCAGCTGAAAAGTCCATTTGCATATTTATCCCAGCCAGGAACATGGTAATTAAGTCTGTGGCGTTGTACACAACCCCGAGGAAAGTCTGCAATTCAATAGTTCAGAAAGACTCCCGCTGATTTCAATGGGGTTTGGAGCAGTCACACACTCAGAGGGTGTTTACTGGATCCCAGACAATCCCAGTACTTGCAAGAATAATCAAATTAAAACTTCAAATTATCAACGCCTCTGCCATGTGAAAATACCAGCTCCACTTTTTAGACCAGAGAAAAAGCATTACAAAAGGGGTGAAGCTTGTTCTTTGATATAGTCTACTCTGTATCACTACACATTACACAAGTACGCCCAGCACTTGCCCTGGTCTCAGCTCCCAGCAATGCAGCTCATCCCTGCCCGCGGAGGGGTGGCAGAGCAGTGAGATGGGCTTGGACCTGAATAATGTGCAAGGCTGTCAGCACAGCAGGTAGGGGAAAATGATTGCACTGGAGATAAACACAGGCTTTAGGCTGCCATTAAAAGACGATCTTGTTAAAAACAAACAAACAACTATAGCAGCAGGATACTTGAAAGGTAGATAAGTCTTCCACGTGGGGAGAAAAATGTCTATGGTAGGAAAAAGGCATTTAGTAGAAGTGAAAATCCTTAACTATGCTTTATGGAGACAGGTCAAAAATAGTTCCTACATCTGGAGTTTTACTTTGCTAAAAGAGATATAACAATCTTTTGTGTGATTCAGAAAAAAAACAATATGAGCTGAAATTTTAACTGCACCCCTGACCGCAACTGGGATTTCTTTTTATCAAAAGTCTGAATCATATTTTATTTATTTATTTGTATTTGTATTTTCAGGGAGAAATGCTTATCTGCTGTAAATCTCCAAAGTCCTTTTGATTTCAGTGGAGTTGTATGTCATCCAAGGCTGTCCTCTTCCACAACATACTAGTGAAACTTGCATCCTTCAGCAGCAGCCTAATGCGCCACTTGTCTGGTTTGGTTTAACCCCAGCATCTTCTATGCAGTTGATAGTTGTTTAATTTACATAAAACTGTGTCAAAACCCATGATATATTGCCAAATATGATAGCCATCTTAAAAGTAAATGGAAAATATCAAGCCATTTGAAAGGTGGTTCTAAGTTTAGCCAAGGCTTAGATGGTTCAACTTTCAGCCAAGGTTTAGGTGGTTCTGCCTTCAGCCAAGGATTATGCACAACAATATCCACACCCCCTCTGCCAGCTCTTCCCCCTCACTGGCTCTCAGATTTTCTTTGCCAGGTCAGGTGGGCCATGCAGGGTAGAGGAGATTTCATGGCATATTGCATTGCTGAATAAAAGGGGGAGGGGAAAAAAGGCCTTGCAGAAAGAGAAGACTGACCTAGAGGCAGCTAAGGATGCCTGAAAGAAACAAAGACATTGGGCCTGATTCAAGTCCCATTGAAGTTGATGGAAACATTTCAATGGGCCTTGGATCAGACGTCTGCAGTGAAATGAAATGGAGAAACAATGAACAGTTTTGGAGACAAACAAATTGGGAAGTGGTGGAGGGAGATGGCACATCTGTATAGAAAAGAAAGTGGTCTGGCAAGGAGAAAAGGGCCTGTGCAGTTGAGAACTCAGATAGGGGTTGGCAGCTCACAGCACAGGAGCTTGGCAATGACCTGAAAATACTGAGAGAGAGATTTGTTTGCTTTTATTTTGTAATGTGTGGCAGCAAACAAGGCCCAGAGACGCACAAGAGAGAAGAGTGACTGGCTGGCTGATTAGAAAGCAGAGTTAGTGATTCCAGACAAGGGGACCCATCCCAGGGGATTTCCCTTGCCCCTGTCTACTTCTTGCTTGTTTTAACCTGGAGTTCATTTTTGGCCGAGGAATAACTTACCCTAAAAATAATACGTTACAGTCAGGTCCTCATGTAGCAAACTGTGAATGTGACCTAATAAATTCTCAACTGCTTGGCAAAACATCTAGGGCATATTTTTTTTTTGTAAAAAAATAAAACTACATAATAATTCACTATGTAACTGTTAAATCCAGATTGGATTCTAGAGTTAAACCAAATCAGCCTCAGATCCTGCTTCCTCATCCTGACAGAAAATCCTTTGCCTAAGGTTTCTGGGAAATGGGAACATATAGAAAAAAACCCCACAACAAACAGAAGTATGAATTTAATTACCAATACTATGCTCCTGCCTCAAAGGGGAAGGAGAAAGATAATTGCTTAGGGTCTCTGGGTGGAATCCTTTCCCCATGGCCAAGACAACAACCAGTCTAGCCAGAATCTCAATGACAGGAGAGCAACGTGCAGCGTGTTTTGTAGTGTCAGTGATTCTGCGTAGAGTCATAACAGGTAAGTGAAATGGTAATTAAAAACGGAAGGAAACACTGGCCAGAGGTGAGAACAGGTGGCATGAGGAGGGGGCAGCATTTTGTTGAGTATAAAATGGCAAGATAAAAATATGCAGCAATAATCAAAGCAGCATTCTCGTAGGGAATTTTTGCAGAAAGCTCCAGATAGAGAAATAAGAATCTTAAAGAGAAAGGTGGAGGGCTTTTTCCCCAAGCTGCATAAAAAAGCCCAGAAAATATGTGGCAGTCCAGGAAATGCAAACAGGTTGTTATGATAAGGTAAAATGTCCTCTGGGGAAGCAGATTTGAAGGGGCAAATGTGCTTACAAGGGATAAGTGTGACCTTTTGAGAAGGAACAGCCACAACAAAGAGTGGAGGGTATGGCGCTTTCTGGCATAGGAGGGATGCTGTGGATTCCCAGCCAGGAATTCCTGCCTTCCAGAAGCATGAGTGCTGCTGATGGCCGTGCTGGGATGTTATCGAGCTGCTGTCAGTGACAGCCATGGGGTCATCCTGCTTACTGTCCATGTGAAGGGTTGTTAAGCTCAAGGACATGAGAGGAGAGACAAAATCTTGCTGTGACTGGTGGTCCTCTCCAATGCCGGAGGTTAGAGGCAGCCTCTCTCAGAAGCTGAGGGGAAATGGGCTCGAGGGTGACCTTAGCTGCAAATAGAAAAATAATTTGGACAGAAAAACGTTTTAGAGAGAACAGAGTCTCTTTGGTCCTGCGCTGGACACACAGCGTCTCTGAAATATTTCACTGGTATTATAAAGGGCTGTCTTAACTGAAATGCATCCTTTTTAGAGCTTGGAAAGCCAAGGCTGATTTGGCTTAAAATTTACCAAGTGGATTTGCCTTTTCCTTATTAAGAAACGTACACAGGAGGCATATGAACTTGTTTAGAAAACAGAAAGATTTGTAGTGCTAATGCATCAGAGGATATTTCTCTTTGATTAGGGGAGGAGAGATTCCCTTCTCCTGAGGTTACAATTCCTTTGCTGCCAACCTGCAAATGATCTTCCCTTCACGCAGATAAAATGATAGAGAGATATAGCTGAGTACTATGCTACTGAGTACTTTTAGCTGTTCCTCCTTTCTTATATGTGTTTGTTTTCGGGTTCTTGTCTGGTTTCCTAATACATTTTAACTTATTGCCTTACATCATTCAGATAAAATTATCAAAGGCTACTGAATGTTTCTTTGACACAAAATGTCTTCCAGCAGGAGAATAACATTTTGTCATGCAATGATAGCTCAGGTTTTTTGAATCTGTTTCTTTCTGTAACAGTTTACGAATTTGCATTCCTATGTTTGCTTGTTGCTGCTAAATTGCAAGTCAAGGGTTATAAGAAGGTGTATTTTATAGACACATAAAATGAAAATAGACTATTTTACTATCATTCTACTTAAAATGCAAGCAATCAAGAAGCAGAAATCTGTAGGAATCATTCCTTTCACAAGTCATTTTCAGGCTAGTTTTAAATTGTGATACACCAGGGGAGAAAAATATCTCCCTGTATGTTTGCGAAATACCTACTTCAGTGCAAACCGTATTTTGACAGAAGTCTTTGATCTCTATCAGAGTGCAAATGACTAAAAATTAAACATGAGGAAGAGCATGGAGTATTCAGCACAAACTAGACAAGGGAGATCTTTTCCTTCTTCATTTGAAATGTCACTTAAATTCTCCTTCACAGACAGATATTGGGAGATACACATTGGTCCTGATCCTGTTTTGTCCCCTTCCTCCTCAGTCACCTGCAAGAGGAGATAGGTAGCAGAACTTAGACTAAATGATGTCAAGTGGGACTGAATCTTCTGGCTCTGGGGCATCCCCCCACCCGTGCACGGCCGCGATCGGGAGTGTCTATGTGGGGCTGTGCCAGACCCGACGGCCCTGGTGTTGCAGGAAGGACTGAGCAGCCACAAAGGGCTCCAGCAGTTCATGAATGTATAAATAAAACAGATTACAGACATTAAACAGAAAAGTAAAAAATATCTTGGATACTTAGGAAATAAATTGGGCTTCATCCACAAAAGATTTAACATTTTGTGGCCAGGAGCTGTCCTTTGATGTAGCTATACAACCGTCTTAGCTTATCAAACAGTTCCTATAGAAAATCCTGGTTGGATATTTTAATAACTCATTCCTCGCTGCTCATGAGAAGGCTCTGATGAGAATAAAACCAGTGTTATGTAGGTGAAAGGCATCAGGTGAACTGTTTATTCCCTGACAGTGTCAGTCTTTACCCCAGATTTCAAAAAAAAAATACTGCCCTAATATCCTAATTTACATTTACACCTTTCAGACATTTGTATATATTTTCATCATGGAACAGTGCACACAATTCGACTCTAGCCTGTTTATACATCTTGGCAGACTTGTAGTGTGTTAAATAATGATATTAAACAGTTCAATTAACACTTTTCTCCATTTTCTGTTCTAACAAATATGAACAAATGAGTCCCATGAAGAGCAGAAGTCTGTGTTTATGCTGAGAGCTTTCAGCTTCTAAGCCTGCTCTATGGCCCTATGAAAATGTCACCATTTAACAAATACAAATTTAGTGAAATTCACAGATGTAATATTAAGCACACAATTTCTTTACTGGATATCGCTTCTCACTCCTTGACAGCCAGAGGTCTTGGGGATTATGCTTTTTTGTCTCCTACACATGCAAGGCAATTTAGGGAAAAGCAGAAAATCAACACAGCCCCATCAGCACAGGCTGTGACTCTTGCAGGGGAGCAGGACTCGCTGCCTTGGCAGAGCGAGCGCTGCACAGATGCACTGCAGCCACCCCAGCATTCGGCTCACTTTGGGTGCCTCTGAATGTCCAGGCACAGGGGCATGGAGACAGTCCCTTTGTTTCACATGATATAACTTGCCACATTCCTTTGACGGCAACGTACTGGTCACAATATTCTTGAAAGTACTGTAGAAAATTAAAGTATCATTAAAAAAGGCATACAAAAATAGCTTGTTGAGATTGCATATCTCTTCATTGTTATAGGTCTATCTTTCTGGATTCTGCACTTTCAGTGGTTCTATTTCTAATGGAAATAAAAAATAATGCTACTTTTTTTAGGTGTTAAATGCTGTTATTAGTCCCTTCCTCACAATGAGAGCTTTGCAGGAGGATTTGTTCAGTTCTTCCTCAAATCAGTGCAACATTTCAGATTGCACAGCGGATTTGAGCCACTTCAAAGTAAGGGGGGCTAGTGGGAGAACACAGCCCTGGTCCCCGTAGAAAATAGCCTCAGCGAGGGGTGGGTTGGTGCCCTACATTCTGGTGTTGCTGTTCTCAACTCCACTGCAATGGTTAAACTTCCCAGTGCAGGAGAGCACAGGTAACCGGGCACAAAGCACGGGGTGTAAAAGGAACTCTCTTGCTGATAGCCATCTGGAGAGCACAGACTTCAGCTCACTCTGACTTATTTTTAGGCACCAAGCTTCATAGTCTTTAAGGGCAAAGAGAGGGGAGTAAAAATAGGCCAATTAGTATAATTTCTAAAAAAAATTCCTTAAAGATTCTGAGCAATTGCAAAGGTGACTTTAAAATTTAGGAGGAATGAAAAACAAATGGGCTGGGTAGGAAATTTGGGGCCTCTAAGAAGATTACTTAGCCAATAAATTGCCTTTTTTTATTTGAGGATCTTTGAAGTATCCTCCCTGGAGGGACTATCTTAAAGCTAGCTTTAGTTAGTAGCATTGAGTTTTTAATGGCTTCCGAATGTACCTTCCCTATTTTCTAATCTTACTGTAACCTCTTACCTTCCCTAATTGTTTTGTTGTATTTTCACTCTGGGTTTTGAAGAGCAGACTTAAAACTGTGAAAAGTGGGGTGTTTGTATGTAAGCACAAGATGATATGTGACATTATTTCAGGCTTGCCGTGGTCTGTTCCTGGTTTGTCACACAGACTCACGTTAGTTTGTCTGCAGCATTGTGAATTTTAGGAAAAGATTTCAGTCCTGCTTGGAAATCTCTGTGCCATCAACTCATTGGACATCTGGTTTCAATTTACAATGTATCTGCCTGAGGGTGTATAGCACCCCCAGAGTAAATAATAATAATAATGTTAATAATAATAACAATATCTATAATATAGTAATAATAGATGTAAATGAAGTACATGTTCTTGAGTTTCCAATGTGGGAGAAAACAAATTAGAAAATGTATTGCCTGGAGGTTTGCATTTACATTGCACGGATGGTTTACATTTTAAGCAACATGAAAACAGACTGCCTTCAAGGAAGACCATGAGTATTTGGGGAAGATTTATTTAAACCGAAGATTTGGGGAAATGTTAAAACCAGATGAATTCTATGCACAATAAAAGTGCTAGATCAGGTAATTTGGTTCAGCACCAACTGCGGGTCTAAACATGAGTAAAATCTATATTTAAAATCAAGGATAGGTAAATTTCTGCAACCCAACAGGATAGCAAAATGTCTTCTTAAGTTAAGTGCAGATATTTACTAATGAAGGTTGAAAGTAGATGGCTGAATGGAATTGGATGTGTGGGGGAAATTTTAGGCTCTCTGGTATTCCTATTTGAGTTTGTCTTGTAGAAAGCAAAATCTTTCACAGTAAAATATCAATTTGAATAAAGCTTTTGAAGAAAGTGAGTGAGATACATTAGTGAAGGCACTGGCAATCATTAGCTCACTCACATTTTGTACTAATGAATCTTTACTTTTGCTCCAAAAAAGAGAAGCAGGGACAGCTTTAAGACAGACTCCACTAGAGTCTGTTGACTGCAGCTTTCACCCAGCTGTCAGAAGTTCAGGTTCAAGGTACTCCTCAGAAGCAGACACAATTGCAACCTGAACCTCAGGGTCTCGTCTCCTGGGCCCTGACTACATGGCTGTTAAATATTCAGGTGCAAGATTTTCTTCCCCTTGTTTTTCACAGGGAACTTCAGGAGGTCTCAAGGTCCTCTTCATGAAGACCACGATGTAGAAACTTCGCAGGTAGAATTCCCATTTCACAGCAAGACCAAGAGCAGCAGCAGAAGTTGCAATAGCAGCAATTCCAACCCTGCAGGTCACCATCCACCGGAAGGAGGACAACACAAAAGTGGGTAAAGAACAAACACCTGTGGGAGTCCTGCCTTGGGGTGGTTGAGCATTGCCTTAGAAGATGGTCAGGAAAAGTAATAGCTGGATGGCATGAGATGCTGCTTCTCAGAACAACTCCTCTGCTGTGGAACACGAGTTGGTACACGAAGCGAGACATGCAGTAGTGCTGTGATCGTAGTATGAATAAGCACAATTAGGCTGTTATGCAGTTTATATGTGCATGTGAAAGGAAAAAAAAATACATGGTTTATTTCCATAGAAATATACCAAAGGAAGAATTTAGGAAAGGAAATCAACTCAGAATATGTTTAAAGAAATGCTGACAGAACGATGGATAAGTGTTCATGTTTCCCTGCCAAATAAAATTACAGAACAGGAAAGCTACAAGGGAAGAAACGGTCAAAATTGAAATTACAAAAATCTGTTCAAGCTAAAAAAAATATATAATTTGAAAATTGAACTTTTTGCCAAGTGAGGTCAAGAAAGAAAGAATTCTGGACTATATGGTGCCATCTCTGAGGACTGTAGGAAACCAGAGAAACAGATTTCTGAATAACCAGATGCTGAAATAATTTGAGTGCTTCAGAATAGAAGAACACTTTCAAAAATGAAAACATGAGAAAATATAGAGGAGGAATGGGAACCAGAATAGCATGTAAGGTTATTTTCTATGAAACTGAAAGATTAATACCTACTGCCCTGTACCTCCATATATCAGGAAGTTTAGATATCATCAGAGACAAAAGACCTGAAAACAGAGGGCATGAACAACAGTAAAAATAGAAAACAGCCCTGATTCAGTCAAATGTTTAATTGGTTTTAGGGAAATTTGGATCAAACATTAATTCTCCTGGAAAATGAAATACAAAGTAGATGTGCATTAAGTGGATATAGTATTTGGTCATGTATCTAGTTGTAATTACTAGTTTAAACATACAAAAAAGCTATGAAAATAATGGTGGGCATCTTGAACTACTTTATCTTCAAGACTAGCATTGGAGGAAAAAATGTAAATAAGTGTGTTTTAATCCCCCTGTGAGAATATAGAGGATTCACTTTTAAAAATAACTGATTTACTGAACCCCAACTAGGGTCTTTGCAAAGACTTGAACAACAGGACACAAGAGGGAAAACCAGTGGATATCTATGATACAGACTTTAAAAAGTCTTCACAAGAGCCAATTAAAGACATCTGTAAGTCTGGATTACAGTTTCGTGTGTAACTGGGAAGTGTGGAAGGGACAGGACCATGGAGGAGGTTTAAAGGTTCCAGCGTCACCATGCCATAGTTCTGGAATAGGACCATAGTTGAGGTAAAGGGCTGGTGTTATGGATGTGCTGAAAACTGAAGTTAGGCAGCCAGCCCTGGCAGAGAGGTGTATGAGCAGCTCTGGGTAGATTGCACAAAAATGAGGAAATCAGACAGTATTCTGTCAGACAAAATACCACTTCTTTACAAAATAATTTACTTTAGAAGGTGCAAATTAAACTACATATTCACCCCTCTGGGATCTGAACTTGCTGTGAATTTCTGAGGAAAATTATTTAGGCATCACTATGGACAGCTCAGTAAAGACATCTGCTCAAATTCAATATGTAGCAGCAGTCAAAATTGTAAATTAGATGTTAGGCCGCATTAAGAATGGAATAGCTGTAATACAGAAAATATGGTACCATTTATAAACCTGTGACACAGACCTGGAGACTGAGAGCTTTCAGTTTGTTCTCTTGATCTCGAACAAAGAAAAAGAAAGAAAGAAAAACCAGAAGTCTGAGGTGGCAACAAGGGGTGATAGGAGTTACAGTGAGGAAACATTTAACCCTGAAGGCCTTGGGAAAGAGGATCTAATTTCTAAAGAGGAAAAAATAAGCATGCAGGTAAAGGTAGAAACATATGCTGGAAGCTGAAATGGAAATCAGATATTCTTACACTGCTCTTTTGTACAGAACCATTTCTATGGTATTTGAAACAAGCACAGGCTTTAATAATTCTACTTTGCATCAGAGATGCACTAGAGCTGCTGACATGAGGTCTGGTATTTCAAATGCTTTGGTCATTCAGTGTTTGTAGCAGGAGGTAATGTTTCAGGAAAACTTTGATTCTTCTCACTTTTAACACTTTTCACGTTTCTAGGGACATTTGCAAAAGGCTCATTTGTCTAAGTTCAAAAACTCTCTTTAATTAAAAAGCCATCTTTGTGAATGCAAATGAATACATCAAAAACTCTCAGAAGTCCACACAACTAATAATTAATCTAGATTTCAAGGACTCTCTAACACTATTACATCATGAATACCTTCCTTATTCAAGAATGGGCATCCTTCTAGCAATTAAAAGAAAAATTTAGAAGATAATTAGACACAATTCTCATCACAATATTTTACACAGGTATATGATTTTGAAATTAGGTCAAGGGAGGGAGGGAAAATAATGATTCATTACAGAGGCTCCAAGAAGCAGAATTACCCCATCATAACTTCTAAGTAATCTGTTTTTCTAAGTTGTCATCATAACAAATGACCATTGTTAATAAATTAGGAAGACGGAGAACACCTTACGGCGTATGAATAAACTGGGTGCAGTCTGACATCTGTCTTTATCAAGAAAGATGCCAATAAAATCATTGAAGAGTTTATATATTACAAAATACACAGCCTATATATTGCTTGTATACTGTGGTGATGCGCCATATAGAAAAAAAGGTGATTACTTGCACAACAGCAATTACAGAATAAACCTGGGATACCAAAGTAATTATGCTAAAATGTATCAGTTGCACTCCCTGAAATAATAGGGGAAGGGATAGATGTAATTTATTTTAATGGACCAGCAGAGGTAATAAAGAATTGCTTAATGTCTTTCTTCATAGATTTAGATCTTTATGATAAGGTTTTTATGAAATGGAATATATAGCCCAAATAAAATGAAACCAGATTTAATGAAATTGCCCATCAATAGCACAAGTTTGGGGTTTTTTCCTTCAGTCCGGATGAAGTTCATGCAGCCTTATATTGATAAGTATTAATAACTACTGTACTCAGAGGGTCCTCTGAGTGATCAAAAGTTATTTTCTATAACTGATAGTATGGTCTGGTGGAAGATAATGTCCAACAGCTCAGGCAGGTCTCAGGAGTACTGATATCCCAATTCTGCTACTGGTTTTGTTACTGATTTGCTGTTTGACCTTAAATGTGGCTCACGAGGTAGTATTAAATTGGTGTAAGTAGTACCAAGAACACAGAGTTTCTCACAACTTTAATTAATGTCTATCAAGATCCTGAAAAAAGCCCTGATGAAGCCTCCAAGGCTTTGTAGAAGTCCAAAGTATTATTGTTAAATAGTCTGAAGCTTTGACAATATTCCAAGCAAAGTTGAATACACATAGATAAGAAAATTTCATTTATATTTGGCATGTTTTTAGCAGAAAGAGCACTTGAGTTTCATTTTAAAATTCAGAAACTTCAAATAGAATGTTTCTAAGATAAATATTTTTATAAGTACACAACAGATATTTTAATGCGTTCATAAACATATATTTACTGCATTCTGCCATCTTATCTGTAAGCACTGAATCAAAATTTTGGGGAAAAATAATTTTCCGTTCTGAAGGAAAAGTTTAAAACTCTTCTGTATATTCTGCTCTATGACCATGCTGCTGAGCATTCAAGAGATTTCAGCAGAAACTTGATAGGGTGCTTTTTGTGTGAGCAGCTCGAAGTTCAGCAGGGCAACCTAGTATGTGACAAGATAAATATTAAATCTGTTAGTGCTGAGTGTCTCATTTCCCAGGATTGAACTGAAACTGTTTCTGATACTTTTCTGAAAAACCTTTTAAAATCTCTGTTGTGATCTGGTCTAGATGGCAGTCGAAGGCAGCGAGAGGATTCTCAAGTGAATTACCAGAGCTGAGTCTCTGGTAGCAAAAAGCTAAAACCTCCAAACCCATGAGGAGATCTGAAGACTCCTTCTCCCTGCATTTCCCTTTCAGAGCTGCATTTGCTGCCAAGAAGTTGCATTTATCAATCTCCAATTTTACTGCAAGCTCTAGGCACATATGTGGGGTGATTTTAAGAAGCCTTACAAAGCCAAAGACATACTGCAGCCTGAAGGGTTTCTGAAGAAATGTGGCCCAACCACACTGATGCTAATAACCAAAGCACCCAGTGCAGCCTGGGTGCTCACACAACCACCTCAGTCTCTACCTGTGCTACCAGAGGCACCACCATTCCTGTGCTCCACACCAGACCAAAAGGCTCTGCATGCAACCATACAGGGTATCTGAGGTCCCTGCAAGGGCTTGTGTTGAAATACTTACCATGTGCAGAAAACCATGCTGTCACACCTGCCGCCCGGTCTGCCTAAGCCAGCTCAAGGTATTCCTGCCCCTCATGCAGATTCCCTCAAGCAGGCAGACACTGATGACAACGATATCTCCTTGACTCTCCACCTGCACTCTCCACAGTCTTCCCAGAGAGAATGTTTGTAGAACACACTCACCTTATGTATTTTAGACCAGAGATAAGGAAGAAAATTTTTGCAGTGACGGTGGTGAAACACTGGCACATGTTTCCCAGAGAGATGGTAGAGGCCCCATCCTTGGAAACATTCAAGTTCAGGTTGGACGGGGATCTGAACAACCTGTTGGAGTTGCAGATGTCTCTGCTTATTGCAGGGGGTTGGACTAGATGACCCTTAAAGTCCCTTCCAACCCAAATTATTCTGTGGTTCTATTTCTAAACACTTGACAAAGACTGGCTAATTAACCTTCTGAAACACTTGTAAGGAAAGTAGGAATCATTCCTTTCTTTTAAAAACTAGTGTTATTTCCCAGAAGAAGAGTTTGCAGAGTTGGAATTCTAGGACTATTTTCCCTACTTCTTATCCTTCTGTCCTTCATCTCTACCTTCTCTGATGTGCCCTCTAACAGATCCCTGTCAAGTAAGAGACAAAAAGGTCAACCAACCTCTGTTCCCAAGTTTCTACTCCTGTCAGGGCAGCACAGGTGGGCAAATCGCCCTACAGGTGTGTCCAGATGAAGCAAGGTGGACCAAACATACATGATTTCTGATGGGTGTTTTTTTTGCCTACTTTTGTTTTTAAGTTTTCTATTGAATACCATTAGCATTGAGGAGAATAACTTTAGAGAAAACATGGGATGTCACACGGGGCAGGTTCTCTTGCTCAGAACCCAGCAGGCATCCAAGCTGTTAGTCAGTATGAGCAAAGAAACGGAAAAAATTCAGGTAGGTTTTTGGGAGTAATAATTGTCCACTACTTACAATAATTAATATAAGTAGTAACAAAGCTCCTTTATGGAACCAAACAGCTGAACCAACAGCAATCTCCATCCACAATACAGTCAGGTTTTTGATCTGAAGGAGAGGCGAGCACTGAGGGGGATTTCACTGACATTGTTCATGAGCACTTTTGTGTCTGTTTGAGGTGAAGGAAATACCGGAGCAGCTGGAGAAGAGGAAAACAGGAGACTCAGAAGCATGTTAGTGTCCAGAGAACAAGCCCACAGAGTTAGTGTTTAGGACCAGTGCTGGTTCAATGAAGTGATGAAGAAGTTGGTGTTGGCTGGACAAAATGTTATTGAGGCCAGAGGTGTAACAGCTGCCCTTCATTTCAGATAACCATAAAGCAAGTTACAGTCACTTATGAAACTATAGCAGTCTCCAAATCAAAGCCAAGAAGCGTGTCATCACCCAAAAAGCAAAGGCAAGTGCCTGGCCATTTCGGAATGTTTGGAAGAACAAGGAGAGGAAAGTAGAGGACATACAGAGATGCAGCAGAAGCCAAGCACAAAGTCCAGAAAGAGAGAGCGAGACTATTTGCCAGAGTTTTAGATATGGGCTTGAGGTGTAGGCTAAGGAAATATTTCATATTATTTGATTTTTTTGTGTTCAGGAAGATTAGACTTTTTCAGCCTTCAAAAGTACTCAAATTTGCATGGAAGATGCTCCCAGTGCATTCAGTTTTTTCTTTTCTCTAGAAAAATATCCTTTTTTTAGCCAGTTGCTTGAATCCAAAGGAGGCATTGTGTACATTATTTAGAGAAAACTGGCTGTGTACTTATCTTTTCTCCTGCTCTTGATCCTAACATTCTATGAGACTGAACACAGAGAATGCAGAAATATAAATCACCATGATACCCCACTGTGGTATATTATAGAAGAACTGCAGAGACACAGAGTAGGCTTAGAAACCCACAAATAGGTATTTCACATCTTCAAAGTCTTCTCTCTCCTTGAAAATCATGAACCTGAGGAATCTGTAGAAAGATTCCAGTGAAGTCAGTTGCTCATTATCAGCAGGAAGCAGTATGCTCCAGATGGAAAAAGAAGTCCATATCCCTGTCGTCCCCAAGAGATTATCTTCCTGCAGGTATAGAGACAGAGGAAAAGCCTGTAGAAGACATTGCAGGAATGAAAATCTCATCTTCCTCTTCATACTATGTGCTCCACTTCAGCATCTCAACCTGTGGCATAAAAGATTTCATGATCAAAACTTTAGATATCTTCTTTTTTTTTCTCCTAGGAGTCTGAGTAAGTTTGCTGGGAAGCTTTGAATAGAGTTCTGTGGGATTTGGACCAGGCACTCAGGGATAGGGCTGAGGAAAGGATCTTGGTTTGGTTTCAGTGTATAAGCACTAGGGTAGTAGTCAGAACAGCCAGGAAATGAAATGGGGTAATGATGCACCTAATAACTTACTGAAAATTCTGCAATAGGGAATAGAGCCAAAATCTCAGTTGAGATGTGAGTCTTTATTTCAAAACAGAGCAAGAAGCCTCTTGGCAAACTTCCCTAAAGCAAGGTGTGCAGCTGAAAGCATTATTTCCAAACAATTCCATTCCAGAAGTACAGATTGAATGGAGATTATCACAGCTACCTCCAGGGCATGACTAACCAGGGCTGGTGAGGTAGATCAGGCTGGTGAATTGCTCTGAAGACTGACGTTTCAATAACGTATTGTGTGATAAGGGCCAGATCCTCAGCTGGCGTTGGCAAGGGCAGCTCCAGGGACATCCGTGGAGTTGTATCATTTTGTGCCAGCGGAGAATCTGGCCCGTGGAATGCACGCAGAGATGATTCATAGTTTAATACCAGGTAACACAAGGCTCTGTCAGAAAGACTTTAAACTAATAAACTGTGATAATCTAATCTTGTTATCTCAAATACAAACCACTTCATCAACCTCAGATTAAGTCAGTATGGGCTATATCTTCCCAGCCCTTTAGGAGGAAAAATGCAGTGATTTACCATCTGGTTAGAATGTGAGGGTCACATGGAAAGAACAAAAGTCTCTCAATATATATAATTTTTTTCTATTCTAGAAGTTTGGGATAATGACTCTACTGTCAAGAACTATTTGTAAGAAAGTTATAATGAGGGGATATGAAGAAATAGTCATTATTCCTCAGCTCAGAAAGGTTGCACAATTTGCAAAATAAGATAGAAATTTTGCCAAAATATTGCTATTGTTCAGTCCCTGATACACTGACATTTCTAATATTACTTCTTTCACTTTTTCATTTTACATCTTTTGTACAAACTTGGAAGTCAATGCCACAAGTCAGTTCGTAGCTATTTGGGCAAAACTAGAGTCCCGGGATATTTGACCTCTTCCTTTTGTGCAATCCTAAATTGTACAATAATCCATGTTCTCCCAACTTCAGTAACTGAAATTTGAGGGCGACTTTCATATTCTTATAGCTTTCACAGATTAAGCCAGATAGTGGAAGATTATCTTTCTTTTTCAGGAGAGTCTTTTTTCAGAAGTCAATGCTAACTCAGTTATTGTTACTGGAGAGATTTCTGTTTTGAAGACCTCTCAAACAAATTATTGCAATATATTATTTCAAATTCTTTCTGATAAACCCCTACATGAGCTAGATAATAGTAGTAAAATTAATAAAAATATAGCTGGGAAAAGAAGCAAAATGATCTATTCTTGAGTTGTTTAATACAAAGTAAAGGGATTACAGGGAAAGGTTAGTTTTGCTAAGACATTAGGAAAAACTTTCTTAATATTTATCTAAGATTAGCATAATTTAAAAATCACTCCTCTGTTACTTTGGACTTATCTACGACAAAATCTGTAAAAATTCGAAGCAACCATATATGACAATGGCTGTTGATAAGACTATGAGGCAGATGCCATATTCCACTGAAGATAATGAGTGCCCTTTGCTTGATCTCATTTGGCTTTGGGATGCTCCACTTACCTTTTAATCAAAATCTTGTAGTCATAATTGAGCTGTCTTGGTATTGGAAGTATTAAAGGTGTGTCAAGACACTCTCTTACAAATCCGGGAAGGGACAGTCTTTTCTGAATCCCAGAGACACTTAATGGTTTATGGGACATGACTTTACTCTAGGTGTCATCTTTTAAATAGCAAGTAAAATTAAGGTCTGGCCATTTGTGATTATAAAAGATCATTAATTTCATTAAGAATTGAGGTGCTCAATTCCCTTGCATTTAATTGAATTGTGCTTAAGTTACATTTCTTTGTTTTTCTATTATTTCCTGCAAAAGAATGATTTGGTCTGATATTTAACCTGGAGATTAACCGGTGAGACATAATATCCATAAAATGGACAGTCTCAAACCCACATAAATATCTTTGACAACACCTAATTTATAAGTATTTCTTTGATATCCCTTATTTGTTTCTTTCTGATTACATGTTCTTTCTGATTACATCTGTATCCATGATATATGATATATTATCTCTATGTACATACATGCCTATATAGGTAACATACAATTCATCCTACCTTCATCATTCATTAAGAATAAGGCAAGATATCCATAGTGGGTCCAGTCTTTGCTCCTCACACTGATAGAGGCATTCATTTTGTTGTTTAAAACATCCAGATAATGAACATCTAAGCTGAAACAGGTCCTAATTTAAGGAACAACAAGCTTTCAAAATATTTATCAGCAAATATCCATGAATCTCTAAGAAATAAAATCCTTCATAAATAACTAATAGTTATGAATAATTATTTTAATATAATATTTTAGCTTCTTCAATAGTAAGGAAAAACTATTTTTTTGGGGACATTAGAAAACTGTTGTGAAAGATTTTATTAAAAAAGAGACTACTACTTTAGGAAGAAGTACTTACTCAAATTTGTTCCATTTTTGAACTTGTAACCTTTGTATTGGTAAATGCAGTGATGTATAATGGACTGATGAAGCAATTCTTGCTCATGTGAGTCAAAGGGACTATTTGCATAACTGAAGACTGCTCTTTCAGACCCTCATGCCTCAGTTTAGTAACCTGAGGAGAATGTCCTTTATATTGCATGTAGACAAGTGTAGAGTATATGCAGGTAAGCTCCTACAGGATGAAAAAAACATTAAATAATTCTGAAAAGATAAAGTCAGAGCTTTGCTCAAGTAGAGGAATAAAACTGCATTTATTAGCAGATTGTTGAGCATAATACACCCAGCTTTCCACTGTGATTGTCTTAGGCATATTAATAACACAACCCTTTTCCACTCGAGGAGAAACTTGTTTCATTCTTTTATTTCCATAACTCATAAGGACCCTGTTATACTACATTTCCAGAAGACAGTTTGGGATGTGGCAGTTGGCATGGTGCTCATAGTAAGTCAGGCACACAGTACCATAGAGATCGTTACTGCAAGTGCATCTCCCCTTTGAAACTGGAAAATGGAAAAGCTTTTGGACAAACACCGCAACCCAAGAATGGAATGAGAAAGGCTCAGCCATAAGAAGGTGATGTGGGTGGTCATGGGTGTTTGCACACCCAGCACAGTTTGGGTGATACCACCTCCATGATCCCATGGCACATCTTGCTCACTGATTTCTCCTCAAAGGAATATCAGTTACCATTGACATTCCTAAAAGTGTTAATCAAAAAAGAAGGAGTTTTTGCCATGATTTTCTAAACAAATATCTGTTTTACTTCAAGTGCCTGATGCCAAGATTGGAGATGGTTATTATAAAAATAGATCCTAGAGAATGGACTGCAACATGCCTGTTTTTAGTGTTTAAAAACATGTTTGATTTCACATTGCTCATCTTACTAAGCCATATCATAAGATGCTTAACTGCCTGTCATGATGAGTTCCTCTCAGTAGCTCTCTGCCTGATTTCACCAAGTCCAATACTTGGTGCAGTTCACTCTGTTTGCCCCTACTGGTCAGACAGCTGTTTCTCCAGTGTGGGACTTGGTTGCCACAAGGCTGCAATGCATCTCCTAACCATTTTTCTTCTTTTAGAACCATTAATAATGTATTTCTAAGTATCTCACTATTTGCACTCCTGTAAGGTTTGCAAGTTCAGATTCCTGTTAGACTTCACGTGAAAACTTCATCTTCTTCAATATCCCAGCTCCATGCCTGTTTGGATTGTGTCAGTATTCTGGTAGTATTCATAAGCAAATATGATTGTAATTTAGGCCTCCTCTCGTCAACGATGCATGGGAGATTTACAAGCATTAATACGAGTTAGGATGTAAATCCCTTGCTCAACAATAGCAGAGAATAACCCCCTTCATATAGATTCTGATGACCTGTGAACTAAGGGTCAAGTAGGCCATGCTACAAATTATCTGACAGCAACAGATGCCAAAGTCTTGGGAGGAGAAAAAAATAACAAAAAACTGAGGACTAGGAAATGCTCGGTGCATTTTCACAAATAAAAAGCAACAGCAGCTATTCCTAAAACTTCATGCATCAACCACTGACATAGCCACAAATTGTAAGAAGCAAAACAAATATTCCTTCTTTCCTGGCAGCAAGCTTCCTTCTTTCTCCAAAAATATACAAAAGGAGCTCCAAAATAAACAGTCATCATAATTAATTACCTACCCAAACTGAGAGCTGTGCCATAAATCTTTAAAGTTTTCAAGTTCACTTTCAGTATAAGAGAATGTTTGGAGAGTCAAGCAGCAAAAACCACAAAGTATGTCAATTCTGAAAATAAATGATGTTTTCATAACTCTGAGATAATCAGATTAGTTCTCCACTCCTTTGCCTCAAGTTTTATACCTGTCTAACTCCATTGATTTCAATAGGAGTTTAATCCACACCACGTCAGGTCTATATCAGTACTACATCAGTTGTAAATTGATCTACACCAGTTGTAAGTTAGAGGAGGATCACACCCTGTGTAATAGCTCACAGGCCTTATAGTCTGTTCTCACAGCTGCCGTTGTATTTTATTCTGAAACCTTGTGTCACTACTTTTGGCTGTTGCCCTACAGGTGTGTGAGGTCCTGTGCACTCAGGGAAGAGATACAGGGATGAACCTTGGGACTGCAAATCACTTCGGCTTTTATATTCTAATCTCATTAAAAGTATTTTTATTTTCTGAACTGGACACTTGTTTTGCACTTGTGAAATCTGTTTGTGGACACAACACTTAACATAATAGGAAGCCCAAGCAGAAGTCCTAGTGGAATTTGAACTGTGTTGAGACAAGGGTGGGAAGGAAGAGGAGAGTAGGCATCATTTCCAAAACAGAGATTTTACATATCCGTACCCTCATGGGTGTGAAGAATGTCCCCAGAATCTACATTTTGCTCAATATAACAGAAACTGTTTCAAGTTTTAAGTCAGTGAAATAACTTTGTGCAAGCTGGTTGGACCAGGCCCATCTTTACCAGATTCATCCATTCACACTAATGATGGCTCAAAACAGAGCATAAGAAATTGCAGCATTTGTATCTGTTCCATAATTTGGTGAGAAACTGAACATTAATGAAGGGAAGGGCAGCATGAGAACAGATTGAAAATGCAAGAGAAAAAAACAGAAAAAATGCAAGGAGTTGTGGGTTCTCCTTTTTTTGAAGATGATTCCTTTGGCAGAAACTTTCTGTGAAATTGCAGATGGCAAAAGATGATCCAGTTCCTGAGCTGCCAGATGAGTAGTGAAACTAGTATTTGCTACTGGTGTCTAAACCCTTTTCTTTGTGTTGCAACCCTCTGTGCAGTGAGTTTGAACAATATCATCCCACTAGATGTCCCTTCCTCTCAAACTCCAAGTCTGCAATTCTATTACCTCAGGTTTGGTTCTGATACTGTTTTGTCAACCCCAGAACAAAAACCTTTGTTTCACGCCATGTTAAATGCAGCATTAATTAAAAGATCATAATCATTTCTCCTCTTTCCCCATGAAACCCTGAGACAAGAAAAGGCGATCTGTGTCTGCCCTGTGCATAATTTATGCAGGTGATTGAGGGGATACCTATCTTGCCTGGGTATTGCTTAGAATCACAGTTCATCGGCTTCGATCACGAGCAGGGCAAAGACACCAGTCTGGGGTAGGGCAGAGGTATAAACAGATGGGCAAAATGCACTGTAGGGGATAAAGGGGGTTAAACAGCAGGGACACGGGAGCAAACATGGCATGATGAAAAACCACTTGTGAGGTTTTAAAGTAAAAATCAGTGCATCTCGTTAAGTCTGTTTGTGGACTTCTATACAACAACTGAAGATGTCATCTTCCATCTCATTTTAGCCTTTTTGTTCTCGTGGCTGCCATCAGCCTTGTTTTCCCTGCAGACGCTCTTGCAAACAAGATGCCAGATCTCAAGGGGGTTTCTGTTTTAGAACAAAATCTACAAATAAATGAAGGACTGTAAAATATCTCAGTGGAAGGAAAATTAATAAATTACAGGGGCTGTGACCTGCTACTGTTTTTTGTTTGTATTTGTTCAGAGATTAGTGGCAGGGGAAGATGGAAATTTTTCTGTGCAGGCATTATATTTCATGCAAGATAACAGGCATTTAAAATTATGCCATCATCTTTCTTGTACTAATGTGAGATTAATTGAAAGGCCCATTTTTTTTCTTCTGTTTTGAAAGGGATGTATAAAGACCTGCACTGGTTTCACAGTGTTGCTGAAAACTTGAATGGGGTTTATAAGTCCTGTGGTTGCCCTGGAAAACATGCTGGTGGCCCATGTTGTGTCTGAATCAACAGCAGGATTTTTTTGTGGCAGAAGAAGGTCTTCAATCTGGAAGAGTCTTTACAAAGGTGTTTCATATGTTGTGTGTATTTACAGATACTCTGGAGAATGCAGCAGGAGCAGCCAGTGAATCACCATCGGGTTTATATGCAGTAACACAGATGCTCAAAAACTGCCATGTTCATTTTGCCAATTTGGTTACAACCTGAAAAGATATTGCTTCCATACAGTTTGGCAGAAATAGCCATTTGGTTGCACAGACATAATGCATTTGACTCTTCCAGGGTTTTATTGAATGAAGAGTATGAACATGACTCTGATTCCTTCTTTATTTTCATGGAAGGGAAAAAAAAAAGCAGGTTGTTAAAACTGTATAGAAGTCCCACTCCAAAGCAAACCCATTGGTATTTGAAGGGATCACTAAAAACACTCATTTTGAACAATTTAAAAAATTCCATGACTTACATGTATGCTACATCTGACACAAACACTTGCTTTCCATGGAATAGTACCCACTGACTTTTGCAGAGTCTGAAGCAAACTTTGTGTTCAATACAGCAGCACTGTGCATCAGGACACCGTGCATTTTCAGTGACCTGTGAAATGCATGTTGGCAGCAGAGACTAAAAAAGTGGATAGCAAAGAAGAATACGCCAGTCAGTGCCAGTTTATTAGAGTACTTGTTAGAAATGAGACAGCCTGGAGTAATCATCTAAATATCTATACGTATGTGCTAAATATATATATGAATGTATATTTGTATATTGATGTTGGGGTTTAACCCCAGACAGCAACTAAGCACCACACACCTACTTGCTCACTCACTCCTCCACAGCAGGATAGGAGAGAGAATCTGAAGAGTAAAAGGGAGGAAATTCATGGGTTGAGACAAAGACAGTTTAATGGGGCAGAAATTAATTTTTAAAAAATAATAATAGATTAAAATGTACAAAGCAAGGGAGGTACAATGCAATTGCTCACCACTCACTAACCAATGTCCAGCCAGTCCTTAGGAGTGACCCCTGGCCAGCTTTCCCCCTAGTTCACATGCTAAGCATGATGCCATATGGTATGGAATATGTCTTTGGCCAGTTTGAGTTAGCTGTCCCAGCTATGTCCCCTCCCAAATCCCTTTGCCCCTTCATCCTGCTCACTGAAAAGTCCTTGACTTAGTGTAAACACTACTCAGCAACAACTAAAATATCAGTGTGTTATCAGCATTATTCTCATAGGAAATCCAAAACACAGCCCTGTACCAGCTACTAGGAAGAAAATTAACTTTATCTCAGTCAAAACCAGGACAATTGACTGCACAAGCACATATATCTATGCATGTGTATAAATTCATTTACATGTATTTATATGAAAGGAGATGCACGTATGAGAAAAAAATATATTGAAAGGGAAATCAAAGTAATCTTTATGCTATTTGGAATTAAGGAGAATCTAGGAAAAACAAATCTGGTTGAAAGAAGTAAAAAGCACAAGAGAAATGGATTTGTGTGTACCTCTATAGAAAAAAAACTGCATAAACTGATAAAAAAAAAAAGAAGATAGAGGGTTAGAAGGGGAAGCCAGGCCAAATTCAATTAATTTCTTTCTTTTATTCAAATCCAGAGAAACTCCCTTAAGTTTGGCTAAGAATAAAATTGTGTGCTTTAATATCATTTCAAGCCAAGAATGTAAATAATCTCTCTAAAGAAAAAAAATATATATATATATTTGTTCTCATTAGCCCTGAAAACCAAAGAGGCAGAGTTGACTTGCTGACTTGCAGCTTGTCCTTTTCTGGCAAAGGTCCTTCCCTGACTTGGCGGCGCACAGCACTGGCGGATGATCAGGTCTTGCCATAAAGATCTGCTGGCCTGACTTCTTGTGCTTCTTAAGGCATTCATACAGACTAAAGAGTTCTAGCAGACACTGTGTTAATCAGTCAATCAGATGTGTGCCCTCCCACATCTAACACATACTGTTAGTGTAGGCTGGGATTACTTGCTGTCCCTTGCACACAGGTGAATATCAACTGTGCCTTGACAAGCAACTCTTACTGTCAGCAACCCGAAAATCTGAGCAGGCTCTTTCATCTGATGTTAGTGAGAGCTTGACTTAACTCTCATTTAACGCAGTCCAACCTTGCCATTTTAAAAGCTTCACACAAATCAGTTTAAGAACAGCAAATCTTGAATGGATATCCTTTTCCATGTATTTTAAATAACCTCTTGCACATCCTATCGGCCATCATTACATGCACATTCAGTAACAATGACTATTGCACCTACCTGCAAGTGTGAGACCTACTTGAAACACTTCAAGTGATGATTAATTTTGCTCATATTTGTAACACTTCACTTTGCAACTTTGACATTTCAGAAGATAAAGTGGAAGGTGTTTATTGCTTAGTGAGTCTTGTTAAATGGATTAAAATGTGAAGTAAAAGCTCAAGTCCTTTCATGTAGCATAGATTCAGTTCAGACTGTTTTAGATCCTGCACACTTAAATCTGCTATACATACAGAAAAATACATATGTCTATAGAGAAGCAAAACTTGCTGTCAGTGAAAAGCCTGCCAGAAACAAGTCAGTTCAGGCAAAGATACATGTGCATACTTCGCCTAGGAGAAATATTCTTGTCACATAAAAATCCCACCATTAATCAAAAATCACATTACAGCTTCTGGAATGAAGTTTCCTTTACTACTCTTTAATAATAAGTCTAAGATAAGATAAAATTGGTAATTGTACCTTCTCTTCTGATAGAAGATAATACTAAAGTGGTATAGAAATTTGAGTTACAAGAATATATTCACCCTGCTAATAGGCTTCCATTATGTAGTCTTTACTGATTTATTCATTACACATTTTCTCCACATATAGAAAAATTTAATTGAAAGTTACTTATTACATTGTTACAAAATGTTAACTAGAAAGTTTTCTTTAATCAAATGATCATTAATGCTGGAAGAGCTGGTTTATTTCAATAGTGCATTTATCAGGAGCAAGAATAACACAGGCATTACGAGCAATGGTTTCACAGCACTGTTTGTTATGTGAGCACTTTCAGGGACTAAACAGATGCCATTGCAGCTTGCAATGGCATAATAAAATACTTTAAATACTTTATTTATATGTATGACATTTATATTTATATGTATGACATTTCTTAATCAAAGTTCTAATGACATATGAAATGCAGTAAGGTGTCTAATATGGTGCTTTATCGAAGGAATGACATTACAAAGGATGTAAAGGAGTTTGTAAAGCATTAAGAAGGAGTTTGTAAAGTCAGACTCTTCCACATGCAGGTCTCATAGAAGTAGGTGGAAGACAAGTTTCACACTGTCTCAGTCAGAAAAGCAACTTGGCATTATATTCTCCAGCAAAGAAAGCAAGAGAAGGGAAAATGTACTCAAAGCTGTAGCTGTTTCTAAGTCACTTTTGCATATTCTGCATTCCCTGAAGGTGAGGTTTAATATCTATCTGGTATTACTGTATCTCCTAGTGATAAAATCACCCATACCATTGGGAAACCTGAGGGCTCTTCTAACTGGACAGGTATCCCATTTTCTGAAGTCCTATGCAAACAGAAAGCTAAAAGAAATCTTTTGCCCTGAAGAGGCAGAGGATGAGACACAAGAGATACTCCTCACAGGTGGGTGCACTAAAGCAAAGGAAAATCTCCATGCAGGCAACAGCATAAGTACACACAGCAGAGATTCCAGTCTTGTCATATGAAGCATTTTTTTGAATGAATTTGAGCTTATAACTGGATTTATTAAAATTTATCAACTTTATCAAAATCCTGTAGGGTAGTCCCATTGCACACCAGATTTAATTCTCTACAGCCAGTCTAGCACCCAATCATTTCCACAGCATCCAAAGAAGGCAAGTACAGAGCTGCCCTCTTGCACAGTTGCTACGGATGGACAGAAACACCCCATCTATAGGGTAGATCCGGGTACCCTCCTTGAGCTTGTAAGATATGTTTGCAAATATTTCCTGTGTTTAACAATAACCATAACTACACTGTAAACATCTCTCTTATTTCTGATTGCACATTGCTCACGAACTGCAGAAAACTGAGTCATTAGGTATAAACTCCATAGCTGGCAGAACTACAATCTGACTCAGACTCAACTGTCACTGTTTGTTTCCACAGTAAATTAAGTGAAGATCACAGAAGCAGAGCAGCTACTGGAAGAAATCTGGAGAAACCCTATGGCCAATTAAGGCACAAAATAAATGAGAAAAATACTTACTGAAAGTTCAGAGACATTGAGCTATACGTTAATTTGAAATAGAGACCTCATGTCCCTTCATATATATGTTCTTGATACTTCATATCAACCCTGAGATGAAGACACTGCTCCCCTTTAGTGGGACCAGAAAACCAGTGATTTGAACGATATCTGTGACATAATGATATGGTCACATGCATTGAAATCTCCAAGCAATTTGCCATGACCTATGAAACATTTACTCTGGGTCACTTCTAGTCTGAGCTGTAGTTGAGTGAATGTTCACAGACAGTGCAAAATTCCCATGCAAACTTACAAAATGGTTTTTCACTGACTGCTACATGAGCATGGTGATGCCCTTCATCACTGCTGCATGGGCCCATCCCCAGCATCAGCCACAGCTGTACAGAGCTGTCACCTCATGACACTTGCAGTCTTGGCCTCCCATTTCTCAGTGCACTTTATAACATCTCCAAAGCACTCTGAGATGGGCAGACTAATCTGATGGCAACACAGAAACACAGTGTAGGACCCCAATGCAACGCAGAATTCAGTAGCCACATTAACCTGCCACTGCATCCTCTTCCTAACCCCACATAAATTTGAGCAATCTTAGGAGGGGTATAGAGATTCTGCACTAACACGTAAGTGGTTACTTATTTCATTTTTCTTAATTTAGTGGTTTCTGTCCCATTTGCAGTAAACAACCCTGAATGGTGGTTATTTCTGAAGCTGCTCATACTCTGTGTGACTTGGCCTCTAGCCTGGAGCTCTGCTTTGCAACCAGCCTAAGGAATTACATAAGCAAACCGCACGTTTGGTGATGTTATTCAGTATCTGTAGAGGGTTACAATTGTTTAGAGGAGCCAAATTCAGAATTGATGAGTAAGCACTGCTTAGGAGGTAAAGCCTTGCTCTGGGTTACACCCATCCTCAGCCAGCATAGTCAAGTTGCTTGCAAATTACCTTTATAATGGTGTCCCTTCAGAGCAGAAGTCAGCACAGGGAGGCTAAACTGGAATAATTTAAAACTCTTTTCAAGCCCTCAAAGCCAAATTCTTCCTTGCCTTAGACCTCTGCTGATGTCAATAGATTTGTTGAGACTGTAAATCAGGCCAGAAGTTGGCCCTTGTTTTGTTCAATTACCCCATAATAAACTCCCTGAGGACTACTGTGCTGATGTGTAATTTGCATCCTTTCTCCTCTGAAATAGTATATTTATGTTTATAGATTGAGCTAGCAGTTCTAAGGGAGGGGAAAGGCTGCCTGAATCATTTACAAATCAGAAAATCCATATATTTGAAAGTTGGTGTGAAATATTTGCTTTTGGTTGTAACATTGTATACTAAACTGCTGTCTAGAGTAAATATTTACAGCCAAGTTGCAACAAGTTGTAAGAATATGTGATTTTCTACATGGAAACACTGACACATAAGGGTGCGACTTTCCCCCAGCAAAACACAGACTTAATTGTAGGTTTTGCAAACATTATCAAGCATAATCTTGAAATTAATTTTTAAGTGTTCGCTAATGATTTTTAACCATGTATCAAGCGGCTGGGTTTGTGTCTGATTTCCAAGTTCTTAAACAGACAACTGTTTTCCGTTTAGTGACTTTGTCAGGCTTAACTTGGGATTAATTTGACTGCAGGTGTCAGATAAGCACAGTATTTTAGCAGCACTACCGAGAACCATGTGGACAAAATGCAGAAGCATGAAGGCACGTTGGTCAAAACTTTGAAAGATTGATGGAAGTGAGTTATGCTGTTTAAATATCTTTGTCTGCCCAGTAAAGCTAAACTTGCAAGTGGGGTGCAAGGTGTGCTGCAAGCTAGTGTTTTGCCGTGTTCCCTGTTAACATAGGCAACTGGTCAGGCTTTTTTTAATCACAATTTGTCTGTCGACATAAAATCTAGCAAGCAACCTTCATAAATCATGCAGTGACAGCTAGCGTGGTTGGCCAGTGCTAAACACAACTGGACTCTTCTTTTCAAGCCTTTGCTTCTTAGGTCGCCTGCGTCAGCAGTACTCTTCAACAAACATCTGCAGTTCATCTTATCGTTTGAAGAAATATATGAGTTTCTCCATCAGGGTGGTTTTTTTAGCTTCAGCTTTTTGATTTGTTTGAACACCATCTGCTACATATAAAATGCAGAGAATTTGTGAAATGTGCACGCAGTGAGAAAATTTTAATTGTATTAACCTTTCTTTTTTTGATCAGGATAACTTCTTGTATTCATCATCTCCTGATATGTTAAGTAAGCAAATAGACATGTCTAAAGTACTGCCCAGATATTTTCATTAAGATCTTCTATCTCTATAATATACGAATGCCTTGGGTACAAAACCAGAGTCTATTGCTTCCAGCATTTAAGAGTTATTTTAATACAGTTTTAGTTACACATCCAAAAAGAGTTTAGCAGTGGTAATCTCTTTTACAGAGGGTTTTTTTCTTATCTTAAAACTCCGCACCTACGTGTGTATTATTTGCATTGAAGAAAAAACGTTAATTGTTCCTAGAATTAATCACCAGAAGACAAACAACTCTATAGATGGCTGCAGCTCGCTGCCAGAAGCCCAGGCTGAGCTGACGTGTGTCATGGCATGCGATTGCCACAGGGTGGTAGGAGTAGTGCGGCTCCACAGCCACACCAGCCTGGAGAGGAGAGGGAAAAGTTTGGAAAGGACGAAGGAGAAATCGCTTTCCAGTTAGTCTAAACAGAGGTATCAAAAATAAGGTTTAACTCATGGTAAATCCAGATGGTTAAGCATTTGACCCATATCTAATCCCTCTGCCAAGCGTGCACCACCACCATCACTGCTGTCATAACACAGCACAGGCACTTAAAATCACTTCAGTTCTAAGAAGCAGCACACGTTTTGGAGAAAATTAAATTTTAAAGCATGTTGCAGAGATAGAAAAAAACAGTCCTGACAACATGTCATGGCTCCGGCCTTGAGAGGAACGGTATTATATACACTAAAATAATTCCTTGGGACTGCGGCTGGCTGCTGTTCTGTGCATTTTGTTATGATAATATCTTACAAAACACTGAGCAGTGCTTTGATCTTAAAAATAGTATTTCACTGAGATCTATTTATTTTACTTAATCATTTAATAAAAGGAGAGGAGAAACAGATCAGAAATAGAAATTCTGCCTCTCATGTAAGTCCTATGCATTGTACTGATGAGTCCTATGGGTTATTGATTATTGCTGGCGTGATATAAAGGAGAAGGATCTAGTGACACATATGCAAACTAAATCCTTGGGTTTTGGCAATTATGCTAGTGCCACTAATGTTCAGATTTACCTTCAAGGGAGGCTTTTTTGAAATACAGAGTACTGCTCATTTATATAAGAGAGACTATGAGAGGCACCTGGATTAAAATAAATAAATACATAACACATACATACATACATACATAAAATATTAAAGTACGGAAAATAACGTGTTTTATATAAATATAACTTCCAAATAACTTCATGTTTTATTTTGGGATTGCTATAGTTATGTCCAACTAACAGACAAGGATGTGAGAGGAACATCGAGCTCAAGACCTTCAGGGTATGAAATAAACTACATATTTAAAAACGGGCAAGGTTTATGTAATATAGCATTATGTTTTAAACAGTTCATAAAAGAAACTAAGTGACAACAGAACAGTGTGGATGATATAAAATAATATAAACCTTCCTTCAAATATCAAGCAATTTTTATCTCTGCCTCAACTCACTTTCCACAACAGAGTGAGTGAAAAATCCATAGAGAATAAAACCAGTGATCCCTTTGAGCAAGGATACAAATTTACCTAGATATGTCAACCACACAGATTTATGGGACAAGGAGTTTTTCACCCTGAAGAAAAAAGCCTTCTTGTCAGTCATCTATAAAAAAGCTGAAAATAAAGCTCTTGGAGTTATTTTTACATTTTAGGAATTGCAAGAAATTTCTGTTGGGGGTTGTTGGAGGTTTTTTGTGGCTTTTTTTCTTTAAGCTTTCCCATAACCATGGAATAGCTCTCTTCATGGATGTATAAGAAACACTTGTGTTGTGCTGCTATTAATGGTATGATTTGTTAGTGTACTTTTATGTATGGAGTGTCTGCATCTGGTAAGGTCTACAACTGTACCTCCTTGACAGTGCCAGATGTTGTGAAGATAAAATACCTCCTGTGTGAGGAACTGCTGGAATCAGGCTCCGTGATAGGTGTTCTTAATGCAGTTTAAAAAGGCATCTGTCTTAAAATAATTTCAACATCTTACTTTTCTATTTATTGTTTTGTCAGATCTTTCTTGTTACTGGGGAAATATTTTAGTGCCCCTTCTAACTTGATTTTAAAATTATGGCTTCAGCTCCTTCCAAGTTGGTTTTGTGTGGGGTTTTTTTAATCCTTAATTACTTTCCCAATGAAAGGGAGAAAAGGAAAAAAAAGTTTGCTGTGAGGACTCAGTTGAGGTTAAACATATTGGCCCAACCAAGCCAAAAAAAAAATTGTTCAGTAGGTATTTTTAAGCCAGGTTAGCCACAAAAGAGCGTGCAAAATATTGAGTCTGAATTTAGCCAAGATTTGTTCAAAACATTGCGGTGGGGAGACAAGAGGGCTGATAGAAGGCAGGAGTAGAGCCTTGCTTTGCTATCATACCCCATAACTCACTGCATTGTCAACCTCTTAAAATAGTAATGATACTTGACCCTTATTAGTATTTCTGGGCAATATATGAGCTTGAGTTTCCTTGGGTGAAAGCTAATGCCTTAGACCACCCTTTAGACCACCATTCTATCTAGTTACAGTACATATTAATGTTATTCTTGGGTCATTTAACTTACTCTCAGTGAAGAGTGGAGAATGGTGCTAAGCTGTAAATCAGCTCTGTCCTGCAATGGATTTGTGCCATAAGAGATCATCTTGAAAATTCCAGCCTTCCCTGACCATGGTAAAGAGGTTATGGTATGTAAAAATTCTGCTAAACATAGCTTGTTTCATTTTCGTGCTTCTCTGCTTGTCTGCCTGGTGAGGAGATGCTAAGACTCGTTATGGTGGACAGTGCATTGAAAAGGAATATTACTATAATAAACCCCCCAGGGCTAAAACTTTTACCATGTGAAGCTAAACTCTCCATCCTTTCTAAAGGTAAGCTGCAGCAGTGAGGAAATTATTAAAGAAGGCCACTGATACTGTGCATAAAAATTATTTTTTTAATCCTCAGGGAAAAAGAAATGAGTTCATAAATGTATTGTGCTTAAAAGGTATCCTCTGAGTGCCAGTGTTCACACCCCAAATGACAGACTGCAATGTTCAGTGGCATTAGTCCATTTAACTAAGTCCTGATTACTTGAGATGAATTCATTTAAAAAGCAAATGTACTGCTACTCCCTTAGCAAACGTTTCACTAACTGTTTCTTGAAATCATAAATATTTTTTCCACAGTGTTCTGGCAAACAAATAATGTTTACCTTTAGCTTCCTAGAAAAGATTTACAGATAAGTCCCTAGTCTGTTTTGCAGATGTGCCTTGGTGAATTTAACAGTAATATATACTGTCATCACGGTTGTCTTCAAATCTTTGAAATCACTTATGCCTTTTACAATACATATTTAATTGAATGTCTAGCTAGCAGATATGTATATGTATCTCACATTTGTGGGTGGGCATGTGTGTGCCTAATACATATATTTAGCACTTAAACATGGTACGATGAGTGATTGAGAAATGCCTAAGAGAGAGATATTTTATACAGGCACATACAGTTAGTAAATGCGTAATCTCCTGAAACAGCCAGAGACAGGGAAGAAAGTGGAGAGACATCTGCAAATTAACAAATCATCTATCTTTGGGGTCATTCACAAGTTAGTTTTGCAGAATAAGATAGAACAAAAACATAATTCTGACGAGCATTTGTTCTGGTTATTTATCATATAAAATTGTGTAACAATATTAGACACAGGACTTTTTGCTCAGCTTATTCCTTATAGTATTACCATGATTTCACGTCTTGGTGCAGATGTTTTGTGCTGAATAATGTCCTTTAGTTGACATTTGTGCTCTTACTGTTGAACTTTTAAGTAGCTGTGATGCATATATTCCGTAGGAACACTATGCAGGGGACAAGGGGAAGGTAAATAAATAACAAAACCTGTTTTAGGAAAGGAAATTTTAAAAATCTGTTCCTCTCCTGCCTAAGTGGAGGATTCTCCACATTGAATTTTCTATTTTTTCATAGCTACTTGTAATTTAAATTATTACTCAGTAATACAGGCTTTTGAGGAAACCTGAATATTCCTGGGATTTAGTTAGTCTTTGAAAGTGGAAGCGCTTTCCTGCTGCAGTGAGGATGGTGTGTCCCCCGGCTGAGATATATACTAAAATCTATTTCACGTTGTGCGCTTATTGTTAATTTTATTGCTTGAATTGAGCAAACGGTTGTATTTATACCTCAAAAGGCTATTGTTGTTAAATTAATTTAACTGTTTTGAAGCTCTTTTTTCTGTGTTAATTATTTAAAAACAAAATCAAAAGTCTTAGAGGAGCAATTTACTTTTAGATTAAGGCTAAAGACAATTTTATGTTAAGCAAAAACACAAATTAATCTGCCACCACAAAATGAACCTTGTTTAAAAAAAAAATCATACAATCAGTATATTGATTCCCTCAATGCATATTTTTCATTTATTGGTATTATAAGATTGTGCTTGAGCCTGCAGCAAAAGAAAAAAAAAGAGAGAGATAGAAAAAAATTGAAACTGTGCACAAGTATGGAACCTTAGGTTATTTTTTTCCTGGCAAAATATTTTTAAAAGTATGCCTTAATTTGGAATTAGTCACATTAATTCTAGACTTTCAATTAATTTCTTTTTATACTTCTAGCAGTATTACTTTATTTGTATATCTTTAGACAATTGCCAAAGAATTTTCAGGAATTTATACTAAATTCTTTATAGAACATTTGAAAAGATACATGCTGAAAGCACAGTATATAAGCATTTTAATCAAATTAATAAATTTTTCGTTTGTAAAGCATTCTAGATGTTCATGAATATGTTCCAGCGTGAAACTTCAGTACAATTTGAACGAGTTTGTTAGGGATCAAATTCCCCACTGGCCTAACTCCACTGAAATCAGTGGAATCATTTCAGAGGAGAATTTCATTTCTCATTACTGTGTGCATTTTTCAAATCTGCAATAACATCACACATGCACTTCAGTTCCTTACATTTAGAGAATGGATTTAAAAATATAGCAAAATTATATTTTACTCTGTTGAGGAAAAAAAAAGGTGGGGAGAGGGGAGAAAATAAAAATCTTATTTCTACTGTTTTGTGAGGTTTTGGGGCTAGTTCACATTAGACAAAATCCCCAGGAGGCTCAGTGCATATTCACTCTTAGGCCAGCATATCCAATGCACTCTTTAGTCTTAGATTAAGGAATTAAAGCACTGCAAATGAATTTCACATCCAAAATCATTCAATTTGTCCCCTTTGTCTTCTAGAATCCTAAGCATATGGGACCACACTAAGTATAGCAAAAATAGCTGCTGCTATAATCATAATTAGTACCTATTAGCCCTTCCTAGGTGCAAAACCCCAGTGATGAGAGCACAGCACGAGAACCTAGATAGAAGAGGATTTTAAATCTCTGTAGTACAGGATTGTTATTGCTGCCCTTGCAGGTTCACCAAATGCAGTGAGTGAGAGGGAATTGCTGGGCTTGGGAACCAGATCCTACGTGCCTTTCCCATACACACAAAGATGTACAGACTGAGATCTTTTTTACCTCCTTGCTGAGGCATTTCTTCTTGTTCAAATATGCATTCTATAAAAACCTGCTTATATATTTCTAAACATTTTTCAAGGGTAGCATTATTGATTTTTAGTAGCTTGGGTATTAAAATTTGTTTATCACGATGGTGAAGACATTTTTTTGTTCTTAGTCATATAGTGGATAGCAGCTGTTTTACACAGGCTGGAGCAGCTATTCAGACCAACTTAATATCTGAACTTTTTGCTGAATTATTTTGGTGGGCTTGTCTTTGATAATATATACAGGTTACATGCAGATTTCAGACTCCTTTCCACAAAATGCTGAAATTATAGGCAATAACAGATCTGAAAGACATTGTCAACGACAATTAAAAATAAAAAAAAAAAAACCCTGACATGTAAATCTGGAATGAAGCTTTTCTGACTAATGATATTTTGAAAAATGTCTGCTTTTAGATCTAGAGTGAAAAACTCTGTATGTTTACATTGGGGAGCCACAAGTCTCATTCTCAAAAGCAAAGATTCTAAACTGTGCATGAAAAATCAGCATGGACTGATATGTCTGCCCGCAAAAAATATGCCTCTTTATGCATATGGGCAGCATTGTATCGAGCGCAGTTCTCTTCGGCAGCACGTGGGGCTTCCTGAGCTGCAGCGAGACGAGCTTGAGATGGGACTGTTCGCTCGATCAGGAGTCAGACCCAGCCTAGCAGCGGCACGGCACCAGACTGTGCACAGTGCAGGGCCATCCCATCCCCAGAACAAAGGTCACAGGAGCCCCGTACGCGGGGCACCCGAGCCCTGTCCCCCCGCACGAGTTCCAGGGCACAACGCGGGGCAGTGCTGACACTGAGCGGGGACCTCCCAGCTCCCTCCTCCATCCGCCGGGGCGGCATCAAATAAAAATCCCATCTCCCTGCCCGAGCTCAAACATCTGACCATTGCAAGTAGTTCTCAAAAATCTGAGGCTGTCATTTTGTTCGGGGCTTCACGTTATCCCTCTTGACTTCAAGCATAAAATCAGGTGAGAGCCAGAGACAGCTCATAAAAGTGAAGTCATATGCGATAAGAAGAGTATAGATATCATAACCTGAGTGTGAAGGAGAAGGGAATGAGGTTATGATCATTGTCTGAGGAGATCTGTTCAAACAATGTAATAGAAAGCTGCCCCCTTTAAATAAACATTAAACTTTTGCTAGAGGTCTACAATTTACAGTTCCAGCATGATCTTTTGAGGTGCTGTGAATACATTTAATATAAAGATGTCTATACAGCTTCCCAAACACAAGGCATATCTTGCACCACAAGCTCTGCAACTTCTTTTTTTAATCAATAGCTCATAAGTATTCATCGAAAGATATGTTGGTATTCTATCCACTGAACTTTTCGGACAATCATCACAGCCATATTAAAATCAACACTTACTTTTGAGTCTTTTTTTGAAAATGACAAAATAATGGGAATTTTAAAGGAATTTTTAATTTATTACAAGAGAAGAGCTGGACATATGCTATATATGCTGCTATCAATTTTTCCACATAATTAACCCAGTGGAATCTGTTAAGAAAGCAAAGCAAAACTGTGATTTAACAGTCAGGTCCACCACATGAATATGCAAAGGAGACAAGGGAAACTTTACCTCCGAGTCCTCCCTCTGCAAAGAGCTGCCCAGCCCCGACCCTCACCCACAGCCTACTTCTCCCGCAGGCAGACCCTGCCACTGCCGCTTATTTTCTTCAGTTATCCGAGGATGCAGCTTAGCTGGTCACCTAAATTGGCAAAGAAAAATATTTTTTAAAAGGTGAAAGCTTTTCTGAGTGTGGAAACATTTTGATTGCTATTAGAGAAACCACTACTCAAAGCCTAGATACAACTAAAAGATTGAGTGCATTTTTATAAACACTGACTGGTCTACATGCCTGAAAACATGTCATCTCCATTATGATTTATTTTGTAGTTAAAATAAAGCACAACGTTTTCTCCAGAGTGATCTTTATTTCATTTACTGCCTGAAAAAGATTAATTTCATTTAAATTTTTTAATAATATATTGTACAAGCCAAAAAAAAAAAAAGTAGATACTGAAAGGGCAAAATAACTGCCATGTTGTATACAGACCTGTGTACCAAGTTCTAAAAGCTTGGATAGACTCAGACAATCGTGCTATATTAAAGTCAGTAATTCACAATTCATGCATATCTCTTGATGCAAAAGTTATTGCAGTCCCTATTTTTTATTAAAAAGATATGAAGGTAAATGGAGATGGAAGGGCAAAATTGTTAAAGGAGTTATGGAAATTGACTGATCCTTTCTTGGCAGTATCAGCTCAAGAAGAAAAGTGTCGTCCACCCCAACTGAAAACCTCAAGCCTAATATCCCACTACTTGGGAATTTTCCCATATTGAGTAACACTGGCTCAGCATTCAATTCAAAACAAATCTCGTCCACAAGATGAAAGTCCCATCTTGTAAGCTGACCTGTTCACAGTGCAGAGGCTGCATAAGGCCCCCATGCAGCTCCCTGCATCCAGAGATGTTTAATTACTTATGCAAAGCAGACCCATATGGGAAGTGGTCCATGAGAGCAGCCCTGTCGCAGCCTTTGGGCTCAGAATGTCCACCAGGAGCAAAGCCCAGAGGTCCACGTTCCCACAGGGAGAGGAGGGAATTGAGGTCTCCCTTCCCTGACTCTGCATTTAGGTAATGAGTATAAAACCCCAACCTGACAAACCACCCCCAATTATTTGCTTCTTCTTTTTTCTCTGCCAACTCACTCAAAAATCTCCAGCCATACAATTCAAAATAATTCAATCTTAATTTTGAAGTCAGTGCCAGGTAACCAAAATACATTTTTTTGGCTCATGTCCTCCTTTCAAAAACAGTTCACTCTGATCTACCTAAGTCTGTCTCACACATGTTAGTGGGCAGGTCTTCTAGTCTTGAACAAAATAATTTGGAGGTGGTTTTCAGCCCTGCCCCATACATTCCCAAGCAGCTCCTCCTCCCAGGTGCTAAGGTTTCTGCTGCCCAACTCAATTTGGCTGCTGTGATGGATTTTTTCCACTGCTTCAGAGTACTGCTACTACAAAAAAGTCAGCTGTGTCCCTTGTAAGTTCAAGTATCAGCAGGGATCTCTGAAGGTGACTTATGCCAACAAGTGTGTTCTAGAGAGACACTCATTTGGCAGCACTGTGTCACCAATTAGACTGGGAAGTTTTCCCACAGTTTCATACCATTTTCCATATCGCTTTGTGTGCAGTTCACTGCAAAGGTGTCTTCATGCATTGGATATTCTCCGTGTAGTTGCATTGTCCAAATGATTTTTTTGCTTGAATGATATATTTCCCCAAAGGAATAAAATAAAAATATACAGTACCACAGTAATTGACAGAGTCCAGGATTTTGCTGCATTGTCATGTATTATAACTGTATATTTGTATTCTGTCCAGGTAACTTATTCTACATCAGGGTTTAAAGAAAGGATAGGAAAAATGAGAGGAAAAAACCATGTACGTTAACTATTTTTCTGCTTTTCCCTCTTCCCCCTCAAGCCTGAGGAGACTCAATACTATGGTACACACTTGGACTAGGTCACTGTATGGTAGCAAGTAGGGGCTTGGGGACTTCAAGAGCTGGCTATGGGCTGTGCTGATCCACTCACGTGGTGTATTTGGGCTCAGTGCACCTGGTGACTGCCATCTGTTTTGTTTAACTACATAGTAAGAACTGGGTTAAACTGAAGCAAACCAAATCCTAATGTGCATTGTGGGTTCTGCCTTTGGTTTGCTTATTTCTTTGCAGTTAGAAGCAAAGTTGAATGAAGTGATTATGTTTAAACACACAGATTTCTGAAGTACATTTTGGGAGATTTGCAGAAATCTTTTAAGTGTGAATGTAACGTTGTCCACAAAATTCAGGCATGGCTCTGATTTTAAATTTTCACAAAAGATGGTGGTTAGGTTGTTCATTTTGGTCTGGATCTCATTCAAGTTGAGCATGATTCAAGCTCCTTTTAACGGATTACTCCTTTCTCCTGAATTTCAACAGCAGGCTTTAGAACATCTATCCTGAACCAAACTCAATATGAAACACGGCTTAAGGGTGACAAATGTTCTCTAGTAGCAGAGGTGTGGCCATCAAATGCAGTTGTACTTGCACAACATTGGCACCGAAGATCTGACCTCATGACCAATGTTTTCACACAATACACTCTCTTCTGACTTCATGTTGAGTGAGGTCTTCGGTTTCTGCAGAAACTGTGAGACTCTATGTTGTATATATACACCAGAGCTGCCTGGAAAGTCTTTGTAATCTAAAAAATGATTGGAATGTTTCCTTCCTTTTATTCTTTCCTTCTTTTTTAAAACAGGATCTTTGAAATTTTTTTTTTTCAAACTGAAAAAGGTCTTAAATCTGCAAAACCAGAGCTCTTTATTCCCAGCCACTTAATATAATTATACACTAAGCTGTTTTGCACTCTTTTATTTTATTTATTTTTATGTATATTGCTCAGAAACCATGAAGTGAGCAGAAGCATAAAGGCTGACATTTACCTACAACCAAATATACCAGGAGTACACAACATTGCAAAACTCCTTTTGGGGTGCACGGAGGAAGCACGGCCAGGAGCATGCCATCCCCAACCCCATCCATTCCTCAGCTCCCTACTTGAAATGGCTGCTGGCTGATGTGCCCATTCGTGGGGTTTTGTTGGGAGTTTTTGTCTTGTGTGCTAAAAGCTGGACACAGGGGCCTGACCTCCATGGGCCATGGAAGAGTCATGGCGGGGGAACAGCTCAGCCCATCAGCACAGAAGCAAACATCGCCATTAGCACATTAACTGCCCTATGAGTCAGGTAGTCCAGCAGCAGCCTCTTCCCCTAATTGTCCTCTGTAATTAATTAAAGATGAACTGGCAAGTAAACCCCACACTCCCAAGTTTTGAATGCATTCAGCATCCAGAGCTGGCAACTCCTCTCCACCAGCTCTCTAATAAATACCATCCACAGAAGTTTTGTGTGTAATTTCTGTGTAGGCTCAGCTCGGGCCGTGCTTGCAATACAGTTTCCAGCTGTTCAGCTGCAGTTTGTGCAATGAGCAAAAACCATTTATGAAGCTTCAGCAGCAGTTTATAAATAGTCACATGATAAACAGTGGGTTGCGCCGGGTACAAGAAAATTCAGCAGAGACATCACCACAGATAATATTATTGCTTATTAGAAGCTAAAAGGGGCCTCAGAATGTTTCTCAGAGTTGCAACTTTCTGCAGATCAGTACCCTCCTGTGCAGGCAGGGCCACAGCTGGGCTTCCCAGTGCCTGGGGTGGCACCAGGGCTGGCGTGGGATGTGGAGAAAGGAAAAAACCCACATCTCATGGCCATGGGGTGTAAGTAACTATGGCAACATGAGGAGCACCAGTGCACCTACCAAGCACCCTGCACCCCTGCCACTCAGTCACACCCTGGACCCAGAGGTTCACTCCATCCTGGTTCACCTGAAGAGCAAGCAGCCAGTCCCATGCTGAGCAAATCCTGAGGGTCTTTCCTCCCCAGCACCAACAGTTTAAAGCATACTGCATTCAGATAAAAAAATCTCTTTTTTTTTTTTTTCATAGGCCAGCAAACAGCCATCATCTGCGAACAATGAGAGCTGCCAGGACGGGGGAAGGGAGCCAGCCAAACTGTGAGCACAGTTTTTCCAGAGCCGATGGAAAAAAAGGGAAACACTCCTCAGGAAAATTTTGCCCTGAAAAACACAAACTTCATTAGCTGTAAATGAATGCTCAGTCTATTGAGATGTGTTCTGTGCCCAGAAAGCAGCATAGCAGGGACAGGTGACCTATTTTCCCTGGAGAGGAGGGAGAGGTTGTTCTCTATCGATCTCACCTTTCCTCTATCAGTTTATATATTAGCTTCTATGGCCTGTGGAGGAAGCAGCCAGTAATGGAGTGAATCATTCACAACAAATAAATCATATGACTAATTTAGCTTGTTTTTCTTCTCATGGCTCTTCCATTTCCCCAAAGTTATTAATTAGTTTTATATATTTTGCAATTTGAGGGTGTTGTTTTCTTTTTCCTCTACATTTTTAACTCCTACAAGTTAGCAAAAGTCTATTAGCTCACTTATGACTGGACAGATGAGTTCCATGAGGCTGTTCCTAGCCCCAGACTGGATGAACTCAGCATGGCTGTTGCAGATATTTGCATCAATAAGCAGAGAGAAAACTTGAATTCTGTAAACTGCTAAAGCCATTTAATGACTCTACTAAAGGCAGCAGAATCCAAAGTTCAGTTTCTACAGATGCACGTGTCCTTCAGGGTAGAGTCTTCCAATATCTCTGTAACACAAACACCTACAGTATCAGCACAATAGAAAGAAAAACGTAACATTGCTAAGATTAGTGTAAGCATTTTTTGCTGCACATGGATTTTAAAGCCAGAAGGAACCATTAAATCATGTGGTCCCAACCTCCAACATGAGTCAGGCCATAAAAATTTCATCCCGTATTGAGCCTAATGACTTGTATTTACACAAAGCACACCTACATCAATCTATATATCATATTCTCGCTAGCACCCATCTCAACAAGTAGTTGGGGTGCTCCTTATATGTGGGGTGGTGTCACCTAGGGGATTATTCAGCTTTATCTCTTGCTAAGATGATGGCAAAACCAATGGAGAAAGCTGCAGTGTTGGATTCAGATGAGGTCTGTAGGATTCGCACTCCATGGTCATCATCAGAACGGATTGGGGAAGCCTGGTGTGTGCTCCAACAGCTGACTGCTGGCATGGATGGAGAGTGTAGAAGGAGAGGAAGCCACAGGGCTGAGAACTGCAGTGGGACTGGTGAGGTCTTCTCTCTCAGGAGGTGCCTGTTCCCCCAGCAGAGCAAACCAGCGGAGCAAAACACTGATGGCTTCAGGCCTCAGCACCTGCCCGTATTTCTTTCTACTTGTATGTCCATGTTTATGTTTCTTTTGCTTTCTCCACTTGAGAGCACTGCACCCTTTCATGAAGATCTGATGTACACAAAAGAACAAGCCTGAAAACAAACAGAGGGCAAATGCCACCCAAACTAAAGCACCACCTGCAGCACAAAAATACTAGGCAACTCCCACGCACCTCTTCCCCCACCCACCACATCAATGGGGAGGCTCAGTGGCAGAGCACAGTGCTCTGTCTGTTAGCAAGCCCCAACACCCAGGCATCAGGCGGAGGAAAGTCCCGACTCCATAGAAAACAGGGAAAAGCTCCCATCCTTGCACTGCAGGAGCTCCAGCTCAAGTGCTTCCCGAGCAGTTGCTGCCAGGAGAACTAAGAAAAGGAACAGTGTCCTGCCATGCCAGATCTCAAGCTAAGCAATATGGATGAGTGAAATGATGCAAGCTAATTGCAAACTGATGCAAGATGCAACTGAGTGGTGCGATGCTGCTCTGCACGAAGAGCTGCCCGAGGTGCTCACACCCAGCTCCTGCACAGCCACTGCTTGCTGAGCAAGGGCAGCCCCTCCTAAAAGCTGTTTCCTTTTCAGTCTGGGCTCAACATGTAATCACTGTGAGAAATGGCTGCAAGAGTCAAACTGATCAGAAGCTGGGCTCCTCCTGCCAAGTTCTGGGAAACTGGCCCATGGTCAGGTAATACTCAAAAGTAGACACGATCCTTCCTCCTCTCTCATCAAACACCAACAAATTGTCCAGTGTACTCACCTGACAAAGTGGTGTTACAGCAAGGTCTTGCAGTCTTCTGGGAAGTCCCCTTCTTCCAAACCCTTATCCCAGTCTGCAAACCGAGCTTACAAGACAATAGCTGACATTTTCTATATGAGTGTGAATCAGGGCTCAAAGACGAAACTTAGGTGGAAGCAAAAGAGAATGTAACTCAAAATAAAGGCAGAGGAGGAGATTAAAAGCCACTCTACTTTACGCTACTAATTGCAGCAGTATCTCAGATGAGCTAATGGAAACCACATGTAGCTGTGACACCTACAGTGTGACCAGCTGCAGAACAGATTTACCTCCGTGCACCTGAGGGTGTAAATGAGGATGTTTTGGGACAATAGCATACTATTTCTCCTGGGCTGAAATAAGAGGGTTTTTCCTCCTGTTTTACTCTAGATTAAAGAAAAAAGAGATTACTTATTCCAGAAGGGATCATAACTATATGTGTGTGTATGTATATATACACACACACATATATAAAAATATAGAGATATATACAGAGTGAATCCCAAATAACTTTTCATCTTTTTGGTTAGACCTTTTCTTAATTTCCAGCTGTCTTGTGTAGACAAGCCCTAGTGGTAGACCCAGCAAATTCCAGAGGTCAAACCCCACTCCTGACTCAGTCTTTTCTTGAATCATTTGACCAAAAAGTACACTTGGTTACTCCTTTGTTCCTCCAGTTTCAATCACTTGCAATGTGCTACTTAACCATCCTTTATCTTTTCCTGTTTAAATGCTGTTAAGGGGTTTTTTCTGAACAAATTAAATCATGTGTTTAATTGTTTTCCCCATTCCAGCTTAACTTTTTCCTCTGTTGCTTCTGGGAAACATCCTGTTACAGGAGGATAAATGACAAACGCAGTGTGCAGGACCAGATGTGTGCCTTCAACACCAACGGGATGGATGAGCCATGAACAAGCCACCACTGCGGCACAGCAGCAAGCCACAGGAATACCCTAGCTACATGCTTTTATTCCTCAGTAAGTACTAGGTTACCGAAAGCAGCTCAGCCTCCAGAGAAAGGGAAGATTTAGGATGAGCACAGGGCTTACAAATTGATTCTCTGTTTTATCAGAACACTTTCAGGAAGAAAAAGGTAGGAGAAAATGCTAGATTCTTAATTAAAATATGTTTTTTAAGAGTTTTTCATCACACTTTAATTTTTTTATTTTGGAGTAAGCAGCTGAAAATTACTGCACAACTGTTTAGCCATGTCTAATTTGGTAGTACATTAGACAGACTTTCAGCCTAATACTCTTGAGTCTATTGTAAATACTCGAACATTCCAGTCAACCAGACTGATAAAAACAATTTAACGGGGCTATTGGCAAGAGTGATCTCAGATTTGCTAAAAATCATGTCTATGTTCACGCATGCAAAGCAGCACCTTTTCACTTACCAGACTGACTGATTGACTGGTGAAAAATCTTAATGCAAAATAAAGCTCCTGATACATACTGAGATTCTGAGACTGTTCTTAGCTAGGTCTTGTGGGTACAAAGAGCATCTAAAAAATCTGAAGATACTTTTAAGTGCTCTCAGAAGTTTTTCTTATGACATAATTGAAAAAAGGGTCAGTAATGGTTGCAAGATGAATGCTTCAAAATATCTTTGAAGATGCTTTGAAGATAAAAATAAGCTCATATTTTAGGGTGCTTTATGGTGGAAATAGACTTCTGTGTTATTTGGAGTATGCTAGAGTTTAGTGAAAGCTGAAGAAATATTAAGATTGCAGTAGGTTATTAAAAAGTTATACTGAAATGTGTAAAGTCCAGATAGTCACAAGATCTGAGACATGTGGGTATATCCCTTTGAATATCCTTTTGGCAATAAAGAGAGAACTCTTGCCCTGCGTTATATAGATGGAAGTGGTGTTTCTGGTAATGCTTTCATTAGTTTAGGTGGCATGACATTATTAGAGCAAAAGATCACGAATTAGTGATCTTCATGCAAAGAATACAAAATTTCATAAAATAACTGCTCAAACACTAATTCACAAGCATTTCTTCCAAGAGCAAGCTGCCTATACATTCAGTTAAAACGTAAGTCATGGAGTTATTTACAATACCCCATTCTTGCAAAAACTCCTCAATATCAACACAGCTCTGGCATTAACTTTCTTCATAAAATTAGGGCCATGGAATGCACTGCTCATTATCCCTGGAAACCATTCCTATTACGCCTAAGTAGGTGTATTTTGAGAAAATCTACCTGATACTGACCTGGACACTGTTGTCTGTACTGGATTTCTAACTTCAGCACTAGTGTGAAAACCTTGTGAAATGGCCAAAGTTACACACCAAAAGAAGAAAATTAAATTATCCAGTTTACCACTAACATAAATTCAGGATGTCCTGGCTATTCAGTATTCTATACTAAACAGATATCTATCTCAAAGCTGGCTGTAATATGATATGTCAAGAGATTTGCTTTTTGAGTTCAGAGAGAGGACAGATTTCATTGCAAATGTCCAGAGATTCAATTTATGGTTTTGCAACCTGACTAACTTGGGCAAATTAGGGGATTGAAATATAATGTACTTTGGTGGCTATAAACTGTCTGGAAGCAAACTCCAAGTGTGGTCAATCATGCTATGAAATCCTCCTGGTGGCCAAAAGTCATCTGTGGTTTGGGTCACCTCCACACTCGCTAGCAGGCATTTTACTACCTGTTCTTCAGTTTATTTGCATCCATAAATTTCACCATGATGGTGAATGTTAGTGTTAGTTTGTTGTTCAATACCTGGTCTTGTATGTGGGGCAAAGATGAAGCTGTGTCTGTGAAATGGTCTAGTTTTTGCATTTCTTTCAGTCTCTTTATCTCAAACTGATGTTGTTCAAACCCTAGTATGCATTTTTCTTATCAATATAAATGCTGCTGCTAAATAGTAGACAACAAAGATGCATTACACCCTTAGTATTTTTCAGACATGATACTGTGAGAGATGTATGCATTACAGAAATTATTAGATGTACCTGATGTCCTCTTGCATATCTTGCCCTGTGCTTGTCTTTATTTCCGTGTGTCCCAGTGAAGGTTTTCAACTAGTGGGACTCAAGTCTCACACATTTTTTTGCCTCTCCAAATTAGGCAGTCAGTACCAGATGGACTCCCATGGGACTTTCTTAGGGCTGGCACATTTGTTTCTCTCAGGTCAGCAAACATTCCTGGAGATCTCCTGCACCTACATCTCCTACCTCTGCCAGGGGCCAAGGCAGACTGGACGTGCTTAAGGGAGTTCATGCTTCAGCTGATTCTCCTGCATTGCCATGAACTACCAGACATAAACCACATGCAGCAGCCCAAGAAGCAGCCCTCAAATAACCTAATGTTACTCAAATAACCCTAACTACAGCACAGCCACTTCAGTCACTACCTCTCTATTGACATTAATGTGCCTGAGGTATTCTTAAGGAGAGCTCTTTCTACTGCTGAAACTTCTGCTTATTTTGAATCTTTTTTATCCCAGCATGACTTCTTGGTAGCTTTGAGATAGCTGCTGTTTTTGCAAAGGTGAAGATGATATTCCCAGCTGACTGTAACCAAAATAATTCAACAGCAGATATGAAGCATTCATCTGACTTTTACTTTGCCTCTGGACATAGAGCTTTATGGTGGTTTAACAGCAACCCCAGAGATCCCACCCTAGGTTTCATCTCCTTCCTTTTGCAAGTCACATCTTGAGGCAAGTGAATAGGCTTAGGGACTGACTGCGCGCCTCCTCCATTGTGGCCCATTAATACAGATCAGGACTATTTCTTCTTTGATCTGCTTTGTCTTCCAGCAACCAGATGTAGGCTCCAAAACAGCAAAAAAATGAGCAACACCACATTTATTCATTTTGCCATGAAGCATTGTCTTTGGGCGAACCTTTGATTTGTCTATGAGTTCTGAGTCTGGCAAAAGTTTCAGTCCTGGGAATAGGCCTTCTCTGTTTTCACTTCACTCTTCAGCATTTATGATTATGTTTTTGCTGTCTGCAAATTTTGAAGTCCCAAAGTCTTTTTTTCCAGTTGACCTGGCTATTTTCTTTCACTTTCTCTGCTAATTGTTTTATGTAATGTTATGACCTATTCTAGTATCCACTTAGATTTCTCCCAAGAAATTGTCTTAGTCAATGAAATTAGTGACCTTAATTAGGCCTTCTAGTTTGGAAGGCATTAGTGACATTGGAACAGGGTGTTTCTGTCTGATTACATTAGTTAGATCAATTTAGAAAGCAAAAGCAATGTGAAACCAAACTCTGTGCTGGTGGGAGGGAAGCAAGGAATGGGGGATCATCTCTATTTGCCTGATAACATTTCCATTGCCGGGCATGCTGACACACTCTGCTGCACGTATCATGCACCAGCAGTGGCTCCACTCTGTAAAGAAACAGCTGTGATGACTTTAGAGATGCCTAATTGATAAAGCACTTTGGGGGATCTATCATCCCATGGAAAGACTCCAGTAAAAGCTCTTCCTTCAACTTGTTAGCTGCAAATGAACCAGTTGCTTTGTTCTTCCTTTCCACTGGCATTGCAAAATCAGATATACTGTTCTTGGGCTGTCACCATCCCTGGTGCATTATTTTGGATTTCTCAATAGTACTATAATGCTTTTTGGTGTTTCTGATGCTGCTGTAATTTTGCTAGAGACACAGGTTTCTCCCTCCATCTTATCACGTGCACACCCTCTCTTTCTGTATTTGTATTGTGTCTCTATGTCTTTTCATGCCAAAGAAAGCCAGCACACTCAATGCAGTAACGCCACGGACATGAGACAGTCTCTTTAAATATGCTTCAGTCATGTGCTCCTCTTTAAACACTGATTTTAGCCAAGCTTTTTCCTAATTTTAATAAACATGAACTACTTAGTTCTGAAACAGCTTCCTGATTTGTGAACTGTTGTCAGTGACATCAAATTTGTCCAAACAACCGGTTACAAATTATTCCATCCTCCCTGCTCACTATATGCTCTTTTAGCCAGAGATCTCTCCTGAACAATCTTTTGGTGATTTCAGTCTGTATGGTACAGCACACATCACCATGATGAACTGCTCACAGCACAGCCATCACCTGGGCTCATGCCCCAGCTGGCCCTGTGTGGTAAGTGATGGAGGTACCACAGGCATCCTCACTGCTGGCCCCAAGGGATGGTTCACCAGGAGGAGACAGGAACCCTCTTTGCTACATCATCAATGTGTACAACATAGGTGAGCTTCTTCAAGCAGCCTAAGGATGGGCTAAGAGAGAACTGAGCTTGGGAGTCCGTGCCTTCCCACCTGCATCTTTCCTACCTACCCATCTCCTCGCTCGCACCACTCGTGGGTGGACAAACCCAGCAGCAGCACAGCTGGTGGTCACTTCCCGGTCACTCACTGTGGTAGGCACAACAGCATATGTCTGGAGCATGGTGCCCAAACTGTTCAGAGGATCTGGGAAGCAGAAGTCAAGGTATCCTAAACCTTTGTATTGTTTGCCAAATGCAGCAAGCTGGCACAATCTGGGTGCTGTGGTTGCATTCATGTAAATCAGGCTAAAAGGATATTTTCACATCACTCTGTACACAGGGAAGTAAGAAAAGAAATTCAAGCCTTTTTTTTTTTTTTTTTACTGTAAATATACCTAGAAAATAAAAGCCAGGCATCATATATTTGAAGAGGGCAGAAGGACCACACTACACGTTACTGCACCAGGGACGCTCACAAGTGCTTTTAAATTCTTAAACAACCTGGCATGGTTTATTTTGAGAATTGAAAGCTCTACTATCCAGAGATCACTCTTTTCCCTTCTCTAAGAGGATTTCTAAAAAAAAAAAAATTGCCAAAAGCAGCTGTCGGCTAATGTAACACACAGCATCAGTGTGAGAATGGATCCTTGAGTCCTGGCAAAACCACAGTCCTTGTCAGGGACCTTGAATGAAACTGTCCCAGGGAATCTGCAGAGCAAGGCTGCATATTTAGGAAGCTCAAAAGAGAGTCAAAACAAAACCGAGTGGAACAGGAAAAGCAGCACAGACATGTCAAAGGGCTGCCCACATGGCTCAACCAGAGGCCGACCCAAAGCTACTGCCACACAATTGCTTGTGAAGCTCACAAAGGAGCCAGATGCTCCTGTCAAAATTATACCTTCAACAAATCTACATGGGAAACCTGCCACCATCCTGCCTAAAAGGAAGAGAATTGATACCGTTTTCTTGACTAAAATAATATCTTTTCAGTGAATTAGCTGAAGAAAGAACAAGCACTGTTTGTTTTGGACAAGTATATTTCCAAGCATGTCATCCCCACAAAAGATCTTTCTTTTGCACTACTTTCATGCGACCCTGAAAGCAAATATCTAGTGGATATGATCAGGCTAGCTCCACAACTCCAAACAAGAAGAGTGAGCTGGTAGCAAGTGGGGTTCTTCCGTTGCTCTGAGCTAATAGATATTAGGAAGAAAAATGCAATTCTTGTCTTGGCTGACTTTGAGATGTACTTTACATTCATTCACAACATGCTGCTTGTAACCACAAAGCTCAACAAGGCAGTGCATATCATTGGCCTGTTTCAGAGACAAGAGGAAAACGCGTTGCCCGAGGTCTGACCGCACGTCACAGCAACAGGGGCGCAGACGGTGAACCTGAATCTCAGCCACTGGGCCTCATCACCCCAGTCCTTCCCAGGGTGTTTTAAACATTGATCAAAATTTAAGTTAGTAGAGGGCGTGCCTGAATCTGCTCATGGTCTCACAGCTTGTCCTGGTTCTCAGATTAATTGTTCTAATTATCTACTCCACAGGCAAATATATATTGACTCTTTCTTTATCTCAGGCTTGGGGCCAAGCATGATTCAGAAAAACAGTCAGCTCTGACTTCATCCCAGAATATGCCACACATCTAAACTGTAAATATTGCAGCTTAGCTCTCAGTTCAGAACACGGGTAAGCAAACTCACCTAGTGTGACTGGGTGGTTTCCTTCTCCTTTGTTTTTAATTTCAGAAGAGGGACATCTTAATAAAGCTTACAAAATCCCACGAACCACAGCATGCAGAACTGCATTTCTCCAACCATGTTGAGTCTGTTCAATTCTGGGTACTAGAAGAGGAGGAGACATTGCCAACCTTTCAGCCTCATCTTCTTGGAGACAGGAAAGCCAAATAAGCTCAAAACTAGTCTAGGAAATTTGGTGGGGCAAAATGTTTGAAATCAAAACTCAGATTTGTACACTGTACTTCACAACATATAAAAGGGGATTTTTGGCACAACCTCATCTCAGCTCTTCTTTATATTTTAAATTATTTTTCAAAATGAAAACATTTAGCATGGGGAAAACTTGGCAGTCGGTAAGTACAGTATCTGCCGCACAGAGCGTGCTTTATGTATTACCTATCGATTAGATTGTGTGGGCAGTGCACCTACCTCATCTCTGTTAATAAAGTGCAGATAGTTTAACAGGTAACTAATAACTGAGCTTTGCTACGTGGTCTAACAATTCCCATCACTCAGTTGTGTTCATAACCTCTCGCGCTGCTACAGAGCTGCACTTTGCCTTCCAGTGGCTTTTGCCCTTGCCAGAACCTCCAACAATTCTCTATATGGGAAAGAGACATTAACTGCCAAGTCTGGAAATAACTACATGAAATATTAATTGTCTATCTCGACAAAATTGTAAATGCTTGATGAAGAAATAAAAACATTTTGTTGATAAACGTAGATGATGCAAAAAATCACAAAACTGCAGAACAGTGAAACAAACTATGCATGTTAATTCATCATCGCTGTTAACATATAGCTCATGTTTGGCTGGGCTTTTTGACTTCCTTTATTCATGCTGTAGTGGTTTCTTGGGGTGGCAATAGAGATTCTGATATTTTAGAAATTAAATTAATAAAAATAATAAATAAAGTGTTTGAACTTGAGTAGAAACATATTTAAGCAGTCAGATATGACCTCAAGTTATCATTATCTTGTAAATTATGAACACCTGAAAAAAAATTAACCCGTAAATTTAGATGGAAATTTAGGGGGGAAATCTCTTACATCTTTTCATTCAATATATCTGAATTAGGTGCCTTCTAATAATTTCAAAGACTATCTCTGGAGCTCTTGTGGACTGAAATTGCCCACTCTCAGTTGGTCATTGAATTTTTTAAAATTTTTATTTTTTAAAAAGTGATGGAGAAATAGACGTGGAAAAATATTGAGCAGCAAAACAAGTGCATGGGTGTTTGTAAGAATTTTGTCAAGCTTCATATGTGTAGGGAAGATCTTCTATTAACTAAAAACAAATCCAGAAAATTGCAGCTGAACTGGCAAGAGTCTTGCAAATGCTTTTCATTTCAATATTTGTTGATAATTAAAACACAACAGCAATTCAGTTAATCTTGTAAGGGAAAGACAGACAATATAACTTTTGCATGTTGAATAGATAGGTAGATAAACACCTAAAAATGAGAAAGTTATTTCTAGAGGGGCTAAATAGGAGCAGATTAGAACTGAAATATTTCAGCAGAAGCTAAGCATGTCCTTGACAAAAACATTTTTCTAATATTAACTCTATACTGTCCAAACATATTCTTTCAAAATCTACACAATTTATTTGTCAGAATAAGGCCTTCAAAATCATTTGTGCAAGACTGATGTAAAGGTATCTGGGCAAAAGTGTACCACTCCATGAGTTTAACTTTTATCCATAGCTCCCATCTATGCTACCTCTGTCTTATTTAGTAGTTGCAAATTATTTTTGTAGAGAAATCACATCACAAGTGGTCCTTCACAGAAAATGCAAAGATGTTATAGACAGTTTTTTATTTGTTTTTGTCTGCTTGGTCCTTTTTTTATCTGCTGTAGCAGTGTATGTGTGCCTGTGCACATGGATGTTTGCAGGCATGGCAGTGCATGTGAGACATAGGACATTCCAAGGCCAGCTGGGAACGAAGCCAGTGGCAGGGACAGCCATGGTACCACTGCCCATTTCACAAGTGGGGCACTGCTCTCTTCTTCTGCTCCACAGTCATTATTTACCTACATCCCACACAGTACTGCAAGTTTATGCATTCTTATAGACTTCTTTGCACGTTGTGTGTTAACTTAACGTTTTATTGATCATTTGGGAGCAGAATGAATGCTAATCATTAAGTTTTATATGAATGTTTCTATTACATGAAGCCTTATAGCACATGTGCTGAGTTAAGGGAGGTTGCCTCTGTAAATGAAAGATAATTCCACATTAAAAAGACATTTTCTGGAGCATCTTTATTCAGTTACATTTCAGCTGATCTAAAGGGCTCCTATGAGCACTAACACAGAGGGGTAAGGCTTAGGAATGTAAGTGCAGATAATAGTTTGCTAGGCCAGGATACTATTTCTCTGCCATGGATTTCAAAAGGGCTTACTGTACATACTGGTTCTGGCATTTGAAATTCCGGGCTTAGTTGGGAGATGGGGAGAGATGGAGGAAAAAGAGGATTTGATGCGAACAAAACATTTTATGTGAAAGGCAGATTCCTTTTTGTTTCCATGTGCCATACAGTCAGTATTTTTTGAGTCTTTACTGGTGCTCTCACACAAGTAAAGTGACTCTTGAAAAATGCACCATTACAACTTAATATATCCAGTATGTAATTTGTACTTAACAGAAAGATATTTAGGACCATTTACCTCAGCCATGAGACTTTCAGCTGCACAGTGGGAGGTAGTGCTTCAATGAAACCTTTGTTTTTAGTCTTCTGATACAGTCACTAAGGCAGTTGGCTGGCTTTAAAGTTACACCAGTCTCCTTTTTAATCTGGGGTTTGCAAGCAGTAGTTAGTTTGGGGCATCCACTAAAGCATATCATTTCATGGGCGGAACTACCACTCTTTTTTTCCTGTGTTCAGCAGGATACACCAAAATCGGTGTCTAAAAAAGAAGGAAAATGAAGAAGAAAGTTGCCCGGGGAGCACACATATTCCTGGGGATGCTGTCCCAGCCGGCACATGCAGTGCAGAGCAGTTCAGTCATGTTTACTTTGTTTCCTCCTCTTCCTAAAATTAGATTATGTTTCCCCGAGCGAGCACAATGATGCCAAAGCCGGACAGCCCTGGGTCTGAATCACTTCAAAGCAGCCCCCTGTTTTCAGCCAATGTCACCCGTCTGCCGCAGCCCTGCGGAAAGCACATTGCTCTGCATAGCAAGTTGGGTGGCAGCAGGTCCATAATATAAAACTGTTGCCTAGTGTTCCTCTAAGCTCTGCCCTTCTCTGAAAAAAAAAAAAAAATCCCTCATAATTCAGGCAACAGCTGGAAAGCTTAGCTTAATGGTCTGTGCTTAAATGTGGAAGGTCACAGGGTGCTGATCTAAGGAGCAGAGAAGTCTTGCTCAGCCGACTGTTGACACTTAGTAAACGGAGGAGGAGGGGACTGTGTGTGCATCTGAGAAAGCCATACCCCGGCCGGCAAAGAATAGGAAGCAACTTCTATTCAAGATTTGCAGGGGTCCTGGACCCAGTAGGGAAAAGCAACAAGGCCCTTCACTGCCTCTAAGTTACCTTGTATTATAACAGGATTAAAGTACATTTAGCTTCTCTATTAGCATACTTTAGCCCCATTTAGGCTTACTTGATGTTTCCGATGGCCTTTGATCAGCCTTGCATGGTGCTGGTCAGCTTCAGGACACAGCAGTCAAAAAGCGAGACTGTGAAATTATCCTGATGTTGAATCTCACAGGAGATATTTCTGGCTGTTTTCATTCACTCACCCCCAATATTCCAGTTTCTTTCTCTCTCTCTCTCCCCCCCCCTCCCTCCTCACTCAAGAAAATAATTTACTCATTGTTAAAAAAAAAAGGGGGGGTCGGAGGAAGAAAGAGAGAGATATTAAAAGAAAAAGGTAGCTTAGTGACCAGTAATAATTAGTTCCTTGTTTGAAATGAGTGCTGGCTTGTGTGCCAGTGCTGAAGCATCTATGAAAAATACTATAATTTCTACAGTGTCTGGCTTTTTATTGCTTACATTTGCATATAAATTAAATCCATATTGTAGCTTTAAGGCAAGCTAGGCTTAGAATGCTGTACAGCTCAGGGTCCTATTGTTTTACATCTACTCTCTATACTGCGGGTAAATGAAAAGGGAGGAGAAAGTAAAGGAGGGAGAAAGTCAGCTTTGTAGCGTTTTTAATTGCTTCTCTGCCAATTATGGCCAAATTAATATTTAAACTTTCTAGTGCTTTGAGAAAAATTGTTTACAGAATCCACTTCTTGATGTTCAGTGCCCCTTGTGCCTACAGCAATATCTATATTGAAATCTTTTGTCAAAGAAAATGAAAAATAATTAAAGATAAATACTGTTCTCTTTTAAAATATTTCATGGAAACAAATGCTGTTAATTGAACCGTAAATATTTCAAATATAAGAGTGATCCTTATTCCCAACAGCAGCCTGAAAAGCCATTACCAGACAACATTTTTTTCACCTGATACTGTTTATGTGCACGAAAAGATCCTGTACGGTTTACTTCACTCGATCTTATTTTTGTCTTCCTCCTTTGCTTTGCGCTGCTGTCTCTGCTTGACCGACTTAGGTTGGCCGCTCTGAGTTCCCGTTTCAGCGCGGCTCAGAAATCCACAGGCTGCTAACACATCAGGGCAGAGCCTGGGAAGACAAGAGACATTTGCAAAGATGAGTAACAAGAAGCAAATGGCGCCTCAAAGTCTCCCTTCAAAAATTCTTTAATGAGATACAGTGCATATTTTTTTTTCATTCTTTTCTTGGGCTAATGCCTAGTATGTACCAACCACTGGGCCGCATTTTTAGGAAACATCTAAATCAAAAGTCAGAAGATTACATAGGGACATAAGAAAATCTTAAGATGGCAGGAGGCCAGGAAGCCCAGCTAGGCCTATCCTTTCCTCCAGTTAACAGTTGTTCTCCATAATATACTCTTTTTCTCCCGCTCTCTCTCCATATGCTTCTTTCTCTATTTGAAATCTGGTCAGATCGGTCGCTTCTAGAGCAGCATCTGGTAGCTTATAATATATACCCTCTGGAAAAAAAAATGTATTACATTTGTACAGTGCAAGACCTCGCTGGAGCCGTGTCCCTCATCCTCATATTTGACATTAGCTCTAATAACTGCAGCACTGCTCCCTGCGGTTCCCCCCAGAGCCCTCTGCAGCTCAGCGAGGTCCCCTCTTAATCTTTTCTCTTTGCGAGGGATACAGACCTAGTTTCACTAACCATTTTGGAGCCTCCAATCTCGAAGTCATTATGGGACTTTGTTGTACTATTTCCATTTCTGCAATATTCCTTCCGTAATTAGGTAATCAAGACTGTGCATCTTTCCCATGTGGCCTTTTGAGATCCATTTTATTTATCAGTTTATTTATCCCTTATTACACATTTTAAAAACTATGGGTGCAATACCATCAGCTAGGCACATTGCTAGTCCTTACACTGCCTGGTTGCTATTGTAATTTCCTTTTTCCTCTTGCCTGTCACCCATTTGCTTCTTCTGTCTGAATTTTGCAGCTGTTCATATTAATAAAGGATGTTACAAATGCTTGTATGCATGGTGAATTTTATGGATAGTCTCCTATGGACACCAATGGCAGCAACTGACGTGGGTGAACGTGTTGGTGGGACTGGTTTAATGTAAGTTGTTCTGGACTCAGACAGTCCCTGGTCATGGGTTTAGATGATACCTCATCCAGAGAAGTCCTGCCCTGTTTGTGTGTGTCAGCAACACCAGGCTGGAAACTGAACACACTGCTGTACAGCTGATTTCACACGCAAAAGGACAGAGCTTGCCAAGTCTACCTTAACACTATAAAGATTCTTCCCAAGGCAATTGACTATAGCCTGGGCTGTGCTGCAACAATAAAAGTCTCACTTCTTATTTCCGTCGCAGTAAAATTTGATTTGTAGATGCCCATCTCTATGTCCTGGTCTTTCTTATCAAGTATAAAACAAACTTACACTCTTTCCTTCATTATTCTTTGGATAGCTGAGACGTACTTCCATTTGTTTCCACACCTATCATAATCTTGTACCTACCCTCATCTTTTGGTTTTCTGTAGCCTCTGCCCATTGGTGGGTGAGCCTCTCCTTTACTTCAGAGCTTTGGGTTAAGCTCAAGCTGTAGTTTGATTGCAAACTTCTTCACTATGCCTTTCCTTTCTGCTGCTCAAGATTGTCACTGTAAAAAACGCCAAGTTCTGGTCCAGAGGTGTCTGCATGGTTCCTGGTAACACCTGTTGAGATAACATTTTAGCACTGATCATTTTGGGCCACCCTCAGCCCTCAGGGAACCCATGGGGGCATAGCGTTGGGATAAATGGAGATTGAAAATCTACAAAGGTCCTTCTGCTGGAGACTCTGATGCGTTTTACTGACAAGACTCACAAGAACTTGGGGATTAGTAAGAAAATACATTCAGTGCCATTTTGCAGGTGGAGGAAAGCAAGAGAGACCTCCCACTCATGAGGGTCCCTATTCCCCAGGGCCCAAGGAACAGAGGATAGCCCTGCACTTCACCTGTGGCACCAGCTTCATCACGTTCCACTTAGCCCAGGAGGGGATTTCTTATGGCGGAAAAATGTCCCCAAAATCAGACTGTCCGAGCACTTTAGTTTTTCAGACCTGATTGCAGAAAGGTTTTTTTCTTTGTCACCCAGTGGCTGCCTGTTACAGGGTTAATTCCATGATCCTGTATTCTATACTAAGGGACCTTGTGAGACAGCACCACCAAGCTTTAAGACCATACAGATACTGTAGCTCCAGATTTAAGAGTTAATCTATCTTTTTCCCATATCACCCTACTAGTTATTTGTTTATTCCTGGTCTTATACTTGATGTAGTATCCACCCTATCAATGCAAAGGTGACTGTGAAAATGGCATTTATTAAGCTTCTGTGTGTGTGTGTGTGTGTGTGTACTGATGCCCTTTTTAAATGTTATCATTTTAAGCCTTTCTCTCCCTGTTTCCAAAGAGGGATAGTGAATAAGAGAACAAGAAGTGTTGGCAACACTGGCCAAGGCTTCAACCATAACCAGACTATTTTGAGGCTTAAAAAAGTTTAGTTCCTTGTTTGCCATTACCTTTGCTCCTTTGGTGTTTCCTGCTCCTGCTCATGGTGGGCTGAATCAGATCACAGGTGCCCCATATTCTGCAATAGTTTCAAAAGAGGATCCACTCAAAACTGCACACTCTTGTGAAATTTTCAGTCTCCACTTACTGACCCACGATATTAAAACAACTCAGACAACTGCATTTTATAAGGGCAAAATAAATTGAGCCCAGACTTCGCAGCATTTTATATCCCCCTATGAGTGGCTTCAGTGTTTGTTAGTCCTTCAAATTGTAGCTTTGTGTGTGTTACAAACCCCATCTTCTGGCAGTTTATCAGGTGCCTCCAGTATGGGTTTCAAAATAGATATTAAATACTGCTCTCTCACCTTGTAGCTGCAGTCATTTCCAAATGTATTGAACAGCTTTTCGGCTCTTCAGCCATCAAAGATTATACACTGAAAATAAATTACTCAGCCGGGTGCGTTGTTTCTAGGCAAACACAGGCAGTGACAGTACCAGCAGTCCCTGTGTTTAAAAGCATGTAAAACATTTTCTCTTTTTCTGTGCTTTACATTTTGTCTCAGATAAATCCTCTGCACAAATGAGGATGTTGGCAAAGATGTCCTAAAGTACCAGGGCTGTCAGCCCAGTCTCTCACCCTTCATGCTGGGGATGAAACCCCTGGCACGGGAGAAAGAGCCCTGTAGGAGTAGGATGTTCCAGAGGACATGGAGAGCACCTGGCTGCCACCTCAGGCAGAGGAACTGTCCCCATTTCATTTCCCTCTGCTCTTGGAGACCACTGGGCTTTGTGCACTCTCCAGGTTTAATCTTGATCCTCACAGAAAACAGTCCACAAAATTTCAAGTGATCTTTTACCAATCACTACAACTTGAATTCTTTTTTCTCTTTTTTTTTCCCTCCAAGAAAAATAATTGATGCTTAGCAGTATCAATTAATATTCCAGCAGTATCAATTAAGATTTCCAGCATCAGGGAGCTTCCTGAGGTTTCCCTTAATTTTAATTTTCCATTTTGTAATTTCTCATCACAAGAACCACATTGTCCACTGCATCAGTGCATCACACTGCTGTCCTTCAATGACAACAGATTTCCTCTGAATTGCTGAATTCCACAAGACTATTCACAAACCAAGCACCGAACTAGAAACCAGGCCAGAGGTTGTTTTATTGATATCTTTGCTTTCCACAACCCACAACTCCTAGGAGTTTTCATACAAAACTCACATAATTTTGTACTAACACTGAAAACAATATAGTCAAGAGCTGAAATTTGGCTGGGACAGAAGCAACAACAGTTCATGAATACTGCATCAGTTTGTTGAGGGCAAAAACTTGTATCCTAATTAACATAAACAGTCACAAAATATCTCAGATATCTTTAACAATCAAAATGTTGAGCTCCAGGTCTGCAAGAGTTTTTTCGCAGAGAACAGAGAGAGAGGTACAACTACATTTTCCTCATCCTCATAGGTTGAAGCACCTTTTTGAGACGATTTCTTTCCTGAGAAGGAGCTCAGAAGACAAGTTTAGGTATCTCCCTAACTTTTAGCTACAGCCAGTATCTTGCTATGGACAACTGACAAATAATCCATAATTCAAACATGTTTCCACAATTTGTCTAACCGTTTTGACAGAATGAATTGAAGGGGGAAAAATCTGCTTGCAGGCAAACTGCAAACATAAGAGATGACTACATTTCTTTAATTAAAAACTCAGTGTAAATACTGCTCTTGTTGATATAAAGTACATTTGTGAAGCAGAAATAGTTTAAATCAAAACTTACATATAATAAATACAGGGACAGGTTTCTCACCGTGCATATGATGCCTTTATTATCACTAAATACAAATCTGATTTATTCGTCTTTTAATAGTAAGGATTGGAGAATTGTTGTCTTCTTTTTATTTTAATGTGCCCTCAAAGTCAAGAAACAGGCTTTTCCTTCTCCTATTTTGTTTTACTTTCTGGATATTTCACGAGTCCTTTGAATATTCTTGATTCTGCCTGGGTTAAAAGTGGGAGAGATGTCACATGCTCATTTACTCTTGTTCTTTCTTGATCCCCCATTACTTTATCATCTCCAGCAGATCAGAAGAAGAACAGATTGTCTGATATGACATGCTACACCTTCCCTGATAGGTCAGGCATAGCAATAAGGAAACTCTTTTTCTTCAGAGAAAGTTTCCTATTTGTAAGTGTTCCCTACATTTCTTGAGGACACAAACTCTTTTTCCAGGTCTCTCATGTCAGCACTGATCAGTGTTAACTCAGCTTCTTGGAGAAGGGTCAAAACACTTTCAGGGAAAGAAATGCCAGTATGGCTGGATAATTTGCAATTTTCTAGTCCTTGACTCTGCAGTTCGACGTAAGCAGATACTCAGTATTGCATCGCTGTCATGCAAATACCTTAACTTTTGTTAAATTTAGAGCAAAGGGACCCACTAAAGGTTTGTGGCTTCAGCATTAAGTATCAGTTTGTTCTGGTTAATATGAATACTGGAGATGTAAGGAGAAAAATCCCTTGAAATAAGGAGTGTCCCAAGGGATATCTCAAAAATAGATGCTGCCATTTTTATTAGCAAAGTACAGAAGAAAAGGGAGAAAAATAAGAGAGGATTGAGAAATTCGCTAAGAGAGTTCTAAGCTTAAATTACAGAGCTGAGTTTAGGATATTTTGAAATCTTACATGGCAGAACAATTCCACTTTCCCACACTAGTGGCTGTCTCTATCTGTCAGCTCAGAGTTCAATCACATATTCACAATAAAGTGTGGATCAAGTCCTCGTATGTCTCTGTCTTATAGTCTTATTCTTGGCTGACAAGTGCTACATCTAAATCAGTGTATGGCATTAAGTTATAGCCTGAAAGCAGACTGGAGAGGTAAGACCAGTACAGGTGAGAAATGCTTCTTGTTCCCCCTAGCCCTCAACCTCGCTCAAACCACTGATACTCAAAGTCACAACGTCCAACATCACTTATCTGATGGTAATTCTACAGGTGAAAGTGTAACTCAATAGTAATACTGTAAGGGACTTATTTGGGCAAGTTCCTATCATCTGGCCTGAGTCAAAAGATTACACACCAGTAATAGAAATTTATTCAGAGCAAAGATACCCTGACATAATAAGACCATCTTGCTTCATGTAATTATAATTCATGCATCCAGAGACAGCTGTCCATCAGATATATTGTATTAGCTGGCTTTGATTTCTATAATGAGTTTTATTAGTATAATTATGAGGAAGAAGAGTGGCATATAAACAAGTTATGAATAAGTTATTATGTGTGCACAACCAACATTTGGGATCTTCCAAGTCTTGCGGAGAAGTCAAAGTCTGAATGGATACAGACAATGAAATACTCCCAAAACATGATCCATGAAGACCTATTTCATAATACACAGCATCAACATTACCCATTGTTTTGTTTCACAGACATGAAATCATTCAATTTATGTAAACAAGAAATCTAAAGGGGTTTGAAAAAAAAAATGTAAACAACATCAAGTTTTAATTTTTCTTTGACATTAAATTGATGGGGTATGAAAGGATCCTTCTTCAAATATGAGAACTGGTACTGTTTGTCCTTCTTTCCCACATATGAGAACATTCAGGCTATGCCAGACAAGATACACTGAATTTGGAGAGTTGCAAGAGAGGACAGTTGATTTTTCCAGTAAAAATGGTGGAAAGTGATAGAAATGTGGGACCAAAGTGAAAGCCACTGAAATAACTGTTTATGAAGACTAAGAGAAAATAACAACAGGAATTGATGGAGTGAAATGATGCAGAGCAAAGTAAAAGGGAACAAGCACTGCCTCAGCAGCTCTGGAGACATAACATTGGAGAAAATTTTCTGTAAGTCCAACACGTAAACATAGAAGTCTTTACAAAGTCTATTAAACAGTTAACTCCAGTTTGAAGCCTGAAGTGAGACAGTTGATCTTGAAAATGTTTCTTCTTTAACAGGACAGCCTCGGGACTACACCCGCCGATATCTGTCACTACCTATTCCTCCTCAAAGGTTTCACAGCACTGTCTTCTGCAAAGATAAGCTGTCCATCCTTCTGTCCCCCAGGTCTTCAAGCTGTGTGCAGACCATCCCTATCACACTGGTAGACTGGGAGACTCCAGATAACTGAAGGCAGAAGCTTTAATGTCTAGGAGAAATTTAACTCCTATGCCAACATTTCATGCTAAAGAGTGTCCTCTTACTCAATTGTACCTCATTAAAGCAGTTTGACCAAATACTTCAGGTTTCCTCAGCTACCAGACAAAAGATCAGATCTCTTGTGTAGCTAAAGACTGGACCACACACCGCCATCCTTCAGCTTTTCAAATTGCACCACCAACAGCCAGTGCAGCACTTTCTGCATGAAATGTTATCAGCTAGGCCAGCACATCACACGCTCTTCACAAACTCTGGATACATAAAAGAGTGATTGTCATAAAAAGTCTGGTTTTAGGGGAACAATATATGAGCAATCAAGGCAAGGTCTGATAAATGACAGGTTCTATAGCAAAGGAAAAGGATGTAGCACACTTGCCATGCACAAGTAACAAGAACAACTGGATACTGTAAAAGCCCAAAATCTCTTCAGTGTCCCCTAGATAGTCCCACCTAAGCAAGGAAAGAGACCAGGTAAAAGTCCTCAATTAAGCTGCAAAACCAGCCAACCTCTCCTGGGTCTACCCTCACTGACAACTCCATCCCCTTCTGCCTGTGTCTACATATTCAACATCATGTTTCGCTGCCATAAGCTGATCACGTTCACTGTGGTGATAGCTGAGGGTGGGATGTCCAGTCTGACATTTAGCTCAGAAGAGACTTCGGCCTTGCTGGCCAAAAATGCCATATTGACCAAAGAAGAGTTCAGCACACAAGAGCAGCTCGGTGTCACCACTCAAGTTCACCTACTCTCTAGCTGCCAGGTTAAACTGTCAGTGCCAGAAAGAAACCAGACAGAGTCAAAAGCTATCCAATTATTTTGCTACAATCTTCTCAAAAGTCTTCCTCAAAGCTGAGAGTTTTCAAGGAGTCAAGAAAAGTTGGTTAGAAAGACTTTAACAACTGCTTCTTTCAAAGAAGAACTGAAGTTGCTGGCAAGTTTTGGGTCCTGCATGATACCTGCACAGAGCTCAGAGGAGGCACAGCCTCAGTGTCCCAAGTATTGCCTGACCTGCAATACCTACAGTCTGAAATGGCAGTAAAGATTGCATTTGATCATCAAGAACTCATTCCACCTCCAGAAAGAAAGCAAAAACCAGTGTGGTGCTGAATGATTCTGTCAGGACAGTAATTGGAAAAATTCCCACAGTAAGAAAAGCTCAACTGTCACCGTGTGGGAAGAGCCTTGATGAGCCAGGTTGTTTACTGCTCACAACCGTTGAGCTATTCACGACTCCGCTGACACTGCGGTGAAGGGCACGGCAGCCGCTCTTGGCCTCGTTCCGAAGCACAACATATTGTTTCCAGAGTCCTTTGTGCTACTATCACTCCAATTAGGAGCTAGAGTGCCTTCACAAATGTTCTGTCCTCCCACTTTGTCAGACAGAGATGATCTGAATGCCATAAAAAGCTTTGAGAAGGGGAAAATCACAGAAGAGCGCATTTAGGGATCATAATGGCAATGAGTGGCAAGAACAGATGATTACAGAACTTCATAAATTTTAATCAAAATATCAAAAGAGTGTACTGTCAGTGCGAAGATATCCTTCTCCTAATGGGACAACCAACTAAAGCAGTAGCTTTATAACATCCTTTGATGCCCTAGGATAGCGGGACCCCCGGAGCTGACCGTTGTGTCCACAATAACTCATTAGTATTGAAATTCCTAATTCCCTTTATTGGATCTGAGTTTTGGCTTCTAAGATCTGACCCCTGAAGAGCCAGAAACTTCAGACTGCTTTTTGCTACACACTTCCTTGGGCACTTAACTCCACACTTTTACAAATACCACGTGCCTTTGCCACAGTGAAGGGAAAGGAATAACCCTCTATCTCTTAGCAAGATACTCTTGGTATCACTCAGGCAAAGATCTCTTGCACCAAATCATACTTCCCATTGCTGTTCCGTAACTGTGTGAAAATATGTCTATATTAGAGCTGAAAATTAAAGACAGGAAGAGAGAGGTTACATCTTCTGCTTCTGGCCATGCATTTTATTCAAAATAGAATTTTGGGACATACTCTTCAAGTGCCTGTCTAGAAATAAGTATCAGCATAAGCCCACCAGTCCAAACAGCCACTCAGTCCTTGCACATTATTTACTTTGGCTTCACATTTCTCAATCTACTGTCCTATACTCACATAGAAAGCCAAACTTTCTATGTGAGTATAGGACAGACTTAAAAAATTTGAAAAAGATATCAATTTACCTTCATCTTTTTTTTTTTTTTTTTACATATAAGCCCTCAGTCCCCAGACAATGAAGGAATAAGGAACCAGATCCGTATGTCCCTCAAAACCAGGACAAAGTAATGCACTTGGAAGAGAAGATGGGAAAGGGAAGAGTTAAGTGGGTTTATAATTGTTTCCAGAGAGCAATTATTCAGTCCCTAAAAATGCTGGTAGAAGAACAAAATGGAAAATGAACATGGTCCCAGCAGACAAATGATTAATATTTAGGGAAGGACTATAGCAGTGTTTGATCCAAAAGAAATGGAAAAGAGCATTTTAATGAGATTGGTATTCAGACTGTACAAACTCATTAGATTTGGGCTTTACCTTCTCATAAAAAAATGAAGGATGTTTTGAAGACAGGGTTTTATGTTTGCACTCACTTTATCAGCACCAGTGTTTGTGAGCACACCCAAGCATCAGCAGCCCTGGCAGCCTCGTGAAACCAAAGCAGAAACACAACCTGGAGCAAGAGTCAGGCAAATAACCAAGAACCAAACATGCAGCTGATTAATGCTGCCAGAGAATTTTTATAGAGAATGTTGTTTTTCTTTAATTTTCCTCTCCCTCTGCAGCTTTCCTCAGAGCAATATCTGTGAATAATCTCAGCTCCCCAGCTGATAGGGGTGCAGCTCCCTGAGCACAGCTAATATTGGCACGGTGACATTTTGGCTGTTTTCAGTGGACATGAGCAGGTGCAAAGCGGGACCCGTGGGAGCAGCGCTGTCCATCCCTGCAAGGAGGACATGGAGGTGCCATGGAGAGTGCCTGGCTGCCCCACTGCCTGCCTTCAGCCAGGACCAGTGGCTCCTGCCGGCTCCTCGTACATCGACTTTCATGTTTAATAAAGTTGTGGACTCTTGGCTGCACCACAACACAGTTCCCAGTTTTATTTCCCAAGGGTTCATAACAACCGTAACACACAGTAGTTATAATGTGTCATAAAATAAATATTAGCAAAAGCACACGTGAATCTCCCCCAGTTTGGAATTTGCTTGGCATCAGGCGTCCCCTAATGTGCACCTCCAAAAGCCAAAGTTGCCTGCTGCTAGAGGAGGTTTGTTTGTTTGCCTTAGTTTTGTTTTTCCCTCAGTCAGCTGGACTTACGCCACTGTCACAGCTAATAAAGGTAAGCACTGGTACAGCACTACCTCGCACGTTGCCCTAATCACATTGCTCTTGAAATTAAGTCTGTCAGCACTTCAGCTGTAAACCCGTATTGCAAGAGCTTAATAACTCCACTGTGAACAACAGAAAATTACTTCTAGACTCAAATCTGGTGTGCCAGACTTCTGCCTATGGGGTCACATTTTATTTGTTGCAGGGAATATAAACAGAGTGCCCAAAATGGTTTAGTAGATCAAATACATGAACAGAAACACAACGCACATGTGCACGCACACACACACTGGCTTACATGTGCACACACACGTGATATACTTTACATAACCACCTATGCTGCTTGCATAGGAAGGAAATAAAATCATCAGGAGCTTCTGACTCCTTCCCATCAGTTTCCTCAGTTTTATACAAATCTCAGTCTCAACTTCTTTTTTGAGTGTTTTTTCCTTTCCCAAAGAATAATAAATTTACACTCAACCACCACACAACACTCTGGCCTGAAGCTGAGGTAAGGTAAAACTCCATCCTAGAGCAGTAGCCATTGTTTTATATATCAAAATGTCCCATCTTTAAAGTTGAGTCTTAATAATGTCTTGTAGAAAAGCCCCAGGGCAGAGCCTTTCTCTGCCACAGATTTCTTGTACTACTTCGAGCAAATCATTTAGCTCTCTTATTCCTCAGCTCCATTGCTGAAAAATGGGAATAATTAAATTGCTCTACTTCATCAAACAGCTGTAATGATAAATACAGCAGAAAACGCTCTGAAATGCCTGTGATGAAGATTACCTGTTGGACAGAGTGATACAAGGCTAGAAAGGGGAGCCTTGTACCACTCTAAATTCATGGCATTTTCAAGTCCAGAAGTGCTGTTCTAAACAACCTTTAAAGTTTATTTTCATAAAAATACAGTGATCAAAATAGATTTTTCTATATAAACGCTACATTTTTCTTTTCTATTTTCTGCCTTTTTTTATTTTCTGTTAAATAATAATATAGACTGCATCTGTGGTATGACATACAGCTTTGACGTCACAGTTTGGGGTGGCCATACTGGAGCTGATGGGGCTCCAATGATGCCTCTGAACAGCACCACTGAAGACATTTAGCTCTGTCAGGTCAAGATTATCCTTCCTTAAGACCTGCACTCCTGACTCAGATGCTAAGTCACATGAAATTTGTCCACCCTCATCAGGAGGGGCAGGAAATAACTGCCTGCGGCTTGTAGCACCCCACCACCAGGGTGTCCCCCTTCACCTTCATCCTCACCTCACCAGAGAGGCTCTGGTCCCAGAGCAGGAGGAAGGGGATGCATTGTGCAACAGCTCTGGGCTACAGACATGGAAGTTCACCCTGTCCCTTAGGTGGCTCGTGCACCAGAAAATAACGCCCTCAGTGGCCACAGTTGCGGGAGTAGCTTCAAGAGAACCTGGGAAGATGGCACTGCCAGAGGCAGAGGATTTCCCTGTAGAAAGGGCAGGTGAAGTTGGTAACGCTGCAGCTGACAACATGGAAAAATGGAAGGAAGGGACAAGGGAAGGAAAATGGCCAGTGCTGGATTCAAAAGAAATTAAACATGAAATCAACACATGGCGTAGTTGTGTTCACAGGAGTGACCATCAAAAAAGGATGATCTGTCCTAGCAGTGAGCAGTCACCAGCTCAGATTTCAAACTGTTCACCCTCTCACCTTCCCTTTGCCTCACCTCCTTACTCATGAGGTCTCTAACTGAATTCTGAGCCTAAGGAAAGCTCACAGCATATATCTTCCCTTTGCTCTGTACAGTCCCTACCTCCCTCCATCATCGGCTCCCTTTGGGACCCCATGCAAAAAGCAATAATGTTGGGATCAACCGAAAAGGGTTCCCAGAGCTACCTCGGCTCCATTTTGATCGGGAATGGCCACAGCAAAGCCACACAGTCTGATGGTGCCCGTGGACTGACGCGGTTGTATTTGCTGTGCTGGCCGTGTCCAGGGCACCAGCTGGGAAAGCCTGGGGTGCCGGGGTAGGGTCTCCCAGGCGCTGGCTCCTATGAGTCCTCCACCCATCAATCTTAGAGCAGTATGCCGTCATGGATAAATAGCAGCTGTTGCAGTAAGCTCATCAGATAACAGGCACATATATTAAAGTACCTTTAGCACACTTACTAAAACATATATTTAGCTAGGGAAAATAATCTCACCCTGCCTATAAAAGTCAAAGTTTGCCTTTATAAATAACTCCTGGAACCCTGCACGCATCTCAGGAAATGGTGATGTTGTGCATGCTCAGCCTCCTGCCCTGAAAAGATCTCTGAATAAAATATAAACACACTGAAATATAAAGAACAATTTGGTGAAGATAATGAAATCTAGTGAAGCCAGTAATTTACTCTGTAAATCATATAGCTACTTCTTCCTTGCAGTTGCCTGCCCTGATTTACATCATGAACCTTATTTCCGAGCTTCTCCCCGCCTTATTGCAAGCACGGGAGCACTGACTAGAGTGTCTGTGTGCCTTTGTGGCTGGTAAAAAGCCATTTATTTATACTTGCGAAATTTCCTGCTCTAAACATGCCATGTTAGCTTGATACACTTGTTATTTTTCCAGTCTTCTCTCAGGTCTTTCTGAGGAGGGAAGGAAAGGCAGGCAACAAATAACGCCTGTGTTGCACCTATTCCTGTCACAACAGCTGGGAATGGGTGCACACAGAATCAGTGTTGTGTTGGTGCTGGCTACAGGGAGCAGCCCATGGCACACCAAGTCTCCCTAGTCTCCCCACTGACCCCACAGTCTCCAGCACCATGTGGCCCTTTCGAATTTTATTCATGGCGTAAAACCTCTTCCTATTAGCATGCAAAGACTTTGAACTTTTGAGTTTTCTGAAACTGCCCAGAACATCCTGAGAAGGGTCTGGAAATAATTGGGTGCTATTGCCTCAATAACGCTGCCGTGTACACTCGAGCATATGGAAAACCAAAGTAGCACCGAACACTCAGGGGCAAGCAGCGAGCCCCACCGAGCTGCTGCACAGGGCTCAGCCTCAGCCTCATTCCTTATTCACAGCTCTCCTTTAAGTCTAACCACTCCGAGGTGAGGCTGTGTCTCCATGAATTCGAGTGGATTGGTCTCCCAGTGTATGTATGTACATTAGGGAGGCATATTATGCGTACGTACTGCTCTGCCCGGCTCTACACAGGAATAGAGACTGCAGGGAAAAAATTAGATCTAGATGAGTCTTTATGATGTGTCCTCCTTCAGTATTAAGATCTCTTCAGGTTTTGTGTATGCGCTAATATTGCTCTCATTTTAAATTCTTCTAGTAATAATTTTAAGAGAAAATTCTTTGTGACGACTGCTGTTGATTTAAAACTAATGTTTAGCCTGTAATGGGTAATTGTATTATACTAAAAAAAGCTGCTGTAAAGTCAACCCCAGTCTGATTTTTAATTTACTGCATCATCAGCTACTTTTATGACACTATTTAATCTGCTGAGATAAAAGTATTGTTCTATGAATATCTCTAACATTCAAGAAAAATTGTTTTTAGTTCTTCTGATCTTGGGACTGAGGAGTTGTTAATTATTATATGAATAATTCCTGTGAATACATTCATTTATATTTGTTTTAATTGTCAAAATACTCAGAGAAGTAGCATGTTACGTTTCACTATGAGGTCGCTTTTAACCCTTAAACAGGGAGAGAGAAAATGCCCATCACAACTTCACAGACAAGTTCACAAAGCACATTTTTCGTTTCCACAAGGTAGGATGGGGAGGGAGAAAAATTCCCTTTTTTTTTTTCGTAAGAACCTGCATCTCACTCGGGATGGTCACGCTCGCAGCTGCTCGCAGCACAGCAACTGCAGGGCTGCAAGAGCAACCAGGTCTGCTCTCGCCAGGAGCCTGGTTTGCATTTCCAAGACCCTTTCTCACAGGGGCCTGATCCTGCTCTCTCCTCCCTGGAGCTGCACTCTTGACAAATGCAACTGTGGCACGGCGGTAGGTTTGCCTCCTCCAGTATTAAGAAATCAGCCCCATAGGGCCTGTTTCAACCTTCCCCCCAGCACTGCTAGAAAGAACCCCACTGAATCAAGAGGGTTCCCATAGCCTCCACATGGGTAGAGACAAGGCCTGTGAGCTACCTTTATATAAATCATAGAAAACAACTTTACAAAGAGGCATTTTTATGTTTTTCTTGCTTATTAACTTCCTGCCGAAATAACATGCGTCAAGGTCATGCAAAATAGCTTTCTTTCTATATCCAGCATCAGTGACCTTCTCAAAACAATACACCACCAGATTAAAACAGCATCAAAAATACTGTGCTGCTCCTTTTCAGATGAAAAAGAAATCTTCATTAGAAAAAAAAAAAATCTATCACAACAAATGATGTGCACTGGTAAAAAAAAAGGGGATTTTTTTTTATTTGTTACTCTTTTTAATAAACAGCAGGCTCTTGTAAAGATTACCCGGGAGATAAATGAGTTTGTTGGAAACAGAAAGTCTCAGGGTGTAACCAAAAATGTGTATCTGTGGCATGTGAGTTGCTGATTTTTAATGTTACTAGTGTATTTATATTGTAGGTTTAGGTTTATTTACCCTGATAAATACTTGATTACCTGTCTGCGACAACTTGAGGAGAAGGCTGTTATCAAATCTATTATAATATGATCCAGTAATGGTTACAACATAAAGTAAGGTAAAACAAATAATTCTTAATGCTGTGCAACCACCTATTATTTTATCCAAACAACTTCTGTTATCTCCTTATGGTCGAACGCCTATTCCCTAGAAAGAGAGAAGAAGTCTCTTTTTACCTCAGTAATTAGCTTGTTTGAAAGCTCCCACAAATTCTTCCTATCATAAATTTTGCATTGCTTCATGCACAATAATGCACATAAAATTAAATAAACAATTTAATTAATTTAATTAAAATTAAATATTAAACATATTGTGTATAAGAAGCCCATGTCTGTGATTTAATTGGGCAGGAGTACCCAAAGCAGTTTGGGTAACAGTGAAAAATAATTAAAAACAACAAGTACGGTAGCCTCTGGGTACGAAGAGTAGTTGGAGCTTTCTCCTGAGAAAGGTTTATTTAATTAAAACTAAACTAATCTTTGGAAAACACTTGATAAGCATTTCATAATACAAATCATAATCCAAAAATGAAGCTTCTACATGATACTGGAAAATAATATTAAATAATTCAATTCTGCCATGAGCTACTTTCCCAGCACGCACAGAATAATTCAGCAGACAGCATGTTCACCACCTTTAAATTTTCAGTAACATTTAGTTCATCTAGATAAATATTAGTAAATTATATGAAGGTATAATGGATCTGTAAGTGATAAGGTTGAGAATTAACGCTTTATTTAGGCTGTTTATTGCTTCTTGTAGATATTATGCCAGACGAGGAGAACACAGCTAACTTACAGGGCAAGCTGTGTCTGCGTTGGCAGGTGAGCTGTTTGGCTGCGTTCGCATTTTCTAACCTATTCTTCGACACCTTTCATTCATAATAGAGAATATTATTTCCAGGATTCCATATAACTGGAGGAGGAATAGATTATTTATAGGATGGTGTCTCTATCTATACTTCATGTTGCCAAATGCTAGTATTTCTATACTGCCCGGTGATAATTTCAGCTCCCTGAAAAACTTGGATCCTGCCCAAGATCGCAAACTATCCGCCTGGACATCAAACAGTCTGCCTTGCACAACCACTCGCAAGCTGGATTGCAAATGCTGACAGGCTTTATAGGTCATTTCAAAAACAAATGCTTCATTTTAACACCTTAGACTGCAGCAGCTCCTACAACAAGCTGCTGATGCCAACTGGCTTTTTCAAAAGTGAATGTATCCAAAGAGATCCTAATTGACACTTTCAGGCAAGTGCCCAGCATAACTGAATATTACTCAGGTTTCTGGAGAGCAGTTTTAAAGTGACCATATAATTTAAGTGACCTTTGAATATAATTTAAAATGCTACTGTAAAGCCCAGTTCCTCTCCCACTGAATGGGTTCCATCAATGGGGAAACTCCCATTGATGTTAATGAGGGCAGGAGCGGGTACTTCCCCACTGGCTCCCATTGAATTATCCAGGTTGCTTTTTTTTTGTGGGAGCTTTTTTTGATACATTCCTGCGAAGATCCTGTTAACTGACTTGGAGTTACTTTCGTTCATATCTTACCCACAGCTTTTTAGCAGAGAACCCAGTGATTTAGCAGAGATTTCTGTCGCACAGAGGTACAATAGGGCCCTTTACAGGGTGTGGGAATTTCCCGCATGTTGATTAACCTCATACTGTAAAAGACTGTAGGCCAAATCCTTCAGTCCTCATGCAGACAAAAGTCCACATTGACTTATCCGAAATCTGCCTGCAAATGCTCATTAAAGTCAATGGCATTTTGCTTCGGTGAGGGCTGGGGATTTGGCCCAGTGGTTGTCTTTGCAATTGGGCATCGCCAGGAGAAGGGGATTACCACAACACCCAGCCTACACCACGGTCTGGCTTGCCCTAGACCTTGGGCACTACCTTTCCTTCAGCCCCAAAAACTCATGGCCAAACCCCGCTGTCGGTGCCAGCCCTGTGCTCCACTGTGTGGTGCTGAGCGATGCCAAACATCACCCCTTGGGCCACCACTCTGACAGCCAGCTGGGGCCAGCCCAGGGAGCCCTGACACTTGGCTTGCCCCATGGGGCAGGCAGAGAGCAGGCAGGTATTAGCCACCAACCCATGAGGTTCCTGTCCTCCCCACTGTAGCTGCTAGTGAAAAGCAGTCTGGCTTACATGCCCTCTGGGACAAGGTAGTCAGTAGTTTAGAACCACCTTGGAGGAGGATACATCTATCTAGAAAATAATAGAAATATAACAAAAAAAAAGGGTGGGCCGGTTTCTATTTTTTTGGTTTAGCTGTATCATAGCTCAGACCTTCCTTGCCATTGTTGTTCAATATTTACTGATCGAAAATATAGACTACCTACGAGTCACAGCATTTGCCAGAAAGAACGATTATCATCAGAAAGAAATGGGCATTAAAAGAATAGCTCTTCCATTTCCAGAATAGAAAACAGACATTCAGAAGAACAAACAGAGCAGAGAAGAAATGATGGTCATTTGCAAGTAAAATATTACTAAACAATAAAACATTGGATTAACTGTTTCATGTATTTATTGTGAAAGAATATATAGAACTTTACATGAGAAACTATCAGTACAAGCAAGAAACAATGCAGTCTTTTAAACAGCTTGCTTTTAAGTTTAATGCTTCCGCACGTAGAGCACACAAGCTTGCTCCCACTGAAGCCTATGCAACAGCTCCTGTTCAGTTCAAAGGGGTCAGGATTGGGCCCTGAGGTTTTGAACTTTTCTTCTGTAATGTCCCTTTTGCTAACATTTCAGCACTCTTGGTCTCAGGAACCTTAATGTGCTTGGGATGTATTTATGGTGTGGAATGAGCGAGTTGGCAAAGAGGAACCACAAAATGTAATTTGGGGGGGCTAGTCCTGAAAAATGTGGAGGTACTTTTTCTTTCTACATACATTTAAAAAGAAAAGGAGGGGACAGGGGGGCAGGATAAAGGGAAAAAAGCAGGCACATATTGAGTCCAGTCCTGCATTTGAGTGAAGCAAACCATTGAGCACAGTAGTGAGGGCTGACTGGACCGGACAAAACCTGACTCCATTTATTGTCTTTTGTTGTGGTGTGCCAGGCATGCAGGAGCTGTAGTTATTCTGAATTAGGGCTGGCTCTGGGGATGGCTTTGTACTCCCAGGACCTGTGGATTGCTGAAAATTGGTGCAGCTCTTATCTCTGGATTTAGAGACTTTTCTTCCTTCTAGGGCTATTCAATATAATCATGTTACAATTTCAGTAACTCTCTGGCAATTAATTTTGTGAGTTTGTAATTAGTTTGCTACTCTTACATAAACTTAAACTGCATTAATTTTATACTCTTTTATCCAAAATGCAGTTCAAAAGAAGGATTTCTGACAAATTTGATATGCAGGTCTATTCTAATACTTGATTTGGTTTACCCAGAAATCATTCTAAACCATTTGCCATTCAATGCATGCTCTAACACTGAAAAAAATTAGAACCAAGTTAATTCTATTATTTAACTACATATTAAAGAGCTACTGAGATTCCAACACAACCATATTAATCTTTTCTTTTTATCCAACTGACCAAAAACTCTATTTAACACACAAACATTTTCCTAGGTCTTCTTCTAAAGGGAGGAATCTTTGCAGAAATAGAAACATAAAAATAATTGCAGTGGTAGAGTTGATTACTGCTTTCCTAGCAAATACAATAAATGCCTATTGAGATACTTAAAGCACCAGCAGAGATGCATAAGATAAGAACAGAGAAGTTTAGGGCTGGATTAGTGCAACCTTTACTCTGTGTGATGCAAAGGGTTGGGTCAGATGTCTCAAGACATTGTCTCCAAGTCCATCTTCTTTCATTCTATGCACAGGAAAGAGGCATATTTATTTTTAGTGCTTGAGCTCTCCCTTCAAGTCCACTCCATCCAAATGAAATAAAACTCTAAGACTCTTTTGAATTGCTTGCAAACAGATCCTGAAGCCCTGATTTACTTTCAGCTCCATACACACGAAATTCCTGGTGATTTCAAGGGTGATTTTGCCAGACATACAACAATGATAAGTTCAATTCTCAGAATCACTACTGCTATAAGTGTGGATTTAGGAAGAATCCAAAACAAAGGAGTCTTTAAAAAAAAAAAAAAAAAAAAAAAAAAAAAAACCACACAAACCACAAACTGAATTGGGGCCCTAATATGTAGTACTAACAATAATGATGTCATTCATGTTCAGTCACATACATGTTGTCATAAATCATTTTTAATAATTTATTGGATATGAAGAAGAGCTTGAAGTGTGACAAGCTGCTGTAATTTTAAATAAAGCTTACAAGTAACTTTTCAAGCTCAGGGTAGTGAAACACACTGACTGAGCAATGTGTATCAAAGTACAAAAATCCACGGCAGACATATAAAGCCTTCCTGAAAGGCAGAAGCATGGGCTGGGTGCTGCATTCTCATTTTCACTCAGCATCACCAGCACAGGGACTTATCTGGAGCTGGTGTAAACCAGCATACAAGGGAAGAGAACCCATGCTGCCTTCATTCATCTTGTCATACAACAGTGCAACCAACAGGGCTAAACTACTTTAAGCCAGCTCTTCATTCAGGACACTGCCTTCAAACCAATTCTGTGATGGATTTAGGAAGCAGCAAGGGGAGCACCCAGGAATTTCAGGCAGTGATCAAGAGTTAATGGATTAAAGAGGATCTGCAGGATCCTGAAGCTTTCTACAGCACCCTGATTTTCACTCTTTTGGGGAAAAACCTTTCATCCTTGGTACTAAACTCCCTGGGAAGTCAGAACTTATCCCTGACTTGTGGCTGACTACACTGCACAACCAGCTTACAAGGGCTCAGCATTCCCACTGGAATCAGAGCTCAGGATTGACTTCAGGTGGGAGTCTGTGAACTGTAATTGTACCTTCAGCTGGATGTTCAAAAGGCTACAGTATGCAAGGCAAAGAGGAATGCTCTCCTTTCTGCTGGCATTGCTATACGCCTGTTATTTTTGCCAAGATTTATCCTATCTATAGCAATATTCAGGCCACTAATCTATTGTTGTAGCTCAGCTGAGCTGATGCTCATTTTTAAATTAAGCCTCAGGTGAAAGCTGCAAATCCACACATGCACATGATTTGTCTGTGCTTGCAATCCTGCACGCAGGCACCTTAGCACAGTGCAGCTCCCCTGACCTCTGGTTGGTGGGGTTTTATTCCTGACAGGCTAGATGTGAATAAAATCATATGGAGCTGTGTTTTTACAGTTCAGCCTTCTGAGTCCCATCCTGCTGCCATTGAAATCAATGGCAAAACTCCCAACTTCCCTAGTCATATCAGATTAGCTTTGTTCCACGGACTGAAACAATCTAATAGATACCAGGTGTCCTCCACAGAGCTTGTGTGGTCTACAAGTAAGTGGAACATATTTTAAAAAGTCAAATATGAAACAGCTACATCACAGAACCTGTAATAACCTCAAACTGATATTATTATCTATGGAGGACATAATCAGTACCTAAAATGTGACTCATCATATATTTATATAATACCTCCTATAACAGACATGTTCTGGGGTAAACTCAGCTGCATGTTAAACCACTACGAAAATGGATCCATATTTATGTTCATTTCCACAACAAAGCAAGGGTCTCGAGTGTTTTTACTTAAGAGAGGGAGCCTCAAACAACCTTATATTAATCCAGAAATTCACTTTAAATATATGACCCTGCATGTAAAAAGACCTATAGAAGTTAAAGGTTGCAAGTGAAGCCTCTAGGCTGCTGCTCTGACATTTAGCTTCTTTCTTGCTCCAAGCTATGAACCTCCACTGTGAAATTCTCTACCTGCTTTTCCACAGTCATAGTGCCTCACCAGCTCCTCCAGCAGCATGGAGATTGCACAGTGCTATAAATGTCCAGACCTGGGCTACACCAAGGGATCTGTCACTGCGCAGTGGGTGTAGCTCAAAAATGTGCAAGGAATTTCCCTGTGCAGTGTCCTGGTGTGTAGGCGGCCCAGGAGCCTTCCCCAGCTCAGGTGAAAATCTCAGCACCCTGCTCTGCACCAACATGGACAGAGAGAAGTTGCTCTGCCCACTCCAAGGCCTCACCCTGATTCACCTGCAGATAGGAACCTCAGTGCAGCTTCTCCTTATTTTGCTCAAGGGAGGACCCAAATTTCCAGCCCAGGACCCATCACACTGGTACAGCCAGGTTAATAACCCAGGAACACACAAATGGGGTGATCCCAAGGAAAAATTCAGCCCTTTCTGGGGAACAACAAAAAAAATATTGATCACTTTTCCAATCCAACTAAAGGTCATCAAATGTGCCAAGGTCTACTCTGGTTCCTTAGAGAGAAGGACCACTGGGGCTGGCTTTTGGGGCTGTTTGCATGCAGGTGCTCAAGTCTTCTGCTCTGCTTTTACCTTGCAATTCCATGTCTTGGAGGCAGATTCCATGGATGTTCCTTGTTAAAAAGTTGGCCCAGGGCTCCTGTGAGCAGCACTACCGTCTGATGGATGGGGAGCTGGAATCAGGAGACTTCAGTACACCTTCCCCCCACACTTTCTGCTGGGGAAATAGGAGCAAGCCTCACATCTTGCAAACCTTCCTCTTCCATACAAACCACTGACCGTTGTCTCCTAAGGGCTGATGGTCAGTATGGGCTTGCCCCCAGTCTGGCCTAATGGGAAGCACCTTCTCAGCTGGGGTCTGGGTACTGCTGCAGCAGCCTGCAGGAGGAGAGCACTGCAATAGAGGTGTGATACTCCCAGGCAATATTTTAGGCAGCTAAAGCTGCCAGTGGAAAGGTCTGAACTGACAGCACTCTGTAGCAAAACTGCTGCAGGAGTCAGTGCCCAGCTCCTGAAGCAAAAGGGTTCACATTTAATTACTTTTTTTTTTAAAGCTGCACCAGGGCATCAGGAAAACATCAAACCCCATTAAAAGGCACGATCCAATTAGTATTTCATTTGTGCCTGAATATCTAGTGCTATCTCTTGTCTTATCTTTTACCGTCACGCTCTTTCATTATGGTCTCCTTAAGAGGCTTAAATACTTGTACTTTTCCAATAAAGATCTTGGAAAATACGTTCAAGGGTAGCTTATTTTAACATTCATCATATTTAACAAGACTTTTACCAGAGCGGAGAGAACGCGTAACTAATTGCTGGAAGATCTGGTCAAGTTTATTGTGATGGGTAACTGTCGGGCAATTATGATTTATTTATTCAGAGGGAGATAAGGCACTCATTGTTCTCTGGGAAAAAAATGGGGCTGATCTTAAAGTTAATATTATTTCCCATGCCTTCCTCAATCTTTTTATAACTGAAGGAACTCACCAGACCATGGTCCTCATTGGCTCCATTCACTCCAGATTCTAGGGTTTAAGCATAACCTCTCCCCAGCCTGCCTCCTGGGCCCAGCAAGGCCGTGCAGGTGCGGCTCCTCCTCCACCTATTTCTTAAAAGGTCTGTTGGCATGAGGGGACACCTGAGAGCACGGATGCCCCCACAGGGTCCCCGAGCCTCGCTCCCCGCCGCAGGGAGCCTGCGGTGGACAGGGGCAGGATAAGAAGTGGGGTGTCTTTTTCCTCTGGCAATCCAAGAAAGGAAGAGGAAATAAAAATGCCCCGTTACTGCCACCGTTCCTCGGGCCCCTGCGGCGCTTTCTCGAGTGTCCTCGCAAATGGAGGCGCCGGGCAGTGGCTGGGGAGCATCTCCATCGGCAGTAGGAAGGACGGTGGACAGGGACCGGCCCCATTACAAGCACATCCCTTTCCCACACCCCACCCGCGCCGAGGAAGAGAAGTGTCCGTGGTATCCCGGCAGCGCCCGGCGTCGGGGCTGCTTTTACTTCTGGCGTGACACTGCTGATCCCCGAGCTCGGTGGAGCACCAAAAAAGACGGTGAGAAAGATTTAAAAAAAAAAAAAAAAAAAAAAAGGGAAAAAAAAACCCAACACCAAAAAGTGCCCTAGCCCGCCTGTGCCCCCGCATCGCCCCGGTGCAGCTACTCCTTCCCATGCCCGAGCAGATCCCTGCGGCAGAGCCGGGGAGCAGAACGGGGCTGTGCCCAGTGTCCACCCCCACGAGTCCCGCGGAGCCCCCACAACTGCACCGCCGGAACCAGCATCGCCCTGGCCAAGGGCCGCACCGGGTTGGGTTCGGCAGCCCCAAGCCTTCTCAACCCGCCCCCGATGGCTCTGCTGCTGCCGCAGCTACCAAAGTTTTTATTCTCATCCTCGTTATCTCAAACTGATCAAGTGACCACGAACAAAAAACCAAACACTTTTAATGTAAAGTTTGCTCACCTGGTGTAGTAACGATCAGTTCTCAGAGCAAAGGACTTCTGCTTCCAGCAAAGTCTGGTTCTCCGACTTACTCAGCCGGAAGAAAGAGCACCATTAGCTACTTTACATACACTTTTTAAAGTCTGTTTCAAAGGCATTTGATGTAGAGCATAAAGATGCACCTTGCGCGCTGCTGTCAACAGCCAGCCTCAGGCTGGGGCTTGGGCGCTACATGTCCAACTCCCTAACAGAAGAAAAGTCTTTTTTTTTTTAAAACTCAAAATTTATTACCCTTTTCTCAAAGTTTCAGCCCTTGGCCATTCGGCAAAGCTTTTTCCAAACGGTTTTAGATCTAATCGGAAACCGTTTGAATTGCGTTTTGATCCGACCGCCACTCTGCGCTTATTTCTTGTAAGACAAAATAAAAGTTAAATCGAACCGGTGTCGCCGACAAGCAGTCGGAGCCCCGGAGCTGGGAGGCTCTCTGGGCCGTGCCCCCTGTTGCCAAGGACCCTCTCCGGGCGTGGCGGGAGCTTCCCGCCGGGACCGCTCGCCGTCTCCCCCCAGGTCTCCTCCGGCGGCCCAGGGGTGGGAGGGTGACTGTGGCAGAGGCGGTCCCTACAGCCCCCCAAGCCGCGACGGGCTCCGGACAAATGGTCGGCGAGCAGAGCTCCCACCTCCGCTTAGTCACTTGTTAGCGCTGCCTAGGACCTTACCCGACGGAGAGGGAGAAGTGAGTGCTTGATAATGTTGATAATGTTCACTGTAAACCACTTTGGTATTCACTCGCTTAATTCTGGCGTGGCCTCGAGCACCGCAGGGAGGTACGGAGGGAGCTCGGGGCCGGGGCCAGACCCCCGAGGCCTCCCCCCGACGCCGCCTTCCGGCTCCCAGCGCCCTTCGTCGGAGTGGACGCGGCGCTCCGTGCCCGGGGGCAGCGCATCTCCCCCCGGCCCGAGCCGAGGTGAGGGCCCCCCGCACCCACGGCCCTCCAGGCAGAGGGGAGAGAAGCGAAGACCTCTTGTAAAGCTCCCAGCCGTCGGAGCCCGCAAGATAAACATCATTAGAAATCATTGTAATTGGGATTGTGAAATCTGACCTCTGACCCGCCGGGCTACGTGTCACAACCGTGTCTGCTTTGATTCCTCGAAAGGCGGCACAAAGGAACAAGCTCCGTGACAGGAGGCAGCGGGATCTGCGCCCCGGCCCGCGGGGACCGACGGGGGGACCACGCGTGGCCTTCCCCTCCTCCCCCGCGCCTCATTTGCATATGCAAAGCAGCAGACCGCCGGGCCGCCCCCGCCCCGGGGGTGGTCGTCAGGCCGGGGCGGGGGTCGTGGAAGCAAATTGTGTCCGACCCTCGGGGTGCTTTCGATGGAGAAATGAGCGTCGGTGCGTCCTTCCACCAGCGGAGGGAGGACGAGGGGGCGTCTGGTGGGTGTTTGATATTCACATCCCACAAGCATGTCTGCCTCCCGGGGGTCAGGGTGTAGGGGAGCAGACCCACATGGCAGGGAGGAAGGAAGGGGAAGAAACCGCATTTCCTTCAGGGCTTTTCCACCTGGGCTAGTGGGTGCTCCTCCTGGGCCTTGGGCTCCCCAGTGCCATCCACACATCCAGACCCCAGCTCTGCTCTCCAGCCAGGGGGCCTGGTGCGTGTCCCCCACCTCCCACCGCTCCACGCACACCTGATCCCTCTCCTACACGGAGGGTGTTGCGCCTTCTGCTCTTATTTCTTGGCTCAGGGTGGTGCTGAGCCCCGGGTGGAGGCCTCCCCTCGACGGCTGCTGGCCAGAGAGGATCCCTGCAGGGCTGTCGGCCCCCAGCACACATGGGGGACCAGGGTCACTCATGGAGCCAGCGAGGGCAGACCTGAACCACGCCGGCCTGCGCCGATTCCCTCATATGCCCCACTCAGCTGCCCTCGATGTGAAATCCTAACAGCATAATTATATTAAAAAGCCTGATTTGTTTAAATAATCCTCTTTAGGCTCCCTTTAATCTGCCCTATATTTTTCCCATCGTCTTCATTCCTGACTTATCCAGCTCAGCTGAACTTGGCTGGACACCCTGCGGCTGAGGAAACTCCTCTTCATCTTCCTTCTTCTCCAGAGCCCCCCAGCCTGCGGGCCCTCCTATGCCCAGGAGCCGGGGCTGGGCTGCAGGTAGGCAGTGGGTCCCAGGGTCTGTTGGTAGGGCAAGGGGGTGGCAGGAGAGGCCAACATCCCTGCTTGACCCAGCACCGAGAGCGAGCCAGCACCACCTGTGTCCCGCGGACAGGGGAAGCAAAGAGGGTCGGCGCCCTCTCCTTTGGCAGGGCAGGGCCTAATCCGGCCCAGGAATGCTCTCAGGGAGGGTCGTTACTCGATTTTGAAGAAGAAATGCCATTTTTCGCCTGTACAGCTCCAGGGGAGTGCAAGACGGTCGGTATGAGAAGGGCAGAGGAGTGAACTGAGACTGGAGCGGGGGAAGGAGAGGGACAAACTCTCTGTGCACCCCCGACAGCAGCGAGAGGGACACTTAGAGGGGATCTGAATGCACCCCGTGAACCCTGCAGCTGCCCTCGGTGACTGCTTTCCATGTGAGTGGTGCAGTAGACACTTTGAGGGACAGTTTTATTTTCTTCAGTGTGGAAGATCTGAGTTCATGTTCCAATCCCATTAAAAAAAAAAAAAAAAAAAAAAAAAAAAAAAAAAAAAAAAAAAAAAAAAAAAAAAAAAAAAAAAAAAAAAAAAAAAAAAAAAAAAAAAACACAAAAGAGAAAGAAAGAAATGCACAACTTTAGATGGCGCTGTACAACATTTATTTAAGCCCTCCGAGTATTCCTGGGTCCTCGGTCTGCAGAGAAGAGCAGAGCCCTTGGCGGGTAGAGGCGGCCTGGGCTGGGCGGGGATGGAGGGGGATACGCTGGAGTGGGATGGGGTGGGATGAGGTGAAGGAGGGGTCCTGCCCCGCCGGTAGCGGGCGCGGAAGGCAGGGACCTGTCGCCCCAGCGTGCGCCTCCATCTCCGGACGGTGAAAACAAACCGCAGAGCTGAGCAAGAAGAGTTAAAAAGCACAAAAAATGGCAGAAGCCACCTCCCGCTGCCCCTCTGCTCCCCTTCTCGAATAGACGGAAACCTCCTAATGCCTCCGACGGGACGAGGAGGGGGCAGCTGCAGGCTGTGCCGAACGGTAGTGCCGCTGCTCGCCCCCCTCCGCACCCCGGCCCACCGGGTCCCACTGCCCGGGGCACGGCCTCGGCATTGCCCCATCCTCCGGGGGATGCAGGAAAGAGGGTCCCCCGGTTCCAGCTCTGCTCGCTTCTCCCCTCCGCCCCTGCGGCTGCTGGCCTAGGGCGGGGATCCAGAGGGGCAGAAAGAAAGCGAAAGGAGAAAGAAAACCGACAGACATCCTCGTCGAGGGTGACGGGAGGCTCTCCACCCACTACGGCGCCTGGTTTCCTCAGGGGCAGTGAGGAATGGATCCCCCTCGCCCGCCCTCGGCTCGGCGGGGCCCCACGCAAGAGCCGCGTGGGCGTCAGGCCCGGCTGCGGGGCTCCTCGACGGCTCGAGGACAAGGCCACGGGCACGGCCCGATCCCGGCCCATAGGTGTCCCCGGGCCGGCGGCGAAGAGTGAACCGAGCCGGGACAGGGCACAGCCGAGTTTAACCGGGGCAGGAGGAAAAGCAGAGCGGGGAGTTCTGCTGTGCCGCCGGCCCCCCGCCACCCTGCGCTTCCCACTCACACGGCAGATGTGATCCCGAGCCCTGGAAGAGAGAGCACAGGGCAGGGGCTGGGGTCGGGAGCGCTCCCAGGAGCGGCGGCGCAGCGCCCAGCGCCGAGCGCCGATCGCTCCGGTCCGATCCTTCGGAGAGGTCCTCGCTGGAAACAGCGTGCGAGGAGATCCTCTCGGACCGAGACAAGGAGCTGTCAGACAAATACCTTTCGAACACATCCCGGAGCTCTAAATGTCCAGGCGGTTTCAGGCAATTTTTCAGCGGGAGCTGGTGATATATTATTACCATTATAAAGAGATGGGTTTTATTTATGGTTAAAAGGGAGATGCGGGAGGCGAGGCAAGACCGCAACAGCCAAAGAGAGTTAATTTTTTTTTAAGAGGTTGGAAAAATTAAAAATAATTTTTAAAAAATCGAAGGTCTCAGATAGGGTTTTTAACAAGGGAAGAGAGGTTTAAAAATCGCTGCACCTATCCATCGGAAACAAAACCTAAATATGCCACCAAAATGGCACTATGTACACAGCATATGGTGTATGTATATATACATTTCTTTTTTATATTTATATATATATATTTATATATATATATATATATATATATATATATATACAAACATCCATACACTAAAATAAAGAACTACGGCCAGCCTGGATCCTGAACACAGTCTACACTTTATTTCAGACTACAGATTTCTGAACATAATAAAATCTTTGGCTTGTAGCGGCGGGTTCAGTCTCGCAGTCTGTGGATCAGAATTATTTTTTTCCTCGGGAAAAAAAAAAAAAAGAGACAGAAATTCACACACACACACAAATAAAATAAGATCAAACGAAAGATGAGAAAAGTCCGACATTTACTGTAAAACAAGAGCAACGGACATGGGGGGGCAAAAAAAAGAAAACAAGGAAAGCAAAGAAAACGAACAAAAGAAAGGAGAAAGAGAGAGAAGGGAAGAGAGAAACTGTCCAGCAAATAGAGATCGCTACACGTATTTCTTACCTGAAATTAAATATATACAAGGTCATATGCTGTTTGGCTATATAGAGATAATTTTTTTAAGTGTTCATATTTTATTTTTTTTCTTAATCGGAGTCCTTATACTATGGATAGACAATAGATCTGCTTTTAAATCGCACCTGTCCGCCTCCCGGCCGGCGGGCCGGCGCCGCGGCGCAGGGCTGGGCTGGGGCCGCCCGCCTCACTCGCTCTCCTCTTTGTCCTGCACCGTGGTGGTGGAGTGGTTGTAGAGTCCCTGGGCCATGAGATGCAGCGCCAGCCCGTTCTTGATGCCCGTCGCCTTCTTGATCTTGGCCCGTTTGTTCTGGAACCAGATCTTGATCTGGGACTCGTTGAGGCTGAGCTCCTGGGCCAGGCTTTGCCGCCGCTGCTCCGTGATGTACCGGTTCGCCTGGAACTCCGCCTTCAGCCGCTGCAGCTGCTCGGCCGTGAACGCCGTCCGCGGCCGCTTGTCCTCTTTCTCTGTCTTCTTCTTCTTCAGCTTCCTGGTGCGGGGGCCTGCGGGCAGGGCACACACACGCCGCTGGGCAGGGCCGTGCCGCCGACCGACCGACAGACCGACCGACCGACCGACCGACAGACCGACCTCCACCCCCGCCCCGCCGGCCGCGGAAAAATGGCCGACGGGTGCATTTGTGCTGGTTCCGTGTATCCCCCCCAACCCCCCAACCCCGGCACCGCCGCCCCGGTGCGGCGGAGGGAAGGATGGGGAAGGAGCGGGGAGGCCGGGGCCGAGCGCGCCCGCGCATCGCTCGCCACCCCGGCCCCGCAGAGCCGGCCCCGCAGAGCCAGGGGAGCGGAGCCCGCTCGGCCCCCGCCCCGGCACACGTCGGGGTGCCGCTCCGCCCGCCCCGCCGAGACGAGCCGTGCTCTTTCTGCACGGCTCGGGACCGGAGCGCGCCGGCCGGGCATTGGCTTCGCCAGGCAGCGCGGGGAACAAGGATCCCCGCTGCCAGGCACCGGGAAGACGCCGCCAGCAGCAAAGTAGCCTAAGGCTGCCTTGGTCTCTTTTTTGGGGGCCCTGACCATCTCCGCAAGGCCAGCTCAGTCCCGGGGAGTCCTTCTCCGCCGCCACCCCGGTGCCCCGCCGCCACCGCCCGGGTCGTCCGGGCTCTCTGGCGGCCGATCCTCGCCGGGGACCCCCGGCCCCGCTTGCGGCTCCCTCCGTGCAGCCCGGCCGAATGCAGTGCCCCCGCCGCTCCATCTCCAGGCCGCAATGGGGCCGGCTGAAGTGCGACACAGGTCACCCGGGAAGCTGCCCGGTCCCGGGGCACATCCTGGGGGCAGCGCCCGGCCAGGGAGGAGATGGTACCCCCTGTCCTCTGCTCGCCGACCCGGCCGTGCCCGACGAGGGGAGAGAGGAGGAGAGGAGGGGGGGAACCGTGAAGAAAGGGATCTACGAAAATCCCCCGACAGCTGCCGGGCTCGGCGGGTGGCCCCGGGCCCGCAGACCCCCGCCAGCAGCAGCCGCAGCCGAAGCCGAAGCCAGTGAGGCCTCCCTGCTGCCGAGTAGGCCGAAATCTCCTCTCCCGGCGCAGCCCTTCCCCGAACAGGGGGATTCTCCGCGGCTCGGCAGCGGCTGTCGGCGGGGAGAGGGACGGGGCCCGGCGGGATGCTCCCAGGCTGGGCCGGAGGAGGGGCGGAGGGCGCGGGGAGTGAATAGTTGAGCCCCGGCACCTTGCAGCGGGGTGCCGGCGCCTCCGACCGCCGCAGCCCGCTCGTCCCCGGAGCCAGGAGAAGCAGCCGGGGCCGGAGGGCAGCTCCGAGCACAACAAAGAGAGCGGCCGAGCTGAACCATCCTCCCCTCGCCCTTCTCCCCTCCGGGCTGCGGCGAGCAGGGAGCGTCGGAGAGGACACTCAGAAATGATTCTTTGCCCGAAGAAAGGGGAGGAAAGGAAATGAAGGCGCAAGTGCAGAACCCCGGGTGCACGGCGGCCCTGGGAATCGGCAGCACAACACCCGCGGCCGGGCCGGCCGGGAGCGAGGCCGCGCCGTCTGACAGCTCTATCACCCCATCAATCACCCCAGTCAATCAAAGCGGCTTTTCTGAGTTTCAAGTCGCTGGACGTGTCAATAACGGGGGATGGAGACAGCTCGGCCGCACTGACGGCCGGCGGGGAGCACTAGGCCGGGCAGCGCAGAGCGGGGCCGGGGCAGGGCAGCAACGCCTTCCCCGCGCATCGGAGCGGCCCCCGGGAAGGCACAGGGCAGCCTACCCCGGCCCCGCGCCGCGCTGCCGGAGCCCTGGCTGCTGGCCGGGGGTGTCATGTGGAACCCCCTCTCCTCGCCGTCTACTTCTTGCAAACAAATGGCATTTAAAACCAGAACGTAACGGTGATGAATAAGGGGCTGCCTGGGGCACCTGGGGAGTTTAAAGAGGTAGAAGGGGCGGCAGAATGGGGTCGGGAGGGCCGAGCCGGCGGCTCTCACCGGGACGGCCCCGGGCAGAGGCACATCCCCTCCCCGGAGCTGGGCCCCAAACAGCAGCAGGGAGCACCGGCTCCAGCGGCAATGCGCGGCCTAAGCGCCTGCCTGGCTCGCTGCAGAGGCCCCGGTAAAACAGCCCCTCCGCCACCTTCCAAAAAAGCCCTTTTTCCTTCGCCTGCCAAGAAAACAGTACCTCCCCCATCCCCCCCCGCCCCGCCAGCAGCCGCTCAACATGTGGCTCGGGTCTTCCCCCCCGCCACCAGCACCCAGGAAAAAAATAAAATAAGGGGAGAAAAAGCTTCAGAGCAAGGAAGCGACCGAACCCGCTGGTTTTTTTCTCTCTCGGCTCTCAACCCGCGCCGCCGCGCTGCGGAACACCCGGGGCTGCGGCAGGCGGGGCGGGCCAGGGGCGCGGGAAGGGGGTCGCTCTCGCCGGCTCTCCGCATCGAACCGCTGCCGAATCGGGGCCAGGCGTCACATTCAAATTTGGGAGACTCGGAGAAGGAAGGAGGGGTGGAGTGGGGGGGACGCGTTTCCTCTCGCCCCGGGTGACCCAGGCCACCCTCCCCCCGCGCCTCCCCACGCGAGGTCCTGAACAGGCCGGGAGCCAAAGCCAAGGGGGGAAGAGGGGAAGGAGAGGGGGGGGGCGACCTTGTCACGATTTAACAGCTCCCAGATGCGCCGCGGTTCCTTACCCGAGGACGGTCTGTCTGAATACCTAGTGCAGTAGACCCAGGCAGGCCACACCAGCGGCTGTTGCGAGTCGGGCTTTATAACAGGTCCTCCATTATTAGAGCCCATGAGGAGGATGGCGGGGCTGCCGTGCTCCCCGTACTTCGCCGGGTGAGTCTCGCCCCCGTCGGCGGGGGGCTTGGTCGCCCCCGACGCCGCCGCCGCCGCTGCCGCCGCGGCGGGACTGGTTTTGGAGGCGGCGGCGGCGGGCGGCGGCGGCGCGGAGCCGTCGGGACGGCAGTTCGAGTCCGGGCAGAGGAGGACGGGCGGGTTGGGCGGCCGGGCCAGCAGCGGGTTGACGTTTTCTCTACCTGAGCTCTGCCCCCGGTCTCCGTCCCGCTCCCGGCTGCCTCCTCCTCCGCCGCCGGCTGGCGCGGGCGGCTCCTTCTTGCAGCCGAAGTCCGGCCTCAGGATGTTGTCGATGAAAAAGTTGGTGGTGCGGTGGGGCGGCGGCGGCGGGGGCGGCGGCGGGGGCGGCGGGTGGCGGCGGCGGGGCAGAGGCAGGGGGCAGGGCGCGGCGGGGGAGGCGGGCGCGGGGCTGGGGGACACGGGCACGCTCTCGCCATCGCTGCCGCTGCCGCTGCTCGCCGGGCCGGGCGCCGCGTCTCGGTGGCCGTGCCCCTCCGGCGGCTCTTCCATGCTCAGCCGCCGCCACGGAGATCACTGCCTCTTTTCCCCCCCACCCACCCACTTTACGCCCACCCCACTTTGACGGTGGGTGGCGGGGTGGAAAAGGGGGAGGAAAAATTTAAAAAGAAAAAAAAAAAGAAGAAAAAAAAAAGAAGAAAGAGATTAAAATCCACTTGTTGGGCTGGAGATGAGATTTTTTTTTTTCTCTCCCTCTCACGGATGGATCCAAAACCGGGGAGACACTCGAGGGCTTCTCTCCCCCTTCTCCCGATCAGCTTATATTTCCACCACAAAAGGAAAAAAAAAAAAAATCAAACCCAAAAAGGTGTGTGCGGCGGCACCACGGCCCCCCCAAAAAACCCGCCCCCCGAAAACCCGTCACGATCTGCCCATCTCCCCGTCGCCGCCGCCGCGGCGGCTCTGCGCTGCCCCGCTGTCACGCTCCACTCTGCCCACGCCGCGGGCTGCCGGAGCCCGTCCCCGCCAGCCCGGTGCTGCGCCGCCCGCGCCCGCTTAGGGTTCTTTTTTTAATTCTTTTTTTTTCTCTCCCCTTATTTCCTTCCCCCTTTGTTTGTTTTTTTTTCCGCCTTTTCTAAAAAAAAAAAAAAAAAAAAAAAAAAGGCCAAATCTCTGACAGCGCCGATCCGTGCACCAAACTCTCCCTAAAAAATCCCTCAGCCACACTTTTTTCACTCGCACCGGAAGCACGTGAGGTGGCCCCGCACGTGGGGGCGGCCAATGGCGCGGCGCGGCCGCCGCTGACACCCCGCACCGCGCCCAATGGGGCCGCCGCCATAAATACCGCGTGGGCACCGGACGGGGCGGACGGCGCCGGGCGGGACGGGGCGGGCGGGCAGCGGCGGCAGCAGCAGCGCCCCGGCGGGGCGGGAGCACCGCGCCGCGCCCACGCGCGTGGACCCGCTCCCCCCCACGTCGCCCCCCACCACCACCCCGACCCCCTACTAGCCCTGTAAACAAATTCCAGCAGCGGCGTGCACCCCCTCTCAACGCGTGGTGTGTTGATTTTTGGTCATCGGCCGCTTTCGTGTAGCCCCAGCGATAATAAACACCCCCTCCTCCCGTATCTGTGCACTTATCCCCCTCTTTTTGTTTTCTGTTCTCCCGCAGCGAGGGGAGACGGCGAGCCGGGCGGAGGCTCGCCGGGAATCCAAAATTTTTGTTTTTGAGGAGTAAAAAATGACAATGACAATAAATAGCAATAAAGGCGGGAGGCACTGCCAGGGCGAGCCGGGCTTACGACCGTTGCCTCTCTGTGGTTTCCCTCTCTCTCAGTAAACCCCTCTTTACTAGGTTTGGGGTGTTGGGGGTTTTTTTCGGAATATGAAGCAGATCAGGGCCAGCTTACAGCTGAACTTGTATCATGTTTCCTGCTCTGTTTTTTGATGTTTATTTGTTTGTTCGGAATCTGTTTGTTGCCTTTCTTCCCCCCCTAGTATTCTTTGGTTTTGTTTTGTTTTTTTCTGCCCGGCAGGGAGCAACCACCTCGGAACGTGTGTTGAGGCAGAAGAGAAATTTAAGGATTTTAAAGGTTGGGAAGAAAGAGCCATTTTTTTTTCAGGAACGATGCTGCTATCTAAAAATTAATTTACAGGAAAAAAAATAAAAATACCCTGACCCCGGTTTTGGTTTTGCTGGGCTGCTGGGGACGCAGCCAAGCGCCGCAGGGAGGGCGGCTCTGCCGCAGCCGGTCCCCGCGGCCCCGGGCGCTCCCGGCCACCAAGGGCCGAGTCGCTGCGTGGAAGGGCAGTGTTGGTGCTCGCACGAAGCGGCACTAGGGATGGGGTCCCCCCGACACCTCACATTTTACACATCGGAGGAGGTCTGGGTGTGCTGGGTGCCCGGAGCCGCGGCGCTTCCCGGCCGGCCGCAGACACCTGCTCCGGCTGGAGCCGCGCTCCTGCCCGCGGCCGTTTCCTGGGGATATGGGAAGGGCAATTCAGGGCGTTTTCTCTTTCTGACGTAACCGAAGCCCCCCATTTTCCCCTCCAAAACGGCGGCTGGGTGACGGTGGGTCCGGGGAGGCCGCGGGGCCCCGCGCAGCGCTCCGCGCCTCTCCGTGGGGCCGGGCCGCGTCACGTGCCTCCGCCTATATATCCTATATGTGCACGGGTGCGGGCTCAAAATACACCTATAGCTCTATGTGTGTGTGTCTATATCTGTGTGTGTCTATATGACGGCGGTGCCTTGCGGGCTGAGCTGCGGTGCCGGCAGCAGCGAGGCTCCCTCATCTCGCCCTGCCGCGCCGCCCCGGCTGGATGGGCTTCCCGCCCCGGGAGGAGCCCCGTGGAAGCGGCCCGGCCCGTGACTACGCTTCCAGAAGGCGACCAGCACCGGGAATCGAAGGAGACACCTCTGGGTGTCTGTCAGCTGCTCCCCAGGTGCCCGGGAGGCGTGCGTGTGCCCGCAGCTCCGAGGCACGTTCGGTTATTTTCTGTACCGGGGAAACATTACCGAATTGTTACCTCCAACCACACAATAATCCTCTAAAATAATAGCTGGCAGAACAAAATCAGCCCTGGAATCAAGAGCTTCATCCGCAATTAAATGAATGTTAACCCCCTCCGCATTCACAATATCATATCATTTACTCGCACCGAAATTGGGTTTATTTATATTTAAGTTAGCAAAATTGAAATCTTTATCCCAAAAGCGAGCGTGGGTACTTAATTAAATTCTAATTAGGACACTATCAATATCCCATTTAGCCACGTAGCCTTTGTGAGCCGCGGTCCCTTTCAGAGCTGTAAATGGGGGCTCGCTGCCTTATCTCTCCTGCAAGAGACGCCTTGAGAAGGGCTGCAAAAGATAATTTATAGGTTTTAATTACTCTTCATTCCGCCTGATCAGCTTGGCGTTCATCACAGGACGGCGAATAAAACCTGGTCAAAAGCACTGTCACTATTCCCTGGCAAGACGCTTAATCAAAGTAAGCAGGGCCATATTACACGCTGCGAGCTTCTTCACGTAATTTCCCAGCTGCTGATAAAGCTAGTTGAATAATGCTGCAGTCCTTCGGAGACACCATTTACAGAAATGACTTTATTGACGGCTTAACGTCGGTAATTCATTTTACCTTTCATGTATTGGGAGCCCGGATTTGTTACAGTAATAGGATGATAAATGTCCTGGCGGCCCTATAGCTTTTATTATTGAATACAATACACACACCCATCCTTAAATGTTCCAAAATTGGGTAACAAAAGGGAGAGAGAGAGAAATCGAAGCCTTTAACTATTTAATTTGCCTTCCTGAGCACGCGCGGGGGGGAAGTGTGTGTATGTGCGTGTGTGTCTGTGTGTACGTGTGTGTGTAGGGAGGGGGATTATTTCATCTGGAGTCCTCCCTTCTTCTAGAAACTGTTCTGGATTGTAAAGGCTTCTCTATAAATTGAGTAGGTTTGTGTATGGAAGGGGTGGGGGATCGTCTGGATGAATGAGGAGGGGTTAAAGGAAAAGACGATGTATATTTCCAGGCTGGATATTTTTTCCATCGCGACCCTTCCTATCTAAATAGATAAATATTACTCCCCGGCTCGCAGGTAGTTACGGTAATCGGGGTAATATGTCTGCACACAGACGGTTTACGGACGGAAGCTTTAAAAAAAACCTCTTCTTAGGAAAAAGTTCCCTCTGTAACTTGTGGGTGCCGCTGGGTTTCGGGGCGCCCGTTGGGGCGCCCGGTCCCCTGGTGCCCCGTGCCCGCTGCCGTCTCAGGGGGGGCCGGTCCCGAGGAGCCACCGGTGCGTCCAGCGGGGCCGGAACACCGGGTGCTCTCACTGAAGTGCTGCAGAGCCGGGGCTGTGCTGCGGCTCTGCTGCCCCTCGGAAGTGCTGCGGTGCCGTCTGAGTCTCTTGCAGGTTGGTGTCCCCACCGGCTCTCGGCGGTGGAGCTTGGGTCAGCCATCCTGGCATGGGGCGGGAGAAAATCCAGTCCGGGAGGTGGAAAGCGGCCGAGGGGCGGCGGAGCCGGGGAGCAGGGCTGGGACCCCCGTTGCCTGCCGTCGGGCTGCGCGGAGGGCGCTCGCATCGCTCCCGCCGCACGACGCCAGCCTGCGGCGCCCGCAACCTCTTTGGAAACGGGGAGAAATAATTTCTCCGATTTCGTTGCATTAACTTTTTTTTCCTTTTCTTCTTCGCATTTTCTTCTTTTTGAGGAAGGCCACCAAAGGAAGGAAGTTTTAAAATTGAAAATAAAAATAAAGTTAAAATTAGATTAAAAACCCATCGTATTTTTTTTCTCGACGCCCTTATAGGAAGGAGAAAGTATAGAAACGTGGTTAATATACGCTGTGGTAATCCTATTTCTAGGTCTAGATCAGATCTCATTGGGGCCTTTGCTGAAGGACATAAATGAGTTGTTCTAATACAATAGATTTCATCCTTCCTACAGGGACTGGCTGACCAGAGGTTTTGTTAAAAGTGAATACGAATAGATTTCTGCTACAAGTGCAGCATTATTATTATGAGCTGTAAGGTCAGACTATACATTCCGGGTCCCCAAAGCCTATAGACCCTGGGAAAGGCGCGGGATATACCACGTCATTGTACCTGACAGTCTCTTCAATAGACTAATTCAATTATCGCTTGGGGATTCAGTCTTCATTGAAAGCAGTAATAGCGGTGTAATTCGTTGGTAAATAGGTATTGGAAACAGCCCCGCTCGAAACTTTTTTCGGAGCACAGGTTTGTATCTCTGGGATGCAAAATCTCTCCTGGTAGCAGCGCGGGGAGAGAGGAAGGGATAGTTTTTAGGAAAAGGAGGGCCGGGCTGCGGGGAGACCCTGGCGCGTCCGGCCGGAGCGACAGCCCCGCATCCCAGCCCGGGCGGGCAGCGCGGCCACCCCGCTCCCCCGAGAAGTTCCCGGGGCGCCAGGTATGTTGTACCCTGGTGTCCTGGTGCAGAGTTATGAATCAATTACCACTCAGGACCACCCCCACCCCAGCAATGCAACCCGGTTCTCAAGTCGTGGGGATCTGTAGGAAAGGTTTTATTTTATTTACTTCATTGTCTGTCCCCACTTCCCAAGGAGGACGGAGGCGAAAACACCCCACAGAAGTTTCTAGGGAGAGGAGACAAAACTGTCTTTTTTAGCGGTATTATTAGTTTGTTTCCTTTTCTACAAAAAAAAAAAAAAAAAAAAAAAAAAAAAGGAAAGAGAAAAAAGGAAGGAAGGAAGAAAGAAAACAACGAAAAAAGAAAGATAAAAAGGGAAAGAAAAGGGAAAATTGAAGATGAAAGGAAAAAGGAAAATAAAAAGTAAAATTAAATAAGAAAAGAAAAAAAAACTAAGCAAACAAGCAAACAAAAAAAACTTATTAGAAAAGGAAAATTAAAAAAGAAAAGCAAGAGTAAATAAATAGTAATTAAAAAAATAGTAAGAGAAAGAACCAAGGAGAAAAGAAAAATTACAGAACCCAGAAAGATGGGGGGAGGGAAAGAAGATGCATAGAAAAGAGGAAAATAAAAATTAGAAGGAAAGTGAAAAAAAGAAGTGGGAAGAAAAGAAAAGAAAAGAAAAGAAAAGAAAAGAAAAGAAAAGAAAAGAAAAGAAAAGAAAAGAAAAGAAAAGAAAAGAAAAGAAAAGAAAAGAAAAGAAAAGAGAAAGAGAAAAAGAAGCTCACTCCTTTCCAGTGGCCTGGCTGGAAACCCCTTCTCATCTGCTTCCCAAGCCCCCTCCCGCCTCCCACACACATCTGCAGCCCACCCTACCTCGCTGCGAGCAGTACAAGTCACCTGGATCGGGTGCCTTAAAAAGTCTCAGCTCCCGGAGATGTTTATCGCTAGCTGGCCGGGGGAGGAATAGATCCGAGGAGGGCAGCGGCATCCTCTCGCCCGGCGAGCAGCTCCGGCGGCTGCCTCTGGCCGCGGCTGCTCCCTGACAATCTGGTTTAAGTTACAGTGAAGGTTTCTGAGCGCTGCTTTGCCCCATTTCGGGGCAGATACTCCTGTCCCCTCGCTAAAGACGTTACCAATAGGGGATGAAAGTTCCGTGGAAGGTTTGGGGTCTGCACACGCCTCTGCTCCGCCGGGCCGCTCCCGGTCCCTCCATGCGCCTCATCACCCGCACGCCCGCTCCGGCTGGCTCCGACCCGTTTACATTTTAAAATATGTTTTCAATTTCCTCCGGCTCTCCCCACCTATGTCTCGCCCTGCTTCTCTCTCAGCTCGGGGAGCCGTGGAGCTGGAAGCAGGGAAGAGTCGGGAAAACTTTCGCCGCCCGACCCCGAGGGTGGCGGAGGGGGCCGGGGCGGCTCCACGGGGCTCTGGCGGGCGCAGGGGGTGTTCTTGCCCGGGGGGGCTCCCCGTCCGGGCAGGGTGCCGGGACCCCGCTTTGGGAACGGCACCCCGAGACTTTTCCCACCACCCAGTGGGTGTAGGGCTCTCCGTGGTAGTATAGCCTTTCCCTTCCCCGGCTTCTGGATATTTGGCTGACAAAGGGGCACAGGCGGGACTGGCGCCCACGCCGCACACCCGCTGCTCTGCCGTGGGTGTAGGGGCAGGGACTGTCTGCGTCCAGCTCCACGCAGCCCCGCCGTGTCTCCCAGCCCACGAGTGCAGCCCTTCCGCACTCTCCGCGCGTGTATTTGCGTGTCAGGTTTTGCGGGTGCGTTTGTGCGGCTGAACATGGGTGCGGCGAGGGTGTGGGGGAACATTCGCTCGCACACACGCGTGTGCAAATGGGTGTAGCTGTCAGCTCAGAGGCTGCACACGGGCACGGTACCCCTCCACCACTAGTCCTCCCTGCCTTCCCCATCTGCCCGAGGGCCGCCCTGAGGGGCTCCTCTTGCCAACACCGCGCCCGTCCACCGCCCGGGAGCCAGGGGTCTGTCGCGGAGGGAAGTTTGCCCAACTCTTCGTGCAGAGGGATGCTCCGTCCCGGGGTCATCTCCTCGGCTCTCAGGTGCAAACCCCGCTTCAGGCGCCTGTCTGCAGTGATGACAGGGGCTCTCCACCAACGATCTTTAGGTATTTTACCCCGAGGTCTGAACGACAGCACCGGTGTCGGGGGACGTGAGTGTCACCAATTTTCCCCTTCCGGTCCGCAGGCAGCTCAGGGCTTTCTCCCTACCAGTGCTTTAGAGAGGACCCGAGACCCATGCCCTTTACCACAACATTTCCGTCCCCCTTTCTGTCACTTCGCACTCCTACGGCCCGGCCGTGGCTGCAAGACGCTCCCCGGACCCGGGAGGCGATACCAGCTGGGGGGTTCCGGCCTGCGCCGGGCCGAGATGCAAGCACGGGGAAAGTTGAGAAGGGGAGAAAGGGGGGGTAGAGGGGAAGAGAAATCCTTTGTGTTTTTGTCCTCCTTTGTTCCGGAACTAACTTGACCACTGTGGCTGGGAGCAGCACGATTTCGATTGAAAAAAACAGGGGAGAGGGGGGTTCTTTTGATCCTCATCGGGGAAAATGATGCTCGGGGAGGTGGCCGGAGGTGCTGACACCGGCGCTGGGCTCTCTCAGCGGCGGCTCACAGCAAAATTTCGTTGAAGGCACTATTTCTGCCTTGCCTGGAAACTTTCGGCTCTAATTGTCCATGTTGTCCTACGAGCCGGGCTTGCTGCTCTCTGCTCATCCGTTCCCAGGGAGAAAAAACAGTGTGTGCAGGGCTAAAACGCAGCAAGATAAAATAATCAGTTTTAAAAGTACGTGTTGACTTGGGGGTGGGGGACTGGGAAAGGGGCAGAGAGTAAAGCAAAATAAGTCTATTGCCTGGAGTAATGATGCAATGTTACTGCTGCCCAGTGGCAGTAACCGGAATTGGGTCATTTTAGGGACAAACGCCGGCAAAATTCAAGTCACGTCCACTTTCGATATAAGGATGTGTCCTCTTTAAAAATTGTTATGCAAAAGACTGTCGTACGTGATCTTCTTGCAATAAAAAGCAGAACGTCAAATATTGGAGCCCAAGTCAATAATGTATGAACAGATTAAGCAACCTTTCTCCCAGGCAATTATTTCAGCAATTGAAAACCTCACTAGCTCCAAATTTCAAAAATAATAATAACAATAGTAGGAAAAGTAAATAAAGCCCAGCGCAAGTGAGATGATCTCCTGCTCTTTGGCCCTTGCTCGAGAAGGGTGGGCGGAATTTTTTTTTCCAGCTGGGAAGAGTAGCCGAGAAGGTATTTAAACCAGCAGCAGCCTGAAAATCACAACGATTCATAATAATCTACGGATCGCGGGAGTAAATAGGCATATCGCGGGGCCACTGGCCTTCCGGGGTGTATTTGTCTTTAAAGCTCGGGGTAAATTAAGTTTCCGGCTGTGTAATTCTAACAAAAGGTGATAGAAAACGCACTGGGGGAGTAATAGATGGTGGCACCGGGGATCAGAGTGGGGAATGGGCTAAATGCTGATTTATGTGCCGAGGGCCGGGGCGCGCCGCCGACGCCGCGGGAGCAAAGCGAGCAGCTCCCCGGGTGCGGGAGCTCCGCGGGTGCAGGAGCTCCGCGGGGGAAGGCCGGGATGAGCCGGGCCCCGAGGACGGCCCGGAGGAGCCACTGCCGGCAGGCGGCTTGTCCGGCGCTCCCCGGGAGGGAAGCTGCTGCCCTCCGCGAGGAGGGACACGCGTCCCTCTCGGCCGAGATCGGCATGAGATCACGAGGGGAGGGCAGGAGGTCTGGCAGCAGGGAGCCAGGGGCAGAAGACAGAGAGCTGGGATGGGTTTCCCCGAGCATCCTTGTGTCTAAAGTTGCTGCAAAACTTCGAGAAAGAAAACCCTCAGTCACGCACTGCAGGCTGCTTCCCCTCCTCACCCTCCCCTCCCCCCCCCCCCCCCCCCCCCCCCCGCTTTCTTGCTTTGCGTCCCCTGCCCCGTGGCTGCAAGGGCTGTCAGCCACGCAGCAGGCAGGATTGCCTTTGCGAGCCTTTCTCTGGCTCCACCATAAAAACTTCCCCCCCGTCTTCACCGATTCTGATCTTGGTCTTGAATTTGCTCGGTGGTGCAGTGGCAATAACTAGCTATTCGTTTTGGTTGCAAAAGAAGAGAGCAAGTCAAAAGCAAGGAAACTGAACTTTCTGGAGACGGTCTGGCAGAGACTGGGGTCTTCACCCTGCTGGAGAAACCGTGTTGAGGTTTGAAGTGTGGGATGTGACTTTGGACCCATTTGGGGGCAGTGTGGGAGGAAGAGGAAAACGTTATTTGGGAACAACGATTCCTCCCCATGGGCAAGTGAAGAGGTCTTGTGGGAGCACCAAGATGTTGGAGCATCCAACCCCACCGACCTGCTACAGCTGAGACCCTTTTCCAAGACATGCCAGAGTACAATAGAAATACTCGCTAGCATGGCACTTCACCTGCACACCCAGCCCTGCAGCCAAATCCCACATCCCTCTCCAGACAGCAGCCTTACATTCCTGAGCTAGACAAATGATGAAAAAGTTCCAGTTACCGTCTAATGAAAGGCCTCCATCTCCCTTCCCCCAGAGGTTTCCGATGCACATATAATTAGCTCTCAATATTTCATGAATATGGGGTTTTACTAATTCCTTTTTACTCAGGAGATTTTGCATTCGCCGTTTTGCCCTCTCTGTCATTTTGCACAAAGCCGTGGCTGTGGGAAGAGTGGTTGCGGGTTGGGGTGGCTTCTTCTTGCTGGATACACATCCTTCAGTTGCCTGAGGCCTCAACCCAGACATCATGAGAGACACAGATCCCAAATGAGGGACCACAGCTTTTTTTTTTTCATGCAGGAAATTAAATGTGCTGTGGGATTTTGGTCCTTTGGGGCAAGCATTTTTTTGGATGGGTAGCAATTCAGGAATGGGTCTTCTGCTTCTGAGTTACAGCATGTTTTGGAGGGAAATTGGTACTTTCTGACCAAAAAGCAGTCATTTCAGGCAAATCAGGATGTAGAAGTCAAGCTAAAGATCATCAAGAAATGTTCCACTAAATCTTAGTGATCCTCTACAATAACAGCTCCAAATTGTCTGAATACTACACAATCTTACTAATAAGAACAACTCTAAGCACCCAGTCTGCGTAATGAAGGGGAAGACTTTACCAACATCATCTTTAATTTTTTTCCTTTTTCATCCAATCATGCCAGAGATACTGATTACATCTTTTTTTCCTCTTATCCTGCTCCATCCAAATCTATGTGCCTCGAGTAAAACCATGTAATGTTAGCTCTGTCCTGGGGGAGTTTTCCTAAACACACTGCAAGAACAAAGTTTGGCCCTTCTGTTCAAGCAGATTTAGACTAATATACTTTTCACCACATCCCCCAGTGCTAAGCACTGGCATTTGCAATGCAGTAGATGAATTTCTGTAAAGGCAACCCCCAACCAGAAACAGCTCATTAAAAATCCCATTATCCCCATAACTCGCTTATTATTAATTTAAATGACTGTCTTATGATTTGAAAGAGGAAAACAAATCCTAAAACAAATGATACTTGGAATCACTGAGCCTGGTGGGCAATGGATTTTATTTGCCACATATTTTAAGTTGCATGTTAAAGAGGTTTTCCAGTTTACAATAATTGCTGTCTCTCTATGTGGTCCATTGAAGGATAGCTTTGTTTTCTCACATTAAACTTTGTGAGTCACTAGTTACTGTGCTTTGCCTATTTCTTAATAACAACTTTACACTTATATGGGCCTTTTCCACCCTGCAGTTCTCTAGTTGTTTAATAGGAAGCCAAAGGAACTGGTGAAAGGGAGAGGAGTTCCCCAAGTGACGGACATGGATGCAGGATCAGAACTTGCAGAGGTTCTGCCGAGCTCTGAGTCACGTTCAACAGGATTTTTCCCTGTGTCAGGGCCAGAGAGTTCATTCCCAGAATGTCTGTCTGTTGGTGTGCCACAGCAGGATTTTTTCTCTACTCTTCAGTCCCTGGGGGTGATGGTGTAGGTAGTGAAACCCCACAGGAGTTGGCAAGTGATGGAGGTTATAAACCCAGGCCTACGCTGCCTACAGGGAACATCTCAGAAGCTGAAAATATCTCCTTTAGCTCTCTCAGGAGGGACCTGCAGCAGAAGCAGCACCCTAAGAGAGAAAGGGATTATCAGTCATTGCTCCAGGCTGAGTCAGTCAGTGATGAGACCCCATCAGCTGCAGATTCTGCTGTGAGGGATCCAAAGCCATGTAGCCATTGCTCTTGTCTGTAGGGAACATTTAGCAGAAGGGCTCCCACAGAGGACTGCTCCCATTTTTACTGTTTTCTGCTGCACTGTGATAATTCTTTAATTTGGTCTTCAATGTATACTGTTTACCCCACTACTTCAGAAGTTTTTAATCCAACAGTGATTTAATGATTCACAGTTCTCATCTGTGTGTTGAGGAAGCGCCTTGTGTGTGATGTGTGACCTTATGGGCCAAATTCTCACGTGCAGTAAGTTGTTGTGGAGGGGGGCCTTCTGCGAATGGGGCTGTCCCAGCACTAGTGCTCCAACTACAGATTCAGCAGAGTGCACATCCCAGGGCTCTGCACTCACTGCAGATGGAAACAGCCCGGCCCCTTTTCCGGGGTTATTAATGCCTTTTTTTGTCTAAATGCTGGTTTCCAGAGACATCTTGTGGCTCTTGCCAGCTATCACAACTGAACTGCTCCACATCCCAGCACGCTGCTCTTCCCACAGGATTGGACAGACAAGTCTCTTCCCAGGCTACTTGCTGTTTGCACCCTGGGTGAGGTTAATTTTTTTTACCCCTCAATGTGTATTTTCGGCCTTGTGGGAGTCTCATCTCACACACAGCTCAGGGTAGAGTATGGGTGTTAAGCATCAGTGTTGCAGGAGAGATCTCTGCAAAGGTGCCACTGGTGTGAAAGCCCTCCCAGGCTGGTGTCACCACAGGACACCCATGTCCTTTCCCTGCACAGCACCCATCACCAGCACCTCAGCAGCTAGTGCAGCCCAGTGTTGTTTTGTTGTTTGGTTTAGTTTTTTCATTATTTACTTTGATGACAGTACAAAGACAGAGAAATAAGATGCAAAAGCACTGTTGTGAGAAGCAGGGGAAAGGCAGTGTTGGCACCTGGCAGAAGCTGGGGTATGGCATGAGTCCTTGTGTGCTGCAGACAGGAGGGCCCTCTCCAGCCCTTTCAGCAGAAACTTCTAGGAGCTGCTTCTCAGCTTGAGTGGGAGGGAGGAACCCCACGGGGTTGTGAAAGATAATCCTTTTTGGAAAGGGGGTGGTAGAAGGCAAATAGTGAGGATTGGATCCCATGACTATGTAGGTCCAATCCATTCCCATGTTGACTGCACGGGTAGTGCAGGCAAATGCACAGGCAAATGCACAGTCCTCCCAGACTGCAGTGAACACTACTTGGCTTTTAAAAACTTCTCAAAATTAATTATTAAAGAGATAAGGAAAGGTCATTTAAACCTCCCGGTGTCAACAGATCTTTTCTTGTAAACCTCTTGTTTAGACAGCGAGCACATCATTTTGTCTGCCAGTGCGGCTTGTACCAGCAGGCACGGGCAGCACATGCAGTGCTGCCAGCCAATTCCTCACTCATGGCCACAGAGCAGCGGAGGGAGCAGCCGGGTTCAGGCAGGGAAGCGAAGGCTGTTCCTCATGCCTCAGGCACCCCAAGGATTTCCACGGTGCCATGTTATGCAGGATCTGTCTGCCCAACACACGGTTAATCCTCCTTCCTTTCAGTGGGGAGACAGCAACTACAGTTACGGTGTCTGAGCCAGCAGATTGCTTGTCTCCATCCAGACGGGGATTCCCTTCCGATTGCACAAAGAAAACTTCACAGATCAGGGTGATTTTAAATGTGTATCCCACAGCCACACTGACTCTTGCTGGGTCCAAGCCATCTAAGCAATCTATACTTTCCCACTGGTGTATAATTTTCTTGGCACTTTCCTTGCAACAGGTGGGCTGTAATATAAGGAAACATAATGTGACTGCTTCACTCTTGACTAAGAGGAAAGATTTACTGCAGAAGACACATTGCTTACAGTTTTATGGATATTTCTTATCTAAAGCCATGTAACACCCTATTGGTGGGGGTTCATAATGTTGAGAAAGTCTCAGAACATCCAAACAAATGTTTTTAAGCAGGAAAGGAGCCAAGTTACCATGTCTGTGCACAGTATCAGGACGCTGGGCTGGGAACTGTAGCTGAGATCACATGGTGCTCTAACCCCATTTGGCCTGTCTGGTGTCCAAGGAACCTTATGTAATTCATCCAGCCCTGGAGGAGAGAAGATATCGCAGATGAAAAATTACTTCCCGGGTGCCCTGGACAATGTGTTGGCTGTGCTGGCTCAGACAGCCTGCTGCACTCTGTCCTCGAGCTAATCATTGGCATCTGCATCCCAGAGGTGGCCAAGCCCATAACAGCCTCTAACATCCATGAGAGCCCAGGAGACGGATCTCTTGATCCACGGCTGTGATCAGATTCAATAGCCATTACTGGCTATAATAATGTCTCCTGGCCTCTTACAGATGCGAGGCATCACGTAGACAGGACAACCGGCCTGGCAGAGACATAGATGAACTGGTGTCTCTGCGTTGCTGCTTGAGGTGGTTTTCCTGTGTGGGTTTGTAGTTTGATGCAATGTCCACAGCAAGAACCAGCCCCTCTGTCACAGACACTGCTAAGCAACAAGCCTGTAATGAGTTACGACCACTAAACAGCAAGGCAACACTAATAAATCTTAATCCAAAGGCTGATAAACTGTAAAACACAACATAAAATATGATGCATGGGTTGGTGTTGAGCCTCCAAGCCTCTGATCTCTTCCCACAGGGGCAAATTCTGCCTCATTTTTACTGATGGAGCTCAAAGTGGGCCAGCTGCCATCACCCAGGCTAAAGCCGACCTCATGACTCCTATCTAAATAATTCCTAGTTATTAATAACTTTTATAGCTGATACGTGGGACTGAATGGTGTGTGCTTTTTCAGCGAGGATAAACCATTCAATCACACAAAGCCTTGCCTAAGAGACGTTGCTAGATGAATCATTTAGGTTGATTGAGGGCTATGTAAGTGATATATTAAAGATGTGCCAAGCAACATTCTTTGATGGGGAAAATTATGTGTTTTCTGGCAGATTCATAAGCTAAGGAATTCATCTGTGGGTTGTTCAAGAGATTTTTGTCTGGTATGTGTGTGTATATATGGGAATGGGAATACCAGTCAGTCCAGTTTAATAGATATCCAAAATAATCCAGGTTTGCTGAAATGAAACTGTCAACCCAGGCTGACGCTGGGTAAACTTTGGACTCATCAAATCCAAGTGATTCTTTCTGTAACTCTTATGCCAAGAAAAATTTTGATCCATGGGCTTCAGAGACAGGAGCTGTGTGGGACATGACCAGTAGAGTTGACTCAGTGAACATAGTTCCCCTTTAATGTCAAGAGCGTTGCTTGCTAGGACCACTGGAAAGATGGCTTAATATCTCTGTGACTCTAGAAAACTTCACAATGATGTGAAAAGTGCAATAGTTATTGCATCCAGTTCAATACCTCCTATTTTGATCCATACATTAAAAAAAAATTCCAGCAACAACCCTCTTTCATTTAAGGTGGTCCAAGATGGGATTTAAAACTAACTAGGAGAAAAATTAATTTTAACCCTCCAAGAAATTTTTGGTGCCTATGATGCTATCCCAGGGCAAACCAAAATGCTTTCAGTTCCACATCCACTGTTCCAGGGCAGGCAGGGCTGGGCTCAGGGTCTGGCTGGGAGCGATGTCCAATCCTACACTGCCACCCAAACAGCAGCTTCCCAAGGGAAGCACACACATCTGAACTGGTGGCTGTTTGTTATTCACCAACACTCACATCAAGGAGAAGGGAGAAAACATATGACCAAAGAATGTATTTCACAGTACCTACATATTTTTAAATATTTTTTTCCTTTCATTCTGCTGAAAAGCAAGTGGGTCTCCCTGCCCCTTTAACTCCCACACTGTCTCCTTTCAGCTGAATTCTTTCTTTTTCCACATGTTCAGTATGGTCTTAGTTTGGATTGCCATTCAGTTCTTCAGGCTGTCTTTTAAAGGTTTACTTCAGTTTATGCAAGTCTGCATCTCTGGTTCTGAATTTCAGAAACATTAAGACAGCACTGAAAATAGCAGCATGCCGTACAACCTGAACTTTGTATTGTCACTTGCACCAGGGATCTAACTTCATATCACTTTCTAAGCAGAGTTGATTCATTGTCTCTTGACCTGTTTTGTAGAATTTCCTAGTTTATAGTTGGTACTTTTCCATGCCTTCATTACATACTGTAATTTTATCATCTTGCACTGAAAGATTTTAAATCAGTGCTTAGTTTCTGTCCTGTATCCTCCATCCAAGGGCATACAGCACTCCTCTGCAAGCCTCCTCCTACCGGTTGGAAAAGGATGGGAAACCCCATCTTGGCATGTTTCTCCCTAATATTTCTGTTCCTTGTCTTACTCTGCTGCCCACTGTGCACCAGTGACAGCAGGGGCTCTCCTCTGCTCTCACTGAGAGAACGCTGTTCTTCACAGAGATGAGAGAGACAATAATTAATAATATTAACTGGATGTCATGGACAAAACTAGCTTATGAAGAGCCCAGAGAGCTTGCAGATGGGGAGCTTATGGTCACATCAATCAGCTGAACAAGCAAATGAGAGAGGCAGGCCCTTAAGCCCATTTACTCAGTGGCTTGGTACTCTGCAGTACTCAGGTACTTTGTCTGTCTCTCTGTGTGCTTTACAAGGTTATTGAGACCATTATACATCTCACCTTCACATTACGCATTACGACTTTGAGAGATGTTTAAAGTGAACTTCAAAGAAAGCTTAGAGTTGCTTAAGGCTGTGGAGGCCAGTAGTTTGGGCGAGGTTTAATCCACAGGGAAGCAGGTTGAGTTCAGGTACAACTCCCAGAGTGGGCTGCAGACCTTTTGCCATACTCTGCAAGGGAGGGTATGGTTTGATATTGCTCTGATGGGAAAACAAATCCTGGTATGGATGCAGCCTTGGCCATTGAAGGGGTATTTTTCTGGCTTATATCATGGAGAGGACACAAGGTGCAGGTAACAGTATTAGGTCAGTCTGGGCAGAGGGCTCTGCCAACTGCAGGTGGACAACACTTAGGTGGTGGTTATTTCTTTATGGTAATAAAAGTATAAACATACTGATTTAAGGCTTCATGTTTGAAAGGCTATGACTACCTGAATGGCTTCCCAGGCAACACTTAGTGCTTTTCCACCATCACAAGGGTGACAATGCTGAGACTCCCCCCATACCTCTCTTCTCATCAGAATATAGCCCAAAGGACAATCAAATTCAGTTAAATATATCAAACTGGTCAGCGTCTGCCCCAGTAAAGAAACTAGTTGTACACTCCCAGCTAGTCTTCAAGGAGCCTGAGCTCCTCAGCTGGTTGAACCAGATAATATCTTTCAGCTACCTGTTGGGAGCACAGCATTCCTTGGGAAAGCTATGATAAACCCAGCACTTAACAAGGCTCACAAACCAACTAAACAGCTGTGGGAGACATTTGGTGCATTCAACAGTAAAGACAGGAATGCTTTGAAGACCGGGCTTGTAAGGCAGAGCTCTGTCAAGTAGCTCCGGAGCAGCCCGGCGAGCGGCTGAGGCGTATGGAGCAAGCTCAGCCTTTATGACTCCGCAGCCCTGCAACTGCCCTCCTGGCCAGTGTGTCCGTGATTTATCCACCCCACACCCCCAGGCTGCTTTGCTGTTCTCGCTCCCTGCGTTTTCCAGGGCTCTGTTTCGCATTAACTCATCAGCAGGTTGCAAAGTTAGCAAGCCTGGAGAAAAGCTTTTTAAGAGAGACCCTGCAGAAAAGCTTTTTAAGAGAGACCCTCATCCTTTTACCACAGAAAGAAGCTGGAGGGAGGAGGTTGCCCCTGTTCCTTCCAGCCATCAGTTTCTCCGTTAAGCAGATGTGAATAGTCTTAATTCCTTGGCACATAAGGAGGAAGTGCAAGAGAGAAACAGACTCTGAGCTAGTCAAAGTCACTGATGGCTTTGTATTTTTATAAACTGTTCCTGTTATTCAGAAAGTGCTGAAGAGCACTGCAGAAAATGCAGCCCTGGAGTACCAGGCATTTACCTGGATCTGTCAGTGTACGTGGAAATACATAATTTTAAAATTTTTTTTCTTTACAAGATACAATATTGTGTCACCTTCCCTCAAAAAAAAGCACTGAAGCTGTTTCATCATAACACAGGGCAGAAAGGTGCTGAGTTCCCACTCATGTTTCCACCATGCCCAGTTTCCTCTTCTGGCAAGAGGTGCTGAGAATTTTCTGTACCATGGTCATGGGGCATGTGCCAGGGAGCTCACAGCATCAGACCTGGGAAGACAGAGGGCATGCTAAAGTTATCCTCATGCAGATGCTCTCAGAGACTGAAAACTATCCAGGTCTTTGAGAAAAATCTCTATTTTACTCTAAGGTTTCACCCCTAAAAGGAGATCATAGAATCATGGAATCATTTGAGTTGGAAGGGACATTTTAAAGTCACCTAGTCCAACCCCCCTGAAATGAGCAGGGACACCTTCAACAAGATCAGGTTGCTCAGAGTCCCATCCAGCCTCACCTTGAATGTTTCCATCTGCTACCTCTCTAGGAACACTTTCACCTCATTACAGATGATGGATTATTTCACTGAGTCAATTGGTAATCAGTGGGATTTAGAAATACCTGTTTTTTTCTGAAGACCATTGACACTCATAGCATATTTTGCAAGCAAAAGGTTTGTGACCAGGTGTTCCCACATCCCGGGCAGAGGCGGGATCCAGGTTGGGCGCTCGCAGCGCTCCGGCGCGTACCACAAGGTGGGGATGCTGCAATGCTGAATGGCAGCGGCTCTGGGCCGGGCAGTGCCCAGCTAATCGTATCCATCTCTATCTAAGATGAAGTTTCTAATAGCCAAAAGCCAATATTAGGTATGGTAAGGTATATTAAGCAAGTTATACTTAACTCCGTATAGCTTGCTTCGTGCCCCTCAAAGTTATCCTACATTGTACCTCCTACATAATCCAGCAATAAAGGCTTTAGAAAATGTTGGTGGAAGGGCAATTTGGTCCTGGGGTCCCCAGAGCTTTTACTATCGCCTGGAGAGCCAGCACCGAGGCTGCTCCTAAAACTGGAGTGAGCCTGCAAGACACAGCAAGGCTCAGGGGAAAGAGGGGAAATCAGATGTGCCACTTTTATTTTTTCACGCAAGAGCAAGGTGACACCACCGTCACAGAAAGGTGATGGATTTCGAGCAATTAAGGGAGCCTCTTCCTCTAGAGGCTCAGCTGCGCTGGAAAACTCAGTGCTCCATGCTCCTGCTCAGCATTACTTGGTTTCCAGAGGCAGATGGCACAGTGAGAGCAATTCCTGCACAGAGGCAGCGAATGATGGCTCCTTAAAAACTGTAAGAAGCTACCCTGCTTTGCAGGGCAGTGTGCAGTCAGTGGGCAACACGGAGGCATTTCCCTCCTGCACATTGACCATTTCCTCCTGCTCTGAAACACCTGCTGCCAGGAGTGCCAGGGCACAGGGCTGTGCCTGGGATTTCCCCTGACAGCAATGGTCATCCTGCTCTGCCTGCACCCCACAGGCATCACAGGCTCCTGTACACTTCAGGCTGGGTGAGAGTGATACGTCCCACCAGCTGGGAATGGGATGTCTGACATAATGAATATAGGCAAACAATAGCTGTGATACTTCTTGGAGTTAACAAAGTATTTGACAGCCCAGAAAAGAGAAGTGGGAACTTGATTATAGTCTTCAAATATGCAAGAAGTTATTATGAAGAGGGCAGCAGTCAATTGCTCTCCATAGCTACCAAGGGGAGGACAAAAAGGAATGAGCTCAACATTTAGCAACAGAGCTTAGTAATAGGCATTTGGGAAAAAAAAATCTTTTCTAACTGTGAAGGTAATTACACATTAGGACAGGTTAACTGTGGAGGCCTGTGCGTCTTCGAGTTTTAAGAGCACATAGCATAAACATATGTCAGGAGTCATCTTAAGACCCTCGCAGATTGCTTTTTTGATTTTAACATTTCCTTCCTGCAGGTCTTCACATCTCATATACCCAGGGATGAAGCTTGGCAGAGGGGATCTCTGTGTCTGGGGAGGGTTTTCCCTAGTTGTCACCCATCTAGATATGGTTGTACGAGCTTCTCTGACACCATTGGAGACGTCTCAGCCTCTTTATTGAATTCTGTTATTTCATACATTACCCTGACCCATTCCCACTTTGCTTCCCAGGAGCTTCTTCTGCTCTGAACATCCCATCTCCTTGCCACTTTTCCTGAAGAACCAGCCTTGGGTTTTGCCTGAAGCATTTTTTCTCTGTACAGAATGCCTTCTTGCTGGACTAGGAGTGCACAGGGGAAAGCATTAAGCCTTGATCTTGTCTTAGTGCCGCCAGTGGGGACTTTGCTCTTGCTCTAAAGTCGTGCAACATGGGGCACGGCCTTCTCTAAGCATCAGTTCAGCAGCAGCCTTGGCCACCTCAGAAAAGGTGTGTGGGTGAACATGATCCCACAGCTCTGCTTAACCAACTGATTTAATCTCAGTATTAAAGCAGGGTAAGGAACAGTGAAAACACTCCACAAATCAGGGCTTCATGAAGCAGCTGGTCACCCCAGGGTCATGGGGTCAGCAGCACCCTGAGGCAACTGGGCTTGACCAGAGGAAGTAGATGGCAAATGTTGGCATGGTCCGAGTAGTGACAGAAACAGCAAATACTGGGAGTAACATCCAGTCATTTCAGGAAATCCCTGAGCTGAGAATGACTGGAGGCTCAGAAAACAGTTGGGAAACATCACAAATATGTTCCTATATCCTCTTCTGTTCGTTCCTAGGCATTCACTTTTGGCAAACCTCAGGCAGGGCAGTGGGCTACCTAAGGCTTTGGTCCATTTCAGACATTGTGTTCATGCACATACTACAGTCGAGAGAGAGCTGAATGAGACTGAATAGGGCTTAGAAAAATTACAGGAATTGTTTCTCTAAAGGAATGAGTTTTCCTTGCACGGGCTCTGGTGGGAAGTGGGTGTTTCAACCTTCTGACCACCCACTATGTTTTTTTAGTAGCCTTTCAGGGACAGTAGGACGTGATCCACAGATTCACAGACTGACACCTGCAGGAAAAGAAAGTGGATGAGTTCTGCAATAATTTACTACTGTCCCTGGTTATTTTTAACCCAGCTAGAGAGCTGGCAGCTGATATTTGACAGTAGCAACTCAGAAGAGGAAGGCAGTGCTCTGCTGAGAGGAAGCAAGCAGAGTTACAGCCCAGCCATGGCAAGAACAAGTGAATTGGATGGGAACAATGAGGAAAGGTCATGAATATTCTCAAAATGACAAAATGTTCATAGTTTTGTGGTGTTAGTTTGGGAACATGACAGAAAAGTTACAGTTAAACCACAAGGAAGAAATTCAGTTCTGTACGTAATTTTAACTCTACACGACCGAGGAGATGAAGACGTTCATCTATGACTGCTTTGTCTCTTACTCTGTCCATTCTCAGGTGAAGCATCATATACAGGAGTTTATTCTTTATCTCTCTACTCTTTTTTTCACTAGTGTGGTATGAAACACTGAGGTCATGGGTGGAATTAATGTCATTGGCAGGGGCTGGAATTTCTTTGCCATACTGCTGTAAAGCTATCCCAGGCAATTTATATAGGTCGGAAAATCAAAGGTGCTTTTTCAACAGAGAATTCTGCTAAGGAGAGTATCCCATGAGCTCATACAAAGAAAGGGCACCCCTCAATCCTGCTTGCGTTGGGGAGCACTGGCAGGCCTAGCTACATCTGCCATCCCCAGGAAGTCCTGTCCTACCCAAGGCCAGGTATTTGCCATGAGCAGCCACAGTGCTGCAGCTCACCACCTCCAGAAACCTGGGGCTTGTAGACCTCAAATAACCTGTTTTCCCCCAGTCCTGGGGCTATCCTACTGTGAGCAAATCTCTGGGGACACCTCATAGGAGAGGTAGGACTTTGCTTCTGGCTCGGCTCGGCCAGCTGACAGAAGAGGATGCTGAGGCAGAATGAACCTGCCTGTGTAGTGGCTGCTGCAGGGGTCTTGTCATGGCTATAGAAGTTCAGTTATTGCTCCCTTACTTAAAGCTGCCATGTGGATGTTTCATTGTCAAACATACAGAAAATCAAAGATGGAAACATGTCAGCCCTGCCCACTCATAAGAAGCAGAACACGACTTTGTGTGGTTTCCTTACAGCTGGGCTGGCCAAGAAACCAGGAGCCACACGGTGGGTTTGCTGAGCTTCCTCACAGTGGCTGGCCACGTCCGGGCAGTGTGAGCAGGTGGGTGACCATAACCGCCCACTGCAGCAGAAGTGGAGCTCAGAAAGTTGCTTTCACTAAAATCTCTATCATATCTCTATGTCAAACATGGCCAGGTCCACCTGGACTTCGTGGCTTCACATGAGTGAAATCCAAGCCCATCGACGTTTCCATCCTCCGTGTTGTGGTCTCCCACCCTGGGCAGCAGATGCTTCAGGAGAAAGACACAGCTTCAAGCCATAAACCCGGAGCAAATTGCAGCATGGCAGCTGTGTGTACATGAGCAGGCTGAGCATTTCATAGAGACAAACAGCTGTTGAAAAACAACAGCAAGTTCAGCTCTCCTTCAGCTCAGACTGCGTGAGACAGAGCTAAGTCGCAGTTAGAGACTGCTCTGGCCAGTGCTTTAAAAAATGTCTGGCTTTAACATTTGCTTATGTCTGAGTTTGACCTAAAGGATATAAAACGGCAAGTCTGAAGACTTTGCATTAAAGTGAACACTTGAAAACAAGCCCAAATTGTCACCTATGGCAGAAAGCTGTTGTTGGTGTACAGTGTCATTAACAGGGGAGGAGTTATACTATGAATTCACCTTTTTTTGATTTTGTTTTCATCTTGTGTTTATAAGACAATTTCAAGAAGGCAAACAGTAGTTCTTCAACAATTCTACTAATTAATTTTCATTTCTTATCATCATAGCACTGCAAATTTGTAGTAAGGACCTCCCCATGCGCCTGCAGATTTGGAAACCTGTGTAATGGACTTTCCCAGGGAAACCATTCCAGAGCAGTCGCTATGCTGGGAGCCTGGCAGAGGTCTTCTGTGCTTCCAGCTCACCCCTCAGACACTCACAAAACCTCATAAAACATTAATCTGTGGCACTGATGGATGTGAAGAGGTAGGGAAGGAACACAATATTTAATTGCCCCAATAAGCAAAGTGCTGCCAGTAACTCAGAGGAGCCACTTACCCGGAGGTAGCACAGCCAGATGCCACACCCACCCCACACCTCAAAAAGAGAACTGCCACTGGGAAAAGAAACTATGTTTTATGTTATTTTCTTCTTACTTCTCTGTATCATTTTTCTGAGAGAACACAACACTTTAGCAAACTTCTGCTCATCTCAGCTCTTTTTCTTCCTCACATGGAGCCCAGGGGGGCTCAGGATAGTGATCACAGAGGCTTTTCTCCTCTATGAAAACTTTCACATCTAAACAAGGAGAGATCTAGGAATATGAGCAAACTGGAATTTTTACTTAGTTCTTTTCATCCTAAATCCTTGCCCTTTCTGTAGATCCAGTAGAAATGTTTTTCTCCTGTTGCCTTATTGATTATCCCTGGAGGATTCAGGGATACCCAAACCTGAGCTGCACTCACCCAGTCAGCATCAGACATTTGCTGTCCAGTGATGCACAGAAATGCCCGTCAGACAGACTTTGATGTCAGAAATCCAACAGGACTTGCTTGTTCCTTGCTGAAAATTGGTTTATAATCTATACCCCTCCATAGCCAGGCTTTTCAAGGTGGACCTGTAAAGGTGCATCTTCATCCGTGGGCCTCTTTGTGCCCTTTGCACTTAACTAAAATGTATTTCAAGGAGGTTTTCAATCTTCATATTATTTTGAAGCAGGAAGAGTCTTGGCAGGGCAGGCAGTAGAACAAAATAACAGTGTATTAATTAAGAGTGGGAGGGAAGGTCATTCGCCTGTTGTTTGTAGCACTGTACCTGATAAGAGGTCATTAGTCATTCAAAACCACTGAATGACTTTAATTAAAAGTTCAGCTTTGAGAGCTGGGAACAATCTGCTGAACAGACTTTCAGGGTAAAAAGACAGAGAGAGGGAGGGAAGGGGAGTGGGAGTTGACCAAAATGACAATGAGCTTAATTAAAGCCAGGAGGAACGCTGGCAAACTCTCATTCCTGGGCTTCCCAGTTGAGTTTTTATCCTGGTGCTCCAGACCTGAATCTTCCCTGGGTCTGCCTGGGACAGCAGCTGTGACTCTGGATACTATGGGCTTGGGAGGCACATTCCTGGGCTCTTCCCTGTAGGACTGTGTGATTCAGTAGTTTGTAAAACACACATTTTTTTCCCCTCCAAATACTCTGTATTTTATAAAAATAATTGTATCTCTAAAAATTATTTTGTACTTGAAGATTTTCCGCTCTGTCCTTAGACCAGGATAGAGCTGGGAGGTATACTTGAGCCGTTTGCTGGAAAAAATAAATAGAGGAGAACAGAACAGGAGCGTGTGCTTGGGATGCACACGACCGGATTTCTCAGAGGTGTTGAAGTTTCCTGGCATTTTTCCTCTTGCTGTCCACATTCTCCTGCTGGTGGGCAATACAGCAGCTGGTCCTCCCTGTACTGGTTCCAGGATGGCAACAGGCAAGAACTGGTGTGGAGGCAAAAGGGCAGCTCGTGCTTTTTAGGGGAAAACCTTGCAAAGAACTATAACCAAACTTGCATTTAAAGAGAAGGAAATCAGCCTGTGAAGGGAAGAAGTTGGTTCTGCACTGTAAGGGTAAAATCAGGTCTTCCCCACTGCAGCTTCTCTCTCCAGGGTTGCGTCTCCAGCACCTCTTCTTGCACTGGGATGCTGAGACGTGTTGATATATGTGCTCTGAACAGCTGCAAGGCAGACACATCCAGAGCTGACTGTGAGAATAAAGGAGGGGGGTTGTCCCCTGCTATTTGGTATATGCAACATATCATAATTAAGTAATGTGAGCTTGCTGCCAGTCTGGGGCACTGCCATGGGACAGGGATGTGTTTATTTCCTAGGACAGGAGATATCTCTACATGGGTTTTTTAAAATATTTTATTTCTTTTTCTTTCTTTTTCTTTGATGTGTGACAAATGAACTTTAAGGGTTCTTATTAGTACACTGAGGACTTGAACTTTGAGTAAAGTCTACATGATACAACACCCACCATGAGTTGCTGACTGTTGTCCCCTTCCCATAATGGGTCACTGCCGGAGAGCTTTCCAGGGATATTATTCACATGCCAAAATGCATTAGGAGTTATCCTTGCTGAGGGCTTTATCTATGAAAAAACAGACAAAACCCAGACAAACGATGCCATTTCTTGCCCCACTGCCTGTGTTGGTGCCAGGGGACAGAGCAGAGAGCCAGGTACAGTGTGAGTCTTCCCTGCTGCTGCCACCAGTTGCTCATGCTCATTCCCAGCTAGAGGTCCACATGCAGATCACCAAAGGAGAGCTTGTTGGCACAACAAATCATCTCCTGGTAAGGTCATGCTACTGGAGACATCACATCAGACCTTTGCATGTACCAAATGAGGATTTTTCTTGCCATCAGGGCTGTATCCTCTCTACTAACAACGTTGCTAGGCTGACAAAACACTGTCTAAAACAAAAGTTTTCTTGGCTCAGCTTTCTGTGAGGAGGTGCAATGGTTTTTTCTCCACAGCCAGCATGCCTCCATCAGAAACATGTTGCACTACAAACCAAGCCCTACTGCTATTGTGAAAGGCAGCCAACTTAGACCAGTGCCTAACTTCCCACCTGCTTGTCATTAGTCTGGATCTTCATGATCTCAAGCTGGAGAATGAAGTCTGTGACCTTGATCCACTTTATTTTCATTTTGCTTTAGGATTTTGCTATTCTCGTTTTTGATCTGGGGAAAGGTTTTGGGACAACTCCTGAAAGGCCACTTCTGATCCTGAGCTTCGGGTAACCTATAGAGGGAAAGCAGGGGATAGTGAAACGAAAATGTACACCCAAGACTCTCCCTAGATTTGAGATCTCCTCTGGATCTTATTCATCAAATATCCATCTCTTGTCTGGTAGAGGGAATGAGCTCTGAATGTGAGATGACTTTCGGAAACTTGAACTCATTTCTGCTTTGATAATTTTTTTCCTTAATGATGTGAGCTATCAGACTATCTCTCTCCATAAAAGAACACCTTTCTTTAGCTTGTTCTAAACATATAATGCATTTATTTCTGGCACATACATTTATTGGCATGTTGACATCTTTTTTAAAATTATTCCCACCTCAGGCCATTCCATCAATCCACAGTACTTAAGCAGAGACTTTTCAATGCACCACAAAAGAGAAGTGAGGTTAATTTTTTTTTTCATTACCTAAAACAGGGCCATCTCTCCCGGGTTTCCTTAGCCCTGTACAAAGGTTCGTGGCAAGCCAATCTGAATTCGCTTTTAGAACTCAAACTGCTTAATGGGAAAGGTATGATTTCATAAGTAGATCTGTGCAAGACTGATGTTGTGCAGACAAAATCTTATAATGATTAACATGTGGCACCTTGGTCCAATTCACTCAGCTATGCGCTTGCATTGCAGGGAAAGCTGTTCACCAGCTTGCTCACTTGGTGCAATTTAATTAAAGAAATTAGGACATCCAGAAATCCACTGCAATTGTCACATACTTTATTGACACCAGGAGCTGTAATTTTTTACCATGTCTTTCTAATATTTTTGGTGAGGAGAGAGTCTTGAAGCCTCAGTCTCAAGACTTCTGCAAATCCCTTTCAGGTGTGGCTGGGAGGGCAGCAGGAGCCAGGCTAACTGGCTTGGCATCCATCTGGTTGGGCTGACCTCCCTTATCAACCCTCACCTAGACCAGTGCTGGCAAACACACCGAGCCCTTGCACACTCCCGACCCCTGGATTTCATCCCCAAAACGTGTGTCAGGTCAGCCAGGGCTTCTGCTGGAGCCTCACTGAGAAGGAAGCGAGGCTGAGACACCGGTCGTGTACTCCTGTGGCCCCAACATTATTGTAGAGGAGAGCTTTGAGGAGCATAAGAAGGGCTTTGGAGACCATCACAGCTCCACAGGTGTGTCATCCAATGTCCTCCAGTTCTCCTGCCCCACTGACTGCAACAGCAGGCACAGAAATGCTCCACATCTTCCCCATGACTGTGGCTCCTCTCATGCCTTTCCATGGTCCTGCCTCACCTAAAGCCTGCTGACACGTTCCAAAAGGTGCTGTTTTAAACCAACACCCTCTGAGTGAGGCCCTAAATCTGTACATGCCTTGGGAAGGTTAAACAACCTACAGCATGGACATTTTCACCAGCTCAGCTCGTTTGAACACAGCGGTGAATGTAAATCAGTGGCTTCCATGTAGAATTTCTCGATGTCATCAGGGGTGCTGTATTGAACTAAAGATACTGACTTATTAATAAAGGCAGATAATGGGAGGCCAATCTTACTATTTTACTGAGCTAGAGTTAAGTATTTGACCGATTAATGAAAACCTATTTCTAACTGATTTCTCCCTTTCCTCCTTTCTTTTAAAGTACACGTACATGTGTGATTTTGATGTTTGTTTTTGCTTAAATTGTGCCTTCTGCCAGGTTCCCCGGTGGTTAGGACAGAGGGAATTTATTAAGAACCATACTTTTTTATTTCAGTGATTACCATCTCTGTATTGAACCAGCCTTCCATGACACTTGGTTATTCTTTGCTCTACCACTGCCACATACTGCCATTGCCATATGGACCTGTCTTCATAGGCAACACACAAGGGACATGTAGAGGTTGTGGCACGAGAAGCCCTTTTCACAGAATCACAGAATGGGTCAGGGTGGAAGGGACCCCAGTGGTCCAACCTCATTCTAGAGCACATGGCACAGAATTGCATCCAGATTGTTCTTGAATATCTCAAGTGAGGGAGACTCCACAACCTCTCTGTCCAATCTGTTCCAGTGCTTGGTCACCTGCACAGTAAAGAAGTTCTTCCTCATATTCAGGTGGAACTTCCTGTGCATAAGTTTCTGCCAGTTGCCTCTTTTCCTGTTGCTTGGCAGCACTGAGAAGAGCCTGACTCCATCAAATTTCTGTCAAAACTCTGCTCAAATACCCATAGGTATGTGAGAACAGCAATACTCCTGATTTAATGGTGCTGACGGCTCCAGCCACTCTGCCCAAGCCTTTTAGGTCTTTAACTCGTATTCAAGTGTGAGAATCATAGAGGGAACTGCTTCCAGTTACTTTGGTGAAAAACAGAAAAAAAAAAAAGCAAAAAAAAAATCAGTTTAATGGGAAAGGTTGGAATTAGGCAAGAGTCAGGGCCGTGGGGCAAATTCTAGTTTTATTCATCAAAGCAATCAAAGCAGTTCAGCTTTGCTTGATCTGTCATTGCCAGTGTAGCAGGAGGAAGGGAATTCCAAGCTAGTTCCCAGAATAAGGTGTGTGTTGATTATGGAAAGAGCCACAAAAGCCTCAAGGTCAGCATAAAAGAATTTTTTTTCCCCTAGAAATACTTGCCCACACCTCAAGCAAGTTAGCCACTGGCAAGGTCTGAGCATCATGTGATTCTCCAGGCATTTGACACTTGCACTCAGTTTCTTACAAAGAAATAAAGCATCTGAAAGCATGAAAAGAAAAAAGTAATTTTCTTTGCTCTCTTGACACCATCCTAAGTCACTCCTGCTACTAACATTAGCCCACTTTGTGAGATGCTCAGAGGAGAATTTTGAACCAGAGCTTTGCTTTTGTTTCTGCGTGGGAAAGAAGCAGTGATGACACTTGCCTTTCAAGCACTGTAGGAAATGTGAACTGTGAGAACCAGTGTGAGGGTTGGTGAGAAGGCAAGTCAAAAGGTTGCACATACACTCCAGTCCTAACACACCACCCATGTGCCCATGAGGACAAGAACCAGCCTTACCGATGGCCCTGGAGACTCTGCCCTGTTCTCACTGCTGTGGGACTGACACACTAAGCCAGCAGCACCCGCTGCACTGTCCTCTCCCAGGCTGTCACCACTCTGACCAGAGTCTCTGCTTCACCCCGTCAGATGCTTCACCCTGCTCTTTCCATCTTTCACCAGTTTCTTGTTCTCTTTCCCTGAGGTATTTCCTGAGGCAGACACCTTCACACTGAGAAATAGCAGAGAATCAAGAGAGTTAATTAAGAATTAGTTATCGTTGCTAAAGACCATAATGGAGAAGAAGCAGTCAGTTATTGGCCCTAATTAAGAGATAACCCAGACTGATATAAAGGTGAAATCTGTGGGGAGCAATGCAGTGATTGCAAACTGACTGTGGTTTATGTAGGTGCTGTGCCTTGGAGGATGGCAATGAAGTTTCCTTTTCTGTCACTTACCCCCACCCACGTGCTGGTACTAGGAGTTTCACTCTTGAGCTTATCATTTCCTAGCAGGATGTTGAGCAAACTCAGGCACACGTAGCTGTCACTGGCAAGCAGGAAAGTCACCGAAAGGGAATCGAGGTTTTTTGCAGAGCTGCGCCGAGCAGACAGGAGCAACACCATCATGTCAGCACCCAGAGGAGCTGCACAGGACAGCAAAGGGATGTGAGAACAGAGGACAGGAGACGAAGGAAGGAAATTCAAGGGGAAAAGTCATGACTTCGGGTCTCTGAAGCACCCAATGTCACCATAGCAATTATGGGAAACGATTTAACAGGAGGGCTGGTTGTTGCTCTCTAGGGACAGCAGAAAAATGAGAAGCAGGGAAGTCTGCAGCATTTTTAGGGTCTGAGCTTTAATTCCTAGCACTGCACACATGTTTTACAGGACAGTTGCTTTCAGTTAATTCTGTATGGACTGCTGTCAGTGACAGTTTCAAGCCTGTGTATATAGCTGCTCACACACATGTTTGCTCTCCACATTCATTGCATAAGGGGCATGGGGTGGTTACAGGTTAATGGATTTTCAAGCTGAAGTGTTTGCCAATAGTATTCAGGACATGGAAATTTGTGCCAGAAACCTTATCAGAGACAAACCATCCCGTGGCATCCTTTAGTGGAAGCCCAAGTATTAGCTCCTTAATATGTTTACCCTGAGATAAATCCAGAGTAATGCATTGATGTGCAGGTAATTAATTGGGATGTACCCCAGTGCAAGGACAATACTCGATAATAAACCTCTTTAGGAATGTCCTTCTGAACAATGTGCTGACTACCTACCTAGCTTAATATCTAAAAATACAATGACCCCAAACCTCACATAATCCCAGAGATTTTCCTGAAAAAAACGTGAGGGCAGATTAAAGACATTCTTGCCTGCCTGGGTTGGTTGTGGGACACACACCTGGCCAGAAATGACCACAACAGCACCTGCAGCTGCTTAGCAAATCTAAAATGACTCTTGAATTTTAAAAGCCCAAGGGATGGACATGGGGACATGTGGGGACATGGCTACACTGTGAACTGTGCTTAGAGAAGTCTTTTTTGCCTCATTGAATGCATGGGTTGAAGTAAAGCATTCCAGAAAGAGGAGCATTAGAGAGCAACTGATCACTCCCTACAGCACTGAGCTGCTACGTGCAGAGCAAGCCCTGGGAGATGCCTCCCTTCAACTGTAATTGCGTTGTTTATAGCAGACCATTAACAGATCTGATCCATCCTTTGTGTGGCTGGTTTTTGCGGGTCTTGTAATCCCTCCTGTGTCTAAACTGGTCTGAGATACATCCAGTCTCCAGGATCAGCTCTTACTGGAATAGAGGACAACTGTCTTCAGGTGAGGAACAAGACACTATACGAAGACCTTGAAAACAAAGTTGCCAGTCAGGAGCATCTGCCTTGTAGAACATATTTTTCGGCTTTGAGGGTGGCCTGCTTAGCCAAGCCTGACTATTTCACCATGCTGTGGAGGCTGCTCTGGTATTAATTCACCTCAAAGAGCAGGTTGAAGTCATTAAAATATTTTGCAGGTGGTTCCTTGAATTCATGGTGCAGCTGGATCCAGCCTAAAGGGGAAAAAAAAAAGGAGGAGAGAAGGCAAGTTCTGATGAAACACAAATTAACATAACTCATAGAAGGGAAAGAAAATCTGGTTTCAATCTCTACAACAAAGCCAAGCAACACATCAAGCTAGAAAGGAGAAATGTCAGCCGGGCAGTGCTGGGGATTTTATTGCTTTAGCACAAGTGCTTCTCCACAGTCCCAGGAGTGCCCAGGTGCTACTGCAGCAGCCAGACCCCCTGAGCACAGGTCTGGCCATTCAGGGACATGAGGGGCTTCACAACAAGGCCCCTGCTTCCATATGAGTAAAGGCTCAAGATTAGTTTTAATGCCCTGGCATTAGAACTTGTCTATTGGCCTCAGTTTCTCTTCTGCATGGAAACTCTCCATGTAATGCACCATTTCTTGCCCTTGGAGCTAGATACGCTTTTTTTCAACCACTGTTGATACACTCTGACGTTTTGGCTGTTGTGAGCAGAGCTTGCACAATGTCAAGGCTGGGAGCAGGTCAGGGTTGGGCAAGAGACTGGGAGGGAACACAGCAGGGGCTGCTGACCTGAACAGACCCCGTGGATATTCTGCACCGTGTGACGTCAAGCTCAGTGACAGAATTTCAGGGAAAGAAGGAGGAAGTTTTTCATTCATACATTTGTCAGCCCAAACAACCATCACACGTGCTGAGACCCTGATTCCCAGGAAGCAGTTGCCTATCTTCCTGCTGATGGGAAGTAGAGAATGAATTCCTCTTTCTGTTTTGCTTGCAAGTGCATCTTTTGCTTTCCATATTAAACTACCGTTACATTGACCCATGAGTCTTCTCACCTTCCTGCTACCTTCTCCCATCCTTCAGGAAGGAAAACTGAAAGAACAGCTGGGTGGGTGTTTGTCTGATGGCTGTGGTCAATCCACCACAAGAGATCATATTTCAAAATTCAACAATCTTATTCATTTCAAAAAGAAAAAGGCTGAAAAATCAGGTAAAATGGGAGGAGTGGGGGGAAGGCCCTTCACCATCTTCATTGCCCTTCTTTGGATGCTCTCTAATAGCTTAATATCTTTCTTATACTGTGGTGCCCAAAACTGTCACAACATTCAAGGTGAGGCCACACCAGTGTAGATTAGAGAGGAACAATCCCCTCCATCAACCAGATGGCAATGCTTTGCCTGATGCCCCCCAGGACATAGCTGGCTCTCCTGACTGCCAGGGCACTACTGACTCAGATACAACTTACCATCAACCAGGACCCCCAGGTTCCTTTCCTGACACTGCTTTCCAGCATCTCATTACTCAGTCTGTATGAACATCCAAGGTTGCCCTATCCTAGGTGCAGAATCCATCACTTCCCCTTGTTGAACGTCATATGGTTGGTGATTGCCCAGCCCTCTAATTTGTCAAGGTCTCTGTGCAGGGTCTCCCTGCCTTTGAGGGAGTCAACTGTACAGCTCTGGTCACTGCTGGCTTTGAAGTGGGCATGTATGGGCTGTGTCACATGTCAAAGCACAACTACTTGGTTTTTTCTGTGGGAGAGCAGTGTAGTCTGTGGGCAGGATTATTTTTTGGTCTGGAGCACGTCTGCAGAAACATGAGTGCAGGTGTTGCGATAAGGAATAGACTGTCACCTTTTCTGGCTGCCACTCTCACCAGTTTAGAGGCAACAGCAGAAATGGTGGAGATTCCTGTCTCAGCTTACCTGATATAGGACCTGTTTGTGCCATCATCTCCTATTTTCCTCATCCTGAGAGGGGCATGAAAGCTTTCTGAATTCTGCATATTTATGCCCAAGACAGTCTGCAATCAAATAGATGAGTCTGGAAAAATTACCTTCTTATGGACAAATGGAGAAACATCTCTCAGCTAGGGTGTCTTCAGCAAATCACAGCTTCAGCTCTTTCAGGATAAATGGTTATCCTGAGGAGGCTGACATCTGCCCAAGTACCCTGGCAGTACCACTGCTGGGAACCACTATGTTTGGCTGTTGCCAGGTTGGAGTTTTGTGTTACATCTCTTTGCTCTATCGTGAGCTCTTGATGGTGGCGGATGCTCGCAGCAGACAACAGTGGTGGAAGGACATGAGAAAGGTAGTGGGTATGGCTGGGGACTTTTCCCTCCACCAGTCACTTTCAGGCCACTTCCTATTCATTCCACCAGCAGTTCCCCCCAGGCCCGTGACTTTGAGGCATCTGTTTATAAAACTTGGTTTATATGTGGTGCACATTTACAGGGAAAGCATGGGGAGCACCTTCTGCCTGTCACAAGCCACTGATATCAGAGTGCAGGAAGGGAAGGGATGAGCCAGAGGACTTCAAGCTCTTCCTTGAACGTCAGCAGAACATGTCAGGGGATGCAGGACGAGCAGCAGGAGGAGAGGGACTGGGTCTTCCTCTGAGAGAGCCCAAAGGATAAGGCTGATGGCCCAGCAGACGTGTCCTGTAATGTGCTGGAAACTTATTCTATTAATAATCCCATTGTTTCAGCAAAACATCAACCTAGGGAGATTACACTGAATCAGCAGTTTCTTTTCTTTTTTTCTTTCCTGATTTAGTAACCCTGATTGCAAAATCAGAGACCTATTGCTGCAGTCGGTGATGGTGCACCGAGAAATGAAAGGCATCAAGAAAGCAGAGTAGGAAGCAGCAGCAGGGAGCACATGCAAAGGCTGAGCCAGCATTCTGGTACATTATCTCTGGCATCCACAGTGTGGCTGAGATCTCCATGTGCACTGGGAAATCCGCTGCTTGTGTGCAGAGGCTGACACCCAGATAGAAACACACCACAACACTCCCAGGCAGCCAGATGCTCACCTGAGGAATGGGAATGTGGCAGCTTGCAGAGCTGCATGAGGCTACATCAGATAGAAATAAAGGTTTGACCAGCTGAGTAGGCAACTGCAGTCGGAGGGATCATGACTTTCTCCCCCAAGGAGCACTGTATGTTGGAACACTGAAGCAGTGAAGATCAGGGCTGTCAGAATCAAGGATGTCTACCCCTCCTTTGCACCCATGCCGTCCGGGTCACTGAGAGTAGCATGGCCACAGCATGACCATCACTGGTGCAAAAACTTATCCCTGAACTTCTTTCTCAGGGAAGGACAGCACAAAGATCTCATTGCACCTTTTGTCTTTAGGAGGGCTTTTGAGAACTACAGTTGCCAGCTTATTTTTAATGCTTTGAAGTAAAATGGATTTGACTAGAAGTATTGTTAAAAGCCTCTCTGCTGTAAATGTGCTCCCTGGGTGCACCTGAATCACATCCATCCCTATAAATGTCCACTTGGCAGCACAAGTGCAGTCATTCCTAACTCATCACCTGGGCCAGCAAGAGTAGATGGCTTCAGGCTTGTGCAGAGTGCTCAGCTGGACCCCACAAACCATTAGAAATGGGCTGGATACAAGCCCTTACCCCAGTGAGGAGGTGATGCCATGAAGGTAGAGGATGCACAGGTCGTTAGTGTGGCTCACCTGATTGGTGATAACCTCTGAAGTCACCCTAGTTTGAAGGGATAATCTGAGCCCTTCACAAGGAAGCAAATTATCCCAATTCCTATGGAGTGTAGCAGAATATATGATAATGGAGGATTTCTCTTCCTCCCTGCTGGTGACAAACCAGTTCACAGCTGCACAAGCACATTTAAAAGGAGAACACAGAAGTAGATTTAAAAATCCCCACATATTTTTGGTTTAGGTCTTTCAGAGGTCTGTACATCAGGCACAGAACAGAGGACTTCACTTTGCACACAGGGTGTGGATTTCCAGCTCACCTCTACCTGAAGCTTAGGCCACACTTTACTCCATGGCCAAGGAAAGCAGTGAGGACTCAGCAGCCCCAGAGATGAACACAGACCTGCAGCCCAGGAATGAACTGTGTGCCAGGGACTGCCCTGCACCTCGAAGAGGGCAGCGCATGGTGGTGGCAGCGTGGATGAGGAGGGCTCTTCCCAGCACCTACCAACAACTCCTGCCTCTGGATTTGGGTGAGTCACTTTGCTTTGCAAAATCAAAATCAAAAGTGACACAGAGATGCCAAAATGCAAAATACCGTGGCAAGGTCTGCAGGGGTGAATTTTACAGCATGTGAGCAAAGAAACGGTGAAGAGGTAGGAATTGTGTCCCTGGGTGTGAAAAATGGATCAGGGAGGAAGCAGGGGCTGGAGAGACTGCAAGGAGGCTGCAAGTGTCTTCTCCATACCATCCCAAAAGCATTTAGTCTTCAGCATCCCCCATCCCACCATCATTCGTTTGTCTTTACAGCTCCTCCTGATTCTTTCCCTTCTTTGACTTCAGTAATGCACCATCACTAAGATATCACCTTGGTGCAAGTTACTGTGTGTTTCGTTACTACAAAGTCCTTAACTTCCCCTCCCTGGGGATGGATCTCCAAGCTAACACTGCACATGAGATCTTCTTGACTCCCTGAGGAGGTTTACTTGTGTTAGGAACAAAATGTCCATCTCATGCCTAACACTGCTATAAAGCAGAGATGTTGAATAACTCCTGGTTGAGACTCTTTCAGGATCCTGCCCAAGGCTCCATGGACTCCAAGTGAGAACATGAGAACAGCTGAATCTCTTAGCTGTGGGATTTTTTGAGGAACTGTTCAAATTACCACATCAGAGTTCTCAGGAGTCTATAAAAACTGAGCAAATAGGAAATGCATATCAGAAAGCATATCAAATCAGGAGACAGAGAGGAAGTCCCTTCAGTTCTTTATTGTCCATAATCAGACAAGGCTTTAGGTTAGCCACAAGAAATTTGTCATGAAAATTAAAGAAAGATCCGGGGAAGATCAAAATTTGAGTGATATGAACAGTCTCAGTATTTCCGACAAGATTGGGTTTGCCTCAGCTTCTACCACAACCTTTCAGATAAGTGGTAAGATTTCTTTTTATTAAATGGATTTTATCTGGTCTAAAACAACAAATAAAAATGAAATATTGCATATTAAATACTTTCTACACTGATTTTGCTAGTAAATTAACTGCCATTTAAGAATGAAAGTATGTCAAAATGTCCTTTCTAGCCAAAAGCTGATGCTGATCCTCAGAAAAAAATTATTTTCCTGTTTTAGAAAATGCCTAATTTTCTTGAGTAAAACTTTCATGTCTTAATAGTTAAGATACTAAAATCACCAGACCCAATAAAAAATGTACGTTTATGAATTTTAGCTGAGTATAAATATTTCATTGCTGACTAAACCATTCCATTGTAAAACCAATTAAAACATTGTACTCTTTTAAAACTAAGACTTTAAACTCCTGATTACATTGCTTTGAAAAAGAAAAAAAAAATCAATTAAGGCAAACTTACTGAGTGTCTGAAGTAGTTATTAATGCTTCTGAAATACTTTTTTTCTTCCTGAAGGGCAAAATTTGACAAAGCAGTTTATTTTTTTTACACTTTGCTGATAATGATTTGTTTTACACATTATGACATGTCTCCATTTGTTCTTCAGTTCAGTTTATTATTGATTTTTCATTAGTTTTGATGCATACATGCATCACTGTTGGAATCACAGGTATGCAGCACTCCGGATGGAGAGGGCATTGCTTTGAGCAGCCTGAATGCTGAATGGCAGCCTTGGACAACTAAAAGCAATGGAAACAAGGTGTTTATTGATACAGAGAGGGGAGAACCACCACATTCAAACTTGTTATAGGTTGGATTAAGTCTTGATGGAATTGAGCTGGTTAAACTGGCAAGGAAAAGACAGCCAAGTGAATTGCAGTGCAAAGCCCAGAGGAGAGGAAGGCAGCCTGCCTTTTGACAGGATCAAGCACTCTCACAGAGGGATCTTTCTGCTCCCCATCGCTAGAAAACACTGCTAATTTATTGTGGCCAAGCCTGAAGTGCTGGAAGCAAGCAGAGTTTGTAGGGGAGAGCATGTGTGGGAGGGTGCCTACCCTACTTCTATTATTTTTTAGAGCCTCAAGGCCAGAGGAAGCCATCCACATGCTGTGCTCGAACGGCCCTTGGCATCTACCTGCTACTGCTGACGGCCGGCCAGGGGCTGCTGGTGTACAAAGGTAATGCTACAGCCTTACCATGGGCTTGGCATCGAAAGAGAGCTTTGCTGGGTGCTCTGGGGGCATGGGTGAGTGGGAATGAGCACGCAGTCGGAAACCTCTGAGGGAGCACAGAGGCTCCTCCGCACACCGGGAGGCAAAGCAGCTGCTGAAGGAAACTATTCCCCCACCCCAGACACGTGCTTTGCATTTGCAAAAGCACTCCCGGCTGCACTCCTGGCTGCAGCAAGGACTAGCACACGAAAATCACCTCCCTGGTTCAAACAGGGGTGGTCTTTATCTCCAGGTGTTCTCCCAGGTGCTGAGGAACTGCTCTGCCAAACAGGCATTTCCCAGCCAGACCGGACAGGGAATATTCACTGTATGGGCTTTTTGTTTCCTCAGTGTTTAAGATGGAGAGAGAGATATTGAAATTTCAGGAACAAAATACCTCCTATACAGAAGAGATTCTGAAGAGCTCCTTTGCCAACGGTCTGATTTCGGAGAGAAGCTCTGCTGAGTACTTGGGACAGGAAGAAAACTGGAGGAGAAGCTTGGAAGAGGAAATTACCATAATCAAAAGCAGCAATGCAAACCTGATGATGATGGTGAGCAACATCACCCTGGTTGCAGGTATGGCTCCATTCCTCGATGCTAGCTCTGCAGTGGAGAGACCTGGCTCCTCTGCACCACTGGCAAAGCTGTGCCAAAAGCCTAGTTCAGATGAACCAGTAACTAGGGCAAGATTTGGTCTTCCTGTCTGTTAGTGATGAACCAGTGCCCAGGGTTGGAGTTGGCTCCAGACCCTCTGGCCGGGGATCTGGACACACCTGGAGGAGCTGGAGCACTGCCCTGTGCAGACCCCTGGATCCCCTCTGCAGCTGCACATGTGGCTCTGGGATTGTCTCCCCTCCTGTAATTTGTAGATTTGGACTCTGAGTTTCCTCTGAAAGGGTGGTATCTTCAGCCCAGACGTCAAGCCTGTCAATCCCATACTGCTATGCTCCTCACTGAGCACTGACTACTGAAAAATATCCATTAAATATTTCTTTCAGGTCCTCCTGGACGCAAAGGAGATCCTGGTCCCCCAGGTATGTTGAAAAATGAGCTGCAACTTTTCCTTTTTAAATCTTTCTCTTTATTTCATCTAAGAGACTTTAAGTGAGGATTTGGGATTTCAGTTTCTAGACCCAGACCCTACCCAATGTGCACCCACCCAAAGCCCTGGCCATGCTTACCTTTTGACTGATCCCTCAGGAGCCCTGGCTGGCCCGAGTGCTCCCGCAGAGGTTGGTAACCACCACGGAGGAGCATTTTGTCTCTTCCTCCTCACTGACACCCCACCAGAAAAGCTCAGGGGTGATGGAGCAGCTGTACCTGATCATTATCTGCAGTAGCCATCCCAAATCTCCATGTGACACAAGAGAGGACCAGTGAGGGGGTTTATGTGCATCCCACAATCAGCAGATAGCTGAGCTTTCTGCCCCAGACACAGCAATTCATGCTGTCCAGCTTACTCCAGGACAACTCAGGGAGACCTCCCCAGTCCCTGCCCTGTAGAGTCACAGCTGAACAGTGCATGTGACAGAGATGGGACCTTGCCCACCCTGTCCCTAGGAAAATGATGGCACAGACTTAGGAATGAGCTGGGCACAAGGGCTGTTCTCCACAGCCATGCACAAGCTGTTGCCCTGGGTACCTGGGGCTTGGGTAGAACTACACCTGCTGCAGGAGATAAATGTCTCCAGACTGTGAGGATGCAGCAAGTCCTGATCTAATGTTGGCTCCACTTTGAGCAGAGGTCGGACTAGGCAACAGTTTCTACCCTTCTATGATGATGATCTAAGCTGCAACCCCTCTTGGGTCAGGTCTGTGGCTCATCCATCCCTACTTCTTGGCTACACTGATGAGCTTTTCTGAAAAAAAAAAAAAAAATTATCATTTTTTTTAAAATCATGTTTTCATATCTTCCTGGCTTCACTTACAACATTAAAACAGCACCTCCTGCCAAACAGTGTTTATTACACATCAGAGCCCAATAGTTCAGTGCACTTTCATGGAAGACCTCCCCAATGGTCCCCATGAGCTGGGCTTGGCTGGATGACAGCTGGCCCCTGCCCAGCCATGCACTCAGCTAAGCTCCAAGGACTTTACCCAAGCGGTTGTGCTGGTCCTTGCCAGCTGAAGATTGGTGACCAAAACTGGTGCACGAAGGATGATTAAAAAATTCATCTCTTCCTCTCAGCCATTACTGAGAATAGATGATACGTGTCAGCTGATACATGTATTTTATATCTCAGGGCTACGGGGACCACCGGGGACAAAGGGAGACCAAGGAATCCAGGGTAAGGCTTTTCTGAAACCTGAATTACTTCTATGGATGGACATAAAGTGGCTTTATGGATGATTTTATGGGGAATCTTGCCCTCAGTGAAAGTGTAAGTAAGTAAGAATGTCATTGAAGGAAATATAAGCCTGTATAAAGCTAATGTGAGCAAAAGCAAATCTTAGCTGGAAAAAAAATCTTATTTTAAAAGTCAATGTGCAACAGTCACAGTGGGCCAATTTCACACTGTCAAGTACATGGAGAGGGGAATTTGGCTCCTGCCTGCGGATGAGCTGCATGTTCTGCTGCTGGCATTCACTAGGCACTGCATCCAATGGAGCATCAAAAAGGTGATGTTGTCCTTGCAGGCTTACATGGACCGCAGGGCGAGAAGGGGAGCAAAGGAGCTCCTGGTCCTGCTGGTTCAAGTGGTGTGCCAGGAGTGAAAGGAGAAAAAGGACAGATGGGACTTCCAGGTAAGACTTCTTCACTACCTAAGATTCTCACATGTATTTCTGTTTAAACTCATTCTACGTGAAACACTAGAAGAAGGCTTCATAGATCAGTATTTCATAAAAATCCACATAGCCCTGACCACATAGCCATTGACTGGCTTGCCAGTCAATGAGTGTCCTGGATAAACAGGACACTCAACCTAATCTGAAGGGGTTTGATTTTGTGTCGTGTTTCAGCAAAGCTCCCAAAGGAGGGCTGGGGGAAGGGGTCATGCAAAATATTGACTCTGCACCATGGAAGATTTTTATAGAGTGACCTTTGTCTAATGAATCCATAGATATTCAATTATCCGCCTATCTATCACGCCTAGATTAAAGCACCAATGTTTGCAGTAGGATTTTCGTGATATAAAATAATACAATATAATTTATATGCAGAAGCATGTGGACGTTAGTCGTCATTTTAGTGAAACCTCTTTCTGAGGGCTTTATATCTTACATAAGTCTGACTTTATACACCTTAAGTAGAAAAGTTATGCAATGTGTTTCTCCCATGTAACGTGCATTAGTGGGCATCTCCTAGATAGCTGTTACTCAGTGGTCTCACATGGGCTGAAAGCAGGATAGGAAAAGAAAGCAGATGATGCGTGTGGTGCAGAGCAGGGAAGACAATTGGACAGATTGATAAGAGCTTCCTCAGATCTTCCATCAGATCCCATATGCACCAGTGCGCTCATTAGCACAAGTTGCTCCAGAAGAGAAAAGTGATTGTAGGAGGAATACCTAAAGGCAAGAACTTCGGGATAATTCTGGAGCAGAAAGATGAAGGAGATGTAAGACTTTAAGTGAGGCACTGTTAAGTAATTGAGCTCTTTTGGAGCATGCTTATCACCTACTGAGAGAAGAGAAGGCTAAGGGGAGCTAACTCTGGAAGCACAGGAATGCGCTGTCCTGTATCTCCACTGTGGCTAGGAGAAGGGAAGGATGCAGACTGCAATAAAAGATATTTAACTAAAGGAGAAACCATTGTAGTGGTAGAGATAGCTTAAGGAATAGACTGGAGAGGTATCACAGCACCACTGCAAGTCTTTAACAGCAGATCAGACAAACATCTGCCCAGACAGTCTGACAGAGTCAGAGGTGGATCCAAAAGACCAGCCCTGTTCTTCTGCAGCTTTACAGGAATGCCACTGAATGATGGCAGGTGTAAGGCCAAACTTTGTTACTGGTGTGGCTAGACAGAGGTGCTCCACAGGCTGCAGAGACAATCGGGGTTTTTCTTTTAATTTATACGTGTGTGCTGTGCTGTTTGATAGGTGTCCAAGGACAGAAAGGTGACACAGGCAAGAAGGGAGACCCTGGGTCACATGGACCCACAGGTCCTCAGGGACAACAGGGAGTCCCAGGACTGCCAGGTTTCAATGGTAAGTGCAGAGGCCACAGTGTGACCCACCATCAGCACTCGCATGCTGTGGTGCAGGGCTGCCCTAACTGAAGCATTGGGCTAAGCCTTGTCAGCACTGATGTCAGGATGTTGTTGCAGGTACCACGGGGAAGCCTGGACCTCCTGGGCAGAAAGGAGAGGCAGGTAAGCAGTACAGAAGGCAAAGGTTCTTCTAGAGATATAGGACTGATCTCTTTTAGATGGTGCTTCATGATGAAGAAAACTGCAGCCAGCCTAGATCCCAGCCTGGGTAAGAGATGATGATTAGATGAAGAAACCACGACAATGTTCCAACATTGTGCAAACTCATGCTGCAGCCCTGGCTGCCTCATTCGGGCCCCACTCACTGTGCAGGAGACTGAGAGGGAAAGAAGGGTCCTGAACTGTGGAGGGCTGTGTCTCCTTCCTGATGTGTGTGCACATGCAAGGGTAGAAATTGGCTGCTCTGTTAGGAAAGTACTTGTGCATGTCAAGGCTGACAGACTGCAAGGACCTGGGTCCATACATCCTTTCACTGCAGAGCATCACTCCCTGCTGCACTAAGATTAGTGCTGCCAGAGGAGGGTTGCGATTTGGACAGACCCAGTGTTTGTTTTGCCTTCATAAGGTCAACTCAGTCTGTACAGTGCAGGGGCTGGTGATTGAACTGTCTTTCTTCTTATGTCCTTCAAGTTTTGTGTTACATTTCATATGTGCTGCTTTCACTCAACCTCAAGGTGTACCTGGACAGCCTGGAACTGTGGGAAGTCCTGGCCCTGAAGGCAGATCTGGTCAGAAAGGGGAGAAGGGGGACCAGGGGCCCAAAGGTAGCCCAGGTACAACACTACTCAAACCTATAACTCATTGAGCTCTTAATCTGGCCTCACTTTGTATGATGGCTTCACCCTTACTGATTTGTTTTTAATTTTAGGAATAGCAGGCACTGATGGACTCAGAGGTGAAAAAGGAGAACAAGGAGTAAGAGGTAAAGGAGAATAAGACAGGTTTGGGGTCAACAATCCTCATTATGCAGGCACGGGAAAGGAGGAGATCTATTGAGTCCTGTTCTTGGAGCCCCAGTGCATCCCAGGATGCCATGGCAGTCCTGGGCCTCTGCCAGGCTGCTGGGGGATGGCTATGTACAGAGAGTTGTTTCTACCTTCTGTAACATGTGTGAGGAGGTGATGTTGCCTGAATTTTTGTATAAATAGAAAATGCACAAACAAAGCATCAGTTTAAGATGAACTAAACAACAACCTCCCTAATCTGGAATTAAAGACAAATTTTACTGGCTAGAGGGAAGATGGGGAAGGAGGCATCCATTGTGGACTCCTCTGTAGCATTGCAGGATGAAGTGTCTTCAGAGGCCAACTTAGGGCACACAAACGAGGCCTTTTCTGTGACATTCCACTTGAAAAAGGTCACCTCTCTGTCCCAGGCACCCAAACAACAGGGTGACATTCTGCTGTACAAACCTATTCTGGTGTACTTCTCTTGAATCAGCCCTTTAAAATCCTGAATTTATATAGTGCATGCAACCTCATGGCCTTCAGGATGTAACCAAAGTCCAAGTGCTGCACCTTTCTACCTTCACTGACAGCTGAATGACAGGGATGAGAGTCACCTGGCCCAACTTTACATGCTTTCATATGTCTGATGCACCTAAATTTAAATGTCTAGGCTGTCTATATGGTTAGTGAAGGTCCAGCTGGAGGAAGAGTCTCTATGCCAGCAGTGGAGTTTAGGATATGAAATAAATTACCAGGAGTTGATCTACTTCAGGAGAAGATGTTTCTCCACTGCCTGTATTTTCTTTTTTGATGTGGTCTACACTGAGTATGATGTGAAATAAGACACCCAAGTCAGAGATAGATGTCTATAGAATAGACACCTAAACTAGATAAGTTAAAATCCTACATAAATACTAGTTTGTATAAGCTTTTATAATGTATAAATATTAGTTTTATAAGTGTATGTATGTTTGTTTGTTTTGATGATCTCAGGTCTTCCAGGGCAAAAGGGAGAAAAGGGAGACCAGGGCCCAAAAGGTAAACCTGTGTTTACAGCATAACTTACTCTGATGATGCAAAGCGCTTTAAATGCCATGTTCCACCTTTCTGCATCAACACATTCTTTCCTTGGGAAGATACAAAGGCAATTACTTTTTTGCTCTACACCCAGGCATCCAAGGCCTACCTGGTCAAAAAGGAAGCAAAGGTGATTCTGGCACTCAGGGTCAAAAAGGAGAACTGGGACCAAAAGGAGCCAAGGGAGACCGAGGATTGTCTGGTAAGACTGTTTGCCAAAGGGTCTGTGGAGCTGATGGTGCATTTGGGTTCAGGACTGTAGATCTCAGACTGGCACAAGGTGCTCTGAGGCGTGTTACAGAGCTCATTTGGAGGAACTCAACAGACCGATTAGCCTTCCCAGAAGAGGAGTGTGCAGACTGTCACATGTACACCCTGGGAGGTGTGCTAAAAGACATGCAAGTAAACAGATGCATTAGATTTTCTCAAATCACTGATCTTACAAAAAACTGGAACAAGCAATGTCCCTTTTTGCCTTGTGCAGAGACATCTTGCAGCATACCATGTCACAGAGATAAATCCCAGATAAACACAGCACTCAGGAACACAAAATTGTAAACACCTAATGGTGAGGCTATTTAACTACACCTTGCTAATTGTAGGACACAAAAGTTGTTCAAAAGGGCCAACACTACAGCTACTCTCCTTCCTTACCCTCCACCCCCTTCCCATCACATGGGTTTCCAAAAACCCTAAGACCTGTAGTCAAAAGAAAAAGCCAAACAGTAGTTATAACAGGCCGTGGGAAGCAACCAGTGCTACATATGATTTTTCTTTTAATTGTTCACATAGAATAGTAAAGGAATCCTCAGAAATAAAATAAAGTAGATCGTAAGTGAGGCTTCTCCATGCGCTCCTCCTCTGGAGCTTTGCTTCTGGAAGAGGGGAAAACTGTAACTTGGCTGGCTCCAGGACAAGCACTGCCCTCTGGGTGGGTCTCATCTTCTGGTCCCCAGAAGGAGACAGTAATAAAGGCTTTCTGGAGGTAACTTTTGGGGGAAGAGCTCATTGGATTTTTTCAAACACCCCTACTCTTGAGACCGAGATACTGCACAGAAATGTGGAGGACTGTTGGGAGCAACTTTCTGCTGTCCCTGGAGAACAAACCCCATGATGCAGATCTTCATTCAAGTACTTTAGGAGATACTGTGCCTGCTTCTGGAGAGCCCAAAGGCTATCAGAGATGTCATTTTACAGGTAGCAGTGGGAATGAGACACATTTTGCACACATGAGTGGATGGGATTTTGACCCTTTTCTTGCGTCACACATTAGGAAAACTTTGCTGTATGTTATCATACTTTTCTTGCCACATTTCTTTTACATACCCTTAGTCACTTCAGGGTTTTTATTGTCCACAATGGGAGGGAGTCTTCACATCTCCGACTCATACAAGCATTCAGAACAAGACAATAACTGGATTTCTTTGTAAGCAGCTGTCAAATGTTTGTGTTTTTTTTAATTTGGAACAGGTTCCCCAGGACCAAAAGGGAGCAAAGGTGAAAAGGGAGAAGGTACTGGACTTTCACTTCTTCTCTCACTTGCCTTCTGTATTGAAGCTACCTGAGAGCAGGACCAACATTCCCCTCTGCTCATCCTGGTTAACCCACAGCACAGCTACCAGAACCAAGGGTCTGTGCTCTGAGTTGCAGCCTGCTGTCTCCAGATGCAGGAGGGGGTTGAATTGTACCAGTAACCTAGTCCCGCTGTGGCTACAGCCACGGAGATGGGAACATCCCTCTGGTTTGGGTGGTCACTGCTTCTGTGGTTCTTATGTCTGTATAATCCATAGAGTTATTTTCTTCTCTCCTAAACTGCCAGCCGACTCCAATCATATACGGATCGTGGGAGGAAGCAGGAGGGGCCGTGTGGAAGTCTTATACCAAGGGATCTGGGGAACAATATGTGATGATCACTGGACCTTGCAAGAGGCTGCTGTAGTCTGCCGAATGCTGGGATTCAGCCGTGCAGTCTCTGCTTTCACAGCTGGTGGAGGTGAGTCCACAACAACTTTCCACATCCCCAGGCCTGGCATGGGTGGTTACATACAGCAATGTCACCTACACGAGCAGCGGGAGAGCAAAGAGGATCTCAACAGGGCAGCTCACTCCTCTTGGGATGAGTGAGCTACATGTCAAGTGCTGCTTGAACTGTGCTCTAAAGCTTGATTTCCAACAAGCCAACCATGCAATTCAACACATGCCCACTATTTCCAGGAGTCTCTTTAAAAAAAGTGCATAACCCTTTCTCTTGACCAACATTTTTTTTTTTTGTTTACTTCATCTTCCAAAGGCACTGGAACAATTTGGCTTGACGAAGTAAATTGCAGTGGGTCTGAAAGTTCAATTATCTACTGTTCAAAGAACAGCTGGGGTTCACACAACTGCGGCCACAGCGAGGATGCTGGAGTGGAGTGCAGTTGATGGGACACAGAAGCTGCCCTGGGAGCCGCTGCCACCTCTGCTCTCTCTGGGGCTCTTCTTCAAGATGCAAACCCAATTTCGTCAGGCTGTGCATATAGTCTCCTTACCAGGTCATAAAAGTATTGACAAAGAAATTTGAATTTTTCGTAAATCAGTAACGGTTGCAAAATCCCCAGGTAACCTGGAACATCCCAGCTGTCACCAAACAATTGGAGCTCAGGCAAGTGAGCCAGTTCACAGCTTTTCCAGCTACCTGACATCAGCTCACCTGCAGGAGCTCACAACTGTGTGACCTCTAAGTGCACAAGGGGGGAGATGGTCCGCATTAGCTTACTGCAGTAAGAGAAGAGGCTCAGTGTGCAGAAACAGGGAGTTTCTGCAGCTGAGCTGACTAGTCCATCTTCATCACAGTAGGACTGTGAACCTGAGCCTAAACCCCCCAGCGGGTGTATACACCCAAGACAGCAGATGCTCAGAAATCATCAGATGAACTCTCTGGCATGCGAGTATAAATACTCTCCAGAAATGATGCTGATCACAGGTTAAAGTGCAAAAATAAGTGCCTGGGATCTAAGTACCATACCATCCTGGTTTAGCATAGCCCTTGTTTTTGACCTTAGCCAAGTCCCTTGCCTTCTCTGTCAGTATTTCCTAACCAGTCTCTCCAGGAGCAATACCTTTTACCTTATCTGGTGTATAAAGCTAAGCATTTAATACCTTTAGAAATTAGATGATCCAGTAAAGCAAAAGGATGACAAATAAAAAACATATCAAATCATGGTGTATCAGAAATAAATAAACTATTGATTGGTGTTAAATAATTAAATAAATAATAAATAAACAGATAAATAAAATTACACACACATCTGTAGATGTATTAAGGAGAAAATATTCGACTGGGCTTTCCTGGCTCCTATGTGATTGATGCAATTTACTTTCAATAAATAAGGTTTTCCAATCAAGGAGAACGGCGGAATGCCAGAGGCGCGGTGGGACCTGCAGGATGAGCCGCGGGTACCGCCCCAGGACGCATCAGCCACCTACCTCCCCGCGGCCATCCTCATCCCCGCCCGCGGCTCCCGGTTATCTCAAATGCTCCTTCCCGGCACTAAGGGGAGCTCAAGGGCCGCCGCCCGCTCCGCAAAGCCACCGCGGGAGGTCCGCGGCGTCGACTCGGCTCGGCTCGGCTCGGCTCAGCCCGGATGCTGCTCCTGCCTCCTCGTCCCCGCTGCTTTATCCCACGGGGAACCGCGGTTCCTGCGCATCTCTCTTTGTTCTGCTCTTGTGAGACCCCCATCTACGGCACTGCGTCCAGCTCTGAGACCCCCGGCACGGGAAGGACACGGACCTGCCGAAGCGAGTCCAGAGGAGACCACGAAGATGCCCAGAGGGCTGGAGCACCTCTCCTCTGACGACAGGCTGAGAGAGTTGGGGCTGTTCAGCCTAGAGAAGAGAGAGGCTTTAGAGCACCTTCCAAATACCTGCCAAACATCTGGAGAGGGATTTTTGATGAGGGCATGTAGTGATAGAACAAGGGGGAATGGCCTTAAACTGAGAGTAGGTGTATATTAGCTATTAGGAAGAAATTCTTTACTATGAGGGAGGTGAGGCACTGGAACAAGTTGCCTAGAGAATCTGTGGGTGCCCCATCCCCAGAAGTGTTCAAGGTCAGGTTGGATGGGGCTTTGAGCCACCTGGTCTAGTAAAAGGTGTCCCTGCCCAGGGGACTGAATTAGATGATCTTTAAGTTTCTTTCCAACTTAAATCATTCTGTGATTCTGTGATCCCAGGAATGGGAGGCCAGTGGCAGCCACAGGGGCCTGGTGATGCAGCCAGAGATTTTCCATGATACCCCACATGTGTTACAGGGAAGGACAAAAATGTGTTTTATTCTATTGAACATCCTGATGGCACGTACAGCAAGACACCAAGCCCAAGAGCAGAGCAGTGAGCTCGGTTTGAGGACATGACTTAGGTTGTGGGAGTTTCAGTCCTCAGTAACTCCGGCTGTGGAGTTACTCCCAGTCCTCCCAGAAAGCTATTTGGAAAAAATAGGAGTGGAAAATACTTTCCTGATACAGTCTCCTGTGCCTCACTGTTTGACTGCTGAGCAGTTGGGACACTTGTGCAGGTTTTGCTGTCCACTCTTAATAGATAGAAACACATCTTCTAAGGTAAAACCCCAGATTTTGTCTGCATGTCTGAGGTGTCCCCTTGGGTGGACAGTTGCACAGCTCAACCCCAGCCTCACCTCTGTGGGGGCAGGACACAACTCACAGCAGTGGCATTTGGAGCTTGAAACCCAGCACTGGGACCCCAAGGCAGCAGGTCTGGAGGGCACTTTTGCTCCATGTGTCCACTTCTCCAGTCTAAGGGAAGGTCCATTGGTGCAGGAAGGGTGCCACAAATCACCATGGGATAGTTGGTGAGCAGCAAAAAAGCCTTTTGCAGCTACAAAAAGATGTAATTCTGAGGTGTGGAGGCTGCCTTGCATGGCCACACCATCTCCCCCCAAATACCCAGCTCAGTGCTATTAGATCCCAGCTTGTAAGTCTCTGCAGTGCCCTAAAAGAGATGTCTGTGACAGCTGAAAAGGAATGATGCAGCTTTGCTTATCATTTACACCCAGCACCAATTAAAAAGACTTAGTTAAGCAAAATGCAATTACACTGTCATGGATAAAAGGGATACAATTAACTAAAAAGGGACACTTTCCCTTAGGAATAATGTTATTTCCAGTTGCTTCCATCCCTGTCCCTGACCATTCCTTGTGATCTGAAGAGATTTGGGGTGGGGAGAACTGGGGGGATTTGGGTAGTTTGTCTTCCCTTCTTACTGGTTCACATGTATTTCTGAAGTAAGTCAGCAGAGTCCCTTGAGAACACAAATCTTTTCTTGAACCCTAAAACATCATTTCCAACACACCCAGCACTACTTTTCCAAGAAGATGAACATTTCATAGAGGCTGTCTGGCACCAAACTGAAACTTTTCTCCTTTTGGGGAGAAAACTGGGCCTTCTGTCAGCTGTGAAGGAATGGGGAACAGCCAGGCACTGTGGGATACATGCTGTGGCTGGAAGGATTTACCAAAATCCACAGGGAAGCAACTGAAGAGAGGTTTCTCATCTCATGCCCCTTGGGAAGGGAGGAGATATGTGCCATCCCTCTCAGCCCACTGCACAGGCAGGCACCCAGGCTGCTGCTTCCCCAGCCAACACCTCTTCCATGGACAGTTGGATCTAGAAAACTCGGCCCTGCAGCGAGGTGCCAATTTTGCAGCATCAGAACTTTAGGTCCTGGAGGATCCTGCTGAGAATGTGTGTTAATGAATAGAGTGTTTGTCTAATCATTTCCATGTCTTGATATTGGCATTACTGTCAAACCTCAGGAAAATGACATGAAGGAGAAGGCTGAAGGTTGCCCCTGGAGTTTGGTGAGATGCTGAATGCAGTTTTTGTATCCTCAACAGAAGTCACAAGTCAAAGCCCCACTCAGGCACACAGAGATGCTGAAGGGCAAAATATTTACTGACTAAAAGCCAGTTCTTCAGGTTTCCAATGCCTGAAGTTTATACCTGATGCATCCATAACACACCTCTCCTTACCAAAATTACTGACAATTCCAGTTGCAAAAGTGAAAAAAGGCACTTATTACATTAAAGTCATAATTTTAAAAGATGCAATGAAGGAATTACTTTTCTGCTCATATTACAGACAGGTAAACACCATTAACACACATGCTGGCTGTATCTAAAGATTAAACTAATCACATCATATAGGAGTCACTAACTGTATTTTCATCCTTCTCTTCTGAAGTCTTCTGATGTTTTAGATCACATCGCCACAAATCTGCCAGCACATTTCTTAGCTTTTTCTGCTAAACATCATGGTAGAAGGCAGCATCTGGTCTCAAAACACTCAGACATTTTTTTTTGTCTTGCTTGGTGTCAGCACCGGTCATGTTTTGCTTGGTTAACTCTTCTCCCACTGGCATGGTCCAGGAAAAGCCCAATCATCCAGTGCAGTTCACAAGCCTGAGCCACAAGTTTTTCTGATCTCCACAAAGGGGCCAGTTTGGCTCTCACTGGCACTGCCACGAACCTAGAGCATTCATTGGTGCAGGCAGCTGCTCTGCTGTGACACAGAGCTGAATTTAACCCAAGGTATTTAAACAAACTCTTAGTGGTGGCTCCAAACGATTATCCATTTATTTCAGTATTTGTCTTTTCAAATGTGACCTAAAATCTATAAGTAATTAGTTATTGTACTGACTACGGTATTGCAAAATGCTTCCCTTCATTTTTTATTCAGACTCTGAGCTATAACTCCAAAATCATTCTAGTCACACCAACCTTCAAAGGTCTAAATGGGGAGGAAGGGGGGCTAACGCCATAGTATCTTTGAGATTTGCAAGAATATTTGAGGATTTTCTGGGGATTCAGTATGAGATGAAAAAAAAAAAAAAAAGGAGGTTTGCAGGCAAATAGAGGAACTTATGCCTCCAGTTCAAAAGGAAAGACAAATCCAAACAGAAAAAGATTTAAATGCTAAAATGCTAAATAAATATTGTTATTCAACAGCAGTCTTTGTCTTTTGAGTCCTAGGTTAAAACTACTTCACAGGGACAATAAAAGCTCGTTACTCTCCTTTGTTGAAGCTAAATGAATTTTAACAGCACAAGTTCCAGAGTGAAGAGGAATTGCCTCCTAAAACTCCTCCTAAGCCACCTAGACACCACAGTGGGGTAAGGCAGGAGAGGACTTCGGGAGCTGTTAAATTAGTAGGTGAATAAGAAAATAGTACACAAATTGCATTTATTCTGGGTCTGCTTGTGATATTTTGTATAAATGCTAACAAATAAGTGGCACTGTGAAGGTGCTGGTTCCACACCATCAGGGTATCAGCAGCACAAGGAAGCAAAATTCTGCAATGACCTTGCCTTAGGAAATCCCAGTGCAGTCAAAGGATTCAGAGGGCTTTCAGGCTCAGGCCATAAATCACTCAAGATATGAATTACTGCCTTATTAGAGCAGATTCATAACTGTAATTCCAGATAAATATGCAATTAGTCTGATCTCTTCTGATAACATGCCAACAGGGGAAAAAAAAATAAGTCACTTCCTACTAAGCTGACTAGCTATTCAAAGGAACTGCAGCAAACTTTCACAGATGTTGAGGCCAGCAGGACCCTTCTAATAATCACGTGTGACCTTCTGCACAGTGCAGGGCAGAAAAACTCACCTGGGAATTTCTATATCATTTTGAAACTACAGCTTGTTTTCTAGGAAGGTGCCTTATTTTGGTTCAAAGATTTCTGAAAGTAGAGAAAGCACCATATTCCCGAAAAACCTCCAGGTTCCTGCCATCATAATTAACCTGCTGGCTCTCTCTGAGTAACTCCACTCCTACCCTGTGCTGGGACACCAGGAGCCAGCTGAGGTCCTTGAGCCACTGAGTGCTGTTGCCTGGAGTTCACCCAGACAAGGCTTAAGAGAGAAAATAAGTTTTCCTTAACACAGTTAACTTCATCTGGCAGGGCCAAGCCCACAGTCAGGTTTTGGAAGAGCTACTTAACTGTTCCAAGCAAGCAGCACACCTATAAAGGGATGCTAATGCCCTTGCCAGAGTGCAGAGAAAAGAGGAACGTGCAGCACGTGCCAAGATCAAGCTGGAGGTGATCTTAATAGTTTCGCTCTTGTTCAGCATCTGAAAGGGAATTTCTGGAAGGTTTTTGCCATGGTAGTTATGGCTCACACAAGCACCGGGACTCTGCAGTTGCTCTGATTGTGCAGTCACATTGATTTTAAAGGAGATGTTTGACTTTACAGAGTAGCGATGTGAGGAGCTTGTTGGGGGTAAAAGACTCTCAGCACACTTCTGAGGCCCTCAAACTCTTTTCTGGGTGAAAATGAGATCAAACTAAACTAAAGTGGCACTGTTTGCATGAGTAACAGCTAATCCAAATTACCCAGGGCTGAGAGATGAGGATCTCAGGGCTAAAAGAACAAGGGTGTTTTTTTCCACACATGGGTAAAGACTGTTGACTCAACTTGCAGGGCTCTAAAATTTCTCCAGTAACAAGCAGGGACAGACACCCACAGCAATGCTGGAGGGAAGGGAAATACCCTGTTTCTGAAAATCCAGTTATTTCAACCAGACTGGAAGAGCTTTACGAGACTATAAATGGATCTGTCTGTGGTTAAGGAGGAAGGAAAGGAAGAAGCACCCTTTGCTTCTCCTATGTTTATACTCCAAAACTGCAAGATCAAGAGTGTGGAAGTCCCCTATTTCCAGCTTATTTGTTTTAGAAGCCTTTTTGAGTCCCCCAGTGCAAGCTGTCATGGAGAGGGAAGAAAAAGAGAGAGAAGCATCCCTCTTTTCTAAGGGCTGCTTTGGCACAGTGATTTTACATCTCTTAGACTAGGAAATGTATAAAAAAAGTCACTTTTTCAACATTTTCCTGTTGTTGCTCCCAGATGCACAGTGCCACTTCCATTACAGGCCAGCATGTCAGTTGTGACCTGCTCGGGTGCGACGTGTTGTGACCCTGTGGGAGAGGCTCGGTACACTGAGGATGTGAGGGTAAAATGTTCAGTCTCCAGTAAACATGTGGGGCCCAGCTTAGTGAGGGGTTCCTGGGTGATGAGAATTCAGCAAAAGGCCTCCAAGCATCACCCAGCACGGGAGATGAAGCAGAGAGTTGTGACCTAGGTCACATCTGCAGCTGGTATAAATCAACATTGCTCTGTTGATATCTGGATTTGTTCCTGTTAATAATTCAGCCTTTTTTTTGCCCAGCTCTCTCTAACACTGCTTAGCTCTTGGTGAGTCTACTCTTGGGCTTGAGGATGGGTCATGTGTGCTGCCCAGAAGTCTGGGAAGAAGACAAGAGACCCAACTTCCAGGTTTCTGGACATGAGGAACAGTGAGTCCCTCCTCAAATGCCTAGGCAGCCAGCAAAAGTATGTCCAAGGCTGTGAATCCTGACTCCTGCAGTTTTCTAATGCATAAAACAGTAGGGTCTCTCCCAAAATGGTTATTTAAACAAGGTATTTTGAGCTGCACTAATTATTAGAAAGCACAGTAATTTTCAGTCTCATGGCACAAAGGCGTTATAAAACTGCTGTGAACAGCACTTCATCAACACCTCTAGTTCCAGCTTTCTCCCGCCTTGACACTTCTGCAGTTTAACCCTAATTATTGCTGTTTGCCCCATTATGATGGAGGTAGTCCCAAGCCATCCTTCACCTCTGTGCCATCAAGCATTCAAGGATCCTGGTTCCTTCACTTAATGTCAATGCCCCTAGCGATGAAATGGATTCTGACCCAGAACACGGCAACATGGATGCAAAGTTAGAAAACTGCTAAAGTTCTGTTGAAGCATAAGCATAGAACTGGGTGAGTTTTCATCCAAATTACTTAAAAAAGACAGATTTCATAGAGTCATAGAATATCCTGAGTTGGAAGCGACCCATAGGGTTCATCAAAGTCCAGCTCCTGTCCCTGCAAAGGACCACCCCAAGGATCACACCATGTGCCTCAGAGCATTGTCCAAACACTTCTTGAACTCTGTCAGGCTTTGTGCTGTGACCACTGCCCTGGGGAGCCTGTTCCAGTGCTCAGCCACCCTCTGGGCAAAGAGCCTTTTCCTAATATCTAACCTAAACCCCTCTGACACTGTTTCATGTCATTCACTCAGGTCTTCTCACTGGTCACCACAGAGAAGAGATCAATGCCTTCCCCTCCTTTTTCCCTCGTGAGGAAGTTGTAACTGCAATGAGGTCTCCTTTCCGTCACCTCTTCTCCAGGCTAACCAGACCAAGCGCCCTCAGCTGCTCCTCACACGGCTTCCCCTCAAGGCCCTTCATCATCTTCATAGCTCTTCTTTGGACACTCTCTAATGGCTTAATATCTTTCTTACATTGTGGCACCCACATTTGGAAAGGCAAAACTCCTGCTTCAGTGTAGAAGAGCTCATTCTGCAGCTAACTTCAAGTACCACAGCTAAGCCTATCTAATGCTCCCTTCCCTATGTAATCAGGTATTTGTGGATCCCTTTCCCTATCTTTAGGGCTTCTTCCCTCCTATTCATTTGGATATCTTGCGCTCTTTAGCTGTAAACTGTTCCAAGATGTTCATCTGATATGAATTTACAAACCAGATGATAGCCATCATTTTCACATTAAGGAGGCAAACTCCTGTACTGTTTCAAAGGCTTTAACTCTTAATCTCTGTTTTCAGAGCTGTATGTACTGCTCTATTCGTGTTTCTGACATTTAGTTTCCAAATACTCGATCTTTTTCAAATGAGATCGTGGTACCTGTCAGTATTTGAAAACACTGATACTGATAATCAGCAAGTCTTATTGAATGAAAAAAAAACCCCAATGAACTTTGTGTGTTTTGCATGACAAACGACTAAGGCTAAGTTAGCCCAGCCGACACATTGAGGTATAGAGTAGAGAGCAGACCTCTAAGGCCTTTAAGATCGGTTAAGACAGAAAATATTTTAATCACAGCTGAGAAACTAAGAGATCAATGTCAGGTTTGCACAGGCTCAGTCAGGTCCTCAGCTGATGTAAATAAACTCAGCTCTGCTGAGGTCAAAATGGTTTACACCCGCAGTTATTTTTCCAGAATGAGATGAACATGTGAAATCCCTTATCAAGTCATTTTCAACAAGCTTGAGCGCTGTGATTCTCACTAAAATCAAGAGGAATGAGCAGTCTGAGGGAGGACCACCCACGTTATTGCAGACTATCGGTAGCTGTCAAGGGAAAAAAGGCTGTAAATCAAAGAATGCAAAGTTATTCTCCATTAAAAGCACAGATTAAGTGTATATAGCTGAAAGGAGCTCAAATACTTTTCTTCCTTTGTGTGTAGGATGTTTGACACAGCAGGAGAGTGTTTGTCCTGGCAGCAGCATTTCAGGTAAACTGAAATAAGTCAAGCATGTAAATACTGGGTCTGAGCCATCCCATCTGTCTCTTTGAGGGTAGCTGAGAGAGGTACCTGGCAGGTGATATGACCAGTACCTGGATGGAAAAGTAGAGAAGTTCAAAGATAAGGGGAACATCCAACTTTCAAAACTGACAAAGGAAAAGAAAATCCAAATTGACTCCATAAGAAAGAGTAGAAATGTAGAGAACCTCCAACAGAACATCAAAACCACACATTATTATGAAACAAAAGAGATATTTTCAGAAAGTTAGGGATCAAAAATTAGACTCTGGGTTTCAGAAGTATTTGTAACCACAATCAAGCCAAATTTGAGAAAAAAAGAAAGCCCATATCAAGTCTAAAAAGTCTTGGCACAGCAGGTATGAGAGCTGGAGAAATAAGAGAATATTTTTGCAAGATAAATAAAAATAAAATAAAAAAATCTAGAGATTGAGCCAAAATTCAATTTTCTCTGTTTTCTTGCCAAAACTAAAAGCAAAAATATTGCCATTTTTAGGGAAAGTGAGTGTTAAAGATTTCAGCAAGTCCACGGCAATTTAGAGGTGGTCCCAACAGTGAGGAAAGCAGCCTTATCTGCCCCAGGCAAAAGTGGCCAAAAGGAGGAGTTCAGCCCACCCAGCCTGGTGTTTGTCTGTGCCACGCTAACAAGGATTTAATCCTAATGTCCCTTGCACCCACGCTGCCAGTAAGGACTTCTGAGCGTCCCATCTACTTCCTAGAAATTTTGTCAATGGTGACCATCTGTCACTGGGAAAACACAAGAAGAGGGATTAATAACAGACTGGCAGGGAATACTGGAAAACTGGCAATATGTTTTACTGAGTACGGATGTAAACACAATGAGGATACTGTTTTGAAATTAAGGGAAGAGCAAAAAATTTTGCAGTGTTCTCCTGAGTTGCTTTTTCTTTTATTCCCTTTGCCACATCAGTGGGAAAAAAAGCTGGCAAATAAGAAGACTAATAATAGGCCATAAATGTACCATTTTGGGGAATCTCTCCTAGGGTCTGCTCCTCCTCTGTTACTGCTCGATTGTCATCGTGTGAGATGCATGTATATGCTGCTGAAAATGCCACAGATGCATCTCTGTTATCCTTAGAAGCATAAACTGCTTTTTATAATAAATCCATTGCCCAATTCAGAAACACGCCTAACGAGCTCATCCTGCCTTATTTGCTGGAATCCAGCACCTTCTGCTGAGACTGAGATAAAACTGAAAGTGCACGGAAACCACTTAGAAAGTCTAAACGGGGAACTTAATTACCTCAGTAGTTTTGCTTCACAAATTAAAGGGGAAAATATTTTACAGATGAGAAGATTTTCAAAGTGTATTAATACCAATGAGGGAGATTTCTGTTTAAAACACCAATGGTAGAAACATCTCCAAGGCCATGTTCATCGCAGAAGGGGAAAATATTCAGAGAACTGCCAAAAATGTCATCCAGGGAGGGAACCTCTTCCCAGATCTTGTCTGCACTAATAAGAATTTGCTGGCACTTCTGAAGGCCGACATATCTTCTGCTGGAAAAAGTCTTTCCCATTCCGTCGCTGAAGGAAGACACGTTCTTCGGCTGGTGTAAATACACATATTGATGCTCCTGCTAGCATCAATATGTCACTAAAAATCACAGCCCCAGAGGCATTACTGCAGCAAGAGAAGTCTGACTTTGGGTGGGGGCTGCCACTTGGGAAGGGTTCTGTGACACTGCTGAGGCGGACATGGGGACCAGCGATTCCCCCAGAGCGGGGGAAAAGCATGAAGCCTCATTAACCAGCCAAATTTGCAATTAGTAGGGCAATGTTAGGTGATGAGAAGAAGCAGAACCTGGCTGGGAATGCTCCCATCTCTCTCTGCTCCCCTCTTTCATCAGTACTCCTGGGGATTAGCCTGAAGCTAACCAAAGTGATGGAAATACTTCACTGACTTTGACGGACTTTGGATCTGGCCTTTCATGACATTTTATCCTCTTGTACTATTCCAAAAGGTCCTACATGACGACCGTGCAACAGAGATTTTCAACTCTACTCCCATCACTTTCAACAGAGACTTTTCTTCCACCTGCCGAGACAACCCCGAGCCACACACATTAATAATTAAATAAGAGCTGAGCACCAGGGGAGGGGAAGTGACAAAGCTGCCAAAATCCTTCCAAGATATTTTGACAATCCACAGCCTGAAAAGATTGTAAATGAGGGCCTGGCCCCTTGTTACTCTCCCACTTTCTCCTACATATCTTTAAACATCACACGGATTACGCATCATCCATCCAGGAGATGCATATTGATGTCGTAACAACGTTTCCCACGCCGGAGCACACAACACCGAGCTCCAGGCACATTGATTAACAACTGCTTTCGCCACTGTACCTTCCGGACTCCCATCAAAGTAAAATTTGTCCCAATTAATCAAACCCAAGTGTTCTTTGCTGCTGCGCCTGTCTGTGTGGAGAGGATCCCAAGCGTTCATCCCGGATGCTGTGCGCGGCTGCTAACCTTTCGGTGGAGTCTACAGGGAGCTGCTGCTCATTTATATACAAAGCACAGCAGATAAAAGGGCAACTAAACATAATTTACCTGGAAGTGAGGTTAAAAGTGGTTTACCAGCTTGATGGTGTTTGGCTTGAGAAACAAGACATTAATTAACACCTACCCATTGATTAATACTGACCAGTTTTTTTTCCTTCTCCAAGTTTTAAGTAGGCAACGCTTAAATTTATTTTCACCTAAATTTTGCCTGTACCAAGAATATTTTGGCTAAGCTTTGACCAAACATGAGCTTGGTTCTGGCCTGACATCCTGACACAGAGAAGACCTGAAACTCCACTAAGGACTGCAAGCGCTGCTGCTCCAAGAGGTTCTCCTGTCCTCAGTGGGAGTGTGCCCCGGGACACGCTTACCCAGTACCACTGACATTAATGAGCCTTGTCACTGCCTCCAAAAAGCCTGCTTCCAAACTCTGATGGCCAAATTCTGCTGCCCACAAGGCTGGGACTTTCTGACATGCTCTCCTTGCCTTGGGAGCTGTATGCCCAATTTCACTGCAGGCATGTTAGAGAAACCCAGCATAAAGACCTAAATCATTTGTTTCTTTGAAAGGCATCATATTTATTTAGCATTAGCATCCTCCTTGTGCCATTGCAGCTGCAATGCGGGTTATTCACATGCTCTCAGTGCCCCAAGTGCCCTGCTGATCCCACAAAGAGAAGTTGGGCTATTTCATCCCAAATAAGAGTGAAGATCTGCCCCATGATTTGCTACTGTCCTTTGACATGTGTGACATGGCTGAAAATATCCTTAATGCCAGGGTGTTCCTCTTGGAACAGGAATCTCAACATAATCTCAATTCATCCTCTGAAAGCGCTGTTTTTATCACTTCTTGCCCATCCATGGCACACTTAATTTGGCAACAATGTGAGATACAAGCAGTGTATACAAGAGATAAAGCCAGCTATTCACCTATCTGAGGCAGGAGGAAGCCTGGATTCCTGCAGTTAACAGATGCCGTAAGCAGGGAAACTGGCTTTCCCATGAATCTTTACCAAAAAAAAGGCAGCATGAGGTCCCAAACTCACCTACAGCCAAGACCTCACAGGTCCCAGGAGACTATTTCAAGGAGGGAGGTGGTTCTGGAGACGTGGAGTGGGTATAAACACCTAAGCCTGATCTTCCTTCAGAAACGGTCTTTCAGGCTGACCAAAGCCCATGGAAGCAGCTTCTGCAAAAACCAGAGCAGGTGGGAAAGCCTTCAGAAACAAAGGCAAAGCCTTGAAGCTATATCTGCCTGGCAGGCCTTGAAATAAAATCCTTGCCTTGATTTTTTTTTTCAGTAGTTCTTTAACTGGTGTTTATTAGAGAGTGACCACTTCTGAAGCTTGAAACATTTCTTTCCAAATTGCCACAATTTTTCTCATGCTCTGGACATGGATTTTCCAAAAATAAAGACCTTCTACAATTTTGAAAACTACTTTGATTCAAAGTTTTAATACAAACAGCATCTTATTGTCTTCGCCTAGTGGGAAGAATACTTGTTTGTTTGTTTGTTGGCAGGGTGGAAAATGCTGACTTCAGGAAAACAGCAACTTCAGGAAAAAATAATTTTTGGGCAATGAGATTTTTTCTCTGTCCTGGAAATTCCAAAAATTTGTACATAGTGGTTTATACCTTCAAATATAAAAATATTAAAGCGAGTGTTTCTTTATATTTAAGCTATTAAAAGATTTGAATGCACTGAAGTATAAGTCTGTTAATTTTCTTTTCTCACCTCCCATTTCAAAATGGGGTGACTTTGCACTTTGGAGGTCAAGCTGTCTCAGCACTCCCATTTTCTGCCAAGGGCTTGGGATTTGCTCACATTTTGTGACTATGCACCAGAGAGAGCTGGCCTACTGATCAGATGGGAGTCGAAGAGTATTCCTAACATCTACAGGCAAAGAGAAGGATGAAAGTTATTTAAATCTGTGGTTTAATGGAAAACAAAAGTTATTTCCTTGCAACTGAAGCCTGGTCTCCCCAAAACAGAGGGAAGGCTGAATTTTCTGCATCCCTTTACGAGCAGCTCTGCACATCAGGATGCAGCCACTACTTGACTGACACAGAGATTTAGGAAACTCTGTGAGTGATGAGTCACGTCCCTGTAGGATCCTCCCTCAGCCCCAGGGTGGGCAGCCAGCCTCTCCCCCGGCTGGATGTACAGTCATACTCAATGCATGAATAAATTGTAGCTCTCCAAAGCTCATAACTCAGCCAAATCAGTCCCAGTTTTCATGGGAGCGCTGGGCTGCCCCCATCAAGGAGACCCATTCCCCTGCCAGCATTCATTTGTCTACCCCCAGCTGCTTCAAGTGTGCAGATGTTAAAAATAAAGTTGCAACGACTGTTTGCAACAGGAAATAAAGAATTTTTGCACTCTCCTATTGCAAACTGAGCAGGCCAGATCAGCTCACAACCCCTCACACCTTTCCCACCAGTTATCTCACAACCACCACCACCCCATATTAAAAAAATAAATGAGAAAGCAATAGATCAGCTACCCTTTTGTAGAGAGAAAGGCCAAAGTTTGAAATCAATGCTCTGGAAGGCAAATACAGAAAGCCTCTTTAATCACCAAGAGACCTGGACACCTCTTTAATTATCCAGGCTGATCACCCCAGCAGCCTTGTCTGAGGTCTCACCCAGGGCTGCAGGGGGAAAACGTCCTGTTGAACCCCAGTCCCACATGCCCTTGGAGGTCACCTGCCAAGACTGAGCAGCTTCAGCCCCTGCCAAAAAACTTACTTTTCTGACACTTATTTTTTATTAACTTCTACAAGCTGCCAAGAAAGAGATTTTCTTACAGGGAGAATCGACTGAGACAGCAGGAAGACATGAAAAATGCCCCTTCTCCCCCAACTTTCTCATTCATCACTAAATTAACAAGAAGCATTTGCAAAGGACACAGGTGTTCCAGCCCACGCTGCACACTGGGTTTCCCCCTCCCACATAAGCCCACAGGTAGGCAGCATCACCAAGGGCTGGCTTTGTGACAAAAGGCACCCACCGTGGCCAGAGCCAAGTCTTTAAGAATCACTCTCCAATTAAATTAAAAACATTTCTTGCAATAGCATAATTCAGAGTCTAGGCTTAAGGGGGGATTTCTGAATGCCAAATAATCCATTTATTAAAAGTTAAAAAACCCACCCTCAGTTTATTACCTGCTATTCTGAGGTGAGAAAGTTATACCCAACCTCTGCAGAATGCAGCTATATTGACTACAATTGGGATTACTCAAAGAAGCTTTTCATTTGTAAATTTTCTGTAGAGCTTGAAGGTCACATATTAAAAAGGACTACAACCACCTTCAAAAAACAGCAAGGAAAAATGCATTACCTCTGCTGCTGCTGCTTATGCAACGAAACAATAAATGCCTTTCTTAAATGGCATAAATTGAGCTGTGCTGGTGTTTCACGAAGGCACAAATTATTTTGCTCCTGGATGAGATCTGTGCTGCTCCACCATGACAGACAAGATTAACTCAACATCTCTGAAGCGGGAAGGGCCAGCTCAGAGCACGCAGCACAGCTCATCTGGCAAGTTAAAGGATGTTTGCAGGGACAAGTCTCTCTTGCAGAGACAAGTCTCTCTGTCACACACATGCATTACTTTGCCATTTATCACCCAATGATCTGACTCTCTGGAAGCTGAGATTTGACATGGTCGAGCCAGAAGAACCTTTGGCCCCTTCAATGATCCCCCTTGAGACCCTAAAGTTTGGAGAAGCCACCATGTGCCTGCTGTGCCCGAGCAAAGCAAGGCAAATGGACAGCACCATGATTTGCCACTGGCATCAAATCCCCCAGGCCCTGCTCAGGGGCTGCAGGCAACCTCATAGGGGTGACACAGATGTCATCTGTCCACCTTGTTTCTGCTGGCAACAGCTCCAAACCTCTGCAAAGACAAGGCAATGTGCTTTCCTGTCTTCCTCCCCAGCCCTAGGCAGCACTGGTGATGTGCACCACATGCCTGAGGACTCCCCTTTCTTGGCAGGAACGCCATGGAGTTCATTTAGGAGCAAAATGAACTCACCTTGGTCTTGCCTCTGGTCTCTGCAGTAATTAGTTGTGTCTCAGAGGATCCCTGTGCCAAAAATCACATATCTGAAGAGTTCCTTTTATTTTGAATTAATTTTCAGATTTTTTAATTGTCTCTTTCAGCTCATTTCAGTCATATCTATCTTTTAAAGATGTCTTAATTAAACAGCAGACTTTCACAACTTTGAAGGATAGCAGTGTCACAGGGCAGATGAACAGATTCTTACCCTACCACAGCATTTGTTGATCTTTTCTTTTTTTAAAAAAAGGAGTTGAACTGTCTGGTCCACAAAGTGTCTGTTTGTATCAATTTTTTAAATTCTTGTCATCTGAAACATTTAATAATGTAGCTGTAGCCCAATGCAGAAACAGCACATATGAAGTACCTGTGATAAAAATAAATGCCAATTCTGTGCCTGGAAAACATTACTGTGCTTCCTGTTTTCTGCTTGCAGCGGGGATTGAATAACCCACCATGAATACCCAGGCAACAGGATCAGAGGTCTGTGTGGAGACCTCTGTAAGGTCTGTAAGGAGAAAGAAAACAAATGATTGTGTCTGCTTTGTACACCTGCCCTTCCTGTTTGATGAGGCCCCCAGGATGAGCACAGCGAGTGCTGATCTCACTCAAGCCAAACCCTCAGCCCACTGTGTGCAGAGTCACAAGTGGAGATCCCTGCAGGGTCCTGGGCTTGCTGTCTGCTCAGCTGGAAGCCACATTTCTGGAGGAGCTATTTGTCCTTCAAAAGTCACCAATCACTCACATGACTTCCTGAAAGCTTGAAGTACCTGCCTGAAAGGGCTGATCCTTGCTACCCCGAGCTGCACTCTTCTCCTCCAATAGCCCAACACAAAAAGCAATGAAATCAGTAAGGAGAAAAGGGGCTGAGAGTTAGGGCTGGAAGAGATTCCTGAGACCAGAGGAGCCTAAGCCAGAGAGCTGGCTCAGAGAGCAACTCCATAAGGATGTGTTAGTAAGCACACACACACCAGGTAAGTCAGGAGCTTTTTCCAAAATAAGCACCCATTACATGTCCTCCTCCCTGACCACAAATTCTCCTCTGCTACGGCAAGAGTCATCCTCTACCTGGCATCAGCAGATTTTATAAGCCTGGACTGGTGACTGGGGCCATCTGCAATTGCAGTTTTACCTTCCTTAAGTACCTGCTAGTATTACAACTCCCTGTCTCTGTCATATGTGAAGCAGCCACCCAGTTTGTCTCTCCTGCCTTGTTTAAAAAGGATGCAGAGTAAATTTTTCTCAGGACCAGCTGTAACTAATGCGCTGTTTGTGATTTTCTTTTTTCATTACTTCTGACATTTTGGCATATTAGCTTTGTTCTGGACTGTTACAACTCCAGCTCTCAGCTGTGGGAAAGAAAGGCCGGATGGGTGGAAAGCCTTCTTGAAAGATCACAGGCAAAACTGAATGGTAAGGGGGGCAGCAGCCCAGCCAGGCTCTCTGCCTCAACTGTTAGGTTGTTTGTCTGGACAGTATCGAAGGAAAGTTCAAAAATGGCTCTGAGACAAGAACATGCAGCCAATGGTGGTGCCATATATGTATTGAAGATCTCAGATAAGTGATCTGACATAGCCAGGAATTATCCTCCCGGACTCAGTCGCTAGGAAAACACCTAACTCTAGGAGAAAACTTTGCCTTGGCTGTCTAAACCAACCCTTGTTAGTCCTAGGAAGGCTGCTGACTTCCCAGGAGTTTCCCAAACTTGTCACCTGTGTGGTTCCTCAGAGCAGGCTGCAAGGCATAGGTCAGATCTATTTCTCAGAATCTTCATCAGATGCCACATACTGACACAGATTCTAAATACTAAATAAATCATGTCTCTCATAAGCATTATTGCTCATTAGTTTGGACACCGAGCTAATGAATGACTCATTTGTCTTCTAAATCCCTAATGACCATTAATTAAAGAATTTACCCAGCCTGCTTAGAAATGGAAGAAATCAACTGTCAACTGTTTACAGATATATACAAAAATGCACGGCTATTTTTAAAACTCTAGGATGCTTTGTCAGGGAATTGCAATCACTCACCAAAGTGCTCTGCTTTAATTTCCAGTTGGAAAGCTTCAGAGCATTTCTCCTGGCAATTGTTAAGTGGCTGAGTGATTGCTCCTCATTGACAAATGAGGGGCTGGCAGGTCGCAGGTGGTTATGTGCATTCATATAAAGCAGCACAATGCAAGTCAGTGCTGCTTAGATGTGTGTGTCACCTTTTCATAACAACAAAGAAAAATACCTCTAAAGGTTTCCAGTGTTTTGCTTATTAAGCAGTTGACTGATTGCTCCAGACTGGTAAGTGATGTAGTGAAAGGTACCAGGTGTTGCTGCTTTCTGGTGTGCTAGAACTGCCCCCCTTCCTTTTGGACTTATAAATTAGTAAGTCGTACAGTGAGAAGACGAAGATTTTGGTGGATTAAATATTTTAAAGTACCCATTAGCTGATGTGTTCTTGTCGACCCAACACCCCTCCTGTTACAGAGCAGCTCTTTCTATTCACTTTGAAAACAACAAAAAAAATACTTGACTGACCACTTGAAACACAAAAGTTTCCATGGAGGCAGACAGGGGGGCTCAACATAATTAGTTGTCAGGTGAGGAAGCTTTAGGAAGCACTTTTTTTGTGTTTCCTTTGAACTTGGTGCTCACCAGTGAACGCTGGTGGCCTTTGTACTCGTGTTCAACAACATGGTGAATAATCCTCTGGTCACTCCATCCATCACCTTCAAGACATCACAGCTTCTAGCTCACCTCCCTCACAGTCATTTATTTTCCAAGAGCAAAAGTCCCAGTCTGTTTAGTGTTTGTCATATGGAAACCCTTGCCTGCCCTTGGTCATCCCTTACCGTTCTCTGTACCTCTCCTGATGGATAAATAATGCTGTTGGCTTCACTGCAATTAGTAACAAGCGTGAAGTTGGGACTGTAGTTAAGAGTTTGTTGGTTTCATGTGTGGGTTTTAATTTTTTCAAGTCACGCGCACTCACATAATTTCAGTGACACTGGACTGGATGAGAAAAGGTGCTGGTTGGATCACTACCTGTCCCATGCACAGGCTACAAAAACACAGCCTTTGCTTGGACTCGGTTATCTGGATCACTCTGTAGGTAGCAAGATCTTAGTATTAGATAATGTATTAGCCAATACATGCCTTTGAACTTCATAATACTCATTTAATTTAGACCCCGTAATTTACGTATTCAAGTGTTGGCTGTATACCTCTGCTGATGGGTGGAAATGAGACCTCCTATTGCCAAAACAAAGCACTCTAAAATTGTGTTAGACACCATCCTACCTCCAGAAAGCACATACAGGGGGAATTTTCTTTTGGGAGACAGGTTTTAATCTGTGATTTCTGAACCTGTGAGGTCTGCTGAGCTCATGTTTCCAGGCTTTTCGGATTAGCCACTCTCTTTGCCAGTGTCTCAGCACCTCATGGTGATTCAATCTGTGATGAGCGTTTTGCTGCAGCATCTCCTCTGCAGACACTTCCCCAGTGTCTGCCTCTGCCTTGCTCATGGTCTCCTATGGCATGCACAGGCAGACAGCACAGCATGGGCATTTTGTGGCATCTCAGGTGAGATTGTCACAAAAAAATTAAAAACACTCACCCCAAAAATGCAAATTAAACCAATTTTTTAACCTCCCCTTTTTATGCCACTAATGAATGGAGCAATGCGTAAGGTCCCAGTATCTTTGATGGACTGTAAAAAGCATTTCCCAACATTTCAACATTTCCCAAATTAGCTCTGCCTAATTACAGCCTCATTAATGGGAGAATTGACTGTACCAAGCCACTGGCGAAACTAGGTTGCCACAAAGAAAAAACTGGGAAAGGCCACAGATTTCACGGCCTGTCTTCAGCACTTAAAGGCTGGAGCACCTATGGCAGGTCTCATGAAGAACCCATCCAGATATCACAAATGTGCGCACAAAATAGGCCTGAGCATGTATTTCTAATTTTTCATGTGTGTGATAACTGGTAGCAGGTGATGCCACCCCCAGCCATCCCTCTCCCAGTGCTCACCCACAAGGCTTCAGCAAGCACAGCCTGGCCTGCACAGGCACACCTCTGCTCTTGCAGCAGATCACCTTGGTGCCAGCCCCAGTAGCCTCAATCTGACAAGGCAGGACAAAACAATCATCACGAAACTAGAAAAAAAAGAAATCATAGGGCTAGATGTTTCAAAATGACACAACAGACTAGTAAGTACCTTGGACTCTGAGTTTGCAATTCCTGGGTGAGAGGTGCAAAATGAAGGTTGAAAACTCAAGCTGGGGTGTGTATAAAATACATACATGATTAAAAGCAGGCTGAGTTCACCCGGCTGCCCTGATGCTCATCTGCCTGGCTGCCCCAATACTCAAACATCTCCATGCTTCAGTGGTCACTGAGGCTAAAAGCACCCTGTTTTGTTTTGGCTTTTAAATTGGTGTTTAAACAGGAGTAAAGGTTTGAGGCATGGATTTATTTTTAATTAATTGATTGACTTAATTAATTGCCTTTCTTTTTTTTTTCCCTCCTGGCCATCTCCCATCTTCCCAGGCATGCACCAGTGCAGCCTAAATTGCTGGCAGAAGCAAGACAAGAGCAAACACGAGCACCGAAGGTGGGTGTTTGGCAGCAGAGGTGGGGAGCATTGGCTGGGAAGAGCTGGGTGCCTGCTCCATGTTCATCATCGCTGGGAGGACAGCAAGGAGCCAGAAAGTTTCATCATGTCCGAAAGAAAAGAGCAGAGTAATGAAAGACTGCTCAGACAGTGCTGCAGGGTGCCAAGGGTAATAAATCAACCAGAAAGAAAGTCAAAACAAACAGGAGCAAAAACATATTTTTGTGCTGAATTTCAAGCTTGCCTTGTTTAAGTTTGGAAGCATTTGGTGAGGGCAAGTCTTTGCTTTTATATAAAACATTTGCAATATAATTCCAATTTCTCTCCAGGCTCTTTTCTTTAAATCCAGAATGATTTTTTTTTAAATCAAGAACAATCCTTCCACAAAAGATTTTGTAAATGGTACATCTACAGAAATAATATTTTAAATAGGATTACTTTTTGCCCAAATTGGTTTTTTAAGTAAAAACTCATGTTTATTTAAATGTGCAATTTGAAAAAAACATTGACCAAAATCCTCTTAGCAGAAACCTTGGCCACAGAGTAATGAAGGGGATTTTTGTTCTTGATTACAATGAGGACCAAGATTAATCAGAAGATGATTTTGAGAAACAGTTGGATTTTGGGCTAGAGGGGAGGGAGTTTAAAAATAAAATTGGCATAAAGATGAAAAAAAGACTTAGACATTATGTTTAGCTAATTAGCTAATTATCCTGTCCTAGTAGTCTGCACAAAATGAAAAGACTCTTAAATGAGCATCAAACTCCTGCAGATTTCAAAAACTTATTTTGGAAGCTGTTTTGCCCTCTGATTTCTTCCTTGAATTTTTCTTCTTTCCTCAACCCAGCTGCTGATGGATTAAATCCCCTCTGTTCACTCTGGGGGGTGAGATGCAGGTATGGACCCGCCATGGTGGAGCTTCCCAAGCCTGAGAGCAAACCTGACAGCTGTCGTGAGGGCCATACTTGTGCACACCAGTTCCTCTCCTGCATTCACACACTCCAAATTGAATAAATAAAGACTATTTTATCCCCTTTTCCCCTACTGGGAAACATGCAGACCAACCCTTTGCTCTTAGGGCAGAGGAAGGGTATTTTTACATTTGTAATCAAAGCTACAGTTTGATGTGTTACTTTTAGCTCAGGAATGAGGAGCCACCCATGCCAGACCCTTAGTAAACACTGACTAAAAAGAGGTTTCCAGTTCAAGACCAGAGACAGCTGCAGACAACTAGGGTGAGAGCAAGGGCTTAAGAACCCAGCACTGCATGGTGGGCCCAGCAGTTTGGTTGGTTAATGGTTGGACTCGATGATCTTAGAGGTCTTTTCCAATGTTAATGATTCAATGACCTTGAGTCACTATCAAGTGATTATTTTGGAGTGGGACTATCTGAAAAAGTAACTACTGAAGAACACAAAGGAACAGAGAGATTTACAGAGGGGAAGAGGTGGCCACTGAACCCAAAGAGGCAACTCTGTGATGGCTCTCCACAAGCTGATCAAGCTGCATTTGTCAGGCAAGGAGGAAAGGTGGGTGTAGGGAAAGCTGGAGGAAAGATGTAACACCAGGGGGGATGGATAGGTGGTAGCTTGTAGAAGCTGTACAGAAATAGCACGTAGGACTTAGGCACAGCCTGGATGAAAAGGGCTTGATATGGCAGCCAGACATCCATAAGGATATGTCAAAAACACGAGCTGCAGCTGTGATTTGGGAGAGTGACACTGGTCTATGAATTGCCAACATTCCCTGAATTGAAGTTTGCAGATGAGAAAACCTGAAGAGAAGTAGATGCAAAAGAGGAGGTACAAGGTCAAAGCTATGTGGAGCTCTGACATAAATATGGAAAGACAGCAAGGATGGTCCAGAAGGAATGCTCAGGGCCACCATGCCTTTACCGCTGGTCCTCTGGAAGCACTGTCCTTTCCCAGCAAAGAGTTGTGAGGAGCAGCTGGATCTGCCCAGCCAGTGGGGCTCAGGAGGGAGAGGAGCCAGGGCTGCAGGAATGCTGGGCACCCAGCCCAGCTCAGAGAGCTCAGCTGATCTGCATGGACCTTAGCTCACTCATTGCAATACTCCAGAGAAAGTGAAAGAACCTCAGGGAGAGTTATAAAGAATCTGAGTTTGAGGCTTACAGACAGATTAAATCTTAGAGCTAGTCCAATAAGCTCAGGCAAGCTACTACAGTTGAGGCGATCATGTTCCCTTCAGAGACATGCTACCATCACCTGGGATTTTACGTACCCAGAGCATCATTTGAAGCCAAGTTACAGCATCAACAGCTGTGCTCAAGGGCTTTGCTCCACTGCAGTCTTTGAAAAAAGGCAGCCAGCCCCACACATGAGCTTGGACTTGTGTCAGGTGAGAGCATACCATTCCCCCTCTGAAGCCCTCAGACCCACAGCAACCTCCAGGCAAAAGCAAAGCAATGAGAAAAACCCTGGGACTAGCAATTAGATCCATTTAATTTGATTTGTTTCAATATTGTCAACAGCATACTGGCCAGCTCCACAGCTCTGCCTGTGGTGCACCAGCAGTGAGTGCCTGTAAATCGCTGTGCAGGGATGTGCACGGAGCTGGCACAGGGGCAGTGATCCCCTGGGACAAGAGGATCAAGAAGGGGTGGGAAGGTGCAGCATGGACATGCCAGACAGCCCTTGTCCCAGCCATGTCCTTGCAGAAGATACAGTAATACAAATTTTTCCTATCATCAGGAGGCACTTGTTGCTCCTAACAGGTGTCTGTACTCACACAATGATGAGGAGAAATGTTGAGACACCCTATTTCTTCCACCAACAACATGCAAAGCATCCAAGAGAAGAGTAGAAGCTCTCTGGTCTGAAGGCTTTTTATTTTATTTTTGCTGCCTTTGCAAGTTCCAGCCAATTCCCTCATCCTCCTCTACCAGGACAGCTATTTTTGTCTGCAGTTGTACAAAATGTCAACAAGTATAACCACGTACTTCTTGGGTATAATTTGGGGATTTCAGAGCTTGCAGCCTTCCTCAGCAAGAACAGTGTCATTTTGACAATGCTTTCCCCAAACTCCTGCACTGAGAGTTGCGTAGATTAGTGTGGAGTGTCAAAATGAATATATGAGGCTAACACCTTCAACCTAGGGCTATTAGATCAAGTTTGGCCTGCCTAGTAGAAGCGAGTTTGATGGGCATGATGCCTTGGTTGGCTGTAATAAGTAGTGGTAAAGCGATTTCACAGGAGTAAAATTAAGAAGGCAGAGCTAGCTTAGCAGAGTAGATATTATCAACAACCATGTGCCTTTGCCAAAAGTGTACCTGAAGCGGGCAGCAAAAGTCAGAGTGTGGCCAAGCAGTAGGGTTCAAGTCTTGTGAGCATGTCAGCCAACATGAAGCTGCTGAGGAAAGGCATCCCGTCACCTGAGCTGCAGGGCCTGAAGTGGGACATATCTCTGCCCACTGCCAGCAGGAAGGACAGCAGACAGGGACAATATTTTCTCCTCCCTGTACCACTTAAGTCTATGGTCTTTTCATCAAGCAGCACCCTTCTGGTCAAACGTACCAGTAAATCAACACCTACTGATTTTGTGAGGCCAGTTCCTCACATCTAACCCACCATACACATCAGTAAAGAATTGTAACGATTTCCTTAAAACCATCATTCACTGGAGTTCAGAACAAAACACCCTCTTACTCAGCATAGAAAGGATGTGGACCTGCTGGGGCGAGTCCAGAGGAGGCCATGAAGATGATCGAAAGGCTGGAGCACCTCTGCTGTGAAGACAGGCTGAGAGAGTTGGGGTTGTTCAGCCTGGAGAAGAGAAGGCTCTGGGGAGACCTTAGAGCAGCCTTCCAGTACCTAAAGGGGCTACAAGAGAGCCGGAGAGGACACTTTTTACAAGGGCCTGTACTGATAGGCCAAGAGGGAATGGCCTTAAACTGATAGAGTCAGGTTTAGATTAGATATTAGGAAGCAATTCTTCACTGTGAGGGTGGTGAGGCACTAGAACAGGTTGCCCAGAGAAGTTCTGGATGCCCCATCCCTGGAAGCGTTCAAGGCCAGTTTGGATGAAGCTTTGAACAACCTGGTCTAATGGAAGGTGTCCCTGCCCTGTCCATGCCAGGTGGGTTGGAACTGGATGATCCTTAAGGTCCCTTCCACAATCCAAATCACTCTGTGATTCTATGATTTCCAGTGACATTTTAGTCTTCAAAGAAACCTCTTTAAACACATATTTTCCTGTAACAAATCTCAGAAATACTCTCCAGAATGCACCTTCTTGCTCTGGTTTCTTGTTGGACTTCTGTTTTCAGCATCCCTGTTTAAAGCCCTGTCTGAGAGGTCTGACTTGTGTGCAGTGTGCCGTGCCCAGGAGCACTTCACTAATTGCTGTATGACCAATGGCCCTGGTGGTACATCACACGTTTTCAACATCCTTGGCTCAGGTACAAACAGGATTTCATAAGAGTTATGATTTCGACAGGACATTGTTGAAGTGGGGATGAGATGGGAAATTCGTCAGCTGCAGAGAGTCTCTAAGCCATAAGACATTACTCTTTTCATGCTCAGTATGGAGAACTCCATGAGCATTCAAGCCTTATCTTGAGAGGCTCCTCATCCCCACCGTCAGCGTGTGACCCCAACTACTTGTTTTTGATCTACTGAGTCTTTGCAAAAAATTAACTCTGATGGATACCACAAACTTTCCAAACCTTCACACACACTGCTGTCAGATGTAAGCAGATTTGACTGTTATTGTATGAAACAAGATACTAATAGCTAATAGGCACTTTATTTGATGCTGTCAGCTTCGTGATTATCCACCTCAGAGACACGGCCTAAGAAAATGTGAATAAAATGTATGGGCCAGATCCTCATCTCTGCAAATCTGTCTCATTATCTCCATTTGTGCAGGGGAGATTTTCACAATCTGACACTTAATTCATGTGAAGGACCAATGTCAGCCAGTGGGAAAGAAGCACTTAATTGAAAACAGAAGGTGTGCCATAAAACATTTGGTGTATAAGGTGGGAGTTAAGTGTAGAGGCAAAAGGATCCAAAAATTATAAACTAAGCCTAATTTCCCATCCATATTGAAGACCAACTCTCCTGTGGGCAGCACTGAGTGTAAGAGCAAGTCCATGCTTGAGTGGCTTTTGACATGTCATGTTGGGGTTTTTTATCAAACTTTAGTGAGGGAAAAGCTGAGCACTCAGACATACAACCCGTGTTTGCTCAGGTCTTCCCAAACTGATACTGGCCTGTGGTGAGCCCAAGGTGTGCAGAGTTTTCCATCAAGGATCTCAAGACATTTTGAGTCTCTTGAATAGAGACACACTTGAAGTCCCTCAGAGCACGAGATCTGGTGGCCTGCTCTCACCCAAAGTCACCCAGTGACAAAACTAGTCAAAATTACCAGCCACCCCGGCAATAACAAGCTATGTAATGGGTCCAGGAGTCCTAAAATGCTCCTAAAATCCTGCCCGTCTCTTTTCCTTGCATTATAGAGTGGAACCTTCTTACCTTAACTTCTTACACAGACAGTTATTCTCAAAGCATGTGTCCGTCTTGGTGGATGCAGGAAGGAGAGTTCCCCAGTGTCTTACTCTAACCCTGTTCAGGACAAGGGCTGCTTTGCCATCATGTACCTGCAGCTAGTGTAGGAGGGTGACCTTATGAACCAGCAAGGAGTTTTTCTACTCACATCACTATTAGCTCATTACTTCATGCCCCAAAATGTTCTGCTTGTAAGTCTCTTTGAAGAAGTCTAAGTAACTTTCATGGTGCTCCATCAGAGCACCAGCTTTCAAGGTGATTTTTTTTCCGAGCTTCCCTAGTTTGCATTCATGGTGACAAGGGCTGGTGCAGCGCATAAAGACAATTTCATACCTGTTTATTATGGGGAAGGAAACATGCATCTGTAACTGATTTGACAGTAGACAGCATGACAGCTGTTTTGCGGGATGCTCCATTGAAATAGCAAACGAGAGGCTTGCCTGCATATATGGGACATATTTATATCCCAAACAAAAGGGCAATAACATACATAGCGACAAGCCTTGTTTGTACACAGCTTTCAGCAAGTTCGTGCCAAGCGCTGGCTCCCAGCCAACCTTGCGGCCGGTACAATCTGGCACAGCCCCGCCGACTCCAAGGCAGCTGCATCCATTTACACCAAGGAAAAAATGAGGTATAATTTTCTCAGTTACACACCAGAATTACAAGAGAGGAGGGGGGAAAAAAGTCTGATGATCTGCAGGAAGGCTGGAGGCAAGCAGCATCTCAGCCTGCCACGTGCTGCAGGGGGATAGGTCTGAGCATGTTCACAAGGCTGGGCCATGGGATTTGCGTGTGTTGTGGGGGTTTGCAGTAAAGATACAAACATTTTACAAGCCACCATAGCTGCCTGCATCCAGTGCCACAAACAGCAGCTAACACAGCAGCCTACTGTTTTCAACCTCTTTAAATGGGAGGGTACCGAGGGAAAAGCTGCACTTCTGTGGATGCTTCCACATAGGGAAATGGAGACAGGGCTCTCCTGTATCCCAGGGTCTCTAATCATTATGCAAACAACAATTTTGTCATGCAGAGAAAAGAGATATGAAGATCACCTCCAGCCCTCACTTAGCCCCTGACCATCTGTGTAATGCCAGAGTATGATTCAGGGAAGAGGCTGATGGCAGTGGCCTGTGGAGGCTGAAGCAGGACATTAGTGATGATACCGCTGAGCTGAATTTTGGCTGAAACTAGCCAAACCTTTGCTGTACGATTAGTGGATCGTAACAGCAGCACACTGTCAGGATCACAGTGAGTATTAATGCCATTTTTAGACACTCATTCAACATGCTTTATAGAGGTCTCCACCTTAAGCCTCTTTTAAATGGATTATCATGACTCAATGACCAAATTAAAAATAATATGGTCAGTTAGCCCTGCCCTTTAGGGAAGGTATTGCTTCTCCATGGGTAACTCCATAGCTGCTTGTTGCACCAGGCTGTTGTCTTGGCTTAGACATTTGCACCTTGTTTCAGTAAGAATAGAAAGAAGTCACTGTTATTGTTTATGACAATTAATTCCAGCCATAATAAATAATGCCATGCCTGTACATCTACTTATAGTATAACTATATCCTGTCACACCCAGCCCTGCCCAGAACTGCTGCTCAGTATAAGGGATTTGTTGTGTTTCCAGCCCCAATCCCTGTATCAGTTCTTCACATGTAGCCAGAAAGCTGCCCAACATATGACACTGTCAGAAGGTTGGGAATTACAGTGGCCAAATCAAGTAATTTTGTTTCTACCCTGACAAAAGAAAAAAAAAGTAAGTACAGGAAAAAATGTAGGACATAAACCTCAGCAAGAAGCTCCCACAGACCCACATTCATGCCTACATCACAAGGCTTATGATGATCACCTTGATGTTGGCTTGTTATATGAAAGATAGGTATGGTAAGAGACAGGTGTGGGTTGGTTTGTTTTAATTTCCATTAAAGCAGGAACCGACATCTCATTAGCTTTAATTTTAGCCTTCTAATACTAAAACCAAATTCCTTTTCAAAAAACTGAGCTTACTCCATCTCCAGCTATTAAAAGCAACAATATGGGTATCAAATGCTAAAAACAACGGCAAAACAAGAAGCCAGTGTAAGCAAATGGATGAAGCAACAAAAACTGAATGAGACATTTTCAAACATTTAATGATTACATGTCAAAGCACAATTTAAATATCACAGCGCCTTATGTGTTTGCAAAGAGGAAAGCAAAATGACTGAGAACTCCTGGCTAAAATAGTCTTGTTCCTGGCACTGATTGATATTCTTGAATGGAGGACTTGATGGATTATGATTTTTTCAAGAGAATCATTACACGCCAGGTGCACAAATAGAGAAGTACAGCTTGTTGACATCTCTGCGCAAAATAAAGACATTGTAGAAATTTTGATTCATTATATCTCTATTAGGAATCAATCCACCTGACCTAAATTTTGCATCATAAATCAGATTAAGAAACCCGTCTGGATCTCAGCAAAGGCTGCACGTCCTTGGTTTAAAAACACTCCACTACATCCAGCACACCATTATTATTCTAAATGCAATAATCTATACTGTATAATTTAGGTCAACTTGATTTCAGAGTAGGCAAGAGCATTTCTATCCACTCACCTACATAGGAATTTAATAATTTTTTGGGACCTTATTTGTCTTTTTGTATATGGGTCATTTGTTTGTTTTTTTTAGTTTCATATTCACTCACTGCTCAAGATATGGGGAAAAAAATACTACAAAATGGATAAAATACTACAGGAAGATCATAAAGCAACTTTGGAGAGCCTTAGAGTAAAGGCATATCATTTTCTTACATGGGTAATTACAGTAAATTGGATTTACACAGCTAAGTAGAGAGGCATTGATTTTTCCTGGCTGGTCACAGTGCTGAAGAGAAGCCAGGTGGGTTTGTGATGCTGCCTAAAAGGCTTTGACAGCTGAAAATCTCCCCTGCTAGAAGTGTGTAAGAGTGTATAGGTCTGGCTGAAAGTCAAAGGGAGTTGCATCGAAGACTGAGGTGCTTTTGAAACCATCCCCATTGGTATCAACCTGGAATTTGGAGTGAGTTTTGAAAGGAAAGATGGTAGCATTTTCTGCATAAAATTAGACAAGTTCATTAACCGCAAGGGTTTTTTTGTTTAACTTTGAGGAGCTGCATCGCTCGCTCCTCTTTGAGCTGCACAAGCAAACCCAGGGGTACGGCACCTGACTTTGACGATGAAAGAGCTACGAGCAGAAACAAAATGGGCTTTTGAAAGCTTCAAGCCCATGACAGCTGCGAGAGAGCAATAATTCAGGAAGTGTCTTGGGTAAAATCAACTTGAATGACTTGATGCTTTGTTTTATCATTATGAACATAAAGGAGTTTCTTTTAGTTATCAGCCAAAAATCTCAAGGGGGTCCCCACAAGATTTGCTAATAACATGCCTTGAATAGAAATGGCTGCAAGTGGCAGTAGAGTAGCAATGGAAAAGGGACGTTTTGCCCCCAAGTGTCAGTTCTGTCACTAGAACATAAGACTCCCCAGCTACACCTACCCTATTCCCAGAACTGCCTCTAATTCCAGCAGGGCAAGTCTCTCTCCATGCTTCAGTATACTCATCCATAAAACAAGGATGACAACACTGGCTATCGCCATTCCTATGGAATGTTCCTGGGAAACCTTCAAATGAGACATTTATTGCTATAGCCCCATGGTTTTTGGTGGTCATTTATACCTATGTGTGGGAGGTGGGGAATTGAATATGCTGTTAGTGTTGGATAGTCTTGCAGACACTTTGCCAAGGGGTAGTAGAAAGCATGGGGGCTCAGCCCTACAGAACGCCCTTATGCCTGGGGAAGCTGTTCCCCATCCAAACACCACACTGCCTTCAGGAAGAGTCAAAACAACGAATGCTTTTCTTATACCATTTCAACACTGAGTTTGCATTGATCCATTTCCAAATGAGGTGCCTCTTTTCCAGGTGAAAGAAGTGTTTACACATATCATGTGCTTATTTTAGGCTATGACCTATAGGCCTTTTTGTGCCTTTAAAGAAGTTCCCCATGAAGGGCATGACTGAGATGCTCCCAGACTCCGAGCCTGGGGCAGGACCAATCTCCATTCCCATGGATGGATAATACCCTGACCCTACCTGTGCCCCAGCAGGAACTCCCAGCCTCGAGACAGCTCAGCATAAGCCCAGGAGAGCACAACACAGCACTAGGGAAGATGACAAACCAAGTGATTATCAGCTGTGCTAGATGGTGACATTTATACCTGCAATGGAAACAGACTTTAAAGGGAACATAAATGTTCTTGGCTCCTTTCTAAACTATTCTTTTACCCAGCATAGTGGTGTGAAGGGACTAAATAAACACTAAAAGTCTTACTCTGTATTCTGCAAAGTAAGACCCTACCAACTTCTTTTTTATCTTTTTAACACAAGACAGTGAATTCTCTTAAGACTTTTCTGAGTTTTTCTAAGTCCTCACATAGACTTTCTTAGCAAAGAACTAAGTTATGCCTTTCTTCCAGACAAGACTAGATAACAGGTCGTCCATATCCCTTAAGTATACGTGTATTCGCTGACTGTCTATGAGGAAGTTGATAAAAGCTTTAAAAATCTATAAACAGTCACAATAACATTTCTGCCATGGAGAGGCTTGTGACAAACAATTACCTCTGCAATTTGGTAGCATTTTTGATCTAAATGGTTAATACTGGAGAAATCACACTCCTTAGGGGACTTTGAAACACCTTGGCTGAAAATCATCCCTCCTGAAATCAGTTGCACTGTTGCTGCTTCCCTGGGCACTGGGTTTAATTTTTAATCCATTCCCAAACTCCCCTGAGTACTCAAGGTGTCATGCCGGGTGGTCTGAGGATGCTCTGGGAGCGCTGTGCTGGCACCGCCTAATTCTCCTGTCAAACACTGCAAAGTCCCATTGTGCCACATCCCCACCACTGGCAATACCAATGTTATTTTCACAGAAATAAAGACTTCCTTATAGACACTATTTAAATAATACAGTCTTGTTTTTTTTTAAGGGGAAAGAAACAATCCATTCAAATGTGGAATGATTTCTTTCTCAGAATGTTTCAAAGTCATGTCACTCTATCTATTACCCAAGACAAATTACTTTGACAGCACTATCTACTCTTGACATTTGAGTTGCCTCTCTAGCCTATTATACTTTAACACAGGCATAAAATATTGTTCAGACAGTATGGTTAGTCTAAAAGAGTAAATCTAACTGCTTTGAAATGGCCTATTAGGAGATGAACTCTCAGTTTAGCTGCAGGCGGAGAATTAATCCAGTGCTTTTCTTAGTTCTTCAATGGCAACCTTTTCTTCCCCGCTAACTAAATGTTCTTTATTCAGAGGGATGTAAAAGAGAGTAATTTTCAGAAGGAAAGGGGGCGAATTAAACAAAAAAAGGAGGGGAAAGCATCATTAAGAAATTCTGACACATGACATCATTAGAGGACACGTTTGGGCTCTCTCGTCATGGCAGGAATAGAGATGGGGTTAAATTATTACTTCAGTCCTGAGAACAATTATACACACAACTTACTCAGCCTCCTGCATGCCTTAAAATACAACACCTGCCTCTGCTCTCTGGGCTGCAATATTTTAAATACTCAGTTATAAAAAGGGACACCCTGGGGGATGCCTTCCCAGGGCACAGCTGCTCCTGAGTCCTGAGGACAGGAGCACTGGGGGTCCCAGCTCCTCTCTCAGTCCTGTGGGCCCCAGCTGGTTCATCAGGGCAGTGTCCTGCTGCTCAGCTCACAACAGTCTTTTGCTTGTCCTACAGCTTAACCTTTGGCCATGCGAGTGGTGTGAGCTTGTGCTTGGCCACATTATCCTCTCATGTGTAGACATGTGGTTTGTAATAAACAAATGGTCTCAGCTGCTTCAGAGGAATTCATTTCTCTTTTCTCTTCTGTTGCCACTCGGCAGCTTCTGCACGAGAGGACCTGGAATTAGAGCCACACATATATTTACAAAGCCCAGTTAAACACCGGTAGCTTTGCTGCCTGCCAAATGTACGATGGGCGTTTTGCACGGGTCTTGAGTCGTACCCGAGACATCCCAGCTACGGAAATTTCCCATCCATCCTGGTCGGTGTGCACTGGTGGTATGCCGGGAAGATGGGCACTGAGAGAGGGGAGCATGGCCAGGGACAGGACCAAAAGCTATCCCGAAGCGCAGAGATGGGCAGGAATGCCCCATGACGCTGAAGAGGCGCCAAGCCGGAGGCGCCAGGTCCGGCCAGCAGCACCTCCTGCCCCGTGTCCCTGTCCCCACGGGCTATCCCCGCTGGGTGCGCAGGGACCCCTGGCCGGGGCTCCGGCGGCTCCGTGGGCGGCTGCGAGCGGCGGCGGGCCGGGCTGTGCAGCCGAAGGCAGCATTGCCACCCTGTGGAGAGAGGAGGGGAGCGGACAGCTCGGCTGGGGAGGGGACGGCTCTCGGTACCGCCTGGCACCCCCTCCGAGCACGGCGGAGGCTCCTCCATCCTGGAGGGCCGTGGTCCTGCGTGGCAGGTCTCTCCCCCGCGGGAGAGCACAGCTCCTCACTCGGCTGCTCCCACGGAAACGTGCCAGGCACCCTGCTCGCCTTCTAGCTCCAGCAGCCTCTGCCTCCCCTGATTTGCACTTCCTCGAAGGAAATATGGCCAAAGGGATGCCCACCGGGGCTTTCTGATGCTTCCTCAGGCTGCTGAGGAAGAGCACGAGGAGAAGCATGGAGTCCCAGCAGCTCCCCTGGGCAGGAGCAACCCATTTTCCCCCTTGGAGCTGCCCCGGGCCAGGTCCATCTGATGAACCCAGAGTTTGCCAGGACCCAGGACCCATGATACATCCACTGGCAGTACTGCATCCAGGTCTGGGGCCCTGAGCACAAGAAAGACATGGAAATTTTGGAGCAAGACCAGAGGAGACCATGAAGATGCTCAGAGGGCTGGAGCACCTCTCCTACAGAGACAGGCTGAAAGAATTGAAGTTGTAAAACCTGGAGGAGAGAAGGTCCAGGGAGACCTTAGAGCACCTTCCAGTACCTAGAGGGAGCTGTTAGAAAGAGTGAGAGTAACTTTTTACAAGGGCAGATACTGATAGGTCAAGGGGGAATGGTTTTAAACTAAAAGAGGGGAGATTCAGATTAGGTGTTAGGATGAATTCTTCAGTGTCAGGTGCTGAATTATGGGAACAGGTTGCCCAGAGAAGTTTTGGACGCCCCACTCCTGGAAGTGTTCAAGGCCAAGTTGTATGGTGCCCTGAGCAATATTATCTAGTGGATGGCATCCCCGCCCATGGAGGGGGGGTCAGAACAAGATGATCTTTATGGCCCCTTCCCACCCAAACCATTGTGTGATTCTGTGAAAAACCAAACTGCAGATCAAATGCCTGAGAAACAATCACCTAGCAGCTGCACCAGGGCTTGCTGAAGCAGTGTCCAGAGACTCTGCATATCTCCTGTGACAAATGCCAGGACCATTTACTATGTGGCAAATCCTCCTTCATTCCCCTCACCCCTGGATGATGGTGAGGTTTAAACTCTTCTGTGCTTCCCACACCGTGAGGTCACTTCTTGCTAAAACACATTTATTGTCGTGACAGCTTTGCTTTGTGTAATTATCTGTTTATCAGCCACCAGTCTTCTCTCACTAAAGAGCTTGCCTTCTTTTTTATTCATCATGCCTGATTACTCTTGAAGATAGATATCAGGTTAAACGAGCTTCCTGGGCCAATCAATCAGCTCCAGAGATGGCACCTTGCATTGCTGAATGAAACTCCCTTGTTGCCCTACCTGTGTGGGGTGATTGCCTTCCCCTTCCCCCGGGACTGCAGCAAAAGGATCCAGGATGCATTTGTTTTGCTTCTGTTAATTGAAAGGTGAAAAGTCTTCTAATTAATGATCCAACCACAGGGCCTCATTGTGTCATTACTCCTTATTGATGAAAAAGGAATAACAGCCATCGAATAAATTAGGGCAGGTACCAGGACCTTCACAGTGTGCCTAAATTGCATGTGTTGTCTCGTGAAAGACTGACCAGGACAGGGCTCATTAAGAGTGACTTGATGACCAAAGGGACACCCAGGATTACTGTCCCTTGCTATTAGATGTGTCTGAGTTACACATTCCTTTGTTAAGCCAGGAGGTCTTTGTGCCCTTCCTCTTTGTGCCCTCTTTGTGTCCTCTCCAGTGCTGACCCAGCTCTTTTGCTGGTAGGTAGAAAATTTTGACCCCCTCATTCTTCATAGTTATAGTTATATAGTGTTATATCCATCTTTTTTCTTACCCAGCGTTGTCCTCTAACTCAAACAGAGTTTGTCAGAGACAGCACCCAAAGACAAGCACTCCTGTGCCTCCTCACAGAGCACTCCCAGCCTCCTCTGCAGGATAAGCTCTCCCCTCTGCTCTGTTTCTATCAGTCTTTCTTTGTAGCCATTCCAGGACAAATTCATCTTTCTTGAGGATGTGTGACCCAAATATGCAGTATTCCAGGCAAGTACTTGTACAGACCTTGTGTGCTGGTAATGATATCTTGCTTTCCTATATCTGGGAAAAGTCCGTCCCACCCTTAGGTTACAGCTGCCTGTTTGATAACTGGAGCAAGGAGGGTGGCTGTCCTCACTAGCTCCCAGCCCCCAGTGTGTACCACAAGCTCCTGGCACTGTCTTGAGTGCCCAAACGCAGGACTTTGCACTTCTCACAACATTTAGTTCCATTTCTGCTGGTTCTTGGAAAAAAAAAAAGAAAAAGCTGTGATTCTGCCCTCCACTGACTAGATCTCCTGAATGTGCCTCAGTGGCTAATGCAATAAATAAAATTTTGGCTTTTTGGGCCATTAAGGAAATGTCATTAAAGAAAATCTGTCCAAGATCTATCTTTGAGAAAAGTGTTTATTAAGCTCCTTGCTTGCTCTTGTCTGCCTGCAAATTAATTCCTTATCACCCTTATTTGCTCATCTGTTAAGAAAAAATTTTTCTAGTTTCACCAATGACTTCTTGGAAAGTACTTTCTCAAGAGTACATTTCCAGGGAGGAGATTTACTGCCCTTGTGTTGAGGGTGTTTGTTAGCTTAGCCAAGGAGAGAGAAATCAGTTTAATCTGGCACAAACTTCCTGGCACGACTTTGCAGGATTTTGCCTTGCCAACCTTCCTTTTAAACTTTTTGGGACTCTGAACTTTTGTCTACAAAAATCAAAGCTGTCTTTCCTACTGTTTCAATAGTCCATGAATCAAATCCTCCTTCTGGCAGCAGCCTCTGAAGTGTCAAACAATTCAACATGTTCAAGTCTTTCCCAGATCTCTACCCTGCGTTGTGCCACCTCCCACCCCATCCTTGTTTTCCCCCTAAAGATGGGGCAGACACTCCACTCAACCAGTCTGAGGATAAGAGGAAGAGAATGTGAACTAACATTTGCGTTTGAAAAAAAAAAAATTATTTGAAGGGAAACTGTCTTCAGTTGCATGAAACCCACCTTTATGCACAAAACTGAACAGTTTAAAGACTTAGGGAGACAGTCCCACTGGAGCACAGAATGCACCGGGCAAATACCTCTGCTATGGCTGAGGTGGTACAGCAGAGTCTACAGACAAGTCAACCCCAAACTTGGCTGAGATGAAGATGACATCTACTACTGTCTGCTCGCAGCATACTGAGCAACAGACAGATGAGAGGTATCACTGGAGCACAAACAATAATCATGAAGGTGTCTTCAGGGCACAGGAGCTGTATTCGCACGCACACAGATATTTAAGTGCTTTATAAAATGTCTCACCTTCTGAACCACTCTGAACCAGGCACGGGGATTCTGCAAGCCAAGCAATTGTAGGGGAGGGAAGACTGGCATTTTTATATAAGCAATAAATCCTACTTCATGAAGAAACATGTTGAGGTAAAATTGCCAGTGGCTGTTTTAATAAGTATTTATGATACATAAAGGGATTTGATTCATAAACGCAGTAATTATGTCTTTACTACAAAGCAGTACAAATATAAAGCCTCCTACCTACTACACTGAAACTGTAATTGCATCCCATTAAAGAATATAAGCGAATCAAAATTAAAAACTTGAGCGGGGGGAGAAGCTGCCCAAAATCTTGGTGGTTTGATATTATGGGCTTTGTGTTGTGCCATTCAATCAGCCTAAATACCTCATAAAATGGAGTGAAGCCCTGAAGAACTGGGTGGTGTTCGGGCAGCCCAGAAGGCAGCTTTGCTCACCTAGGCAGCAAGTTTCCAAGGAGATCTGTCCACATAAAAGGCACAATAGAAACCTTGGTTTTAGTCTCAGACAAGTGGGAATTCCACCAGACCCTTACACGTGGCTGTAATTGCATCGTGCCAGTCATGGCAGAGCCACAAAGGAAGGTTAAACCCTTCCTAGTCCAAACATGGCTGAGGGATAGGCTGAAACAAGCATTTAAAATACTATTTAAGTGCACACATCTGAATACAGACTCTTTTGTGCTGTGGCAACAGAGAGGTGTAACATCACCATATTCTCCTACTGCAGGCACCAGGTGGGCAGGGCGTAAATTAATGTCACGTAGAAAAATAACAGCACTGAGGTTCAGAAACTGCTCACAGAGGTGCTAGAGCCTAGTGAAAGCCCTGATGGTTTTGTCCTCCTCCAACCTAACCTCATTCCACATGGCCTTTGCCAGGACTCCAATGGCTCCTTACTAGGATCTTGAGCATCTCTGGAGTTTCTGCCTTTCCCCCTCTGTTCTGTTCACTTAATCAATGTAGTTTTGGGGTGCGGGGCTCTCCCTCCTCCCATCTGCAACTCATTCCTGGGCAGTTTGGATCTCTGAAGGCAGGCTCTCAGGCTCTCCTCGTTGTGTTCCAGAAGAGTTCCTTGTTGTCCAGTACAGCTTTCATTGCCCCAAGTCACTTCAGCCCCAACACCTTCCCACATCAGCCTTGCTACGAGAGCACCTCCACAACACACTGGAGAAGTGCTGGAGTTATTGATGCAACTTTCCTACCAAATGTTCCTTGGTCTAATCGCTTTCTTAAACTACACAAACACAATCTCTGCACCACGATCAATTATTTAACAGAAAATGATGCATTGAGTTAGAAACTAAATACCATTTAATATGCTCCAGGAATTCTAATTGAGAGATTTCACTGTATCACTAATGAAAACTTTAACTTTGCGGTGTTTTCAAATCTTCCTTGAATATAGATAAGCCAATATCTATATACATTCTTTTAATGTCTGGAATTATTCTGCCATTTTAATGTAATCAGTCTTTCTATTTTGAAGAGGATGCCCTTGTAGGTTATTTGTTTTCCTTCTGTTTTGCAAATTGTTCCCTTTTCGAGGTTGTTTGTTTAGTGTCAAGAGGTTATTAAACAAACCAAGCACAGTCCTTAAACTAATCAGCTAGAAGTGACAATAGAGATCAGGAATAATTCAATATTAAAGAGGTTACTTTTAAAATTGATCTGAAAATGTAACGTATTGGGGGGAAGGGGAAGCACATCTCTTATTAAAGTTGAAAAGACGAGCTGGAGGGACCAGATGCCTTAAAAGCAGGAGACAGGATCCCCCGTTGATGGGAAGAGTTGAGCTGCAACACACCACAGCCAATTTCCACGTTCACACATGTTATCCCCAACAGAATTACTCAAGGGAAAGCCCCAAGGGCCTTGCAAACAGATGAGTGCTGCCTTTCTACCAGCCTTTGCTATCAGTCTTTCTCAGTCCTTGGGATCTTTCCGCTAGTATTTCACATGCTATCACCACTTAGGGTGGACCCCAATTCTTGAGCTCAACAATGCAACTGGTCTTTCTATGTAGTGAAGGCTGAGGGGCCTGTAATTCCGGGTCCCTCCAACAGACTGCTCATTAGCTAATTACCACAAACCGCTGTGGCTCTCTGCCCTTTCAACTTTTGACACTTTTCTCTAGTGGCTCCTCTGAAGTTATGGTCAGCATGTTGCCTTGGGCATGGTGGTGTTTCCCCTGGTTTACTCTCTTCCTCCTCTCTCCTTCCACTGGCCCACAGCTGGTCAAAACACCAAAGGGGAAGGAGAAGAAAATCATCCACTAAGGGACTTTCTGAAGGAGCTTTAGTCTAAGTCATTTCGGCTGGGTGGTAATCCTTACGTGGCAAGGACTGTAACTACTGCCAAGGACTCAGCAAACTCCTGGCACTGTAAGTAGCATTTTCCACCCCAAGGGCTTTACATCCTTTCCACAGACTTCTGCCTGTGGAAGGCAATGCAGCCATGAGATCTGTGCTGGCCAAGTGTCCTCTGGCAGAAGCAGCTCCTCTAGGACCAGCAGCAGGTCACTGCAGCTGCCAACCTGCAAAGCACCTGGGGATCAAGCTCAGCAAACCACAGCCACGAGCTGGGTTTGTCAGCAGTTACAGCCGGAGTCAGGCTGTCACTGAGCACTTTCAACCTGCCTGGCTGGTAGGTCATCCTGGATCTTTCCTGATGGGACATCTCTGTGGTCTCATTTGGTGTCTCATCAGAAGGTCACTGCCCTCATGATTCCAAATGAGGGTTCCTTATCCTGGCTGTGTCCCTACTATGCAGAGCACGGCCTCTCCTCACGCAAGATGACACAACAGTTTGTGAAGTACGTAGGACCTACCTGCCCTACACTGCACACACCACAAGCCTTCATGCCCACCAGCCAGCTATGAACAACCCTCACGTTGCCCCTCTCTTTAATCAGTCTAGTGCTCCTGACCAAGGCAGAGCAGAAAGCTCTGGTGTCCCTGGTTTCAAACACAACTGACACATTGAATTAACATAAAATCAGCCTCTCATCATCATTTTGGGCAAAAAATCCTCCAGCCAGGCTATTTATACTGGAGACACGCAGCACAGAACATGGCGTGAGTCCTCTGGTGCCACTCGCTCCCGGTGCTAATTGTTCGGGAAATGTCACCAGGATAGTCTCTCTGCTTGTGTTGTGACTGACTTTGGGAAAATTAATTTAAAGGGAGCAGCTGGTAACAGTCCTGAGCTTTCAGAGGCAGCAGCACCATGCCTTACAGTGTGTTTCTGTCTTGTGTAAGGATGCAACAAGCAGTGGTAGAGAGTCCCTGTGCCTGGGACTGACTTTTTGCATCTTTAGTAGAGTAAACACCTTAACTCTCACCTCTGTAGTTCAGGAGATGCCTAGAAATCCCCCTCTGCACCCTCCATGGGCCCATCAGTAAGGGGCACAGCAAACAGCCTCCAGCAAAGCTGCTGCTGTGGAAACTGCTGGCTGGGCACTTTCACGATGCTGTAAGTGGGATTTGGGGATATTTTTCTTCTTCTTGATGTCACTTGAAATCAGGTTTAAACTGAAGTGAACAAAATAAGCCATTCATAGGTGGAGATTTAGTAAATTTACTCGTCTCATTGAACTTACAACTTCCCCGTTTATCTAAAGCAGCTGAGGGGAAGGGAGGAAGGGTGGAATGGCAAAATCTGACAAGAAAGCTTCTGTTGTAAGCCTGGGTGGTGACTGCTGTTGTCTATCACAAGGCAGGGCTATTAAAAGCAGAAATGATATAACCACTGAGGCAACCATCAGCTAAGTGCCACTTTCTCTTTTTTAAGATATTCTAGGTACAGTTGTCTTCAGAAAAGGGAAATAATATATGCACTAAGAAAGATCCGCAACCCCAAAAGAGAAATAGGACATGGCAAAGAGGACAAACACCACAATCTAAGTCACTTTCTTTGTTGCAATCCTGGGACAAACAAAGCTGTTTAATAAATATTGATATTGTTTGTACATCCTGCCTTTGGAAATGAATAGCAAAGTGATGCTCTAGTCCCTTTATCTCCTGAAGAAACACTAAGGCTCAACACATGTGCATTTATATGCACCCCAAACTATTTTTCAGAGAAAGCTAGAAAACAAGTCCACAGCACCATTAAAATATCCATAACAACTTTTGGAAGTGTTTGGATGACACTGCCCTTTACTTGTCTGTCTGTGCAATGCCTAGGAAAATCAAGGTTTCCCAGTGTGGAATAGTCATGGCAAATGATTATGCTGGTGCCAAGCATTTGCCCCATGAGTTACTGCAAGGTGGGTCTGAGGGTTTCCTTGGATAATTCCCTTAGGCAGGACAGGGCTGTTCCCCATCAGGGTGCACTGTTGCATCTCCAAAGGCTCCTTGGTAGACCCGAAACCAGTTTGTTTTGTATCCCAAACTGGTCTTTGCATTCCTTGGGACATCTCTAACAAAGCCTGTCAAGCTGGGTCTTGGCTTCATGTTTTCCTCTAGTATCATGGATCTGAGCATCCCTTTCCCTTCTTTGTCTCCAACCTCCATCCCATGTAAAAGTTCATCCAGTGCTACAGCCTCAGCTTCCTTTCAAACTTCTGTGCTCCCAAAAGAGCTCTGTGCCCAACAGCCAGCCCCCCACACTGTCTCTAAAAAAGGACATGGTGACATTCCCACAGCAGTGTTTGGTCTTGCTCGTTCCAGCTGAAGCTTTTTAAACATGTGTCAATGTGTTATGTAAATATTGAAGCAAAGCTCCAAGACAGGGAGGCACATCCCCTGCAGGCACAGAGCTGGGATGCAATGAGCTCACCAGACCACCCCACCTGGCATCCTAACACGGTGTCCCTTAATTCACAACACAGCTGGGAACACACAGAAACCACCACAGTGATGGCAAAGGCACAGTTAAACTGCCTCCAGGCTCCCCTCCCGCTACCGTCAGGAGCCGTCAAGCCAGTCCTAACTCCGGCCGGCATCTCCAACACCGCCGTTGGGAGCACAGGCTTTTTTCCCTCCTGTCTCCGCAGGCAAGGACGATGCTCCCCCAGCACCAAGGGTACTGCTGCCACATCAAGCGGCTGACTGCTGGACACATTCTGCATATCCTGTCTTCTGCAGAGCCCCTGCAGCAGAAACCTGCAGAACAAGATGCCAGGTGACATCAGGGGGTGCCTCTTGTTTTGCAGGTTTCTATTGCAGGGGCTCTGCAGGAAGTTGGATAAGGAGAACACTTGACCCTACAGAGGAATTGCTCATTTCTTCAAGGATGTAAAAAAATTAGCATAACCCTGCCAAAGTCTATTGTCCCAAATACCGCTGGAGCACTGGATTCTGCGAGGCCCCAGCAGGTCAGCATCAGTTCAGCACCCCGGTAGTGCACAGGGGATGGTCACCAACAGGGTTGATCTCCTCTTCCTTGCTGGAGCCATCGGGCAGGCTTCAGTACGTTTGGAGCAGGTTGGCAGCACTCTCCCAATACGTTTAGCCATTTTGAGTCTTACCAGGAGCCTACGGTGCTGGAGCTGAACTTTTCTCTCCTCATATTTGGCTTGAGACTGAATTCCAGAGCCTTGTGCACATTCCCATCAGATATTCTTAGAAATGCTCATGACTTAGCTGGAGCAACTTAATGGCTTTGACAGGTTGAGAAGGAGGGCAACTGTCCCTTCAGCTGGAAGTTTCCTCTTCGCACCTGATGGGTGGCAACCACGTGCAAATCCTGTCGTTGCTGTAAAAGTTCAAAGAGTCTGGCTCCAGTGGGCTCCAGTGGCCCAGACCTTGAGGAAAGACCTCCCTGGAGGTTCAGGATAACACGTTTGCCTTCTCAATTCAATAGCCCCTGTTGTGAGGGGAGAACTCCCAGCTGATGGGGCGGTTGCTTTTTAGACCACCCTGGTTTAGTCACTCACAACCACAGGGCCATGCCCTGACTGACACCAGGCAGTTACACCTCAACCATTAGCTCCAGCATCCTTGCCATGACAGTGACAGCAACTTCATGTTTCCGGCTTTGTCTGGCTGCTCTCTGCCAAGTGCCAACCCTCATCAGAGGAGAATGGTGGCTGGTGAGTGAAGGTGCTCAGGACCACAGCAGGACCAAAAATTAATTTGTGAAGTTACTTTGTTCTCCCTCTGTATTCATTTTTTAGTACATGTTTTTTTTCTCTGCTAGTCAGATGATGACATAAACCACTAAAAACTATCTTCTAAATGTACACGTCTCATTTAAACTACCTGGGGGGTGTTTTATCATGGGTTAGCTCTAGCTCACACTGCTGCTGCATCTTATTTTATAAAGTGCCTGGGTGAACCCCAAGTCTCTGTGCCCTCTCCTGCACTACACCACTGGGATTACATAGGAATGTATGTAAAGGATATTTACAGTGCCTCTTCCTTCCTCTGCTCTCTCTAGAATAATGCATTGCTTAGCATCATTTATTCTGTATATTTTTTACCATCATTTTACCAGCTTTTCTGATGGTGGAGAGGTAATTTGCATTTAGCAGCTTCCCTTGAAGAGAAAGCAAAAATTAACATTCAGGTGCAGGTAGTACAAGAGGTAGAGTAGAATATAATATAACACTCTTTGCTCTCACACTGACTGTGCATCATTCCTCCCTAAGTTTTTGTCCAAAAAGCTTTGGCACAGGCAGAAGCAGATTTCCTCTGAAACAGCAGCTGGGGGTGAAACCACTGAGCCCAGTCAGTGTGTGCACAAACCACTATGTGAGCAAGCCCCACAGGTGTCTTAATCAGCAGGTAATGCTTGATACACTCTTCTTCCCCATCCCTATCCATGCTCTTCAGTGCTCCTCACATACAGAGCATTATTTGCTTTGGACTCTGATTTTTTGCAGGTCGCAGACCCCACTGCTCTAATCTCTCCAGATCACACTGGTTTGCCTCAATCTTTATGTGTTTGTTATCTCTCTAATTTTGGGGTGAGATCAAGGATGAAATTACACCTGTGAGATATCCTTCCTGAAGAATAAGAGCTGAATATAGGTGGGGTTTTCTGTCTTAGTTTAGTTGGTTAAAATCTACTGGGAATATTTTAAAAAGCCTTTACCCTAAGGATTGCTATTAGCAGAAGTTTCCTTGCTCTGCACCAAAATTTGAGAATCAGAAGGCTAAAAGAACCATGTCAAACCATTCTCTTTTCTCTCCCTCCTTGCTCCATGCAATGTGGAACAGGCTAATGTTGATTTGCATGAGAATCATTTTAATCAACAGACCACACAGACCCCTTTTGAAGCAGGTAGGAGTTCTGCCAGAGTTTCACCCACTCTGTTCAAGGCACAGCCTCACCTCCTCACCCTCTGGCTACAGAGACTTCCACTGCCAGCACAGGCTAAAATAAAACTGTCCCATGGAGATCCCACCTCTGTGGCTGCTCCCAGATGGCACAGACTGCACTAAAAAATGCAAATTTACAGTGTGGTTACTTGGGGCTGAGGATGCTTTCAGTTCTCTATTCCAGACATTCTTTTTTTATAGGCACTGTAGTAGTTGTAAAGCTTGACTGTTTGCACCAAACCACAGGCTGCAGCAAAAGGGTCTCCAAACACAGAGCAAAGTAACTTATATTGCTCTCTGTGTCCATGCTTAGACATCCCCTTTAGTCCATGGGAGCTGAAGGGGGAGAGCATGAGAAAGCTGGGAAAGCCTAGAGGTAGCAGCCATGTCCCACTATAGCAAATGAGGGACGCAGCTAAGGAAGTGGTGGGATGGCAGATCAAATGGAGAGAAAGAGGAACTGCTGTGCACAGCTGATATCAAATCTGGGGAAGTCATCACTGCAGGATGGTGGTGTGGACACCAACATTGCATGTGGTTTGGGAAGCAGATGAACTCATGGATCAAAAAATACGAAGCCACCACATCAGTCTCAGAAAATCTGAGCCAGGTCCCAGCAAGCTGGGAGCAGGTTTGGGAAGGTATCCCAAAGGCACACTCAGTCTCCAAGGTTCCCAGAGGTATAACTCACTTTGTTCTGAGAGTCAGAGGCCCAAATTCTGCTGTCCAAGACATGCCAGCAGTGCAACCCTGCCCAACTCCATAGCTTCTACAATTTCTGTATGATAGCTCTGGACTGTGGACAGAACACTTGCCATGCAGGCAGTAAACACAAAATCAGCCCAGCCTGGTGTGAGCAGAGGACAAACCTCTTGGGATGGAGACCGAGACTAAGGAGCATGGGAATGCAACAATTAGCTTGTGGTCAGAGTGACTGCAGTGAGCTGGGCACCCCCACTTCAGCCATGTTTTCATGGACATCAGAGCACAGAGGACAAAGCGTACAGTGGAGGAGGTGAGATGAGTGACCTAGCCAAAGAAGGGGTGATTTGTCTTCCTAGAGACACATAGGGGTCCTGTTCTATTTCAGTTTAGAGGTGGAAAGTCACAGAATCACAGAATCACAGAACAGTTAAGGCTGGAAGGGACCACTGGAGGTCATCTAGTGCAACTCCCTGCTCAAGCAGGGTCCCCTAAAGCATGTTACTTAGGATTGTGTTTCAATAGCTTTTGAATAAAGTCCAAATATCTCCATGAGTTACAAATATCTCTACAGCCTTAGATGCTGTTATTACCAAAACAAATGCAGTCCCTGTCAGCCTGGAGCAGGGCTTGAGACAACATCCCAGAGAGAGGCTTCCAGGGGAGGCTGGAGGAGAAACACTCCGGCAGACAGAACAGGCAGGCACAGCCAGAGACTGCTTTTACACCTATACTCTGCCAGCATATTGCAAGTCAATTAGCCTTGAAGTATTATCCAGGCTACGCTGCTAATGCCAGATTTTAATTCAGTGTTACTATTGGGCTGTTCAGACCAGCTGCCCATGGGTCAGTCCAGCCTGCTGTTGGTCACCACAAGTGACACCAGACCTGAGGTGTGCAGGAAAAGCAGGAAAATCTGCTATGCTATTTCCCTGTGCCAAGTCTGACTCCATCTTTCTGTTGATCACTTTACTGACACAACCAGTAAGTTCACAAATCCAATCAAACATAGGGGAAGAGCCACATATTACAAAACTACCAGATGAGGAACTGAGAAAAAATAAAGTTTGGGGGTTTTAATTTAAGCCCAGAGTCAATCTGAGAGGGATATGTAATAAATATATTAAGCAGATGTATAGTTCTGCAGTACCTCCACTGGCTTTATCTGACATGAATTTCTAATGCAATTGAATCTGATTTCACTTCCCAGTGATCTCATTTCAGTCACTGTCACACATCCCATCGCTGCCCCATCGTGGGAGGCCAGTGATGCTGGCTAAGCCGAATGTCAGGCCAGCAGTGGCTGATAGCCTTACAATCTCCTTGGATGGGCTCAGCCCTGCAAGGGGATGGGCTCTGCCCGGCTCAGCTGCAAGGGACGCGGGTCCTGGCGGCGGCTGATGCATCGCAGGAGTCACTGTTTGTGACTCCTAATGAAGTGTGAGTCAGCATCACCACTGTAAACTGTGTCCTGCAGAGCCTCAAATATAGCAACTATGGCCCAGGATGGAAACAAGGGTAGTCAGACTGTTGTGAATTAAGTAAAAGCAAACTCAAGCTGAGACTTGAAAAGTGTGAACATTTTTACAGCGGGATTTTTTCTTTTCTTTTGAAAAAAACTGTCATTTTTCCATTTTATGATCTCAGCTGATAGGAGGGAAAAACAAAAAAATCCACAAGCATGACTACGCCATGTTGTCCCCCTTTCCTTTTACATTTCAAAGCTTTCTTTCAATGAACACCGTACTTTCCACACATAGAATTAACACAGCTGGAAGTGCATTAGAACTTTAAGGGGAGATCTCAGAAAGTCCCTCAAAGCCAGAGGTGATGGACAAAGGGGCTACAGGAACAGGGAAATTAAGTGGCAGGGATCCAAGGATACAGAGCTTTGAGATAAACCTCCAATCACTCATAGCTATGAATGGTGAGTTACACAGGGGAAATGCTTCAGATTATGCTGGTTGGTTTTTAATATATAATCTGTAGATTATTTGTTATACAGATAATACAGTAAAAAATTTGGAGACATTCTAACTTTGTGGGGGACACTATGGTGAAAGCAGTGAGTGTTCAGCCCTTCTTGGGCTCTTGTCTCTCCTGGTGCACCAGGCACATACACACAGGGCTCCTGGAGCTCAGAGGTATATAAGTTTCTCATATTCATGAATTTCAAAGAGATCTGAGTGTTACATGCCTGCTGAACAGCAGGTCCAGGTTTCCATCTTCTTACCGTAGGTGCCAAAATAATGTGCTCAAACAGATTTGTAGAGACTATGCCAAAAGAGCATCCAGCGTGGTGAGAACACCTTTGCGTGGTCCTTCAGAAGGATTTGGGGGGATCCTGGGCAGCATGAGCTGCGGCAGTCTGAAGCTATGACAACAGGGCTTAGCTCCAGGGGCTCGCTCCTTGTAAGAGCCCTTCCACCAGCATCACCTTGCCCACATGCCATCACCCTCCATGTACCTTCATCTACCCTTCCAAAATGGAGCAAACAGAGATACAGTGACTCCAGTGTGCAGAGAGAGCATCACTGGGGGCACAGAAACACACCAAAGTTCGTATTTAGAGGACTCTATTACAGGTAGGCAAATGGGTGTATATATCTCTGCAGATACGTGGAGGAAGTAAAGGTGATGGAAAATCAATAGTCCATATGGTCTCTAGGAGTTGTCTGGCTCAGCTCCCCATCCCAACACAGCTACATTACAGCCAAATCTGATGGATGTTTAATGTGCTCTTAAGACTCCTTCTGTGCCAGAGACCCACAGTCTTCCCAGGTAACCTGCTCCCATGCCTCATCATCCAAAAACTTCTCTGTTTGACCTTGCTACTACACCTCAAGGCCCTCACTCTTTCCTATTCAAAATCTCAATAACACATTTCCCTTCCTCTCTTGCCCTTAAGGACCATGCCCCTGTGACCCTACACCCCTTTCTTCAGGCTGAACAGCCCAATCCATGCCTCTTGCCTCTCAGGTTGAATTTCCCAGGTTGGTAGACTGGAAATATGTCTGGATCCCTTTCCCCCCATGGCGTGGGGTGGCCCAGTTCTAGTTCCATTTCCATCTGAGGAACCATTTCCGACGGCTTGAGGTGGATAGGGAAAGGGAACTCCAGCACCAGGGGTTTCTTCAGGTCCTGAGCCTGGAGGGGAGAGGTGCTCTTCCCTCCCCCCACCCACGTGGTCCCATGGCAGCCACAGAGACAGCACACCGGGCGTGGAGAGGAGGCAAGAGAGAGTTTATTGTTGGGGGGGTTACATTTATAGGGTTAGGAGGATTCACAGAGTAACCCATTACAGGTTGCAGGAAAGGGTTAACAACCAATAGGAAGGGGTTAAAAGGGGCCAATGAGAACACCTCAGGATATCTTCTCAGGACATTCCTGCATGGGATAACACTTGTCGTGGGGGGTGTTGGGAAGAAGAAGCATGTGTTTGCAAAGAGACCACAAAAAGCCATTTTAAGACATGTTTAAACAACAGTTTTCCCATATAATGCAGGTTTAGTGCTACAAATATGGTTGTCTTCTGGACCATCCCCAGCCTTCTTACAGCTTTCTGGTTGCATGGAGCCCACAGGTTGACTGCTCCAGGTGAGCCCAGGAGAATGGGATTACTTCACACCCATTGGAGGTGCTGCTCTAGCTTGCACATCTCAATAGGTGCACTTCTCAATATGCATACTTGGCCTTTTCCACAGCATACAGTCACCTCACATTTAGTCAGTGGTTCTCCAAATCCTCTCTGAGAAGAAACTGCCTGGCTACAGCTCCCAACCATCCCCTCTGCTCCTCTGACTTCCCTGCACGTGTCCATGCCATGGACTGCCTCCAGGGAGAGGTAACTTGCACTTCTTCAATTCTCTCCTGTTTTTTTTTTACCTCTCTTTCCTCTGTTTTGTCCAAGTAATTTTGAATTTAATCCTCTTCTCTGCCTTTATGCAATCTGCAGATTTAACAGACAGGTATTCTACCTAATGAGTCCCAGGACTAAAGATGGAACTGAACAGAGCAGAGCACAGGAACACTTTGGCACTGTCCCACACAACACTGTTCCTCCCAGCAATGCATCATCCACAACTGGTCTCATGGTACATTACCCAAAAGGCTTTGAAATCACTATATTCATCTAAGTCATGCGATCAATATTTGTAATATTTCCACAGCTGTTTTGAATGTAATTTGCTACAATTGCAGATATTATTTATCACGAATAAAAGAGAAAAGGGAGGAAGACAGATTCCCATCTGTTAAACCCATGGTTTTCTCTGCATTGCCTGATGCCGTCTCTCATACCTGCCCAAGGAATTGCCACCCACAGAGAAGCCCAGAGGGAAACACGTGGGAAATCACGAGGCCACTCTGCCACCTGTGTTGCTGTATAAGACTTGCATTTGTGCCTTGTAGATAGAGTGAGTTCAGAACAGCCTGAGGACAGAAACTGAGCTCAGCTGCAGATAGAGGTGATTGTTCAGTCTTACCCCAAAAGCATCTGTGAACCACCAGACTTACTCCTCCCACTGTACTCCCTCCCACACCAGTCTGTGAGAGCTATGACAAATTTTTTAAAAGTCAGCTCTGCCATTGCCCATACTTCCATTTGACAGCACAATTTGTGGATTTTTCAGGCCAGAGGGGATTGTTATATTTACCTTGTTTGACCTTCTTAAGCAATCTGGGCTCTCGTATTTCACCCGGAGATTTCCAGGAGTGAACCAAGTGATAAACACTTACAGATATCTCAAAAAATCCCTGTCTACCTGACAAGTTTGCTTTTCTATTGCTGGGAGTAAGTAGTTTGAGAAATCTAGTATGAGAAGCAAGATCCATTTTTCAATTTAAAGTCTGCTGGAATACAGAGGTTTCCGGTGGCTACAAGTTGGCATAAATTAATTCCCCAAGCATCTTGCTTCCATGAAACAAACTGCTTCCCATTTAAGACCCATCTAGAAAGTAAGACTTGGCAGTCCTATTAGTCCACTAATAGAAAAGAAAAAGTAAAAGGACAGCTTGTGGATAGGTAGGCAGTTACAGCACTAACTCAGAAGAAAATTAGCTTGGACAAGCTATCAAGAATTCTGCTTTATCGTTGTCCCTGAAATCAAAGACACTATCTTTGAAATCAGAGAGAGCAATTTGTATATTGTTCATCTTCCATTCTCTAAAGCTGTCATAGAGCCTCTGCATACATGGAGGTCAAATGCATCTATAATCGCTTCAGTTTTACCTCCCTGGTTTTTTTTTTTCCTCTGGAAGGATGATAGTGGGAACAGGAAGAGGGAACCTGAACTGCAATTATCAGAAAACACCAACCACAAATTAATTCAACAACTACGTATTTGATTTTGCCCTAAAAGCACATCCATCCCATGCTCTGCTCCACAGGCTTCAATGACAGTACGTATCAACAGGATCATTGATTATGCCAAGACCAAATCGAGTAACTTCCTGAGAACGGAAAATAGTAACAAAAAATATCACCACCACAAAACCCCAACGTATGATTAAATCTAACCTTATTCACACTTCTTCGACAGGGATTCACACTTATTCACCAGCTTTGACAGGGATGAGACCAACCCCATAAAGGACATCTAGTCCCCCAACTACATGCCTTTTCTTGAGCCCTTCCACCTTGAGAGCAGAGCTGTTACAGACCTGGGGAAGCTAAGGAGTCCAAATGTTGGAAAAAACAGGCAATAAAGTCTCATATAGGCAGCCTTCTTAATTAAGTATTTTGATACTAAGAGCCAATTATTCCTTACAATGTCCCCGTGACTTTGCTGCCTTAGGGAAGGATGTTGGAAAATATTTGGGCAGAATTCACTTTGATGCTGCAAAAGGCAATTTTAGGCAGACAGTCACCGTCGAGTTCAGCGGTCAAGGACTCTTGTCCTGTCTTAGGTTGCCAAAACAATGTCCCCCTGGAAAAGAGAGCAGGCCTCCTGTCCCATCTCAGTCTTAAGTTCTGCCAGGGGAGGTTTAGGTTGGATATTAGGAAGAAATTTTTTACAGAGAGAGTAATCAGAGAGTAATTGGAATGGGCTGCCCAGGGAAGTGGTAGATTCTCCATCCCTGGAGGTTTTTAAGATGAGACTGGATGTAGCACTTAGTGCCATGGTCTAGTAACCATGGTGGTGTTGGATCAAGGGTTGGACTTGATGATCTTAGAGGTCTTTTCCGACCCAGTTGATTCTATGATTCTGTGATCTCCCTTCTCATAGCTTTGAACAAACTTTGGGGAAAGATGCCAAATCTGATGCAAAATAAAAGCTAAGGCTGCTTTAAAGAACTGCCTTGCTTTGATCTAAATACATATTTCCTTTACAATCTGTTTCTATTTGCATCAGTTTGAGCCTTTATTTTAGGATCAGCTGGAACATCTTTTCTTTTTTTTTTCCACTGTAATTCTGACAGCAGTATAAAGTGTAAATAGCCATTGAGACACAGCGTATGCTCAACAGAGACACATTTCTGTGTGGTCTTCCTACCCCCCCACACTGACAGCCAAATTTTTGGTAGAACCTGGTGGAGGGCGGTGACGCACTCAGCCTGTAACAGTTTAACTGGGATCACAGCAGTATTCTTACTATGCACAGCAGTGTCTTTTGGAGGCTTCACAGGGTAAGCTGTCGATATGTAATAACACTGCATTGTGAATTATGGAGTTGCTGGAATCAATGGGATTTTGCATATTAATTGCAAACACACCCAAAAAGACAAAGGAATTTATTGGCTTAATTAGTGTTTCAGCTCTAATAGCATTCAGGCTTCATTCTCACACAAATTGATAAATAGCAGCAGCGTTACTCCTCAAGGATACTCTGCCTTTTGAGAGGGGATGCTAGTTTATGATCCAAGCTCTCTCAGCTGCAATGATGCACTCAGCAGGAGCTTGGAGGAGTTGAGCTTCAAAGGTATTTGCCACCTCTTTTTCCTAAGCAGATTGCTAGATGCTGGCAAAAGGGGCTGCCCTACCCTCTCCGCAGATGGTAATGGTGTTTTGTCTGAAAGGCATTTACAGAGTGACACTTACTGGGCAGGACAAAAAAATGGACCTGGACCATTTCCACCTCTAGGGTACAAAAACTGAGATTCATTATCATACATCCCCAAACAGTACCTAACCAGTTACCACAATGGGTAACAGGGAAGCTACCTGTAATGTACTTAAGGATTGATTCTGACTCCAAGGATACTGAGAAAAACTAAGTTTGAGAAGAATTAGATAGGTGTACCTGGAAGCAGACTTTGGCCCTTGGGCTCCCAGCTCCCAGGAAGCACAGCTCCATGAAAAATAAGGTGCTAGAATGGGAAGCAAATGTCAAGAATTCAGCTGTATACCAAAACAAAACAGATATCCACCTGGATCTGCTCTCCATCACCTCGTGCATTCACATGCTGCAGCACAGCATGACTGATGCAAAGTTTCAGGAACAGCATTACAATAATGAGGGAAGAGCAAGACACTACCTGAAAAGCAGCTTCCTCCCCATGGACTTAAAACATTTTCTGCATTATCATACCACTGAAATTGCACCTTAAAGCTAATAACCGACAAAGATTCATTGTTCATAAAGCCTGTGTTCACATCTTCAAACAAGTTATTCTCCTGGGCATTCCTCCTCCCCATTCTCAGCAGCAGACCTCTCCTCCTTGGGATGGGGATCACATCACAACACTTAAGTGATAAGCAATTTGTTGACAGAGAGAAATGTCACCAAGAAAACATTTCAGCTGCATTCAAGACCAGGGCTGGGTACCGTTTTTTGTTTGTTTTTCTAGACATGATCTGGCAGCTGCAAGCAAAACGAAGAGCCAGAATCATGTGAATGTGCCCTCGCTGGGAGAAGCACAGCCAAAGGCTGCAGGCAAGCCATGCTCTCTGTGTCACCGTGCTCAGAGAGCACTGGAGGAAATAATCCTGCATTAATAGGGCAGCAGATCACAGAGATCAAACAGGCCTTTTCTGTTTCTATCCTAGTTCATGCCAAAAAAAAACAAATGGGAGCAAATGTACAAAAAGAGGGATATGCCATCAGCCCCCTGTGAAGAAAATGTACTCCCATTTAATAGAATACAGAGCTGTGCCAGGCAGCTTAATGGTTAATCCAGGCTATTTTATAATAGAAAGGACCAAAAGAAGATGGGCATTTGTGGCTTCCTCCGCAAGAAAACAAGGTCATCACTCACAGCTCCCTCTGAATTATGCTCTGCAAAACCTTGAGAGAGCCTGCTGAGCACCCTTTGGCAGGGGCCAGGACACAAGAGTGGCTTGCCATCTTTCAGGTTGTGACCTGAAACCACCAGATCTCAGAGCCTCAGCCTGAAATGCAGCAGGAAAGAAAGGGAATTCCAGTGTTTGTTCAAGCCTGGGACACCAAATGATACCCCAGGCTCAACTTCTCACCTACCCAGGAGGCAATGCCCCTGTACCCCAGGCTGTTCCAAGGAATGAGCCTCTTTGTAACTCACCATTGAGACAAGTAACAAACTAGTCCTTAACGGAGAGGAATCAGGAGCTCAGCCCCTTCAATTTTTAATTCCCCTGCCTTAATTCCCCCCGCAGCCTCCAAAAACAAAGCTCATTCAGGGCAAGTGGGCCTAAGGAAGAGTGAAGCATCTCCTCCACTGCTGCTGTGGCACCTTCTCTGTGAGCAAGGGATTTACTTCTGAACTGGCATGGGCTTGGTCTAGAGAAATGGGCTCCCATTTGTATATTACCTTCAGTTTATAAACAAGCTGAACCTCTTTCTGCCATTTAAACGTGAAACTAGCTGAGAGCAGGCTCTCACCCGTAAGTGCCTAGGTGTCCACATGGTAACCGTTTACCTCTCTTGTCTGTAATTAATCTTCCAAGTCTCTGCATGATGTAGACATTTACAGTAAAAAAGACCAAACACCTTGCAGTCTCAAAGTCAGTGAAGATTCAGTTAGTCTTTATTTTATTCTGACAGGCTCCTTTATCCCAGAGACAATACTAAGACACAGGATTTTACCAGGATTTTTTCCCAGAGTTCATTCCAATCACAATAAGGAAAAAAATGGCATGTTACAAAAAAAGGTATTTAACACAAACAGATTTGAAATAGATTTATACGCCATTTCACCTCTGTCTGTCACAGATCCCTTAATATAATTAGTCTGTGGCATAAACAGAAAAAAGGACACATGAGCATCCACCAAAACCCATTGTCCCTACTTTGTGAGTGCACAAATTAAACCCATCCAGGCACCATAAGCCACTGGAGAAGCCAAGCAAAAAGATAAACAAGCATTAAGTCACCAAGAAAAATGTCCAGAGTTAGTTTCAAAAGCAGCAAGATGAAGACCAAAGCATGGTTCAATGCACACGTGTTAAGCCATGAGGCACAGAAAGCAGCACTTTGCTTTTCTAACAGCAAAAGGGAAAGAGGAGAACCCAGACACAGGGCTGTTCTGTCCTGCTGTGGGCCTGTGAGCCCCACTGACCCAGGCACTACTTTACAAGGAAATGAGCAACAAGGAAAAAATCTGCAAACTGACATTCTGAAAAACACAGAGGCACCAGACTTCACGTGGGACACCAGACTCCAGGTGCTCTTGCAGCACAGGTTTGTCAGAAAACTCTCTACACTGGCTGGTGACACCTCAGCCCCAGCAGCTCACCTACTTCACTTAAGCCAAGGAAGGATTTCCTCACCCATCTCCCTAGAGACTTGCCAGGAGTTTCCCAAGCCAACGAAGGCCAAAACAGAAGAAAACAAGTGTCCAGCCACAAATACTGGCTTGGGCTTGCAGGAGAGCAGAGTAACCTGAACACCTTCCTCCAGGGAACAACCACAGAGCAGGGGTGGTTGGCACTCCTCTCAGGGGTCTCAGCAGCATCCCAATTGCCCCTTCTACTGTGTTTTGTGCACTTCAATGTCTCCCTGCTCCTCTCTACTCCAGGGTTCCCTTCCCTAGCCAGTGCTGACCAGACACAGAATAAGGTTTCACTAAAATCAGGGATCTGCTGCTACAGTATCTAAGTTACTTTGACCGGACGAACATCTGTCCTTTTTTTTTTTAAATCTTAACTTCTGTATTATAATTTTAACCTGAACACACAGCTGGGTACAAAACAGAAGCACCTTTTATCTAAGACTCCAACATTCCACTCCTTTCAGAGGGCATTCCCTATTCACATCACACCTGATCACCTAACAGTTCTTAAAAGCATCTGCTTAACTCATCAAGTAAAATAACACCTCCAAGGGATCAGACCTCCAGAGCAAACACTGGCTATTGGTCATTTGAGCTGCCAGTATCATTTGGGAAAGCCAGTCCCAGAGAAAGCTGAAGTCAGCCTCTAAGTACACCTTAATTCTCCTCTTCCGATTCAAATCAGGGGACCAGGGTATCTCCCCTACAAACAGCCCCTTCTCTTTGTGCCATGAAGAACCCACGGACCATTGCCAAGGGGAAGACGACTCAGTTAAAGCCCAGAGAGTTACAAGCCTGCTGCAGGCTGCTTGCTGGGCTGTACATGACCCTTCTCTCACCCACAGACACCAGCAGCACAGGGACCACCATCTCTATCTGCAGCGCTGCCTCTGCTTTTCTGGATAACTGCACCACTGAGCACTGAAGTTTTTCATCTCCCAATTGCTTTTCCCTATGTTACTTCAGAAAAAAACACAACCCACACACTGAGCTACTACCAAGATGAGTGGGACAGAGGAGTCTGTTCAAGCACCACCGCTGCAGATTCTGGGTGAGAGCCATCAACCCCCCACAGAGGCAATCTCGGAAGACCCTGCAATGAGGAGAGGAAACAAAAAAGCCTATGAGCAGCCAAGGGAGACGTTCATTCTATCGATCGTGTAAACTGTCAGTGGAGGGGCAATGAGCGGTTTTGTTTTTTTTTTTTGTTTCTATCCTGGGGAATAATCCAGCCTGATAATTAGTACATAAGAGGTAAGTGGAAAATGAGACATCTAGCGAGGGTGGTTCAAGACTCCTCATGACATTGATAATGTGCAGATACATAGATCACTGTCGGGGCAAACCGCCACTGTGAGCCTGTGTCTTCCCATTGCCTCATCAATCCATCATCCGCTTAGCTACTGACACCTTGGCAGGCACACACCGCCAGCCCTGCATTTGAATTGAGAGGAGCAGGCGCCACCAGGGAATACAGATTTAAAAATCTAAGATTCAAATTTGTTTAAGTATTGTGAACAGCAATTCCCTTGCAAGGCATCTTCATTGCCCTTTTGCCAAGGGGGAACAGTTGGGTCTTTGTTAGAAGTACAAATTGCTTCTTAATGCAAAGGATAAAGCACAGCCCAGGCACCTCCTTAGAATTCCTCCTGGCTCCTGCTAATGCTGCTGCATGTCAATTTTAATTTTTTGAAATTTAAACCAAGGGCTTTGTGTCTAAGCTCCATTTCATTGAAGGAGGGGGGAGGAATAGTCAAAAAGGATTACGGATCCAGTGGGAATTGAGGATCCATAGCAATTATACTTCATTTGGGTCTCAGACACTGGTTTTAATCATATTCTAAATAGTACAAATCGACAACACATTAGAGATTGATAAGTGTCTAACACATGTACCTGGTTATGAACTCTGCTTCCCTCGACTGGGATTTTTTTGTTTGAGGACAGTTTTGAGAGTTTGAGGACAGGATGAAGGAATTGCTTTCTCTCTTTGACCCTCCTCTTCCAGCCAATGAGTAGAAAATACCCACCAAGGACCAGGTAGGAGACAGAAGCGACTGTAATAACTCAGTCATCACAGAGCTGCCCCAAAGTGGGGCTGGACCAAGTCCAACCAACTGGGTTCCCCTTCCTCCTTCAACATCAGGGCAGGGGAAAAGCTCCAGCCTTGGCAGAGCTGTTTTCAGTCCAGCTCCTGTCTCTCTTACTTAGTGAAACCGCACTAAAGCTGCAAAGGGCAGAAAAATGAGAGGGAGGTAAGATCTTCAGAAGGAAAAAACGAAATGACAAGACAGTAAAATGAAACTAAGTGCTTGTGTAAACCAATTTAACTGTTTTAGCTTCACCAATTTACCCAAACTAAGGAGGTTACCTACTGGGGTGATGATGAAAGAGGCACCTCCTACACCAAAGGCTCAGAACCACACACACTAGTTACACACCTGTGCATTCTTAAAAAGACACAGTGGCTGGAATTTACTGAGGACATCAGAAGAAAACCTTTCTAAATGGTCTGAATTCGTCAGTCTTGAGCAAGCTTTCTCTCCTAGCCCATCTCAGGCACCGTGCAGACCCACCTACAGTTAGGTGTGGTTTCCAACCCATATACACACTGTAAGTGCGAGGGTTTAGACAGACTCTCTCCCCTGCTGCCTCCTTGCATTTGTCAAGCATGTTACAGAAACACGGCTTTCCATAATCACTGATTAAACTGCTTTTCCTGTACTTTGTTAACCTGTAGATCAGGTTCAAACCCAGTAAATCTGTTCAGGAGATCTACTCCACACCCCCACTTTCACCTCTTGATGACAGCGTGTCTCCTTTTTACAAAACTGCGCAAAGGTGAAGCTTTTTTTCCTCTCCCTCTGCTTCTTCCCAACTCCCCTGAACCATAATCAAGACTTAGGCAAGGTGTCCCATCCTTTAAAAAAACCTTTAAATTTTGCTGCAAACCTAAGGGACCAAAGTGACCCCCTCCTCTACCCACCCTCCTGTGGCAGCACCACAGTGCTCCTTTGCAGCACTGGAAGAGACAGAAAGCAAAAAGGCGTTGTCTAAAAACATAATTTAATGTGATATTTTGGTGACTGTGGTCAGCGACCAAATTCTTTTGCAGACAGAAACAGGTTTGACGTTAATGACACCATCATTCACATGAGCATTGCATAGCACAGAAAGAAAAGTTTACACTTGACCCCGTACAAAGCAGCAGAGGAAAGAACAGTTATGGCCCAGTCCCACTTCGCAATAGGCGATCTGAAAATTCATCATCGTAATTAATACTTTTTTGATGAAAAAATGTGACTGGTTCAAATTCTGTATGTGGCACAGTCTGAACTCTGGGCTCTTTTAAACCCTCCAGGAACCACTTGAGAGTTTCAAGCTGCCGAGTTCCTCTTGTGACACACAAAACACTCAGGCTGACAAAGGGAGAGGGCAGTCAGAAGAAATGCGGGAGAGTAAAGAAAGGGATTGCTTTGTTTCACTTCTATTTCATTTCCACAGGAGTAAAAATAAAGACATACAAACTGATAATGACGCTAAAGTGACCTGTGGAGACAGTGGATACCAGCAGAACAGCAGCACGATGGGATACGGAAATGCCAAACAGCCCCACAAGCATCAGTGGCAGGGCCAGTTGTGTCATGTTGCTTGTTGTGTGTTAATCGGGGTATAAAAGAAAGCCAGAGAAAGTGCTGTACTTATTGTTGTTGCCTCCGTGTGCTTTGCCTCCATCCAACTTGACGTATACTTCGTCGCCGGAGTCCAGGTGCAGCACCACGCTATTGCTGGCATAGTCATAGTTCTGGTCCGCATCCTGGGCGATGGCACTGGCCCGCACCTGCCAACACAGCCGCTGGGCACGTCAGCCCCCCTAGCCCTTCTTCCCCAGTGTCTCCATTAGGTCTCCGAGCCACTCTTCCACAGCCCCTCCACCAGCCTCCCCAGCCCCTCGTTTCCTCCCTCTTCATCAGTTCCCTGAGTTCCCCTTTTCCGACCCCTCCGTCAGTTCCCCAGGAGCCCCCCTTCTCCAGCCTCCCCACTACCACCACGTCCTCCCTCCCTCCCCTCTCCTCGCTTCTCCTTCTCCTCCTCCCGGCAGTAAAGTTTGCAAGCCGAGAGTTCGGAATTTGTCGCGGCTCTAGAGCCTCTCCCGCGGAGCAGCCCCGCCCCGACGGCGCGGAGGATGCTCCAGCCGCTCCTTTTCCCGGGAGCGGCGGCGACCGGTGCCTCGGGGGGGCGACAGGGCGGGGGCAGGAAAGGGACGAAAGGTGGCCCCGGGGCGGGGAGGACGCGCGGGGGAGCGGCGGAACCCACCTGGCCGTTCTTGCAGAGGTCAGCCCACATGCTGGTGCCGTCGCCGCCGCGCATGAGGATGTGGTAGGTGAAGAAATAGATGCCGCGCACCTGGCAGGTGAACTTGCCGCTGGCCGGGTCGTAGTGGTTGCCCAGGTTGGTCACCACGTCGTCGAACTTGAGGACCTCATAGCCCTCGTGGGGGCTCTTCAGCCCCACGTAGAAGGCGATGCGCGGCCCGCTGAAGGCGGCGCTCAGCCCTCCCGCCGCCTCTCCGCCCGCCGCCGCCCCGCCGCCGCTCCCGCCGCCGCCCGCTCCCGCCAGCGCCATCCCGGGCAGCCCCGGCTTGCCCGCGTCCCCCCGCTCCCCCGGCGGGCCCCGCGGCCCCGGCGGCCCCGGCTCCCCGGGCGGCCCGCGGGGGCCCGGCTTGCCCGGTCGGCCCGGCTCCCCCTTGGGTCCCTGGACGAAGGGCGGCGGGGGGTTGGCGCCCAGGTCCTGCAGGGCCTCCACGGCGGCGGTGCTGCCGGGGCCGGGCGGCCGCCCGCCGCTGTACGGGTCGCAAATCATGCGGCAGGTGCCCATCATCTCGTAGTGGGCGCCGGTGTCGGCGGGCGCATGCAGCAGCAGCAGGGGTACGGCGACCAGCAGCGCGACGGCCATGGCCAGGGCGAGCCCGGCGGCGGCCAGCAGCCGCCTCCTCCGCTGCCAGAGCCGGGCGGCGGCGGCGAGCAGGTCCTCCTTGCCGTGCGAGGCAATGGTGGCGCGGGGGGCCGGTCGCTCCCTGCGGGGGGACGGCAAGAAGAGGCGGTGAGACCCCGCCGCCGGCGCCTCCCCGCCCGGCCCCCGCCTCAGCCCGCCCGCCGGCCGGCCGGGAGCCCCGCCATGCCGAGAGCCGCCCCGCTCCCCTCCGAAGGGACGCGGCACCCCGTCCGCCCGGCGGGGCTGGGCGGGCGCGGAGGGCGGCGAGCGGGCGCCCGGCTCTGCCCCTCGGCCCCGCGGGGGGGACGGGCCCGCCCGCCCCCGTCGCCGCCCCGACGTGGGGGGCGCGGAGCCGGGAGAAGCGGGGCGGGGCGGGCGGACCCACCTGCGGGGGGCCGGGGCGGAGCCGCCGGGGGGGCTCCGGGGCGCCGCCGTCGTTGCGGTCCGCGCTGATGCGCCCGTCTGCCGCCGCCCGACCGCCCGCAGCGCCGAGCGCCGGTGGCGGCGCGGCCCCTCGGGCGGGGCGGGCGGAGGGGAGGGGAGGAGAGAGGCGGCGGGGCGTCCCGCACGTCCCCGGGCACTCCGGCCCCCCTCTGGCACTGCTGAGAGGCGGGGGGACCGCGCCCGCCCCGCCGTCACCGGCGGAGTCACTGCGGGTACCGCCCAAGCTGCGCCCCGCTGAAAGCGGGACGGTCGGGAATGCATCGCGTTGCCCCGTTCACCTGCCGCCTGAAACTGCTTCCTCCCGGCATCCCTGCATCCCTTCATCCCTCTCTGTCCGCGGCTGCCCGGACGGCGGCCGGAGCCCCTGTCCCGCCGGGATGAGCTCCCTGCCGCCGCCGACCCACACCACTCTCTGCGGGAGGGGGTCGGGGAAACCCCCGCGCAGGCAACAGGTCACCCTGGAGTGTTCCCCGTGGCTTCCTCGGGCTCCCCCCGTCCAGCATCGGCGGCCCAAAAAAGGAGCGGGACAACATCGCGTGTGGATCTTGCTCCTCAACACATCCAAGTGTAACCAAATCCGTTACACCCGTCCCGGTCTCCCGAAGGCAGGCAAGGCTTGCCAAGTGGAAGGGGAGCCCTAGAAAGAAATACCTTTAGCAGAGTTCATGTTGGATTACAGCAGAGTGTTCTGTAGGTTTCCCTGCGTAATGACGGGTCCAAATCGAGAGTTTTTTTCCCCAGAGGAAAGTATGGTTAATTGCCTTTGATTTTCCGAGTAAACGGTGGTAGCACAGCGGGAACCCTGGAATCGTTAACTGCCTGCGGGGATCTCCCCTGGAGAGAGAGTTGGGATCTTACCCACGCGTCTCCGAGCGGCAGGTTAAGCACCCGTCCTGGAAGGAAAGAAAAAAGCCTAACTGTGATTACACGGACTGCCTCAGGGCAACATTCCGGTGTCCCCCGCTCCCTTGCTGTGTAAGAAGGGTCATTTCCCAGCGGGTTCGCCAGAGCTGAAGGCAGTCTGTTTGGTCTTAAAACAGGCAGAGCTTCAGGTCGAAGGGAGCGAGCCACCCAGTCTGATCCAGCGTCTGCTGGAACTGATGGCCTGGAGGCATCAGTGCAAATGGGAACATACAAGCTTCTTCCAAGAACTGTAGAAATGCTCTAAAAGGACTTGAGACTCTTTTGTTAGCTTTCCTTGAAATTTAAAGGGGGGACGTCAAGATTTTCCTGTGTGGAGTGCACACACTTCAGGACCAGATCTCAGCTCAGTTACATCCCTGCATGCGTCCAGCATTTTTCCTGGAGTTATTCGGGCTTCACTCTGCTGCTGCTGAGATCAGGATTCAGCCCTGCCCCTCAAGTCTCTCTGATTATTTTCCCCCACATCTATGTATTTAAAGCTGGAAGGGAAATTAATCTTGTAAATTAAAACCTTTCCCTGAGAATTGTATAGATAGTCATATTAAAGTAACCATGTCTATTACTTAGCACAATGGAGCTAAATGTTTTAGAGACAAGACTGTGACGAAGATGTAAGTCCTTTTCCTCTCCTCTGAATTATGAGTTGCATCCCACAGAGTTATTTTAAGCCCCTACACTTGTCTAAAGCCTTGTAAAATGATTTCTAATAGTTGTTTCTGTTCCAGCCTTAGTATAATTTTCCATATATTAACTGTGCTAAATACAAATAAATTCCCAAATAAATTACACTGCTTTGCTGATCATCCCTACTTAAGCTTCTGTTAATTTCCCTTTTGTTCTGGTATTTGTCACTACCTCGGCTCCCGGTGTTCGTGAATCCTTGCTATTCCCTCAGAGCTCTGCAAACCCCCCTAAAGTGACTGTTTAATCTGCTGTTTTCCAAAGGCAGCAGCCACACTGTAGCTTTTCTAACCCTTTTCTCAGTAATTAAGTTCTTGTATCATTTGGTCTCTGTTGCAACTTCCCTATTTGCAGCAACTCGTATAATGAGGTGACCGGGTGACCGGTATTGGGAACTGTATTCCAAATAGAGGCTCCCCAGCCCCTTCTGCAAAGCCAAAATCATTTTATGTGAGGGGGTCTGTTATTCCCACGGATCAGCAAGGACAGACGAAGAAGAAATATATTCTAGCTTTCTGCAGGACAAAATTGGCGCGGTTCTTAACAAAGAGGGTTAAGCGCTTGAACAAGTAGGCAGAGAAGATTACAGAGATATCAGCAGTTAGATTAGGTGTCAAATTCTGGCAATTTTGTTTGGGAATAATTTAATCACTCCTCTGTGATGTGGTGAGATGGACTGATCACCGAGTTAATCCCTCTTCAGATTGCTTTAAGGTAAACACAGTGTGACTTTAATGTATAATTCCAGTAGGATCTATATTCCTGGAGACCTGGAGTTACCGCTTGACTGATGTAATGCATCTTGTGCCCCAAGGTGTAGTAGCACTGTGGTTGCTGAGACAGCTGGTACGACTTTCTGATCCTACAATAATAATTAGGAATATAGTTGCAAAAAGGTATGTGGCAACACTCAGTTTACAATTTTGATACTTTAGGAGCTTGGTTTCCATATGCAATGGCATACACCACAACAGTACAAGGAGCAGGGAATTACCAAATCAGCTAGTCAGGCAGTGTTGGAAGTACTGCCTGCCTTGCAAGTAGGTACCTTTCATAGTTTGAGATGACAAGTACCAAAGCCCCTCTTAGAGTTTGGCACTTTCACAGCAGGCTGCTCAGGCCTGGCAAGACTCAAGTGCCTTGGACACGCCCAGAGAGGGATAAGGGCACCCACAGAACATCCCTGGTGAAACACAAAGGGTGTCTGGACCTCGACGTTAGATGATGGCTGAGCAGGAGCTTTGGTGATTGCTGCTGTTGGCCAAAGCAATAGTTAAGCACCGAAAAGCTTATGTGGATCTAACTTGAAACTCAATTTTCAGATGTGCTGTCAGTCAGTCATGGCTGGGCTTCGCGAATGAAGATTTGGAAAGGGCTCTACCCATGTTTGTTACAAGCGCGTTGGTGGCTAAAAAGGTCAATACGAGATAGGCATGACCGGTTGCAAAAGGCACAGCAGAAAGACTCCTTAGGTGGTATATTCTGCAAGGCACCATTCTTTCTGTGTTGTCTTTTCTCCTCAAGAGTGATCCTGCGTGCTTTCTCAAAAGCATCAGCAGCGTTACAGATGGTGTGTCTCCAGGCCTCCCTATTGGAGGCCAGAGTAGACCAGTTATGGTGATCAATATGGCCAAGGCTGAGATGTTGTTTCAGGAAGTCCTTGTATCTTCTCTTTGGGGCTCCTCTCTTGCGGCAGCCGGTGGCAAGTTCACCATAAAGCAAGATCTTAGGGAGGTGGTGGTCCTTCATCCTGGAGATGTGCCCTGCCCAGCGCAGCTGTGTCCTCAGCAACATGGCCTCAGTGCTTGTGACTGCTGCTTGTTCTAGAACAGATGTATTGGTCACAAAATCTGGCCACGGCGGGAGAAAGGAGAGAGAGGGGGAGCCTTGCCGGCAGGTACTGCGCCCCCATGCAAGAGGAGAGGGGAGTTTTGGAGCACACAGAGGTTTGCCATTCCAAGTTTGGGGGGGGGAGAGGGAGGGGGAGGGGAAGGGGAAGGGGAGGAAGAAGAGGTGAAGGGTGTCGAGCGGGCCAAGGGGGTCCTCCGACTGGCGAGAGGGAGAGTGGGACAATCCTGTATGAAATGTCGCAGGTGAGCAGTGCGCCTGAAGATATGCGGTAACACAGTGGGGTAAGGATAAGGTCAGGGTGGATAATGGGTTCTTTTAGAGTGATAGGGGTCCCGGCCAGGCTGGGGCCTTGAAAGGCACCCCGGCCTTGGATGGGTACAGAGGCCAGAACGGTTGGTTTGTTTGTCTGTTTGTTTTTGGTTCACCTGCAGCTACTGCCCAGGTTCGGCATGTTCTGGATATGTTTGCTTTGCTCTGTTACATTCTGAAAAGGTGGAAAGGACAAAGGGTTGTTCCTGGGTATCCCCTTGAGATTGTGTATAGATAGGTGATAGTAAAGTAGGAAATGAAAGACTTGCCCAAGATGTGGTATAAAGACTAAGGAACCTCACCCCTCAGGGAAGTACTTGACAGATCAGACACAGTTCCCAAATTTAGACAGCCAAGAACCCAGACACTTTGGATTGCAGCTCCAAAATTCAAGGGACATATTAATTTCCATTCCTTAATTTCTGATTCAAGGGAGAGTTACCCACCTTGGGTCGCTAGTAACCTTCAAAAGATGTCGTGGTTCATCAGATCCATTTCCCACAGTCATTCTGGAGTGTCTGTTGGATCAGGCCTCTCATGACTATTGCATACACTTAGTACATACAAGGCAGTTGTATATCTGTATATCCCATACATACCTGGCATGTTGGAGGCTTGTTCCAGTGTTTTACTGCTTACCAGATTTGGAGCAGGTTTCTTAAATTATCTTTCCAGTCTTCCAGGAGAGTTGTCTCAGCCTTCTAGGTGCAGGATGTTGTGAGTTGGATTTTCTTCAGCTTGTTCTCTAGGATTTATTCTGCTGTAAAAATAGTGAAATATTCACAGGGGCAGAGGAAGGAAGAATAATTCCACAGGCTGGTTATGCCCCCTCCCAAGAGACACAAAGAAAACAAGCTGATGACTGAAGGAGCTCAGGGATGAGCTTTCAAACCACGTCTGTCCCCAGGTCTGAGCCACCTTATAGGACATGAGCAGAGTCTGTCCATCCCGAGGCAAACACAGGACACTCCTCCAGGCTGTGGCTGGCCATCTATATTTCACAGGGAGGTTTTCAGCAGGGTAACAAGGAGGAGATCTGAGTTCAGCTTGATTTGCTGCCTGAGAAATACCTACCTGTGTTCCCTGAGGGGCTACCAAAACCTTCCGAGGTGCAGGATACTCAGGGGAGATGGGGAGAGTAGGGAGGAGAGCACTGCATGCCCTTACACTGAATCTGTTCCTCTTTGCTTAAAAAGAATTAAAGATTCATTGAGCTATAAGAAGAGGAAGACCAAAGGTGAGTATAATTTTCAGTTTAGTGGTGAGAGCACCTACTTGATCTGGGGTTTCAGTCTGCCTCCAAGAGCTGTTTGTGAATTCTAGTCAGGAAGGTGAGGTGCAAATGCAGTGTGAAAGAGTGGGTGGCTTTGGCACACACAATTCCTCTTCCTGAAGGACCATCCCAACTGCGGAACTAAGGACTCTTCTGCACTGTCTTGCTTTCTTTTCTCTCAGAAGGTTTACTCTTTTTTTTCCCCTCTCAGCTGCACATCCTCAGCACAAACTGAGTTCATGAACTGAAGCAGGTGGTTTGTTCCACATCCAACAAGAGCTGAACCAACCAAATCCATAACCCTGGCAGGACTCAGGAGGACTCAAACCCACTAAGGAGACGGAAGTTCCATGCACATGTCCAAGCTGACTGTTGTGCATTTGAGGTTCTTGGAGATTGAAGGTAGGTACCTCTTGGGTTAGGTGCCTCTAGGATTGGACAGGAGCTGAAGGAACCGTTTTACTTCAGTGCTGGATTGAGGTGTTTAAATTCTGCTTTAATTCCTTCTTTTGGCTCTTTTTTTTTTGGATTTAGCCATTAACTTAAAAATGTAAGAACATACCAGCTCAGACACCTTATTTGGCAAAAATGTCAAGATCAAAGTAAGTGTATACTGATACTTCTCTGGTATTTTCTCTCAATTTCCAACAATCTATGGCTTAAGGACTTCCCGAACCACGGTAAAATACTTTTGAGAAGCTGAAATCAAGATTACTGTGAGTAAAGGCAGAGTACCCTTGCATGAGTACCCTCACCCATCCCAGTGGTAGCTTTGTTTTGCTATCCTTTTTCATGATTGATGTAAGTTATGGATAACATTACCCTCTGATCCTCTGAAGTGCTTCATTCCTTGCCTTTATCACATCACGAGATATTTCTCCTTGCTGTAATTAACTATCTGGAACCCCATGTATTCAACAGCTAGTAAAACATAATACATGTAATCCTTACGCTAAAATGTTCGCATTTCATGCTGAAAGCAAATTTGAATCTGCTAATGTTTAGAATGTGTATAATATTTCCTTTCACAAAATATAAAATATAATGATACTGATTATTTTTGCTTAATGGAGGGAAAATTTTAGAAATGGTTAGACTTCCTGTGTTAACTGCCATCATTCCCCAAATATACTGTGCGCTTCTTTTTGACCTTAGCTGGGATTTCCAACAGGACTAGTCATAACAGTACAAAGCTGAATTTAGTCCCATGTGATGGACAGAGTGGGTACATGGGATCCTGCACAGCAGCAAAAGCATTTTATTCCATAGAACAAGAACAGAAGCTGGCCCTTGTCTCACGGCAGAGTTGCAATAGCCCACAGGTGCTTGTGCTGCTGTAACAATACATAAAATTCCACTCATGCAGCCAGAATCAGCCCCCTGTACTGGCACAGTATCTGTTAGAGATCCTGCACAAGGAGAAGCTCGCGTGCAATCCAAACAGACACTGCAGCTGGATGGGCTTTATTGTGTGTATCGATCACTGTGAACCGCTGCTATTTGCACTTTGCCATATCCACTTTGTCTTCCAGGGAAGACAAAATCTGCTGACTCTCCCTCTGAGAGGGGGTGTTTGGACAAATACATTTGGGTGTTTACAAGAGAGCAGTTCACAAACCCCAGAGCTGCCATCAGAGCACTGTTTGGAGAAATACCAAAAGGTGTGCAGAGGAAAACCAAATGCCTTCGTTTCCCCAAAACAGGTACTGTTCACCAAACTCAGGATAAATCAGCCTGTGTTTTCTGGAAAAAATCAATCAGAGCGACTGAACCTTGCTTCCCACTTTTGCCCCGGTGGGACTTTTGCCCTTGCCTTGTCTCAGAGCAGGGTCACACCCTGAAGTTCTGTGAGAACAGAACAACCTCAGACAATAACTAAAGCTCGTGTTGAAGATACCTGGTCCGAGCATATGTGGCTGCTCACGTGCCCAGGAAACTGTTGGGAACTGTAGGGGAGCAGCAGCTGATTGGAGGAAACATCACAGGAACTCCAGGCTGTTTGGGAGCTCTCTGCTCCCAGAGCAGATTTTCAATTGGACCTAAAGTAGGTTTAAAGAGAAAAAAACCTGTCCTTAAGAAAAGGCAGGATTTGAGCATCATCACCTATCAAACTGTCAGGTTCAAATGATGTTTTGCTTAAAAACAGTAAATTAAAATGAGGCAAGAGGCCAAGTGTGCTTGCCTTTAACCAGCTGAATTTGGATCACAGCAAGAGCAAATTCAGCTCTCCTTTCCTAATTTTCTGCTTCTCAGTATGAGAACTGCTTGAGGAGACACAGGTTGGCCCTAGAATTGTCTTGTTCGATTTGTCTCCTTAGATAACTAATGCTTTTGCAGTGTGACTGCTGGAATAACTCTGCATTATCTATATAAACAAGCATCTGCTTTTCTAATTGAGCTAGGGCCTTCCATACAAAATGCAAATAATGAAATAATAATTAAGCACATTTATGGTAACCTGAATTTGGAGGTCTAGTAGAGGAAACAGATCCTCCCCTTGCCTTCTGAGTACAATATGTGTGCACTTGGCCAAGTTGCTCAGCAAAGTGGGTGAGTACAAAACGAAACCTCTGCTAGATTCTCTAGGTCAAAATCACCCATCTCCTTTCCAAACCCCCTGAAATTCCCAGCAGGACTCAACTGTCAAGCCTTCATAACCTCCTTCAGAAGAGGTAAGAGGGAGGCTGGAAGGTCAGAGTACTAAAGTCAGTCCCTTTATGCAGGCCCCTTGCCTTAATTTAGCAAAATTTCCACACCCAGCCATGAGGCTGAATATTTTTATTCCATGAAGGAAAAAATTGCTGCAGGGAATTGATGTGCATGGACAGCTGGTTTCGCCAGGATGAAAGACACACATTAAAAATGCTTTTGAAATGCATTTGGGCTTCCCTCTGGGAGTTTGCTAAACCTGTAGTCAGGTACCAGGAAGAATTTGTCCCCTTAAGGTAAAGACAAGAATAAAATTAGTAAGAAATAATAGCCAAATCCACAGGTGGGACAGATGGCATTGAATGGATATCTGTTGGAATAACATTGCATCACCATGATAAACTTTTACCCTACATCCCCCAAAATTAGATGTGCTCCTCTGCTAATCATGTAGCATGAAGAGGAAGATGTGAGGATTATAAACCCAAAGCTAAGCATGTCAGGAATTGTTTTTTACACCTCCACTGGGTGTAGGAAACACGCAGTGAGCTGGGTGTAAAAGCTGGAGAAGGCATATGGAGGAGGTGGGGCAGAAGGTTCGGCTCTGTGATGCTTTGCTCCAGTTTACTGGTGCCCAGTGGAGAGGAGTTGTTCTGCTGAGCAGAGGCAGCTGTAAGGTCTGTGCAGAGACAAGTTGCTTTTTTGTGCTCAGAAAGAGAGCCCCAGATGAAGAGGTTTGACTGCCATTTCTGGAGTAAGGGCAATTAGGGGTGTTGCAGAGAAGAGACAGAGAGCTGGAGAGAGAGGTCAAGGAGAAGCAGTCCTGTCACAGTGGCATGGATCAGCCAGAAAAGCTCCTGTACCTCTGGGATACTCAAGGAATTAATAACCAGACTAACTGAATTGTTTTTGCAAGAGCCTCGTTAGGCTGAGTGAAACAGTAACTGTGAGAGAAAAACATGGATTTCTGTAAAATGAAGCTTTAAGTAATCACCAAACCAAAGTAGGCAAGTTGGGTTTGTGAGGTTAAAAAAAATGTTTAATTAAAACATGGTGAAATTGTCCCAAAAATATGTAGCCATGTATGATGACTCTTCAAGACAAACCAAAATTAAAAGCATAACAATAGGTTTTATTTAGAAACATCCTGACCTTTCTCTTATGACTCTTGTCCTGCCTTCTCGTTACTTGTCATTCTCAGTCACTGTATCTTGCTTAAATGAAAAGTGTAAGCTCTTCAGGGCATAGGACTGCATCTCTGTTTTTTTTCATCTGCTCTGTAGAACAATGTATGCAGCAGGGACATTCTTAAAGCTGTTAAATAGATCACAAATAAAACATTTAATCTCCAGTTTTGCAAGTTTACTGAATTTCTTCACAAGACAAAAAAAACCCTCTCATGTAGGTATTAGTAAGAAGCTATTTGCTCACATAAGTAAAAGTTAGGCTAAATAATCATCATGGAAAAGCAGCACTCCTTGGAAATGGCATTTATTGAATCACAGAACAGTTCCTGGGGAAGAGCAGTGGAAGCCCATTGCCTGGGATTTTGAGAGCAAGGCTGGGCAAAGCCAGAGACCGCACTGCAGGGCTCGGTACCCCGCTGGCAGGAAGACGGATGAGAAGCCCTAACAGTCTTCTCTATTTTGTTCTTCTATGATCCTTATAAGAGAGATTGATGCTGACAGCATCCAGGTGGTGCGTCCGTGACTCAGCTGTCACGTCACTGCTTACGGCTTAGAGCCAGTGAGTCAAGGAATGAAAAACAGGTGGAAGGAGGAGGAGAGCCCTCCTGAAGTGCTCACCTCCAACCATCTCTTCCTAAGCGAGCGGGGCCAATTGCAGACCACAGGGACACGGGAGAAGGAGAGGCAATGACAGAAGGAATGGCTGGTCACCTCCCTCCAAGGGCAGCAGGGTTGCAAGCCATTCCCCACGCCTTACGTGGTGTGGAAGAAAAGCCTGGTGTGAGTTAATGGACTTCTGTGAGCCAGAAGTGTCCACCCTATGTGGTAGGTCTGAGGCCTGCTGGCTCTTGTGACTGTGCTCTGTAGACAAAGCTGTAGATGAAGTAAATATTAAATCCATCTATTTTAGTTCGCTTTAGACAGAAAAGGCAGAATCACAGATGTCTTGCCATATATTTTCATCAATAAAAAGTTTACTGATATGGATCTGAATTCAAGCAACACCCATAATCCTATTCTGAGAATGGGTCCCCAATGGTGATCTCAAATAGTAACAATAGACACTAGTTCTCTAAAAACCCAAGAATTCCTAGAATACAGTAACAATCCTCCTTGTAAGCAGACTCCAAGGTTCAGGTGGCTTCTGAGACACTGCCACCTGTCTGGGCAGGTTCACAAAAGAAATCTGCCACACTTGGGATCTAAACCTGAATATTTTTCTTTGTTTGCTTTGCCACTGCCTTGACTGCAAGGCCAGCTTCTTGTAATTCACAGTAGCATAAGGTCAGTGGCATCTCAAGAAGGTGAGTCCTCCACCACTTTCTCTGCCTTTGGGTATGATCAATGTTTAATGCATGGAAATCTCTCCAGGGATGGAAACCTTTTAACCTCCCTAAGAAATCTGTTGCAATGCTTCATAATCTCTACCATCCAAAACCACATTTTCTAGTATCTGACCTTAATTTCTCTGCTGTAGTTTAAGCCTCCAATTCCTTGTCTTATCCATCATAGACAAAGCAAGCAGGTGATTCCCTCTCTTTCTGTGTCAGCCTTTCACACACTTGACAATTGCCACCTTGCTCCCCTGGCCAGTCCACAATCCAGAAGCTCAGTCCATTCCACATTTCGTCATTACTGCTGTGGGTTTTTTTCTAGAGTTCTGGTCATTCCCACTGTTACCCCCTGGACTTTCTCGCATGGTCCACTCTTTTTTGATGTGCAGTGCTCAAGGCTGGTCACAGGAGTCTTTGGCCACACCACTCTATTCATCTATTTCCTAACAGCACATCATTGCTGACTCCTATCCAGCTGGTGAATCCCATCACCCACAAATCCCTCTCTAAAGAGCAATCAGCCCCCTATACAACCCTGAGTCACTTCCCAGTTGTCCCTGCTGAATGACATTCTGGTCTCCTTCTCTTGCAATCCTTGATTTGCCACTATTATTTGGACTTTTCAGCCTCTCCTTCAGCTTACCAGCTGTTACCATGTGCTTGTAAGTTTAATAAGTGTTCCCTATCCCAATATCAGTGCCTTTACTAGTGATTTGAATAGTACCAGACCTAGATGTACCCATCCCACAATGATTTGGATGTTCCTGCAATGTTAGGAACAGTCTTCCCTAGTTCCCTTCAGAGAATATCCTGTGTAACAGTGTTAAAAGCTTTTTCAAAGTCAAGATATATGGTACCTGCTGCTTTGCTACACACATAAAGAAGAAAATTATATTGTGAGACACAACCAATTCTTGCCAAAAAGAAGCATATGCTCACTATCGCTTATCCCTGTATCATATGGGTATTGCATGTTTTAGGAACTGCCAAGAAGCTTGTCACACCTTATCAGCCTCTTGTGCAAAGTGCTATGCAAAATCAGCAACAAAAGACAGATCCTGTACCAAGAAGTTAACAATCTAATTAATTTTTTTCCCCAAAAGAAAAAGGTATCTCCTTCCTTATCAGACTTCATATCTAGCAAAATGAGAGCATTCATTCTGCAAACCTGTTTTATCACAAAATGAGATGACCATTCTTTCCAAGAAGTCCCAAGCAAGTAGTTATTACCAGCATCATCGAGAGCTATATCTAAGGCAAGTTTTAACTGCATTAAGCCTTGCTTAAGACAAAGGACATCATCTGTCTACATCCCTCTCACTGTCTGCTCACTCACTGTCTACTCCACCTAGGATGCAAGTCAGGCAGCTCTTCGGTTTTCAAACCTGACTGCTCCCAGTCTGAGTGACACATCTTATGGTGACACAACTGCTGCAGGGTCTGCAGGAATTGTCTGAAAGCCAAGAGCTCTGTCCAAAGGAAATAAAAATGGCAAGGATATAGTTATGTGAAATGAATGAGTAAAAGGCATAACTCCAAGACTGCAAGGCAAAGTAACTGAGAATATGGCATTTTGCACTGTTCCTGCTGTACAAAGTAAACCAATTTTTAAAAGTGCTAAATCATGGCCACATCACCATTGGCCAATCAGAGCTCAAATTAATCCAGCAGTTTAATTACCTAGGTAGCCTCATCTCCTCGGATGGTAAGATCAACGGAGAGATAGTCAACAGGTTAGCTAAGGCATATAGTGCTTTTGGAAAACTCCACAAAAGAGTATGGCGTAATAAACACTTGAAGAAAAGTACCAAGATCAGTGTTTACAGAGCCATAGTGCTGTCTGCTCTCCTGTATGGTTCAGAATCATGGGTCATCTACCGCCACCACCTGTGTCTCCTAGAACGCTTCCATCAACGCTGCCTCCGTACAATCCTAAACATCCACTGGTCAGATTATGTGACCAACACATCTGTTCTAGAACAAGCAGCAGTCACAAGTATAGAGGCCATGTTACTGAGAACACAGCTGCGCTGGGTAGGGCACGTCTCCAGGATGAAGGACCACCGCCTCCCTAAGATCCTGCTTTATGGTGAACTTGCCACCGGCTGCTGCACAAGAGGAGCCCCGAAGAAAAGATACAAGGACTCCCTGAAACAACATCTCAGCCTTGGCCATATTGATCACCATAACTGGTCTACTCTGGCCTCCAATCGGGAGGCCTGGAGACACACCGTCTATAACGCTGCTGTCTCCTTTGAGAACACACGCAGGATCACTCTCGAGGAGAAAAGGCAACGCAGAAAGAACCGTGTCTTGCAGAATACACCATCTAAGGAGTCTTTGTGTTGTGCCTTTTGCAATCAGATATGTCTGTCTCGTATTGGCCTCATAAGCCACCAGCGTGCCTGTAACAAATGTGGATAGAGCCTTCCCAAATCTTCGTTCACGAAGCCTAGCCATGATGATGAAATCATGGCACTGGTTGTGGCAAGCAACTTGATCTTATTTTATGGGGTTTTAATCTTCACAACCATTATCAAACTAAAGTATTCCAGCCAGATAGTCTGTGACTGTATGTTTGCAAAGCACCTGTGACAGCAAAACATGGGCTCTGCTGTTGCTTCTGGAGCCAAAGAGTTAGTAACAACTCATATGTGCAAAGCATTTGTAATTAATTACAGATTTGTGCTCTATTTAAGTGTACCTTTAATTGCTTTTGATTAGGATAAAGAGGATCATTTTCTTTTACCAATTCTCAGTATATTCAGAACATCTGGAAACTAAAGCAATTCTTTGCACACCAGGTTGTTAGTGTAAACTTTAACATCTTCACAGGAAATGCTCTGTGAATGGGGAATGGCTGAGGCATCCGTCGTGATGTGGATGATCTTGGGCCTTAGTGCCACAAAAATGGTTGGACATGCAAACCTTTCCCTGCAGTAGACAGACATGATCTGTTGCTCAACCACGCACGTTTGCCCATCTTGTAGGTGTTTAGAGGCTAGAGTGCCAAAAAGTCTAAACTGGAAACATTTATTTTATCCATCCATCTTGCCTTCTCACACACAGCAGCTTTCTGAGATGCAGTGGGAGGGAGGAAAGGGAAGGGAAGGTTTGGGAAGGGAAGGGAAGGCTTGGGAAGGGAAGGGAAGGCTTGAGAAGGGGAGGGGAGGGGAGGGGAGGGAAGGGACAATGCAATGGGTCCAGTCTCTTCATCTTGGGATCACAACAAGGATATCATCTTTTTATCATGGAAGGATGTCACTACAGCAAGGGATGTAATCCAGATGGGCTGCTGTTGCAGCTGAATGCAGCCCCGAGGCTCTGTACGGGACCTCCCACCACCATATACCCCAGCAGATCCATGCTGATGGAACTGGGAAGCAGGCATTGATGCCAGTGATTTACTGGGAATGCAGAAGGCTGCTTGTTTTAATATATGGCACATATAGCATGAATGTGTTAATGGAATTTATACTGTAAAAAAATTATGTCCACACAAAGCATAGAATTACTTGGGTAGGATTTATGCAACAGGCATAAAATCCAGTGGAAACAGTCTAACCTTTCTGAGGCTTATTAAGTTTTCTTTTTATTTATGAGAATGTCTTAACTCATGCGAGGTGAATGCCAGAAAAAAACCTATAGATTTAATGAAAACCTAACTCTTGTTATTTATAAACTTTCACAGCTCTATTCTGCTCTTGTTTACATCAGGAGTAAAATTACTTGAAGTCACTGGGCCCAATCCAAAATCAACTACATGGGTCTGTTGAAGGGATACCAGCACTGTGGCATCAGTTAACCCCCGAATCATTCTAAGAATGAGCAAAAAATGTGAAGAAAAAGATGTAATGAAGAACATTAGAAAATTTGCAACTTTCCTGCTTAGTCTTGCTGTATGTGTTACATTAAATATACATCAAAGTAACACTCTCCAATCCTTGCCTGTGTGCAAGCAGTAAGATGCAGCACTCCCCAAGGGCAGCGGGCTCTCCTGGGCCCCCCAGGACAGGATGGTGCTTACTCCTTGGAGGATATTTATCCAGGTTACTAAAGAAAAGATGATGCTTCAGTAATCACACTGTCTCTCCATCAGTGGCTAAGCCCCACACTCACAGCTTCAGCCAAACTATGACAATGCCTTTCAAAAAATTATGTTCCTACAAATGTAATGAAAATCAGAGAGGCATAAATCCATGCTCTGGTGAGAGGAAGCAGAGTCTCCCCAAGGGTTAAACTATCTCTGGTAGGACAGGCCAGCCAAGGAGGACACTTTTCAGTCAGCCACCAGGAGTGTCACACACAGGGTGGTGGTTGCAGTGCAGAGGGAGGAGGTGGATGGAGGGGGAGAAATGCACAAATCCATTGGAAAACAGGCTTCTGTTCTTCATCAGTCTACACATCTTACTCAGTGCATCTAAATCCCACACAAATCTCATCCTGTACTTTTCCGCAGCTGTAGCACCGAAGCATCTTAATTTCTTACAGACACTAATGAATGCAACCTTAAAATACCCCCCTGAGGTCAGCTGGGGTTACTAACTGGAGGTTACAACAAATGAGCTCCAGCAAATCTTGCTCCGGTGGTTTCTGCCACCACCTCATCTGCTTCAACTGCTCCCCAAAGTCACTGCTGCAGTTGGCAGAGAGGAACTGGGGCTGGCTCCCCACTTCCTCCAGCTTCCCATCCTACTAAAACCAGGCAAAACAACACCGATGGAGGCTGAAGTCTTGTCGAAGAAGCTTGTACATCAGCCCAAATCCCAGCACATTATGCTAATGCAGAGGAAAATCACATGGTACTGGGCAGAGTGTCTCTGGCCTTTGGAGACCTTGCCCCTGGAAATGAATTTGAAGTGAAACACTGTGTCTTTTCCTCTGGTTTTTAAAAGCAAAGAATTTTTAAAGCTCCCTGAAGAGGAACAGTCGTAGTTCCATGGGGCAGGGAGAGTTCAGGGTTCAGGGTGGGGGTAGCCAGCAGGAGGTGGAGTTGAGTTACCAGAGCCCAGATTTTGCCACACTGGATGATGGTGAGCCAAACACGGTGCATCCTGCTGGAGAACCAGCACTAGAGAAAGACTGGACCCAGGCCTTCTCAGTGGGTTTCCCTGCTCTCTCCAACCAAGGCAAATTAAGGCTAGCTCCAGGCTTTGGAGGAGTGTTCTCTAGCAGGTTTTTGGACAGTCTTATCCACTTGCACCAGGCCACTTCTACTTTCTTTGGTGTTACCCTTCATTTTATGCCACTTACCCCACTTCTGTCTTACTCGTGTCCTCCCTCCTCCATCTTCTGCTCCACCACCACCTCGGTTCTTTCATACCCCAATTCTCATCCCAGATCTTCAGGCTCTGCATCTCTCCCCACTGTGTCCAGAACCACTGAGGTCTGTCCCCTACACCAAATCTAGCCCACAACTCTCATTTAGCACTTTCATCCCTGCATTCCACACACCTCCCTACAACAGCATCCCAGCATGGTCCATCCCTCCTGCATACACCCCAGGAGCATGGAGGGCACCAGGAAACTGTCCCCAGGCTGTGCCCAGGATCCCAATGGGATGGGCAGGGATCAGGAAAGCCTGGTCACTAAAGGTCTCTCCCATCACCCTCCAGAGTGGTGCACACAGCTCACAGAGGCTCTGCTGGGTTCTGGCAGAATCCCTTAGGAAAGGAGCTGCTGGGCTCCCCTGGTTCTCTGTGATGCATGTGGGAACTGAAATTTTTCAGGCTTATCACTTCATCCAGTCTGGGGTTGTAAATAGGGGTGATACCACCTGGAGAGCATCCCTGCTCTCCTGTCAAACTTGGAGCTTCCACTCCAAAGAATGGAGTTTTTTCTAGGCAAAACACCCATAGCAACTTCTATAATGTGGTTATATTACCTGAATTTCTCTAAACTTATTCCCAAGAATAACTGCATTCTGTTAGCTGAAAATTTCTATTGCAAATGTACAATGACCACATTTGTACCAACCATAGCATAAAACTTCCATCCAAAGAGCTACTGTTTAATAAAGTTATAATCCAATGCAAACCATAATCTTATTATGTTTAGAGATCTTAACTAGACATTACAGTCTGCATTACTTAGAACAGGGTAAGGATTAATTTCTACATCACTCTATATCACAGAGAAATCTGAAAACAATGTTCATATTTGATTTATTCTTCACTCCACTGAAACTCCCTTTCAAATCAAATCAGTGTTAGCTGAAAATAATGCTTTGCCACAAAAAAAATAGCATATTCAGATTTGTTCTGCTTCCACCATTTCAGTTATACTTTTCACATTTATTTTGAATGATGCCCTGCAAATACTACCTTGTTCCACAAAATTGCTTCAGCATCTCCTATCTCCCATCTCTCTGAACTCATCTGTTCTCCCTTTGCCATTATCTCATCAACCTGTGCAACATGGTCATCTCTTCTGTAACACACATTGACCCAGAATAAACAGAGGGAAAATATTAGTAAATATGATTCTTTTAACCGAGATCTTCCATGTGCTCTCTAAAAGGTGTCTGATGTGGTGCATATGTACATCTGACTTTGAAAGTGTCATTTAGGAGAAATGCCTGGAGGATTCCTATCCTTGAAGTTTGCCAGCACCAGTGGCATTTCACTACAAACACATTTAAACAAATGGCAGGGTGGGATGGCTTTTTCAAACTCCCTTCCCTTCTCTCTCACTGCATCTCAGAAAACTCCCTTTCAGGACTTATACAAAAGGGCTTCTGTGTTTGCCTGCTTAAGAGACATAAATATGGAAAAGAAGAGGGTGGAAAATGTAATATGTGACCCATCCATGCTACTGAGAAGTTTTAATTTCCTGTGGATTGCAGCTGGTGCAGTGGTACAGCCCCACATGGGGACAGAATGGCCTTGTTGCTGCAGAAGCAGCATTGCTGAGCATGCAGAGCCACCACAAAATCCCTCCTCAATTCCTGTCCCCATTAACAACAAAATATGCAAAACAAAGTGCTGAAAGGATATAGTGGGCTTTTCTTGGTGATCTGACAGACAGGTTGTGCACGATATTGTGTAAAAATGAAGTTTGGCTGTTTCAAAGATGTAAGATCAGATCCTCGTGTCAAGTCCATCTTGTCCGAGCTGCTCTGCTCCCAGGCTCATTTGATTACTTGGTTTCAGTACCACCCTTGTTATTCACCATGCACAATTTTAGACTCTGACAGTGTTTTACAGGACATGTAACGCCAAGGCAGGGGCCTGCCTCGATTAAGGTGGTGACCATGACCCTGTCAACACCGAATCCCATCACTAAGTAACTCCTGTGAGGGCACTTGGGATAAAGGTTCTGCAGAACAAGGATCTCAGTCCCTGACCCTTTCTCCCATTTCTATTGGATATTGGTCTATACTGTGTGAACATATATATTTTATAGTCACATTAACTTATTCACCCATGCATGAATTATCTATCCCCTTCAGCCTCCACAGCATGTGTCCTGCCTCCACCTGCCAAGGTTCCCAGTGCTGGTGTTGATGAAACTGTCTCCCAAAAATAACACACCAAATCTGTTTTGAGAGTCAGGGTGGAGTTTCCCAAGAAACTCAAGGGGAAAAAGTATCAACATAAAACCAAAGTACGGTAGCAGGGCTTTCACCAGCAGCTGTAATAGCACTGGAGAGCATAAATGAGGAGTACAGCCAGAGGAATAACAAAGCACAGCACATCACTGTGCTGGAACAGCAGTCCACAGAGGGGTGTAACCAGTGCCTTTGGCTCCTTCCAACCTCCAGGCACTGATTTGTGCCCTGCTGCAATTTGTGCTGTTGGGTTATTTGGCTCCCTCTCCGTGAACATCCTCCCTGACGGACTGCACTGTGATCCTGCTGTGGCTGCCTGCTTGTAGGTACTGTAACATGAAGGGGCAAAGCTCAGTGTTTAGTTCTTCCACGTACCTTGCTTGTGGATTTGGAGTGGTGAAGGTGTGACAGGGGAAATTGCCCTTGTCCTCAGGGCAAACACAGATCCAACTCCAGTTACAGTTCCCCCAGCAGAGTGATGTACATACCTGACAAATCTTGATTTAGGCCCCTCAGCATCAAAGTGAGAAACAGCTTTAATCAGCCTAATGATACAGAAATGGGAAAAACTTAAAAGACCCCCAAAATTTGAGAGACAGACAAGACTTTTCCAAGACAGTATTTTAAAAGTAAAGATCTGAACACTTAAGTGCTTGATTGCTTATACACCCACCCTCTTGCAACAGTGAAAAAATTAGGAGGTGAAATAAAATATTTTAAAAAAAAAACAGAACTACAAACAAATGCTGCTGCAGTGACCAGGACACTTTAGTTCCATGAGGTCATGGTCAGCTCCACAGTCAGGCAGACATAGGAGGGACACAGCTGACAGAAGAACCCCAAGGAGGAAAGGTCCAAAAGTTTTATGGTCCAAACCCCTCTGTATTTTGGCCTCCTGGCACATCGGTTGTCAATGAGGTGACTGAGGGGCAGGGGGCACACAAAAAGATGCCCCAGGTGTGAGGGAGCTGGGCACAGGTAAACACAATTCACCAGCGGTAGTTGCAAAGTGCCACAGAAAGACAGAATCCTGCTGTGGAGCCAGCACTGGAGAACCTCTGGACTTAAACATTGTTTTAAGCAAGCAAAACCCCTGTATGGCTGCTCAGGGGACCGTGACGTGTCCGAAGGCTGGCAGCAGCACCGGTCGCACGTCACAGCCCGTACGCGGAGCTGCTCCAGGCTCCCTTTGAGCGACAGCTCTGCAGTGAGAGCTGAGCTGCACAACCCGTCCTCAACACAGATATAAAAAGAGAAACAAAGCACTTCAAATTTGTCATTGCCTTTTCTTCATCTGTGCAATCCGGCTCATGCTTTGCTTTAGCACAGCAATATCCTCCGGGGTCTCATAAACCTTCCTGGGAAGTTGTGCCTCCTGCACCACTACCGTTCCCACCCCACAACCCCAGCACCCGCGGCAGGGCCACTGCAGGGACCCTGGCCCCAAATCCTCCTCTCCTTTTCCCTGTTTCCTATAAGAGTTGTCGGCCTTCAGTCAATTCTGACCTAAATGTTTTAATCACCAGGAGAGAGTTCCTGCTTCTGCTTTTATTAATTCATTGACAATTTGGGATGCTTTGCATATTAGCATCAGCCTTATGCAGTGTCCATTAGAGGTTGAACTTGTCACAGATGCATCCCAGTGTCACACCAGTAATCCTTTTCTGAGTTAATTGGCCCAGGCATGCTGCACACACCATTGCATAAAGCTCTGGTTTTACCTCTCTGGCAGAGCCAGCCAGAAGCTGGCTTTGCTCCTGGGCTGATGTCCTTACTCTGGCAGCATGGAACCCCCCTGAGCTCGTGTCAGACACCCCATCACGCTCACCAACCAAGCTTGACACAGCAGGCAGCCTGGAGGGCTGGGTATCAGGATGAGTGCACACAACTAAAAATAGTTCAGAAACTGTGAAACCAGGGCATCCACCTGGATAGCAAGGAAGCGACTGTCTTCCTTCCAGGAATCACATGCAACCAGTGTCTCTGCAGTGTGAGAGGGAGAAGGAGGATAATTTAGAGCACCCACATCACTGCTGTGCCCTTGGGGAACATCTCTGCACCACCTGCATAGAGACTCAGACACCAAGCCTTTAAATCAGGTGCCTGGAATCACAAAACATGAATAGCCCTATGTTTTTATTTACTGTGTCCACCATTCAGTAAACAATTTTATTTAGTAGCTCATGTTAGAGAAAAAGAGTTTCTTATAAAAATAGAGCCATAACACCTTTTTTACACGTCTCAGGCTATGTTACATGATAAATTTGGCTGGCTGAGCCTTCACCTCCAGCTACAAAGAGATCCCAGTCTTGCTGCTGGGTATCCCGGGAATTTCATCCTTCCTGGGGTGGGCTGACAGGGTCGTCACTGCCCAATGCGACTCCCTTGTATTACATGTGCTGAGTGCTGTACTTTTACATCACACCTCTCACCAAATCACACTCAATTTCCTCAACATCCCTAAATCTGTATAGTAGGCAAGCTGATTTGAGCTTTTAAGTGTCTGACAGAAATGGTTTCCTCCTTTCTGCCCACAGCTTTGCTCCCCATACAAAGGCACAAAGTGGTATATTTTTAAACACACTAATGCACATCTATAGATGAACTCTATATTATCCTACACATTCGGAATTAAAGATTTCTAACCCAATAGCATCAAGACAGCAAATCTACACAGTGACACATCCTCTTTTCTGTTTCTGAATACATTATGCTTGCTTAAATCCCAGGCAACGCCTACTAATCACCCTAGCTGTGTTTCCAATGGTACCAGCATATATAATGTGGTCACGCAAACACACAGAGCTGGGCTCCCCAAAGCTCCAGGTGTCTGCAGAAGGACTGACCGACTCCCTGGCCACTTGGGCAAGCAGCAACGGGACCTAGTGCCTTTGCCAGGGCCATGAAGGGAAGGAAGGAGGTGCACGACAGGGCTGGAAAGGGCTGCATAGCACCCCTTCCATTCCAAACCCATGAGAACTAGAGTGAATTCCCTGACCCCCATCAGTGCTGAGACACTCCGAGCCATGACAGCTGTTTCAGCCACTCTGTGTTCATGATGCTCAGCTATGGGGATCCTGAGCAGCACAGGTTAATGGGCTGCCCACGTTTCCTAATATTCATGAGCAAACTCTGCCAAGAATGATTACTAGCCCCTGACAAAGGTCGTGCTCTATCAAGGTTCCACGCTTATTGCACTGGGATGTGTTTTCTTTACACTCGTATGTAGCTGCTGAAACTCCCTTATTTCCATGCATTTTACTTCTGACAGAGCGTTTCTGTTGGTAAATACCCACTGCTCGGTGCTGAGCACGGCTTTCAGCCACCTCCCTGAAGGGAAGGGAGAGGAGGGGAGGGGAGCTAAATCCACATTCAGAAACTGGGGTGCCCTGGACCTCAAAGAAAAGGACCTGCAGGACCTCAGCCCATTCTCAGGTGCAACACTTGCTCTGCAACACAAGGTGCCACGTGTGCTTGGCTCTGACACCCCCACTACTCAATCTAGCACTGGGAACGGGAATTCATCACTGTACTGAGTAGTTTCAGTTCTGAACAGGCAAGGTTTAATATGATCAGGAGGAGAAACAATCCTTTGAAATGGAAAGTAAAGTTGAAGGAATGAGCGCTTTTAAGTTACAGCCTGCAAAGCCCAGTGTTGGGGTTCCAAGGCATCCTGGAGACCGGGATGGCTCCTCACCTCACACTCATACAGCTCCACTTGACCTGCTTCTAATCTCACCTTCCCTGCGACCATTTTTTGAGGAATCTCCTTTTTCTCTCTTATCTTCCTGTCTTCCCTGTCCTTTGATCCTCTTTTTCCCTCTTCTGGCCACAGGATGAGATGTTTTTCCTCTCTGCCAGCGCAGAGGCCCCGTTCTCCAGCAGTACCGGAGCTGTTTGTGTGGAGTGCTGGTGACATATTGTGGCTGGGCTGGTTAATCACACGTATTCCCAAGAGCTATCAAAGCTGGTTATATCCAAGCTCTGAGCTAACACACAATACTCGTACTGCCCCTGAAAACCTACACAAGCCAGCGAGGGCTGTGGTTATCCATGTGCTCCAGGCTTAGCCCTTCTTCCTGCTGTGGTTAAGGGTTGAAGTCTGAAGGGTTCTACATTATTGATGTATGATTATTTACATGCATAGAGTGTCATTTAACACACTATGTTGACTCCAAATTATTGTAATTTCAGCTTGAACTTCATGGTATTTGCATGTAACTATAGACCCTGGCTTTGTGTTTAAACTGTAGCATTGAATAGAATGGTGGAGCCAGGCTCTTAGGCATTACAAGACAATCATTTAACTGACATCATTATACTGTTCTAAGGCAAGAGGACTTCTAGCATGCTAAAGAACATGCAAAAATTTCTATATATTTATTTATTAATTGTTATAAATTTTTCAAGCCTGTGTTTATAAATTTTACCAAACCAGAGCCTAAATATACCCCATGTCAGCCCGTCAAGGGCAGTTGCAGCACCTGCAAGTGCTTCCAGCAGAGCACATTCAGGCTACAGAATAGCTGCACAGTGGTACCCAGATAATATTCATGTCCTTTCTTGTGCCCCCATGCCAAACAACGTTTCAGAACTGTGACATCAAGTAATTTAAATACTGTCAGTTTATGCAGCATCTCAGTTATCCTTTAATAGTATAGTTACTCTTTTCTCAGAAGACCGTGGTGTCTAATCATGTCAGGATTTTCTTAAGTAATTCTGCCTCAGGGTAAAGTATATTTTTTATACAGCAGCAGTGGATCTATATGGCTTTAAGAGGCAGATTCTCCTAACACTCAAGGCCTGGCTTAGAGGAGACTCCTGAACTGATTCTGTCAAAAAGTGTTTGCATTTTCTTCAGAGTGAGTTAGAAAAGGGAAAAAACCTAAATGCGTTTTGACATTTGTATTTCGAGTGTTATCTGTCAAATATGCCAGGACCAGATCACAAATTTCCTCAAGATTGTCGTGGCTATCCCGCCTATCAATAGCAATCTGGAGCTCATACAGGATGCATGCAGAAAGGCATGTTGATAGAGTGCAACGACAGATTTCACATTAGGATGGAGGAGGAACAGGGGCAGCTAACAGTATCTTTAAAATTGCACATGGGTCTTCTCCGTAAGTGAGGTCTGATAGGCCAGTTTGTGAAAACCAGAGAGGAAACAGAAACCAGAAGGCTGCCTAAGGCCAGGGCTGCACTACCTGGAGCTGATCAGTGGCTGATCATCACAAGTCTTTTGTCCCTTACATTTTCTGATGCTGTGGGCAAAATTATTCTGAAGGAAGCCTTGACCTTTCACTTCCTATTTATATGTTATTTTGGAGCAATGGATCTCTTCCAGTCCCCATTTCTCTGAAAGCAGCTAGGGACAGAGGGACTATGCAGAGAAAGTCAGGCAATGCCACCAGGGCTGAGGGATTCTGAGGAGCAGAGAGATCCCGGTACGGGCATCCCCACCTCCTGCAGAGCCCCAGCCTTGAAAAGGACTGCAGCACTGACCCGGGTACCTGTTCCCACAGGACAAGCACAACTTATGCAGGACACCCAAGAGCAACCTTCCATATGTCCATTCAAAATCAGTGGCAGCAGAGGACAGAGGCTGCTTAGATTTTACATTGTTTAATCCCCCAGGTTTGTTATCGATTCTGCCTGTGACATTACACAATGTCAGCCCCCACTGACTACTTGACCACTCTGGGTGATTTCTGATATACCAGCATCCATCAAGTCAGATCTGTCTCAAGGTGATCTGCCAGCTCTGTCCCTCCATCACACAGCATGTGGCTGCTTCTAAAGCACCCTATTCTAATACTCCAGTTAAATACTGTGGGGAGGGAGACCTGCAGGTCCTGTTATCATACGAAATTAAAATTCATTGTCCTGGTTGCATTCCTAGGTTTAATGTATTGGCACTGCTAGCAAAACAGCGAGGTGCCACGCGTTGTATTAGCTACACTGTTTTGTAGATGAGGAATGCACAAACTGATGGCACATGTAGTCCAATATTAGAGCAAAAATGCCAATGAAATATAATGCTGTGTACAGAGATGTGAGGTGTTCCCAGGTATACTAATAGTCAGGCTGAACTGGCAGGGAAAAGGTGGTGGTGTATTTGTTACTGAATATTCTTGAGATCCCATGTGGTGAAGTGATGCTGGTCTGTTTGACCATGGGTGATGTTATCCTCAGCAAGGGCATGCTCGTCCCAAGGTCTTTCGGGGATCATCAATATCTTGAGTCCTACTACAGATACTGTCAGCGATTTAATTATGGATACTCAATCACTGGTGGTGGATTAGCTCCTGGTCTCCTCCAAACACCAGCATGCACCTGCAGCAAAAATTGATTTTCATCCCAGCTCCCAGGTAGCTTCGATTTCCATACGGTTGTCTCTGCACCCTGAATACCTTTCAATCAAAGCCAGGTGGATGGGCATAGTCTTCAGCAGGTGTTTGCTTCTCACATAGTGAGTCCATTTTCAGAGCCAGGGCAGAGCCCACAGGAAATATTTGGCAGTGGACTCCATTTTTGCAAGGTTTGAGATATTGCATAAATAATGAGCTGAGGGACTGGTTCAACATGCAATATTGCAGGAGGCACCATGGTCCCCCCATGCCTATGACACAGAGTGTGCTATATGTGCCATATGCATCTTGCTTCCCCCAAGGTTTCTTAGGGAAGACACTCTGCAGGGCACCAGATCTTAAAAGTACTTGACACTCAGAATCAGCCTCTTTTCCTCCCATTTTCATTCCAACCCGGTCCTGGTTGCTCCTGTCCCCACAGCTTCTAACTTATGCTGCACACAAACACTAAGTTTTTGTAATTTTTCCTCTTCAGTGGGTCAAGATATTTGTCACTGACACCATGAACAGGAATCACTGGTCGTCACAAGATTGATGGAGTCCCCAGAGGCCAGGTAGGACAGCAAGGTGGCACACAGGATGATTCCTAGGATATAGTTACCATCTATTTCATGGTATTGATAGATATGAATATCAGCTGCGCACCTGTTATGAATAGTTTACTAAATTTAAGGGACTTCTAATACCCATGTTTTAGCTGTAATTCCGTTTTCCTACCAAAACCTAACATCTTCTGAATCCTATGTCACTGCTGACAAAAACAGCTCCTATTTCTCCATTCAAAAGAGGCAAAAATAACACATCAATAATAAGAAATATAAAGGGTATATTTATTTTTTAGCATCATCAGGATGTCAGGGCCAGGATATAGAAATGGAAGCAAGGGCTATGGTACAGCCTTGTTGCCTGTGCTGCTGGGAAGCATCATTGCAGAGCAGCATAGAAACACTTCTCTATTTTATTTATTTTGAAATCAGAGGGGTTTACAGGCATCATAACCCCTGGGAATAAAACATATATAGCAGTAAGGGGCAGTTTGGCAGCTTGGCAGGAGCAGCTCCAGAGAGCAGCAGGAACACTCGCTGGAGCAGTAAGCCAGACTGTCTCGGGCAGGAGCAGCCCAAGCACTCAGCCCTGGAACAAAACTCAGTGTTTCTGCTCCAAAAAAGGTTCCCAGATCATCCCAGCACAGCCAGAAATCTCCAGTCAGCCCTGCACCTCCCAGGACTGCCCCAAGATCAGCCCAGCACTGGCCTCCAGGTTCACCAAAACAGCCCTGGAGATGTGTGCTGCAGACAGATGTGTCAGCCTAAAGGAAAAAATCAGGGCAAGGGCTGGACATTTTAGGACATTCACTATCACTGGACCCAGATACCATCTTCTCCCAGCTGCAGAAATGGTTCCTTGCCCAAGATCCCAGGGTGCAAATCCTGAGGAGCAATCTCATAATTTCAGGAACTCCTTCGCATCAGAGCATGAACCAGGCTGAAAATGATGCTGATCACCACAAATTCTCCAGATGTCCCTCTGTCCAGCTGCAAATACAAACAGTGCAAATTCCCTTCAGATGTGAAATAATGTGAATAAGACAATTCCAGAAAACCTCAACAAGGTCATCCCAGGACATGCCTTAGCCACTTCTAGTGCCTTGCTAATGAGTAAGATAAATCTTTAAATCACGTATCTGCTTTCTCACTAGCTACTTGCAAAACACCCAGATCAGTGGAAAATCTGGGCTCTGCAGCCCACGAGGGAGATGTCAACCTACTGGACAGCACAGAGCTTGTTCCTGATGTTGAAGAGGAGGAACAGACACCACAGGAGACGAAGGGTTGTCCAGCAGCATGCCAAAGGCTGGATGCTCAGTACCCTGTGCCAGTGCATGACCAGCCTCCTGGGATGGGACATGGTCCCAGCCTGCTCTGTCACCACTGAGCTGAGCTGGGGACTCACAGAGACACTTTTGTATCTGCTTGAAAATACATTAAACCCTTCCTCTTGATGGACACATTTGCAGTTTAAATAGTTATGTCCTCTTTATTTCACTCTGAGGTTTAATTAATATATAAATCAAATGCTTATAAAACTCACAAATGCTTGGGAAGATGTAAAATTTAATTAGTTTGCCCACACAACTCCATATGTCAATTGTTAGCTCAATTACTCTTTGCCATGAAATACTGACTGCACTTTCCCATATTAGTAATTTCCCTCTATCTTGGAGTCATGGTTAATCAACACCCTGAACTCAACACACACACTTGTGCTAAATTAAATATTAAATATTGAGCCTCTTTAATGAAACCACAGCTGGATTTTGCTCAGAAATGAGATCCCCGCACAATATTGGGGCAGAGGATAATCCCTGGGGCACGAGGCAGGTTATCACCCTGCTCCGGGATGTGCTACCAGACCTGCTTGCAGGAGGTGAACTACCATGCTCATGCTTTTCCATGGAGTGCTGGAGGAAACACATCCCTGTCTCTGTTTTCTTGGGATGGGAGAGGGATGGAGCAGATTCTGGTTGGTCAGGGACTGGAGGAGGCGAGGGGAGCCTGAGAATGAAGTGTATGGCAGGATGGGCGAGAAGGGGCAGGCAATAGATCCCCTGTCATTGGCTCAAGTGTGTAGTGAAGAAGTGCAGCTGTGGCAGCCAAAGACAGGGACGAATGACCAGTGTATCCATTAAACTCACATTAAAATCACATTTAAGTCAGTCCCCAGTCTGACAGCCACAGTCAGTACAAAGGAGCACCGCCACTGCATTTATTCATATTTCAAAATTTTCAAGTGACAACAAAATGTCAAACTTATCATCTGGAAAGGGTCGAGCCCGTGGTCTGCCTCCTCTCCATCCTCATCCACAGAATGAGGGCTCCGATAGCCCCCTTGGCTCACACAACTGAGCTCTGTGCCGAGCCGTGCCTGCTCCTGTGCCCGCAGCTCCCTCCCCGACCAGCCACGCCACAGTGTGACTTGGAAGTGACCTTTGTTGGCTCATCCACAGCACCCAGCGCGCTCGGCTGCTCCCGGCACAACAGTCAGCCAGTGGCACCGCATGGGCTCCCAGACGGGCCCATCCCACTGAGGATGGATCCTGCCCGGCTGTGGGAAGCAGGGGGATGTGGCCGTAGCAGCCTCACCGTTGCCGATGGGACTGTTGAGTGGGGAGGAGGGTGCTGATGGCTGGATGTGCTGTAGCAGAGGGAGCAGCAGCCAAGTGGAAATTAAGAAAGCTGTGGAGGGATGCACTAAACCATTTTGCCACTTTCAGGAGAACTCCCGTGGAATAAAGATGCCTCTAAATCTAAAAAACACTGTAAATTAAGTTCTTATTTTTCCCATTTGTGCTACTTGCCTGTGTATAATTTTCCTGTTTGTGCTGTGAATATGAACTATTTATTTTCCTTAAAACTATTTTCTTACTCATTTTGCTTTCAGGAGCTGAGCCCAACCACAACCACCGTACACGAGCTGCCTGCCCCTGTGGCTTCTGCTCAGAGCCACTTGCACCGGGTTTTGACAGTCCTGGAAAGGTTCCTTCCACTGCCTTTCCTGAGGAAAATGTCCACCTGTCACTGACCCCTCTGGTTTCCCCTGGGATTTGGGTTTTGCTCCCCCTCCATAAGGTGGGAAATGCAGACCTTGCTACCTGAGACCTACCTCGTACCTGAGATGATACTGGGAAGCCATAAGTCTTGGATCAAACTGTCCCATTTTACCATACATACTTCAAATCTCCCCTAAGCCCATGAGATCAACTGAGTAGATCAACCATTTCCCTATGCACTGTGACCATCTCAAAACAAGTTATCATTTCATCAAGTGTAAAACCACTTTGAGGGTGGTGGTTGGGGTCTTTTTTATAAGTTATTCTATATAAACAGAGCTGGAACCCAGATACAAAATAAAATAATTTTAATCCTCCTTCTGCATTCTTTAGGCAATCAGCTTGTTTCTTTAATTCAAATTAGCTCTTCATATTCAAGTCTCATTCTGTTTAATCTTATTTTTCAATTAAATTCAGTTGTCTGTGATCTTCTTAACTTCCAATGCTTCCCTGCATGTCTAATACAGGCAAATTTTGCACTTTTTCCTTTCACATTCCTTTTTTTTTTTTTTTTTTTCCAAGCTGGTGACATTTTGCTAAACAAAACCAATTTCCAGCAATGGGGGAAGAGCAGAGCCATGGCTTGGGCTGATCTTGAAGCATGTCTGTGTTGCCCATACACAAGTGATGGCTACTAAAAGGCACTGCTGGGAGGGGAAATGTGTTTTCCACCAGTTACCTGCCTCTGCTTGATGTTGGAGCCAGACATTACCCCTGGTCAGGATGGAGGGAGCTGGGGAAAACCAGGGCCATTCAACAGAGAGGGAAAGGAGCTGACAAAAGGAATGAGAATTTTTGGGACAGTTTTTTGTACAGCTGTGAAGGACCCAGAGAGCAGAAGAACCACCTTGGTGCTGAAGCTGCCACCCATCAAGAAAACTGTTGGCCGTGGGCAGACTTCAGAAAACACTTAGTAAAGGGGTCATGGAATAGAGAATCACAGAATGGTTTGTGTTGGAAGGCACTTTAAAGATCGTCTCGTTCCAACCCTCCTGCCATGGACAGGGACAACCTTCCATAAGAGCAGGCTGCTCAGTGCCCCATCCAACCTTACCTTGAACACTTCTAGGGATGGTGTATCCACAGCTTCTCTGGGCAACCTGTGCCAGTGCCTCACCACTCTCACAATGAAGAATTTCTTCCTAATCTAAACATGTTTCAGGATAAAGACAGAAAAGCTGCAGCAGCCCAAGGATAAACCTGAGCAATGAATATTGTCAGCTACCCCTTTACCTCGCCGCTTATCTGACACAAAAGGCAAAAGGCAACTGGAAGCACTCTGCCCTGCCCAGTAACCACAAGACCTGGCATTTGCAGGGGAAGTGCTCCTGTGGGATTTGCTCAGTTATTGCATTTAGGGGTGTTTTGCTGCTTTCACGTTGTAGCAAAGTCTGGCTGTTGCATCATCAGTGTTGTCACGATGCTTTCAGCGCTTCTGGAAAGGTTACAGGAACCAGAGGACCAGAGATCAGGTGAGAAATTCAGTTTCCACCACCCTTTTTAAATACTAATAAATGCTGGTTATGATAAAAAAGCTAGAAACAGCCCCCAAGTGTATTTGAAAGACGGAAAGACCAGAAGGCAAGAAAAAAAAGTCCTCCAGTTTTATTATTTTGTATAATCAGAGTATAATTGGAGAGCAGACGCTGTCTGTAGCACACTGCCATTGGGGACTCCGGATTTCTAATAAGAAACCCATGGGGGAATTAAATGCTGTTCCAGTGGTGTTCTGGATGATTTACAGGGATGCACCTGGAGCCAGAATCCATGCCCCAAGTTGCTGTACTTCACCAAAAGCAAAAAATTTAGGTGCCATTTGTAAATCCCTGCAAAAACTGGGTCTGCAGTGGGAACAGCAATAGCCCCTTAATTATAGAAGTGCTTTTGGGAGCTGTGATAATTAGGAGTTTCCGGTGTTCTGGAAATCAAAGTGGTTTCTATTCTCTTCTTTAATTAATTCAGGCTTTTATCTGTGAAATTGGAGATGAATTAAGGTTCTGCTCTAGGCAAAGGGCAATGATGCTTGTGCAGTCCCTGGCAGGGTAAAGCCACTGGACCCCCGTGATGGTGATGTCACTCACACTGCAGAATCCCTGGTCTTAGGTTCTTGGTATTCTGGGGAATGAAGGGGAAAGGCCAGAGGGTGACATGCCTCAAGCAGGACTTGCCACAGCACACACGTATCACAGGGACCTGCTGCATGGGGGTGTGCATCCGTGTATCTGTGGCAGAGGACAGCCTGCCTGCCAGCGGGAATTCATGTGCAGCAGATAACAGACATCCAGCTTTATCAGCTCCCCACACAGAACAGGGAGAGTCAAGCTGCGTAAGAATCGCAAGATTGGTATAAAATCATGATTTTTTTTTTTCCCTGTTTAAAGGAAATTAGTGTTATAGGCCCTTTTTGTTTCACCCTGGGAGGGGTTGATTTTGGGAGGTTTTCCCTGGCAAAACCCTAGGGCTGGGAAATCACAGTGAAAATCCATGTGACTGTTAAAAGATGACAACAGCAGTATGGGATTTGTGGTAAAATCGTGTGATATGACCAAAGCAGATACCTCCATGATGTGAAATCGTACATGCAGGGGTGCAAGAGAGAGGTTTTCAACTGTAAGTAAAGCTCCAGCTGATGGGATGACATTAGTGCTGGAAACAGGCGGATCTACCACCCACCAAAGCTAAACCCAGTGTTTTGCAATTAAACTCTGCAGCTAATAAACCAAATTCAGCCCTGACAACGTTATCAAGGAGCTCCCTGGAAATGATTCTTTATGTCAAAGTCTATTTTTAGATCAAATAAATCCAGATCCATCCTGGACAAGCTGTGCTCCAGTTTGTGGCATCTCCATACCTCACCATTTCCCATGCAGTGAATTCTGCTGTGGGTACCCAGACCACGGGCTCAGCACCAGAACCATGCCCCAGAGCAGCTTTGTGTTGGATTAAACAGTTTTCCCAGAAAGAAACTGCATTCCTACATTCACCTTTCTTGGCTTTTGGTCTTTTTCTCCTTTTCCTACTAGATGGCGCCTGCATGACAGGCGGAGACGAGCCCCGGCACCGAGCATCTCTACCGTATCTCCTCCGTGAAGGGCCGATAAATTACACTTTTCTCTGAAAAGCCGGGCAGTTGTGAAAGTGATAACCTGCCGGGAGCTGATTAGCAGCGGGAAGCCGTTTTCTGGCAGCACCACGTTAACTGTTCTTTCCGACCGACTTCCCCAGGGGATGCCGCCAGACCCCGGGGAGGGGCATGTGGCCCAGCCCAGAAGTTGAATCCGCGGTACTCCAGATGTGCATAAGCCCTGTACGGACACTTCCAGCCCGAGCATCCTCCTGAGCACCCTGAGCACAGCTGTGTTGCCGGGGTGCTCAGGAGGGTGCTCGGGTTGGAAGTGTATGGCATGGCTGTGCAATCACCCACACTCAGCCACATCTCACCTCAGCAGCCTGGCCCAAAAATCAGGCATTTCATTAGTACTTCTGGATCATCAGTGAGAGACACATGGTTGACGGTGTGATTTGTGTGATAGGTGACAGATGGTTGGCGTGGCTGCAGACCTCCACTGACTTTTAGCACCATACAGCCATCGCCAGTGCACAGCTCTCAGGTGGGAGGAGGGCTGTAGGGGTACAGTCCATCCCTCCCCATCTGGGATACTTTAGGAGGGACACAGCAGTGCTTTGTCATGCCTGAAACCTGCCCACAAGTGGCTTCCCTCTGCCTGCTCCCTCCTTGCAGCTCCATGAAGATTCAGCCAAGTCTGTCCCCAGAGCTGTCAGGTGCCAGCATCACTCCCAGTCCTTCCAGATGACCCCAGCAGAGTTGAGGAACAGCATAAGCTACTACTTCTTCACCCAATAAAGATGCTGTTTGCCCACCTTCAATTTCACAGAGCCATTACAGCTCCCTCCGTGCCCATTTTTGCAGTCCCCAGCTCATTCCCCTACACGTGCCCTCTGTTTCACAACCGCGCCGAACCAATTTCTGGCCTCTGCTCACTGGCAATAATTAACCACACATTATTGATTCTACCCTGCCAGCATTGTACACACACCTTTCCAGCCCCTCGGCTCCTTTCCGGGCTTGGCAGTTTCGGCACTGCCGGGCCACATGCCAGTCCAGAGTACCATGCCGGCAAACCCTGCTGTGCTTATAACCCAATTTCCCAACCCAAACGGTATCCCAGACCCCAAGAAAGCAGATTCCGGCTCAAAATGCAGCTCTGGGAAGGCCAGAGGCGGAGGTATATTTACTGACCGCCCTGCCAAATAGGTTGGTTTGCCAATGCTAGGTTTGCCAATGCTAAGTTTGCCACTTACTATGTCTGGATTTCAGAGGAAAGCGGAGTCATTCCCTTGCCATGACGTTGCAAGTGGCAGGGTGAGGTGATGTCCCCAGGCTCTGCTTTTTTCACAGGGTCTGCTCAGGTGCAGCCACCGCTGCCCAGCACTTCTGCATCCCTGGTGTCCTCCAGGGGTACACCAGACCTTGAGGTGCCACATGATGCACCCAAGGGAGCCAACAAGCGGAGAGGGGCACAGGGATGTTTGGGGACCACTCACTTTGTGTCTGGGTGCAACAAAGCCAGGGAATGCCCTGGGCCACCATCCCTATTGATTAGGTGTGGGACAGGAGCTGTCCTGGTGCAACCCTTCACACTGTCACCTCAGATGACTTGAGCATCACAGTAGGAGCCCCAAGACACTGTGGGAGCGGGGGACTCCTCATGGCTCCCTGGCCTGGCAGCCAGGAGCTGTCAAGGTTCATCTGCTCAGCAGAGCCACACTGTGCTGGCATACAGGCACTGGCAGAACCTGCCAGCCCCAGCCCTGAGCAGATACAAAGCAACTGCCCAGCCTTCTGGGGGGGAAGAACAGGGAGGAGGGGGTGCAGCTGGCACTGCGGCTGAGGGGACGACAGGGCACAGCCAGATGGGCACAGGGACACAGATGGTGCTGACAGAGAGTTGCAGTTCTGACCAGTGAGTGATGGGCCAGGATAGATGAATGCTGTGAGAAGGGTCCAGATGACACAGGGAAAAGCCCTTGCTCAGGACCAGCAAGGAGAAAGGGGGGAAAAAAAACAGATAAAGATACAGAAACACTGGCCAAGTCCAGCACAATCCCAGCACATTGAGTCTCTCTGGGTAGAAGAGAAATTAAGCCAACTTGCAAGGCCATATCAGGTCATCTCATCAGAAAGACAGTTCCCAAGGGAATTTCTTGAGCAAAAAATAAAGTTAGTCAAGGTCTGGGAGCTGGGGAGGCTTTAGCTACCTACTGAAATGGCTGGAGGCAAAATAGAGCTGCAGGGTTTAAACCATCCAGCAAAGGGGTGGCGTGGACAGGGTTTGAGGAGACAGGTGTAAAACAGGTGTTTATTCTGAGATGCTTCTCTGTGACAGACATGTGGAAAAGCAGAGTATGTTTTGGTGAAAGTGATGGGGATAAAATCTGCAAAGTTTGCTAATTTACAAAAAGGAAATCTTAAAAAACCAAATCAAACAAAAAAAAAGAACCAAACCCAAAACCAAACACACACAAACAAACAAAAAAGAAGTAGATTTCAGCATTTCAGGAACTCCAGTGGTCATTACCCACCATGGAAGTGATCATAAACCTGTGGCCTTCACCCATGCAAGGGAAAGGTACAGAGGGAGACCAACCTGTTGCAGCCATGGCTCTGAAGAGACCTGAGAGATCAGAGGAAACTGTAAAATGAATTGTGATGACCAAGGCAAACAAGGCAATGACTACAGGTTCTATAAATTGAAAGGCAAAATTTGTCATTTACATAATGTGGGAGAGAAGGTAACAACATACATAAGGCACAAGAGAGTTCAACAGTTTCTTTCCTTCAGTCTCCACAGAAAGGTGATTGTGGCATATAAATTATTATTAAGATAGGCATGAGGAGGCAGGGGCAAGAAGGAGGTAAGGAATAATCTGGATCTCTCAGCTGCATTCAGTCACAGATGGATTTCACAGAGGCATGATGAAGTACAGCTGTCCCAATGATCCTCCTTCTCCTAACCATGCCAATAGGTTTTCTCACCTTTCCAGTATTGTCCAATACCCAAGGGACTCACAGCATCTCGAAGTTTGCAGCTTGAAAATCCCAAGCCTCTGGAGCTCTCTCTTATCCAGGGTCCAAGCCACCGGGAGCCACCAGTGGGAGCTTTCCCTAGCAATCTCATATCTTTGCTGCAGCTTCCCCATATTAGCAGGTTTCTATATCTCTCACTCCTTAAGATCTGAGAAGGTGGTGAGTGCCCTTTCAGGCTGGGACAGCCCTGGCTGGCAGCTAACCCTGTTTGCAGGCAGCGCAGAGGCAGGAGAGGGGGGATGTCTGTGTAGGGTAGCTGGTGACAATGGGCTGAGATCATTAAAATCATGGCCTGCCCAAGACAGAGGAAAGAAGTGGGGTTTGTTTCATCCTAGGAACACACATCCCATGTGCAAGGTGGACACAGAAGGGATGGTAGTCAGCAAAGATTAGGAAAAGTCTCCTAACTGCAGGGACTAAACATCCTCTGCCCAGGCTACAAACACAGATCACATCAGCATCTCCCCAAATATGCCACAGTTTGGGGCATGAAAGAGATGAAACCATCCCTTCAGGTCCCTCCCCTCCATGCTCCTCTCCTCTACTGAGAGAGCTAACCAAACCTCCCGAGGGATTTGTTTTCAAGTCCCTGTGGGTTTGTCCCAGTGCTTTTGCTAGAAGACACTGCCAGCTCTCGGCAGCCCCGGAGCGTCTATCGGAGCTGGTCTATCGGAGCGGGGCCGTGTGGCTGTGTTGGGGTGGTTGCAGCAGGACAACTCTTTCTCTGAGTGTGGGTAAGAACCATTATCTGCTCCACACCTCGTGGCACAGCTTTTCAGAACAAGTGCACGGCCCCTGATAGCAGGGCCAGAAGCGCAACAAGCCGCACCCGTCCATTAAAATAAGACACTGGCTGGCTTTGAAATAGCGTTTATAAATAGAGAAATTAAGGTCTGCCTTCGATTCCTGTCTGTAATGGACACCGCGACCCGGCTGCCCTGGCAGCGGTGCCCTCCTGTCCGTGCGTGTTTAACCTCGGCGCGGCAGTGCCACCCGGGCGGGCGCTGCGGGACGGGGCTGGGGGTCCCACCGCTCCCGTGCTCCCACCGCTGGGCCGGGCAGGGCTGGGCCGGGCACTGAGCCGGGCACTGAGCCGGGCTGTGCAGAGCCGCGCTGGGCCGGGCTGTGCCGAGCCGAGCGGAGCTGAGCGAGGCAGTGGCTGCGGCCGCGGCGGGGACACGGGCAGAGGGCGGAGCCCGGGCCTGACATCACGGCTCCGGCTCCCGCTCCCGGACGGCGCCGCTCGCCCTCCCGCCGCCGCGCAGAGGTGAGGACCGCGGGGGACGGGCACCGCGCGGGGACGGGCACAGTCCGCGGCCAGCGGGGCTGAGCCACGGCCGGGGCTCGAACCGGCAGCCGCGGGGCGCGCCGGGCGTGCGGTGCAGCGCCGGGCGGGGGTGGCTCGGCTCGGCTCGGCTCGGCTCGGCTGGGCTGGGCTCGGCTCGGCTGCCCCCGCCCGGGGGGAAACGTCTCGGGTCCGCAGGGGCTCCCCCGCCGCGGAGCGGTGCCTCCTAGACTCCCGCTCCGGGATCCCCACGGCCGGGCTACGGAGCGGGGCTGGTCCCTCCCCGCGGCCCGCTCCGCCCATGGGCTCGGGCAGCGGGGTCCGGGCCCCCGGGGAGGTTTCGGACGCAGCCGCCTCGGTGCGAGTGTTGCGTTTGGGGCTGGAGACAGATCTCGGGTGGAGATTTCCGCGGGGGCTGGTGTGTCCCAGTCCGGGAGGTCACTGGGAAAAGAGGTCGGTGGGATGCTCGTCCCTGGTAGGTCCGCCGGGTTACGATGCGGGGTGCCCGCGGGAAGAGCTTTCCCGTAGCTACTGGACACGTCTGTGCAGATGCGGCAAACTCCCTGGCACCGGGCAACACCACCCCCCCCCCCCCCCCCCCCCCCGAAACAGCTCGGGTTTGCTGTTCCGGGAGATATGGTCCTCGTGAGTGCAGCGGAGATGGATGGATGGATGGATGGATGGATGGATGGATGGATGGATGGATGGATGGATGGATGGATGGATGGATGGATGCACTGTGTTCCTCTGGGACCACTTGGTGTTTGGGTTTCACTTTTCATTTTCAGCTCTCCAAATGCTTTGAGGAGATGAGTGGCTTCTTCTAGCCAGGGAGAAATCAGCACTGAGATATAAAAATCTTGGGGAAAATCTTGGCCAGGGCCCAGGATCCCTCAGAGGCGAGTGGGGAGGGCTGTGTGGTTTCTGTGCTGATTTAGGGACTTGTGAAACCTACAAAGATTGGATGCTTATTGGGGAGGACTTCAGCATTTGATTCGTGTCAGAGTAACAAAGGATGAAAACTGTGAAGGAGTTGGAGAGCTGACTTTGTAGTACGACCATCCCTCAGATGATGTAACCTGTGGTGGGACTTTCCATGTATTGTGACCCTGGTTAGGGTGTAACACCTGCCTGGAGGGTACACAGGGCCATCACAGCCCCATCAGGGAGCTTGGGGAAGGGTTTGTGTTCCTAATGCCTGCACCACACTGAGCAAAGCAGAGGGCAGACAGGTACTGAAGACCCCAGGTGATTTCTGTCAGAATAGTCTAAATAAAACTAACACACAGAAAATTGGCTCCTGTGGCCAGAAACCAAAACTGAGAGACAGCAGGAGAGGAAGGCCGTCGCCTACAGCATCAATACTCTGTGGGCTGGGGAGATGCAGGGTTAATAAGATTTAAATACTGCATCAAGCTTAAGTTTTCTCTTCTTTTAAAATCACATTTGCCATGAAACAAAAGTACAGTGATATAAGATGCCACAGTCACTGCACATATTTGATTTCCTCTGTGATTGTAAAGAAGAAAATGTTGATGACTCAACAAGTCTGTGTTTAACAGAACCACATCAAACCCCAGGAAAACGTGCTCTTTGAAAGCATAATAATTTTTTGTTGTTTGCTTTGCTTTTTATTTTTGTTTTGGGTTTGTTTTGTTTTGCTTTTTATTGTTAAGAAATATACTTTGACTGTGACCTTGTAACATCACTCCCATAAATAGAAGCAGGTTTAGATTCAGGGGAAACACATTTTTTCCGATGGTGGAAGAAGTAGGCCAGCCATGCTATCTCTCTTGAGAGGTGGGAAAGGCAGTGGCAGCTGTGTTAAGAAATGTCGCATACCAAGAATTAAAACCCACCAATTTATTATCTCCAAGTTTACCATCAGTGATTAGAGTTAGCTTTTGGTCAACCCCATAATGGAAGAAAATGCTATTTTCAAATTTTAATTTACTACTTCTCATAGGGTAGTGTCATGGATTGACCCTGGCCAGATGCCAGGTAGCCACTAAAGCCACTTTCTCACTCTCCCTCTGCAACTGGACAGTGGAGAGAGAAAAAAAAAAACAGCTAAGGATTCATGAGTTGAGATAAGGGCTGGGAGAGGTGAGTTACTGATTATCTTCACGAGCAAAACAGACTCAAAGTGGGGATAGTACTTAAATTTATTACTAACAGGATCAGAGCAAAAGAGTGAAAAGTAAAATAATCTTAAAAACACTTTCCCCCCATCCCTCCTTCCTTCCATGTTCTCCCTTCTCCCCCCCAGCAGTGCAGGGGGATGGGGAATGGAGGTTGTGGTCAGTTGTTGTTTCTGCCACTGCTCAGGGAGAGAAGTCCTTCCCCTGCTCCCGTGGGGTCCTTGATGGACCTCTCCGGTGTGAGTCCATCCCTCGGGCAGCAGTTCTTCCCAAACTGCTGTCCCGTGGGTCACTCCTCCATGGGGTCAGTCCTTCACGGATGAGCTGTACCGGTGTGGGTCCCCCGCAGGGGCCACAACTCCTACCCAGGAAAAACCTGTTCCGGCCTATGCTTCCCTCTCCATGGGCCGCAGGTATCCGGCAGGACCCCGCTCCATCTTGGGCCTCCCATGGGGTCACAGCCTCCTTCATGCATCCACCTGCTCAGGATGGGCTCCTCCATGGGTGCAGGTGGGTCTCTGCACCCCGATGGTCCCCCATGGGCTGCAGGGGCACAGCTGCTCCACCATGGGCTGCACCACGGGCTGCAGGGCCTCAGCTCCGGCACCTGGAGCACCTCCTGCCCCTCCTTCTGCACTGGCCTTGGTGTCTATCTTGTTGTTCCCATGTTCTCACTCCACTCTTCCCTGGCTGGAATTCCTTCTGTGCCACAATCTTCTTTTCTTAAATATGTTCTAACAGAGGTGTTACTATCAATCCTGATTGGCTCAGCCTTGGCTGGCAGCAGGAAGTCCGTCCTGGAGCCAGCTGGCATTGGCTTCATGGGACAGGGGAAGCTTCTAGCAGCTTCTAACAGAAGCCAGCCCTGTAGCCCTCCAACTACCAAAACTCAGCCACAGAAACCCACTACAGGTAGTTTTCCCTGCAGACCTGCAGTGGATTAAGCAGCTTCCCATCTTCATCTAAGTTTAAGTGAACTGTTGCTTAACTGAAAGGATAAAACATTTTGAAAGCATGTTGGTGATGTGGGAGTTTCCATCACATTTCCAAAAGCCATTACATAGTCTGGGGCCTGAACCACTTGAACGTTTTGAAAATTTTCCCATGGTTTAAGGAGCTGAGACAGAAATTCCTCCCATTTTTCCAGGTTCTCAGATTTTCAGTGAGTCTCTCTAAAGCCTTGGTTGTGGCAACACGTGCATTTCCATTTAGTTTATATGAACTATACTACGGTAGTCTTTGGAAAAAAATGTCCTAAGAGATCCCCATGGACTGTAGGACTGTAGCAAGAACCAGGGTCTGTGGTAACGTGTCCACCACTGAAGTAGGCTGATATCAACTACCGATCATGGGCAAGCACTAATAGATCATAGAGTCATAGAATAGTTTGGGTTGGAAGGGACCTTAAAGATCATCTTGTTCCAATGCCCCTGCCATAGGAAGGGACACCTTCCCCTAGAACAGGTTGCTATAAGCCCCGTCCAACCTGGTCCTGAACACTTCCAGGAATGGAGCATTCACAGCTTCTCTTGGCCAGTCCATCGCCACCCTCAGTGAAGAATTTCTTCCTTATACCCTCCTTCAGCTTAAGGACATTCCCCCTTGTCCTGTCACTACAATCCCTTGTGAAAAGTCCCTCTCCAGCTCTCTTGTAACCCCTTTAGGTACTGGAAGTTGCCCTAAGGTCTTCCTGGAGTCTTCTCTCCTCCAGGCCGAACAACTCCAACTCTCTGAGCCTGTCTTCTTAGGAGAGGGGCTCCAGCATCTCAAGCATCTCCAGCATCTCAAGCATCTTTGTGGCCTCCTTTGGACTTGCTCCAGCAGGTCCATGTTCTTCTTAGGTTGGGGTTAGATACCAACCTGCATCACTTCAGGTGCTTAGAGTAAATTAACTTCTCACCACAAGGCTGTCCTGGCCAAACGTGGGTGCAGGAGTCAGTGCTCCAGCACAGCTGGCTTTACAAAACTCATTCAAGACCATCAAAGAGAAATCCCAGGCGGACAGACTCGGCCAGACAAACAGCATCAGCTCCCTCTGCAGCTGCCAGCACAGCTTGGTACAGTATGGCTCTCCTGAGCAGTGGTGAAATACATGGTGTTTGTACTCATTCAGCACAATGAGTGGGGCTCCCTAAGTCTTTGGGGTCCTCAGGAGAGACATGTTGTGCACACCTGCACATATTTGTCTCTCTGGGCTGAACTGCAAAACCCCTGCCAGTGCAGTGGAAAAGTTGAAGCAAGCTGGATCTCCTCTGTGGGATGCTGGACCAAAGGCATGTTTTGGCTGGGCATAGGCAAACAGTGGGGGAGGAAGGGGAAGGCAGAGTGCTCTGGGATCCTGGCATGTCAGGGAAGAGTTGATTTTCAGTGAAGAGCATCTCTCTCCCACCCAGCTCCACCCACCTGGGTCCCCAAAGACTGACTACCTGGTCAGCCGATTGCATTTGCCCTGTCTCTCCCAGGATCTTCGCAGGAGCTGCTGGGAAAGGTGGAAGAGGCAGAACATGGGCCTACGTGAGCTTTGTTGCCCTTCCTGGGCAGAGCTCTGTGTTTTCACCACTGGGCTGATTCAGGGCTGGCTCAGAGCTACCTGTGCTGTGAACATGGTGTGTCACACCTGTGCTCCCCAGGGGGAAAGCAAGGGATCAGCAAGAGCTGGGCTGGCCCTCTGCCATAGGCTGTGTCTTCCCTTCACCCCACACTGCCCCCCAAGCCATCTTCTCCCCATGTGGTCCTGTGCATCTTCTGAGTCATTGGGAGAGGCAAAATCAGAAAGACAAGGGCGTGCTGATCTTGGAGACCCTTCTAACAGGCACTGCGGTGTGGAAATAGCCAATACAAATATTTAAATGCACACGCAGTGCAATTCCTCCCTGTCTTTCCTGGAAAGAAACAAAGAGGTTTTAAAGAGCTGGAGCCTCTGCCAGCTCCCTGCAGTGACTGCTGAAGTCAGGTCTCGCCATCCCTGAAGCCCTGGAGCTCCCAGCAGAGCAGCACGTGCTGCCCGGAGAGGAGCGGAAGCACCAGCTCATTGCAGGCACAGGAGCACCTCCTCCCAGTGTGTCTGGCCGCAGGGCGTTACTAGATCTACCTGAGAAACTTCCACCATCCTGGCTTTTGGCTGCTTCCCCATTCTCCTTGCACTTTGGAGAGGGGAAGGCTCAGAAATAGGTGAGTCACTGAGATGATCATTAACTTGTTAAGAGCAGCAAGAGATTGAAGACCGCCAAAAAAAGCAAGAGAAGCCCCATAACACCTAAGTACAGCACCTGAAGTTGTTGTAAACCACCCCTTTATATCGCTGAAGAACTGTGAGCTGATAAGCAGAGGAAATAACCTTTTCATTCCAAGTCACATCAGCCAGACACAGTCCTGTGTGCTATGTCAGCAGCACTGCTCTACCAAACTCTGTCTTGCTTCAGGTCTGTGCTCTCCATGGTCTTACAGTGAAACCTCTGGGCTTCCTAGACTTTCAGATTCCCATTTTATCATGTTTTATTACAGGGCAGGTCTTTCCCAGGCTTCTCATTACTCTATCAACACAGTGGGCACAGGCAGCAAGATCTTTTTGCAGAAGAGCAAAGGAAGCTCTTCAAACAAGGACTTTGCTGTAGAAAAGTGGTACTGCAAAGGGGGACCCCTTGCCTTTGGAGACAAATTTGGAAGAGGAGAGTTTGCAGGCATCTATGGTAAAAACTGTTGGTAACTGCTTAAAAGTACATAATTTCGATGAAAACAGACCAAAAGTTTGTTTTCCAGTTCTATATTATATACGGGTGATTTTTCTGCTCAGCACTGGGTGTTTAACCTTGGGGAGGGAAATTATTCCCACAAAGTGACCACAGGCTGGTGTAGTTCTATACAAAACTGTAGCCAAAATGTCTGAACTTATGTGGGGAAAAAAAGAGACTATTTTGCCCCTGTAGGAAATTCTGGTAGGCCTTTCTCCTCTACTTTTCTCTGTTTTGAAAGATGTTCTTGACTTTTGGTCATGGTGAAGAACATCTTGTGGTCAGGGACATGCCTTTGGCTTCACTGCTGGCTTCCAAAAACAACATTCTCAATATTTATCAATGTTTAAACCTGAGGGTGTGCGGAGTGGGGAGGGTCAGTGCCTGTCAGCCCATGTTTTCATTAGCGGGTGATGGAGTAGGGAGGCACATACTGAATTTGTAGGTGACACTGAGCTTGGAGGGACTGGAACCATTTTAGAGGAGACTAAAAATTAAAAATCGTTGGAGAGCTGGTCTAAAAAAACAGGGAGAGTGTTATGTCCTGTGTGGTCGGACTGACTGACCGCCTGGACACTGGGTGAGCGACCGGCCAGACAGTGGCCGTGGGGAGCCAGAGGACAGGGTGATGGACACTGTGCCCCATGAGTCAACAGTGTCACACAGTTGTGCAAAAGCAAACACTCTTCTGGGATGAAGAAAGAGAAGTGGCGCGTTGGGGAAGCGGCGTCTCTGCTCCAGCTGGTACCTTTTAGGGGCTCAATTGGAAAATGCAGTTCTGGGCATCCTCCAAGAAAAATGAGAGCAAGGAACAGAGGCTGAGTTGTTGGACACCCTGTAAATAACAGCTCTGATGGAGAGTTGGGTTTCACGTGGGCAGGAAAAACTGAAGGGAGATATGAAACCTGTTCTCGAAATGCAGAATGTGTCTGCAGAGAATGACAGGGCAAATCATTTTCCGAGTCCTTTGGGGGTAAAAGAAGAAGTGATGAGGTTAACTGGATTGACAGATTAAAGACGAGAGAAAGCAGGTCTCTGCAGGAGCTTATGGAAGTGGTTTTAACAGACAAATACCTGATAAATGAGATAATCAGGTAAACACCTGCCCTGGGGCAAGGGAAGGGATGAGGACCTGAGAATACAAAGTGCATTAGAGTGGAGAACAGGGCAGGTCTGTCCCCACCGCATTGCAGGGGACAGACTCAGCGCCCAGTAATGCCTGCTTGGGGCAGGACCATCTACCCTGGGACATGTCCCTGTCCCACCTCCCCACCCCAGCAGTAGGGTATGGGGTAAACAACTCCCCGTTCCCTGTCCCATATGCCTGGGGGCAAAGAGGCCGAAGGACAGCAGCGGGGAGAGCCCAGCCCCCAGCATTTCCTCATTCTCATATCCTGGCTGGCAGCCTGGGTAGCTTTGCATCATGGCTTTTCTGGCTGAGGCAATACCGAAGGGTGATTTATACCCTTTGCCAGTTCCTGGTTTGAGCCACTGGGGATAAAACTCTGCTTTGGAAGGAGAAAGAGGAAAAGGGGCAGCAAGCTTAGTTTCCTCAACTCCTTCTCTCACCTGCAGAGCAGAGTAAGTCATTTCCAGTCAGCCTGGGCAGCACTGAAAGGTCTCCAGAAATGTGCACCAGAGCCAGGATTAAAGCGGCTTTGGATAAACCCTTTTATTACTTAAATCTCTTCCAGTTCCAACAGGTTCAGGTTCATGGTACTTGCTGTGTTTCTGGGAGGGATGCTCTGTGTGTGGGAAAAAGACTTAAACATTTGATTTTCCTTGGAAATAAAAGAGTTGTAGCCAAAATAATGAATATTTCTGCTCACAGTAAGACCTGACTGAAGGCTTCAGGTCCTGAACGTTCCTCTCCAGCTGGGGGTTCTCGAGGGTTAACACAGCTGGAGATGCTCTGCAAACAGAGGCTGTAGGGCTTTGGCTTCATTGTCCAAAGGTCCCTCCATGCAGACTGAAAGTCCTCTGGAGGCAGAGATCACCCCTGTCCTCCAGTGTGTGTGTTTGTGGGGCTGTGCTCCATGGAGCTGGATGCCAGCCATGCAATGACCTCTGCAATGACCTGACCAAGGGCTCTGCTACGTCATTTGATTCCTCATGTGCCTTGCTGGTCTTTCAACCCATGTGCTCATTAAGGAATGTAGATTATAATTGTGTGCTTTATGTCAAATAACCCCCAAGCAGAAGCTGAAGCACAGAGCAGGCTCTCTGATGACCTGCACTGGGCTGAATCCAGAGCTTCTGGAGACTCAGCTGTGGAAGGTCTAAACAAAACCTGACTTCAGGGGAAGACACAAAAGCAGTTGTTTTAGCCAAGGTAGTGCATCCTAAGATTCCATCCGTGAGGCTGAGCTCAGAGATGAGTTTTTGTGCAAACAGGAACCAGTTTGCTTGCACAGAACAGGATATTATTTGAGCTCCTTATGAGATTGCTGCCATGTTCTTCAGCAGAATTTGACTCAGTGATAAGTTTAAGGCACTGCCTTTTTATTAGAGTTATTGTAAAACTAACTTGTCTTTTATCTGATAAATCTGAATAGCAGGGCAGTGAAATGAGTCTTAGTTTTTTTTGTCCAGAACTGAAGCGAAGCTCATGCTTTGCCGTTCAAGATCCATCCTTCTTCAGAGTGTACAACTCAAACACTTCCAGACTGCAAATTACAGGAACCAGCTAGGCTATCCTGCTGCACCAGAGGATGTGAGAGGCGCCCAGAAAGATGGTCTCATTGTTAAAGACATGGTCGAAGATATCTGGGTCGTCCCAGACAAACTTGCTGGAGTCTCATCATTGTTAGTATCTTAGTCCTCCACGTCTGTTGAAAGAGGATAACCAATGAGCTGGCTCCTCATTAGCTGTGGGGGATGATCTGCTTGGCAGATAGACTCTGCTGTGAGCCCAGAGACACCTGAGTGGGCTCCTGCAGCCCAGCTCCATCCAGAAAGTCTGTCCTGCTGCAAAACTTGCGTGAGGCCTCTCAGTGTGGGCAGAGAGGCAGAAAAACCTTGTTTGCCTGGCACCGAGCCTAAGCTAACAGCCTCTGCCAAGCCTCAGGTGCAAAATATGTAGAATTATCCCTGTTTTTCTTCTGTGAGAACCCCTCCCTCCCTCTGCCTGGGCAACAGCGATTTGACTGCTTCGTTTCACTCAGCCTCTCTCTGTCTGATCCCATTCTTTGGGGCAGAAGTGGCCTTCTGGCCAGTTTTTTAGGGTGCTGGCAGAGGGGAGATCCCTGTCTTGCTCACTTGCCCATCATTGCTCTTCTCCTACAAATAATAGCAGTAATTGCAATGCAGTTGGTGAACTGCACATGGGAACAAGTGTGCTACAGCTGGACAGACCATCCCCACACAGTGATATAAGGCTGTGAATTAACAGTCTAGCTCAAGGGCAGCTCTGTATTGTATTCAATATTTTAGTTATGGAACTGCTGCGCAGTTAGGATTGAAGTTAGTTTACTTCCACTGGGCTGTGCTTTAAATCATTTTGTAGCTTCCTTGGTAAGAAACTGATCTTGAACTGGCTTTGGATGGGTTGACCTTGCCCTGGAGAATTAGCTTTGGCAGGGAGAGTTTTAAGCAGGTAACCCATTGTCCATAGCTGCAGAAAAAGAAGTGTGGACTCAGGGCGGTGGCAGGAGATGGGGGTCTGCGTGCTCTGCAGAGATACAGAAGTGAAAAAAAGCTGTTGCCTAATCAGACAGTTCATTGCCAGGCATCTGTTAGGTAGAAACCACAGTGTTTGTCTCAGTGAAATGCGTTTATGGTGAAAGAGGGATTTTCTCTTCCTTTCCTCGGGAGGATTTCAGCGCATGGCAGTGACAGCAATGCAACCCACGGGGGTAAGCAGCAGCCAGCAGCAGCGATGGGTCCTGCTCCAAAGCCCCAAAGCCAGAGCATGACTGAAATAATCACACCAAAATCCACAGAAAAGATTTTGCGTCTTCTTACTTTTTAACTACCCTGCTGACTTCAAAGGCCATTTAATTATGTCATCCCTTTTAATCAAAATAACTGGAGACAGCAAAGCTGTTTATCTTCAAACATTGCCAACATCTCTATACATGTTCAGTGGCAGCTACAGGACAGAGAAAACATACTACAAGAAAATTTGCTTGCAGCAAAATTTACATCCCAGTGGGAGCACAGAGAGAGCTTTTGAGGTGCCTTAAAGCAATTATGAAATGAGTCTGTGGGTAACAATCGCTTCGCCACCCTGAATACTGATTTCTCTCCCCTTGGCTGAGAGCCAGAGATGTGTTTCTTTATTTTGGGATAATATTTTGTGAGTACAGGTGGTGGAAAAGGAGGAGGGGTGCAGGAAAGCAAGCTCATTATGCTAAACAATAGCATTGGCCCTAGAACAAATAGTTCTGGCCATGAATAAATTTAAGTGGAGCAAGAAGGTTTCTAAAAGGTAAAGCAGTGAGTGTTTGATAAAGCGTCTGATAAGAAGGGACCAGGGAAAAAAACCCACACACACCATCTTTTCAGATAGAGCTGCTTTACTTTACACAAGGGGCTTCCTGTTGACCTGAGCTCCACTTGTGAGGTCGCTCCTCATCTCCAGAAGTCTCAAATGGTCCCTGCTCCCTCCTCACCCATGTGTTTCTTTTCCAAGCTGAAAGCTCTCATCATCTCTCTCACTCGATCCCTATGACCCTTCCTTAGGTTTATTCCCTTTTTTTTTTTTTTGCAGTGGGATGAGCAGAACTGCAGTGTGCTGTCCAGTCTATGGATTTATAGACTGGTATAGTCGTGTTATCTCCACTGTTTTGTATGCCTTTCCCACTAATTCCTGGTGAAACTTCCTAGTGACTGTGATACACATGGAATACACCTAAGGCAGGGGTGTGTGCACAGGCAGCAGCCTGGGTTAATCACTGACACAGCCAGCATCACCAAATCAGCCTTGCTTGGTGAGAGGCAGGGAGAGCAGACAGACCTCTGCCATAGAAACGGTATTGTCTCTGAAGCTGTGGTGGTTTTGTATCCAGGACAGTGAATTACAGTTTCAAAGTCCATCTGCTGAAGGTGTTTTGCAGGCTTTCAATGAGGAACAGGACTGAGATTGTGGTTGCTCTGTGAGAGTAACTCCCTCAGTAGCTCGGCTGTGTTTGATGTGTGTCTGCCAGGGACCACCAAGTTGGTATTTTCAGAGTAATGTGACACTCTGATCATTTTTCTGAGTGTTGCTAATAAGATTACAGCTCATTAAAGTGTACATATGCTATGGGGGATTATGCCCATAGGCAGTTCTTGGCATGTATCAGTAGCGAATTTTGGTGCTCAGGCACTTGGAATGAAGAGGTCCTTCTGCAGATTCTTCACAATAGGCCGACTGTCTTAAATGATTTAGATTAGATATTATGAAGAAATTCTTTACTATAAGGGTGGTGAGACACTGGCACATGTTGCCCAGAGATCTTGTGGACTCCCCATCCCTGGAGGTGTTCACAGCCAGGCTGGATGGGGCTCTGAGTAGCCTGGTCTAGTGGAAGGTGTCCCTGCCCATAGCAGGGGGTTGGAACAAGATGATCTTTAAGGTCTCTTCCAACCCAACCCATTCTATGATTCTATGATCATCACGCACAAGCTCTATCTTCTCAATATTCACTCCCTTTCCCAGATCACTTATGAGCATGTTGAACAGCACAAATCCTCAGGGAAATCCCTTGACAACCTATTCCCGTTATGAAAATCATTTATTTCTTCTCACCCTTTGTTTCCCATTGGTAACTATTCATGCAGAAGTGCCCTTCCCCTTTGCACCACTACTGCGCCAATCCCAGAAAAGCCTTGGGCAAAGGATATTTCCAAAAGCCTATGAAAAACACCTCTGTGCCAGGGACCAGGTCACCCCAACTAAGTGGTCACCTTCACTTTGAAAGAACTTGACCAGCTATAGGGCACTCCAAAGCCAAGTTGTCTCCCTCCCCAGTATATCACACATGGTCTTTATTATAATCTCTAACAGTGTGCCCAGTACAAAAGCCAGATGTCCTGGTTTGTAAGTTCCCTGAGCCACCTTCTGAGCCCTTTAAAAATCTGACCTCCAGGAATTTGCCATTCCATAAGGGTAAATTTGCTGTTCCTTCAGTCGAGAGGCAGATTTGAGCCACAGGAACAGGCTGAGAGCAGTCTGGCAGTTCCCTGCCCAAGTTTCTTCTGACCTCCAGGTCTAGCTGCTGTGCTGCCTGTGAATTTATTGATTTAACCTCTCCATGCCCTCAATATCTAATCTGTTACAGGGCAAAATTCATTAACGTTTGTAAAGCTCATCAAGATCTTTCATGAGCAAATCTCATCATGTTTTAATATATTTTTTAAATGCCACAAGTAAGTTCTCATTACTCATTAAAGAGCTGAAGCAAACAGCGCTTGCCAGACCCAAATATTCGAATAGGCAAAGGCTGCAACTCTCTTCACTTACCACTTTTAGAACACTTTCAATTCAACTCCCTGCACTGATTCTGCTCCTGCAAATCAGAAGCACCCACCCCTCTGGCTTTTCCAAATGTAGGCTCAGGGATCCTCTTAGACCCCTGGACCAGGACTTTTCAGGAGATGCCTGGTAGCCACATGGGGATCTGAGAGCTGCTGATCCCGATCACTCGTAGCATTGCCCTGGCTTTGCAGTGTGAGATGGCAGCATGAGGAACAGCAGAGGGTGGATGAGTGCATCCATCAGGTGTTGGATCACACAGACCTGGGAAACCTCCCTAAAAGCCTTCACCTTCCAACCTAGCATGGTATTGTGTCCCCCTCCAATGGTGCTTGTACATTATTGCACACTTGCTGGCGGGTTTGGCAGTTGGGTCCTGGGCTACTGGGGCCAAAACCACATTCACCTGTTCAAGTGGCCTAAGTGGCACTTTTCCCCATGACCGCAGGTGTGATCTGGGTCTCTGCAAGAGCTCCACAGTGAGTTGGTATTTCTCCTTGGTTTTCCTACCAGGATGTCCAGAGGAGACATGGCCAAGCCCCTCCTGGGCCATGGGAGCACAGAGGGTGACCCCGGCGTGACGCCTGCGTCCGGCCGCACCATCGGGGTGCTGGGGAGCGGGGACTTCGCGCGGTCCTTGGCCATCCGCCTGGTGTGCTCCGGCTTCAAGGTGGTGGTCGGCAGCCGCAACCCGAAGCGGAAAGCCAGCCTCTTCCCTTCCGCGGCAGAGGTCACCTTCCAGGCCGAGGCGGTGAAGAAGACAGACGTCATTTTTGTGGCGGTTTTCAGGGAACATTACTCCACCCTCTGTGACCTGGCTGATGTGCTGGCGGGCAAGATCCTGGTGGACGTCAGTAACAACACTGAGATCAACCATCACAAGGAGTCCAACGCAGAGTACTTGGCTTCCCTGTTCCCAGCCTCCACTGTGGTCAAGGGGTTTAACGTGGTTTCTGCATGGACGCTGCAGTCAGGTGCCAGAGATGGAAACAAGCAGGTATTGTTTTCTTCCAACAAGGGCTAAATCACAACTGCTTCAGCAGCCAAGGTCTGGCAGCATCAGCAAATGGCCTTAGGCTCCTGGAGGAGTCTGAGTGCTGGCCATGGCATCCACCCCATAGCTTCTGTGTTTCTTTGCTCAGAAATGAAGTACCCTCACTCACTTCATGCTTTGTAGTCTTTGAAGCATCTGCCTAAGTGAAAAGTATTGTTTAATTGTCTGTTTATCTAAACAGAGCCAGTAAAAAAAACTGGTGGTGTACACATGAAAGGAAACCTGTCCAGGAGAGAGGTCTTTGGCAGTTGTGGTAAATCCCTGTCAAAAAGCTTGCCAGGAATCATGATGCTCAGTGGAATAATGATGGCTCCCTGTAATACAGTATCCTTCCTGATGCACTCGATCCCAGAAGCCTGATCTCCTTGCCCTATATGTATATTTCTGTTTGTTGCAGGTTCTAATTTGCTCAAATAACCAAGAAGCCAAGCGCACTGTAGCAGAAATTGCTCAAGTCATGGGATTCACCCCTGTGGACATGGGTTGCATGTCGTCAGCCTGTGAGATCGAGAACATTCCCCTGCGCCTCTTGCCAGCCTGGAAAATCCCCATCTTTTTGGCTCTGGGGCTTTTTCTTTGCTTCTTCACTTACAACCTGATCCGGCAGGTCATCCACCCTTTTATCAGGGAGCAGAAGAACAAGCTGTACAAGATCCCCATCGAGGTGGTCAACACGACGCTGCCTTGTGTGTCCTACGTCTTGCTGTCCCTTGTCTACCTGCCTGGGGTGCTGGCAGCCTGCTCGCAGCTCTACTATGGCACCAAATACAGGCGCTTTCCAGACTGGCTCGACCAGTGGCTCCAACACCGAAAGCAGATCGGTCTCCTCAGCTTCTTCTGTGCAGCCCTGCATGCCGTGTACAGCCTCTGCCTGCCCATGCGCCGCTCCCACCGGTACCTGTTAATCGAGACGGCCGTCAAGCAGGTAACGTGGGTGCTCCTCAGGTCAGCACCCGGCATAATCCACATCCAGGTGTTGGGTGGCAGGCTTAATATCTTGGCTTTTTTTCACTCACTTTCCAAAGCAGGTGTGGGACAGTGGGAATAAGCTGTTACATATAGGAGTCCTTTCCCCGCAGGTCGGTCACACACCACACACTGGGCACCCACCCATCCATGCTGAGGACCCACCACCTCAGAGGGTGTTCCCTGTGCACAGCCAGGCCTAGGATCAAAGTACCCCATGCCATTACTCCCCAGAAGCACAGAGAAGCCTTTGAAACCAGCCTTGCCTGGCACCTGGCATGTCAGACTAGGGCAGAGGCAGGAAAAATGCCAGGAGAGGAGAAATCCAGTGGGGGAGAGAGCAGAGTTTCCCTCAGCTTTTCTCTCTAGGTTTTTGGATATCCCTGTTTGTTCATACTGATGTTCACAGTATGTGCTGCTGGAGTGACCAAGTCATAACCCAGAGCAGGTTGTGTGTCCTTATCACAGTGTGCCTCCAGGGGCTTAACAAAATAGTGGTGAGGAACTGGTCATAGTCTAAGAGAAGGAGTAAATGGAAAGGGACTTGACTGCCTCATTGAGACTCTCGGCATTGTTTATCCAGTGTGAGATTGCTGCCTTCAGGCCGTTCAGCCAGCTGTATAGCTCAGCAGTGCCACGGGAGAATGTAATTTCCCTCTTTTGTGCCCCTAACTTCTCACTGCTCCACCCTACTCCCTCCTGGGATGGCACAGGCTTTGTGCAGCTGAGTGGGGAACCTGATGAAGGAATTACCTCACAACCAGTCTGCTTTCTGCACTGGGGTATTTGCACAAGTGATTCCAAATGTGTATCCCAACACAGAGGAGGGAAGGGGCTGTCGGGGCAGAGGGTGCCTCTTCAGAGCATCCATCAAACACCATCCCCAGCCTCTCAGCTCCAGCCTTGAGCAGGTCCTTCTCAATTGCCACAGTTGCACATTAATCTCAGGCAAGCATCCTGTGTTCATTTCCCCTCTGCCTCCTGTTTTCTAGCAACATCTTTGTTTAGTATATTAAACCCATTTAATGGGCTAAAGAGGACAGTTCTAAATGTTCCTCTTTGCCATGCAGTATAAAACCCATCTTCCCTTCCATTAGCATGAACAATTTCCCCCCTAAATGCACTTAAAACAAAGGTTATTAGGAGAGTACTGCATATTCAAGCATCTGTATTTGTTTTCTTGTCTTTAAACTAACTTCTCATTGTAATTATCTTTCCAAATGTGACTTTGGGGCTTGCTGCTGTGGTTACGGGGATGGGAGCTGAGAGCATTCAGCAGTTCTTCCCAGCAGGCTTCAAATCAAGTCTAGCTTTGGCCAAATGGTGGTGGGATAAGGGAGCATTTCCACATCTCCCAAATAGGCAAATAGTGCTGGAGGTATGAATAGGACCAATGCTCACCCAGGAAAGCTGCTTCCAAAACCAAAACAAATAAAATTCAGTTCCTCTATTCCTAAGTGCTCCATTTTAACAAACCTTCATTGTCATGCCAGGCTGTGGAGAAGAAGATGAATATCTGGGTAGAGGAGGAAGTCTGGAGAATGGAGATTTATATCTCTGTTGGAATTATTGCCCTGGGCTTGCTGTCGTTACTTGCCATCACTTCACTTCCATCCATCGCAAACTCTCTCAACTGGAGGGAATTCAGTTTCATTCAGGTAAAGTTGACATTTGCCAATGCCAGAGAGTGATTCTGCAGAGTCAGGCCCTCACACAGGCCAAAGAGGGCAGGGTTTGACCTGCTGTCCCAGCCCATCCCTGCTCCAGCACTGCAAGCTGTGCGCTGGTGTCAGCAGCAAATCCAGCTATGCCACAGCTCCCCGTGCACCCCAGAGCCATGGATCCCTTGTCCAGGAGGTGACACCCAGAGGGGTCAGAGAGTAGAGGGCTATAGTGTGTCCTGGGGTCCGTGCTGCTCTCACACAGGAGTTTGCCCTGTCCACAGAAGGTGCTTCTCTCAGGGGGAAGGGGAAATGCAATGTGTCAGTGGCATGACACATGAGGATCAGCGGCAGCAGGGCTGCTGCAGGGAGTTTGCACCAGGCTGCAGAGGGCAGGCAGGTAGCCCACTATGGAGGCAGCTGGCTGCAGGCCACAGATCTGCCCTTGCATTTCAGGGAGAATGAGCTTCTGAAAAGGAAAGTGCCTGAGAGGACAGTGCAAGGGAAAGACAGGTTTGGCAGAGCGTGCATGCACCCAAGTATTCAGCAGATAAGTTCGAAAAGGCTTAGACTGGTCTATGAAGTGCCAGAGCTCAAGCAGCACAGAGAACTGGGTATGACACCAATGAAAAGTCCCTGTCTGATTCTAGAAACTGAATTAGGAAGGTAATTTTTTCTTTCTCCAGAGTCAATGAGTGGTTTAGGAGCCGTCTTCCTGCTTGCACCAATGCCCAAGTTCCTGAGAGTCAAAGTCCCTTAGTGACCTGAGTCTAGTCCATGGGACTTTCACAGACCCCAAACTCGGGAGCTGCTGCCTTTTCAGGAATGTGCTTGGAGCCAGGCTTAGGGCTAACTAACAAGGATAGCAGGGAATGAACCTTCCAAGTATCCTCTGCACATTAGAGCTGATTTTGAGGCCAGATTCCACTCACTGTGTCACAGTCGTATCCCACAGCCCTAAACCCCCTTGTTACTTGTGCCTCTTACACCACTGCTTTTTAGCATGCACCAGGCTTCATGTCCCACTGCAGTGACCCACATGGCACCCCAACATGCATGAGCCCCCGTAGGACCCCTGCTCCTCCCCTGCAGAGTCTCCCTGTGCTCCACGCTGGCGCACACCTAACCCTTCCAAAGGGGAGGGCAGGGTTCAGGGATGCAGAGGTGAATATCTTATCATCCAGCCTCTGTTAAGCTCTGTTGAAGCTCTTCAGTGGTACATAAATAATTCAATATTCATTGGAACAGGAGTTTGAAGTCCCTGCTTCCCCCACAAGTGCCCCGACCAACAACGGCCAAGTCAGTTTGTCTTTTTTCCTCTCCTGCTATGGGCTAGCCAGCAATTATTTACACTGAGTAGAAGAGCTGCACCAGGAGAGCTTGACCCCAAGAGATCATCCCCTGAGGAGAAGAGAGACCTGGCTTTAAACCTCTCCTTCAGATTGGACAATGGAAGCATATTAATTCTCACCACCATGTCCCAGGGGAGGGCTGCAGCTGCTGGGACGTTGGATAAATTGATCCTGACTTAGGCATCTCATACCAGGAATCCTAAATGAAGGGAAGTATCTTCTTGCAGCCTGGAAGGAGGCTTTGAAACCCCCTGCATTTCCCTTTGGCTCCCCAGGCAGCCTGGCAGCTGTCCTGGAGAGTGCTGGCATTGTGTCATGTAATATATATGTTGTCACTGCAGGTAGTGCTGCCATGTCCCACCACTGCAACACGACTGTCGCATCTGCCCTTTGGGAGCCCTTCCCTTGTCTTTCTAAGGGTCTGTCAGCACTGGGACCAGACAAATACATGATGGTCGGTTCCAAAATAGCTCTTGGCTGCCCCACATGGGAACTGGCTGGCTTAGTTCGTGGAAAGATACACCTATTTCTGTCTGCATGGAATAAAGCATGACAGTGTGACATGAGCTGATCACATGCCGGAGAGGCATAGCTGGTATTGAGCCCTACTGTGGAAATTCCACGTAAAAAGAGCAGGTTACAGGTCTCTTGGCATGTTACCTTCCATATTTATTTTTTTAATGAGGGTTGTTTTAAATTATTTACTCCTCAATAGGTTGGTGATGCCTTTCTTGAGGAAATTAAAAGAGCAGCTACAGCTACTGCTCCCAGGCTCCAGAGGTTACATTCACATAGCTCAGTGTGAGCCTCCCTGAATTAATGCACAGTGGCACAATGTAAATACAAGGGGTGAAGCATGAGGCTGCTTTCTCAAATATTTGGGGTTTTTAACATTTTTACAGCATGAAAGAAGATAAATGCAGAGCACAGACATCCCAGCCAGATGTCTTCCAGAAAATGCATCAATTTGTTACCATCTCAGTTTAAATAGATGATGTTTGAGAGATGCTGTACCAAAAGCCACATGTGAGACAAATTCAGGAGCCACTTTAGTCTCCTCCTTATCCAGAGCATCACAAGTCTGACATTTTCCAGTGTTTACATCTGTATTAGTGTCATGGGATATACTGCCACAGTCTTAAAATATACATCTGTTGCCTGATGGGATGAAAATCCTGTTTGTGTTGTTGCCAAGGCTATAGAAAAAAAAAGCTAATTTTCATAGTAGCTCCTGCACATACACAAATTTCAATTAAATGTGGTTAAATTGGATACATAGTTCCCCTATGTGTCCAGTTTTGATTAACAGGATATAGACACTGGATAGCAGGAATGATTTTTGTGTAATTCAACTTATAGGAGACATTTTTAATGTTCCCCAGTGATTTACAAATCAACTCTAATTGGTTGAGAAGTAAAAATGTGTATGATTGCCTTTACCTTCCCATCCTGAAAAGTCCTCCTGGAATTTGAAGGTTGAATTGACCTGGTTTCTTTCATAGTTCATGTAGCACAAGATGTAAAGAATCCGTAACCAGACCTTTTCTAACCCTCCTGTCGACAAAGTGCGAGAGGCCAGAGCCACTTCCATGGAGCTAATGACTTCATGGCTGCAGAAGTCAGGAACATATCTGGGTCAGGAAGGGGCTGTTTGCTTTTGGTGCTGCCCAGACATTTCTAAATGAGCCACATGTGACTGGATCAGCTTCACTGATGCATTACAGGGAGGTCACAGACACCAAGGAAATAGAAAATATACACAAAGGCTGCATTAGTAAGATAACAACTTCATGCAGCATCTTTCAGAGGGCTTTAACACCGTATGAGGGTACTGGCCCCACATTCCCCATGTTGCGACAGTGCAAAAGAAACCTCTGCCTGTTTAAAACAGAAAGGTTTCATAGTCAGAAACTGCATAGAGAGGATAAAGGAGAGCAGAGACTCAAAACTCTGTGTGGTATCTGGGCTAATCCTGCTGGCAAATCAGCCCCATGGGGTGCTCAGCAGGCTCTGCATGGTACTATACTGAATGTATGCAGAGCTGTACATACTGAACCAAGCTGCAATCAGCAGAACTTTTGTTTTTTGTGCGCTTACAGACCAACCTGTACCCAGCTGTCAGCTTGTCTGGCGGGTGCAGCCATGGGGCTCTACACCACAAATCCCAGGCACCCCTTGCACTCACCAGTCAGCCTCTCATTTGTGTTACAAGCAGATCAGCCCATTGCTGTTGTCAGAGGAGCTGCCAGCCACCAGCAGCTTAGCCATTCTTTTTTTGCCAATTAGCTTTTTGTTTCATGTGCCCTGCCATTCACACACAAAGGTGGGTTACTAAGGGCCTGGATATTGTCCTGCTAATTTCCACTCCTGCTCTCCCCCAGTACCATCAAGAGTTGAAAGAGAAATTGTAGAGGAACAAACTAATTATCTCCAGCTCTGGCACCTCTGCCATGCATAGAGCCTTGCTCAGGCTGACTCTGAACACTTCCTCTGCACAGAGCAGAAAGCATCTGCTGCCCTTGGACTTCACTCTGTCCCCTTTCCCCTGCCCTGCTTTACATCTCTGCTCTGCCAGATGAGTCCCAAGCTGATACTTCCAACCTTTTGCAACCCAGCGTTTTTTTTTTTCCTGTCGGAGAGAAGCTCAACCAACAAACGATGAATGATCTGTGGGTCAGGTCCTGCTGTTAAGTTCAACTGCGACCATGGCATGTTGCAGCAAACTCCTTAATTTTCCAAGTGCAACTAGTCTTGCCCTTGTTCAGGTTTGCTGCTTGTTACCACTTTGGTTTGGACTTGGACATGGCTTCTGGTAAGAATGACATCTGCCCCTGAAAGAAAGGAAAAATGTGGGTTTGCACGCAGGGCTGAGGTTCAGTTCACAGAACAGCTCCTGGCATGACCTTGAGTAATGCTCAGCTGTAACACAGAAGGAGTTCCTTACTTTAGCAGGGGTCATATAGGTAAAATCTTGGCAGGACTCAGTGACACTCACATGACTACCTGACAGATGCTGTAAAAATGAAGTACCGAGATCTGGTAGCACATTTTAGAGCTGTCCTTCCCTTCCTTGCCCAGTCTTCTTAGCTGCTTAAATGATTAGCTCTGAAGTTTAGAGGAGTCTTGGTCTAGTTTTTTGGTAACAACATGGTACATTTTTAAAAGTCGCCTGGGTTTTTAAATAGTTTCCCAGCAATCAAAAATAGGAAGGGAAGGTTTGAATTGAGTAGTTTTCCAGATGAGACTGGTTTCTCAAAAGAAAACATGAATCCTTTCTCCCATCTTGCCCTGGTCCCTTATTTCCCTGCTGTGCCCTCTTTCCTGGACATATCTTCAGGAAGACCCTGTTTCTTGCTGATTTCTGATTAGCTGCACCAAGACAGATATTTTGGCTTGTAAAAGCTTCATTCCCTAATTTAGGAACATGAGCAGCAAAGCTTGGGAGCCCCATCTCTGATGCTGGCAGGAAACCACAGATGAGGGAAAAACAGTTTAAAACCCCTCTTTGAGAGCAACCCTCAGAGGGAGCTGGAAATATCCAGGAGAAATGTTGTCTCTATGGGTGCTTGGGAGCATGATCTCAGCTGAAAACGGGGGAAGTTCTTGTCTGCAGAACGGGGGCTGGGTTCTTGCTGCCTCCCTGAGTGGCTAAAGAGCTCTTGGCTCTCCATTTCAAAGGCTTAGTCTACCACACAGCCTGATGGTCTGGCTCATGAACCAACACAGATCTCTAGGACACCCTTCAGGGCTGTTGCTCACCTCAGAACAGAGCACTTGTGTCTCCACAATCTCATTTTCCTGCAGGTGATACCAGTTACCTGACAGTGTCTTCACTCCGTGCGAAGCCACAGCTTCACACATCTCCAACAGTGCTAGCTGTGGGTCCAGAGCCACGATGCTGATGCTTCATCCCTCTTGCCAGCCATGGACTGGGAGGCAGCAGAGTTGGCAGCTGCAGCTTGGGACGAGCATTTGGGAGCTGCCTGTGCCCACCTGCTCAGCAGGAGCTGGGGCTGCTGCTTCACATGGATGTAGGAGCCCACATCTCTGCTGAGTTGGCAGCATCTTCCAGGAGACTCCTGCTGAGTTTCTAATATCACACTTAACCTCTGATTAGAAAAAGAAAAATGCAGTCTGGCACTCTACCCAGGAAAGGTTTCCAGTCATGTTTTATTCCGTCCAAGAAACACAGGAATGAATATTCATTGCTTTCTCCGTGCTATGTACACTTACAAAATGATGTAAAAAATACAGGAAAACAGCCAGGCACAAGGTCTTCTGCTAACTGGCCTGTGTTTCTGTTCCTTTTAGTCCAGCCTTGGATTTATTGCCTTGGTAGTCAGCACTCTGCACACGCTCACCTACGGATGGTCGAGGGCCTTTGATGAGAACCAGTACAAGTTCTACCTGCCTCCCACCTACACCCTCACGCTGCTCGTCCCATGTACTGTGATCATTGCAAAGGTCATCTTCAGTCTGCCCTGCATCCGGCACAGACTTCTGCGAATCAGGAGGGGCTGGGAGAAGGGGAGATATGTCAAATTTGTTCTGCCCAGCGCAACAGGGGAATATTCAAGTGGGGAGACCTCCAGCAATGTCTGACAGCCCCAGCTGTGATGGAGGATTTCAAAGCACTGTCGACGTTTCTATAAAGGTGTTTCTTTTTCTTAAATATATGTACGTTTTGGTATAATTGTGTTGTGGATAAAAAATAAAATTTGGTGACTTTAGAAAATGGATGACCATGAAACTAGTTCAGACAGTAGCAGTTAAATTGTATTGCTGATTTTGCTAGAACAATTATTGCCTTAAAAATGACTGTGAAAGCTGAGCTAGGAGCACTAAAATACGTAGGAAACTGATGGACTGTTAGTCAGATCAGTCACTTGAAGTGCTGGCTGGCAGCTCCCCAAACCAGTTCTTCTCAGTTGCTTCCCTAGCTGCTCTCATAAATTTCAATGCCTTCTTTTTAATATGAAGTTGCACCGATTTTCTGGGTTTATGACAGTAAAGATACCCTGCCTCTTGAGTGTCTGGATCAATCAAGGTGGTGAGATTTAGAAAGATCAATCCCCTCTGGTTTTGTTCTCCTCAATGAACTCTATGGACAAGTAAGAACAGCAATATCCATGTTACTAGTCAGTGCAGATATTACTAAAAGCATCCAAACCTGACAGCAAGCCCAGTATCCCTGTTCTCTCAAATACGGACAGAATTTCTGGTCCTGGAAGCAGTGCCTGGTGCATGTTTATAAGCTGCAGAAACAAAGCACCTCTTCCAGCATATAAAAACATTTGAAGAGAGAGATAACCCTAACACCAGATGTCTGGTCTGCACTACTGGCTCTGAGAGCTACTGCTCCACGTTCTCTGTTTTACTGAGCCAGTTTCAAGCTGTATTTGATGGAAATAGAGTGAAGATAATTATTGGAAAGACCTGCTGCTTCACAAAATTACATGGAGAAAACCAAGGCCTTCCAGCTGGCATTACATCAAATAATAGGGTGAAGCTTTTAGAAATTGCTGTCACCCGAACATTCCAATTTAAGCAAAAAAACCAGCAGCTCTAAACCCACTGGTTTTACTAGCAATAATAAGATCTCTGAACAGTCTTGCATAGGGATCAGCAAGTCTTGACCACAACATGAAAACACAGCAGTTGTACATTTTGGGCACAGTCCTTCATTGCCTTGCACCTTAAAAAAAGTCACTTGCTAAGTCACAAAGCAGATATCAAATGCTCTTCAGACTTCACACCCACTGCGGACAAGGTACAGGGCAGAGAAGATTTCTCTCCTAATTTCATGTTCCACCTGTTGCTTTCTGTCTCTAAGTTCTTGCTCTTTATCAGCATAATTCTTTATGTTTTGGCCATCCAAATCATCAAACAGCCAATGGACAGCCATTCACAAAAGCTCATTTTAAAGCAAGCAATTGGGATGACATAAGAAGACTACCTCAGTCAGTTCAGACACAAGGACATGCCTGGAATAGCTTTGTTTTCCTACAGTTAAGTAAAACACACCACTCAGTGTCAGTATTGCTTTGAAAAACAGCTGTCAGCCCCAAATGAGCTACAGTTTGTGGGACAAGAAAGTCCTTTTTACTAGACCAGTTAATATAAAGGATGGGGGGAATTATCAACTTTGGGGCACATAAGCCCTTCTACAAGCCAACATTGCTTCTGTAACCTGGGTGAGTTCTACACAGAGAATCTCAAGAACTCCCTATTTAGCCTTAAGTAACTATAGTGAGTAATATTCTCCAAGTATTGTTCATGTGGCCAGTGATGATAGTGAGAGACTTCAGTTCTTGCCTAAGACTTACAGTAAATTTCCAAATGCTACTTGCTGAATAGAAAGAAGCTGGCTTGAGGGAAAAGCCTAGATTTCATAATCAGGTGACTTTTTGTTTGTTTTGTTGGGTTTTTGGTAACATGGGGAAGGTACCATTCTTTCCCACTGTCTCCTTCAGCAAGCTGCTGTTATTAGGTTTACACTTCCAGAACCCAGATTGGCACCTGACCAAATCACTCACCAAGTCTGCAATCACTGGCCCAACAGTATTTATTTGTGGTTAGGTGATAGGTTAAGTTTCCACATGGATCTGCGATAGTTTCACCTGAGTATAATTCCACCCACTCCAGTTTAACTCATCCTTGAGGGAAAACTGCATTCTGCAATCTTGGTTTTTTAGTTGTCTTTTCCATTTTATCATCAAGCAAAGACAACATAAAAGCACCAGTTTACACTTTCTGGTTACAATGTATTTCAGTGCCTTTTTTTTTTTGCCCCATCTTAGCTTCTTTTCACACCTTTAGGCCAGGCAAAACTACTGCCTGGTGGCAAAAAAAAAATAAAAAAATTAGAAGGCAGGGAGGCAGGAAAAGAACATCACACAGGCTTGCAGGCTTTGTCTTCGGGGGGGAAAAGTGTGTTTTTATTGTGAGTCACTGCAAGGTTAAAGTCTCACCTTTCTGTCCAGCAGAAATAAGGTTTGCACCCTTGCTTTGTTTACATGACTTTCATGCCCATATACCCTTTCCCATGGCAAAGGGACAGTTTTCCTGAGCAGAAGTGGAGTCAGTGAGTCAGCATGGTGCTTTTCAGATGGATACAAGCCCAAAGTGACAGACAAGCCAGCTCAAAATCCCCACAGCATCTAAAAAAAGGCTGGTGAAGTGTCTCCAGGTAACACTTGTGCCAACACATTGGCCTGTCAGCCACTATCCCTTTTGAACACTGAAAACAATTCTGTAAGTGCAGAACAGCATTTCATGTGGTGGCCTCTGTATGCATCTGGTCCTTAAAACATGTGACACGACAGTTTGAGTAATTTCTTCTGACTCTGGAATGCTGAAAATTAGAGTGAGGAATTTTTCAATTATCTTTTCTGTAAGCATCTTTTGGTGTGCATAGGACATTCAGTAAGATTGGCTTAAAATTTAGCAATTAACTGGTTTTGTACTTGAAGTTATTCTCTCTCTCTTTCTCTCTCTGTATATATGTACACACACATATATATCTTATCGCAGAATATATAGCTGGAATGTAAATCCTTTGTATTTTTATTTTCTGTACTGCCTATTATGTGCCTCTGGGATATGTAAGAACCAATTGAAAAGCTGTAACAGTAAGGCTAGTTTTAATTACTGGCATCTGTAGTTATATAAAGATATTCTGAAGGGTCTACATAATTATATCAGAACTCATCTGAGTCTTTTTTTCCCTCCTCCCTCTAAACAATACCATTACTTTAATGGCAGTAGTAGAGTAGTGTGATTATCTAGAATTTAACCACTAAGAAATAAAACCCACTACAGCCAGCAGCTTGTAGAATCTCATTATCAAGGTAATAAAATGATCATTGCTGTGACCTATGGTGCCAGGGCTCAATTACGGAGCTCCTATACATGTGGGAGGGCACAAATGTGTACAGACATACATTTCATTACAAGGGGCTACTGATATTACACAGCACTTGTAGCACAGGATGAAACAAGCTTATTTCACTAAATAAAATGTCCTGTTGATACAGAGTTCAAGGAAGAAGGAGGTCGAGATGGGGGTCTATGGAACTGCAAAGAAAGATGGAGTTTTAATACTATAAACTTGTTCTCTGCTTCTTAAGTCACTTTTTCATACAAGTGGCACGCCAGATCAACCAACTTCTGGATCTGCAGCAATGCATTTTAATAAGTTAATTTGTAAGTTGATTTTAATGAGTCCATTTAAATTCTGAGCTGAAGATTAACCTGTGCAGGTACAGTTCTCTCACTCCTTCGGTTTTATAATACAAGACTTTTAACAGTGCAATTGGTTTCTTGCTCTTCAGGGATTTACTTAAAAAGTGATATATCAAACTACAGTTAAATCTTTAGGGGCATGCACTTGCTTCAGCACCTCTATGCAATATATTTCCTCCAGTCTCTCCAAGATGGCCAACACAGCTACAATCAACAACGAAACCTGGTGTTATCCTTGAGCTCTAAATTTCACACACTAAGCTAGCGGGATTTGCAGACTGTGCCTCAGGTTTGAGGAACAGGATTTGTTACACTAGGACACTTTTGTTTTATCTGTTTATTGTGCCTTAATAAGCAGCATCAGTTTTGCAGAGTTTCTGCAGGAGGTTTTTTAGCGCAAGTGAGAACCATGCTCATTTTAAAGCTGAGCATACAATATACAGCAGCGAGATACCATCTATGATTAGGGACAGTTCTTGTTAGCAGAGCATGTGCAGGACATTCATAATCAAAGACTAAAAATAAGCATTGTGTGTGTCCAGCCAGGAAGATCACATATTACAAGCCATACTATTACTGAAACCTTTCAAAGACCTAAAGTGACACTAGTGTGGTCCTCTTAGAAAGATAATCTGCTTTAGATTTAGAAACCTCAGCACTGGAGGACCCACTACAGCTGCTGTTCAGCTGGTTAGTTACTCTGGTTATCTGTTTCCCATATCTGATCTGCAATTAGCTACCTTCAGCTGCTGCTGCTGCATGGCAGCCTGCTGGCTTAAAGAGCTGTCTACAATCAGATGTCTGCCTTTATGTAGCTGTCCCATTCAGTGCTCTAGAAAACAAAGTTGCTGGGCAAGATTCAAGTCTGTTTTCTGCAAAACCAGTTTTATTCTATTTGGGAGGGATGGGGCAGGGGAATAGTGTGAAGAAATGGCCATAACAGTAACTGCTAGGATGTGAGGCTCTCAGAGCTAGATTGCTGCTTTGACTGTAAAACAAACTGATGCTCTCCTTGTTGGAGGTACACAATCATAGAATCATAGAATTTAGGTTGAAAAAGACTTTTAAGGTCATCGAGTCCAACCATTAACCCAGCACTGCCAAGCCCACCACTAAACCACATCCCCAAGTGACACATCTACATGTCTTTTAAATACCTCCAGGATTGGTGTCTCCACCACTTCCCCAGACAGCCTGTTCCAATGCTTCACAACCTCCTCTGCTGCAACTTCAGGATATTTCCTCTTGTCCTGTCACTCATAACTTGGAGGAAGAGACCGACACCCAAAAGTAGTCTTGAAAACACCACACCTTCCATTTTAAAAATCATAGTTCACTGAAGAGAGGGGGCTTCCCAAATTGTCCTTAAAGAATATAATCCCTGGGCTTCAAGTTGGAAAGCAGAATTAGACCTTCCCAGGATGTGAAATGAGAGCAGACAGCAGCAGTTCTAACAGTACTTGCTGACATTCCTGGTACAGAAGGAAGAGAAGCAAAAATAACACCAAACAACCTGTACACCATGCTGGCAGCACCCAGGTACACCGGCCTTCCTCTGCAAACAGCACAAGACTGCACAGCTGCAATCTCTCATGCACCACCTCCAGAGTGTGAACACTGTTTGAGGGTTATAGTGATGGTGTGGAACTGATAAGGAGTTCTCATGCACAGCAACCTGTGGTAAACCTGTAGCATGACACTAGTGCAATGAGGATAGAAGAAAGGAACAAGCAGCCCAAAACAGAAGGAAGTAGTTACATTACCCAGGCTTTACCTGCTGCTGTAACTTCCCTCTCTTCGATGTCTCCCTGGCATCTGCAAGCTGCTGCAAGGAAAGCAACACAAATCTCACCTTGTCCCTGTGCAAAAATTCAAATTTACTCTTTTTACTAGGCAGTATCTATGCACACTTCAATCACTGACAGCACAAAGCTGTGCACAGTGCTTGGGTTTGGGCTCTGAAACTCATATCCCACCTCAGCTCATCACAGGTTCTCTTTAGCCCTTGCACTACAAGGAAGAAATAGCAGGAGCTTAGGGTGAGAAGCATGGAGGATACATTTGTTATGTGTTTAAGCTGTGTTGCTGAAGATGTTTTGCTCTGCTTTGCACGTGTGTCTGTTCCGGATGGTTCTCCTTGTGTTAAAAAAAAATAGGCACACTTAAAATCTACTTTACAAAACCTCAGCAAATTAGCACTGATCTTTTCCAGACAATTCTTCAAATGAATGTTCTGCAAATGCCTCCTCACAGCATGCAAAGATTTAGATACGCTGGGAACTGGCTCCGCAAAGGATGCTCTCTAACAAGAGGAATTTAAGTGCTGATACCAGTTCAATTTGCCGCTTTTTGATTTTAATATAAAAAGAAATAGTTTCTGCAAGGAAAGATTCAGCTTTCATCACCAGAGCCCTAGCACAGACTTCACAGGCAAAACTAATTCACAGATAAGCACTTTTCATAAACATGACACATTTCTCGGCTTGCAGAGGTTCTGGAGAAGGAAAGAACAGGCTGTGCTGACATCTGGTGGCTTTCTCTGCAGGCAAAGACAGATCATGGCAATGGGTCTTGGCTTTTCACTGCCCTTTTTTTTTGTTTGCATTCCTGATGTAACTTCTTCATTTCCTTCCACGATACAAAGCATTATGATAAAAACATTTTTGTTTCCACTGACCAGTGGGGCAGTGCTGTCCTATGCAATTCCTTCTGCAAAAGGAAGAAAGGATCCTTTGTTGTGCACTAATAGTGACAGTGTAGAAAAACTCTCCTCCTCATTTCAAAGCATATTTCTTCATGAATAAATTTTTAAAAATGTACATTCACTGCCATGGGAAATGCTGCTATTGCATATCAGACGAGGTGCAAACCCAACCATTAAAGCACTGCAAATCAGCAGAGGTGGCAGCAAGAAGCAAAGGGAAGTGGTTGAGGAAACACTCAAAGGTGTGTCTGTTTCTGTAACTCAATAGGAAACAGAGAGTAGAGAAAAGTCAATAAAATGAAAAGTAGCAAAGTTGTCTACTGGGCGTGTTCCGGGACTCATTAATCATTTGCAAATCTGTGTCAAATAGTACTATGAAAAGGAAGTCATGGAAGGAGGATCAGGTGCCAACCAGGAAGACTGGGCTCAGTACAAACAGTTCAATAAGCAAAAGTGTGCACTTGCCTTAGGCATTTGTAATGCCTCCAGCTGTCTGCTGTGCTCTGAAGCCAGGATCCCATCAGTCATAGGAGACCAAGAATGAGTATCACATGTTCTGGTTTTTCCTCCTTGATCTCTGGACACTCAGGATTTCTCTGGCTATTATCTTCTGAGGACAGGACCCACAGATGTCCCATCGTGGCTGTAATAACTCTTGAACTGTTACTTTCAAGCTCATTTTTAAATACAGGTTTATCAGGGGATGTGTTGAATACTCCCAGGGAGAAGCCACCACAGCTTACAACATATCTGTGGCTCACCTTTAAGACAGAATGTTTGCATCAGATAAAGCAGTTCCCCAACTGTAACTGTGGTTGCATGTCAGATCTTTGAGGGCTCCTTTAAACCATTGGTAACTGTCAACATTTAACTCAGCTGTCCATGTCAGCAGTTTTCTTAACTGTTGCTTCTTCAAGAGGCAACATAATTACCCCTGGACAGAAAAGCAGACAACACTGTTGGATGCAGAAAGTATAATGTGACAAAGCCAGGAAAAAACCGATGCCTGTTCCAGCAGTTCATGAGTTCGATTCCAAAAATTATTAAAAAGCACCATTTTTATACCTTTAGTGCTATAAAAAGCAGCATTACTTCAGTATCTCTGCACCAAGGGTGTTGCACAATTCACATTTTGCATGTTTATTCAGTTACACCTTTACGTCTTCCTCTTCATGACTTTCCTTTCATGACTTCCTTTTCTAACTTGCTCTCTTTAGCAGCTATTCTTTCACACCTCTTAACCAAAGCTCCAGTCCCTCTTAAGTGATTTTTTTCTCCAAGCAACAACCAAGCCCCACACTACACCCTGGGGTTTTAGTTTAGCTACCTTTCCTTGCTACAGTGCTATAACCCAGGGGAAATTTTATCTTATTTCAGCATCCTCTCTGGATATTGTTCTTTTTTTTTTAAAAAAAAAAAAAAAAAAAAAAGTGAAAGGTTCCAAGGACATCACACTGAAAGATGAATCCTTATTAACTCCACAATGTCTAAGAACACTAGCAAAGCTGTATGACTTACCCCACTACAGCTTTGATTAAAAGCAACTGTAAACCAATGCAGTTCATGGCCTCTGCCAGGATAAAAAAACCACGGCACCAACTCTGATTTCCTTCAACAGAAAGAGGATTTCACAACCATGTGGGCAAAGACATCCCAGTCTTTACTAATTTATTAGCCAGTGTTCAGTTTTCATTCAGTACTAAACAATCCTGGAATGAAATCTACTTTGACACAAGGCTTATACCATATCCCACCAACAAATGTTAGAACAGCATATATCTTGACATGTTCTCAGTGGTTATCTGTGGGGTTTACTTGAAAGGAGCATTATAAAGGTCCAATTAAAAAAAAACAAACTACAACAACACAGTAGAAAAACACCTCAGGAAGAAACCAGTTTACAAGTATGGCCATTGAGAGCTTTACAAAAGGCTCTACTGTGCTGCTGGAGAAAGGAGCCAATGAAGTGCCATTGCCAGAGCGAACTGAGTTCACAAAGCAGTAGTTTAACTCTTCCCTTGGAAAGAGAAGCTAATCTGGAGTGCCAGGCACATCATTCTTGAATATATGCATTAGAACATTTACGGTTTTTCTCACTGATGCTGTAGAATCCCTCTTCCACTGTGCCGCACTCAAAGTGGCACTGAAAGTTTGGAACTGTACAAGCCCAGAAAGAACAGTTGTTAAAATGTGGTGACTCTTTCAAACACAAATGCCTTAGGAAAAAAGGATCACAAAACCAATCCAAATCTGTCTGAAAGGGCTGGAGACCAAATTCAAATCCCGAGAACAGGGGGAAAAGAATGGCAGTGTTTGCTCAGCCTGAAAGCAGTCTGAAAGCCTGAGTGTGCTGACTGACACCATCCAGATGCCTTGGCAGGCCAGTCTGAGACATTGATCTCTCCAGTACACCATATATCCTTACAAAGTTACCTTCATTATTGTAAATTTGACTGAACAAAGCTGGAGTGCAATGCATTACCTTAAACTGCCTGAGAAGATGAGTACAAATCTGTATTAGCCAGATAAATCTGCAAACACAACAGACTGTGTAAGAAGGTAGATGAGACATGGGCACATATTTGGAGAGCAGGTACCAGCAACAGAGAGGCTGGCTGGACAGAAAGAGGAGGTAAGAGGTAAGTTCTCATAAATTCATCAGGGCATGCATAACAGCGTCTAAATCCCAAAAGAATACAGGTGACTTCAGTGACACAAGACTCCTCCTTAAAAGACAAAGGTACACTCACCCTTTTAATCACAGTTGAAAAAGTGTTAGAGTACTTTCAGAAGAGAATAAAACTCTGAAGCAAAGCTGTTGGTGAGTAACACCAGCTACAGAAACAGTCTAAACCAGAGAGTTGTCACAAAGGATGAAGAAAACAAGGTGGGAACAATACGTGGAGGGTTCTTTGGTCCTGCATCTAAATTAAAGGGAAATTTTTTTTTTAGATACTTTGGAAATCACACATCTCCTTTCAGTATCACGTCAATTAAAAAAAAAATAATCAAAGTTCCAGAAAACTATAAGTTTACTTCTCCAGAAAGTCTCTTGTGGAAATGGTATTGTCAGGTCTCACACAAAGCTGAGGGTACATGTGTAGGGTACAGCAACTGCATGTGAGGTCTCATTTGATTTAGCAGAGCCTATGCCCAAAAAACCTGCTAAGGCAGAGAGCCAGCATCATTCCTATTTCAGTGAAGAGAGGCTCAAAGGCATAATGTCCCATCTTGATATCCCCTAAAAAGCATTTCATAAGTGGTATCTATCTAAAGGTACTTTCTTGAATGCATGACTATTTTCTATTATTCTTTATTTGGTTCCTGTAGTAGAAAAGACTGGAATTACCAAGAACAAACACATAGCAACAGAGTATTTGGCTCATGGAAAGCAGAAAGCAATCAATTCCAGTCTTGAAGACATGTGGCTCACAGACTGGGCCTCTCCTCACAAAAATGCAATGATTCGGGTTTTAAGAATAAAACTGAAACCATGAGCTTTCACTCCGTTTGGAAAAATGCCCAATTCCTACTTAGGCACACTGATGTTCTGGCAGAACTCGAGTTGCTACCTCTGCATGAAGGTGTCTCCACAAATTAAAGTGAGCTGGTCCTGAACACAAAAGCCTCCCGACAGTCATCTGTCCCTTTCAGCATGCTAAAGAGGGCTGGAAGACAGGATAATGGAAAGCATTCACCAGTGAAAAGCATGAAACACTTGCCAGTCTGCACTACTTAAACAAAAGAGACCAAACATAAAATGAGAGAAGTAAAGCTACGACTTGAGAAACAGAGACATTCTCTTCTCAAGCTCTTTAAAATACCTAGTGATTTGGTCATAAAACTTTTCATTTAACTGAAGGAGGTTTTGCTTCATTTTCATTAGAAGTTAGTACTGTGATGGGATCTTATTGTGCATTGTATAATCTCCATATGCAGCTACTCTCTGCTGTAGGATCACACCAAGAACGTGTGTCACAGGTCAGAGATGGCATGCCTGAAACATAAGAGCCAAGCAAAGGAAAGAGAGAAGTGAGAAAGAAAAAAGTAATTTATGTCCCCCAGTTTTCCTTCTCTCAGTCGAGGCATATTGACAGAAATTAATTTCTATTGTAAGGGAATTGCACTGCTTGCAAAGCAACCCTCTAGGATTTATTGATCTTTAAGAAAAATCTCATTAAGCAGAATAAGGGAAATTTACAACAGGTATGGGAAAACAAAACAATCTCTTGGGATCTTCACCAGGCTGAAACAGGATTAGCTCTGTAGTTCCTGTAATCTTCCCCACAGAAGAATGCTAATTCCGTCTCATTTGCTGGAACGAATAAAAAATTAAATATTTAGCACACCGGTAAATGAACCACCCAACAGCCAGCTATTGAGAATCTTAGAAGACAATTATAACTCTCCACACACTTTTCCTTCTCATATCTTTGCAAAAAAGACTCCAGTATTAAAGATGTCAGGTAACCTTGTTAAAAAACACCCCAAACAAACAAAACTACCAAGAACATGAACATATAGAAGTAAATATGTACACAAGACCTCTCAAGATTTGTTTAACAGTCTTCAGAATTGTTTGTATAAGCATCCAGCAAATTAAGTCATTGCATTTCTAACACCTTCAAATGGTAGGAAAATAATGAAGAATTATATACTCCTTTTTTCGTGCATTTTTCTGTTAGGAAAGGGGAAAAGAAACTTTTTTTCCCATTAAATTAGCCTGTAGGTATAATAATTTAATACTTAGAGGATCAGTAGAATATTTTACAGATCACTTTACATTCTCCCTCATGACCCATCAAAATATGTGTCTGAAGAAGTTAATTTTTTGCCCTGCTGATGATTAATTCATGAGGCTTCAACAATATGCAAAGTGAAAGACACAAATTGGCTTCTCCAGCAATACCTTCAAATACCTCTAATTATTCACAGGGGATATAGCAGAGCTAAAGGACCCACAAAGGTTCAGAGCAGTCACAATTCTTTCAACCCAGTAGGTCAAGGACTTCCTCTTTTAAAACAATAAGTCAGCAACATTACTTATTCAGAACAGAGACAAATCTGATGGAAAGCCTTCACAATTATTAAACATGGAATTCTTAAGGTGCTGAGCCAATAAGTTCCACATTCTTTTTTTAAATTAAACCTTAAGTTAATGAAGTCTGCCTGTCTTGTAAAAAAAAAAGAGCAGAAGGGATTTTAGAATCTCAACTAGAAAACAGACAAGAGTGTTTGCAATGAATACTGAACACTTTATTAACATACACCCTACTTGAAAAAAAAAAAAGCAAGTATGAACTTTGCTGACTAGATAATAACTGTAATAATAATCACTACCACAGAGGCTTTCCTGAGGATACTTATCTAATGTCCTCATAATTTATAACTCTCTAGCCCAACCCTGTATAGTGCCAAGGGCAATGAACTGCAGCTTCAAAAAAATGTTCTGCATGTCTCAGAATTTCCTAGGTTTTCTAATGGCCATTCTCTGTTTTATTCTGGTAAATCTTGACCAGACTAGATGTTGGAAAACTGTAATATCTCAATAGGAGATTTCAAATCTTCTTACTGATTTAAAGAAACTGTACAAAATGAGGACCATTGGTATATGCTATCATACATTTTCCTGGTTTACTCTTTTCCACTTCTAGTTGAAGAGGAAAAGTAAAATCTTCAAAATTTTACTACAAAGACCTCACTCATTCCTAACTTAAATAATTTTCACATCAAGATATGCTGGAACATATGAAAATTCAAAAAGGCATAATGGCACATGGCATTTTCCAAAGAAAGGGTTTTCTTCTTCTATCACTAATATCCTCTATACACTAATGACTAACTGCTGTTAGTTATTCAGAAAAGAAAATAATTAAAAGCAGCTTTAAATCATTTTCTGCCCTGAATAAACCACCTCTCCCTTTGCACAGAGACACAGAACAGGCTGGTCTATTCCTATTTCGTTTCTCTATAACAGTTATTCTGATGTTTTGACACCTCTTTTGAGATAACATCCAACTGTTTCACTGCTGTAGCTACAAATCTAGTTTCAAAGAGGGATAATATATACAAACATTTATCAATACCTTTCTGAAAGAAGCCAGCTCTGACAGTGTTGTTTCTAATTCAACATTTGGCACTGCCATCAGTCCCTCTCCTGAACTGTATTGCCTCTTAGGTAGATAAAAATCACGCTTAAATGACTCCTCTGCTAACTAAATTACAAATCTATAAGGCTTACGTGCCAGTAATCCTCCTTTCTTTTTTTTTTTCCTCCAGATAAAAATACCTGCTTCAGTAAAAACAAGCAGAGAATAACTATGATTCATATTATAGAAACACCCAAAGACCTTTAGGAAAGGTGTACTGAGACCAGTTGCAGTTCACCCCAGAGAAAAACATTGAAGAGACATCCCGAGCCACATAAAACCAGAAAGTAAATGGCAGGAAACGAAAGAGCCAAGAAACCTATGAGAAAGAAATCATTCAGTAGCTGGGGAGCCATCAGTGGGCATCAGGAACAGGAAGGGGCTTCCTCTGTGAAGCCCCTGCACTTAGGGTACAGGCAGTTAATGTGTTCTAGCCAGGCAAATCAGATTGAAATGAGCAAACGTCCATATCAAGGTGGAATGCAACTACTTCCCTTAAGTACCCTGCTGCCACAAAGTCATTCAGCCACGTTCATGAGAAGCCCAAAGGACATCCAGGGACTATCAATTTTATCATGACAGACATTTCTTTACATTATTACCAAAAGACATGCCCTATATGTAGTCTCCTGTCAAAATGTGAGAAATCAGGTCAAGTTTCAACTCTTTGCCATGTTCAGCACATTCTCTAAATGATACTGCTCAAGCTTTCCTGAGCAATCTGACTATCAGGCACTGTATGCAGCACATTAAACAAATCTAATCTTATTTCATTATTCCATCCTGGTTCCACTACTTACATTTCTAACCAAAACATCAGTTTAAATGTTACTGATAAGACTAAGCAGACACGATACTAATAACCTATCTGTCAATCATTTAAAATTACTCTCAGCAGAATTATAAGCATACCCTCCAAAAATCACAATTTGCATTCTGAACATTTGGAGTGCAGATACCTGCTGCCCTCAGACCAATGATTTGAATAATTCTTCCCTGAATAATTATGAAGTCGTGTAAAGAGCATCAGGAATAGCATTTACTTTTCGGCAGCCTATCCAAACATAATCAGCCAGTTATCAGTTTAATGCAACTACAATGAACAGCATCTCCAGTCAATACAAATGTACTCCTACCTACTCCAGCTGCTTTCAGTGTACTGTCTTCTTTCAGAATCAGTTTGTCATCATCTTCCAAACTCACTACAAGTTCACCAGTCTACAAATCAGAGAACCAGAATACAAAATAAGAATTTTTACTGATTTTCTCTGCCCAAGTCTTGTTTGACAATGCAGAGACCTCCCTGCATCAAAGCACATAAAAGGGGAAGAACACAGCTAATAATCTTACCTTAGATTTGTGTGCTTGGTGAATAATCTTCATTGTATCTGAAAGAAAATACAGTGTTTTCCTAAAATAAGGCTTAATAAGCAGATAACACAAAGTTGTACTTGAGGGAAAAAAAACAAAGGCAGAACCTTCAAAATCTTTTGTTACTAACAATTTTGCTTATTCAATCTTAATCTCCCAGTCCTGCAGCCACAGCCTTAAACCAGTCAATGCAACATTAAGGTACCACATTCTAATGGGCTTCTGTCAGCTGTCTGAATTACAATAACTAATAACCATCCCAATGGTCAGTCAAAAGACATCAATTTAAATGCCACTTAGGGTGTTTTAACAGGTTTTACACATGTAATTGGGGCGGGTCCAACAGCATTTATGCACTGTCAACTATTAAAGCTACACTGATAGGCAACAAGTGATTAAGACAGTAACCTGACCACTTCAGATCATCCTTGAAATTTTCCACGGTAGAAATTTTGTTAAGCAAGTTCATCTTCCATTAACAGATGCAGGTTCTTCTCTTTTTAATGCTATATCCTCTTTAGTAATTTTTATCTCTAATATGTTTGTGCAATGTAGTACTTCTAGAAATTATGCTATTAAAAAGAAAAGAAAAAAAAAAAAGAAAGTGCCATTTTCTTCTGGCAATGTGGGCAGGGCTTTAACAGAAGGGAAAACAAGGGGAAAATAATGCGGTCACTGAAGCAACTGGATGAGTGCAAGGATCCAGAGGGAATGGAAGTCGGCACTGGATGAGTGCAAGGATCCAGAGGGAATGGAAGTCGGCACTTAAAGCCATGCAGCATTTAAAAAAAAAATAATAATCAAACTCCAAAGCTGCTGTGTTAGAACAAATTCAGAGTAATACATCAATCCCTTCCCAGCAAAGAAGAAAAACCAGTTCTGCTTGTTGGTTCATTTTCTCTTCTAGTTTGGGTTTGTGCACTGAGTGAACACTATGTGTCGAAATAGTCTGGTAAGAGAAGGATGCAACAAAGTTAAATATAGACTAAACCAACTCACAAACTACCAAGAGTAAGTATTCAGATGTTCAGAATAACAGAAATCACATTCCCACTCAGAAGTTTGCTTCCATATGCCTCTGGCCCATTTTGGACACTATCTAAAACACTACATAAGGTAGAAACTACTCTATTCCCACCACAGAGGTCACTAAGAAGGCAGCCTTGGTATGTTGTAATAACTGTGGCATAAGAAGCAAGACAGACATTAAATTGCAATTACCAGGATCCATCTTGCATAGAAGCATTGCAAAAAGACCAAGCAACCACAGAAAAAACATACTGCAATCAAGAAACCTTTCTACCACAGCAAATAAAACACAGTCTCTGCCTGTCAGTTTTAAGCTTCTCTGCCTACCTTGCCACATTCCCTTTTCTCTAGTCTTAGCCCATTAGTCTTCATTCCCTGAACCATTGTCTCAATTTCACTTGTTCACAACTCCACAACTGGCACTCAGCAGTTTTCCTTGTCTTCATCCGAGCTATTAAATGGCTTCTCTAACTCTGTTACAGAGATAAAACTACAGTCTCTTCTTATCCTAGCTAAAGCCTTATGTCCTCCCACTAGCCTTTGCTATTTCATCCCCATTTAGTTCCACTCCATCACATTGACAATTTTTTATCTCGTCGTTTCTGTTAATAGGTCTTTCACGACAGTAGATAAGAAATCACTTTCTGAAGTCTGATTCTGTGAAACATCTACGATATTTCTCCACATTCAAGGAGAAAAGAAATAAAACTAAGAAGCAGCTTATGAGACAAGATGGCACTATCTTCACTGCCCTCACCAGTGGAAAGAAGGCAATGATGGGGTAGGAAGATATGATTGACTGAGAAGAGCTCTAGACCAAGGACAAGAATTATGCGTTTAAAGAAACAAAGAGAAAATGAAAGTCAGAATCTTTGAGATGTGAGTTAGAGCACCAATCCACAAGGAAAAAAGAGATGGCATTATATACGATGTTGAGAGAACAAAGCAGTGCTGAATTCTGGAGAGAAGGAAGCTGAAACAGGCAAGGTGAGAGACAGCCAATCCAACTGAGATTTCTGGCACTGCCAAACAAAGCAGAAGAAAAAATCTGACTCTTACAAGCACTATTCATGCAAAAGTCTCACTGTCCTTTTCTCACAAAAATCCAAGAAAGACAGTGGAGCAGTGTAGAGACAGCAGAGATGGCAAAAACATGAACCTGGATGATTCACAGCCTGAGGGGAAGGTGAGGAACTTGGCTTTGATTTTCCTGTGTGAAAATTTTCACGCAGCTAGCACCATCCCAGTAAAAGTAGGCCCCCACTAACTGGTGTAGCAGGTTTTAAAGTTATGCTCAGTCCCACATGGCACAGTCAGGTGCTCGGCCACAACTTATACCTTGGGAAAAACTAAACTGATCTCCAAGAGATGAAAGAACTAGCAGCAGGGATAGGCAACACCAGGAATACAACCGATAACAGCAGTTCTAGACAGGACCACCTCATCTGGCCAAAGCCACTGATGGAAAGAAGGGCATCTCCAAATTCAAACTTAGAATTACCTAGATGTTAAGTAACATATTAAAAATAATAGTAACATTCAAGTCCTTGCCACTGGCATATCGTCAATCTTAATCCCTAACTCTTTTTCTGGTTTCATTTTGCACTATCTCCTTCACCATCAGCAAGAGCACAAAATGAAATCCTTGGTTTATTTTTTTTTTAAATAGGCAAAGAGAGTTTATTACCATTCACATGTACTGAGTAGGTTTCTTATTCAATTACTTGAATCACTGTAGAGGAAGGAGTCTGTCAGCTCCAAGACCATCAGAGACAGAGGATCACTTGCAGCAAAACTCCAAAGGAACTTTCAGAAGTGCCAAGTTTAGGCTATTTCATTCCACCAACTTGTATTTAAGAGCTTTCATATCTTCTCTGAGCAAAGTTCCCCTGCTTCTCTTATATAATGCAAACTATTTAGGCATAAAAGTCTTCAGCATTTTCTACTTACTGCCTTCAGCTCCCGTTTCACCAGCCTTTCTGACTTCACCATTAGTAAATAGATACTGAAGTACGTAAGCACATAGAGAGCTACAATTTCAAAGTGTTTTGAGATCACAAGCTGCTCATTAGGGCAAAGAAAAAGTTAAAAGGCACTTATAAAAACAATAAAAAATTAATACTAAAAACCATCAGTACCCAAGAGCAAATAATGCATAACATGCAGCCTAATTCAAAGATTAATATGGATCTTCAAAATAATGGTCAAGTTCTGCAGACATGATCCCAGTGCCATAAGCCCAGCCACAAGAGCTGGCACCAGCATGAGTATTCCACAATAGTTATCTTTTAAATTGTATAAGCACTGGTATAAAGTGCTTATGTGTGCATTTTACAGTAACTAAAACAAGGAAAAAAACCCACACCTACCATACTTGTAATTTTTAAAGGGAGGAGGAAGTCCTGTTCTTGAAGACACATCTGTTAAAATAAAAGCACCAAGTTAAAACAAAGTTCTCTCTTTTTTATTTCCAATATTTTATTTTCTATTATTGTGCAGTGTATGCACAGTGTATGCATCCTGTACATCAAAATAAATCCACAACACAGGAGACTTGGTTGAGCATCCGATACTAAAACACAACCTTTGGCTCAGATTCTATCATTACCCCATATGTGATTAACTTCACTTGAGCATGAAGTCCCTCTGAACAAAACAACCCATGAGGACAGTGAGTCAGTGCAATTCGGATATGATCACAGGAGTCTGATCCTTCAGAAATCTGCCAGGAGTACCCTTTTAATGGTTTGCATAGCATCTCTCTCTACTTCATACAAACAGCTCACAACTGTCATTCATAACTGAATCATTCAGTAAACACAGTCATGAGAACCAGCCACAAAAAAAGAAGCCCAACTGTAGAAAATCAACTCTCCAGCTGTATACAGGATACAGCTCATAAGTAACTGCAAGAACACTGACACTTTCCTGTGTGCCAGTGTTCCCAGTGACACCCAGGGACTTAACCAGGGCCTCGGAAGGCCTGTGGAATGCTTGGCAGCAAAGCAGCTGAAACCATGATTTCATCCACTACTTTTAACAATTTATCTCAAACTTCCCCTTCAAAACAGATCACAGTAAAGCAAGGAACATGAATTTTGGACCAGGAACAGCACTATGCCTCTGTGGAATGAGGTTCCAAAAAGTCTTGTTCAAGGCACTGGCTTTGTCTCAAACAACTGTGAGTTGCAATACTGCACACATCAAAAGCAAGTTTCTCAGCATTGTTTTTTATTTTCTTCTGTACCATATGTTCTTGTACCATATGTTCTCGTAGTCCTCTAAAAGCATCCTGAGATCTTGCCATCCCTATCACTGTCTAGAAGTATGGAAGTCACCAAAAGCACAATATAGCCATGAGTCCCAGGGCACTGTCCTAGGAGTTGCTCAAATGTCATCATCTACAACAGTTCAAGACTTGTTCAAGATGACTTCATGTGAAAAAAGCAAATGATGTTATTCTGTTCCCTTTGAATGTCTCCATTTAGGTGTGTGGAAATCCATCTGCAACATCAAGGGTAACACCCTAACAGCTGAGTCTCTGCGTGGGCTGGTCTGCACTAATTAACTTTTACATTCACTGTCACTTTCAATGAGGCTTCTAAAACAGAGAGCCCACAAAGCCTAAGATGGAGACAGAAACTCGGAAACAAACATGCATAGCAAGACCTCACAGTGTCAAAAACAATTTCTCAAGATTCTCTCTTCTCACAAATAGCAAACAGACTTGCATTCCCACATTCCACATACTGGTGTAGTTCCTTAGGATCAAAGGCTCTCTAAATTCTATTAATTTATTCCTATTAATTTGTGAATATCTGCCTGACAGCACCACGAAAGGAGCCTGAGGCACTGAGCTAAATGCACCAATGCCCTTGTTCCTTTTGGACTTAACGCGGGGTTTGGGCAGGGGGAGCAGTCTATCCAAATTTAGGCATGGCACACTGACCATAGAAGCTCTTATTAACTCCAGACCCTTCATCCAAGGGAGAAAAGCATACAGGAGATGTAAACACAAATCTGGCATCTCTACCAAAGCCACAGAATTCCCATTCATTTGCTCCCCTCCACTTTCCTGGGCAGAGACAGCAACACATGGGCCTGAAACGAATGAACAAGACAAGCACCCCCTACCCTTCCTCACGAAAGTAATGAACTCCTTTACTGTCTGATCCAAGGCAACTCCATGGTACACCACAGGTCTGAAATTCCGGTGCTCAAAAGAGCGAACCAGACGAACTGTGACAGTTGAGCTCTCTGATGACATGAGAATTAATTCTGAATCACCTGGAAAACATTAAAGAGAGGAATTATTGCCTTTCCTTTGTGCATGGGCACAGCTGGAAAACAAAGGTGCAGGTTGGGCCTCATGCAAAGATTAAAGCATGGCAAGAAGTTCAATAACATTGTGTCTTTCAGGGTTTCACTCCTATTATTCCTACAGAAGCAGTAACCAGGTCTCAAAGCAAACAGGACATTACTGATACTGCACACCACATGATCTGCACCTGTGCCATGATCTGCACCTGGTGCCACATCAGACTTCACATGCAAAATGTTGTGGGTAAATGCAATTATGTTGTTTGGGTTTTAAGTGACTTCACCTGCTGGGTGAGTAACCTCGTGCTCTAGAAGAATGTGCTAATATGAACAAAACCTTTCTAACGTACTTATGTTGCAGAGAATGTAATACCCTGAAAAATGCCTAAGCTGTCACACAATGCTCATTTTCACCTCCCTAGAGAAAGTGGAAAAACCACCCCCATATACACATACAAATAATCCTCCTGGTACGGTTCTACATAATTAAGGGATTTCATCTATAATAGTAGGTCTCTAGAATGGCTCTACAGGGCTTAAATAATTTAAAAGAGAGCAGAACCTACAACAGAGTGGCTTCATCAACCCAAACCCCTCTTCAAACAAGCCCACATGTTGTTCTGTCGGGTTCTTTCTCTCCACAGGAAAACATAACTGTTTCCTACCCCAACCCACTTCTCTATTTTTGGTGCTGGGTATCCCTCAGCAACCTTGTTTCCTGGTCACATGGTAAACTGCTGTGGCTACAGCAGCAGGGAGCATAGGCTGCAGTGCATGTACTGTGACATCAGGCAGGGGCACAACACAACCCCTGCACCTCCCATCCTGGAGCAACCATTTCAGTCACCACCTCCAGTCCTGCAAGGGATTCTCTCACCAGTTCATCCCTTTATGTTCTTTTTGTGTGTCTTTTATTTTTTGCCTTTTTTTTCCTGGGGTGGTTATTTAAGTGCCCCATCACCATGCAGGCATCCAGGTACATCCCAGCCTTTCCTCTATTTATTCTAGCTGTATCTTGGCAAAGCAAAGTAGCAACATTTTCTTCAAGTATTATCTGCAGAACGAGGGCACAGACCTTCCACAACACAGGGCAACTTGCTTTTACATCCTCTTGGTTAATAATTCCCAGAGCTCCAATTCCATTGCAAATAAACTGTGACACACAAATAAAACGCGCCAAACAAACAAACAAAAAGCACACTTCGCACCTGAAATAACTAGATTTATATTAAACAGCTGCAGAGACCCTTCCCCTTAAGGGCGGGTCATCACAAAAGCAAAGGTGGATATTTTCTTGGTGCTATTCCGCATGGGCTGGAGATCTGGAGGGCACAGCATTCAATTCACTTTCTCCTGAGCAGGACGGAAAAACACTGTAAGAGCATAGATTCGGGAGCACAACTAGAAATCGCCGATTTTCACATCTACTACTCAGAACGAACAGACCGATCGCGCGTAGAGCTGGGACCCGGTACTACCCCGGGCCTCCGCAGGGAGAACAGCGCAGGTCAGAGGCGCTGGCGGTAGACTCCTGTTGTGGAAAGGACCCTTCGTCCCCCGTCCCCCGTCCCGCAGCACGGCTGGGACCCGCCGGGACCCACCCCAGCACAACCCCTCAAACCCACACCCATCACCCGCCCGACTGCGCTTGTTACCGCTCCCCGCCGGCACTTCCGGGTACCGCCTCACCCGCCTAACCAATCATGTGCACTGGGTGACACCCACCGCAGCGCGGGATTGGCTGCGCTGCTCCCCGGTCCCGCCTCCTTCTAGCCCCACTGATGAATGGGCGGGCACCGCGCCGCCTCCGCATTGGCCCTTTGCCCGGCGCGTGCCCGCCACCGGCGGGCGCCGATTGGCCGCGCACGGGGCGCGGCGCCGCTGATTGGGCGGCGGCGGGTGAGGCGAGGGGAGAGGCGCGCGCGCGGCGGGGGCGGCGCAGCAGAAGCGGCGGCGCTGGGAGCGCAGAGGGGCTGCAGCGATGACCGAGGTGGGGGGGGAGGGACACCGGGGGCTATGGGGATACGGGGGGCAATCGGGCACACGGGGGGCAACCGGGCACCTTCCCCTCATCACCCACTGCCGCTTTCTCCCCCAGGCCGCGTTCCAGAAGGCCGCCGAGGAGGTGAAGCAGCTTAAGTCGCAACCCGCGGACCAGGAGATGCTCGACATCTACAGCCACTACAAACAGGCCACGGTGGGCGACGTGAACACGGGTAGGTGCCGCCCCGGGCGGCGCTGGGGGCAAAGCCTCTTCCCCGCTGTGCTTCACGCAATCCCGCGGCTCGGCTTAAGTGACTCAGAGCCCACTTGGCTCGGATTTACTGCCAGAGCATAGCCCGGCCCGATAAGGGTTTGTGCAATCTCTGGTTTTTAGATTAACCCAGCTGCAGCCCTCCGGATCGTGCAGTGAGGGGCTGGGGATCCTTTGTGTGTTAGCTTAGTGCAAATAGTGGGATTGGGATTCTTGCAGACCTCTGCTGGTTTAATGCAAACACTTCTCGGGTTAAATAGCCTTAAACAGCAAAGCAAGCTATAGAAGTGTAGAACTACAGTACGAGGGTAATGACACACACAATTTATATAGACTGGACAAGCTGCTAAAAATAGCGTTGGAAAGCAAAACCAGAAGAATGGGAGAAAACTCTTACAGGAGCTGCAATTAAATATCATATTTTGGAAAGACTGTGGCAAAAATATGTCTGCAGGTACACTACACAAAATGTCTCCTGCTACTTCTCTTGCTACATTTCTGCTACTGGCAGCTCAGCCCCCGGAATAACATTTAGAGTGAAGCCTGTCTCTATTGACCTTGTGTAACTGGAGTAGCTAGGATTAGAAAGGAGAAAGGTCATTTGTTTAGAGTGCTGGCCTCCTAACCCAGTAGCTGGTGAAGTTTATTGGGTGTCTATTGAATTAAAAGCTGGCAGTGAAGTGTGCATGAAATGGTAAATGCAGTCTCCTTTTTGCAAGGTGGGCAGCGTGGAGGGAGAACAGAACCGACTCTGGGGTTAAGATACGATCCTTCGGTGTGGCTGGACCCTTAGCATTTTTAATGCTTGACAAGGGGAAATGGTGTTCTAGAGCTGTGAATATACCACCATTTCTGTAAGTGGTTGCCCTCTTGTGAAGCAGGAGCAACATGAGCTGGCCAGAAAAGCAGCCTGTGAAAGAGTGACTGATGGGGTTTGTGTTGGAGAGAAGTGGAGCTGCCAAGTAGCTCTGCAGGTCACTGTGCCATGTGAGCTGCACAAGGGTATTTCTGTGGCTACTGTCCAGTTCCTTTTTATACAATTCTTAAGAATTGTCTTTAAGGAGACAGAGGGGAAGTAAAATCGTAGAGGGGACTTGAAGAATAGCCATTTATACATCATTCGTTCTCTACTTGGCCACACGTAGCCTACAGTGAAGTGAGTTAGAATTCCAAGGTTATATCCCTAGATGACAGAACAAATGTGGAGCTATAGGTTAGAAACACACCCTTAGCTTGATGATAGTGAGTTCTAAGTTGTATGCTACCAGCTTCTCTTCTCATGTCTTTGCATGTAATGGACCTTAGGGTATTTTTGCTTTACTTTAGGGCTGGTGTTCTTTAATTGGATAGCTGTCAGGTTATAGCAGGCTCTTCAGAAAGCACCATAGAACCAAATCACACTAGTTGGTGCACTTCTGCTCAAATGCTGCTGTCTCAAGGGAACTTGACAGAGTTGTCACCAGCAGTGTTCTAGTGTGTTCCCTTGAGGTGATCTGCTGACTACAGGTTAGTAAGTAACAGCTGCAAAGATGAACCATTGTATTTTGTCATAGTTAAGAGCTAAATAGCCATCAGGTGGGTATTACCTGCACTCAGATCACACAAACTAATTCTGCTGCTTACCTTGTCTCTCTCAGAACGCCCTGGTATGCTGGACTTCAAAGGCAAAGCAAAGTGGGATGCCTGGAGTGCATTGAAAGGTAAGTGTCTTCTTAAAAAACTAATAAAAGTCAGAAAAGCATGTGTAGTTCAGCAGGAAACAGAATAGTGTTGCCTTACAATACAAGAGTTCTAGAAGTTCAGAATGCTATGATAATAAACTTTTGATTACCTCTGCAAGGCGCAAGTAATCATGAAAAATATTGCCTGTGTGAAAGGGAATTAAGATGCGAAATGCCCACCTGGCTCAAGATGTTAAACAAAAGAGAACAGTAACATCAGCAGAAACCTAAGTCTGTTTTCCAGGTCTCAGCCTAGTACTCCAGAGACTGAGCTCTCCCCCTAGTTGTTATGCATCTTCCAGTTAGGAAAGCTGTAGAAGAAACAACTGACCTCTTGGCTCCAAACAAGGAGCCTAACAAGTGGTCTAACAAGTGGTCTAATCTATGACAATGGGGAGGTGTGTTTTCTGGTGTTTTAAAGAACCAGCACTAACATCTAAATGCAGTCTTAAGTTGACTGAATAGGTTTCCTGTAATAATTGGTGATGGCATTAATAGAACTGATACACTGTTTAGTTGCTGTCTGTCCAAAAACAACTTGGCTGTGAAACACTGTTTTATCATGGCTGATGAACACGTTTGTGTAAAACTTTAATAGTGGATTCACAGCCAGCTGACCTTCCTGGCTCCTCTGGTGTCTGGTAGCCATGGGCTATACCAAGGAATTGTGACTTGTAAGAGGCATTTTAATCTGCAAAGGGTAGCTGACTGCTTCCTGTGTTCTGTCCTTCAGGAATGTCCAAAGAAGATGCAATGAAAGCTTACATAGCAAAAGTGGAAGAACTAAAGGCCAAATATGGCATCTGAGGACTGGATATAGCAGCCACATGCACGCCTGAAACATGCCTTATTTCTAATACTGTGGAAAACTGGTTTCCAAGAGTAATCTTAAATACCTAGTGTGTTACAGTTGTTTCTCCTCATGCCTGTACTTCAGGAGAAGTTATGTACCTGCCTAATAATGTACTGACACATTATAAATTCCTTCTGGGAACAAAATCTGGAACTCATTAAAGTGAATTTGGTACTTAAACTGTTGTGCTGGTCATCCCTTTGTGATTATCCTTTAATTGCTGTGTTGCAGCTGTCAAATCAAACCAGTTTCCCTATCTTTGTGCCACTAGAGGGGGTCGGTAGTCTTTGTTCGGGCAATGCGGACTTTGGCCAAGCCACTCCTCCGTTGCTTCCTTTCTCATGGAGATGAGTGGCAACCCACTAAAGGTGGAGCACCACAGAGCTCATCAGGAAGAGATCAGCTCTAATGCTGTGTATACTAAGAACAAGGTGCTTGATATTTGTTGCCTGGAACTTTCAGAGACCTAGCCAACAACTGCCAAATCATCTTGCATAAAACACGTCTTGGACATGCTCTTTCCTAATAACATTGTGGGGCCATGCATAGAGAAAAGGCAAATACTCGCAGCTGAACACGAAACCTTCCCTGTGAAAGAAAAGGTTCCACAGGCGGTGGAGTTGATGCCTTCAGTGCTATAAATGCAGAGTACTGGTGTTGCCATGTTTGATTACAAAACACAGTTGTGACTGTTTCTAGTAGGCTTTTAATTGTTTTGGTCTGCCCAGTATGGTCTCTTGGAGTGGCCAATGATGGAAAGGGAGATTTTGCTTTTAAAATGTGACATTGAACTATTCCAGCATAGAGCATATGAGAATGAAGTCCCAGCCTTATAAAGGAGCATTCTAATTCCTGCTTTACTCGTTAGCATCTGAACAGGTGAGGACTTAACAGTCATCAGATAAGCAACTGATTTATAGAAATATATAGAGATGAAAGCTATCATTACATAATTGTCTAGGTAGGTAAGCACCATTTTGTAGTTAGTTATATGGGCTTAGCTGTGTGTAGTAGCCTCTGAGATTACCTCCCATGCTTTCAAAAATTAAGAGTTCCCCCTTTGCTACTTTTATTGGGAAAAGCTCTTAGAACTACTTTTCACCCTTTAAAATATGTTGGAATAAAGAACAAAAAGAAGTTGTTTATTCTTGTTCTTCTGGGTAAGTAAAAATAAGTATTTGGGTTTTTTACCTCCTATTGTCTGCTATTTGACGTTGTGTTAATTAAATTCACCTTGCAAGAGAGAGGTAAGAGCAGTTGTTCAGCACAAGAAATGCTTTTGCTTCTTTTTCCAGCCCTAAATTCCACAGCCAGCTCTATCTTCACAGCTGTATTTTGTGGAGCTGGTTATCCTTGGAGGATTCTGCCAACCTGTGTCAGAATGGAGCTCATACTGGCAAACACTTCCACTTCTGCTTTTGTTTGCTGGAAGTCCATGCACTGTGAGCATGCTGTGCTTTGCTAACATGCTCTCTGTCAGAACAGGTGTCAGAATTTTTGACTGCTAAAGCAGTGGAGTTGGGTATAAAGGATGGGCCGGGAATAGCAAGTTCGGTGTTCCAGTCCTCATTTGGCTTGATTTCCCCTGTGAGACTTTAATTGTTGCAGTACTACTCTCCTTTCCCACACCTGCCCGGTATCACATAGTGCTTATCCCAGAAAGGGCTTGCTCTTGACCAGGCTTACAAATAATGCTATTTGCCAAGTTATACAAGTGACTGAGAACTCCAGCTTGGATGTCTTTATTTGGGTGCTTTATTTTTAGTGTGGTAACACCTTTCTGCTTGCAGCTTAACCTTCCTTAAGAAAGTAACACAAGTGGTCTTACTATTTAGCTTGCCATTTGGCAATCAACTGTGTCTCTCAGCAGCAAGCTGAAAGATTCAAGATGTGGAAAGAAGAGCTCTGCAGTGAGAGACTGTACAGAAGGCACAGAGGCAGAAGCAAAGGTGCTGCGTGTCTGTGCACAGCGTGATGAGAAGCAGCAACACAACATTTGGCTGCATGGCCATTAACTGTGGGTACTACCACTGCAGGGAAAGGGTTGAAATAGGCTGAGCTGAGTTGAGGGGCTGGTTGTGGTTGTTTAGCAGCAGGATGAATGTCTGTAAATGTATGTGCTGCCTGAAAATATTGCTGACCTAGTGACCACATAGTGCTTGCAGGTATGGTGTGTGAGGCACCTGGGCTGCATAAATAACACTGGCAGTAGTGACACCAGGACAGTGGTGGTTTAAGGACATCCACAAACAGATTTGTAAGTAGCGGTAATTGATTTTATTAAACTAATAAGGTGGTAAAAATAGACAACCACATGCAGCCTTGAGATCGGAAACGGAAACAGAAACAGCAAGCCTCAAACCAAAATATAATTTCGGAACCATTGCTGTGACTGCAGTAAGGTACTCTTGATGGAGGAATGGATGCTTTGGATGGCTGGGCAGTGCTGCAAAACAGGGGATTGTTCTGACACCCACTCAGGGAGTTGCTGCTATTTCCTCTGTATTAGATCAAAGAAAGGCCAGCAACATCCTGATCCTCGCAGCGCTTGCGAAGGGGAAGAGACGTGCGCTGAAACAAGCCCAGCGTGCGGGAGGTCAGAGGCCAGCTGGCACACACGCACTCGGGCCTGGTTTGCTGAGTCTGCAGTGTGCAGGACAGAGTCTGGACTTTGGATATGGCAATAATAAATGTTAACTTGTGTCTGATAAGACAGTGTTCCTTCTATCTCGCTTCTACTATTAGTTCTTGCACAGAGCAACTGGCTGGTTGGCACCCACTGCAGTTAGAGATAAGCTCTAAAGGGGATGATGTTTTCCTTGGATTTTTTTTTTCTCGTGGGTTTTGCTTGCTTTCAACAAAGATATGTGAAGATACAACATTCCTAGCACAGATTTAACAAACCAGTATTGCTCTGCTGCTTAAGGCCCCTACCAGATTTTTCAACCCTGTGAATTAAATGTTTAGTTTGACGAAAAAGCACTCCGAGGCCAACTGCAGTATGCAACTGTCTTTCTGTCAAAATTCTTCACTATTCATCTAGAATGATCTTGTTTCACGATCCAAGTATTTTAACCTTTGAACTCATTTGACACTGATGATACTGCTAAAAATAAATGACAATTGTATTTGCTGCTGCTCAAAATATTTGCTCTTCCCCCTGAGTGCTCAGAGCAAACAATATTAGGCAATACCACTTTGGGGTGACTGGGCGTCTGAGCTGTCTTGTGGGATTGATTATAAATTGGGAAGACAAAAAAACCAGTGTATTTTGGTTGGGATAGGTTTCTAAATACCACAGTTGTCACCCAAAAATGGGTTACACATTCCTCCAAGTTGCCAAAGCTGCACAGAAGTAAGATAAGTTGATACTACACAGACATAAGACATTTGAGTGTATTCACAGTAACAAACTCGGAAGGGTAGAAGTGAATAAAATAAAACAAAAACAGAATCTAATTTTTCCCCTCCTCACAAGTATGTGAAGTACCCTCAAACTCAGATACCTGACCTATAAAATAGCTAATTTTCAGCTGCTCATTTAAAGTCCAAATAACATCAATCCATTCTAGATGTCTTCATCATTTATAGAATAAGCTTGTATTTCCTCTAAAACCAGGGCAACTTTGAAAGTTAAACACAGCTTGGTTGTATTTTAGAATAGGGAATTCACACTGAGCTTGGCTGCAGTGGTCTTTTAACTTTCATTTCCAGTTAGTCCCAGTATACACATATTTATGAGCTGCACCAAAAGAAGCATCACCATATGCTTTCTTTCCACATCCTGGAGAGAAAGAAAATTACATGACTTGGCTAACACGACCAGGAAGACACGTTATTTGTCCCCACCAAAATGTACAAGGCACGGACTTGTACTGTGTTCCCCCAAAAGGCTGAGATAGTGATATGTCATCTCCTAATAAACACCACTCATTTGAGCAAGTTCTGAATCTGAAAGTAAGCTCACCAGCATAATGTAGTTGGTATTTTTAAATCTGAATATTTATCTGCATTGAGCTGATGTTTTACTGAGAGAAGAAATATACATAATAGCTGAGAAACTGAATAATATGATTTCCCCCAGATTACATAGTATTGAAATATGGACCCACATTTTTCTAGTAGTCCTAAGAGGGCTTATGTATTGAATGTATATTTCAAAGCATTGATTTGTCAGAATGGTCAGATGCAAATACTTTCATGTATGTCCTAAACCAGTGTAACTATTGCCAGAGATCTGTGGAAAGGGCTGAATCCAAAGCTGAATGAGCGAGTGCCCAGAGTTGGATCTGTGCAGTGTGATGCCGAGATAGGTCCAAAAGCTGATCAGAAGTGAAAACACAAATTCTTTCCAGGATACAATATGTATTCCTTTAAGTTTGTCTCTCTTCTTTGACTTAACTGAGGTAGGGGGCAAAATCACTGTAATGGCCCCCCACATTATAGAATGTTTCTAACCCAGCTATGAGTGCCTTAACAAGTACTGGTTGATTTGGATGGGCAGTAAGACCTAGACCTTGGTGATGGGCATTATTTGGTATTATTGGCACGTCCAGCAGCCCAGGTCTCTTGTGCACATACAGCAATGGGTGGCAGAGCCTGGGGCTGCAGGACACGTGGTAGCCCCTGACTGGTGGTCAGTCTGCCTTCCCGTGGCACAGAAGAGGTGTCCAGGCAGGAGGCAAAGTGAAACCACCTGGCTCAGGAGCTGTCTCCTCTTTACGTGCTTTTACATGCCAGGATAAGTCTGTCTGCTTGGCTGCAGTCACTTGCAGTGATGGGAGGAAAATCCTGAGGTAAAGTGGTTGTGATAAGGGGCTGGTCTGAGCTGTGTGGGCTTTGGCACAACCCAAACCCCCCCTATGTTACATATGCTGCTGCCTAAGGCACAATTTACTCAGGATGACTGTGCCTGTGTTCCCAGAAGCTGCTGGTCTTGAGCAGCTTGCCAGCAACTTGCTGACTTTTTGCCCTGTTACAGAAGCTCTGTTTTGGCCAGCTAGGCTGAACCCAGCCTGAGCTGAATGCAGCTTCTTCAATTTGTATTTTCAATCTACTACCAGGAAAAAAGAGAACGCAAAAGAGCAGTGACAGGAGACCGCTAGCTTCTTTCTTCTTCTTCACAAAATTTTCTGCACGCTCACTTTTTTTGGAAGATATCAATAAAATAACATTTCTCCCCCCCACTCCAGACCCTAGGCATCTCCCAAAGTCTCAGTCTGCAAGACACTCGAGGTCTATTTCTCTCAAAGATCAGGTCAACTTCTATCCAGAGAGACACCTTGAAACAGGGACCTGACAAAAATGAGGGTTTAAATGCCTGCCCATGTCAGTTGCTATGCCAAAAGCTAAAGATGTGATCAGAAAGAATTTTATTAAACTGACAAATGCATTTACAGAAGTAACGAGCTTCAAGATTAGATGAACCCAGACTGGTCCCTTGTGTTCTGCTTTACTTCGAAGTGAAATACTTCATTGGGTAACTGTTCCCTAAGCCCCTGGTGACTCTCAGATTTCGGTCCTGAACCTCCTCCAGGCTTCTGCAGGAGAAAAGCTGGAACAGATTCTTCAGTGTTAAACTTCTCATGATTTTAAATGAACCACATCAAACTGTTTCTATGTTTTACAACAGTCTCTGGTAATTTCCATTATTTATGAACACATTTCCCTGAAAACTTTCTCTCCAGGGATAGGATGTGAAATGTCCACTTAAACAATAGAGAAGAGGGACTTTCTAAACAAAATAATGAAACTGGCAATACACCAAGAACTCTACATTAACACAACTGAACCAAAAATACTTCTGAAGTGCTTTAAAGGTCATTTACTCTGTTGTTATTATGTAGGTAATGTATTTTTCAGACATTTTTCTTTTCTCCTAAGGCACTGAGCTCTTTTAATTGTAAAATATTTTCACATATGATTTTCACAAATAATAATCTAGAGGCATTTTTCTTTAAAAAGCAGATAATATATTCAGCTTGTTTTGTTATCGACAATGTAAATAAACTCATTTTGTTTGAAAAAGGTGCAGAGTACTCACAGGCTTCATAAACCCAGGCAGCTTTACCAGAAGGTATCTCCAGCCAAGCAACTGTAGAAATGAAGCACTAATAAACTCTTTGTTACTCTTCTATTTATTTACATGGCTGTTAAAATTATCCTTTCCGGGGTGACTTCAGAAAGAGTGAATCTGAAAGTGCCTATTTAATGCTGATAATAATTCCAGGTCAAGTTTCATTCTCGTTTGTATTTGAGAAAACTAAATTAAATACAAAATATTAAAGCCATTTTGCATTTTCAGTAAAAGTACCATTCCCAAACTACCCTTTTTCCTCAAAGAACCGGTTTGGCAGATAACTGTATATCTACTAAAGAATCCAAGTATGACAGGGAGCACTTTTGGTTTCAGAAGTATCCACTTTAATTTCCTCATTCCTCAAAGCTTTTTATGCACATGTTTACTCATGTGAGCCTTACCATGGGCTCATACAGGAAAAAAACTTATCTTGTTCAGCAGAATACCCCTCAGTATTAAAAATTAGAGGTTTTAATTGCTAAAGTCATTACGATGACTCAGATGTTTTAAATGCAGATCTATGCTTAATGATTTTGCTAATTGTGGGACAAACTGCCTAATGCTTTGCAGGATTGAGCTTATGTTACAAAAACCATAAGTTACGTGAGGTTTTTGCCAGATAAGAGTTGGTGTATTTTGTCTGGTCCAAGTCTGCATTTGCTCAGTAGAGTTACACATAAACTGCATAGACAACGAGGTATTGTTATTTTTTGAGCCAAAAATACATATATATTGTTTAATTTAGAAGTGGAAGGGTGTAACAGCAAATGCATGTGATCAGTCTGCACACTGTGAGGCAGAAATGCTGTTTAACCTGTGGAATAAACAGCCCAGGATTTTCAGAAAGCTATTCTATCAGCTGATGAACCTAAAATGAAAGGGATGTGGCAAGCATCAAGTTTGCTCGCTTGGATAGCATGTTCAAAAAACAAAAAATGTTGTAGACCACAAACCCACAAAAGAAGTTTTAACAACAGACCTTGCAAAAATTTGCCAAGTGTTGCAAAAGCTGAAAATGCCAATTTGGTGTATGATAGAAGTATAATCTAATACTGTATACCACTTTGTAGAGAAACATTTAAACAAAAGGATTTTGCAGGAAGAGAGAAATGAAAAGGTCAGAATTTATCATTAAAATGCAAAGTATGAAAACTAAAGTAAACACGTTGTTCAGAACACTCTACTTTTACTAGAAACAGCATTACAGAAAACACCCCCAGCCAAATCATAGCAGACATACATGTATTTTTGAAGGGAAACACAGAAAGCCCTCATGAAATTGCATAGAGATTAAAATAATGAGTCAATCTGTATAGACACCTGATTAGTTCAGAAATGGAAGCTGGAAGAAGGGTAAAGTTATAACTTCTACCACCCTAGATAACTTCTACCACCCCAGGTTGAAAGAGATCTTTCTAATTTCTTTCAGCTAGAAAGGGAACAGCAGAATTCTGATCCCAGATGCACATGAGGGAGGCCCAGAACCACGACCCGTGGGTCTGTCCAGTGGACCCTGTGGAGTCACTGCAGACCTCTCTGCTGGAGTCAAAATCAGAATTTGGCAGTAAAACATAGAATTTCTGATGACACAACAAAACTCAACTTCCTTGGGGTTTTTAAAAGCTGTTTCTTAGAAAAAAAAAATAGTAGAGCAATCAGTAATTCATTAGAGGATGGCAAAACACGAGTGAGAAAAAGAGCAAGGGCATAAAACTTTATGAGCAGAGACGTTTTTGCTGACAGCACAGGTAGAGATAGGTAAGGTTGAGCAGGCTGGTCAGAGATAAGAGTGCACACACAGCCCAAGGTGCGAGCCCGTCGCCGCACCGGGAGCCGGTGCCAAACGACTTCGGGAACACAAACACGGGCGCAGATACCGCGGGGAGGGCAGGACGGGGTGTTCCTCTACCCACAGGCGTCTCGGTGGCCGTGTGTCACCGCAGTGCCCAGCACCGCAGCCCGGTGCAGCTCCCGGGGGGCTCCCGCGGTGTCCCGGGCGGGCGGGCAGGGCTGGGGCGAACGCCTGGCACCGGGGCAGCACACCTCGAGCCCTCCGGCAGCTGGGGACAGAAGGGGACACGGCAGGGGTGAAGCTGCAGGAGGCATCGCCGCCACCGCCCGGGACACCTTCTGCCCGGCGGCCGCGTTCCAGAGCGGGCTTGGGCGAGCGTGTGCCCCGGGTCGGGGCAGCGCTGCCTTCCCGCACCGTGCTGGGGAGCAGAGGGAGCAGGTTAGCTTAGTTCAGTTTAGCTCGGCCCGGCTCGGCTCGGCCCGGTCCGGCTCCGCCCGTCGGGGCCGCGCTGCTGACTCAGCCGCAGGGGGGGCCGGAGGGCGCCCGCGGGCGTGGCGGGCGGGGGGGCTGCCCTCCGCCCTCCGGGGAGATAAAGAGCGGCGGCCGGAGCCCGCCCACGTCTCTCGGCGCCGCCGGCAGCATGACGGCCATCGGGGCGCAGGTACGTCTGTCTGTCCGCCCGCCGCCGGGGCTGCGCATCGCCCCGCCGCGGGGATGGCGGGGCTCCAGCTCGTCTCTGCGCGGCCGGGGTCGCTACGGCCCTTCCCGGAGCAGTGGGGACGCAGGCGGCCGGATCCCCCCACATCCCCCATTCCCGGGTCCGCGGCTCTCCCCTCCCCTCCCATCCCCTCCCCGCCGCACGTGGCTCTGCGAGCCCCGCCGCCCGCCGTGCGGGGATGGAAGGGGCTTCGGGCGCTTGGCTTGACTTTGCATTAAATCTCAGGCCCCCGTTGGAGGGTTTCGGTGAGGAGGGGGCGCGTGTTGCACACGCGGCTCCGCGGGGGCCGTAGCCGGAGACCCTCGCAAGCCCTGGGGCAGCTGAGCCTTTCTCCCCCTGGATGAGAAGAGACTCGCTCGCTGCAGCCCAGGAGGACAGTGCTCGGAACTGAGAGCACCTCCGTCCCGCTGCTGCTGCCTCCCCCGTCCCAGCCACCGGCCTCCATCCTCTTAGGGGCCAGTGATTTCCTCCAGCCCTGCCAGAGCAGGAGGCTGTGCCGTGGGACCGCGGGGCAGGGATCTTGCTCAGGCCAGAGCCTTTGTGATCCTGGTCCCGGGCCTTGACGTGGGAGCATTGTTCGTGAAGCCAAGCAACCAAGAGAGCTTCACCCACCCTTCCTTTCTGCTGTGTACAGCCTGTAACTGCATTGCTTTCCCTTGTGAGAAGAGGTTTGATGTGCACAAGTAAATATTTTCAAATACTGAATCCCGCAGCTTTGTCCCTCTGCCTTTGTTTCACCCTGAAGTAGCACTGTTAACTCTGTTTTGTTTCTTCCCCCCACTCTCCTTTCAGGCGCAGCAGCTGCTGGCGCACCGGAGACCACAGAAATCGTTCTTTGAGACACTCATCAGGAGCCTGATCATCCTGTGCGTGGCAATAGCAGTGGTCTTGTCATCCATCTCCATCTGTGATGGCCGCTGGCTCTTTGCAAGGGGGCAGCTCTTTGGACTGTGGCACTTCTGCACGGTTGGCAACAACAGCGTCCTGAAGTGTGTCACTGACCTCAGCCTGGCCCAGGTGGAGGGGCTGAGTGTGGGGGTGATTCCCATAAGAAGCATGGTGTCCTTTGCTGTTGTGGTTGCCATATTTGGCCTAGAGCTGCTGATGGTGTCCCAAGTCTGTGATGATGCCAATGCAAGGAGGAAGTGGGCAATGGGCTCAGTTTTCATCCTTGTCTCTTTTTTGCTGTCGGCCACTGGTGTTCTGAGCTTCTCCATCCTCATGAAGGATCACCTCACCTTCACGGGCTTCACGCTGACATACTGGTGCGAGTTCATTGCTGCCTTCCTCTTCTTCCTCAACGGGATCAGCGGACTTCACATCAACAGCCTCACACACCTCAGGAATGGGGTAGGCAAAATCTAGGTGCAAAGGAGGTACCTCTGCCTTTGTGTAAGCAGCTTTGCCAATTAGACTGTAAAAAAGAGAGTCTAATGAAGTTTGAAAAGGATACCCTGTCTTAATTTGTGTACAAGGTGGGAAAGTATGAGTCAGTCTTGGCACCTGTGGAAGACCTACCCACCCTCTGCGCAACACCAGCAAAGCAGAGACTGGGACTGGCTGCCATTGCAATGTGGTTTTCTGGAGAAGTGGATTAAAGCCAAGGGCATCCTGTTAAACATGCAGAGATGTGGAAGACTCTGATCTATCACACGTGTGCTGTTCTGAGGCTTACACAACACCCGTACTGCTCTGGGTTTGGTGTTGCTGTGCTTTTCTTCGTGTTCTGAAGCCTGTGAAGAGTGTGACACAACTGTGGTGTGTTTCATGGGTTTGTTCTGTCATCTGGGACAGAGGATTTATGCCTGGCCATGATCACTGGCATGAAGTATTGAAATTCTTCACTGGATCTAGCTCCTCCATTTTTCTTTCAAAAGAGAAGGCACGCAGACCTTGATATAGTCATATGTTTTGGGTTTTGTTGGCGTGTTCCTTGTATCTGTCCCTTTCTCAGTCAGTTTTTGGGGGACACTTCAAACAGAGGTCCTGACTTGGGGTTAGGGGAAGGCACTGGGTGATGCAGGGGTACAGGGAAGGGTTGTGATGCTTTCCTTGGGCAGCAGTGCATGTTCCTGTGCTTGTGGCCTCTCCCCACTGTCATCACTCTTCTGCCACACCTAAAGGACACGTGCCAATTGGTCACCCAAACTGGCTCCCTCACAGCCCTTGCAAAGTTCATGGTAACAGGGCAGTGCTCTTGATTTCTTTTTTTATCTCTTTGGGGCAAGAGGAACAAGTTCTGCAGGGGCTTTCTGTGGCGGTGTGGCTGGGCAGACCATGCTGAGACCACCGTACCTTCTGGGGCGTGTTTTGGTTGTCAGGGTGTCCACTGGGGCAGTGGGAAATCTGCTTATCCTGTAGCTGAGAGTCTCCTGTAGCATTTCTTATGGGAGGAGAAAGCTCTAAATCTTCCTGACCAGACCAAGTCCTTTTCTTCCCCTGACTAACAGCCTGGGAGGAGAAGAGCCCATGATTGCCTAAGGAGGGGCTAATGGGTGCAGCTCTAATCTGTCACAGCTGGTGGAAATACAGAGAGACCTGGCCAAAATCATATTAAGGCTGGTCTTCCTCCTGCCAATGTCCGAGTCAAGATCTCTATAATTGCTACAGCTTTGAAGTTGCCCATGGTGTCTTATGCAATAGGAGAGAAGACCTCAGGTTGGTTGCCGCACGTGTCCTCCCTGTCCACCATACAGCATTTGGATGCCCACGGATATAAATGTCTTCAGAGTATTTCAGGGTTTCTGGTTTACTGTTTATCTTGTATCCACTGGCAAAGCTGCTTGTATTTTTGTTTTAGAACAAATGTTTCTATGTGTTCATCCCTATAGCTTGTGTGATAGCTATTGAGCAAGGCTTTAATTTCCTGTGCAACAAGTTTGACACAGTTTTTTACCTGAAACAAAAGCATCGTAGCACAGAGGCCAAGAAGGCTGTGTAGGTGAGCTATGAGTAAACAGCTTTGTCTTTGAAAGCTCAGAGTCTTAAGCTGTGCCTGAGCTGAATGTACCACACTTGATGAATGTGCTCCTGTGGACTCTCTTGCCTTCGTGAGGACAGCATCCATTCCTTCTTGGATTTCTGTAACTTAAGACAACACTCCTAAGCCTGTTTTGTAATGCAGTTTCAGACCTGGCTTGCTCTGGACAGTGCCAGTTGTACTTCTGTACATGAATCTACTTGTCTTTCTGTCAGGAATTACGCAGAGAGCTCCTGAAGCTCTTGTAATGTTTGGGGCTTTGTTGGGGTTTCTTGACCCTCTGTGCCTTTAACCTGCCTCTGGAAAATTGCACTGTGACTGTGTTTGTGAAGTTGCATTTGATTTGCTGAACTGCACTGTTGAAGACGTGCTGGTGGGCTGAACATGCAGATGCTTGCATAAACTAGTGCTGTTGGCTTTAGCAGAGCCATTTAGGCCAGAGAGATCCTGCAAGGTCTGGTCCCAAGGTGTTGGCACTTGGATGTTAGCAGATGTTAAGAGTACCTTAACTAACCAGGGATTCAGTTGTGTTGCCTATGGGCCCTCATGCCAGGCGGGACAGTTCCCCTGCATGAGGTTAAGGGTGTCCATGGCTTGTCTAGAAACATGGATGTAACTTCAGAGTGCCACTTTGGTGACATCCAAAACTGGAAATCAGCTCTGCATGTACGCTCCTTCGTACTAGTGGGAGGCTGTGCCCCCATCCCTTTCCCTGGAAGGCAGCCATAGCCAGACTGAGTTCCAGGCTGGTGCCTCCCATTTGGGTTGGAGGGAGGCGGTGGACAATTGGCCATTGAGTTCATCCTAGATGTGGTGCAATTGTGAATGATTTTAGGATGCTCTCTACTAGCTGAAGAAGAGGCCTTTTGTATGCTTTTTTCCCGACTGGTTTTGTGTAGTACTGCTTGACTTAATTATGCTGGGAGAAGAAGCATTTTGACACCTAAATATTACAAAACAAGGTTGATTGTCTTGGAGACGTCCTTATATACAGCAACCTGTGCAGCAGCATGTCACTGTTCATTTTCTGAAGGCTGTGGAAGTTCCAAGAAATATTCCTAAAGTTTCTTAAATAAATTTTATTTGAAATAAGAACTGTAATTCTCTCTTTTTATATTTAGATATCGGGGTGCAGATTTAAGGAGATGATTGGGGTTTTACATAATCTCCCAGGCACTGTTCTGTTTTTGTGTACGCAGCTAGAGTGATGAAGAAATGACTGCCTGGCACTTTGCCAAGCTCTGACCAAGGGAACTGAGGCCACTGCACGCTCCCTTCTCCTTTTCCCTCCAGTGTGTCTGCACCAACCCAAGCAGCCAGCATTGCTTTCGTGTCTTGCAAAACAAGAGGAGCAGTCAGCTGTGCTGCTTCGTGGGAACTGGAGATAACCTTCTAGGCTCTTAATGATTTCCTGCTGTTGCCTGTGCTCTGTTTACCAGCTAAAGAGCTCTTTCCTGTGTCCTTCACCTTCCTTTTCCCACACTGCACCCCATGTCTGAAGCATCTTTGCTCTTTTCCCCAGCTCCGATTATTTGGCGTGCAGAAGTGGTATCTGAGTACAAATATATTTATGCAATTTTCTCTGAGCTCATTGTACTGACAGGTTTAGTTAAACGTCAGGAAAACAGATTCCCAGCTATGCCACTGAATTAGTTTATATAATCTCAAGTTAATTAGCACCTGGTGTTCTCTTTCCAACAGGAGAGGTCATTGGCCTGTCTCAAACAGTTTAACATCTCTTAAAAGCAAGTAATGAACATCACTTTTTGTTAATGAGTCGTTTAGGCTTAGTTACGAACTTTAATTGGAACCTTGTGCACAAGCTTGTGGATAAGAAAAAGGAACTAACAGTACAGGGCATGCTAGCTCGGGAGGTGTCCTGCCTGCACTGTATTGTCATAGAATCACAGAATGGTTAAGGTTGGAAGGGACCACTTAGAGGTCATCTAGTCCAGTCTCTGTGCTCAAGCAAGGTTCCCTAGAGCATGTTATTTTGATTTTGAGTCTACAATACCTTCTTCAGCTGTGTTTGGAAGGACACCTGGAATGGGGTTGAGCCTTGCTTGCTTTTGCAAGTCAAGCGAACGTGATCAGAGGAAGATTACTGTCCTCAGCTGCCTTCTCTTTCCCTCTGCTGAAGCCTATTGTAAGCAGATAATGGCTCTTCTCAGCCTTCCAGGTCAGCTTGCAGATGCAAGAAGGGCCTCATTTCTGAGTGAAAACAAGGCCTGCCCCAGGCAGTGTCCTGGAAGGGGTGTTGCCTGAATTCCTGGGGCCTCAGCTTCACTTGTATCCACCCCATCTGAAACAGTCCATTTCAGCTCCCCTGTACTGAAGCATTGCACAACATAATTATTCACGGCACAACTACTGTTTTTTGCTTCTGATAGTTTTGCTGGGAATTTCCTTGTTGCTGTGTTTGGAGAGAGAAAATACATTAATCACTTCTTCTTAAATTCATTAGCTCTTAGTCTGCTGATTAGCTCAGCCTGCTGGAGTTGCTGCCTGCCCTGCTGGCTTGCAGAGGGACAACTGGCTCCTCAGGGGACCTGGAATAGATAGCCAGAGGCTGTCACTGCAGTCCCTGAACAATGACAACGACTTGAGTGAAAGGTGATACTCAGGCCCTATTTACTGCTAAAACCCACCTGCTTTACATTGAATACTCAAGAGCAAGTGTAATGAATGAAAGGGAAGCTGGTGAACTCTGAATATGTTGTTTGTGTTCAGCCTGTGTGCCTTTACCTCCTGCTTTTTGCACTGCTTGCTGAGATTTATTTTCCTGTTCCTTTTCATCTGCTTATAAACATGTCAGTGTTCCCAGAGCTACGTAGCTCTTTTTTCTGGTATCCTTCAGCATAGTTAAATAAGCAAGATCCTCAGCGGGGCAGGGAGCTTTTGCACTGCCTGCAGGAGATGGGGGAGGTGAGAACCCAGTCCACTGTGGTGGTATTTGGCAGCAGCTTCCAACGCCTAGGTGGAACCAGGACAAGGTCACAGCATCATAACTCCTAATGCTGCCTGCTTCTGGCTCCTTCCCGAGTGGACATGCTCTTCCCAAAGAGCTGAGGACTCTGAATGCCAGCTGACATCCGAGAGTTTTTGTGGGAGCTCAGCTCTTCACACAAACCAGGCCTGTGCTCAATGCCTGAAGCAAACGTGTAATACAGAATCTGGGAATAATTCCTTTTTTTTTTTGTTATTTCAGGCAAGACAAATAAAACCAAAATGGCCATGTAAAACAATAGCTTATGCTAGAACTTTTTTTCTTAAATGCAAAAGACCAGCATTTTATTCTGGGACATGTGGTTTGTTCCTGTTTCACCAGGGTCCTGTACAAATATGTATCAAGCTCAGCCTGGGCTCCCCCCAAACTTGTGCTGGTCCTTACTACATACTGCAGGGCTGAGCTCTTACAGTGGCTTGTGGGAGGGCCAATAATTGCATCAGATCTAATTAATTACATGTTATTGAATCTCTGAATCTATATTTCTTCATTTATGCCGGAAGGAGGCACTTGCATTTAAAACAAACAGCTGCTTTGGCTTGATTGATGAATGTTTAATTCTTTGACAGGGAACATACAAGTTGTCTCATTTTTCTTGGTCGCATTTGTAGGCCAGAGAGAAAATTAAGGTTATATGTTTTCAGAAGTATCTGACTTGCTAAATGCGCTGGGACAGAGCAAACCCCCGAGAAGGTTGGAGGCTCTGCTTGGCTTGGTGAATCAGCAAAAATGAGATCTTTTACTTAAATGTTCATGGAGGGGCTTTTACTTCTCCCTCGGTCACAGGACTGATCCTGCTTCTGCTCTTCCTTCCACTTGTTTTGGCTGAGTTTTAAAGGACAAAGTCAACTTGAAAGCTTGCTACTTCGAAAAAAAATTTCCTGAATAATGTCAGTTTCAAACAGTGCTAATAGCACTCAAAAACCTGCTTGTATACAGGTTATTTAACCTTGAATGCATCCTTTGAACTTCTCTGCTTGTTTGCCTTCTGATAAAATGGCAGAAGCCTACCGTGTAGGCATTTGGTGTGATTAAAAGCTCGTTAGGGCAGTTTTGGCAGAGGGGGTTGGGAAATGCCACTCAGGCAGCATTGGACATACCATGAATGTTTTGTCAATGTCTTTAGGTGATCGGGAGGAGGGAGAAGTGATAAACACCTTTGCTTTCCATTCAGTCATCTTTGCCCTTGAAGAAACCCAGCCAAGAATCGCCCCAACTAAGAAACTGCAGATACAAAATCAAGTAGGAGACTTGGTTGCATTTCTCGGACAACTATTTTATCCTTTTCCCATTTAAACCAGAAATTTCTTGTTTATGTCCTTTAGAACATAAAGCTATAATAGCTCCAATACCTTGTGACAGCATATTACAGTGCACAGTCTTGCAGATTTCAGCACACTGGGTGATTGTAGACTCTAAAGAGATTTTTGGTAGCCAATATGGTATTTTTTTTCACCAGACAGGTTCTACTGTCCATTTCAATTGAGTTTTAAACATCTCAAGTACTTTCATTTCTTCCCTTCAAAGACAAAATGGACCAGTCTCAGAGGTACAAACACAATAGGAATGAGCTATCTTTCTGAAGTTTTTTTGGCCACTCTTGGAATATGCAATAACAGCTTTTTTACCATTTCAAAATGATACAAATATCCAAATTGAACCACTGTTGTTTCCAAGGTCTGCACTGTTAAAAGAGGCAAAGGAAGAAAGCTTTGAACCTTGATAAATTTTAGGTATGTGTTAATTTTGCATTTCAAACCCACAGGCTGTGTTTAAGGATGATGTGTAACCTTCGTCATTTAAAATTGAATGTCCTCCCAGCTTCCACAGCAGAAGAAATGGAGAACAACTAAAATTCATCAGCCTGGATTAGCCTGGAAGCTGTTGGAGAGCCACGTGGAAAATGAAAGGTCACATTTAAGGTGGAAATAGCAGCTGAAAAATACTGATGTGGAAAGAAACACAAATTAATGTGGCCAGAAGCTCAAGGAAGAGTTTTGGCCCATTTTGCTTTGCAAAATAACTGTGGTGCTACACAGGATATACATGAACAGATGTGCTTCAAGAACTGTTGACCTACAGCCAAGTCCTGCTTTTGGATACGTACACAAGACTCCCAGCTCAGCCCATGGGACTTAGCCATGTGTGTCTGAGCATGGAGGTATCCTCCAGGCATACAGTGTTAAAGCACGCTTGATCTTTGGAGGGTTTCTCTCCTGTGCTCTGGTGGGCTCGACCTCACCATGTGCATCTCTTGAGTCAAGCCACTTCCTCCGTTACTCGCTGAGGTGCTGAGATGCTGACGCAAGTGTTTGCTTAAATACCACTGCCTCCATTTTCTCTGAACTTCCAGCTGAACCTAGGTAGAAAGGTCACAAAATACTTAGTTCAGCTGGTTTATCTTGGAGGCCTGCACTGTGGAGAGCAGTGTAACAGGAAAAGGAGAGCAGGCTACCTGTGCCAAGGCTTAGGTTTATTTATTTGACCCTCAGTTTAAGGGGTTAGGCTAGGGCCTGTTTCTTGATGCTTCCAGTGATACTGTTGCCGCAGCCACACAGTTTTCTATTTAATTGCAGGTGAAACAGTCCACAGAACCTAGCTGGCCTTAGTAAGTCTTTGGTTTAGATTTTTTCAGAATTTTATTTTAACTTATAAAAACAGGACATTTTGGCACTCTGAGGTAAAATAATAAAAAAAAAAAAAGGGCAGATTTTATTTTCAAAACAACTTTTTCTGAACCCTGTTAAAGGATTGGTCAGAGTACTTCAAACCCTTCCTTCATTTCAAAGTGACTTTTTCTTCTTAGGCAATGGTTTAGCATTTCAGAGTGCAAGAAGCCTGGGAGTTATCCTGAAACTACAAAGGAAATGGTCCCTCTACCAAAAGCTTTAGCTTATGAGAATACTGATAAATTTGGACTGGATATAGCTCTTGATAAATTCCCTCCCAAGGATCAAGCCATGAGGTGACAGGTAATAGCACCATACATCAGAAACAGCTGGTTGTCAGTGTGACTGTGTGCAGGATGGTGCTCCCACCCTCCATTCCCAGACAGTAAAAATGCTATCTGATTCATGAAAGGGTTGCAATAGTTGAGAGATGAAGTTCGCATCTGGCATACAATTACTTAGGCTTGCCAGGTCCGGGAGGTATTTCATGAGTGATGTTAGGTAGCTGGGAAGAAAACCCTCAGATAAAACATGTCATTCTTTGGGGAATGTATCCCACTGATTAATGAGGCATGCTTCAGCAATAAAAAGGAATGTTATACACACTAAACTCACCTCACCGTTAAGAAAACAATAAAGTACAGCCACAACAAATCCCTAAAAGATAAAAAAGAAGTGGTCACAGAACTGCAGTTCCAGCTTTTGAATGGGGATGAGGCATCTCAAGGGAAATCAGACAGCTTGGCTTTGCCACTGGAACTCTCCTCTGTTGCGGAGTTAGATGTTCTGCCTCTCACTTTAAAGAAATAATAGCTTGTCAGATATTACCTGGAATGATCCAAGAGCCAATTCAAAAAACAACTGAATTTCCACTGTGCCGCTGCTTGCATCTTCAGGGAAAAAAGCAAAGATGACGTAGTGGACCCCAAAGAGAGGGATGAGGAGGAGCGTTGACTTTGCAAGTCTCCTGAGAATGAAAACAGAGGGAAAGGTGGTGTAGAAGGAGCAAGAAGAGCTCAGGTGGACTTCCATGGCATGTAGGGGACATACTTGTATTGGTTGAAATCGCTGCTCCGTCTTTCAGGTGAGCTGAGCTTCCTCATCAAGATTCTTAAAATGTTGACAAAGAGAATGAAATTAATCTGAAAAGAAAATAAAAAAGGTAAGAATGCAAAAACAAACACAACACAAGCAGTATCCACTTATGTAACTGCCAGCTATCAGCAGAGCCAGTTTGGGGTGTTTGGGCAAAGCAGGCAGAAATAGTGTCCATGTCCACATCCCAGTCTCTGTCCCTGCCTCTCCAGCCTGCCTGGCCACCCTGGGCTTGGGTGCTAGCTGCTTTCACTGCCTGTTTGCTGTAGCTTTAGTTCTGGGCGTGATCAGGGCTTATTATCCAGGCAAATCACCAACGGGAAGGGAGGCCAGGTGCGTTGGTAGGATCTCTTCTGGCTGTGGAGTTCAGACACAACCCACTTTGGTTGCTAGCAAGGGGGCAGCACGGGAGCTATCACTTGCTAACTGGGACTGCAAGTGCCAGTTGTTCCCTGCCAAGAGACTCAGTGTGATTTGGGATCATGGAGGCAAAGTAGTTAAAAGTGGGGAAAGGAGAGAGTTGACACTGGAGTTCTTCCTTTTGCATTTTCCCCCTCTCCAAGAGTGGATATCAGATAGAAATGCTGCTCTGCTGCTCAGTTTGGGTGAAGATGAGGCAATAGCTGTTTCTGCTCGTTTGACCCTCAGGCAAAGAGTGGGAGTTGCAGGGAAGGCACAGCCTGGGGTTGATCTTGCACAGCCCCAGACCTGCACCCCTTTTGCAACACCCTGCACCACGTCAGGCCCTTAACCCTTCCCTGTGCCTGGAAACACCATCCCAGAAGTGCATTCCTCTGTGGACATTGGAGCAGGGCTCTGGGCTATCGGGTTTCCCTAAAAGAAGCAGGTCCATTGGAGATGGGACAGACCCAGGAAGTCCCTGGGTTCCCTAAAATTATTGGATGGAAAGAGAGCAAGTGTGGCTACATGGGTGTCTAGAGAAGGCTGGAAGTTTGGGGAAGCTGAGAAGGATGAGGAAAGCAGTAGAGCTGGGAGGAGGTAGGGGTTGGGAGCATGAAGGAAAGACCGAAGTGTTTCAGGGGTTTGGGGAGGAAAAGGAGGTTTAGGTCTGGGGATTCTGGGGTTTTTAAATCCATTAGGCCAGGCACGAGCCGTGTGGGCTGAGCAAGACTTTTCGTAGATGAAAACCACGGGGGAAGGGAGAGCGGGGGATTCCTGCCGGGAGGAATTGCCCGCGGGCAGCACAGGAATGAGCATGAGCCTGAGAGCACAAAGGTGTTTATTGGTGCTGTTTTTCTGCCCTTTGAACTGCTGAAGGCTGTGAGGAATACAGAGATTAGATCTGTGTTCTTAAGAACTGGCTGTTTGTTTGGTTATGGGCTTGAGTAAAGCCTCTTTTTGGGTAAAGAGGCAGTCATGTAGGCGGCTCCTGCCTTCTGTGGCTACACTAGACATGATCAGCGTTCTGAGGGAAGTGAGGAGGCAATAGCAGGTGGTGGCCGCCAAAAGATAAACTAAGATTGTGCTTTTTGTCTTGCAGAATGCCTGGGTCTTGTTGACATTTCAAGTGGCTCCTAGGGTGAGGGTTGTTTCATTAAGAAAAATAAATGCCGTGGCCTCCTTAAGTTGATCCCATATCACTTGTGTGGTCTTGTGGAGTTGCAGGATTTCTCACTGGTAAACCAGAGCAGAACTTTAACCCACCATCTCTATTACCTGGGTTTCTGAGGGTGTACAAGTGTTTCAGTTTGTGTTTTGCAAACATAATGGTTCTTACTGGCAATGCAAAAACCTCAACCTGCTCTTGGGTTCTCGCTCAGACTGTCAGCAGGTTACTTAAGAGCAACCAACAGTTCACATGTTTCTGGACTAGGGCTTCAGACAGGTCATTGCAGCGTGGTCTGACCCAGAGCATCTCCATTGGGCAGAACAGCAGCTCCAGCCCCTTAGTACCTAAGTCTCTGAAGGTGAGAACCAGCAAATATTCAACCACAGTCACTGAGTATTATGTGTACCAAACTGGTCTTGCCATCACTACTGCCATCACTACTGGGCAGGTTTACACTGAGTTTCAATGCCTGTGCCTCAATTCACTGAGCAATGCCATTATAGTATAATTGCTGTCCACTGATATGTGGAGTGTGCAGTCTGTGAGTTGTGTTCATTGCTTAAAACAAAAGACAGTGGTCATGTAAGGCAAGTTGGTTTTGTTTTTGCTGAGAGGGACATTGACCAGGACACAGAAGGCACTTGTACGGAAATGTACAGCCACTCGTTCCTCCTCTGGAGCCTTCCTTGAAACAGTCCAAAACAAGCTTCCACAAGCCAGCCAAGTTCATATGCAATCAACAGGATGTGGAAACCTGATCTTCTTCAGGCTCTTGCTTCTTGGGAGGACACTCTAGCTTTCCTTGTGAACTTAGCTTTGGGGCATTAGTGACTAAGTCCTGCTGAGCAGAAGCTGCTTAAGCAGTAATTTATGTGTCACACCAGTTCAGACACATGTCTAAGATCGGTTCATTAACACACTTCTAAAGCATGTCAAGTAGATGATGTCTGACTTTACAGTATTTGAAAATACAGTTCGAGTCTGCTTGTCCCAGAAAAGACTTACAAAAATAGACAAAACTATGGGGCCTCTAATGATCCACCAGGTATTGGCATTAGTGTTAATGTCCCAACACCTGTAAAAATAGAAGAGAAGGTGCAGTCAGTTATCAAAACACTGGTGTCTTTTCAAAGAGGTTTAGTCTGTTTTGCACTTCAGATAGGCCCCTATTCCCTTCTCTACAAAATTAATTTCCCGTTCTCACTTAGTGGTACAACATATCTTACAGAAAACTGTCCACCTGCACTGGACAGCAGTTTGACCTTCTCGTAAAGTACAAACACTGTTCAAAATTTTGGAAGGGAGAAAGAGAAAGGAACCAAGTTTCACCATTCAGAAAGTCAAATACAGATACTGAAAACATCATGACCTGAATTCATACTTGAAAGCTACCTTCTACCTTTGAAAAATGCTGAAATGGAATTTGATGTATTTCCTCAGGTTGCTCAGCTACTCCCACCCACACTAGGATCCAGGCTCCCACCAGAGCGGGATGCTGGTTGATTTACTTGGCTGTCAGCAGTTAGAAATGAGCAGGATCCCATGGAACAGCCTGCACAGAGGCTGCATGCTCTCCCTGGTTTGCCAGCTTCCTCCCCTCCATACAACTTACCCAATATTTTCATGGAGCTGCCTGGCAGTCGCCCATGCAGCCACGAACACAGTTGGGGCACCTGCAGTGGGAAAAGCTAGTTACTGCTTCAGGAGCCCATCCCAAAGGCAAAACAAACCCAGTTATTCTCACTGAAGGGAGAACCAGTACCCCATCCGAGGACAATGAACCACCAGAGGAACTTCCTTTCCGAGAAGAAAGAAATAACCAGGAGAGTGTGGAGGTACAGTCCCTCCACGAGGAGCCAGCTGTAGTTAGACATGATGCAATACTGAAAGAAGACCATGGTGAGCTTGCAGCCAGCCTGAGGAAAGAGATGATAATTAGCTTTTGCATGGGTTTGTATCTACCTTCTAACAGAGAGAGCGAGCTGTAAATTAATCTTGGCAAATAGAGATTTTATAGCAATTAGGGAACTAAATGGGTGTCCTCGAGACAAGCATTCACATGACAAGAAAGCAGGGCTGGAACTGCTAAGTGCATTAATCAACTGCCTCATTAGAAGAACTGAATGTGTCATGGGCACATGGATTCAGATTACTGTTTCAGAGGAGTTTCACTATTACTGCCTTCTTAGTATCAGTAACATTAATATCACCTTAGAGAAGCACGTAAATGTATCTATCAATATTTTTTTTCCCCAAGAAAAACAGTTGCTAAAGACAAATTAAAATGTGCTCAAAATGCTCTTTTTCAGCGACAAAAATCCAGCAAAACTGGTGGGTTAAAACAAAACAAGCTTACATTTGTTTCTCTCCCTAATTCTTGTCTTTTAGTTTAAAGCATTGACCATCATCTCCAGCGTTGCTCACCCCTCAGCACGCCCAAATTTTCAAAATATTTTGCAACCAGTAAAAAGAAAAAGGCAAAGGCATTTAAAAATTTGGAAGGTTCCTTTCCCAGACTCTCTGAGTGCAAACCCCTATCAGGTCTCACACTGAAGTGTAAGTGTGAGACCCGATAGGGGTTTAATGTGTTCTCGGAGAAGGGGCAGAGCATACCTCTCTTCTCCCATAACCCCTCATGATGAATGTAAAGCTGGGATGGAGATTTCCTTCCCTGTTCACTAGATCCTGCTAGGATCCTGCTGGGAGACTGAGGGGTGGAGCAAGCTGGAAGGCAGAGGGTTACCGTTTGTGCCCCACAGTAATTTATGTCTTCGGAGGAAAACAAAACGGCATCCTTGATGAAGTTGGATGAGGCTCGCAAAATGAACGATGTGAAGAGATGCATGTGGATGTAGTTCCTTGTGCAGCGAAGTCTTCTGTGGAAAAAAAGAGAGATCGATCCTGTGAAGTGACATTCCTTGCCAGTGTGGGGAGCCTGTGACTGTAAACAGCAGGTTTCAATCCTTAGTACTGCTAAACTGACAAATGAAGAACAATGTTGTTCTGTCTGTGAAAGAAAGAAAGAAAGGCTAATACATCTCCCAAGAGGAATATCCTAGAGAAGACCTTAAAAAGCTGCAGTCACATCTGCTCCACTCAGGTACTAAAACAAGCTGTACCTTGCCAGAAAAATTGTGATTTCATGCCAATATGCTTGTTCTAGCCTCCCTCCCTCTTTCTGGAGCAACACAAACCCAAGGTGTTTATTCATACCTGGGTGAATTTATTTATTCTGCCAGCACAGTTCACTTGTGCCTGCAATGTTTTCTATACTAAATCACCACATAATCTGTGTCTGGAGTCCGTGCAGCCTGAATATAAATTTTCAAAGTATTTGGGTTTCCTTCTACCCAGACATGCTGCCCTGACATTTACTGTAAGGGAAATTAATTTCACTGAATAAGCAGCACAGTACAAATTCCAGGTTACAGGGGTGCGTGAAGATAAGCTGACTGTCAGATTGCTGATAGAAACCTGAAACACCTTGCCAGAAGTCAATGCAGTGACACTTAGAGCAAAGTTTTAGCCACAGTCTGAAGTGGAGAAAAGAGCAGCAGGGGAAAAGACACTCTGCCCAAGGGATGCTGAAGTCATGGGAAGACCTCAGCAGGGAGCTGGTGCAAATGCCATCTGGAACATTCATCCAGCTACATTTTCAAAGAACTGGAGAGCACAATATAATGAGCAGATCTGACATTTTTGGGGAGTCAAAACTCAGAAATAAATTTTGTCACTGATTTCTGTGAAGGTTTTCAGGAATACTTCAGTTTTTAACTTGCCCTGAAAGTCAATTGAAGGATTTGTGTCAGCTGAGATGACCAGAAGTCCTGGCCAAACACAAACCAGAGATGTTTCTCCTCACCTGAAAGAGGCCAGGACCGCTAAGGCTATCATTAGCGTCACAAGGGAGGTGCAGTATCCGACGGTGTACATGGTCTTCAAGGTCATGAAATAGGAACGCTGCAGGGAAACACATAATCACATGTTTACCTTTGTCTGTGGGGTAGAGATTAACCCATGCCAAGAGAAAGGTGTGTCCTCCTATTTAATGACTAAATTTTCTTGTAAAATCAGCTACTGAAATTTTACCCTAAGCAACCTATTCCGATCATTTGCAGGAAGCATTCATGCTGAAAACTACCAATAACAATAACCCCACCTGAGTTAGATCACAACATCATTCAGTCTCTCCTTAACATGTTCCTCCCCCAGGGCCCCAAAGCAGCAGATCTGTGGTCATGGGCACCCAGACTCACTCTTGCCTCGTTGGTCGTGTCATTGACATTGTAGCCGCAAGCAATATCAGGTCTCGGATATGGGTCTGACCAGCCCTCACTTGTACAATTTCTGTAGACAAAACCTGTGTGGTAACAATTAAAAAAAAAGACAGAAGAAGGTATGACCATTTCCAATTGTATCATTGTTCTCCTCAGGGGTCAGTCACCACAATGTAGGGTTTCTTCAGGAGCCAGGAGAATACGTGCCCCCAGGCAGTACACTCTGCATAGCTGGAGGTGAAATGCAGCTGAGCTAATTCTGTTGATACTTGCCCAGTGTACTTGTGTGGGTCATAATATTGTTTGCCCACTCAGGGATGACTGTGATGGATGTGTTTTTATTAATTGCAACATAAATAATACTGCTCAGTACATCTAGTGTTTCTTGGCCACTATTCCAAGATCAGCAAACACATGACTTGTTCACAGATTCATACTCCATGTAAACCTGATATTTTGCTTAATGGTCCCACCTCCTTACTGTGGTTTGTCATGCTCCACAGGGACAAAGTAACTGTAGATGGTCACAGATTTTTGGTGAGATTTAAATGAAAACTAAAAGGCTTTTCCACATAGCCCATACTGGATATTTTTTTAGACTGTTGATTTCCTTGTTTACTTGGAAATTAAAGGTTAGGATGAGATTACCCTCATTTAAGTTCAACTTCTGAAAGCTGAATGCTTGAGTCCAACTGTGTTCCTCACATCTGTCTTTGGAGAAAAATTGGCATTTGGAGAATCCAAACTCATTTTTCAGACAGATATTTGCAGAGGGCAGTTTGTCTGACCCACTTCTGCTGACTTTTAGTTTCCTAAAGCAGAGTGAGATGGATCCCCAGCAAGTTGAATATGATTGAATAGGATAGTTTCAAACTCATCCATGTGAATGTTTGGCACTAAAGTGGAAGTGGGAAGTCCTGCCCTACACACCTGACGATCTCATTGGAAGAAAATTACCCTCGCAGGCGTAAAGGTTATGTGCTGAGGATAAGAGAAACTATTCCAGAGAAGTGAAACCACTGCCCACTGTCCTAATCACATCTATCTGTCAGGTAAGAGCCATTGTTAAGAAGCATGGAATGAAATCCTGGCTTTTTTACAGTGATTGCAATGCTAGCAGGGTCTGAGAAGGGACATGAAATCAGCAGCCCTTCTTAGTACAAGCCTTGCCAGAAGGCACAATAAAAGTTTGGGTTTTGCCCACACATTTAGCCATGAGGACTCCAGGGCATCTAGCTCTTGTGAAATATCCCCACAGTGTTGAGGGAACAGAGGGAGATGTATGTGCAGCAGTGTTTGGCAATGGTTTATGCTCTTTGGAGCCCTGCTGAGGTTGTCAGGACAGAGTGAGGGCTCCTGCTACCTCTGGGCTAATGCTGGTGACCTTACAGCATCTCTGCACTTGATTTGAACTCACCTCTGTAGACCTGTAGGGCACAGCAAACATGCTGAGAACTCTGAGTGGGAAGAGCTCTGGGTGTGTCTGTATCAGACTATTGTTCTGATGCTGTTTTGAACATCTTGTTCCAGCTTAGCATCTTTGAAAGGGCCAGGTTTGCTTTTTAAGGCAGGTTTTCTATGCCTGCTGCAATGCAACAATAACAGGAAAGAAACAGCTCTCCCAAACAGTCCTCCCCAGCCTGCCTTGGCACTCAACAAGGGAGTGATGTGGTGACAGATTCTCCACTTCAGCATCAACTACTAAGACACAGCATACTTAACCCGGAGCAGAGCATTGTGCTTGCAAACACACCTGTAACTGGTTTTTGCCTGAGGCTGTCCAAGCAGATCAGACAAGAAGGTGTGAAGTTTTGTGTTGGTGTTCTATTTCATTATATGCAAAACACAGGAGATGATGCCAGGCATGTTATAGGGGTGGGCACGAGCAAAATTTCAGCAGTGCTCCTTGTTTATGGGTGACACACACACTGGGGAAACTGCAGCGTGCCCCACTCAGAGCAGAGTTGGGGTCTGCAGGCTGTTTAAGGATCAGTGCTTGGTGTTTACTGGTACCATGTGAGGCTTTTGAAGTTGCCTAGGCAAAGGGGAACTCTGGCTAAAGAGATGGCTGAGGAACCGGGGCCATCAGATTTGGCTTTCTCTGCCTCTGAATCCTCACGATTGCCACACCTTCCTTCCTTTCTTGCCTGAGACACAATGTGCAGGTCTGGATGTGAACTTCAGTTGTGTTAATCGGTTCCAGATAATTTTGTTTCTTTGGTCTGTTAGGTGGGAAGGGACCAGACAGTTTGGGCTGCAAATGCAAGTCTAGATGTCAGAACAAAACAGCACAGAGAGCAGGGTTTGGGCAGAGCTCAGGGCCATCTACATGGCTTAACCTATGGGCCTTTGGCATTTGTGGCTGCCCATGTGCTTTGTAAGTGGTCAGGAGAGAAAACTTTTGCTTTTCTTTTGAAGCAAACAGATTCTTTTTCAAAATTGCTTCAAACAGAGCAATGACTGTAGCAGTAATTAAACGCAGGACTCGCAAGCCAACCACAGTATAAAGTCAATGAAGAATGTGGCCATGAGAACGAGGATAAATTATTGCTGATTTTGACCCAAAATGCCAGATGCGGAGCCAGAAATAAGATGCAAATGCCAATGGACCACATCTTGGGGTTCTATTTTGAACACTGTCACTCTGTTGTTTATTAGAAGTGGTTCAGCTCTCAGCTTCTCGTTAAGGAGGGCAACTAAAGTGTAAGGTGCTAGACTATCTCCAAGATAACGCAGTGAACATTTGAGATGTAATTATGACCTTTGGATGTACGAACTCCTGCTTTCCTCCCTGGTAGGAAGACCAGAAGCAGGGAGCAGTTCCCTCTAGTGGCCGTACCAGCAGGGATTTCGTTTAAGGGCCGGTATCCCTACACTAAAGATTTGTGAGCGAATGTCAGATGGATGATTTCTTCAGCGATCTGTGCCTTTGTGTAGTTTATTCTTTGTCTTTAAACCAAATTATAGGGCTCAATGGGCAGATACTGTTCGTGTGTACAGAAAGTAGCACGGTATTTATTTTAATCTGAGTGGCTCACGTCCGATTTTATTTAAAGAGCACTAAGTGCTTCTCTTCTGAATTATCTAATCTTTATTAGACAATCTAATACTTTGTCTCCTGTTCCTCCCTTCATACAATGAATTTGTCTGCTTTTCTATAAGTACTGGACCTCACTAATCCATGCCCTATAACTGAAGAATGCAAAACTCTCTTCTGATTGGAATCATTAACTCGCTAAAGAGAAAGGTAAGCACATTTCTTAGGCATTACTTGAAAACTAGAAATGAACAGAAAGCAGGCTTACTTAATAGCTCATTATTACTGTAGCCTACAGGGAATAAATTTCATTTCATTTCTAGCTTAAGTCCCAGGAAAAGGACAAGCATTGCTTGAGCTCATCTCAGTTTGACTTGAGTGTTTTGGTGAGCCATGAAACCTGAGTTTCCATGAGTTTGTACCACTTGTGTGGAGCCTGTCAGAGCCAAAGGATAAACTCCCAGTGCAGATTTCCTCTTGATGAGGGCAAAAAAGGGATCTTTTCTGCCTATTTGGCTGGATGTTTTGCCAAAACTTGTGTGAACTTAATGCTGTGTGAAGTTTTGTCCCCATCCAGCTCAGCTGAGATCATCCACTGGCTCAAAGAGTTATTAAAAGGGGAAAGCAGAAATAAACACAGAATCTAAGTGGAGAAAACCCTTTCCCTTGAGAAACCATGCTAAAAAAGTCTGCTTTTCAGGATAGCATTTACTTCCTGTACTTTTTTCCACCTGGCGAAGAAAAATAAACACTTAAAACATCTTGCTACTATAATTCCAGGCTTTTCCATATTTAACTTAGTGTTGGAAACTGAGCTGCTAACTGGCCATTGTTCTTTGAAAGAAGCAGGGACAAAATTTCACTTCAAGTTCAGACCTGACAGTGGCATCTTTGTAAATAAATAAAAAATAAAGTGTTTCATAAATAACAGTTTAATAAAAAACACCTGGGCAGGAAAAACATAATTTTAGTGTTACCTTTTTTCCCAGTCAGCATCTGGAAGAATTCAGGGCAGTGAGCATTGACAGTCTGTCCCACAGTGGATGAAGGCCAGCAACTCATGTTATCCCACATTCCAGCACACCTGCCTGGGGGGGCAACAGTGAAATACCATCAGCATCTCCCAGTGATGTGACACCGTGAAACTCCTTCCAACAACAAAACACTGTGAAACATCTCCAAGCAATGCAACACCATGCAACATCTCCCCACGACAAAGGCAGCTACAGGAACAAAGGTGCTCAGTACTCTGAAAAGCAAGCTGGGTGAGGCAGAGCAAGTCCTGCTGAGACCTGTTGAGACCTGGATAGGACAGAATAGGTCCTGCTTGCTTAAAACCAGCCCCAGCAACCTTCAGACCTGTCCCTTTCTGGTCCTTGACTCCACTGGTCTTTCCTAGACACATAAAGAGCAACTTGAGTCATTATGAACTTCACATCAGGCCCTTGACTACCCATCTCTTTTCTGGAAACTATTGAGTGGCCCTGGGAAGATGAAGGAAACCACATGTGAATTTTTTAGCTTGCTTTCAGTCTTTCTAAAGCTTCCACTTTGAGTCACCCTAATGGCTTCCTTACATAATACTTTTGTAAACAGGAAAAAATACAACTTGATGACCCTGCTTGAGCAGGGAGGTTGAACCAGATGACCCACTGTGGTCACTTCCATCCATACCCACTCTGTGATTCTGTGATTCTGTGATTCTGTGATTCTGTGACTAGGAGTTTAAACAGCTTCAGAATTATACTGGGGAAAGGAAAGTGAGGAACAACATCAATGTCATTCTTTTATCACCATAAATACTCCTCTTTCATTTATGCCAAGGCTGTGCTGATGTGAATAATGCCAACAGACCACTTGCTGGGCTTGGCTGCCTAGATTCACCCTGTTTTCCCCAGTTAGGTGCAAGGGCTGCTTATTTTAAGGATGGGTTTGTCATGGTCCACTCCCACAGTCAGGGTGAGAAGGAGAATTTTCCAGTTGCACCCTTGGCCTGACTGTGTTGCCTTCTGGCAGGGCTGGTAGAGATGCACCAGGGAGATGATCCAATGGTCAGTGGAGCACAGCATGATGGGGATCTCTACTTGAACATCTTGCTTAGGTGCTGGCGTCTGGCATGGATGAATTTTGGCCTGCAGTGCAGAGTGTTAGTAGAGAAGACCTACACTTCATGCTCTTTGTACTACAGAGAAACTGCAATCCTGCCATTTGTTATTTTGCTCTTTTCCAGATACAGACTGAAATCATTCAGTTCATTCCCTTTTGCCTCCACTCTCCATCCTTGGTTTTAGCACAGCTTTCATTGTGGGTTTTGTAAGAAGATAGGGGAAGAAAAAGGCCGCTGGAGCACGCCAGCCCCACCGTATTCCTGGTGTACCCAGACATGTGCCATCTGCCCTGCACGCCCCCTGAAAGCTGAGGGGAGGAAGTGCTGACCAAGCACCTCCTCAAACGCTTCATGTTTTATAAGCCCAGCCTCCCATTAGCCTGAAAAAAATATTTACGTTTCTAGAAATGCATTGATTTCCTCCAGCACGACAGTGCCTGAAAACAAAGAGTTGTTCACCTCAGCTCTAGTGTCGTCCCTGTGCCAATGTTTGTGGGACTTGGTAACCATTTACTTCAAAGCAACAGTTTAATGGCAAACAAAACATCACCTTGGGTGATATTTATGCCTTGACATGGTGCATTGTTTGGGTTATCAAACCTTTGCGAATGCCACTGGCATAAAGCCCCCAAATCAGACTCAGTGCACAGGAAAACCTGGCAAAACTACAATGCTGGGGTGGTTTCCACCCAGGAGGAGAAAACAAACCCTGGAGGAGCCATTCCTCCTGTGGTGGGCTTCTTGTCATTCCTCGTGGACCCATCCCTACCTAGCTAAAGAGCCTTAGGGTGGAGGCAAAGCACAGCAACACCTCCCTGACATCCCTGTGCTCTTTGGGATCTACCTAAAGTAGCAAACAGAGCATTCCCTGAGCAGCAATACATGGTGTCACCACGATCAGAGGTCCCAGATCTCCAGTAGCTTCCCTGCTGTGCTCCCAAGAGAATTATCCTGTCTTCACTCATGCACAAAAAAGAGCATAACTGTGACTTGGGTTACTTTAATGTTACACTACACCCTTTACCAGGCTAATGGTATCAGAAGGGCAGAGTCCCTTTTCCCTTATACTGCAGCAGGATAAGAAGCACTTAATGCTCAGGTACTTTGTGCCTGATTCACCAGCAATGAACCCTGTGTGTTTGTGCCATCTTCACAGGGATGTGAGCACTGCAGCAGAGACGTGGGTGGGAACATGGTGGGAACTTGTCCCCTGCTTGCACCACTCAAAGATTCTGGGGCAGGCACAGAACAGATGGGGTATGGAAGGTGCCCCACACCCTGCAAAGCCACCTTTCTCCCTCCCTGCATGACCCACCAAGGGCATGCACTGAATCCCAGAGTTTTGCTTCTCTCTTCTTCAAACTGAAGTCCCTGTGTGGGATTTTCTGCACATGGACTTCACACATGCAGATACTTAAAGGCTAGAGGTATTTTCAGATGTGTTATTACACAGAATAAAAGTATTACTCCCTAATTTATACAAGTAAAAAACCCATCTTAGGGTTCAGTAGAATTTTAGGTAGAAGTATCCTGTTAAAAAATTTCTAGTAACGAGAGGCCTCGGGGGAATTTTAAGATGTGGATCCAACTTAAAACTGGATTAAGTCTCTACTGGGGAGATAGTATTTGACCGAGATAAAATAAGACCATCTGTAAAATGGGACTGCCTCCTAATGCTAGTGCTGGTCCATACCTGCACAGTCCTGTGAAGTTTAACTTGTCTGCATCTATGGAGCTCTGGTGCAAAGGAAACAGTGGAGCCATGTCAGAGGACCAAAGCAGAGAAATAGATAGGTTGACAAACCACCCTCCTCTTTGCTGAAGGAAACAAATAATACTGATTTATTCATATCATCAAACTTCTTATAGGCAATGAGACAGATCTGTCTTGTGGAGTATCTGCCATAGGGTACCCTGTCACTGCTACAGGGGCGCAATGCCCTGAAGCTGTGCTCACACTCATCAGTCTACAAGGCTCACAGGAACAAAACAAGATCAGAGAAAAATGCTAAGCATCCTAAGAAACCAGGTGATACATCTTCCCTCTGAGTCCTGCCTTTGGGCCTGGTCACAGTGAAACGGTTCTATGTCTCCAACACTCTCTCCTAGAGAGGAAGGCTTTGAAACTAAGAAAAAACCTCAACTCTAGCTTATCTCTGGCCAGGACACCCTGCACACAGCATGTCTCATGGGAGCTCTTTCACTTTTCACACTGGTGAGGACCTTGCCATGTTATGGTCTGCAGAAGTCCATGAAGTAGTTCAGTTTGTGAGATGCTGTGAATGACACAACCCCATCCTCAGTGCTGATGGCTGGTAATGTACAAAAAATACATACAATGCACCCTGTGAGATGCTGACCCAGCTGCTGCCTGGGGCAACTGACACTCAGTTCATAGGCAAGCTTTAATAATCGCTTGCAGTTATTTCTCTGAGACCCCTTGCACATGAACACACTTGCTCAGCTGCGAAAGGAAAGCTGTCTACATGATGAGGACTCAGTACCACGAAACCTTCCCAGGCCAAAATACTCCTTTATGTGATGATAAATCCTCACTGAAGTTCAAGAACTCTGTTATGTGGCAGTAAGAGTAAGGAGGAAGCAATGAGGACCTTCAGGACATGTGATTTAAATGCTGGCTGCTGGTCTTCATTGATTTTTAAGGCAAATACAGTTAAGTAAATTTGTGCTTACTGGGGTGACTTTGTAAATTATCTTTGTCCAAGATGTGATGATTGATTGCAATTTGCAAGACCTGGTTGCTGGTGTGTTCCCAAGTTGTGAAGACTACAGTTGAGCAACTGGATTAGAAGGTTCCTACAACTCTTGCTGTCACAGTAAGGAGTCAAAATCCCGCTCTCAAAGGCTTATAACAGATTTTACGTGTTTTTCTGCTCCTAAATGAGAGATGCACACAAAGTGCATGCCTCCTGTGGGGAGGGATGTGAAGGTATCTGAGTTCGAGGCCACCCAACTCATCTGAGAGCATTCGTTCAGCCTTTACCTGAGCTCAGGAGCAGATCATTTTCAGTCGTTCTGTTCTGTGCCTCCAGGGAGAGAGTCTCAGCACACTTTTCTTCCTCCCTTTTCAGGACACTCAGGAGGTCACAGACAGGTGGAACAGCTTTGATCTACAAATTTTAAAAGCAGTGTAATCACTTTTCCTCTTACAACTTCTATCATCTCAATAGAATTTTCCCTTTTTATGCTCACATTCCCCATGCAAATTTATCAACTGATTGAGGGCAAGATTTCCTTGAAATAGAGACAATTTCCTTGAAATACAGTCAATTTTCATAATTCAGTCTGCATTTTTATAGTAGCAGCAGGCAAGCACAAACTGAGTTTATGTCTTCTCTCTTTTCATGACATTACTGATATTTAGAAAAATGTGTTATTCTGTTAAACTAAGTACATGAGCAGGATGCTCTTCCCAAAGTCTGCAGGAACATCCAGGACACTGCTGGAGTCTCTTAGAGTAATGGAGAATTAATTACTCACCCCTGGCAATTTAAACCATAGATCTTCTAGGTTACTTTCCTGGGCACAAGTGAGGCAAATATGCCCACTTGTTGCAGACCACCCGAGCCTGTTTTACTGCTACTGACCAGTTGCAGAAACCCATCGGAAAGCAGAATCTTGCCCAGATTTTCATGAGAACTTAGATGGTAATTTGTCCTGAGGTCATTTTCTCACCTTCCCATCCTCCTTTCTCATAAAATAATGTTAGTGTTCACTCAATCCTTATGTAACAATTAAATGTGTGTTTATGTTTCATGTAGCTGGACCAAAATAAGTGAATATCAAACAACTACAGATCATGAAAATTATATATATTGAAAATCATTGCAAAATTATTTGCAGGACAAGGTCCCAGTATCATGCAGAAAAAAAGTACTTTTACCATTTCTATTATTTTATCAGTTTCTATTCTTTTTGACAACAAAAACACAGAATATAAGTGGATTTTCATTATAACAAATTAGATAATTCCTCCCTCATGAATAAACCCAAAAATCTTTATAAATTCCCACTATGGACCTTTTATGTACACATATATATATATATGCATATGTATATGTACACATATTGAAAAGATTAAAAGCCAGTCATCAGGATCTATTAACTGAAAAGTATCAGATAGAACTTTTTTATGTCCTTTTTTTAGGAAAAGTTAACCCGGCAGCATCATATTCCTGCTTAACCTAATCAATCTTGTAGCAGTGCTGATCACTTTCAGATTAGATTTGGGATAGAGAACGATCCCTGAAAACCTTGTAATGAGAACTATTACTTTTCTACAATTAAATTTTAGCCTAACAAACATCAGAGACCATATTCCCATTATTTTGGCTAGAATTTTTCTGGGTATTGTATTTTTGAACAAAGTTTGATCTTTTCAGCAATGTATCATACCTCATCTAATTGGTCTGGTGTGTTTAAATTCAGCATCCCTCTCCCTTGTCTTTGTGTGTCATGAAATAAATAAACTAGAAACCACTTGGTTTTGCACAATGTAATGAATTTTCTGGAATCACACATACAAAGAATTCAGATGAAATAAATTATCCTCTCATGCCAGGATTTAGATGCCTTTTTAATCCATGTAATCTTTGGAAAAAAATAAATTTTAAAATCCACCTAATCTTTGAAATGTCTGACTGGACTAATATGTCTAAAGAAATGTATTTGCATTTAATACTTTCATTTGTTAGCTGAAGGTTGAATTTGATAATTTCTAAATATTGTCAGATTTTTTTTTAAATGTACATTATTTATCACCCTCTATTTTTATTTATTTGCTTCCCAGTAGTAAAGCAGTTTAGTACATTTTCAGACTTCACAAGTACAAGTATGACAGCTAAGTCCTATAACATACTCTACTGCCCAAAGTTGCCTTGAAAATATGTTAAGAAACAGTATTAGTGCTGAGCATTTGAAGTGGCCAACACAATTTGTCTGGGTTGCATCTGGCTTGTTAAGATGATACTGAACATATGTAAAAATAAATGCTAGGAGTCATGTTAACGATCTCAGAAACAGGAGAACACTTCATCTTAAATAAGCTTCTACATTGCGTGGGCACTGTTTTCTTTTAAGAAATGTAGGTCCTAAGAAAGCTTTTGTTCCAGAAAGATTTAAAGTCTGTGTTATTTCTTTATGGCTAGAATGAGACCACACGCTTTTAGCACACTCAGCTGTGAAGACCACCCTGATGATCTGATACAGCATTACTTTCTCACATAAAATGTGTTGTTCAAGCAGGAATATGGTGTAGTTAATGCCTTACAATTACTGTTTTACCCCACAAAGTGGTATCCACCCTGTCCTTCTGATCAGCTAGATACCACTGCTTGGCAATAGATGTGCAGGTAACAGGATTTTAAGCCCTGGGAAAGCAGAGAAGCCTTCAGGTGCTGGTTTAAAACCCTTGCTTTCCACAAACATTGTCCCTCAGCCAGTCTTTGCCAACACTGACATCCAACCAGGCAGTCTGGGTGTGAGTGTGCGGATGTTTGCTGAGCGATGTGAAACCCCACTCTGCTGCCAGCTGTGCTCAGTCTCACTCGTGTTTACTATTCACAAGTGGCAGCAAAAAGCCTCCCCCGCAGCTGGAAATCGAGGAGGAAACATGCTGTTTCTATGTCTCTTCCTAAACAGTTCCCTGAAGCAGTTCTGATGTCCTTAACACTTTACCAGCTACTAAATTAACTCTATCCCAGCAAGGCAGGGGACAAGACATCCTCATATTATGTTTAAAGAGAAGGTACCAAACCCATTCCAAACAGAAATAGCTGTGATAACTCAATGTCCAGAACAGGTAAAAAGCTGCAGTTTGTAATATTGATAGCAACAGCCAACTACAGGTTTTAAACTGTGAAATGAATGGATCTAAACACTACTTATTATTTATATTTGCAGCCACAAATTTCACGGCCATTTCATTTGAGAGTAAGTAGGTTTCGTTTAACGAGAGGATTTAAAGAACAAAAGATGCCTGACAGAATCAAAGTAGGTGTTTTGAAAGCTAGAAAAAGAACAAACAGAAGGAGGTGCTCTTGGTGACACCCTGAGCAATGACACCTATTTACAGAGTCCTTTAGGTAGAATAAGAAACCCAAATTACAAGAAAACCATCACAGTCACTATTTTTATTGTAGAAGATGATCAAAAGGCAAAAAGTTTGCAGACTGCATTCACTCTGCAATTAAAATATCTAGGCAGAGTTCAGGTTTTCTCAGAGTTGGAACCAAATCCCCTGCTGGGACAAATAAATTGATCTTTCCATTAGTTGCAATGAAACAGTGATTTGATCCTTCCCTAACTTGCCGCATCCAAGCTGGACATATTTCACCCTTTGTTTTATATGCCTTCAAAATCTGAATGAGCTGAGCAGCACCTGGAAATCACAGCCCAGGTTCTGCTGTCCTTCGTGACCAATCTGAGAGCCCAAAGATCAGCAGTGACAATCTACCACAAATCATAAACCTAAAAGAAAGAAACTAAACTTTGTGGGTTAAACATTCCCCCATTCTGAGTCCAGGAAGGCACTGCTAGAGGTGGGCATTGCCCCTTAGGGTTTGATTGCTGGTGTGAATCAGTAAAGCTTCCCTAAATGGTGTCAAATCTTTTTTCCTTCCTCACAGAATCTGCTATGTTTACCAAAGCAGGTTAGTAACACTGTTGTCTTTATACAGGTGGGGAAAACTGAGGCATCCAGCACCTAGTTATCTGTGCACTGTCAGTTAGTGCAGGAAGCAGCAGAAATAAGAATAAAATTTTTAAAATCCCAGGTTCTACACAGATCTTTTTAAACAGACACACCACAACTTAATGGAACAGAGGTTCAATTACTCATAATCAACATGTGATTCCATGCAAATGCAGATAAATAGCTCTGAACACCTACCGGGACAGTTGAAATCCAGAAGATTATCACCCAGATTGTCCACATAGTCAGTGACAGTCTGTTTTCTTTATACCTTGTGCATCAGAGGTCACCAGGATGTTTTTATACTCTCCAGTGTGGCTCCTAGCTCTTTTCACTTCGTCCTTTTCCCTCCTTGCTTTTTTTCCTTCCCAGCTTTGACCATCCTTAGCCAATGTTTCTCTCCAGCTGCTGAGCTCTAGAGAGCATCAATAGTGAAAGGACCCCCCCTCCCGTCCACCCTGCAATTTCTCCTCCTCCTCCTCTGCAGAAGCGTCCTGTCCCAAGAATTACAGCACCTCTCTTGAGCATGTTCCTACTGTCATCCGCCTCCTTTCCCGGCTATTATTCACTGTTATCGATGGGTGTCGCTGGGGAATGATCATTCCTCATGTCCTTCCATGACAAGGGATGGAGCAGGACTCCTGTGCAAGATGTCAGCCCCACAATGGCAGGGGTAATCAATCAAGGGGAAATACAGCCCTGGAATAAGTGCTCTGCTGAGAAACCGAGTTGGAGGAATGTGACTCAGGCTGCCTGCACTGCTTCTGCTCTCGACAGCGCTGCATATCAGCAAGCACATGGCCCAGAGAGCCAGGAATCAGCAGGCTGGCAGGTTCTGCTGCAGGTGAGCTGGCTGCCCACAGGTCCAACCAAGCCCAGGTGAGCACAGCTGCTGGAGCCGAAGACAACCTCAAGTCTGGGGTAGGCACCAGAGAAAGGGTAAACAGGGTATCGGCTCTTCCCACTCCTTCCAAAGAAGACTCCAAATGCTCCCTGGACTTTACTCTCTTATCCAACATCCAGAGAAACAGCCAGTCTGCATTTTAACCCAATGCTATAGGTTGCAAGTTGTCATTGCATTTGGATCCCTCAGGTACCTTGTTGTTGGGATGTAGAGTCCAGCCATCCTGGGTTCCCCAAATACAGTTCCTCAGCAGTCCCATCCCCTGGCAGCAGAGCACTCTTTGTTTTCCAGGTTTTGCTTCTGTGGCAAAAGTATTGTGAATAGGCTGTATGCTGACCTGGGTGTGAGCTCTCAGCTGCCAAAGTAGGTGCTCCAAACCCTTGCTTGCCAAGTTCACTTGTAGCACAAGTGAATGTGGCTTCAAAAAGGAGTCAAAGTTTTCACTGTGTACCAGTGCTCTTTCTCAAAGCACAGCAGTCCTCACCTTGTCTCAAAACATCTTTTACCGCCTATTCCAGTTTACCACTGCCCATTGCCCCAGACAGGTCAAATTTGATGAAGGGCTGCCCAGAATGCAGATGTGCTCCAGATCTACCAGTACAGTTAATGACCGTGACCATGAAACATATGGCTCTTTACCTGTGCACTGAAAATCCAGCCATTGGATTAAGAAAGTCTCAATGAAGGAGTTTGGGGTTCCTAGCAAGTGCTGCCCTTTCTATGCCCACTCTGACCCCAGTAACTCCAGTTCATGTCTATATGTGTTCCCAAGGAATGTTGAGTTGCAACGCTCCCCGTTGCATACACCATCCTCATCTCTCCCCACACCCCCAGAGCAGGAATCAGGCAAGTGGCAGCATTTGTTCTAACCCAAGGCTACCTCTGACCTGCCCAGCTCCCACACTCACACATAATCCTTTCCCTCCAAAAGGGCAAATGCTTTCGTCTTCCTTGCCCCTGTCCACACTAAACTTGTACTGACTTTCATTTCTTGAGGAGCTCTGCTTTCCCACAGAGTTTGGTTGAAATTGGTCAAAGGGTTAAACAAACTGTTAAAAGGAGGTCTGAGAGGCAGCCAGACAATGTCATTACAGTTGTCTGAAGAAACCACACTGGCAGTGCTGTATCGTCTCAGTGGGGTGCCAAGTCCTTCTTTTTCTTCCTTTGGCTGAAGGAGTATTTTATTATTCCATTCATATTGTAACAGCTTCCCTTCAAAGCCAGCAGTCTTGCCTGTGTTTGTGTAATCGAGAGAGCTTTGCTCCAGAATGTACTATGGAATGTGGGGCATTTTCTGAAATAGGCAATGGATGCCCAGGAGTTTGGAGACATGATTTTGGATTCAAACACCAATGTTTTGTGACCCTCTCATTATATTCATGTGCAGGCTGAGCATTTGAAAGAAACTGGATGCAAAATAAAACCTGGAAAATTCTCACCTATGCAAGCCACTGCTTGACTTGCAGCAGATGGCAATGCTGAACACACAGTGAGGGGTGGGAAACCTGAGAACAGCAGCAGACCACAAAGAATTATTACCAAGAATTCACATATCCCAAAATGAGGTGTTTGTTTAGTTAAACAATGAAGCATTGCACTCGTCTGTGTGCATTTATACCTACTCAGTATATCCAATTTAAATTTGTCACAGCTGGAATTTCTTTCAAGTCTCTTATGTAAACCAGAAAAGAAACATCAGAATTTATTCATGCAATATTGAAGGACTTTTAATTTTAACTTTAGGAATAAATAAATTACTTACCTTTGTACTACTCTGATTGTAGGATTGTTTACTTATCAAACACTAACCAACTTTGATTGTAAATATTTATTTATTAAAACTTAAAAATTCCATTAGTGCTTCAGTCAAATAACTATTTTTTATCCTTCCTTTGCTAAATAATTAAATTGCTTGCAATGCCTCTATTACAGCTTGATTATCAGGCCATACATTTTTCATCTGACATTTGGAATATAGAGATAAAATTGAGGTGAGAATCACCTATTTAAATCCTGGTTCACAATCTTTAATTATACCAGCCTTCCCAAGGAAATATGCAGGTTTGTTGACTGATAACCTCCTCTTTTCACCTACTTTCCCCACACATTTGCTACCTCTCAGGAAACCTTACAGAGTGCTTTTCCAGAGGTGCATCATATTCAGATCCTCTGATGTGAAAGCAGAGATGAATTTTGGTTTACACTCAAGATCACTGTCCGAACAGACAGATGTACATGCAAATTGTGTTCCTGTGGGAGGAGAAATTTATTCACATGCCATTTGCTGTACTGTGTTCCCACGGCCTTTTTCTTGCAAACAGGAAGAAACCTTCATCAAATCCACAGAACTAAACAAGTTCAGTGTGGGAAACCGTACATTTAAGTTCTGGAGCTGGCAATTCTGTTTTCAGTGCCAACCTGTGCCACACAAAAAACCCATAGCGTTTTGCAGAGACATCTCCCCTTGACCCCAGGAGCTGATTCTCGGGCAGCAGACCTCTGTGAGGGTTCTCTAGCAGATGCATTCTGGAAGAGAGAATTCCAACTATCCTTCCAGCTTGTGGAGAATAAACTTCCTTAATCTGTTTACTCAGCTGAAGTGAATGGATAGTTTGGAAAAGCACTAGCTTGCTTTCTTCCCCTGATGGCCAAATCCCCAAATGGCCAAAGCTCTGCCCAAGGCAGATAGCTGCACACATGGAGCTGCGAGGAAGAGGTGAGTGCACACAGGAAAGGAGGTTTGGCAGGCAGAAGGTGCTTTAGGTACCTCTCTGAGGACTTACATGCCTTGAGAGTGCTGTAGCACTCTGGGGCACATACAGAGGTGAGGTGAGGATGAGTTCCAACAGAAAGCATGCTGTGAAACAGTGAAACAGTGAGCTGCTGGACTTCACACAAAGGCAGTGTCAACACTGATCCTGAATTTTCTCCCAAACGCAGCTTTAATTCTGTCGTCCTTGAGCATCTCTCCCCAGCCTTGCCAAGGGTGTAGGTGTCATTTTTCCTAATTAACAGCAATTACATCCTACTAAGTATGGGAACTATGATCTGGGAGCTGAATTTTATGATCTGAAGTTTTTCTTCCTTTTCTATCTAAATTGAATATTGCACTACTTTTGGTCACATTTTACCTCTATGTTAAAAAAACTGAAAGTGAATAATTTTATTTTTAGAATATATAAGGAAAAAAAACATTCTGGAAATATTTCTGCCTTTCTGTACTAAGCCTATATTTAAGACATCATGAGAAAAGCATCAGGGCCATGAATACTGTTTGTTCCAAATGCACATTCACACCCAAGAAAAATGTAAAACACTTAGTGGCTGGAGGAGATGGGGCAGCCAGTAGTCTTGAATTTATTTTTTATGTTGCCTAATGCAGGATATATTAGTGCAGAAGCCAGTGAAGGACTGGCAGAGATTGCCCAGAGAAGCTGTGGATACCTCGTCCCTAGAACTGTTCAAGGCCAGGTTGGTAGGGGCTTGGAGGAACTTGGTCTGGTGGAAGGTGTCCCTGCCCATGGTGGGGGGCGGGAACAAGATGATCTTTAAGGTCCCTTCCAATCCAAGCCATTCTGTGATTGTCTTTCTCTTTGGCTCCTCCATTATATTGGGAGTTTAGACAGTATATGGGTTTGGGACAATTAGAAGGGATGCCAAGGTATCGTAAGCAAAACACCAAATAACAACATTCAGCATTAATTCGGCATTTCTCAGTCATCACCTGTCTGAAGGCAAAAAAAAAAAAATAAGGAAGAAAACTTTTCTTTCCCTGTGCCCACGCAGGCAAAAGTAAAGTAATTCATATGTGGTATGAAAAACACCACATTAAAAAAGGTTTGTCAGGATTATTTTTCAAGGCATGGCCCTTTAATACCGAAAGTGAGAACACAAAAGGGGGGGAGAGGGGGAACGGGGGGAAGGAGAGAAAGAGGGTTTAAAAGAAAAAAAGAAAAAAGAAAAAAAAGTTGTTTTTCCTCAGTTTTTGTCCTTTGCCATCACAGGCAGCTGAACTGCAGCTGGGGGGACAGCAGCCGGCAGTGCCGCGGCCCAGCGCGGCCGCCCCGTTGCCGAGCGACCGCCGCGGGGCCGCGGTGAGGGCAGAGCCGGGCCGGGCTGAGCCGGGACTGCCGGGGGGGCTGTGGGGGACGAGCGGGCTGAGCCGGGGCTCCCTCGGGCCGGGGGCTGAAGGGCTGTGTGTACAGGACGTGCTGTGTGTACAGCGATGCTTTGGCGAGCCTCACGCGGTTGTAATGGAGTGACACCGCGTCCCTCGGTGAGGTGAGGTGTGCGAGCAGCTCCGAGACACGAAAGGGATTAGAAAGCCCGAGAACTGTCAGGAGGAGGGCGATATCCCGGTCTGAGGGTGTTTGGGGTGAGTTTAGCCATGGATCCCCATGGTTTCACGTTTCTGTTGGTGGTTTCATACAAACACACAAAAGTCTCGTTAAGGGTAGACGCGGCAATCCTGGAAAATTGAAGAACATCGGTCTGTTAGACATTGCAGGACCTTAAGGCTTTGTCCTCTCTTAACCCTTTGAAGAACATTTAGTGCGTTGTTGAAGTTGGTGAGCCATGATGGCAGCATCTCTGTAAATTAAGCCAGGAATCCTTTGAGAATATAAGTCTGCCGGCACCTTTCCAAACCCTGCATTCCCAATGGGGAATACTGACCAAGAGAAGGAGGGTGGCAGGTGTATATATTAAAGTTGAACAACACAAATGGAAAGAATTTTTTTTAGCATGCTTTTGTCCAAGTTTGGTTGGTCTCACTACCTCAGAAGAAATTTACTGTTGTGCACAACAATGCAACTCCTCTTACACATTTTCTGTTGCAAGTGGAAAATAAGTGCTTGAAGCTATTGAGTGGAAAATATTATCGAGGCCAGGGTGCCAGTAGCACGTTATTTTAAGCTTCTTGCTTATTTATTATTTAATACTGCAAAACCCATAAATCAAACCAGCACTTTATGAGCTTGAAGCGACTCTCAACTTGTGCCTGGAAGATCTAAAGCAGACTAGAAAACCAGACAAATGCCAGAGATGAGACCATAAAATGTAATGGGGGAGGTGGACTAATGGTTTAGCTTTGGAACTGTTAAGTGCTGCTTGCTTGAGGGCTGAAAAACCCAGCATGGCTTTTGAATTCAGTACTTATTCCAAAAGTATCTTCTCTTTTTCTCCACACAGTTCTCCAGTTCATACAGAGCCAAGGGCTGTGTGCTATATTTACAAAGATAAATTCTGGTGGATGGATTGTGTCTGGTGTCTTTATTATATCATGTTTGCACTTGCTGTTAGAGAAGTTTATGTTCTGATAACTGCATACTTAACACAGGATCTGTAAGGCCCATGGCTTTCTGGGTTTACAGTTATCTTCACTAAACAAATAACCCAGATGATGCTATCCAAACAGAAGATTCAAATGCCAGTTTTCTTATCCCTCATATTAATATTTAAAAATTTAAATTTAATCTGCAAGTTAACAACCCAAACACCCAGGAGAGATTGGAAGAACATCTTGGCAGAAATCGGTTCGGATAGTGGAATTATCAGAAGTACCTCATCTCCTTGTCTGTGTTGGGGCACATGGAGGGAGAGAGAGATGTTTTACATAGACCTGAAAGGAAAATGTCCCCAGTAAGCCTTAGAACAGATGAACATGCTCGAAGTGCTAGGCCTTGCAGTGAGAGCGTGGTTTCATGGAATCTCTCTGTCCTCGTACTTGGCACACGCAGAGTAATCCTCTTCAGCAGGGAAAAAAAGTAACTCCCTCTCCTAAATGTTTTTAGGCAGTTTCAGGCAGCAGATGTTACCAGTGCAAGGGAAGACATTGTGATCATTATGTTGTCTTCATTTGACCCCAGACACTGAGGATTTTTAGTGCCATTGAGACCCTGACATGGATGAAGTTCAGTCAGCCTCCACAGACATCACTGTTGCTAGGAAGACCTTCAGGAAAATACCAAGTGTCCTTTTGGGCAGCCTCGTGGAGGAACCTAAAAAAAGACGTGCTGTCCCCAATCACCTGCTGGAATCAAGTAAGTTTTTGCTCTCTGACTGTTCCCCAACCTTGGAGCAATCCTAAGAAGAGGCACTTGGCTGTTATATTTTTTTTGCAACTCACAGGCAAAACTCCCATCCTGTTGCTTAAGTTGCAGCTTCTAGTGAACCCACACTATAGGAGAGGTAGTCTGGGAAGAAATAGTGGCTGTACTGATTCTGGCTGATCCTGAAGTTTTGGGATGGCTTGTTGAAGCCATGATGCCAAGAGGTAAACTGGTGTCAAGATCATGACTCTGCTGGGGTTTTTAAAAATTCATGCCTACTTAACAGGAGAAATAATCTGTCTCATTTTTTTCTCTGTAATATATTGGGTATAGCATAAATGGACTTAATCCATATAAGTAGCAATCATCATGTGTATTTCACCTGGTCTCCTTTTCTCCCTGTTTTATGATCTACAGAGATTTATTCAGCATTTCAAAGGAGCAAGGTTGTACGGGCTGAGCCTGCTGTGCTACACTATGGAGGGTATGAAGTTGGAAAACATCACCAACAGACACTGGTAAGTGTCAGAGCAGGGATCCTCTTGGGTCTCATAAAAGGACAGCAGAATCTGAGCTGACTGCTTGTGGTCATGAGGCCTTTGCTCTGTGGAGTGCTCTAAAAAGCAGCATTTAGAATGTGTGGCCCTGTGGTAACAAAACAGATGAGTACCAGCCACGCCATGTGCAGCACCCTCCTTTACACTCTGTTTTAACTTCTGTTTCCCGTGTCTGCAAGCAGTGTAAGTGATATGTGACTTGCACATCATGAATGAAGAGATTAGGTTTTAACTTCATAAGAAGCTTGTTTTCAAAATGCCCTTGGCCTGTCACTGCACCTGCAAGCACGTTCACTGTTGGGAAAGTTTTGAAAGTACCTTTGGCCTTCTGCCAAGAACAATTTATTCTGAGAAAGGAAACTTGGTGCATAGGTTTGATTACCTTTCCTTGGGAATGGTTTGGGTATTTCTTCTCTCTGTTTTCCCTTTTCTGCTTTCTTTATTTATATGGTAAATGTGTTGAGGCAGAGGTTGGGTAGTTATGGGGGACCGGGTTCTCCAGATATAATGAAAATAAACAAGATGCAGGAGGTTTTACAGGCTAAACTGTCACTATCCAAAGGTTTGTTGCTTTGTAATCCAAAACAAAAACATGGAGTATTACATGATTCCTGTTGTTTCAGACCTCTCTAGAAATGGTCAGTAGATTGCTTCATTTTTTGTTCCTCTTGCCCATAAGCAAAACATGATCAGAATTCAATTCAACAGTAGCATCTCTTTTAGCAAGACTGTTGTTCCTTGGTTAAGAATTGTGACTTGTTTCCAAAGAATAAAAATGCAGGATGTAAGGTTTGCATAATTTTCTTTTAAATTCAGAGCATATTCAGAATTATTTCTATTAAAGTAAAAATTATTACTTCCTTGCTATGGAGAGTTTTACAAAAAGTACAGTTCTCAATTGACCTCTTATATTTAAAGTGCTTTGTGGTTTTGTTTTTCTTTTGTTCTACAGAAGCTGACAAATATTTCTGCCAATGCAATAAGCCTTCACATAATACCACCCCAGACAATGTATTTTCAGATCAAATACAGCAAAGCAGTAAGTGTCAGAAAGCTTTCACACTGCCCTTTGCATGCAGCACAGGTTTTGTGTCATATAAGCAGCTTTTACATGCCTTTTATCTTATTTTGGTCCATTTCTAGCACCGGCTTGTCCCTGGTTTGTCATATGTGGTGACGGTTGATTTTTGTCCTGATGAGTGGCGATATTACTATGACTGCATCCGGATTCACTGCAAGGTGAGGATTTATCACAAAATATAGTTATAGTTGTGATGGAATGAAACAACTATTCGGACACAATGACAATGGTATAGTTAATATTCTAGAGTCACATGGATTTATTCCCGGTAAGTCTTTATTGGAGTATTTAGTTTTAAGCATCTAAAATTTTCCTCTGTAAACATCCCAGAGCTGTGGCTAAGATTATATTGCTTATTCTGCTATTCTTTGCCAGCAGACCAGTTTTTGTGCCACACTGATGTAATGTCTTAGCTGAGCAGGCTCAGAGGAGCTCGGGAGAGTTGCATAAAATATGAAAACAGATGTATACTGAGGAGAAACACAGTGATAATCTTGAAGATCTTTTATGCCCACTTACTGGCCAACTACTAGAGAAACTTCTTATTTCCATAACAAGCTAGAGAAACTTTTTATTTCCATAACAAGCTGAGAAACTTAGTACTGTTCAGCCAGGAGAAAAGAAGGTTAAGAAACTAGAGAAACTACTAGAGAAACTTCTTATTTCCATAACAAGCTAGAGAAACTTTTTATTTCCATAACAAGCTGAGAAACTTAGTACTGTTCAGCCAGGAGAAAAGAAGGTTGCATGGAGACCTCATAGCAACCTTCCAGTATCTGAAGGGGGCCTTCAGGGGAGCTGGAGGGGGACTGTTCATCAGGAACTGTAGTGGTAGGACAAGGAGTAATGGGTACAAACTGAGAGAGGGACAATTTAGCTTAGATATTAGGGAGAAATTCATTACTTTGAGGATGGTGAGGCCCTGGCACAGATTGCCCAGAGAGGTTGTGGATGCCCCAACCCTGGCAGTGTTCAAGGCCAGGTTGGATAAGGCCTTGAGCAACCTGGTCTAGTGAGGGGTGTCCCTGGCTATGGCAGGGAGTTGGGACTAAATGATCTTTAAGGTCCTTTCAACCCTTAACGTTCTATGGTTCTATGATTTATTCATCGTAAGACAGAAATATTTGCATCCATTTGTTTGTTTGTTTGCTTGCAGGGAGATGATAACTTGGTTGTTCCCATGCATGCTTATCCTGCTATGAATGTTGTAGAATTTCCAACGTTCATAAATCTGTCTGATGTATCAGTTGGTCAGAGGTGAGTTAAGGACAGACATTTGTCCACATTTCATGGGGCATGCCCAAACCCAGAAAAATCTCATTTTCCTCTATTTGTACAACTTAATGTCTTAGAAGCTTTAAGGAAGTAATCTGCCATCTGGACTTCAAAATAATCCTGTACATGAACTGTTTCAGGTGCACATTCTCAGTAAAGTAAATGCTGTGTGAAGTTAACATGTAAAGATGGAACCGGATTTTCATTTAGTCTAAAGCAGTGCTGACTCACCTCATTCATCATATGGTGAAGCAGTATGGCTGCTGTTTGTAATCTTTACACTCCCAAGTGCTGTGTCTTTTTAGCATTATTAGGTCGTAAGTGAATGGATCTTCCTTTCAAGATAAAGGGTTCTGGAAATGAAGGTTTGGTTGGTGTAAGTTCTGGAAATGAATGTGTGGTAGGTGTTAAGTGCTAGCAAATAGCTTACCTTAGTCCAGATACTGATTAGTCATTAGATTTGCTTCTTATGTTTAAAAATATTTAAAGTGATCTGATGTGAAGCTCTGAATGGCATAGCCTTCATCTCACTTTGCCTGTTGCATGGATGTTACACTGACAGTTCTCACTAAGTAATCGGTAGTAGCTGTTGATAGGAACTGGGAAGGGGAAAAGGAGAAGGCAGATCCTGTTAATTAGGGTTCAGTTCTGCAGGATATTGGTTATATTAGTTGTATTCATGGTTGTTAGTGTAAAGATTTGAGTGAATTATAGGAACTGAAGGTCTTAGCTAGGTTTTGTAGCCTGTGAGTTGAAAGTATCTCATGAATTCTACTGAAATATGAATTGGCAAGGCACATACAAGGAAAATTCTGCCCACTGAGTCCAGCATTGCAAATGAATATTTGTGTCTTTTGAGTTTTTTTAATCCCTTTTAATCTGTTAAACTCTAGTGAATCCATCAGGAGTTGTTGTTACAGCTTTCTCACAGGACTGAACACAACTCCCGACTTTTTGGATGCCTTTAGGCATGACGTGATTCTGGTTATTTGCTCCATTTTAGTGCTGAAATATACAGAATTTTCATATTCCCAGAATATAGAGAAGGTATTAGAAATAGTATAAAATATAATTTTAAATAATGGGAATTTTTTTTTTTTAACACAGCAGGGATGCATGCTCAGAGATAATCCTGAGGGAATTCGGAAGAGTTCTTGAAAAGAAAACTCATAGTTTCAAACCTGAATTTTCTACCAGTATTTTTCATCATTAAGCTATTAAAAACTTCCCTAAAAATGAAAACTCTCTGAGGTACTTGGTACTATACAGAACTCAAGGGTCTCTGGGCTCAATCCATAGCCGGTGAGGTCAATGGAAAAACTGCCTATTAATTCCATAACTGTAGAATAAAATCTATATTCTATCACCCATTATTCTCCTTAGGTACAGAAGGTCCATCAGGCAACAGGTGGCATAATTGTCTTGGTTTTAAGGCACTTTGGTTACTGTTCAAGCTCCACTATACACTGAAACAAATTGCCTGCCCCGTCTGCTGTTACAACTTCTTCATGAACAGGTCATATTAAGGCAGAGAAAAAAGGGCTTTGCTATCATTGCTTATTTCCTTAGGCATTTCAAAATGTGCTTTCCAAAAGAACATTGTGTATAACATGCATTCTTTGCTAATCAACAGGATAGGGTTTCAGTCAGGCAGTTAATAAAAAGCAGGAGTAAGCCTGGGTAAATTGATCTTGATTTGCAGGATGAGGGATGGTGTTACACCAATGCTTTTGTGTTTCAGTTTGATCTGTGAAAATACATGCATACAAAGACAAAGTAGCTTGAAAAGATGTGTGCTAATACTCTTCATACAACTTGCATGAGACATAAAGGGCTTTTATGAAAATCAGGCCACAGCATCATTATTTCTACAGTGGTTAAAGCCCAGTCATGTGTTGGAGTTTTCAACACTTTTGAAGACTGCACAGTCTTTTCTCATCATCTTTCACAGGGAGGACCATGGGAAAAGGCTGATTTGTGGTTCTGTGCTCATTGTTGCTCCAGTCTGGATTGTTTGTACTTGCTAGATATTAGAGTTTGTAAGAATTTGAGGATACACAGAAATAAATTCCAAAAAGTAGGGTTTTAAAATTTTCTGTAATCAGATTCTGTATGGGTAGGAGAAAGTAAGTCAAGATGTAAAATGTTCAATTTTCAGATCAAGATTTAGCTTTCGTTTCCTCAGGAAGTGAAAGATTTGAAATATTTTGCTATTTTGGAACAGTGAGGAATTATAATTTTCACATTAATAAGTAACCCACTCCTCTGAACACAGATAATTTAGTGCATGTTGTGTATAATATTATTTCCCAGCTTGTAATTGTAGTTTCATTAATCTCATTCTTCTTTTCTCTCTTTTCAGTAAGGAGTATGTTATCCCATTGCAGTGCAGCTGTCCAGTAGATTTTGAATTCCACATTGATATTATTCAGCCTCACAGAGCCTTCACTGTCCAGCCAACATTTGGTAGACTTTGAAATTCTAAATACTAAATCTGTATTTATTAAGTGCAGTTACTTGTGACCGTGTATTCAGTGCTGTACAGAAAAAAACTTTGCCTCAGGGTTTTTCCAGGTAAATGCAGCCACTCATATGCAGCTTCATGGCAAAGAGCCATCAGTGGCTGGTAGATTTCTTTTGGTAATGCCCAGCTACAGACCTCTGACAATATATGGGATGTTCCAAACAGTCCATCTGGCCTTTGTCTTCCCAGAAGAGTATCCCAGAAAAAAATATCAACCCAGTAAAACTTAAGTTGGAAATTTCGGTAACCTGAAACTAGGAGGTACTGAAGGCCATCTGAAAAGTACAAAAACGTTTCAACTCCTTCTCAAACCACTGAGCTCAGAGATCAGCAATCAGAGAATCAGATAATCATTTAGGTTGGAAAAGACCTTTAAGGTACACCTAACACTACCAACAGAGTTCACCTTCAAGGATGAAATTCTTTAGCAAATTGTATACACATACAGGAAAAACCCAAACCCAACCCAATGAAACTACCTGGGGTTTACAGGTTGCAGAAAGACAGGCAACGGTCACTTGAAAGGGATGAGAAATTGGTCTTTCTGATGAGCAGAATAAGCTCCTTGTTGCAGAAATGTTGAGGAGTCCCTGTATCCTGGGATTGCACTGAATGTTTAGGGGTATGAATAGTGGTTAAAGTGGTTGAGAAAATAATGCAAAAGGTAGTAAGGAAATAGGGTCAAGTAGAGATAGGTGATGCATCAAATCCAGGTGAGTCCCCCCACTTGGAAGAGCACAGAGGAATATGTTTATAAGGCTTTGCTCGTGAAAGCAGCAAGTGATGAAGACAACACTAGCAGATGCAAGTGAAGAATGTCCACATGTAAACAGGCAATCATTTTCACAGCAGTATGAAACATTACAGCCCTCCTGTCAAATCTTTCTGCTATTGCAAAATATCTTCTATTATCTGGCAATGGACATAGTTCTTGAAAGACTGAAAGACAGTTCTTGAGGCCTGAAATATTTTCCATGCCTACTGCCAACCACTCACAGATTAAATTGTTTAAAAAAAAGGTAGCCCAGAATCAATTTCAGCATATGTAACTGGGCTCATGTTATATGGTCTCTTACTGTTTTTCTCCTCTCATCACAGGAATCATTCCAGGCAATGAAAAAGTGAAAGTAACTGTGAAATATTCCCCACTTGAGTATGGAACAGCACAAATGGCAATGCAGTTACGGATTTCAGAGTTTCGCTCGAAACCCTATGTGTGTGTATTCACAGGAACATCAACACCACATCTGGGTCTGATGTATGTGTGGCTGACTGATCTTTGAGTTCCTTTGCCCAATTCCAAAAAATACCTATGTAATAGGATATCATATCATTTTGCTGTAATAGTTTTAAGTATTTGTATCTTTGGAGACTTAAAATGCACTAATGTAATTTGACTGTTAATACATATACCTGCTCTGCTACATCATTTACTCAGAAGTGGAACTACCAAAACAAATATAACAAGAAGTTACATGTTCTTAAAGAAGTATCGAGCATCCTCAGCTTCTGTTGTTCCTCCTCTTTATTATTTTTATTGTTGAGGCCTTGCAAATGCAGGGAGTTGTGAGCAATGAGGCCTTTTGGGCTATACTTAATTTTTTTGTGAACACTGAACATTAAAAAGTTTGGTTCTGGTCATTATTTGGGAGAGAAATTTCCAGTTTCTTTCTATACATAAAGGGGGTGTAAATGCATGTACTAGACCTATATGCTGTTTCCAGAGTACTTGTGAGAGCAATATCTGTTCTTTTGACATCTAGAAAAGAACATTTTGACAAACAACAAAGTCATCCAGCAAAAAAAGCTGGGTCTGCAGGAAAATTCATGGTGTGGAGAAGAGACCAAGTCAGCCAACCACGATCAAAACCTATTCAAAAGGAAAAGGTGTGAAAAGACAATGATTACAAGTACTTTTCTGGGCTGGAAATCTTTCATGTTTCTATTTCTTCCTATTAATTTATGTCTCATAGGAAATTGAATACCAGAACCTCAGATTCCCCACAGACTTGTCAAATCCGTATGCTGTAGCTACTGTTTTGATACAGGAACCAGGCAAATTGAAGATTAAGGACTTAAAAGAAGGTAAAGTAATTAAGCAGCATAAACTTGGTCTTAGCATTATTTGTAGTTTTCTGATGAGGAGCTTTGCTTCAGAATTGCTGATGTGATGTGACTGTAGTTTCTGTGAGAAATCTCACCTTAGCTTTATGTATTAGTGGGTTCAGTTACCATGATGGATAGATTTCACAATTAAAAATCCAATCTAGTTTGAGGTGTGATATGGCTTTTTGATATTCCTGCAGTCCTTTCCCAAGGCAGAGAAGGGGTAAAAACCAGACAGATGAAGGAAGCTGTATTTCAATTAAAAGTCAAACAAAATGTTGAGGAAGAGGAAGCAAATCATCTAAAGTGGTAAGTGTTAGTTAACCACATTATCAAGACTGGGATTTACTTAACTAAGGCCTCTCTGAATGATGTATGCAGTATCCACTAGTGCATAATGCTACCATTTCTTGTCCCAAGAAGGCTTGTTTTACAGCTAAGTTACTGTTGTTTCATTTAATTTTTTTCTCTTCTGCCTAAGAGCAGTCTCAGTAGTAATCCATAGTAGTAGTATCCAATGAGGTCTTTGACTGTGTTATGGTTCCATTCAGAAAGAAACCTGCTGAAAACCTTGTTCACCCAACCTTTTTCTCAGGCATCTCATCTTGTGCCCTTAAGGGCAAAGGAAGATTTTGTCACGGTTGTCAATAAATCAAGACTAAAATGAATAGTGGAGTGAACAGAATTACACTTGGAAGTGTTCAAAAACATGTAGATGTGGTGCTGATAGATGTAGACATGGTTTAGTGGAGGACCTGGCAGTGTTAGTTTAATGGCTTGACTCAGTGATCTTAGAGGTCTTTTCCAGGCTTATTGATTCTGTAATCCTATATACATCAAATGGTGTAAAGCAAAACATAGTTGGATGTGTAAGCACACCATGGTTTTGTTTGAAATCCACAGATCTGCTCTTACACTGAATGTCATGGACACCTAGGCACCTTAGGAAGAGGAGAGTGAGTCTGTTAGCCTTTAAACAAAGCAAACTATGCATTAAGTAAAAAAATTTCTTGCCTCCACTATTAATGCAGGCAGGTTCATAAGGGAGAAGATCCAGTCTCTGAGGAATTTAAAAAAGAGATTATTGAAAGACGACAAAGGGAAGAAGAGCAATACAAGGTTAGTCTTTGATGGTTTTTTTGTAAATTTAAAACCAAAGTTATACTTTCAGATTATGCAGTGCACTAGTGAATTGTAGCAAGCTCTCTACATCTTCAGTTTTTCGTCATACATCAATGCAAAGCTGTACTAGCTGTGCTTGTTACTGCAGTTATATCTTTATTGTACCTGAATATCTTTATTATGCCTGTTTCTGACGTGGTTTTATCTTGGAGGTAGACAGAGAGAAGAGTAAGCTATTCATGGAAAGGTAACTAGATCTTTGGCCAACCTAGCAGATTTGAACCCAGTCACATCACAGTGCCACATTCCAGCACAATCCTGTCAGCACTGTGGCTGCATCCAAACTTCTGCGTATTTGTAGCTCTCTGAAGAGCTGATGTCCTGAATGACTCACAAAGAGAGAGATGCAGTCAGTACTCTCAAGCAGAGCCATGGGGAGATAATTCATCCAGTTGTTCTGCACCTTCACCATCTCTCTCTTTAGTTTCTTCCAGTCACTCCAGACTGCAGGTCATCTTCCACAGAGGTGACAACAACAATAAGCAATACTTGGTGGCAGGAAATATTTTTCCATGTGGCACAGCCCTCAGAGACAGGTGGGGCTTGTCCCTCTTATCCTGCCTCCTGGATATTCAAGTAGCTTCTGACATCCCACTGACTTCCAAGGAACTGCTTGCGGGAGTAAAATTATTTATAGACAGAATAAAGGCTTGATTTATACAATGAATTAGGCACAATTAATTAATTCAAACATTTTATTTAATAGTAAAAGGGAGGAAGTGAGTAAAAAAAAAATCTAAATTGTGAGATTGTTATATCACTGAATTGATGTATATTAACTTTGTTTAGAAGCATTTATTTCCTTACCTGCTGATTCTGGCTATGCAATGCAACCATGTTTCGCTAAGACAGAGATCTGATTGAAACTCAGACTTGAAAAGACATTATTTTACTTTGTGTGACTTGCTCAAGGGTTGCAATAATCACTCTCTAAAAGGGAATTAAGTCTATGTTTTGTTAATGCACCTCCAGAACGTTTCATTGTAAGTGAGTTTCACTAATTGTAAGGGAGGAAAGAATTTGCTGGATGCTTTGCGCTAATGTGATTGTTCTTCCCGATGACAAATTAGATCCAAAGAGGAGACCCTATCATAGAACAGGAGTTTCAAAGGAATGAAGTAGAAGTTTCCTTCAAACGTGTTACCCAGCATGTTGGCCAGGTTTGTACGTACATTATTATAGCCTGCTATATGTTATTATCACCTACTAGGCTACCAAACAGCCATAGATGTTTGACATTGAATACTTTTCCTCCTAATGTTCCTATTTCTGTGTCAGTGCCTTATTTCCCATTTTACTTTTAGGTAGGGCAAGCATCATGCTACTTACACAGCTCATGTTCTGATGTTCTGATCTAATATGAGAGTCAAGAGGAAATCTGCAGGCCTAACCTGAGATTTATATTGCTTGTTTCTCTCTGGAGAAGCTTTCTCATGCCTGATTGTAAGGTTAAGCTTAAATCATAAGATTTGCAACCTTTACCTGCAGGTCAGATTGACAGGAACCTTTCTGGTACTTAGATTTTTTTGCTCCTTCTCTGTGTCATCTTTCACCCTTCTTTAGTATGTGCTATCAGCCATTATTGGAGAAGGGATACTGGTTTTGCTGGGCCCCTGGTGTGAGTCCTTACAGCTGCTCCAGCTTCACATCTGTGCAAGATGAAGTCTATATTTGGTAGAGACCCTGTCCATTCTCTCTGCTGTCCAACTGCCCATGTAGTGCACTTAAATCATAGTATGTGTCTGCCATTTGTGTGGATGCAGACCGTGCAACGTTACCTCTGCATTCCCTATACCACATCTGCAAGTATTTGGTGATTACTTCCCACTAAGCCCCTTAGTGAAGGCTTCTGGTTAAATGCCAGTACTGCAAATGCTTTCACTTGACTTAAGTTCAGTATTTAGGAATAACATATGGATGCAGGCCAAGGAATGGCTTGAGCTGAAGGAAATTTCTCCCTTATCCAGTTGTAAAAGGAGTTGTCCTTTTTCTTTTCTGTTTCCTTTAAAAAAAAAATGCCATGCAGCATCCAAGTGTCCAACCCACATTTGACTTGCTCCGTAATGACCCCTGGAACAACAGAAAGAGGATGTTAAGGAAATTCCAACAAGCAGCATACAAGGTAAAGTGAACAAACAGAATGCAGTGTGGTGGCATGATGCCTTGGAAATAGCACAAAAGAACATGCAAACAGACACATAAGGAGTGTTCACAGCTAGCTAGGGATTTGATAGTTTGATAAATATGGCCCTACCTCTACAGGAAATAAGGATATGGAGTAAGTTTTGTGTTCAGCTGGTGCTTCATATTGCAATTGAGACTAAATAAATGCAGATGAATTTTTTTTTTAAGTAAAAAATACTTCTGCACAAAAAAGAGAAAATTTCAAAATGCATATAGAACACCGTACCCAGTTTTGGGCACCTGGTACAAGAAAGACATCAATAAGCTGGAGTGAGTTCAGTGTAGAGCCACTGGGGGGTCTGGAACACTCACTTGGTAAGGAGACAATCTGGAGAGGGAAAGTAGAGGCAGAGAGCAGCACCTTCCAACACCTCTGAGGAGGTTACTGATGATGGAGCATCCTGGCACTGGTGCATGATGGGAACATGGGAAACAATGGGCATAAATTCAAATAAGTGAGGTATAGACCTGGAAGCTAAAGACTAATCAGTTAAATCACTTATTTCATTGGGTTTAAATATTAACTTGCATCTCCACTGCTGTTTCTCCAGTAAATCTCAATGTAGCAAGCAAGATGGAAATGTCCTGCTCTCCTAGTGTCCAGTTTGGATATTCTCCAATCTATTCAGAATATTGAGGTCTTGAAATGAAATGCTCTTTCCTGTAAGATAATTTGCTGTAAATGGCCCCTTCTGGTATTAAAACCTAGAGCTCTTCATTGTTATCCTGTGACATATGGGCAAATTACACAGTGCAGGTTGCTACTTACTCTCCTTGTTCTCAGAGCCACAAATACAAATATGGCCCTGATCAACTGGCTGTTCACTCATTGTTAAATCTGTGTATGCCAATAAACAAGCTGAAGGATTAGGACCTAGCCAAAAAACCAGTCTGATTAACCTGTAAGGCTAAATTGAGGTTTTAACTGTATTTGTTGTGTGATGTCATTGTAGAGTTAAGATCCATTCTACATCTCTCTTTCCCATTTTCTCCCTCCTGAACAGAAAACTATATTCTAAAGTAGAGATATCTGAGTGAGCTCTGTAGAATAAATACAGTTTTAACACACACAATATATTTCTGTGGCTGTAAATCCCAGTCTTCAACTTAATATTAAATTTGAAAATCATTCTCTCAGATTTTGATTCAGGCTCGGCTGAATCGTTTATTGCTTCTGTTCCGTGGACTGACCAGCGAGGCCAGAGGTCAGGAGGAAGGATCTGTATCTGGTAAGGATTAGAACAGTTTGATATTTTGACTGTGGGCTGTGATAATTCAGGTTGTGCTGCAGTGTGCCAGGTTCATTACATATAAACATACAGAGTCCTTACAAAGGAGTCTTCCAGAGAAAAAGAGAAGTGTGACGAGGTAGAATCATAAAGTGATTTGGATTGGAAGGGACCTTTAAAGGTCATCTAGTTCAATCCACCTGCAATGAGCAAGGATATCTTCAACCAGATCAGGTTGCTCAGAGCCCCGTCCAACCTGACCTTTAATGTTTCCATCACCTCTTTGGGCAACCTGTGCCAGTGTATTATCACCCTTGTTGCAGAAAAATGTCTTCCTTATATCTAGTCTGAAACTACCTTCTTTTAGCTCCAAACCATTATCCCTTGTCCTATCGCAACAGCCCTGCTAAAAGGTAGAAACAGCTGTAGTCAAAATACATCTATTTTTCATACATATTATTTCCTAGATTTAAAAAATGTGATTAACTCTTCTTAGGCACCTTATCTACTTAATAACAGGGCAGAAGCTGTGAATTCTCCATCAATGGAAATGTTCAAGGTCAGGGTGGATGGGACTTCAGACAACCTGATCTAGTGATAGATGTCCTGGCCCCTGCCAGGAGGGTTGGACTAGGTGATCTTGAGAGGTCCTTTCTATCCCGAACCCTTCTACGTATAGCCTGAGGAAGAATGGAAGGGCAAACAGGACTATATGAGAAATAGGCAGATGAACAGATCAGGCAGAGCCCAAGAGTCAGAGACACAGGATAAGAAGAACTTACTGCATGTGGGATAGAAGGGGGAAAGACTCCAGAATGTGATGAAGGCAGGATGTCTGAACTCAGGCAAATGAGGCAGTAGGAACCATGAGATACATGGCCAGTACTGGGTTCAGGTTTTTTCCTCATCTCTTTCTCATGTAAGTGCTTTTAATCAATCACTTTTCTTTATACTGAATTGCAAATGCTGGCCTGGAAAACTCACTTGTTGCTTAACAGTCATAGAAGGAAACTGGCCTTGGATGGGAGTCATAGTTGGGTATATGGGGGACAGAAAAGAATTTTTGTCTCTTATGTCCCACTCCCACACACAATGTGACAACTGCTGAGACACATCTTTCCATATCGGGCCTTTTCCTGCTTTTGCAAATAGGCACATTTCATTCCCAGTATGCAGGAGTTGCAGGGATGCTGCAAATAGAAGATGTAATGGCACTTAGTGTAAGAGAGACCTCTGACTTATCTCTTCCTTGCTGAGCAGAAGGAGATAGAGAACCAACCTGGAACGAGTGGGCTGTAATGTCCTCTCAGGAAAGGGTAAATTAGATCTGTCTGCTAGTCAAGGTATCATGCTTCATATCTTGTAGATGTGACATTTAAAGCCTTTAGGAAGTATTACTTTACTTTTTAATATTAAAATTACTAGACACATCCTGTTTTAGGAAGATGTTAAATACATTTTGTGTCTTGATTCTATTTTTGAAACTGTGTATTAAGATAAATTATGAAACTTTAATATTTGTTTTCCATTAATGACAGAAACCAGGAGTTTCAGCAAATCAAAGAAGAGTGAAGAATGTAAGGGCCTTTCTTCCAGCATATCTGAAGATCTTATATTGCCTTTTGAATTCCCCTTTTGCAGTTCCCATGAACAAAATGATGATTTGGTGGGTATAGTAAGTAAAATGTTGGTCAACACTCAAGATAGGATTTTGTTGAAGATATTGGCCTGGTACTGCCTTTATTAAATTTCACAACATGACTGGTTCTCACAGATTAATTCAGGACTTGGTATTTATTAAGGGTACTGCTGAAAACAGTAAAAAAAAAATCTTTGCATTCTGTAATTCTGAGCAATACATTAATGCTCAGAGTTAGTTAACATCCATGATTTTGCAGAAGAAAAGAAAGAAAAAATAACTGAAATCCCAAAGTCCAAGAAAGAACAGCAGAAATATCAAACTGTATAAAATAAATGTTTGCATAATTATTTCCATATGTTTTCAGTTAGCTGTGCTGATGGATTGCTGCCAGTGCAAAACAAAATGCCCACCATATTCCTGGTTTTTAAGTACTGTTTTCTTTCAGGCACCTGATGCTCTTGGCCTAGTTCCTGTTGGATCTGTGGATGTGACAGTCAGACATATTCTTCCTTATTATGACTTGAAGGTGAGTTAGCACAGCTCCCTCAACTGTATCGTGTTTCTCTCTTCCACCACTCCAGTTAAATGTTTTCTTCCAGATTCAGTGGCCTCTGTGCAGCCCAGTAAAAATGCTTTGTGCGTCTGTGTGATTAGCATGCTTGTATTAAAAACATCTCACCTGTTTCCACAAGTAACAAGCTTATAGTCAGAATAGTCCCCTCTCTCCAGACAGAAAGATGAGTCACCTCAGCTGAAACTATTATATCTCAAACATCAAAGTCCTTCTGTGAATGAGGATGCTGTGAGCCCTGCACACCACACAGTTTTTTCTTTTGTTCTGGAGTTTTATAAAAGTGACATAATAAAAATGTCCTTCCTTTTAGAAAGTAATGGAAGTCTTCTGTTTATCTGGCATCCAGTTCTGCATGCTTAGTTCCTTCATAGGAAATACGAACATCTCCTTCTTGAAATATTTAATTTTTTTTTTCAATTTTATGAGTATAGAAACTTTTTTCTCCTGAATTCTAAACCCATTTCTCTCCAATTTTTGAATAGCAAAGGATCAAATTCTGCATCCCATCAAATAAATATAATTCCTTAGGTTCAAATCCATGCAGATTTTGGGTCAAAGTACACTTTCTTTTTATTCAGGTGATGTGACAAGTCCGGAAACTTTCTTGTAGCATCTTTTCTCCTTACTGCACATTGCTTCATCTGTCAGTGTTACACCCATTACTCACACAGCCTTTCACGTCCCATTAAGTTCAGAATATTTGATCAAGAAACTCTTAAATCGATTATCTTTCACAGAAAAGCAAGAATGAAAATATTCTCTTATGCCCTTATTCAGCTTGACCTGATGAATTATGCCTTCTCAAAGTTTTGATCATATACCATGTTCCAGAATGGCGATCCAAGTATCCTTTACCACAGAGATGTGATGTGTCCGTGATAAAGCCGGAATGTTCCGTTCCATCTGTGAGTTAACCGACAGTGATTATTGTCATCTCCTGCAGCACATCTTTTTTCTTTGCACTTAGGTTCCTCAGCATTCCAACATTATGAAGTATCAACCTTTCTGTACACACTATGCAGCCACAAGTTACAAACCTCGAGAACTTTCCCGGCCGCTGAGGCAGGGAGCCCAGGTAACAAATCACCTCAAAATCACACTTTGCTGAAGTCACTCCAACCCTACAGTTCTACAATAATTTGATTAATTTTGTCTCAGCATTTTATACTGAAAAGCTTACTACATTCTGAAAACCTTTGATGTCTGTGTTTTTCAAGGATGAATTGATTCAAGTAGCTCCTTCTACTGAGGGGCAGCTTGACCTGGTCTTCCAGAGGACAGACTTTCACAAACCATCCCCAGCAGAGGATTTTTACAAACCATACTCAGAAGAGGATTTTTACAAACCATACTCAGAAGAGGATTTTTACAAACCATCCCCGGGAGAGGATTTTTACAAACCATCCCCAGAAAAAGCAGCAGGAAGAGATATCAGCCTCTTAAAACTGGTTCCTCCCCGAGCTTTAGTCTACCCTGCAGAGAGCAACCCACTTCGCATTTTTGTAAGTAGATGTTGACTTCCACAAAGAACCTAGGAAAGGAAGGAAAGTGTATTTGTTTCATCAACAGCCTCATGTGGAATTGATAGGCAATTTTCTTACTCAGATTGGTATATAAAACTATACAGAGTGAGAGTAATCCTTCGTGATGCAAGCTCTGGTAGATAGGAGTCACAGAGCTCATCCCACTGAGAGAGGGAACTTTTCACTTTAGGATGGGTTTTGATCAGTTTAGGGAAGGGATGATAAGGCAAAATTGCCAGTGAAAGCAGAGAACTGGAGACCCTTCCAGTCTGACACTCCACAAATGGTGAGTGATCACAGAACTCCCTGGAACACCATGGAGCCCCTTCCTTCTTCTCCACTTGTTTCCCCATTTGGATGCCAGAGGAAAAGGCATGATCTTGGCATCTCAGTCCTTCTATAACCTCCTACTCTTGCCCAGATAGGTAGGACACTCTTTTCCTGCTGTTCAGCTGGGAGACTGCAGTTCTGCCTGATCCTTGGGTAAACAGAATAGTGAAGTCAAACTCTGCTCACAATGCATCCTGCTGCCTTATAGTTTCTAATAATTCTCAGAGCATCCCAAAGCACATTTCCAAATTATTAGGCACAGAGATTCAAAAAATCCCCATCACATGCTGTGCGCGGGAGGACTTTCTGTTACTTACTTGTTGTGTAGATTGTGCTACTTGGCTCCACTGCAGAAGGTGTTTCCCACACAGTGCAGCTCAGCCTGCAGGTGCCTGAGGTGTCTCTGAGCAGGCAGAGGCAGCTGTAGAGCTCAGTGCAGTGCAGTGTGTGGGTGCAGGCAGATCTCCCAGCCAGCGTGGCACTGTGCCTGGCTTGGGCGGCTCTGTCTCTGAGCATTTCTTAGCTGCAATGGCCCAGAGCCCACTGTGCTGGTCTGGTGATCTTGGCATAACATGTATGTATAGACTTGCCCTCACTGCCTGCGGCCAGGACTCCAGTGAACTTTCTGATGAGATCTTCTCTGCATCTCTTTCATCCCTCTGTCATGTCATAAGAGCCAGGCACAGCCTGATTCCACACTACCCAGCATTAGGCTTTATCCAGAAACAGATGCTAGTGCAGGGAAATTGATGGCAAAATGCTCACTAGCTTCCACCACAGTGAGTCCACTTTCCCTTTTTGGATTCCGAACTGTTCAGAGAAGCAGCAATGGATTTTAGAATAATTAGGCAATAGCTTTTTCTCCCAAACTTCGAGACAACAGCTAAATTGCTGTATTTTAGACAGCACAGAGAATGAATGAACCAGACAGATTATAGGATGAGGGGAAGGGATAGGAAATGAAGGATCACACCAAACAAACAGGCACAATGAGAGAAGGCTGTGAATCTGGGGACACTAATTTTAAGAAATGAATTTTCATGAATTTCATTCTTTATGGTGCTCAGAACAATTTATTAAAATAATCTCTTCGTTGTTTTTAGAACCCTGCTCCAGGATTAGTTCCATTTTTACTTCCATTGCCCTATTGTGAATCAAATATTGAATATCATCTTTGTCCTCATCCAAAATACACCTTTACCAAGGAATGCCCCAAAGGATCCAGTATTCCAATCACACAAAAGAAATTTCTGCATCACAAGGTATGGCCTTTTGGGTTTATTGTATGAGTATCTGGCTTGGGTATGTTCTTGCCGAGAACTTGCTCTAAGGAATCAAAAAGGAAGATGAAGTCATCCTAAATAGAAGACATTTTCAAATATAAATTATGCATGCACTTAAATATGGTCATGAATATGACATGGGTCAGAATAACTAGTTCTAATAACTCTTGTTAGGCTTTATCCATGTCTCTTATTTATCCCAAAGTGTTTCTTCGCTCCTTCTGTCTTTTTTACTGTCTATTGTACTTTCACAATGTACTAACAATGATGGGAGGATCTTTAAAATATTTAGCTCTCCAGATTCAATTCTCAGCCAAGAAGTGAGATGCTCTGCCCTGCAAACCTCTCTCCCCACTGCATTATGTACTAAAGGTCTGATTACTGTAGCACTTGTCATTTCAGGAAGTGATTTCTGGAGTAATGGAATGGAGGAAATTCTCACCATTGGTGTATTCCACTTTTTCTAACATTCCCACATTGACAAATACAGCACCTAGGTAAGAAAGAAGTTGAATATACAGTGCCTCTACCCTGCAATAGTTTCTGTTGCCTATAAGTATATTGACCAGTTACTAGTCCCACCGATGAAAATGGGCCTATGGGTGTAATAAATTGCTGCTCAGAAATCCAAAACCAACAGGAAAAACTCCTACTGAACTCCTTGGAGGGTGGGTTAAGAAAAATATCATTAGGGGAAATGCCTAGCCTGGGAAGAAGAGTTCCAGTCCGTGCTTTCAATGACATCTCTCCTGGAAGCTTGTTGTCTAAGTCCTAGCAGACCCTAGGAGGTACAAACTCTGTCTGTCCTGCAGGAGTATGAACAGTAAAACCTTTATTATATGGACACTTGTACCCAGTGGTAGCCAATATCTCTCAGGCTCACATTCCCTTGTATCACAGCAGTTTCTGGTGTACTCAAATTTTCCAGGAATATTTAAAAGTACCTCATCTTTATTGTAACCGTAACTACTGTGAAGCTTCAAAATATAAAAAGTTTAGTGTAGAGTAACTGCATTAATACCCTTAGCATTAGCAGCTTAAACTAATACCATTTCCATCACAGGGATCCTTACAGTTTAGATATGCTTCCAAGAGATGTACCACCAGTGCTGTCTGACTTACCCGAGAGAGACAAGGAGAACGTGATTGATCAGTAAGTTTCTCCTCTATTCTGTACATGTTGTGATTGACTGTGTGTTAACCACTTGTTTGGATGGGTGTAAACGTGTCTCAAGGGATCCTCAAAGGCAAAAGCACAAAGTCCCTCTTGCATAAAACATACCTTTGTTTTGTTGGCTAAAAAATACTTTTAAAAGGATAAAGGTCAATTGTTTGTCATCTTTACTAATTTTTAGTGAGACAGATGAGGCTGAGTTTGAAATGATTCTTACTCCAGAGATGGTGAGGGCTGAATTTCCACAGATTGGTCAGGCACTCACAGAAGAAGACGAAGAGGAATCGGCAAAAGAAGAAAGGTAGGTATAATTTTAAATTAGGAGAGAGGAATAGGAAGGAATCTGAAGTCAAGCATCCCCTTCAGAATTGCATAGAAAGTCATACTGAGATGCTCTAGGGGCTCCATCACAAGTGGGATGTAGATCTGGTACTTTTGAAAAAATTTGCACTGCAAATGCAGTCTCTGGATTTTACTTCAGAAAGCAGCTGTGAATGTGACACATTGGCTTGCATGTCTCTTATTTAGTAATATCAACATGATTTAACACTTGAGGCAGTTTTCTTGCCTTCTCAGAGATATTCAGCATTCTTGGACCAGTGACTTTTTCTTTTCAGTGACCCTTTTGGTTAGATATTTATTAATGCTGGCAGAGGAAAGAACCCTTAGAGTTTGCCCCTGGCGTGGTGCTTTTTACTCATTTTTTTCCTAGGAGTAGGTCACATTTGCTGTGCTGTTAAAGCTTCACACTGCCCCAACACACATTGCAGCAGGTAGTATGAGTATGATAAGTGATTGCAGAGCAACACAGGAGAAAGTGCTGAGCTCTAACCCTGTGTTTTCACAAATACCTTGTGGGACTTGGAGCAAGTGAATTAATCTTTCTGTCCAACAGTTGTCCCCTTGTCCCCTCTTCAAAATGGTCATGATGTGGCTTAGATGTCAGGATGAGCATAATAACCTTCAGAAACTTTCAGAGCCATCAAGAATATCTCCTTTAATTTTAGAGTGAAATAATTTGATTGACATTGAAATCCCGTGTAACTGGCAGCCATTAAACTTAAAACCAGTGCTGTGTGTTGTGAGGTCTCTGACAAAACACTGATTGCTGTATTGTGACTGCTACAGCATTGATTGAAGATAATTCGCTGTAAAAATGTAGGTGTGTCATACTCAGTGCTGTTCTTTACATTTTGTGACACTCTGCTTGTCAGAACATGGGGATTTGGGACAGCTTGTGGAACTAAAGAGTGACCTTTTTCTTCCACAGTAATACAGTGCTGGATGATGCTTCTCTTGGGTAAGTAGTTTTATAACCATAAGATTCTTTCTCTGTGAAGTTTTAGATGTTTTCATCAAAAATGAAAATACTTTTCTATATTAAATGACTCTGGGTATTAATATTTACTTGTTGAAATCTTCCCTATTATTTTGGCTCTGTAAAGAGGGAAACAAAAATTTCTTAGCAAACAATGAAGTCTCAATCCTTTATGTTGTCATTGGCAGATTCTTTGTTATTATTGGTGGGGTGGTACTTACTAGATGACAGAGGATGTACTGCTCCTCTATCACGGTTTCAGCATTTTATCCTTAAGGCAAATCAGTTTTTCATGTGGCTGCTCTTGTTCTGGCAATTACAGCATGTGTTCCTTCATGGATAAAATGTAAAACTCAGTTTGTATTTACCTCTCAGATGGTTAACTTTCCTAACTGGCCAAACCAGGAGTGAGTGTTCTTTCCACAGTTTCACTGCTTTTCCAGTTCTGCATAAGTAATGGAATTGCCTCTGCATTCATTATTAAAAAAAAAGAAATTGTGTGTCTCTTTCTTTGGATTTTTCAGCATTCCTAAGTAGTTTCCCTGGTTATTATAAATACAAATGATGTTTTAAATTTCTTGCAGAGACCTGCACAACCATCCGGATGGACATTTTCAACCCCAAAACAATGAGCTTGGAGAAAGGATTCAAAAACATGTGGAGACAATGAAGCTGAAAGCTCTTAATAAAACCCTTGTTCTGGGATAAGAGTAATTTTCCAAAGCCCATGGCTTGGCACTGCTTATCCTGTTAATGTACAAGGCCTTCTAAATCCCAGCTACATTTACTTTCGTTCAGTGAGGTCAGCAACTTCTTGTGCCAAGAGAACTGCCAGTAATGCCACCTCTGTCAAGGTCTCTCACTGTGCCCATCACACCAAACACAATAATTACCCCAGTGAGAAACCTCAGCCTTGTACCTGTTCATTTTGTTCTGGTGTGAAGGACTAGAAAACCTCAGTACTACCATGTAATTTTGGTAATTAATTTACAGCCCACTACTTTCAAATAAAATGTGAAAAGACGTCATGACCAAATTCTTCTGAATTTGTTTTTTTCAGTTATGACCTGTCCTTGAATTTTTGCAGGTAAGTTGCTACATCTCAGACTTGACTGTAAACCATACACTCGAGACTTTTAATGAAAGGGAAGACTTGAACACCATTAGTGTCCACCAAGACAATGTCCAAGCACATCTCATTAGCTGTTCAGAGGTTTCATTCAATGCACAGCTCTTGGCAAAAGGATTATGAATGAATTGCATAGCCTTGTGAGAAACCTGTAATGCTCAGGGTGTATTCCCTAGAAAAGGAGATTTCTCAGCATATCACCTTGCAGCTGTCTCCTTACTTTTTTGTGGGAAAGCTGGGCATCAGGCAAAATTGGTTTTAACCATAGGAATTGATTGCTCATTTTGAAGAGTGTTCCAAGCTATTTGTGCTGAAAAGCACATTCTTCTATACTAAAAGGCATCGAAATTGCAGCAATACACACTATATTCCTAGAAGCCATACTTCTTTCCAGGCATCCTTAAAACCTTTAGGAAAAGAGAGTGATCAATGTAGACAAGCTGTAAAAAGCCCAGGAAGATAGAAAATAGGAAAGTAGGGTGGAAAAGCAACAGGATAGCCTGTATTATACCAGCTACATGATATCACTGCTCCCTTTGAAGAAATAAAAAGCTGGAAAGTTTCCGCTAACTGTCTAATTGGCAAGGGATTTGTTCAGAATGCAGGTCTGGATATCTGCAGATTTCTCTGACTACAAACAGTTGCTTGAACTTGTACACATGGTGTTTTCTTCTGTAGGTCCTGAGGAAAGCAGTTGATCTTTTAAGAGATGAGCTAAGAGTTGAGCATGTTTCTTAACATGACCATGACAAAAACATTCTCACATTTTACAGTGAAAACAGTTCACAATTCATAGTTTAGGTAAATGAAGCATAGGTAATTCTTAGGAACTGGTATCTATGAGCTAAATGTCTAATCTAGTCTAGTAAAGATGGAATAAGTGTTCAGAAACAGTGGTGATCAACCAAAGTTAATCTCTTTTTGTTACAGCAGTATTGTCTTTCCTTCCTTTTCCAGAACAGTTTCCTGGTCATCCCAATGGAAATTATTCATTATTCTCCAGTGGAAGACACCAGCCTTCAAAGAAATGAACCTCCTTTCTATTGAAGTGATCCTCCTTTCTCTGCCTTAGCGCTTTTATGGGCCAGGTTTCAGTGTGTAGAGAAGTGCATTACCTTGCACTAAAATGTTCCTAGAATTCAAAGGTGCTCTTGGTAATGCACAGACCCCTGTGCATTATATCCCTCCAGGATATCTCATAATAAAAGGCTGGCTCTTCTGGAGGTAATAAGCTCTCAGAGGCAGTCCAGCTGAGTTCAAGAACATGAGATTTGGCTAAATAATTTGAAGTCTTAGGTTTTCATGAGACCTCTTAAGTCAGCCCCTGGTTGACAACTGAACATTTTCAGAAATGGGACATAAACCATAAGAATTAGAACCTGCAATTGGTGGGTTTTCACTGTTTGGTGTTACAGAAAATAAATCGGAATAAAAAGAAATGATGTTATGGAAAATGTGCCTCTGGTAACATTACCCAGTGGACCGGAATATTTCTGATAGTTATTTTTATCTGGATTATAATTTATAATGTGCTGAATCAGGGCGTTAATTTTGGAGAACGGTTTTATGTATAAAAGATGTGTACAGTTTTCTCTGACAGACTTGTTAACAAACAGTTGCTTACAGGGTCTTCTAAAAGGATCGTTTAGTAGGATTCAATACCAATTGTGTGAAATGTCAACATTCAACATCAGTGCTATTTAAAAGAGCATTAGTGCAAACTCTAGCCTTAGGCTATGTTTTTATAAACTGTGGAACAGTTTATAAACAGTTTATTAAGATGTCTTTTAATGAGCTTTCTTATGCCTGTACTAAAGCTGCAGATCACTTTCTTTTGAATGTGCAGATTTTCACATACAGTTTGCAAACTAAGATCAATTAATATATATATATGTAGCCAAATTTCCCTACATTCTAATGTTAATTTGTCGATTACCTTATTTTGGGAATCAAAGGGCTGCATTCTTACTGATGAGAGTGGGAAGGTAAGAATGTGTAAATTGATGTGCAGAATGTGACAAGTTTATTTCCAGTCACTGCAAGTAAAGGAAAGGATTAATTGGCTAAATGACAATGCAACTGTTTTACCAATTAAGATATATCCATCTTGCCTGAAAAGGCCTGTCCTATTAGCAAGGTTAATAAACACTGACTTACTCTTTAGCTTTTCTCCCTTCTATTACATAAATGAGCATTAACCTCTAAATCAAATAAAAGGTCCATTTTAAAAATTAAGAAAATGTTAATGTGAAAATGATCTATGAGCTTAAGTGCTCAGTAACTGGGTTGTTAATCTCACTTACTGTTTCACAATGAGAGAAAATCCATCAGGATCTTTAAAATGTAAATTAATTGTATTTTATAAGAAGGCTGGGAGAAAAACAGCAGTGCGTGTCTGATGTAAAGAAAGGGATGAAATTATATTTTCAGCACATAAGAATAGTTCCATGAACCCCAGACTAAAGAAATCTTGTTACCTTTGGATTTGTAATGCAAGGTTCAGTTATTCCAAGCTCTGGTTGAAGATTTTTGTCTGGGCATTTATTTGGTCTTTCTTCTGCATAGGTTTTCTTCTGTCTCTTCTCACGCTGAGTCCTTTGCCTTATGGAAACACCATGGATGCTTCTCTCCAGGTGTTTCACCATGGAGGATTTTAGCTCTTGCTGAGGCCTCTCCTGCTCTTCCAGTTCAGTTGGAAATAGGCAGCAGGTTTAGAATTTATTGCATGAGATATATGCAAATGATGTAATTTCCTTAGAAAGCTGGAGAATAGAAACTTCTGTGTGTGTTTGTGTGGATAAATTTCTTTGTAAATGTGACTGTGAAGTGCTGCTCTGCAATCTGTAAATGCATCATTTGTATGTTCCTGTAGAGACACAAACAGCTGATGTGCTGAGGGCCTCTATGACCTTTGAAAACCACAGCAGTTATCAATGTACCTAGGTTTTTCATAGAAGTTATTTTAAGGCAGAATTGGTTTAAAAATTGTTTTTTTCCTCCTCTGTTTTCTGCTTCTCCCACTGTCAGTCTATGCACAGAGTACCAACACTGGTTGCATGGAGTAAGTCCTCTTCTTCAAGCAGTTGCAGCTTGAAGACAACCTTCTCAACATTTTGGGGGGTCTCTGGGTTTTTTAGGTTTGTTTTTCTTTCCTGAAATGTAATAAGCCTTCAGAGAGGAATTCTAAGCACTGAGTAGTGTCTACAGCTGTTTGGTCTGGTGGCACAGAGTCAGATCTTCCAGCCTGAGCAACCTCTTTGGCCTTCTCTACTCTGCCTGCTGCCAAAGGGTGGTCAGTGGTAGCTACTTTGGAATAGGGCCTGGAGAGCCATCAGGAGTAACAATGCTGCAGTTTCTCTCTGGGCCTTGTGGTTTGGGGTATTGTCAGTAGCAGGGTCTCTGAGTTGCTCAGAAGAGATCTGTTATTCCCAGGAATGCTATCCCATTCATACTGCTCCCACAGACTGAAGGACTTGATCCAAAGTGTCTTATGATTCTTCATTTCTATGGACCTCTCAAGTAATGTGTCATTTCTACACTGCTGGAATTTGTTGGAAGTCTCCAATAAATACTGCCGTTCTGAGCCATCCTTTCATTGGCTATGTCCCTCTGTGTCCTCCAAGAAAGCTGAATTCATCAAAACCAAAAGCAGTGCAATATCATGGCAATACTTCAAGCCCAAAAACAAGATCCAACAATAACATGATCTGGCCAAAAAAAGCCAGACACATCTGACAGGGCTGTCTTCTGCTACTTAACACCTGCAGAAGGTAATTGGTTGTGAGGAACCTCCCAGATTATGTCTGTATGACCACAGCAGGAACTTGAAAATTAAATCAAGAAGCTTCTGAAAAACTCCAGGTGATTTCAGAACACCTGCAGGAAGTATTTTTCCAAAGCACTGGTACATCAGAAAACATCTTCTGATGAGCTGCCCGCTTGTGCCAGGCACCATTTAGTTCCAGCACATTCATGTTTTACCATCCAAAGGGTAAACTGAGTTTTAAGTGAGTGAGGGCTCTCCATGGTGAGGAGCAATAGCATGTTCTTCTACCTTTAAAGAAATAAAATTTCCTGTCCAGGATGCAATCCTATTGTTATCTGGGAACGTTTTTAAATGGTTACATCTTTTCCTGATGTTTCTAACTACTTCAGTCAGTTTCTATGAGTTTTTAATTGCACAAGAGACTGAGTTAATAGTGCATTATTTTTAATCAGTTCATTTTATCTAGCTTCAAAATTATGAACCAAATTATCACCATCACCAAGTAATTACTGGTTTATAATAATTTCACAGTGTGGAGTCTCCAGTAATCCAATCTGTGTTGCCTACAAAACAACACTGTGCTGTGTCACCTCAGGGATGTTGGCTGTGTGTGTTGCTGGCTGAGTTTCAGAGCACCAGATGAAGAAACCAAGGCTTATTTCCCTTGAGTTTGGATTTACATGATTAGTTCTCTGTGTGTTACCCTGAGAATGGACATCAAGTACCAAGAGAGAATTGCTTTGAAACAATTCTCTTTTTGCTTCCCTGCCTCTGAAGCACCTTTCCCTGCAGGCAGCATCACATTTCAACCTACTTGGTACTTCTGGTGACCCAGCAGGCACAGATGTCCCTGTGCAGCTACTGTCAGCAATCACAGTCATTTTATATATTGGTACAGGAAAGCTCAGGATGCTGCAAAGTGTTGATGAGCCATGTCCACCACCAGAGCTGGTAACCAAAAGCTTCTGATTCCTCATGTAGGATACAGACCAGAGAATCTCAAATTTCACAGGTTCAGTTCTTCATGATAATAACTCCTCCATGTCAATGAGAGGAGTATTTCCATTCATGGAAATTTGTAGTAGCTGTTTAGTCAGCACAGCTGACAGGGAGCAAAGCAGCTATGTCTGCTATGACAGCAGTACCCACCTTGATTACTTATTTATCCCTTCTACAAGCACCTCTCCAGCTGCTTGTATGCACCCTTCCTCAATGGATCCTTCCTCCTGGAACACAATGAAGATCCTACTGATGAGTTTTCTTTCAAACCCGTCTTCCAGAGAAGCAGTGCTGGGGTCCTGGTCTGGTGAGGGTTCCCTGTCCACAGCCTTCCCTTTTAATCTGCACCACTGGAAATACTGGTTTATGGAACCAGGGGTATTTCAGTGCAGTTCCCAGTGCATCACCCAGCATTTTACTGTCAGTCAAATTAGTAGAGTCACATTCTTGCCTTGCTAAAAGCAGGTGATAGAGAAGCTGTGAGCTTCTATTCACGGTACTGATAGAAGCATTCACACACTTGCTGGGAGGAGCAACTCAAGCTAAACTGAAAAGTTTCAATCCTGGTAGTAAAAAAGACAGGCTTCAGTGCAGACTGGTCACTGACATCAGTGTCCAGCATCCAAGGAGGCTCGTGGTGCTCACATTAAAATCAACCTTAATTAAAACTAGCACGGACAGCTTTTTTGTGCTGCAGTCAGACCTCCCACCTTAGAAGAGACATGCTGGAAGACTCCTGCATTTTAGAGTGCAACACTACTTCTTCAGAATTAAAAGTTAGGAGTGAATAAAAATGACATACAGAATGAGTGATCCTGATGACTCGATTAACAGCAGGAAAAAGAGTGGAAATCTGAAAGATACCCCTAGGTGTCAGCATGAAGCATCAGCTAATGCAAACTGATCCAGGCCTCTCTTGAGAACACATAGATTTTCGCTGTATTGTTTGTAGCTCATATTTGGGAAGTGTGGCAAGAAGAGGTTCATATGATTTCAGCGTTAGGAATGAGTGTGAAAAGGCGAAACTGCTGGCCAGATCTTAGCCAATGTGCTTAGTAATGCTAAATGCAGACATTTAATGCTCAAGACAGATCTCCAGAATGTCTGAATTGTTTTTAACCAATCTGCTTTTCTTTCTCTTTTACTTCCAGTTTCTGAGCTGCAGGTTATGCTCCAAATACATTTTCAAGATTTTTCTGAAATTATGAAAGATAGAACCTTAATTTCAAATATATTAAATTAAAAGATGTATTGCTTGATCATCTGCAAACCAGATATTTATAACAGCACCAGGTGCTGTGACTGTTACTGCTGGTGTCCTGAAACTGGTAATTCTCATCTATTGTCAATAAAGACGAACCAGCTTCACCTGAGGACTAGTTTAGGATCAGATCTTGTTTTTATAGGAATAACTGAGACTGAAAAATCACCATATGTTTAGATATACATGATTCCTTCAGCCTGTCAGTGTTGTTTGAGAATACTGCTTGTCATCCTTGATGCTTTGTGGACCAAAGAAGATGCAGTAAAGTAGTACCGACCCTCAAGAAAACTTCTGCAGAATAACTGTAACAATTAAACTGTAAACAGTAAGATCTGTATTAACATTAAAACTACTTTTCTGCCATTTCCTTTGGAGACTCAAACACTGTGTTGGTCAGAAGTTCCTGGTCACAGCTGGATAATTGTGGCTATTTCTGGCCATTATTGGATTCATTATCCTGATGTATTATTTAGAAGACTGTTTATACCAATAGACAGATAAAAGGAAAGTTAGCTTTGCAAAAGCGACATATTGAAGTTTCTTCAGAAGTTTCGAATTTTGGCTCTGATCTGCCTTGGTTGAAAATAACAGGGATTATGTCACTGACACCAATGCCATTTGCACTAACAATTTCAGGCTTGTATGTTTCTCACTACATTAAACATTTTCCATTGACATAATCCTATATTTAAGGAGATAGATTGGAACTTGGTGCCCGAGAGACACTTCATCCTGCTAGGCTGGGGTTATTCAGGTGAGGCCTCACAATAGCCTGACTTCCTTGGAAAGCCTTTACTTTGTTCTGCTGTTAAATGCTGTTAAATGTTTTCTGTTAAATCTTGTGTGTTTATAATGGCATCAGATGCTGCTGCGAATCACCGAGGGAGCAGATGGCAGAGAATTCAAGTACCTATCTCCCTCTGATGCCCCTGGCAATGAAGCATCCAAATATCTTCCTAGATGGGAGCCTAAGAGCTGTGCCAGAATGCAAACAAAGGAATCTTTAATTTTAAACATTGCGGCAGCTTGCTGATTGTGGACAGTCCTCCTTTCAGTCTCTCAGACCCCACAGGTTGTTTGCACTTATTGCTCTGGAGTGTGTTAGTCTCCCAAAGGGACAGAGCAACATTACTAATTTATACTAATCACTCTAAAAATACCGAAAAAGCTGTGGAAAAATATCAGGGAGGAGACAATGGAAAAGCACAGCTCCTATCTATCTACTCTTCCAACCTGCAAACATACCACATCACAGTGAAAATCTCCTTTTTAATGAAACATGGTGACAGAATTTTTTAAGTGCCCTGAAAGATGTCAAAATTTCCCACTCTGTACTGCTGACATGCCACACAGGAGAAGTAAATCTATTCTTGTACTTTCAGGAAAGAAGTAATGAGTTATTGCTGTGATTATAGTTATTATTTAAGTGAGCGTCTGTTCCAGGAGCTGGAGGTTGATGTACAGTTGAATGTCACTGCTAAGGTGGAGTTTATGTATTAGATTAAAATAAATATTCAAGGTAGGGGGGATGGGTAGTGGAAGGAAATGCTTTCCAAAAAGGATGAACTGAGTATAGATAAAGTCCATGACAGTGGCCTGGTTGAAAAATATTTTCACGAAGGGTTTCTTCATCAGACTAGAACAATCCAATCTGATAAACTGTTCATAAAGAAAACCAAAAGGGTGCATCTGTGATGAAAAGAAGTGCCTGTGTTTGAACATTGGATTTTTTGGCTTTATGCAAAAGTTGCTGGATGAGGTTGAACATGAGACTGACCATGCAAGAGGTTGTGACAGTCTCTTATCTGTAAGACAAAGGAATATATACTAATCTGTCTCTGTTAAAAGTATGCAAATGTGAGGAAGTGATGTTTGCAGTCTGATTTCAGGCCCCTGAATTTAAAGAAATCCAGACACAATGACACAAATAAGAGACAAAAATAATTGTATACATGAACTGTTATTTGTTTAACCTGCAGGCAGAACTCGGGTCAGTTTAGAGTCATTTAACACACAACTTAGCACTGGAAAGTCTTGCATATGTCCAGACTCTTATTTGGCTTTGTAATTTCTAGACTTGCCTACCTCTTATCTTATTCCCTTTGAGTATTTGCTGCACTTGCAATGTGTAACAGAAACAGTGTCCAAAAATGCCTGACAGAAATCTAAAAACACAAAGCTTTCCACTGATAGCAGTGGAGTTACTTGGCATGGAGCACTCTTGGAATGCCTAGTTACAGATAATATACCTGGGGGGAATTCTTACACTGCCAACAGTGGGACAATCCTGGAGTTTCAGAGAGAAGATCCTAAAAATCTTTGAATTTAATCACTCAATGTAGTATTGGAGTTAATGGTCCCTTGGCTTCAAACATGGTGGTCAGATCTCAGAAAGATTTTTGGACTGTTCAGCCAGAAAGATTCCCTGTCACTTGTAACACTTGCACCACTGAATGCTTTAAGGAGTGCTGCCTTTTACAAATATTCCTCAGAAGAGTCGTTTTCAAATACATCCTTCCTGTAACTGACATTTAGCATGACAGTTTTGCTTTTTCTTATTTTATACTATACACTACCAGGATGATAGTTAGTTTCTTATAAAAGTATTTTTCTCTTTTATCTTTGCTTAAAGATACAATTATATTTCTGGTTTTCTTCAGCACAAAAGGCCAGACTGTTTTTCAGATCCATGCAGTCAAGAAAACCTATTTCCAACTGTTTATTTGGAGAATTAAGTGTTTGTTTGAGGATTTCTTAGTATCTTTTCTTTGAAGAAATTATCATCAGCAGCTCAACTCTAAACACATCCATAATCATTATTAATGAAAGTACCCATATTATCACCTTATTCACATCACCACGTAAGACTTTATTTCACGTTGCAGAAAATAGATACTAATTTATACAAAATCTGCAGCTCTACAGCTGTCTCACTGACTGTTAGCCATCTCAAATTGCAGTTATTCTGATTTAGATCCTGATTCTGATTAAAGAAGGCTCTAGATATTTTGTGTGACCAACGTGAAATACCACGAGAGGGGTATGAAATGGACTCCACGTGATTGTAGGGTGTCTGCAGCTAGGCCTTCAGAATTTCTAGTCAGTTTTAGAATTTGGCTTGAGTGATTGTATTAAAAGGCAGTAATTACATCAGAAAACTACTTGATTAAAAAGCTGACTGTCTCTGAGCTATTTTTCTAATGCATTTTGAAATCTTTTGACTTAATGTATTTTAGTTTTGTCTGCAACTACTTGAGAAATGTAAGAAGGAACAGCTTGTTTCCTTCAGAATGGAGATACTATTTGTGAAATAACCTTTTCAGAAGTGAGTCACTGATGAAAGGAGGAAGTTCATTTAATATGATCCCATGAAATTTGAAAAAAGAAAACTGAGTATTATTTTTCTGAAAGAAAGCTGAGGGTTGACAAAGTCGGGCAGCATTAAATATAGGCTCCTCAGCCACCACATGAAATAAACTCTTCCGTTTGGTTATGATTTTGGTGGCACTGAAAGTCAAAAATGATATCTGGATTGTCAAAGGTTTAGCATCTCGAACTGCTGAGCCAAACTCAATCCCTGCTAGAAACAAGTACCATATGAAGTACTTATTTTAGCCACATGTAATTAACTCTGAGGCAGAGCCATCTCCGTGGTAGTAGGGGACCTGGCAGTAAAGAGTGCACAGATTGCAAGTCCAGGGAGTGGGACATCAGGTGCCCACCCAGAACAGTTCTTTCCTGAGCATACCCAGGGTCTGGTCTGGCTGTGAATCTGAGGTGGAGCCAGACACCACTTCTGCTTGTGCACATCCAATGTGCCTCTGGAGCGCAGGCACAGGCATGGAAAGGACCTGCTGTGCAGCACCTTTCACCCCAGCAAGCTCAGATCACAAGTCCTGCATGGCCATGCTGGAAGGTAATGCTGCTGGGGGGACACAGGAAATCTATGGGCCAAGCTGAGCTCAGGAATTCAGCACCACTGATTGCAGTTGGTATTGTCTGATCAGCACCGTTGGGATCAGTCCCACTGTTGGGATTTGCTGACTTTGACTAAAAATTATCATGATAGGTTTATTTTAACGTAGTCCAGGTCAGAGGCTTCATCTATGACTCTTCTTACTAGACATGAACCCTTACTGGAGCCTTCATTTTATAGACTACACATCTGTAATCATGAAACCATTCAGAAAAAAGACCATCTCTTAGTTTTTAACTGTCAAGTCCTGATCAACCCATGACAACTTTCATTCAACAGAATATAACTTCATCATCTTTCCTTCTAGGCCTTTTCAGCACATCCTACCACATTCAGGCCTGCCCTCCAGTGGATGTATTTTCTGCACTTTGATTTGACTTAAATTTTCATTAAGAAAGAGCATTGTTGGAAAAAACCCAACCAAAATCACATAGTACTATTGGAAAAGATGAATAGGAGATAATTAGGTCTAGTGGACCTTTGCTCTGCTCCTCTGAACAAAAGATTTTGTGGTAACAAACAGAATAGAACCAAATGCAGGAACTGGAAAGAAAAGGTTTTTCAGCTATAAGTTATTTTCCAGGAAGAAAACAAGATGCAAAAGAACTTGGACAAAGAGAAGGAGCAGGGTTACTATTGTGTTTCCATTTTGAAATCAATCATGACTTATTGACCATTGTGCTCAGAAGACAAACATTTTGTCAGTAAACAGAATCTTAGTGTTTTTCACACTCATTCTGTTGTGAATGGCACATCCTCTCTCACCAGATTTTGTTGGTAAATGGGGCAGGACAGGCTTTTATTACTACTATTAGCCTGCAGGCTGCACTGGCACTCTGACCCTGCCATTGTTGAAGAAACATCCCCAGGTGGCACTTTTGAGTTAATGGTTCAGTGGGGTCGACTTAGCCCTTGCTTTACTCCCTACCTTCCAGTTCTCCAGTAGTGTGTAATGGAAAGCACATGCTGTGATCCTGTCATGTAGGGAGACAAGGGGACTTTTCACCCCACCCTACTGCTGTGGGACATGGGAATGTAAGAATGGCCACCAGGTTCACACCAAGAGTTATACTGCTATCCATAAGCAACCACTTAGGGGAGGGTAAAGACAAGCACTTACAATACTCCCCTAAAACTCTCCCAGGTTCCAACTGTTCTCATCTCAGAGTTTTCTGAGCCTGATGTGCTAAACCTCAAGAAACCTCTTCTCTCAGTACTTGTCCATTTTCTCCTTGAATCCATGTGATTTTTTTGCCATTCCATTTTCCTTTGGCAAGGCTCCAGAATTCTGTTACCACGGCATAAAGAACCTTCTCTCATGTTTTCCCCCAAAATTCACAGTTTTTCTTTCATGTGGGGAAGAATGGTAGGAACATTGCTGCGTTGGAGTTTTTCTGGCTCTTCTCTCTGTCTCCCTCTCGATTCTTTTTTTTTTATTTATTTATTTTTAAAACACTGTGCTTTTGCACCGACTCTTTGTCTACATTTCCCAGCAGATACAGTTTTGACTACTGATGGGCTGCAAGGTGGCATGTATCTATTTACACATAAATTCAATGGTAGTGCCAAACTTTAGCTGATGTTCTAGTGATTGGTTTGCTTGTAGGAAAACAGAAGTCCTTCATGATAGCAGTAAGGAAAAGGATAAAAGCAAAATCTGCCTTAAACCTTTAAATTAGAACTATGAAGTAATTATTATCATTATTTAACAAAATAATTAACCTTTCTCTTCTCTGTATCAACAGAAAATAGTCACATAGGTGACTATTGGAGTCAGAAGCCCGTAAGAGAGTGGAAACTGATTGGAAGGTAGGGGAAAGAACCTGGAGCTATGATAACCTAACAAAGATAAATCCTTCAATGAAAGACCACCAAACTCCCATAGAGAAACAAAGAGAAAAATGCCTGTTTATAAAGATGGGAAAATGCCTGTTTGAAATGATAGGATAACTTTGTATTTGTCTAGCTGCACAGAATTTATACTCCCTAGGGAAGTAAAACAGAGGCTGGAAAGCTGAGTTTGCACTAAGCTAGGGAGAGCACCAGGAAAGCAGTCCTATTTTTCTGATGTCCAGAAAACAGCAAACATATGCTTTCTGCAATCTTTTTGGCAAACTCTCAGCTGAAGGGATGAGTAACCATAATGATATTTTCCATTTCTTTGAGAACACTTCTGTTCACACCTTTACCATAAAAATGCTGTTCTTGGAAAGGTAGATCGCTCCCAGCCATGCACACTCCCAGTCAGTGTTCTCTTTTATGCTATTCCTACAGCACCACATAAAGCTGAACAGATGACTCAGTTTCAAATCCAGAAGCAGCAATCACATGCAGAGTTTGACTTCAGTAATTTTAATTTGCATCCATCAAGATTTTTTTTCCATAAATATTATTTCATCTCCAAAACAAGCAGCTGTAGTGGAACAGTGATCTCTACTGAGAACTTGCTGCTGCTGTTAGCAGTGGACTTTTTAAAGACACAGGAACTGACATGAATCTCTTTCAATCAGCTTTGTGTTTTCTGGTCTATGATATGTCATCTCCTTATGCACAATGTCAGACCTCTAGACTTGATTTTCCGTTCTTTTGCTTTACCAGTAAAGTCTTTCCTGTTTCAGTTTCGTTCCCTGCCTGTGAGGAACTACAGACACTTGTGCCTTCTCTCTGCAGGGGGAGAATTTCATCTCTCATTGAGAAATATTTCCTCAGAAAAAAAAGTTCTGTTCCTTAAATTTCCTGTGTATTAAATGTGATCTGGTAATGGATGGTTATAAATGAAGTAGTGACCCTAGAGTTTTAGAAGCTGAGTGGCAGAAACTGAAGGATTTTTTTAGACAAATGGTTTTTCTAGTGCAAGTACATGGTGAAAACATAAGAATTTGATGTCCAGGCTCCAAGTGCTTGCACAGAAATACTACTTCCAAAACATCTGTTTGTGAGCATTTAATATGTAACAATTGTATTTACTGTGAGAATGAACGGTATTTGACATCTGAAATGAAACTCATAAAATAGCAAGATTATATCAAGTGCTAACTTTTTCCTAAAGCATGTTTTAGGATTTTTTAAACCTTAGACGTCTAATCACAAGAACAGTAAACAAACGCCAGTTAGCACAAGCCCAGATGTAGCATCAGCTTCCCTGATTCAATAATACTCTCTCTCCTGCTTTCTGAACAAAAACAGGACAACAAATACACTGCAAAAATTGGTTTGGAAACCAGAGGCCAGCTAGGATTCCTCACTGTATTACCAAGCCAGTTGTTTAACTTCTCTACCCCTGTTTTCACTCTTGGAAATGGCCTTTAATAGCATTAGTGTTATGTATGTTGAACTGCAGGTCAGACAATCAGCTGCTCTGTATTAATTTGGCTCCGCTAAATGTAACGGAGCCAGAATAGTTTGCAACAGCCCATTATATGTTTCTAGATGCTTATTCTGATAATCCTCAGTGCTAAGCACTTGCTTACTTTCTATGCACCTCTCTTTTTATCCGCAGTGGAGGACATCTACCCTTGACCACCAATCTTAATTTACCACTTATGACCTTACATACCACTTACGCAGTTTTATCTATTGCCAAAGATTTGGGTGACAGATTAAGTCTTCGGGAAGAGTTTTCTCTAGGACATTGCTTAGAGAGGCTCCCATACCAGCCAGGATACCTGCACCTTCACAGAAGTGAAGTAGGAAAGACTTGGAAAATTTGGGCTATTTTGCAAGGTGCTTGCTGTCAGTGACTGACCTGAGCAAAGCGCTCAGCATCAAGTGGGATGCTCACAGATGAATACAGTGCTGGTGATGGTGTCTCTGCTCTTGTCACCAGTAAAATGTCTATTTAAATCTTAGCTGGATTCAGGACTGCTGACACTTAAACAGATGCCAGGATCTCAGTCCTGGCCAGCAGAGGCCACTAAGAGATTGTAGGAAGAGCTGTACAAGATGCTGGAGGCCTTGTAGTTCAGCATGCTCACTGCTGGAGAGACAGCATCTGGGATGTGGATGAGGATGTTTACCAGAAAGAAGGAAACTTTGGAAGGTTTTTCAAACTTTCCAAGATTTAAAAAATAATCTTGGGATGACTATTTCTTTTGCTGCTGCTCTGCGCTCTAGATGGGCCGGTACTTGCCAGCAATGAGCTGGAGCAGGTGCAGAGGGAAAAAATCTTTATAAGAAGAGGTCCAGTATATTATTTTCATTGTGCCCAGTGCTAAGGAGGACTTTGTAGCTAGACCTTGCAGTTTGGTACACTTACCTGAAGTCAGACTGTCAGCTTGCTTACGTCAGGGTTTAATGATCAAGCTGTCACCTATCATCCCTTTTGGGTGGACAGTAGTTAAAGTTCAGATGTAACCCATGGGGCCCAGTTGCCTGTATCACAGGGTTGTGGTGAAGAGCTGAGGTGGGCTTTGAATCTGCTGTGTTTACTGTAATCTCATGTTCCTATTGATGGGGATTTTGTGTTCGTGAGTGGCAGTGCTATCTTACTCCCAAGGTGCCTGCTTTCTTCAAGTTTTTCTCAGTCCATTTGGTTTTTATAAACCCCACCAAATATCATCATATCTTTCCCCAGTCAAAGAAATTCATCATTTTGTGCCTAATCGCATTCAGTTCTAGTGTACACATTGATGTGAAGGGAGAGGCACTGGGTAAAGGAAGATGATTTTGGCTTAGTAACCTACTTCCACAGTATTGTGCAATTCCTTTGTGTCTTTAATTTGTTTGTGTGCTGCAAATGCTCATGTTAAGCTCAGAAAAGTCATCTGAGAATTCACCCACTGCACATCTTCAAGTGCAAAACTGGCATAGAGAAGTTCTGCCTGCTCGAAGAGGTTTTAGACACCATTGAATTCAGCACAATTCTGCTGTGAACAGGCTTTCCACTGACCTTTCTGGAGCTTTGAAGGCAGCCCTTCCCCAATTTCAGGTCTTCATTTTAGAGCATCAGCTCTTTGCTGAAAGCACACCATGGAAACAGGTGGCAGGAGCTCCTCAGAGGGAGCTCCTCAGTTAGGCTGTGTCTATTTGCTTTTCTCAAAGAAAAGGCTAAGCACACTAAGCAGAAACTCAGCAGGAGCTGGGAGGTGCAGCCTTGCAGAGAGACAAGATGCTCTGCAATAACTGCTCCTCAGCAATAACTTGGCTCGAGGAACGTGGCTTCTGACTGACTGAATTCCCAGCCCTGTGCCAGCCTGGCTGTGCCACTGCACACTCTGCCATCTCTGGCAGCCCACACTCCAAGTGGGAGAAGGCAGACAGGTGTTCCTGTGTCAGGATCCATTACGCTGAAGGGATGTTAAGCAGGCAAAACTGCAAACAGCATTCCTCACAGCTTCACTTTCATTGCTCCTGCTGTTACTCCATAGATCTGAAGCTGATCTGATGTCACATGCCATGTCAAGCACTGAACACAGATAAATCTGCACTTTAAATGGACTTCATTAAAGGTGCTGTTATGGATGAACCATTGCAGTGGATAGAAAGGAGCAGAAAGTGTCAGGTTTTACCTCTCTCCTTTCATTGTGGGAAAGGTAACAGATGTTGTATCCATTGCATCTTCAAAACCTGGGTGTAAAAAACACTAGGGGCATAGGAATGGTGTTATTAGATACAGCATAGAATCATAGAATCATTTAGATTGGAAAAGACCTCTAAGATCATCAAGTCCCATCAGTAACCCAACGCTGCCCGGTCCATCACTGTCAATGTCCCCAAGTGCCACACCTACACATCTTTTAAACAACATCATAGTGACTCATCCACTTCCCTGGGCAGCCTTTTCTGGTGCTTGAGAACCCTTCCAGTGAAGAAAATGTTCCTAATATCCAATTTAAAGCTTCCCTGGTGCAACCCATGGCCATTTCCTCTCATCCTGTCACTTGTTACAAAAAACAAACACCCGTCTCACTACAGCTTCCTTTCAGGTAGTTCTAGAGAGCAATAAGGTCCAGTTTATCAAGAAACCCCTTTGTTTTGTGACACTTCAAACAGAAAGTGCCAGCTAAACAAGATACAGGCCTCCAAGAAGCAAAACCAAGAAAGTTTGTCCTTCCTGATGAGGAGGTACCATCTGGGACAACAGTTCTGTACTTCATGAATTATCTTTCTCACTGCTTGACACTTCTAATGTGTCTCACAAAGGCTGAGCATTCAAATTCCTTAAGAAGATATTTCTGTAAGATCAGTCAAGTCCTTTAAGCACTTAAAACATGCCAAGATGTAAGTTGCACAGATTAGAGACTAAGTCATAAATTATTAATAAGCTTGTTCTGGAAAATCATCATGCACTTGAAAGGCAATTTTTATAGCCTAGTGTGTCAGTAGCCTGTACCAGCAAGCTCTTTCACTCAGCAGAATCAAAAAGGATTTAAAAGGATGGAGAAACAATTTTTTCCCAGGGTTTTCTTGCTTGCCTTTCACTAACTGACATACAAAATCTATAAAATATTTTATCCTCCAAGAAATGTGTTTTGCTATTTTTAGACTGAAGACATAGAATCTTGTGCTCACAAATCCTGTTGCAGATACAATTGTTCAAAGATGGAATAAATTTATGTTATAACAATGGTAAAATTTAAAACAAACAGATTAACACGTTTTGCTTCTGAGCTCAAAATGTATAATACAATAATAGAAGTTGTACTGGGCAAAGACTTTAAAAAATAAACCAAAGTTTCTCTTGCTCATTGCAGCTCTCTGCTGGTCCTGTTACATGTGAAATACAGTCTAATTTCAGCAAGATTTTACTTTTCTGGTGGGAATTTATTTCTCTTCAATCCAGATTATAAATGTTATAATGTTCAGCAGGTGGCACCAGCTGCCCACGGCCAGTGCAGGCTCCAGAATGACACCAAGGTGTGCTGGTGTGTCTTGCCTGAAAATCTGAGTCATACCCAGAGCCAGGGAAGTGACAGCTCCAACTCACAGGCCATCTCCAGAGGCACTGGAAAACACGTTCCTCACTGTAAGGGAAGTTTAGTTTTTCCCTCTCCCTGTTGCCATCATCGACTGTGCTTTGTGTTCTTTCACATTCTTGTGCCTCACCTGTGCAGTTACATAACTTATGTGTACACAAGACACAGCTTTTGTCAGTGCTCTGCTAACCCAGCTGTCCACTGCCACCCACAGTGCCAGAGCAGAGTGGGATCTGCTGGCAGGGAGGGCAAGGCTGGGCAAGGGACACTGGGCCACACCACCCTTTTACCTCCTTTGGTGGATACTCTGCATCCTCCTGCCCTGCCTTCACTTTACTGGGCCTGCTGTAGAAGAACAAGTAGATGAAATAAATTGCTGATACTGGTTTTGTTACATTGCCAGCTCTTCAGTGCCTGTCTACTGCCCATTGTACAAAAGCAGTGAGGAGCCATGAGCCAGGCAGGCACGAGGCACAGTATGGGGGAGTGAGCTCAGTGGAGCAGAGCCCTTAAAAGAAAGGATCATGTATTGCCAGCCTGGCTTTGCATATATTCCCGTCTAAAGCCCTGGTTTTGCAGTCTTCTGCATGTGATTATTTTTCACATGAGAAGAAATCCATTATTTTTACTAGTCCAGACCAGGTTTATAGATAATAACAGTCCTAGATTGGTATTTTTTATGCCAATGGGATGATTCCTAAAACAGGACATACATACATAATTATTTTCATGACCAAATTACAAATCTCCACCCAGAATAATATCCCCAGCTGAACAATGTAACCCAGGCTCACCTGAGTGCCCAGCCTGTACTTCATTTTTGGACAGAACCAGTCAGAATGAAGGAGCCACAGATTTCCCTGGAGAAATGCACTCCAGACTTATTTGAACACAAACAGCAAGGGTAGATACAAGGCTTTTGCCCTATGATAGGCAGTCTGGAGTTGGCTTTGTTTGACAAGGTGAACAGTGCATGGATGGAGAGTAGGAATCCAGAGGAAACTAAACAATAATGCTTTGTCAAGTGAGTGCCAAAAGGGGCAACATCTTTAATCAGAAGTCAGTCTGACAACACAAGAAGTAAGGTTTTATCCTTACATGAGTGTTTTATATTTTGCTGTGGATGCACAGAGAAAAGACATGGTGCACCTCCAACATTTGCTAACATTTAAGAGGGAATTTCACAGTGTTCAGAAACCCTGAAGCCACAAGAAATTTAAGTTAGAAAGTCATCTTCAGTAAACCCTTTGATAGGTTGTTGGTGTGCACTTCATTTGATATTTCAGATTAATTCCTTTGTATGTTCTTTATAGTCAAAAGAAAAGCGTTGGCAGTTTTTCATAACTCCCCACCTTTAAAATGGGTTGCCTTAGTTACCGTGGCCAGCTTGAGAGACAGCAAATTTAGTACTAATACATTTTTCAAAGCCCTGCACTTTCTGTAAAATATCTATGTCATAATCAGCTACAACATATGCTTTTATGGTAGTGTTAATAAGTACAATGGTGATGTCTAGTCAAGTTAAATAAGGGGTGAAGGTTGTCACAGGCCAGAACAATAGTCTTGGGTCATTACCTTAGTGACCATCCTATGTACACTGGGAGAAACAGGTTGTGGAATTTCCCTGTAATTGAAAATCAGGTTGGCTTCCAATGGCTCAGATATCTGGTGCTTGGAAGCAGCCTGCTGCAGTCAAGATCATACTTTCCCCAGTAGGAAATTGATAAGTCTTAAGTTGTCCTCTTGATTCAGTATTTCCTCTGACACTTCAGAAAATTGGAGGAAACAGTTATTCTTTAAAGGGTAACTACAATCCATCATAAACAGAGTTAACAGTGGTCTCCAAAGTTATTGATTTTTCTTGTTCTCATGAGCACAGTATTTATTCAAGAACAGCTCAAATAGTTTATTTATGAAATTAGCCAGCGTGTATTTCACTGCAGCCCCAGTGTCTTTCCCGCTCAATAGTTGCCACTTGTGGATGCTTCTAAACTGCATGACTCTCTGAATTTGAGCTAAATACCTCGAACTCAGAAACAGTAATAATGTGAAGGAGGAAAACGCTGTATTTACCTTTTATTACATCTTCTCCTGATAGAAAAAGCAACCTTCTAAGTCTTCAAATTACTGAAAGAGCCTCCCTTTTTCTCAGAAGCTTCTGTTTTTACAGAAGGTCAGACTTCAGGGCTGAGTTTATCCATGTGAAGTTTCACCCTGTGGCTGAAATGATATACTGAAAATGTTTTACAAAGCTTTAAGTGACAGTGGGGAAAAATAAATAACAAGTCAGCCTCAGCCTTTGGTCACAGTTAGAACCAAAGCAGGTGTGTTTCTACATGTAAACGTATCTCCTGATACATGTAACTGTGCAAACTAACCACTATGTGGTTTTTAATGTATGGTATCAAGAGGGCAGTACTCCTTCAGCTGCTAGATCCGTCAGTTTCTGGACCTTATCTTCACAGCTTTACAAACAGAAATGCCCTCTGGGGTCAGCCCTCTGCTCCAGTTGCTACTAGTGATGATAGGAGTTGCTGTTTGGAGAGAGTATGAGCCCAGACATTTTCTGCGCAACTTTCTCCTCAGCCTTCCCCAGCCTCCACAGCTGTTGTGTCTATGATGTTAGAGAGTACATTTATGGGCCTTTTCTTGGAAAATTTACCTAATCCTTTTTTTGACCTGCTGATACCATTTGCCTTGCAGCCTCCTCCAAGTTCTAAACGTTTACTGCCCACTATGTAAAGAAGTACTTCCTTAAGTGTGTTTTATAATGATATATCTTTGCAACATCCCCAGGAAGAAGAGCATATTCATCCTCATTTGACAGTAGGGAAAGATTAGGAGGGTTGTTTCCAAAAGTGCCTCTTAATAGATGTCTCATGCATGAGTTCATCTGATGTGAGGCATCTGAGTTTTCAGATGCCTGATTTCTATCCCTGGTCAGTCATGCACAATGATTAACATACAAATGAGGATCACTTGTGGTGTTGTTTGATTTATCGACTGACCTATAATTAAATACTAATTCCACAGCAAAGCAGAGGCCAAACCTAGTTCTCCCAGACACGGTCAACTTCCTTTTCTTGGAGGTTTTTATCAGGCTCATCATTCATTATCTTGTGCAGCCGTTATCAAAAAGGAGCTACAATAAAAGCTGGTATCATTCACTGATGTTCCAGACTTATCCACCGAACAAAGAGTGGCATTTGCCTGATCCAGAGAAAACTGCAGTGGAAAACACAGTGTAGAACTGTACAGTCACAGCCTGTCTGTTAAGGCACAAATGGAAATGTATAGAAATAATATTGCTGTGGGGAAAAGCATCTCAAAAGGTGTCCTGTGGTTCCCTAGAAAACATATAATATGAGAAATGGCTGAGAGAGCTGGGTTTGTTTGGTCTTGAGAAGAAGAGGCTCAGGAGAGACCTCATCGCTCTCTACAACTACGTGAAAGGAAGTTGTGGTGAGGTGGGGCCGGTCTCTTCTACTGTGCCAGCAGTGAAAGGACCAGAGCAAGTGGCCTCAAGGTGAGGCAGAGGAGATTCAGATTAAATATTAGAAATTTTTTTCACTGTTAGGGTGGTCAGGCATTGGAATAGGTTGCCCAGGAAGGTGGTGGAGTCACCATCCCCGGAGGTGTTCAAGAGGCATCTGGATCTGGTTCTGGGTGATGTGGTTTAGTGGTTTAGGGGTTACAGTGATAGTGCTGGGTTGACGATTGGACTTGGTGATCTTAAAGGTCTCTTCCAACCTGGCGACTCTATGATTCAACGATTCTACGATTACCAGTATTTCAACATCTGAACCCCCACAACATCCCCATCAAAATCAGAAGAGGACGAGAAGAAGGTGCAAAGGAAGTAGGAAAGCAGCAAGCATCCAGAACCAACAGGTTGTGCCTGCCCCGTGTGCTTCTACACCAGCAGCGAGCGGCCACTGCGGGGCTGTACTGCCCGGGGAGCGGGGCTGGCCGGGAGGGCGGGGCCGGGCCGGGCGGTGTCCCCGGCGGGCGGCGGAGCCGCGGCGGCGGCGCGGGGCGGGCGCACTCGGCAGGGGCGAGCCCGCGGTGTCGGGGGCTCGGCTCTCGCCATGCACCCCCCGGCCGCCCCCCGGCCCGCCGCGCTGCCGCGCCTGCTGCTCTCCAACGGGGCGCGGGCGCTGCTGTGGCTCGGCCCCGTGTACCTGGCGGGGTACCTGGGGCTGAGCGGCAGCTGGGTGCTGCTGGCGCTGGCGCTGTGGCTCTGCTGGGGATACAACCGCCGGGGGAAGCGCGACCGCCTGGCCGCCGCCTTCGCGCTGCTGGAGGACGAGCGGGAGGCGGTGTGCCGGGGCCTGGCCGCCCGGCACCTGCCGGCATGGGTGAGTGGGGACCGGGGGGTGCTGCCCGGCATCCCCCCGGCAGCGGGGATGCTGCGGGTCCCGGCGACGGCGGGGCTAGGACAAAGAGCGGGGTGTCCCGTAGCGAGCAGCCGAAGGAGTGGCAGTGATGCCACGGGCCGAGCAGTAGCGTCTCTGATTCTGAAGTCTTGCTCAGTAAAGCGAGGATTAAACTGGAAGTTGTCTTAGCCGAGGAGATGTGCAGTAAGGGGGTTTGTAAAGCAGACCGCTGTATCGCTAGAGAAACCTCCTTTCAGATATGTGCTGTTGCATTGCAGGTATTTTGCTGTCGAGGATACTTATTTCAGACCTTCTCATCCAGCAAATTTTCTCCTCTTTAGTCACATTTAAAAACAACCAAAAATATATAAACATAATATTCTCTGCCTGCTAAAAGCCAAATATTTGTCTTTAAAGAGCTATCTATGGATGGTGTGGAAAGCCTACCCGTTTGTTGTTCTCATTTGTTTCCAGCCACTCTAGGTTTTAAAGTGAAGAAACTAGAAAATCTACCTGCACATTTTATTCCACGTCTTTGGTTATTTGTTGGGTAGCCGTGGTTGGCTAATGGAAAGTATGATGAGATGTTTGGGGGTTTTTTTTCTTCATCATCATTTGCTGAGCATTTACAAATTCCCTGCCAGGGACTGGTAGGGAAATGCTTTTCTTGTAAAAAAGAGAATATCAAAGAGCTCTATTTGTAAGGAGTGTTGCATGGAGACATTTATAGTCAGCAAACTTTTATGTAGCCTACAGCACTTGGCTGTCCTTAGTTCTTTGGGAAACGAAGGCAGCTGGCAGTTCTGGGGAGGGAAGCCAGGGTCTCCTGGCAGAGCTGGTGCAGCTCCCTGCACGTGTTCCCTCCCGCGGGGCACAGAAGCCTCTCTGAATGAGGTTTCTGCTTGTTTGTATTGACAGAGCGTTTAAAACAACTCGCAGCATTAATGAGTGTGGTGGTGTCAGCTCTTGTCCTGATACTGTGTTTTATCCTCACGTGCCCTGGATCGTGGTAACCAGAAATTGAGTCTCTTAGTCACTGTCACTCGCCTCCCAGCGCACACAAACTCAAAAAGTTCTACTAGGTTTCGTGGTTGAAAGTGTCAGGCTTCATTAGTGTGGGAGGAGGCAGCTGATGGAAAGGATTACTGATTGCTCTGTACTCGGCCTTCACAAGGATGCACAGAGAGCACTGCGTGCCCCAAGCACAGGAGAGGCTTGGAAAAAGGTTTGGGGAAACTCCAGCAGAGCCCACCGAGATGGTCAGAGGCTGTAGCACCTGGTGTGAGGAGGGGCTGACACAGCTGGGACTGTTCAGCCTCCTTCAGGAGGCAGAAGGGTTTAAAGGGTATCTTGCCTCTGTCTCCCACTGCCCAGCACGTGCTCACAGAGAAGGTAGAGTGACACTTTTCAGAGGTCTGATTCCTGACTTGAGAAATCTTGGAGCTGGCTGCCAGAAGGCAGGCTAGGATGTAGGACCAAAGAATAAAGGGGCTGCACCCTGTGCTTTTAGTTTTATCTTTCATCCATGTTGTCACTTCTCCCCCTTTTCATTTCTACGTTGATAACTTCATCAGTTGGTGTTTGCTTCCACACCATGCTTGTACTCAATGCATTTTTAACTCCTCTGTTTAATTCTTCTCTCTCCTTCCTCTGCTGATCTTCTACTTCTCCCCTGTGCTGATCTTGGAGGCTGATTCTCACCTGATGTCTATTCAGTTTATTCTCTGTGGTGTTGTCTTTTTTATCTTTCGTTTTTTGCCTTTCAGTGTTCATGAGCCTTTATTGAGAGAGCTCTAAAAATGTCCCTTGCATTCTTCTCTCCTGTCATGCAGAGGTGGGAGTAGAAATACAATTCAGGCTAAGGGGAGCATGGGTTGGATTTGCAGTCTTGTAATCCTAGGAAAGGTTCTGGAGGTGAGAAGAAATGGCAGCATCTTGAGATTTGTAAATCTTTGTCTCTTAATGTGCTCTATAGTAAAATGAGGGGGATCCATCCAATGAAGAGTTAAGACCAATCATTGGTTATGCTATTGGTTCAAAACTGTTCTCCCTAAGAGCGGTGCAGGGCTTCTTCAAACATGACTCGAGTTCCGCTCTGTCCTGGTATCAGTTGTTAGGAGATTTTCATATCGCAGCCTTTCCTTCAGGGGGCATGCTGGGAGGGTTTCCCTAATCTACTCAACCATCTGTTTAGGGGAATTTTCAGGGTTATTTTGCAGCACCAGTTTCTTGGCTGAAACCAGCCACTGAGTTTGGAATAAAAGGCATTCTTGTGCTAGACAGTGTATGTGGGCAGGCAGCGCTTCCTTGGGAAACCAGGCTGGAAATCTGCTCATGGCAAGCAGGGTGAGGTCTGTGTCTTGGAGTGGTGAGACTTTCTGACTTCAGCTTGTTCAGCCTTTAGCATTACTTCTGTAAAAGCAGGCAGTGCCCAGAGCCGAGGTTTGAGCTTCCACCTTCTTTCTCGCTCTTTGGGGTGGTGGTGGTGGTTTCTTTTGCAGCTGTTCCGCAGGTTGCACATGAGAGGACCCAAGTATGCTGGGTTCCTCGCTGATGTTAAACTCCTTTTACCAGGAGAAATACTACTGGGTACAGAACTGTCCTTTTAAAACGTTGCCTTTTAATTCCTTTTTCATATAAAAGGCTTGTTTAGACTTTTTTTTCCTTTTTGCCCCTGTCCCTTAAAAAAAACAAACAAAGCGCCAAAAAACCCAAACAAAACCCAAACCAAAACAAACAAACAAGCAAAAAACAAATGCAAACTCTGATGGGAAGATTCCTGTATTGTATTTGACCAGGATGGCACTGTTGTGTCAGACATGGCTTTTGTTACTGCTGTGATCCTTGGTGTGTTCTGCTCCAGGGCAAGGTGGAGCTATGCAGAAATTTCCTCATTTTCTTTACTTGCTAGTAATTGCCCCTTACCTTGTGTTTTTGATCTTCAAAGCTCATTTCAAATGCTAAGTAATTTTTGCAGCATTCCTTAAACTTCGGCAAGAAGTATGCCTGCTTTTGTAGGTGGATAGAACTGATTTTGATAGTGTGACTTGCCCAAGGCTACAGGATTAAATCTTATTCTGTGTTAGTATTAACTTTGGCAGCTCCTGGTGTCTGGGCTTAGGAGGAAGTGTTTTGGGCTTCTCTTACCTGTACTGATGACAAATTCGAGGGGCAGGGCTCTCACCACTAAAAGGGGCAGAAGGGAGTCTGAAATCCAGAGCATGTGGTTCAAAAGTATGGATCTGAGCATGGTTTTATTAGGACATATTATGACAGAGTAAGTTCTTGGAATGAGTGGTTGAGTCAAGAAGAGAGCTTGGTGGTGTCACTAGGCTGAACTAGGCATGCTGGCTAGCAGGAGGTACACATTATGGGGATACCCTGTGGGTAGGAAAGGATTTGCTCAGAGCTTATGACTTACTACACAGTGGATAATCTAGATGCAACACCCGGATACCAAGCTCTGCTTCCTCTGCAGAACTGCTCATTTAGTTCTTCCCATGGAGTGGACCTGAACTTTGGTATTGGAAACCCACTGAAACTGGTGGCCTTTCATAATGGGCAGAAAGCTGGTTTTCACCAGAGATATTTAGTCATCTTGTTTCTGTGGTGTTCACCTCTGCAAGCCCTGTCATGTGAGCCCAGGAGCTCCTGGTGGTCTTTGGTGCCAAGCTTTGAGCTACAGCAGTGCTATTCCTTCCATCTCTCAGAGGAAACTGAGGCACTGAGTGTCTGGGTAGGAGCTGGGCTGCAGACACGTCAAGTGGGATGGAAATGTACCACAAATGGCTGCTAATGCTGTCACAGCAATCTGAGGTGTGACACAGTGCTGTGGGATTCATTGCGGTTGCTTTTGGAGTTTGCTGTGGGCTGTCTGGTTTGGGCGTCTGTGGCTCAGAGAGTGAATTCAATTTTGCTTTTTCTTATGGTGGGTCTACCTATTGCCTCCTTCTCGTGGTTTTTGCCTTTTCCCTGATGCTCCTTTGTGCTGTTCCAGCTCTCTTTAGCCACCAGCTTGCTTCTTGGTCACCTCTGGCAGTTTTATCTCTAGGAGCTTTGGCTCTAGCAAATAATCTCGGACAGCTTTGGTGGTTTATAACGTGCTACATTTCTCCCCTGGCTGTGACTCTCTCATAGGGATGTGGCAGCCTAACTGTTGTCCTGAGTCCTGGTCTGTCCTTCCTTTTGGATTGCACCCTTCTCCTCACTGTAAGGTGTTTTGAAGAACAAGCTCACCATGCTATTTCTGTTCTATCCTGCCTGTGGCTGATCCAGAGCTGTGGCACAAACACTGCAGGACCTTGGCAGCTGCCTTCAGCCTACTCAGGATTTATGTGCCCCAGTGGAAGATGAAAGGCTGGCAGGTGAAGTGGAGGTCCCCTGATTCACATGATCTACCTCACTGTAAAATGTCAGCAGCAGTTTATCAGTGTTGATTGTCCCTTCTGGTGCTGTGTTCTCTCTTTATCACACAAATAGAGCTGGGTAGCCTGACATTTCTGTGAACTTGCATTGTCTTATTTAATGGAAAAGTTGCTATTTAGAGCATCAAAAGAAAATGCTTTTAAAGAATATGGTAATACTACTTTGGTTTTTTTAATGTAATAATTGGAGATAATTTGCAGCATTATTTGAGCAAGGAAAATGGGCTCTTAAATCATACATGAAGCTGTACTAAAAGACAGGCTGCTGTCCATTCCATCCGAACATCTCTGAGCACCTCTCTGAAAGCTGCTGAATTCAACAGCAAGCCTTTGCCTGAGGAGTGTCATTCACAGCTCCTGTAAGAGGAGTTATTGTCCTACCCAATTACTTTTATCAGGCTAGATGATAGTCACATTCTCTTTGTGTTCAGGTGCTCTTGTGGAGCAGAAATGTCCATTCTGAGAAGCTGCTGCACTGTCTTTCCCTTCTGCAATAGCCTGCTACCAGCGTGTGACACTGGCTGCAAATACCACATCCATAAGACTTTAATGTGTGATTGTAGCTCTTCACTCAGTGGCTTCCCGGTGAGGTCTGAGAGATCAGTTAGTTACTTGAGAGTGGCCTCATAACCGATTGTCCTGATGGTGATGAAGGAAGTTGTTACTTCAGGGAACTGGAGGGATTTTTGTAATGGACATATACACTTCTTGTTGGCATTTGATGTGTCTAACTTGGAAACTTGATGCATAAGTGACTACTTCATTGTAATTTGTCCTTAGTATCTCAAAAAGCTCTGAGAGGTGAAAACACCAGACTGTTACAAATGATAGTGTATGCTAATAGGCTTGAACTCTTACAGTGCTTCTTTTCCCTGAAGCCATTGGCACTGTGTTAGTGTTAGTGGAGAAATGCTGCCACAACCAATAAACTGAGTTTCCTAAACAGGTTCTTGTTTTCCAAAGTGCAGTGTCCTGGTTGAGGTGAGTGAGTACAGGAAACAGGTCTGACACAGCTCGTGATCTTGAAAGCAAGTTCTTGTGGCTTCCCAAGGCATGACAAAGAGAAGGATGAGAAATCTAATGCTACTTGACATCACGAACAGGATGTGACACTTGCATTAATCATATAAGTGTGCCCAGAGGCATAATGGTACATCAGTGCACGTGGGTCCTTTGGCCTTTTACTATTCTTAACTGTTTGTCTTTCATGATTTTTCAAGGAGGTGGTAAATTATAAAGGACGTATGTATGAAGGCAGAGGGATCTCAGCTTACTTTAAAGCTTGTTCCATGCTGCATGGTATCTTTTGTACATGTTGCAGTGTGCCCAAACAGATGGCATGTGGCACTCACTTTATTCTTCTTTGCATCCAGGTTCACTTCCCTGATGTCGAACGAGTGGAGTGGCTGAACAAGGTGAGGAGCTCTGAACTCCAGTTTGAGGCCACCTGCTTTGAGCTGCATCCCAATGCAAACTCTGTGGGACAAGTCTGAGAAAGTTGTCAAGTCACTACAATACAGCTCAATCCCATCAGTATCTGTACTGAAATATAGAGCCACTTAACTATAGAGTTGCCACTGAGGTTTTGGTGAGAGCCACTGTGAGCCTGGTTGATACAGGTTTGATGAATTTCACAACAACACTTCATTCTGAGATTAAAAAATGAAAGCGAGTGTGTGAATGTGTGTGTGCACGTAGATATGTATATACATATGTGTGTATGTATTATTATTTTAGCAAAAGTATTGATATCTCCTCTTACCAGAGGACAGCTCTAAGGCATATGCTCCCATCAGCAGGTGTAGTTAACCTCTCACTGGAACTGAAAACTTGGTGGAATTCAAAGCAAAACAGCCGAACTTGAAAATTAGGAGCCAGTGACTACCTTTTTTTATTTTTTTTTTAACAAACTTTATTTTTTATGTAAAAGCTCATCTCGCTCCTCTCTCAATAAACCCAACTCCAGGGAACTCTGGGACACTTTAGAGTAATTAGGGACTGTTGTGCTCTAGAGACTTAACCCTGGGCCTTGTTGGCTCCCGTGGTTAGAAGCAATCCATAGACCGTATGGTGCTGATAACTCACCATTCATTCCTGAAACAAATTCCTGTTCTGAGGAACTGGGATGGATCCTTCCATAAGGATGATGTAAGTGCACAAATGTGACTTGGTATTTTAAAAGGACTGATATTAATAGCCAGGTGTTCTGTAATGGGTGTGTCTGTTTCTCAACAGAAGGTATCTTATGTAAGGAATCTTTAGTGTGTTTCTGCTTTTGCTGTTCTCTAGGTCCTTGTCCAGGCTTGGCCATACTTTGGAACAATCATGGAAAAAACATTTAAAGAAGTTCTTGAACCGAAAATCAGAGCAAAGAATGTACATCTGAAAACATGCACGTTTACCAAGATCCACTTTGGTGAGAAGGTAGTGTAAGTCCTTTTAATGTTTGTGGTTCACTCTTTTCTGAAAGGTTCGGGTGCAAGGGAAGCCTGATGTTCAGCTCTTTAATAGCTTTGTTCCCTCCCCGTGTTGACTTGAGCATCTTCACTGTGAAGGAGAGATCGTACAGGAGAGACACACGTCTATTCCCACACGGTGTCAGCATCCTAGGACTGGAGATAGAAAGAAAAGGGCCATATCTATATTTCTTTCTGTCACACCCTTGCAACAGGAGTTTTCAGTGCTTCCTAATGCTTGCAACATGGGCTACTTGCAACCAGCCCTGTGTTTGAGGACTGCCAAGGCTGTTCCCTCTTTAAGGGAAAAAAACTAATGTGGTTTACTCATGCTTTACGTGCCATTTTGCAAAGTCTTTAATGAATGCTTCTGTACTCAAATTGATCAAAGTGAACAGGACTTTTCACTTGGGCTTGATAGATATTAACTGTGTCATATCTTGTTTGTCTTTATTTCAGTGCCCTAGAATCAATGGAATAAAAGCCTATACCAAAGAAATTGGTAGAAGACAAGTTACCCTGGACCTGCAGATATGGTAACATTGCATCATTGATTGTGTAGATGGTTTTTAACTCGTTGCCCATTTCACACCTGTGTGTCATGCTGGACTGGATATGTGGTCCACTAAGATCAGCATGAAGAGGTCCTTATCTTATATTAACCTAGAGTGATATGAGATAGTCTGCCCTCAGCTAGATGTCCTCAATACTTACAGAGGTGAAAGGCTGTGCATCAGCCTCTCAGTCAGAAAGCACCTGCACAGGTTTAGGTTTACCTGCTCTGGCCCATCACTGCTGCCATGGGTGTTAGAGTGTGTCCCTTGGCTTTGCAATTGATGGCAGTAAGAACCCAAGTTTTGGAACTGTATTGCCTGTTCTGAAAGCTCTCAGGTATAGAGGTGCTTGGTCTGTCTTGCCCACTATGGTTTCTCATTAATCCTGCCTCTCCAGTTCTTCCAGAACTACTTGCACTATTTATTTTTTAATTCCTTCCTCTGGTTTAATCTTCTGGTTTTACTCACCATTTGTTCTATGTGCCACCCAACACATTTGCTTTTTTGATTACAGCTGTTCTCTGAGCAGAAAACTGCCTCTAGCTCTATCAACAGCAACAACAACAAAATTAGATAAAACATTTAATACCTCCCAGGCTGTTTTGAATGAGTTTGTGTGTTTTGTTAACATCAGAGCCATCGCAGAGCTAAACTCTCTCCTGGTTTAGCCTGGAGAATGGAATTATGGGAAGAATTACCAAATGAATGCTGCTGTAGCTCTCTTAAGTTTAGTGGGCGATTGAGCTGCCTAATTTTAAATGGCTTTTCATGGTAGTGCCAGGAAAAAAGTGTGAAATTATGGAGTGTTTTGGCAGCAGCACAGAGGTCCTCAGAACTGTGCCTGCTGCTTAATGTGGCAGTGGCATGGCAGCATCCCCGGCCCTGGCAGAGCACCATCGCTCCCTGTAAAACACGATTGATTTTCAGCCAGGTGTTGTGCTTCAATACTGGGAGCAAAGTACTTTTTGTAATAGCCAGGTCACTGTTAGGGCCTTTGGCAAATCATTCATGCTTTCCGTGTTGAGACTGAGATCTGATACCTTTTAGGCTCTGCAGAACATTGCTGTTCTCTGCTAAACTGCTTCTCCAGGCTGCTTCTCCGACATAATAATTTTCACTGTCTTTTTAACAATCCTCTGCAGAGGGATTCCCCCACCCCACATTCCTGTCCCTTTGGCAGACCCATCAGCATCTCCAGACTGGCCTTCTGTTCCTCATACTGATGATAACCTGACCTGAACTGTTGTCTGATAACCCAGATGTTTTCTGTATTCACACAGCAGTGTGCAGTCTACCTTGTCTCTCTGATGGGGGTCTCTTCTCCAGGGCTATGTTAAGGCCCCAGCTTCACTTGTGTTAATACATCAACATCAGTTTCTGCAGCTAAGCTGAGTTGTGCGTTGTGCAGTGTCCACAGGAGGTAGTGTGTTAGTTCAGAAACATGAAGCAAATCAATGAGCAGTAGTATTATTTACCTGTCTTTTCCCAGATTACCAAAGGAACAGGGTTTTTTCTGCTACTTAGAGGAGATGGAGTTGAGCTGCCCCAGTGTGAGGCTGCTGCCCTTCACACTCTCAGTCACTGTGTGATGGTGAGGTTTAAATGACTATCTGTCTACAGAGCTGCATTCTGGCATCACAGCTCTGGAGGATAGTGATGTGCTGTTGGTGCCTGTGTGGTGCACTGTGCAGTGCTGGCAGCACAGTGACCTCCCTCTCTGGGGTTAGGTTTCAGAGAAGTGTAGCTGTGTTGCAGTGGACATTAAAGGATTAACGTGTCTGCATGTTATAAACATGACTCCTTTGCCTTGGTGCTTGCTAGCTGTAATTTGTGGGAGTTCCCTCGCTGGTGAACCCACGTGAGTGTGACCTTTGGCTGGGTCACCACTGCATGCAGCACTGACCAGGGCAGCTGCAGCAGGGAAGGCTGAGCAGCTACTTCACACAGGGTGCTGTTACCCTGGTGTTCAGCTGCCTTGGCAGCAGCTCTGCCCCACTCCAGTGCTGAGTTACCCTTTGTGTTAGGCAGTGTCTTGCATCCAGAAATCCCAGCATACTCTGAAAATGCATTTTGCTTTCAGTCTCACAGCAGTACAGGAGGAGGGATTTTTTTTCCTCTAGTTTTATCAAGGAGGTAACTAGTTGCTGAAGCCCAGACTTTTTGACTTAACATGGGGAAAACACAGAAAAAGGGCAGGACTAGAAAAAGCCTTTCCTTCTTAGCCTTCCTTTGTGGTTGGTATGGAAACATTTGTGTAGTTTTAGTAGCCACTTGTACATGTGGTTCACCAAGGGCTTTGTTTAATCTGTGCTTCTGACCTCCACAACCTGATGCAGCGCTGAATACTGGGGTTCAGTTCTGTGCCACGAGAAGAGGAACTTGCTTTCCTCTGTTTTAAATTTGCAGTGTGATATCACAAATTGAACCCTTTGCTTGGGAAGTGTGAAAAATAGCACTTAAAGGTCCCTTACTTGTATGGGCAGTAGCTATCAGCAGAGCCAGGGGTGCAGTAGGTCTGGTATTGCATGGAGTTACCAAAAGAACTCAAGAAGCTGCTTTAATTAAATCTGTTAACAACAGCTTACATGGTTGTACATCAGGAATGGTTATGTAGAGGATCATCTTATTACAGTCTTGACTGTTCCACTTGAAAGGACTATACTTGAGTTTTTGGCAGGAAAACCAAGGCTCAGAGGTAATTACACAGAGGTGAGGCACACAGATCTTTTGGCAAAGGCAAGAAAGGAGGCTACAAGATTTCTTCCAAAAACTTTTTCTCGGTCCCTGAGATGATACACTCAATTGGTGTAAATTAAGTTATATAAATTTTGTCACAGCTTATAGGGCTGAACAGGAATGTTGTGGTAACCACTGCTTACCCACAGGTCTTTGTACAAAAGTTGGTCATTTAACTGTGTGAAGGTCCTGGTGTCTGTATTCTGTACATGTACCTGTTTTTCAGTGCAAATATACATGATCTACAGCTTTCATGTAACATATAAGAAAGTATTAGAGTTCTTGCAGTGACTAAATGAAATATGAGATCCCTGCCGGACTGGGATTTGAAATCCCCAAATCTGAAATATGAGATCCCAGCTGGAAATAAACTGGCAATACTCTGGGATCTCCAAACAATTTGCCCTAGATGTAAATCATAAATCTGGTGTCCCCTGAGCGTAGGGAGCTGACAGTTGCATTCTCCAAATAAATTGATGTCAGAGTATTCCAGAAATGTTCTCAAAACTGCATTTTCCAAAATGAGAATTTTGCAAGTGCAACCACTTGACTTCCTACAGCTAGCTCTTCTTTTCACTTTCTGCAGTTGTCTGAGCTGCTGCATAGCCATATAATCATTGGATATAATCATGGAGTTTCAAAGTATTTGAAGGCACTACTACCCTCCTGAAAATATCTTGAAATACAGTTTCTTCCTATATCATTAATATGATTTTACTTATAATCATTTTCCATGGAAAATGTGCTGAATTTTCTTTTCCATCCTCTTCTGTGGCATTTACAGCACATGAGAAGTCATAGAAGAATAGTGTAATAATTAATATGTATAAAAATGTATTAATTGCAATTTATTCTCTCTGGACTTCTAACTGGCAAGTTTTCAAAGCTGTAAAGATAGTCTGCCTGGAGAAAGAAGTCAAAAGAAGTGTGCAACAATATTTTGAGCTTTAGTGGAGTTTGGGCTGAGTAAGTTTGTAGGCTCTTACAGGAAAATAAAAGCTTTATGAAAACAGGTCAGTCTTGAGCAGAAAAGGAGCCTGACTGGATAGGGAAAGAGGAAAGGTAGAGATGGTTTGTGTTTTCTCATACCCTGTGTTACCTGGTCACATTTTCTTGTCTCTCTTATTTGTGTAATACTGCATGTTCATCTCCCAAGTACAAAGCACTTGAGAATGCTGGCCCAAAGGGGATTTTAGCGTGGGGGGCCATGAGGATGTGTGGCCCATGAGCAGTTGTCTTATTGCACTTTCCTTTTCTAAAGGGATGTACAGACATCCAAGTTAGTTCAACTTGTTAGCATGTGCTCTTGTAGCAACCCTGCCTTCAGCCAGTGGATTGCCATTGGATCATAAACACCAGGACCAGCTTTTCCACCCAAATACAGAAGAGATACAGATGCGTGCAGCTGCTCATCCACAGCTCAGGCATATCTGCATCACCTTGTGCAGCAGGTGATTTAGGGGAGAAATGGGTGGTTATTCCACTCTTCACAGGTGGGTAAAGCAGGTCCTGTGGAGGGTGGAGGGCCTTGACCCTACACACTTTGAAGTGTCAGGACTTGAGTTTGGGTCAGGTGTGCTCTCTCTGGGGGAGGACAGCAGAGAGCTCAACAAGGATACACTGAGCAGAGAAGCAGATGGAAGGACAAACAGCTGGGACTGGAAATGAGGAATAAAACTAATTAAAAGAGTGCATCCTTCCTACTAAGCACCCTGGTGTAGGAGTGATGCCTGTATGAGGCCAATTTAAGAATAATTAAAGACTCTGTTAAGACTTCTCCAACACGTAGACTCTAAAACATGGTGGCAGCTATTGGAGTGTTACTGGAGAAAAGAGACATCTAGGACTGGGTAGGAAGAGTTTTTGACTGTGTGGAAAAGCATAAACACTGTAAATTAAAACACCACAGCTCTTACTTGTTGTGTCGGACACTGGCAACAGCTGAATTAAATCCTCTTGGATTAATTACTGCAAATTGAGGGACTCATTTTGGCTCCTCATTTAGAATTTTATTGTAACAATGCTCTATTAGCACCCACTGTAATGAGCTAAAAGATAATGTCAAAATTGTAGAAGTTAACAAATGTAAAATAAGTTTAATTATGTGACTAGCTTTTAAGAAAGATTGTGTTAATTTTGGCATGGCTTGTGAGGTCGGTTATTTAAGAAATGAGAATGCTCTAACATTTAAGGCTTTAATCTCTGTGTTAGGTGCTCTTAAAATTCTGTTAAGTGACTATCTGTAAACAAATATACAAAGAACTTTGCTTGCAAAAATGAGGACAAATTCACATGGTTGCACATTCTTGGCAGGGTTTTTTTGGGTGGGAGGGAATCTGTCTATGTGCAAATTACAACATGAATTTGTGGCAACTGCAGCACTATTTACCTGTATAGATGTGGTCAGAGCAGAAATCTTTTCCTTTGATTATGGGGTGAAATTATGCATGCAGGAGGCAAGCACAGCACATTCACTCTACTGCTGTACCTTTACACCCTGCTTTACCTGAGAGTGTTTGTGTGTCTGCAGCCAGAGCTATTTCTCAGGGGGCTGAAAGGGAATTTGGTAGCTCCCTTCAATTGTTTTCTGCCAGAGGCATCAACAGCTCTGCTATGTTCTTCTCCCTGGGGAGTGGCTATCAGTTTCTGCATAAGGTGATGTTTGTACTTTTATTAAAGTCTCTGGTGGTTTCCCAATTGCCAAAATACCACATTCAGCATTTGCTTTATTTAAAGCCTGATGTTCTCCATGGCAACTGACCAAAATCTGATCTAAGTCATTGTCTTTGAATTCAGCCTCAAGGAAACCAGGTTATTTTTAGTGATAAATTTGTCCTTCGGGTGGATTTTTGGGTTGTGGGTGAGGGTGATCTATGGGCTTTTTGGGTGTGGGCAAGGTGGGAACCCCATAAGTAATAGGAGGACGGCTCTGCACCTGGGAGCTGGGTCACCAGGTTGTCGGGCCTTTGGCAGAGAAGAGAGCAAGTAGGCAATTGCTTTTGAATGAGCTTGTTGATCCCCTCCTTGCAGCGAGCTCACCTCAGCCAACACCAGCCTTAAGAACAGAAAAGTAACCGTGAAATACAGATGTTACTTTGATATTTTATAGGTAGATCAATATCCCAGCTGACTGCAGGGATTCTCTTGTGCAGATCTGACCCTTGTTTAACTTTCCCTTTTCAGTCACTTGAAAATCCATCTCTGCCTGGGGGGTTATGTTGTCAGTCCTTAAACTGATTTCATTTATACTCCGTACAGCCCCGAATTTCTCATGGAACTATTGCAAACTGTGGAATAATGTGATAATTTTCTTTCAGTTACATAGGAGACTGCGAGATTCACATGGACATATCGAAATTTAATCTTGGCGTGAAAGGTGTCCAGGTGCGTGCTGTGCTGTGCTGACGTTTTCTGTTCAAGGCTGTGTGAGGCAGGAGGCAGCACATCCCAGTGGGGAGGTCATGACACTTAACTGGGAAATCACCAGCTATTCAGCTTGGAACTACTGGCTTTATCTCCTTGTGTTTTGGCTGGGGAAATGGTGCCTTCCATGGAAAGCACCTAAATACCACTTTTAAGCTTTGTAGTGTGACTCTTAAACAGGGTCAGTGCCAGAGCATCGAGTCTGTGTGGGGCAGCTTCTGCCACTGGAGTTCAGAGGAGCTGTGTGTTGGTGGAGAACTTCAGAAGAACCAGGACATTCATAAACTGGTGTAGATGAAACCAACAACCTGTTCTTACAGTGTTGAAAGCTAATAGGCAGAGCACTCCATTGTATGGCAGGATTGCAGAGAGACTCCACAAACATAGCAAGTATTTCCTGGTATCAGTAGCAGTGGTTTGGCGGGAGGAGGTTGTTGTTATTAAATTCTTAATAGAATTGGCTTCAAGCAGGATTTTTAAAATTAACTCCATCAGTGAAAAGCTCACAATTTTGAAACCACATCCTGAGAATACCTTAACACTCAGCTTTCCTTGGTCTGTTCTGTTTGCAGTTGTATGGGACATTGCGGGTGATCCTGGAACCTCTTCTAACTGATGCACCTTTTGTGGGAGCAGTGACCTTGTTTTTTATGCAGAAACCGGTGAGTCAGTCGTGGTGCAGGTGCTTGAATAACAAATGCCTGATTGTTCAGTGCTCCTTTTGAACTCTAGGAGGACATGAATGAATTTGCCCTAAATTTTTGTAATAGTGCTTAAAAAGTTACTTGCTTCACTCTAAGAATGGGAGTGCTGTCACTCTTCTTCTAGTGACAGCACAGTTTCCTAGGCCTTTGCTGTAAGGTTCCTGGCTGGTGGATATTTCCATTCGTATATTTTAAATGCCATCATCTTGCAGACCATTCAACCATGGTTGACTTTTGAAAGCTCTCCTGTTTAAGGTCATGTGCCTTGTAGTGAATTGTAGTTTAATAAATATGAGAAACCTTTTAGTCTTGTAAGGACCAGTTAGTTATCTTATGGCACGCAGCTTTGCTTGTGGGTTATGCTTTGCTTGAGTTCATGGGAGTCATATATTTTTGATCTTGGATGAGGTGTTCTTGTGTTTAGATTTAGTAGCACTATTTTAGCACATGAAAAAAAAACCTTTTTGTTTATTGTAAGAGTAGGGATACAGACAACCCCCTGCCTCAGGGCATAGGCCAACCTCTAAGTGAAAGGATGAGGAAACAACTTCAAAGTCTAGGTAGAGTTGTTGAATTTCCTGCATGACCCCAGGGCATCTGCCAGTGGCCATTGCTAAGGGCTGAATGCAGTCTTTCCTTGTGCTTGCAGGTTAAGTCCCAGTGATATCCTCATTTCAGGATGGCAGATAAAATAGATAAGGGAATTGATACCAGCTGTTGGTTTTAATGTACAGTTGCAATCAATTACAGGTGCTGATTTTCCTTTCTTTAAACAGCTGGCTTTGTTTTAGAATAATTTCCCCTTTAAATTCTACATTTGTTTTGAAATAAATTTTAATAGTCCTGTATATGTTTTTTCCCTGCTCTTGTTGTAGCATTTGGAAATCAACTGGGCAGGCATGAGCAACCTCCTGGATGTCCCAGGGATTAAGTGAGTGTCTACTTTGCTTCGCTTTGTTCATATTCAAAAGCCTTTAGAAGTTGGGTCTTCAGTAATCATCAAAGCTGTTCTCAAGAACGTTGTGTAGAAGGTTGTGTTGTGTGCTGGTTACTCATCCCATAGTATGTGGCTGTGGAGTTTGCAAAACCTGAGGAGGGTGCTTTTTACATTCTGTCAAAATTGCTTCAATTGCTTCACTGAATTTAGGATGGAAGTAGTAAATCCGTCAAACAACAATGATTTAATTTGAGAAATAACTGCAGTCCCTCTGACAAACTGAAATACAATCCATGATAAAGAAAACCGCACCAGATTTATAAGGAGAAATGTTCTCTTTTCATGTAATCTGCTCACCCTTTAGGTTATTCAGAAAATGTAGCTCTTCCCCAATGCTTCCTGGGTTGGTGTTGCATATAAAACTTGCACATCAAGGATGAAAATCTTAGTGGTTTTCAGTACTGTAAGTTTCAAACTGTTTCACCAGATTGGGGATTAACTTTGTCTTTGTTCCTTAGTGTAAGGAGAAAATTCTGTTACATAAGATCAAAATATATTTGATTACTCAGCCTTTGCCTTTCTCCCTTCCAATGCAAATGCAGACATTTCTGTTCCCCAGTGTTCTTCTGCAGCTCATGGCTTTCAGACTCACGGGAAGTGTCTTATTTAGGTGCCAGTTTATGCATTAAAGGGCCTCTGAAGACTTTTGATGTTGAGTGAGAGGAAGCTTTCTTTTTCTCTTAATGTGAGGCCAGAGTGGCCTTTTGCCCTGAAGTTTGGCCTGAGAGCTCCAGATTTTATCAGAGGAATTAATCTGTTCTCTTCTAACTTAGTTTCCCTAATCCTTGCAGGGAGAAATTATGTAGGTGTTCCAACCTACAGCCTCTCATATAATTAAGTGCAAATTTAGTGTCCTAAATTTTCACTCCCTGGTTCTCTCACAGGGATTTGAACACAGAAATCTTTGCTTGTCATGAGCACTGCAATGAGAGCTGGGAGCAAAACTTGCCTGACCATGAAGGGACTGAAGTACAGGTTTAACAAGAGCCCTCCCTTTCAAATGGATTGGGTTTACTTAAGAGAGCAAAGAAACTGGATGCAGTTGTCTGTCCTCATGTACAAGCTGTGTTTAGTTGGGTGCACCCTGAAGACCCAAGAGAAAGGACAATTCTGTGACATTCCTGTAGGGTTTTTTTTTACAGGAAAGCCAACAGCCTGACCAAGGCTCATGGTTTAACATTTGGAGTAGGAAACTACTTTCCATATGTGTGAATCCAGCCTCCTCTGTGGATTGTGGCACTTCTGTTACACAGTCTTTCTCTGATAAGCTGCCTTATAAGCACTAGATTTATCAAGAAGATGAAAGTATTTCAGATACTTGATGCTCTTGGGTTTTCCTCTTAATATTGTCTTTTGTTCATGACAATTTGTAGTGAGATGTTGAAATCCTCTTATTAATCACGTGGAGAGTACTGGATATCTATGATTAGCCACATATTTCTTGCTCAGGAAAAATAGTTCAAATTAGTTTTCCCTGCCATACAAAGACAGCAATTGTAAAGAAAAGATTTAAAACAAAAAGCTAAAAATGTGTAAGTTGTAATTAGGCTGGAAGATTGCCTGAACTCCAAGACAGTACCCTCAATTCAGCCAATGTGATCTCCAATTACTTAAACCAAGATTTTCCCTCTTAGCACAAAATTTTCCAAGATACAGAATTTTATCTTTTGCTTGGTCTTCTATTAAACTAAATGAGCTTGGGACTTTTGTCTTTTTGGGGATTGGTGGGGTTTTGTTTGGTTTTTTGTTTGTTTGTTTGGGGTTTTTTGTTTTGGTTTGGTTTTTTTTACGTGGCTGGCTTCTCCTTCTATTTTACAGTAAGGTGTCAGCATGCGACCAAGAGCAGGCAGCAGTGTGCACTAAGGCCATGTTCCAAGTCTTAAAAACAAACTACCTCGAGGCCTCAAGTCCCCTGGGAAATGGGTGAAACCTCCTGATTCCCTCCTCATGTTGCCCGTCCCAGAAGGCACATGAGTTTGCCTTGTTTGGGTGTGTGCATGATGTCACACAGTCGAAGCTCCCATTCATCATTTACAACCTGCTACAGCCAAATTCAGTCCAGCAGTAGGGGTGCTCCTTAATGCAAACTTGCATCACTAAATTGAAGTTGAATGGCCACTCTGCAACTCTTTTTATAGAATCATTTAGATTGGAAAAGACTTTTAAAGATCATCAAGTCCAACTATTAACCTAACACTGCCAAGCCCACCACTAAACCATGTGCCTAAGCACTGCTTTTACAGGTCTTTTAAACATTTCCAGGGATGGTGACTCAACCATTTACCTGGATGGCCTGTTCTAATGCTTGACACCCTTTAGGGGATTGTGGGCAGCATCACTCACTTTGCAGTGCCCAGTTTCTTTTGCTGTGCCTCATTCTTTCGCTCTAACCGAGTTGTGATTGATTGTAGAAACTGAGGTTGCTTTTTTCCCCCACCTGCAGTGTAATGTCAGACTCCTTAATTCAAGACTTCATTGCTGCACGGCTGGTTCTGCCGAACAGGATCACAGTGCCTCTGAGAAAGAACATGAACATTGCCCACTTGAGGTTCCCTATCCCCCAGGTGAGTTGTTTTTCAGTGAGAGTGTTTATCTTCCTGCGTGTGCATTTGGCACCACATGGGTGCTTGCAAGCTTAGTGACTTAGGATCCTGCATCAGCTCTTTTAACCTGAATTATGGGCTTTTTGTAGGTGATAGTTCAGAAATATGAACTATCCAACATCTACTGATATAATTTGGGAGGGGGGGACATGGACACTCGGGGTTCCTACCCTTTCTATATGGCATAAGGAGTCTCTTTAGACTCTGAACTCATTTACCAATTAAACCTTTAGTCTCTAACTGAAGATCTGTGATATACTCAAATGAGAGGATAAATACATGAGCAATGAATGTCCAGCTATTTAAGATTTTTACTGGTGCTCTGAAAGGGTGTAAATAGGGAACTTGGAGGGTGACATCTCTTTGTTACAGAAAAAAAATGGGAAAAAAACCCAAGAACAAATCTCCTAAATACTTGACATATCCACGTCTTCAGTCTCCTTCATCCATCCAATACCTAATAATCTTATTAATGAGGATAAATATAAATGAGTGACAAAAGGATGCTCCCTATTGCAAATGCGCATCAGCAAACTGAAGTTGAATGGCCACTGTGCAATAAAATAAGTCCCTGGCAATGGGTGCTTAGTTCCTTCTTCAGTCACTGGGAATTGATCCTTACACTTGATTTGACTGTGGCAATAATGCTGTGTGCATATATATGCTTCTGATTTAAAAATAAATTGAATATTATTTCCTGCACAGTTATCTAGATTGCTTTGTGCATCTGCTTAAGGGTTTTTTCCCCTCTAGGTAAGTGGTGGGAAAAGTGTTTTAATACAGCTGTCACTGGAAATGTACTGCGTCAAACTATGTGTCTTTGCAGAACTGTCACAGTGACTGCCCTTGCTGCCTGAAATAACTAATTTTAGGAGGCAGCATATTATAATTATCCAAAGATTGCATTTTCATGACCAGTTCTGTATCTTATTTTATTCAGGGGGTAATAAGGGTTCATCTGCTAGAAGCTGAAAACCTTGTCCAGAAAGACAGTTTCCTTGGTGCAATCAGGGGGAAGTCCGATCCGTACGCTCTCCTTCGCGTTGGCACGGTGCAGCATCGAAGCAAGACAGTTTCCCGAGATCTTAATCCCATTTGGAACGAGACATTTGAGGTACTGAATCTTTTGATCTCTCCATCTGTAGGATGCGTAGCTATTTACATCCCTGTGCTTGGAGGACCTTCTCTTACCTGACTGCACTGGAGCAGGTGGACTTCCTTGTTACTCGGTTGAGGCATTTCTGTCCCTTAAACAAGTTCAGATTTACATTGTAAACTTGAAATGTCATTCAGGTTGATCTGATTTACATGTGTGGGTTTTTGGAGGAGGTGCAGAGCCCTGCTTTAAATATCAATCAGTGCAACCGTAGGCTGCTCTAGCATTGGTTTCTCTCCACTTATTAGGGATACCAGTTTGAGGAGTTTAACTTGTAGTTCAAAACCAAGCAAACTGAATTTGAAATATTTTCACCTATAATCAATTGTATTTGTTACGCAGTTAGCCACAGAAGAGCAGGGAATGTCCTTTGTGTGTTATACAGCTGTGAAATGTCATGTTCTTGTCCACAGCTTTTTGGTTTTAATCAATACCTCTCTCTCCTCCAGTTTGTTGTTCATGAAGTACCTGGTCAGGACCTAGAAGTGGACTTGTATGATGAAGATCCAGATAAAGATGACTTCATGGGCAGGTAAATTAGCATGACCTTTGCTCGGGGTCCAGTAGCCGCTGCTGTGGGACACCTGGATTATTTATATTGGCAATTTAATATTGTTGGAAGCCATTCCCTTTGCCCAGATATTGATACCAAGTTATTAGTTTGTAGTGCAAGTAACTTTGAGCAAGGTAGAGAGTGGCCCATGCTCCTAGAGGGAATCCTGTGAAGCCATTAGAAGTGATGGTTGCCACATGACTTGAGATTTAAGTTTTTCAAGGGAGAGATTTCAGAAGTGTAAGTGCATTCCGGTGCATTCCTCCACACAGGCAATGTGGAGAAGTTGTTGTTTGGAGCAGACTTGAGTGTGGGCTTTTTTGGTGGTGGTTTCTTTTCTCCCCAACAGCAGTATGCTATATGCCTCAATATACACTGAAATGTTTGCTTTTTGCCTTTCAGCTTGCTTATAGGCCTAGTGGATGTAATGAATGACAGAACTGTTGATGAGGTAAAGATCACAGCTTATTTCTAAATGTGTTGGTGGTGTATGCTTACATGTGCTCATTTGTGCTCCCCCTCTGCTACTGCAGTACTTCTGTGTGCTTAAAGCTACCTTGCACACTTGCACAGTGGTCTTTTCACAAAAAGAAAATACCTTCACTCAGAAAACTTACAAAGTAGCCATTACAATAATTTTTACGGCCAAGCTGGTAACCCCAGACAGCCGTGAAGTTACACTGAGCCAGCAGTGGGGTATCTTGTGTTTGTATCTTGTGTCCCATATGTACCAAACATTTTGTACAAGGCTGCAGATAAGGTTTGGTGAAGCAGTCTGATTGCTGAGGGGAGAAATGATCTGATCTTATGGTCGTTCATCCTGCAACCCAGCACTCTGCAGACAATGTCAGGGTGCCTGTCTTGTGCTGCTGCTGGTTGGAAATATCCATGCACTTTGCCTGTATATGGGTATCTTATTTCCATTTTTTTCTGGCTTGTATTTGTAAGTAGATGGATGTGCTACAGTTTATGTGTCAAAAGTGCAAGTTAAAATGCTCAGAGTACAACTCATGTAGTCTAATGCACATAAGTCTCAGAGACTGCCACACACATATAAAAATTATTCTGCCTCACAGTTCTCAAGTTACCCTTTGTTGTCTCCGTTTAGTGGTTTCCCTTAAGTAAGACAACAAGCGGACACTTGCATTTAAAACTGGAGTGGCTTTCACTACTAAATGACCAAGAAAAGCTACATGAGGTGAGTGTATTTGCTTGAAGGATTCAGGTACTCTGATCCCTGTCCAGTGATCAACAAAGGAGTGTGTAAAATTAGGACCCCCAGGGCAAATTCATGGGAGTTTATTTTTGTCTGGCAAAGTTCTGATGTGATTCCCTCCCTGCCACTCCTACAGAGGAAGGGCATTTGCTTGCCCCAGGTCCCTTGGTAATTCAGGAGTAACTGAAATCTGGCAGCTCCTTTTGCTTGAATTGGCAAACCTTTGTTTGACTCACTGCAAAATAGCTTCTCACAGGTCCTTTCTTTGACAGTTTTTCTCCTGCCTCTTCATCTAGGATCTGTGTAGTACCCCAGGCCCCTGAAATAACCTGTACTAGTCATAGACAAATACACAGAACTGGTGCTTGGTAGGGCAGTATTTCCAAATTGTTGCTTGTCCAGCAGAACTGCTTGGATAAAGCCCATCTCCCAGGGATGCTGTTTCTTCAAAACCAACCAAAACCGTTGAAGTTCCACTGAAGTGAATAAAATTGTTTCCAAGCTTTGTTCTGCTGATACTGGATTGATGTTGATATATGTGGTTGAGCATGTTTTCAGGTGTCTTGCTATGCTGGGGAACCCAACCAGTTCTGCACTGAGGGATTGCTGAGCATTAAGGCCAGTGCATTGAAGAGACTTACACATCTTACTGGTCTGCTTAGAACTGTCACACTGTATTGGCTTCTGCTCTTCTAAATTGCAAGTTTTAGGAGAAAAGCAGAGAGCTGCTTAGCCTTCAGAAACTGCCCTTCGAATTTTGTTATATTTTACATTGTCCTTGGTGAGTGATCACATCTACTTTGTGTTTTGTTTTGGCTTATCTTTCCTGGCCTTTGCAGGATAAGAAGGGTCTGTCTACAGCAATTCTGATAGTCTACTTGGACAGTGCCTTCAACCTTCCAGTAAGTACAAACCACATGCAACAGCCTTCACTCCTAACCTTCTCTTTTTAAGACCACAAACTAATTATTTTAAATACTCTTTCACTAATTCAGAAAAACCACTTTGAATATTCGAATGGTGAATGTGGAGCAAAGAAGATCAAAAATAACAAGTACCTCAAGGTAAGATTTATATTTTCCTCCCATGCTTGCAAAACAATGTTCTGGATTATGGGGCATTGTAGTAACTGAAACTGCCTGTGGTTCAAGAGAAATAACCTCTCCACTGCCAGAATCTAAGTGACCAGGGGTTCAAAATATTCATTGAAAGGCCACCCCTGCCCCAGTAAAAGTCTAGGAGATCCAAGTGAGAATGCAACACAGAAATTTTTGATTGTGCCTGTGGTTGTTTATACTTTTATGCTTTGGACAGAGAGTCTGCAGACATCAGATTAGGTCATGATAACCTTTCTGCTGTTGCAGAGATTCTTCCCATGCTGAGCTGTTCCAGCTTGACATTGGGGTGGGAGGAATATGCTTGTTTGTGGTAACCTTCCTGTTCACTGGAGACCTGACCACCAAATTCCTCCCCCCTTGGTTTTAGAGGGATTCAGAAGCCTCTGTCATTCCTGCCTCCTCTCTCGTAGCTTCTATTTACTTTCCCCCCAAAATACTATATTTTGCTACTGTGATGTAAATGGTGGGTATAGGGAAGAATGTCTTTCTCCCTTTTTTCTTGAACAAGTTACACACAGTCACAGCTCTGAGCTATGGATAAAGCTTCCCATTCTGTCCAAGTAGCTCCTCTCCTAAGTACCATCTTTACCACTGAGTTACTAGCACTTAATTCTGAACCTAATTGTGAGTGCTTTGTATGCAGTGTTGTGCCAAGACCAGTTCCTCAGCTTTGACTTCTGTAGCATTAGTGCAGAGAAGCACAGTACAAGAGGTTCAGTATTGTTACTTCTGGAAAGGAATTGTTACTTGATGCTAAAGACTTGCTTCTACCTGCAAGTCCTGAGCCTTGGAAACCAATTCTGAAAGTCCTGTTTCATTCAGGAATGATGAAGACTTTCCACTGAACCTTCAGCTCTCTTCTCTGTTTCCTCACAGCTTCTGACAATTTTTTAACTGCTCACCTATTGAAACCTAAGTACATAAAACTTTGGCTTAAATGTGTACTCTTGATGGTAAAGACTGTGCTGTGTTATGGCTGGAGGCTTTCCTGTGTACTACACCCTTCAGATGTCCTACATCTGAAAAATATGGTCAGCTTTCCAGCAACTCATTTCAAGTAACAGTAGTGGTGTGATATAGCTTTCTGTAAACGATAAATTTCTCTTTTTTTTTTCTGATTTCTTCTTTTTTCCTTGTATTAAATGACAGAAGATGGAACGAGAACCTTCCTCGTTTGTCCTGCTCACAGTTGGAAACAAGACTCAGAAGAGCAAGGTGACGCTGTTCTGTTTTGCTTTCCTTAAATACTCTATTTTATGGGTGACTATTTCCAAGTAGCTTTTAGGAAGGGAAGGACTTCTTGTGAAACTGATGTGAAGAGCTGTAGTTATGGTGATGGCTGCAGAGCCTGGGAGGTGGAGGTCAGTCAGCACATGGAACCACTGTATCACTGAGCTGTGGTGGTTAGTGGGTGTCTGATCAGCTGCTGTACAGATGTGTGGCTTTGTGCTCATTGCCATGGAGTCATACTGGTCAAGACACTCCAGTTCTATAAGGGCTGAAGAGGAAAAAAATGATAGGTCTCAAATCTGGCTCATGCTTTCTCAGAGCAGGGTGTCATTTGTTATCAACCTGGCCTTTGTTTCCCCATCAGAGCCTTTCCTGGCTGTGTATCACAGTTTTACTGATTTTTTTTCTTTTTTTTTTTTTTTTTACCTGTACCAGATGTATCTGGATCTCCTCCACTTCACTTTCAGTTCCTTTCTCATTATTTAAAAATTACTTTTGCCTGATGAGTACAAGCAACAGCTGAGCTCTGCCCTCCCAGTAGCTGCCGTGTTTGCTGTCCTGCAGCTGGATGCAGATGAGGGCAGCCCTATGTTCTTTTGGACACCCAACAAATAGGAATGAATCCTCTTGGCTACACATGGGCGTATAGGACTGACACCTATTTTCCTTTGTTTCTTCCACCTGCTTCACCCAGGAATTGGGTTCTGCTTGCATTTTTACCTTTTTCGGCTTTCCCTCTCCCTACCACATCATTTGCCTCTCCTAAGCTAGGTAAGACTTCCAGCCTTTCCCTGCTCCTTTCTCCTTGCAGCCAGCAGTCGTGGCCTGGCAGAGACAGCTGGTTTATGGAGCAGCCACAGTCCCCATGGGTGCTTTCCATGGTCTTTCATCCTTGAAGTGGATGGTACTGAAGCTGTGCCATCCTACTCTTCCCACAAGATCTACACCCCTGAAACTGCCCCTCTAGCTTTCCTACCCTTCCCTGTCAGCTCATTGTGGCTTTGGGAGCTGGCTCTGGGTGCCTGCAGGCTGGAAGCAGCACTCTGGCTCTCCCTGGGTGGAGAGGTGGGAGGGAGGGAGCGGTGCCTTGCTGCAGGTGAGGCAGGCTGCTGGTCCAGGCAGCGCTGGCTGGGGCAAACTGCAGCTCACCAGACTTGTTCTTTGGCATTTCCACATCCTGCAAAACTTGTTCTGGTTTTGCCAGAGACTTTGCTTCCGCACGCTTCTGACCTGGAATTTCCACTCTCTCCATACAGCTGGGGTGTAGCATCACTGGATAAAATTAAGAGGGTCACCGTGCCCCTCTCTGGTGATCAGTGTCATGCATTCTGTGCTGCTTACAGAACAAACTAATGTATGTGCCACAATCTTCTTGTTGCAGACCTGCAATTTCAGCAAAGATCCCACGTGGGGCCAGGCTTTCACCTTCTTTGTCCACAGTGCTCATTCCCAGTCACTCCATGTTGAGGTGAGAGAAAAGCCTTTCCTTGGAAGACCAACTGCACATCTGTAGGAAGAAACCTCTTTTATGGAGATCAGTGCTGGTGTTTTCTATGTGGAATTGTCTTGTTCTGGGTTCCTCCTACTTAAAAACAGAAGAAGGACCTGTTGTTGCATGGGTGATTCTCTGTTAGGTGATACTGGTATCTGCCTTTGTTCTAGGATCATGTAGTGTAATATCTGAGTTTAAAATGTGGGATATTTCTGGCTGCAAAATGCAAAGGAGTTTTTATATAGGTCGGTGTGTAGTAAAGACATCAATATTTTGCTGTCAGAAATTGCAGCCTTAATAATTCCCAACCACAGCCCTTCACCTCAGTGTTCTGGCTTGTTAAGCAGTTCTGTCTCTCACCAGCCCCTTCTAGGGCTAGTCAGTCAGATATTGTAGAATTGAACTTAGAAGGTGTATTGAAGTTAAATAGGCTAAACAGTTACCTAAAGAGCTTGTAAAGGTTTAGACCAGTTGCCATCCCAGCTGCCTGGGACATTGCTTCTCCCTGAAGCAAGTAGGGAAGGTCCAGTAAATCTCAGGGCCTGGTTTTTCTGCTGAGGCAGTTCCTTATCTGTGTAGTTAGGGATGGGATTTTTACTCCAAACACACTAATTTGTTACACCCCTGAAATACTGGTATCACCCATTTGGAAGTAACCACACTTGATATTATGTCCAGAAGTAAATAAGCTAATTTTGGTTTCTGTCTGAAATACCTTCTTGCTTTGCTTCCCAGTTTGCCAAACTTTTGTTTCCTTTTTTTTCCCCCCTCTAGATAAAAGACAAGGAGCGGGATAGTGCCCTGGGAACTTCAGTGGTATGTCTGTCCCACTTACTTAAGGACCCAAACATGACTCTGGATCAGAGATTCCAGCTGGACCATTCCAGTTCAGACAGCTTTATTCAGATGAAACTTGTGTTGCGGGTATGTTGTTCTTTCGTATATTCATTTGGCTTCCCTAGTGGAAGCATCCAATTCTAACCAGGCAAAAGAGATGAAAGATGACTGTGGAGAAAGGCAGCTTTTCTTCACAGATGAGTAGAAAGTAGAAGTGTGACAAGGTCTTTAAGTGTAATTAAGAGTGTATGGTGGAGCTGAGAAGTATCCATGAAGCTTCCTAATACTTATTGTAGAGACAAGGCTGAAAATCTTCTCCCAACAATAAAGAGTTAGTCTGAGAAAATCTAAGCTGGGGAAATCAAAGCTTCTCAAAAGTAAGAGACACTGATGCTTAGAAGTCATTTTCTCACTGTGCTCTGGATCAGTGCTTAGACAGTGTTAAATGTATATGCAGTAGGACAAGAGAAGAGAACACTACAGTGAATCCCACAGACTCCTTTCATCTCTAATGGCAGATTCCTGCTGTTACAATTTTGTGGTGAAATTTTCTCCTGGGTGGTAATGCTGGCATTCACCCCAGTGCTTTGGGAGCAGCACTCACTGCTCTCCCTTGTGATTTTTTAGGCACTGAATGTTGAAGAACCTGATCCAGAAAGAGTCAAGGCTGGTGTCAGTGCCTCAAAGCAAGGTCCCGTGCGTGTTATGGAAAAGGGTGGAAACCAGCAGAAGTCTGTCTCCCCACCAGAAGTCTCAAAAGTACCTCCTGTCAGCAAAGACTCTGCAGCACTTGAATCCCTGCCAAAAAGGGACAGTGGAGAAGACCTGGCCACTAAAGACTGTTCAGCAGCCCCTGTACCAAGTGAAAGAGTTGCAGCCCCTGATGGGGCAGAGCACAAGCAGAACCCAGAGCATCGCCCGCCGTCAGCGCTGCACAGCGGAGCGGCGGCAGTGCCCACGCTGCCGGTCGTGCAGGAGCTGAGGCTTGCACCCAGTGTCACTTCTCTGGGTTCTCTGCCTTCCTCTTGCTTTGAATTAAGTAGCAGCAATCTGGACATTCATAAGTAAGTGTTCTTCCAGCTGAATTGTTCTTCTCGTGGGAAAGTTTAGGTATTATAGGTCGCTGTTGCATAGAGGTGAATTCAAGGGCTGCTAAGTCGTTTGGTGTCTTGGTTCTCAACTCACAAAGAATTGACCTAAGTATTCCAGTCAGCAGCAAAGTAGATTACAGGGCAGTATCAGATCAGGTGTAAAGTGAAAGCAATACATCTCTGGCTTTCCTAAGAGATGCTGCACATATTGGCTTCATATTATTGAAGAACCTCTCTACACTCCTGGCTGCCATAACACTCATTTAGCAGCAGGATATTGGAAGTCTGAGCATCCCACTTCTGTAGTATCATAAACCCTTGATAAGTTTCTCTGGCTGCTTAAAGCTTTGAATGCTGTGTTTTAAGAGTGATGACGCTGTGAACAAAGTTTGTATGGATAGGTGTGCTTGTGTTTGTGTCCTTCCCACAGTGCTCAGTAGTCTGTTCTGTTAATCTCCCTCCTGGGGGGCAGAATGGACCTTGTAGAATCCTTAATGAACTGAAGTGTCAAAGAAGGTCCACCTCACTTAAAAGAGCATCAGAGTAATTATAAACCTGAATGTGAAACCCAGCTCCCGCTGTTCGGTCTTGTACTGCTGGACTGGCAGATTCTCTAGCTCTGAACAGGGCTTCATTTATAAACTATTTTTAAACCATTTTGAACAATGTTTTTTGGATTTGAAGCCACTTCAATAACATGCAGAATGAAATATAAAGAAGGTCCCATTTTGCATATACATACATTTTGCATATACGTACAGGACATTCTTGAGCGAGCTGTGTAACACACTAACCTCTACTTTGCTCCTCCTTCTACAGCAGGCCATGGAGGGGCTTTTTCGGCAGTTTGTACTGTGGGACTGAAATCAAGTTCGTGCAGAGAAGGCAGGGACGGTGCTAACGGGAATGTTGATTCTGTGGAACCTCTGTGGTCCAGCTGCTTCCTAGAAAGCAAACATTAGGATGCCAGGGAGAAGAATAGTGCCCTGAAAGTTGGTTTTAGTCTGCATTTGGTCTGTTCAATGGCTGTATTGAAAGGCTTTGACTGTGCCAATGTCTTGCAGTGGTACCGAAATGCCTCTGGGGGAGATCCAGCTGACAGTCCGTTATGCTTCCATACGGCAGAGCCTCGTCGTGCTGGTGAACGGCTGCAGGTAACACTGACAGTCACCGAAAGAGAGGGGCAGAGCTCTCTGGGCTTGTGTCAGTCATTCAGCAAAGCTGGAGTAGAACCAGTGCAGCAGGAGATGTCTTAGCACTGGCTGGCCTCAACCTGTGCAGCCTCACTAGGCCCAGCTCTGGTCAGTGCCAGCAGCAGGTCAGGGAGAGAGGCCGGCGAGTAGGGCCCATTGCAGTAGAGATACTTCAACTGTCATCCACCCAAAACTTCCTCTGAACAGCACTGACAACTGATGTGTGTCTTGGGGTCTCGTGATAGGCATCATGGCAAGGATTGATCCCTATGACTGAATTTGTAATTGTTAATTTAGGAACCCTGATAAGTGGCCACACACTCGGTAGTGAAAATTCTGTTTAAATAAATGTTCTTAAAGTTTTAGTTCCAACTCCCAGGATTAATATTTTTGGCCCATGAAGGTTTGGTTTGATTCCAAGAGAGTCAAGTTATTAAAACATACACTGGGAGAACCTGCCTTGCTTGTCTGTATTTCTTTTAACAGAAACTTAGTACCCTCTTCCAGTCGTGGAGTGGATCCATATGTTCGTATATACCTGCTTCCAGATAGAAGGTGGACAAGCAGGAAGAAGACTTCTGTTAAGAAGAAAACATTGAACCCTCAATACGATGAGAAGTAAGAAAATGTTAATTAAGATTGTGGCTGAAATAGTTATGATGTCTGTGTAACGAAAGGGCTTCCTAAGGTGTGCTGCTGTTGGTCCTAAGGATTGTCTTGTGAACGTTTGCAGGTCTTCTGAAACAAATGGCACTTTAATTGTGGTTTCCAAGTACTTGGGGCTTGCTCTGCCTGTGGTGTTGTCTGTCCCTCTGTAGCAGGGCACACCTTCTTCCCTGCCCCTTCCAGCGGGTGCAGGCTGCACTTGCTTCCTTGCAAACAGACATTCCCCTACCCATGTTTAACTCCCTGTCATGGCAAAGGCAATATTTTCATTCAAATGCCTCACAGAGCCTACTTCTCTGTTTATACTGCTTTGCCTGATGCTTGTTTGGACACCTTTCCAAAAGTCCAAGGCAGAAGTACAGAGCCTTTAGAGACTGGACCATTCTTTGGGCAGACAGATGGATGTTGTCATCAGTACCTGGTGGTACAGGGTAAAATGTTCCCACCCCTTTGGTGACAGTGTCACATGCACAGCTCTACCACTGAAATGGAATGTGTTTTGTATAAACCCAAACGCAGTAATGCTTAGAGGAAGAGCTGTTTTGAGAGGTGGTCTTAGTCCCATAATTAGAGGAAGGTACACATATGGGAAAATACGTGAATATTGGGTGATCCTGGTTGGTTTAGATTTTTCCTGTGTTGTGTCCTTTCTGTAAGTCAGAAATGGAGAAAGGATTTTAAAATATTTCATCTTAGCACTCAAAACACTGGAGCTGTGGATTTTTCTGTGTATTCCCAAGTAGCTCCACTGATTCAGTGCCAGCCCAGCTGTTGGGAACATCATCTCGTTTTCCTCATCCTCAGTATTGACGTATCCTGTACATCCTTAATTAAGGATAATAAGTTGGGCAATGCTTAGCTCCAAAACACATTACCTGTTTTACAGCTCTGACTTGAAGAAAAGCTATTCAGGTGGGCAGAACTGATTTAGCATGGACAAAACTCACTTGACATTAGTGATGTGTGCCAGAGGCTTGAGTCAGAGCCATTAAGAATTTAATTGCCACAAGTTTCAGCCTTTGCTCTTCAGTGCAAGGCTATTCTGTGAAATTGGGGGTTTGGCTCAGCTGTTTCCTCTGAGTAATGAAGGTTGAATGGCAAACACGCTGGTCTTCCCATGGAGAGGAAAAAAGATGGTACATGGCATTTCATCATGGATGCATGTTTTCCTCCTTCCCCCAGCACAGTGAACAGTCTGAACACAGTGTAATAGTCTTTCATGAGGCCTGGAAGAGGTTTCTTGCAATGTGAATGAAATCTAACTATAGATTTGCCTTTTCTGTACCTTCTTTTCCTGTTAAAGTCTTGGCTACTGATGTTGTACTCTGTCACTGCAATCTGGCCACTGATGCTTACAGGATTTTAAGATAGGACTTATGTCTCTCCTTTCTAAACTTTACATTTAGGTTTGAATTTTTTGAATCTTTGGAAAATGTCAAGAAAAGGACACTGGACATTGCAGTGAAAAACAGCAGGCCGTTCATTTCACAGGAAAGGAAGGAGCTGGGGAAAGTAAGTTTAAAGAATCCGCACTACAGATGTAACAGAGCTGAACAGTCTGGGCCATTCCTGTAATCCTGAAATGCAGCTCGCTGGCAATCTGGAAACAACATCTGCCAGATTTTCATCTGAAATCAGGCTGTACCATGTGGAGGCTCCTTTTCACTTGGGCCTGAGATGCAGCCCTAGAACTAGAAAGTGGGTCTGACTTGGGAGGAGTGCTAGCGTAGCTAATCAATTTGTATGCTGAATAATATACAAACAAATAAAATTGGCTTTTTAAAGGTGCGGATCGACCTGTCCCAGGAGGACTTAATAAAAGGTTTTGCACAATGGTAAGTACCATCTCCATACTTCCAAAACCTGCCCATTGCTTTGTTGGGAGTTTGCATGACTGTTGTTGAAGTTCTGGTGACTGGGCTGTGTTTGGGTGAGCAAGAAGAATATCTGACCTGCAAACGCAGGACTAACTTGAACTAATCTGGTAGTTTTATCTAAATTGTGTGTTAATCCATGGGCTGTGCGGTGCCTGCCCTGTGAGACAACTTTAATGAGATGCCTGTGTGCCAATTATAGTCTTCAGCATATTTTATGTTACCATAAAAGCCATGGGGACACATAAGTAAAAGAATTATGTTTATTAAAGCAACTTTGCAACAAATTTTAACTTGGATAAAGATCTTAACTAAATATTCTGATCAGCAATATATATATATATGATAAAACTTTAATTACAAAGCATTTATAGAAACTATTATAATAAGCCACTTACAGTTCTGCCTGTATGTTCATTGTGGTTCTGAGGTTTGTGTGTTCATTGGTCTGAGGCAGAGACTGAGAACCCGGCTTGGGTGTTTTTTTCCACTTCTACGTCTGTAGCTAATGGCAGTAGTTCTTCCTTCTTTCTCCTTCAATGGAGCCCAAGGAATGCAGTGTGGGTAGTCCGGGAGCTTGCCATCTGCACAGGCAGTGAGCCAATATTCCAGATAGGAAAACCATGTTTCCCTGGCCCAGCTTGTGTGTGTGTGTGTGTGTGTGTGTGTCTCAGGGCAATTATGGGAGGAGGGAAAAACAACACACCCGAAGTTCCTGGTGAAGAGCTGAAGTCTGAGGCCACCTGTGGAGCCTCCTTTGTCAGGCTCCCTGTGAAGGCCAAGCAATAAAGCAGCCCGAGTCCTCTCTATTGTGGCAGTTAAAACTGTAAAGAAAGTCTTAAACTACTGTAATTACTTACTGTGTCTGTCTTGCAGGTATGAGTTGACAAGGAGTAGACGCAGGAGAATTTGATTTCTTCTCATGTACATAAGGCACTAATTTTTCGACTTTATATAAATGTATATATCTCTTGTAATTAATGTGTTTTGCACACTCATTGCAAATTTGAAGCAGTCTTTAGCTCAGGACATGTAAATTTAATGATCCCATTTGGAGATTAGTTCTCACTGAAGTTAAAAAATAAACATATTTCCCCCCCCATAGGGAATAATTTGTCCTTAGAGAATAAATCTTTTATTTTTGCCATTTCTGGCAAATCATCCCCAAAGGACTTGTAAGTTTGAATCCTCTCTTAAGGAAGTGTACCTGGGGATATTTTAGATTGTCAGCCAAGTGTCATTATCTTGCTTGGCAGTCTCATGTCCCCAGGATCTTGTTCATGTTGTTTTAACATGAAAGTGTTGTACTTTTCTGAAGCAGCATTCTTCAGCTGTAGGGCTACAGAACCCATTAAACTTTAATAGCATTTATTTTTTGAGAAACTAAGAAATTGGTATTCCACTGCTCAGAAGTACCTTTGCAGACTGTGGCTGCAGGTATGTAAATAATGAGCTTCCAAAAGCAGGGAGCTTAGTTACCCAGATGTCATTAAGGTTTTAGTTTGTGACACCTTAATAGGTTTTGTCCTTTGTTACAGTACATTTCAAAATCTTGTAAACCCAGATTATGCCTGAGGAACAGCAGAGTTTTGTAAACTAAGCTTTAATATTGAGGCAAAATATTTTTGGAAGCTTGGTGTACTTGTTTCTGTACAATAAACTTCTGTCTTGCGTAAGAAACTTGATCTGTTCCTTTCTGAAACTGACTTTTGGAATATGACCATGGTAACTTCTAACCATCATTTGAAGCAAATTTCCAATATTTTTGGCCTAGATTGCATTAATCCAGTCTGCTTCAGTCCATAACATGAGAGAATACTCACTGAGTAACAATGTGGTCACATCCCAAACTGAGCCGAAAATGTAAACATTTTAAAACGGGCTCTCCAGAAAACCAAGATAGGCAAATGCTGAAAGTGTGATGGCTGAGGCAGTTAGAGCACCTTTATCTCATACTGAATGTGTCAGTAACATTCAAAATGCTCGTGGTTATAATGTGCCTGGTCGTGTGCTGGGTTCAGTTTCCTGGACTGATGCAGAGCGTATCTCTCTCTGAGATTGAGAAGACCAGTCAGTAGCAGTTATAATGAAAATTTTTCTTAAATTGACCAAGAATTAAGAAAAATTTAAAAAAATGCAGCAACTTTTATTTATATAAAATCTGGAATTGTTGCTTATGGTAACAGTAGAGGTAGCTGTAATTCATATACATCGACAGGTGTGTTCACAGGTAAGATAAATCTTGCTCAAGAAGAGCAGAGTCACTCTTTACCAGCTCTCCATTTCAGGTTTCGCACCACAGGCAAAATATCATCCAGGTTACTGATCTCTGCAACAGAATGGAAAGCAAAATGGTAAGGCCTATGTACCCAGAACACCTTCAAGCTCAGCCAAAATTCTAACTTAACTGTTAGAAAAACAGACAGTGAATAAAATAAACTCCTCACACCTTTTAATGCTTTTGGGAAAAAATCATTTGGGCTTATGAGTAATATGATTGAGTATATGCATTGTTCAATGAAAATAAAGTATTTTGGTCACTTCAAGAGGAAAGATGGAAAGAAGAGGGAGACAAAAGGTAGCACTATCCCTCACATGCTTCTTGTGTTTTAGCATGCCAGGAGTAAACAAAACACTTGTTAGTTATTTAAAGTTCTATGAGGAAACATTTGCATGAAGATAATTCCAACTGTTGCAAATATTACTTACCTAGAAGACAGAGCAAATCTTGGATGAGAGCTTGAAATGGTGGAAAGAAGTGCTCATGTTCCTCTAGTTTATTGATGATACTGAAATGTGCAAGTGAGACTGTCAGACAGGGGCTGCAAGGACATTGCAAGTTCACCTCCTTGGCTGTTCTGTCATTCTGTCATGACTTTGTAGAAACACAGCTACTTCGTATATAAAACCATTGACACCAAAACTCTGTTCTCCAGTCCTGAAACCTGCAGCCACCAAGAGGTAGCTGTCACAGGGATCTCTGATTTCACTATTTATGCCCTACATACGTCCTTCCTTTCCTCCTCACATGGCATCAGGTTGTCTATGGACTGGAACATTAGTCTATATATGCTAAATATACTGCCTGGGGGTTGCTGATATAACTACCTTGGAGGTAGGGCTAGAAATGCTTTATAAGCAGCTGTTCTTTAGTTAAAATTGTGAGGAGTGAGCACAGAAGGGCTGAGTATTGTTAACTCAGCATGTGTCAGACTTGTTGCCTGCTCCCATTTTTAGTTGGTTTGTAGAGCATAGGCTGAACACAAGCTCTTACAGTCTGCTACCACCTAGATGTGGCTGTCATCTGCTGAAGATGGAACAGGTAGGCAGCTTGAGGCATACACTGCCTTAGCAACTCATACACTTCAGTATTACAGCTTAAACTTGCAACACTTTCTCTTCCCCACCCACGTGCAGGATTTGTCTCCTGATGAAACACACATCCCATTAAGGCTTCTTTGATCACCTTATCCATGCAAACCACGGGGTGTTTTGGAACCTTCTGGCCTCAATTCTTCTCTTCCAGCTTTATCCTTTTGATGAAAGGATTCCAGAGTTGTTTCAAGTAGGATCATAGTAACACCTCTGCTGTCGCAGTTCACTGACTTTATAACAAATGATTGGTTTCTTTCAGCATCAGTTTAGCCATTTTTCTCAATTACTACATCTGATGTTTGAGGAATGGTCACCAATGGAACAGCCCCCACATACCTGTGGATGTCCTGAGTCCCCAGAAGCTGCTGTACCTGCTCAGTCACATTCTTATTAACGATGTCACATAGTTTCCCAACAGTATCCACTACCACAGTGGGCGGAGCTGAACTGTCTGTGGAAAAAGAAACACTTCATGTTTCTTGTAACAGTAATAACAGGGAAGTATTTTAGACACAGTTGAATTCTTGCAGGTGGCCAGATTTTATTTGTTTTTCATAGATCTAGGCATACACATTCCATCGTTCATAGAAAACAAAGTGCTCACGGTCAGAAATAAACAAATGTTAACTAGGAATGGGGAATCTCTCACTAATCTTTCAGTGGCTAAAAAAAAATTGGCAGAGCTGTGAATGTTCACAGCAGAAGTGGTACTAAAGTGCACCCTACAATTTCAGTGGAAATCAGCCAACTAAAATTACATATATAGAGAGAGGGTTCCTGTGACACACCAGGCACATTATAGGGCCTATGCCAACAGGGAACCTGCTTAATAAATATTTTGTTAACACCCAGAACTTGTTTTGGTATTGGATTTTAACTGTTTTGACTACTGTGACTGAAGATAACAGGCTTCTTGTCCTTTTCTCCCTCAATTTCAGAAGAACTAGGCTTGGAGAAGGCATCTTCTAAGCTGCAGTTACTAGAGGGACATGAGGCTTCCTCATCTCCCATGCTGGCTGCAGGCAGGAAGACTCCTTCTTTCCTTGAGTAAGGCTCAGCAGCCCAGGAGCCTTGCTCTGGGGCTGGACATCCGACAGCCCAGCCAATCCTTCAAACCCAGGAGCAGCAGCAACTCCTGTTCTTCAGAAGTACAAACTAGAAGAGAAGTAACTAAGTACACCTCTGAGTTCTGACAGGTTTTGACATTCAACAACTTCTTTTGGTTTTTAAGTTTAGCAGCATAAGATGGAAGTTTCTGAGGATTGCACACAATTACATTTGAATGAATTACTGAGTAGAAATCTACAGCAGAGGTTATCTTTCTAGTAGAGAATGAAAGACAATTATGAAGTCAGCTCACAGAAAACAAAGCTTTGTGGGAAAAATAAAAATTCCATTTCCTCTGTTATTCTTTTCTGCCTCCCTGTTATTCTTCAGCAACTGCTAAAGGCTTACAAATAATGGGAATTTGCTATTTAAACTGTAAATTGTCAGGAGCCTATTTTTATCTTCCCAGTGAAGAAAACACCTGGTTTACTCGTTTCTCAACAGCTCAATATTATTTTCTATGAAGAGATCAGCTTTCTCACTTATTTTCATCTTCCTTTGGAATGGTCTGAACAAACTGCAGTGGTCAGTCTTTACCTAGTTCCAGGAGCTCATGGAGATTCCTCATAGCGTTGGTCATTTCCCCAAGCTTTGTGTAAACCTCATTCATTCGTGGATAAACACCATTCAGAGAATTCACATCAAACAACTTCTGGAAGTGGGAGACTATGGCAGACAGGGTCTGCAAGGACCGTGTCTGGCTGTTCTGTAACAAGCAGGAAGAACTCATCACTGTTACTGCTTAACAAGGCAAGGACACTTTCAAACTGTGAAACACTCCTAAAAACAGTCTGAAGAAACATTAGTGTACTGCCCTTATTAAATCTCAGCCTTTCAAGTATTTTTAAATCTGAAGACATATTTTCAGTACTTTTCAGGCACAAATATATACTAAATCCAAAATACTCTTTCAAAAGCTTTCTTCTCTGTTGCTGAGAAGTACATTTATGTATTCTCAGCACTGACTGAGAAACAGAACAGGATCATTCCTGAGACTACAAGGCAATGCAAATTCATTGCTGGTCAAGTGCCTTTGATCAAAGCAGCCTTCTCCAAGGTGAATTTATCCATTATACTAAAACAGTCTTTGACTATTACATGTCTTCAAACAGATATTTCTTAAACCCCACAAGGCTTTCAAATGCACCGATCTAATCACCGTGTGAAGAATGCACTTAAGAATGTAACTTGTGATTATGAACCCCTGGCGAGAAATACCTTTTCCTTATTTTCTATTTCTTCCAAAATTGCATCTACTATGAACTGGAGATCTTCAACTCGTATGGATTCTCTGTTATCCTGTGGATCTGCAGTATGCCAGGGCATGAGTTCCAGAGACAGTTTTCTCAAGGACCTATGCAAATCCTTTTAAAGGAAGGGAGGGGACACAAATTATTTTAGAAACTGCTTAAAGTTGTTTTTATTACAGAAACAGGCAGACTTGCTGTTTCTCATATGCAGAAACATTCCAGTGTTGGAGATGGTAAGGTTTTAGCTTTCATGGAATTTAAGCACAGTATCTTGCTGACATTCTTTGATTTGAAAACAACAGTTATAGTCTAAAATACTATATTTGCTGTTTTACAGTTTCAGTGAATTAAGAAGTTTTGATCACAGAGAGTTTGTTTTCAAACAGAACTATTTCACTTGTATTTGGATCAAAAAGTTACTGTTCTGGCCAGACAAAAGGAAGAAAGAGAATGCACCGTCATTAATGTGTGAAGTCCAGACTCTAAAGCTTAATTGTCTTTTTATGGACTCAGCCAGTGAACAAAAATACTTAAATGATATACAAAGAGGAGTATCTCTGTTATGTGTTTCACATGGACAGCAGAATTACTTTTAACATTTAACACCCAATCAGGCAATAACAAAAGCTACACACAAAAAACCCACACAACTACGTACAGGGAGAGACCAAGGAGGGGTCAGCCCATGAAAAGACTATAAGGCCAAGTACAATAACGTGTTGTTACCTTTAGGGCCATCAGCTGATCTGCCCACATTTCTATGGTGAGGGGAAGGTGCTCAAATCCACATTCCTGTCCACTCTCTTTAGTATAATTTTGCACTGGCCCTTTGCTGCGCCGGTATATTAATGGGGGAGCTCTTGGACTTCGCAAAATAGAATCAATATGGGACAAAACCTTCAAAAACAAAGAACAAGTGTTATTGCTCAAATATGTATGACATTTTGTAATAAAATTCCTCTCTTTCACAGTCTTGATTGTCTAAACATTAAATCACAAATAGCTCCAATATTACTATTAATCCAATGTTACTATCGATGAATTTTACACAAGCATTCAATATGTAATAGATTCAAAGATTTAAACATACTAGCTAGAAGATATGTAAAAGTAATGCAAATATAATTCCCTTTGAGGGATACTTAATATACTCAAGGTATTGTTACTTCCACAGTTTGCATTTTGCTAAGTTTTATTATATTAGGGCTTTTTAATTTGAAGAAAAACAAAAGCCACTATCTCCACAGGCATGTTTAATACTGTAACCTAAGGCTCTGTTTTGCCCAAGACCTTGAACAAATCCCCTGTCCTGAAAAGACTTCAGCTAAATCATGGATTTGATATTTGCCAGCCTAGTGTCTTCTTCCTTTCTATATGTTTCAGAGATAAAACAATTGAGAACTAGCCTACATTAACTGTCAAATCCAGGACATTACTCATCTTGCACAGAGGACTTGGTAGGAACTCTTAGACTCAAACCAGCACCCACCAGTTTAGGTGTTTAAACAAAACATGTATAGTATTGCATTGTAACAGTGCTAGATACACACAGCACAGATAAAATTTGTGTACCTGTAAGTAATGCCGGCAAGCTGCCTGCAGCTGATCCACTTCTGCAGTGCTCCCAGATTCTTTCTTTTCTTCTCTTTCTCCAGTCCTACTGCCCAAAGATCTGCACAAAAATACACACAGTTGGTTACACAAACAGCCTTAGCAGGAGATACTACTTTCAACCTGATAAAAGAACCAGGTATGTAGCACCTACAAAATAAAATCCCCATGTTATGCTGTTGGCCAATAGAATTCCATCAGACTGAACTAGTACAGACTGACAACACAATACCTAAAGTAAATATCACTGATTTATCTCAAGCCTCCAGGCTGAGGTTATTCCAGACTACTCTGATTTAGAAGGGACACCACCAGACACACTGTTATTCTGTTACCAGAGGTTCTACTGTGGCTGAAGACTTTAAAATCCAGAGTTTTACTGAAAAGGGTCAAATTCCAAGCTCAGTCTTTATCTGGTTCTGCTGGAATATCTTTCCTAGCTAACTACACACAGCTCGACATCCCTCTTATCAAATCTAAGATGACTTTCTCTAAAATTACCATCTAATTAATATCCACTGCACAAGAGAAAAGACCATTTAAATATACACAATGTGTATATTTATTTTAAAGTTTAAGTGATGTCTTTTTCAGGCTATGTTTATCATTCCATATACACATGCACAAATGACTAAGTGAAATTACAGATAAAAACACTTCACCTACACTAGATCTTTAATACCTTCAATGTATTTTCTTAGTAATGTTTCAGAAAACAATGAAGTCAACTTCTAAGAATAATATGGACATAACTTCTGTAGCTGTAACATTTTGCCAACTCATACCTTCACATTCATAATCCATAATGTAACCAGGAGCTTGCTTTATAGCTCATGAAGCAGCAAACACCACAGATCTGCCCTGTCCTTATAGCCTGCAATAGCCCTCAAATCAAATTCAGAAAGACAAAGTGAAATAAAAAAGACACACTGCTGTGCCCCCATTTGGAGACCCTGCCATCATTTCAGAGATACACAAGGCTTTGGAGATCCAGCAGCATTTGCTGCCCATAACGAGGCTCTGAGGAATGCTGATAAGGTACATGCTGTATAAGCCACTATCTACATTACAAAGTAACTTTGCTTTCAGAAGTCCAGAGGATTCATGGAAGTTATTAAAGGAATATACTTACTGGATAATTTTCTTTAAAGTTTTCTCTAGTTTCTTCACTTGGTGCTTGTGAAATTTTAATTCCTGTGCAGTTGGCCTGTTAGAAAGAAAAAGCACTGTATTATATGTCTTGTATTGGGAGGTATCTATAAAATTTAGCCAAGCAAAAAAATATGAAAGCTTTGCCAGTGCCAAAACATTCTGGAAATTAAATCCTGCTACATTTCTATGTGATAACAGCAATTAACAGCAAACTAACCACTAGCAGTTGTTTTTAACCGTGTAGGAAGGGGAGTTTGGCTGTTGCTGCCATATCTTATTTCTTTGATTGCAGATTTCATACTACACTTGTGCAACCACTGGTACTTTTGGTTTCTTTCTTTGTAAAGCAAAATCTACCAAAATGGCCTTGCAAAGGATGATACTTATCCTTTCTCACCTTATTTCCAAATCTTTTTTGAGATTTGTATTTTCAAGCAAAAGCTCTTCGTTCCTGGCTTTTGTTTCAATAAGTTGCTTCTGGAAAGACTGCAACATAGACTGGGTTATTTCTTCTATTTCACTCATTTCCTAATCAACAAACTTGAACAATTTAAAATATTACATGTTAAGAAGAGTTCACAATTGCCTGTACAGCAAGACAGCATGAATGAGGAATAAATGACTAAGACCAAGAGCTGCATTAGACCACAGGTGGAGAACTGTGACTATGCAGTCCCCAGCAAAGACTCACAACACAGTGCTGAACCTTTGCGTAAAGACAGGGAACCCTGCCCAGAGAGGTTACAAGTTCAGAAGACATGACAAGGGACAGAAATCAAACATATTTATGTTTCTAGGTGGCTCTTGAAGGGTTACCATTTAGAGATCTGCACTGACTTAGATTTGGCAGTTCCATACCGTGAGCAGTGCTCTGTAATTAGGAGTAGCATCTAGATTTAAGAAGTCTTCCTTGCTTTTTCCTTGTCTCTGTACCCGGTCTTCATCTTTTTTATATTGCCTATTGGGAAAAAAAATATTGTTTGAGCTTACAATTCAATTAACTCAAAAATCTAAGTTGGTTTAGTTAGGGTTGTATGTATGATAATAATGTTCTCAAAATTAAAAAGTAAATAGAATTGGAAATTCTGCCCTAAGATCCACTGCTCTAATTTCTGGGAAAGCTGCTTCACATGCCAATCAAGTGCACTTATCCTCAAGAGAAACTCCAGTACAAGTAAATCCCATTTCAGTTTTCAAGATAATAAACTCAAACTATAGGAATGTCTCAGGTATCTGCTTGTTGCTTTGCAGCATGATAGATCTGAAAACCCAGTATTCCTTTAGTTTTAGGAGATCATTCAACTGAGCACAGCTGATGCAGCAATTCTGGCAAAAGAGGAAAGGAAAAAAAAAAAAAAAAAAAAAAAAGAAAAAAAAAAGAAAAAAAAGACTTAAAGCTCAAGTGTCTGAATATCCCAAACTTCCCAGCTGTCCTGGCCTCCTGACTGAGGAGCTGCTTAGCCTGGACTGACAGTTATTCCCTGGATGAATCCAAATTTCCATGATCATTACAACGTTTTGGTGTTTCTTACATTCTAGAGAGATCTGGAGCACAGAATATTTACCACTATATGGTTTAAGAACAGTAAGGGGTAAATAAATTTTGAACAGTAGTACCATAAGGCATTAGATGAGACCTACCTCAGCTCCTTTTTAATCTGACTAATTTGAGATTCATAATAATCAATTAGACAAAGGTACCTGAAGAAAGGAAAAATGGCATTTTGAATTTCAGATAATCTCAAAAAACTCATGCCTGAGAAATAGTGACCAACCCAAAGGAACAGGCGAGCTTACACAGCTGCACTGCACTTCAGAAGTGGCTGCTCCAAACAGTGGGTTTTCTTTCATGGTTTGCCAAAACAGAAAATATGACGGAATGAAAAGTAGAGATACTAACTCTGTACTAGTCTAGAACTGGCAAAATCATTCAAGAGGAGGAAAAAACCTAAATCTGCCCAACAGTCTCCTCATCTTATAACTTACCCAGCAAGCTTAACAGAGAGGCATAGTCAAAATAAAGTGGCTTGAGCACTCTGAGGTTGCGTTTTGGAGAGACACATGAGAGAGCACAGGGAACCAAACTCAGTGATCCCTCCTCTCATACAGCAAGGGCATGAGGGAAAGCCTGTGCACACACAATCTCTTTTAGAAGCTTCCCAAGTAAACATTTGTGGCCAGGCCTAGAAAGCAGGTGACATCAGCACAGTAAAGCAATGGCTAACTGAGGCCTAAAAACTGGCAAATGTCTTGAGTATAGCAGAGCTATGGAAATCCTATTGGCAAAAGATTCAGCCTTGGGATACTTTCAGAACTTACCCTAAAGTACTCTGAAGCCTCACAGCAAGCCTGCAGTTGCAAAGATCCCTTCCCAAAACTGGAAGGGCTATTTTTTTGGGGGGAGGGGTGGTGGTGGTGTTGAGGATCATGTCTGTTGGGTTTTTTTGTTTGTCATTTTTTTAAATTTACATTTTTAAATGTTAGAATCCCAGGATGAGATCATCCTAGCAGACACTGCAGTTCCAGAGAAGAGTGAATCATTCCCTGCCCTTTGCTGACACCTAGTGTAGGCAGTGGCTGGTAAGTTTTTAATTTCTGCCATGGATTTATCTGTCTCACAATTTTACAAAAGAAAAATATCACTGCACTGATGTACCTTTAAAAGAATTCATATTTCAGCTTGCACCCCTAAGGTCTCCAGCTTTTTTTTTTTTTCCATATAAATATTGAGAAGCATTACTTTAAGATCTGTTTCTTCATTCAGTGATACAGGTTGTTCACCAATATAAGAAGATCACTTACCTCTGATCTAGAAGAGACTTGGGAGCTCTTTTGCAAAACTGACGAAACATTTTGTTTTGAGTGGCAACGCGGTGCTGCTCCTCCACCCCAACCTTGCTCAGCTCCTTCTGCAAACGGGCAATAACCTCTTCCTGTTCTTGCAGCTTTTCCTGCTGCTGTTGGTATTTTACCTGGGAATAGGTAATGGGAGCATTATTAAATTGTTCTGACCTCCCAGCTGACTGTTCTGTACATACCCAGCTACACACTTGGTCCCAAGGAGGATTAGTCTTTGGGTTTTAGCCATACTGAAGAGACAGTGGAAGAAGGACACAGATATTTTTCTAAGTTATTGATAGAAAATTTTGCACAGCTCAAAAAATCTTTGCTCTAGACAGTGTACTAACTCCATGACCCAAGACTCATGTAAATTTTGATCAATGTAAATATTTTTAGATCTTTTAAAAAAAGACGAAAGTTTGAATCCTCAGGCAGCACTATCCAAACTACCTGGGAAGCCTGTTGGTCTTTTTGAAGTTCTCTGACTTGGTTCTGTTGCTGGCAAGCTTTAGCTATCGTTTCATCTTCCAGCTGACGAATTTTGGCCTTAATGTTTTTCACCACATTTTCCAAATCATTAGCCCGTTGCTCTTGTCGAGATGCCCGACCTTGCTCCTGTCGCACCACGTCTCTGAAAAAAAATAAATAAATCCTTCATTTAAATTAAACTCATTTCACTAAAGACAATGCAGGAAGCACACACCTGACACACCTATTATCATTTGATAATATCCTGTGGCAGCAGATATGGGAAATATGCAGGTATAGGAAGAAGCAGCAGATGAAATAACAGAAGAGCTCAAAAGGAACTAGACCAACATTGCTGCACATTGGGCAATAATGTCAGGAAAAAAGTCTTAGGCCTCTGGTGAGACTAGATCTCCACTGGGCAGGAGATGCACATTGATAATACTTTCACTTTGCATTAGCAGGTAAGTTCCTTCCACTGTGTCTTACCTAAGACATCGATTTGTCTCCATAAGTCCTTGCATCAACTTCTGCTGTCGCTCAATGTCTTCCACCAGCGTTTTTAATGCAAGTCTTATTTCTAGAGAAGACTGACTATCTAGGACAATCATATCTGGAGATACAAAACATAAACAAAGTCACAGTGAAAGGCTTCTCCTTTTTTTAAGGAGAAGACTGCATGTCTGCTGCCATTTGGAAGTGACAGCTTTAGAGATGCCTTATGAATTTAGACTTACTAAAATACAAAAAGCAGTTAAATTAGCATGTCCTTACCTGTCGTATTTCTGCAGCATTGGGGGGCAGCAAGACTCACCGGTTTCAACCCATGACGCATTAATAGCTTGTTTAAATTTTCCCACTCTGCTTTCTCCTGCTGCAGTTGGGAGAAGGGGAAGAAGAGGCAGAAACCTGAGTTCTGCAGATCAGCTGTGCAGGCGGTGGGGGATACCAAATGCCCCCAAATTAAACCAAACCAACCCCAACCCCCCTAGAACCCCCAGCCACTACAGGAGGGGTTGGGAGACGCTCCAATAGGATCCGCAAAATACACTGAGGAAAAGCGTACTTAACAACATACAGCACGCTCAGTTTTCCCGATCTCTGTCAGAAGGCAAAATATGTGCAATGAGCAAAATTCGCCTTTTTAAGAAGCCCAGACCACCGGCTCTGGGGTCCCTCCAACGCCCCTGGGGCGCAGCGGCCCCGCCGCGAGCGGAGCGCTCAGGGAGCCGGTGGCGGCTCCGGGGGTTATGGGCTGTTGGATCGCTCTTTGTCCTGCTCCAACCACCCAGCAGCGACACCCGGGGCCGCCACGGTACCTCTGTCATGGCGAGGGCCGCCGACCGGGACGCAGAGCAGGAGAGGTGCCGGTTCCCCGGCCGCGGAACGCCTCGGGCGGGAGCGGGGCTGAGGGAGCGGGCGGGCGTGCGGGCGCGGGGCGGCGCCGGGCGGGAGCCGCCATTTTGCGGCGCGGGAGCCGAGGGGAGGAGACCCGGCGGAGGTAGGAGCGGGGCCGCCGCCGTGCGGGGCGCGGGATGAGCCGCCTGGGGGGCGGTGGGAACGGCACTGCAGGGACTTGGGCTTTTCACAAAAAAAAAAAAAAAAAGCTCGCTGCCGGTGGGTGGGGGAGATATGCAGCGCCCTGGAGCTCATGCGCTTCCCGGTACGCCGCGCCACGATGAGCGCTGCCGGGATTAGGTAGATGGGGAGCGGTAATCCGAGTTTATTTTTCAGAGCAAGCCCTCATGTGTACAGGAGTAAATCTCGTTTTGGGCTGCTGGCTTGGTTAGCAGAAAACGCGGTGAAACGAGGCGGTCGGTGCAGGACAGATGCGTTTCCCTGGATTGGAGCCAGCGGGTGGCTGTTGGAAGCGAGCAGCGCCTGGTCCCTCCGGGCTTTCCCTTGGGACTCGGGTGGTACCGGCTGGCCTTCAGGAAACACACGGCTGACCTAGAGTCTGGGTTCAGCTTCGGTTTAAAATAGAAGTCTATAACCTCATTACCATGATTTGCTAAAAAAAAAAAAAAAAAAAAAAAAAGGAATTTGTGTGTTCTGGGATGCTTCCTAACCCTTTCAGCACCGATCCTAAATGATCTCCAAGATCCACGCCGCAGGATTGCGTCCTGCCGGGGATGGTGAAGGGTGGCCTGGGGACACTCTCCAGCTGCCACCTCTCCTGGCATTTCCTTTTGTGCCCGAGGCCGCTCCTTGTGCTGATCCAATGCCTGGGACAAGCGCGGGTCTATCCCGAGCCCCCGCGCCCGCTCCTTTGAGGAGAGGGAAATACATCCCGCCTGACTCCCACCGTGTGCCAGGGGATGCCAGCCTTCACAGCCACCAGTAACTTCAGGAACAGCCAAAACAGTCTCCTGGGCATTTATTAGCACGTGTTACTATTTGTTTACATTTAAGTTACACTTATTGATATGCACAGGCAAGGCAGACAGCCCTTAGCAAATTAGTGAAAATAATACATTAAAAATCAGTCAGTGGTTGTAAAACACCATCATGGTCTATTACTCTTAAGTAAGAAACGAGTTATTTGCGGTTCACATAGATTTTGTGACTGAATTGCCAGGTCAGATTTGCTCATGTGATTGCTGTAAACTGCTACAGTGGTTTAGGAAAGCGAGTGGGTGAAATTGTTGGCTGTGCTATTTCACAGTCCTGAGGTCATTACGGTCTGGGACAGAGATGGGCAACTCTAACTGGGTTCCTGCTTTGGTCAAGTTTTTAGTTTCTAAGCTTTCGGTCACAAGTTGGGCAGCCTGTTTTTCCATCAAATAACCAACAAAGTTATGATGAGCTAATAAAGTTAGGATAAACTGCATTTACTAATTTTGCAAAATATTATATTTTTTCAATATACATTTGCCTTTCTGTTTAAGAGGAAAGATGGTTTTATTTTAAATGTTTTTGTTTCATCATATATACTACAGCTAGCACTGCATGTAGTTAATAACGCTTTTAAAAATGTCCTTTATCTTAACTGGAGAAAACCAGGAAAACTTAGACCTCAGCACTTCTCTGCTGCTATTCTGCTTTTCTATTTTTTCTTGCTGCTAATTGGATTAAAAGCTGTTTGGGTTACTATGGCATCCGGTGAGGAGATTACTGTCTGTGAAGATGAAGTAAGGTAAAAAATCAGGACTGTGGTATGAGCAGATTTGGAAAGATATCCACAGTTCCAGTGGTCACTTATGATTGTATCTAAACTTTAAAAATTACTTAAATAAAAGGATATCTTGCCAGATCTCTTCCCCTGTGTGTTTGTGTGTGCATTTCTGAATGATGTAGGTAGTGTTTATGAGATTACAGACAAATCTGTTAAAACAGCAAATAGCTAAACTGGCCATCCTGACTATTTTTCAAGTCCAAAAGGCTGAAACACTTTCTTTGAGACTAATCAAATACTGTATTTTAATGCCTACCAGGAAATAGCAGAACTGTCCAGGAGCATCTGAATACTAAGTGTATTTTGTAACCTACTGTCACCTGAAATGGGAGTTCTAGAGGTTTTTAGAGGTTAGATGGGTATCTGTGTCTTTGTACCGTGTTCGTCTAAGTGAGTCTGTGTAACTGTCGGGTTATATTTTGTGATATTTTGTCATATTTGAGTGTTTGAAAAAAACATGAAAATATAAGCAGTTCTGTAAGCTTATTCTTTCAAGTCTCATTTTTCATTTGCAAAAAACAACTTGCCCTGAAGCAGTAAAGCTTTGAACTGCACACATCAGGAACTGAACTTTCAACGACAATTAATTTACTTTGTTGGTTTTTCCTTAGGTCTCGGTACAGCCACTTAGAGAAGATGACAGATTTGGTGGCTGTTTGGGAAGTAGCTTTAAGTGATGGTGTTCATAAGATTGAATTTGAACATGGGACCACTTCAGGAAAACGTGTTGTCTATGTTGATGGAAAGGTGAAATTGCTATGTGCTCAAAATTCACTGTGATACAGATTATATAAGTGCACTTCCATGCAACATGCATCAGAGCAAACAAAAGACTAATAAATGCAAGCGAGGTACATTCAGTTGATTAACTTTACCTGACTTATTGAACTACATCATTCTTTTTTTCAGTTCCAGTTAAGGTGTGAGTATTCATGAAGTGCTTTGCTGTCTTTGGGCAGAAGCACTCTGTGCATACAAACCACCGTGTATGCATTCATTCCCAAATAACAGTTCAGTACTGAGCTGTCTCCTGAGTTCCAGTTCAATTTTTTTCATATTAAAACATGCACTCAGATTTCTCAGTTAATACCCACTGTCTTTGTCTTATTCTACAGGAAGAAATAAGAAGAGAATGGATGTTTAAATTAGTGGGTAAAGAAACATTCACTGTTGGAGCTACTAAAACAAAAGCTGCTATTAACATAGATGCAGTCAGTGGCTTTGCATATGAGTATACTTTGGAGATCAATGGAAAGAGTCTGAAGAAACATATGGAGAACAGGTTAAAAACAACCAATACTTGGATATTGAACTTGGATGGTACAGACTATAGAGTTGTTCTAGGTAAGTAAACATTGAATGACTCCGTGTTACTGCCTTTGAAAAAGCTTGTGTGCCTTTAATAACTGGTAACTAAGAGAAAGTGCAGTTCAGTGGGTAGCACTGGTGCAGTATAAAAGCTTGGGTGGTTTGGAAGTTTGGAATGAGATGCCAAAGACAATCTGAAAAACAGCAACGTGGTCTAGATTTAAAAACAAAAGAAAAAAAAGAAAAAAAAAGAGGTTGGGAGGCATTATGGCTGCTGCATTCATAGAGCTGCTCTAACAGGACAGTTCTGCAGGTGAAGCCTGTTATAGAAGTGTTATCTGTGTTGTGATCAAACCTGATGTTTGTTCAGCAGGTACCCAGGCCTTCCCTCCAAAAATCATCAGCCAAAGTCAAGGAGTCTCTATCTGAGGAAGTGTGACAATTTCTACATTTTTGATAGATTAATGAGCATCCTTTTTTCTGCATCACTTCTTAACTACAAATTTAATCTAAAAACTTCAGATCATATTCTTTCACTATTTTAATAAGCAGGCAATACATCTCTTCTGCCCCCCTTTCTTAGATACATTACAAGCAGCCAGGAGGAAGGGACCCTCTGAGGAATTTGTCCATGGCATCTAGTGGGAAAACTTCCGCTTAGGTATTCCTGTATAGTTAGATCTGGAAACAAGAGATCTTGGGCTATGATTTTTATAAAGCCTCAGGACAGAACGAACTGCCCTAAGATGAAGGGGGGCAATGAAGAAAAACAGTTTTTATGCCAGAAACAGATATATCTCCTCACAGGATTTTAATCTCCCTGTGCTTACTGGAAAGGCAAGCAGGGCTCAGCTCTCTGCTGATGACCTGTGGATGACAGTGTCTGTAATGTGAATTCTAGAGCAAAATAATTTAAGAAGGATATGCTGGGAGAAGTAAAAGAATATTCTGTTTCAAATGGAAAAAAATCTAAGACTGATATTTAAAGTACTTAGGCTTTCGAGAAGATTTTAAGAATACAAACAGTTTGATGGATGTTAAATAATGCTGCTTCTGAATTAAACCAACCTAGAAAGAATGTTAGAGCTTCACTGAAAAAATGGCACTCAAAGAATTAGCAGAAATTACTTCATTTTTCTGTCTTCAAGTTTTTCAGTTTAATTAATTACTGTCAGAATATTTCTGGCAATATTCTGAACAACCCAGTGTCAATAGCCCAGTGTCAACCCAGTGTCAGGGCTAGAGAGAGGTAAAAATGTATGTTCAAAGCAAAAGTTGTTTCCTCATTGTTGAGAGCCTCCCCATCTCTGCTATGAGAGCAAACCCTGTAGCTCAGGTACTACGGCTAATTAGGAACTTCTTTTGGGAATTCAAAGTAAATTTCAACAGTAGATTTTTAAAATTCCTAGATCTTTGTCTGTAGGGGCGAAAAAAATACCTTTCTGTTTTCCTTTTCCTTCACAGAAAAGGACACTATGGATGTGTGGTGCAATGGTCAAAAAATGGAAACAGCGGTACGTGATCCCTTCCAAAGGCTCTTCCCAGCCTACGGTTACATAACCAAAGCTTAGCAAAATAAGCTTCTGTCTTTGTGTCACACGTGCATTAATTTTTAGAGCAGGCTGGCAGGTAGAAGGCTTAATCTGTTTGGTGTCTTTTTGTATTATGATGGCTGTCAATACACATACTAGGGAGGCTTCCCCCTCCTTGAAGGATGTGTCAAAGTGGTTACTACTGCCACAAGAAAGCCCCTGGATGAGTACAAATTGTAAAAACAACAGTTTTGGTATACCTGAGAGGAGGATGAAGATTCACCAAATCATGGAACAGCCTGGGTTGGAGGGAACCCTAAAGATCATCCCGTTATAACCTCCCTGCCGTCACAGGGACACTTTTCACTAGACCGGGTTGGTCAGAGCTCCGTTTCTGTAGAAATCAGTGGAAGAAACTCCTTCTCCAGTAAATCAAAATTTCTCCTCCTGATGGCTCTCAGCCTTTTCCATATTGTAATAAATGCTCTAGGAGATATTCTTGCAAGCTGCATGTGCAGGTTTAGTTGTCAATCTCACTGCTTCCATTACAGTGGCACACGGATTGTTCTGCTCTCCCAGAGACGACACAGCCATGCCTGGCAAAATCCGTAATAGGAAATTACCTAACTGCAGCAGGAGCCAAGAATACACAATCCAAAATACACAACTGGTACTCAATTCAGGGATCTCTTTCTGCATCCTGCTGTAGAAGGCATCCTAAATACTTCACCTTTTACTGCCACTTCAGCATAAGTTTGTGTGGCACTTACTGGCTGTACGGCACAACTGGGCAGGAAGATGCTTTTTCTGTTTTTGTTTACTAGCATGGATGAGTAATATTAACCCACAAACTCCAACTTTACCATTTTGAATATGTGAAATTTTGATTGTGATCTGATGCCCACAGATCTTTAACTGGGCACGTTGACAAAGCCCTGCCTGAGATTCTGGAGCTTTGTTCAGTTTTTGGGCTGTATTTGTTGCAGGTACCTGTGGCTGCTGTAATGTGGGAACTATAAGTGATCTTGACACTGATGCTTTTTCATTTGCTAAAATATTACGTGTCTGTTTTTACTCTTGTCTCCTTCCTCCCAGGGTGAATTTGTCGAAGATGGGACTGAAACTCACTTCACTGTTGCTGATCACAGCTGTTGCATTAAGGCTGTCAGTAGCGGGAAACGAAAGGAGGGAATTATTCATACCCTTATTGTGAACAACAGAGAAATCCCAGAGGCTGTGGAGTAGCCTCTAGTTAACTGATTATTGTAGAACCAAGATCAGGAATTTTCAATTACTGTGGTAATTATTTTACTATGTACTACTTGGTACATCTAGTTTGTGCTGGGTTTATTTTCTAGTTTCTGTATATGAAATTAATCTTTTTGAGGACCAGATGAAAATAACTATGTACAACCTCTTACATTAGCAGTTTTTAAAAAACTATGTATATAGAATGTATATTATATCACTATGTGTGGAGAACACTGGTGAACTTCAGTAGCAATTATACACCAGGAAAAAATCTCATTATAATAAAATGGAAGATAAATATTCAGTTACACTGAATCCTTATAAACTGCAAGTGTATGTGGAGGGAGGAGAAAGCATGTGCTGGGCATTGGAATAAGCTGTTAAAGCTTTCTCAATAATTATTTTTTTCTGTTAAACTGACTACAAACCTTTTCAGGTGCAGTTAAGAGTTAAAAAGTTAATAAAAAGGTTATTAATGAAATACATTGTTACCAATACTTGTGTAACAGTATTAAAGTAATACTGAGTTATGAAAACTGATTTTTTATTCTGAGTAGGAGCAAGATGTTACATTGTGCCAAAAAAATCCTTTAGGTTTTCTGAAAACTGATGCTGGTTAGAAATTTTTGCAGTAGTTCAGAAACTCGGTACTGAGTTTTTCAAAAAAGCAAATAGAAAAAGAAGAGTTCCTGCCATGAAATTGCTTTAAAAAATGAAATCTCTTGAAGCAAACTGAAATAAGAGCTTATGCTTGTTCAGTGCTGTCTAACCTTAAATCTACAGCTCTGTGTTTCCATGGCAGTAATGTGTGAATTGAGAAACATGAGGAAAAAGGGAACAGAAGTAGAAAAGAATTTGTTGCTTACATGGAATAGTTAAAATAGGAATAGACTCTAAGAGCAACCTTGGGATTTCCTGAGAACAAAACTCACGTATGTTAGGGGCTCACACACTACAAAACTACCTTTTGCAAAAATAGGTATAACTAATGTTTAAAATAATAATAAAAAAAACCCAAACGAAATATGAATATATTAATTTAAAAGTTTCTTTTGTAATGGTTAAAAAAATTTCCACTTGCAATCTCAGAGTTCAGAATTAGACTTTTATAACTTAATTTCTTCTGGACTTGTGGGTAGTTCCTAGCACTATGACTACTAGCTTAGGAGTTGCAGGTGCAGTACAAGTATCCTGGGAATTCATTAACAAATTATTTTGAAAAGTTTTATAAAATGCTACTTTCATCTGTGTTTTAGAGATGCACAGTGCTTCACCTGTGGGTGAAATGCTTCTCATATGACAACACAGTTGTTTTTTAAAGGTTTTATGTGAGCCCTTCTCTTCCCCAGGTAATGACAGTTTTAACCATAGCTGACTTCAGGTGAGAGGCTGACCTGATACTGACAGGTGAGGTACTAAAGAGGAGCCTTTATTCCTGTATTACAGCATTGTTTTAAGCTGTTTAGGTGTTTTAGGCCCAGAACTGGTGATTTTAAATGCTTCTGTTTGGACAAATCTTGTAGTAGCTTTTTGTTTGGGGCAATAGCATTTCAAATGCTGTAAACATCAGGCAAAGTTTTAGGCTTCAGTACAGAAAGTTTCCAAGTACCTGAGCACAGGACTGAATCCCCTTTGATAGTCGAATTCCTATAGTGGCTCTTGGCTTTTTCATGTGCTGGCTTCAGGTCACTGCAGAAGCAATGTGGGCATACCTGGCTACAAGGCTGTCAATGTAATCTTTAAAAGATATTGGTAAAGGTAAATTAATTGAAGATCAATTTCAAGCTGTAGTTTGAACCAGTTCTTTACTATCTTGTAGCCTTTCAAAGAGATTAAATGTTGCTGAGAAATCTAAAGCTCAAATACAGTCCAAATCACATTCTTAAGATTATATAAAAATTACAAGTTAACTGACAGTGACATTCATACTTTTTATTTTGAATACATGTATCTACAATGCTTGAAATAACTAATAAAACCTGCAACAGCAACTCCTGTTAGAAATCATGAAGTTTTGCCTCATGTTTGTCATAATTGCATGTATTTAACAGCATGTCTCTCACTGGGAAACAGCTTTTGTCTGCTACATTCACCTATTTAAGTCAAAAGAAAATTTAAGAATCAAAGACACAACCAAGACTTTTTGTTTCACTGACATATGCAATATCTCAGATTAAGAAAATGCAATGGAAAAATGACAGCCTATGCAAACATGTGTATAGTCCCCTGCTCAGAACACTGTAAGGTAAAAAGTTAATGACCATGTAAATGTTAAACTCTTATTTTGGGATGCTCTCCCTTCTGTTTCCACTCACATAATTTTCTTCTAATCTCCTTAAGGCATTGCCTTACTGTTTTGTTCATGGATATTTCAGAGTATTTTGCATGAGGCACTTTGACCACAGCATGTTACTAAGTAGAGCAACCTCTCAAATCTAAGCACTAGACTGTTCTGAGGGGATCTTCACAATAGCTACAGTTCTGATTAATTCTCACTCAGGATGCTGCTGGTTTCCTCAGAGAATGCTCATGCATAATGCTCAGTCACTGGGGAACAAGTCAGCAAATATTGTGGAAGGGCCCCTACGCTGTTGTAAATGACAAAGGTGTCAGGATTGTCCATATCATTTACCAAACTGTCATATAATGTAAAGGCATCTCTCTCCACAGCGAGTGGCATAATAATATTAGATGACTGGCCTTTAGTGTATAAGCCTGTTAATACATCAGCCTCAAACACATACATTTTAGAGTCCATTTCCCCCATAGCTTTATCCTCGATTAGGTTTCTCAGGTTCCTTTTGAAGTAGATGCCAGGTCCATAATTTTGTTCTGGAAAAAGAAAGAAAAATTTTCAGAAGAAGACGACAAAGTGTTCAACAATTGCTTCTTTTGGGGTGGTAGTCCCAAGAGGCTGCTGCTTGATTCAGGATTACACATGATGTTACTGCTCAATATGTGCCATCTTTTTGGAAGGACATTTGATTAACTGCTACTCCAGTGATAACCATTCAGATGTAACTGTTAATACAGTGATTGAAACATCAAGGTCTAAAGTATTTATATAAATATATGACTGACACTTCAGGCATCACGTACAAGGGACTCTGATAAGCACCAAAGGCAGCAAGATTTTAATAATGCAATTGACCAAAAAAAGCTTTGATACTTATAAGAAGAATGTCACATAAAACTGCTGTTACAGTATCATGTGGAAAAGTACAAGGAAATTAGACCATCATCCTATTTACTGCTCTTAAAGTGTGGAAATGTGCCACGTACATTGCATAGACAAAGAAAGGCAAACTTTTGAACAGTTTATTGCCTGAAATCCCAATTCTGCAATCGACCAGCAAAATATCACACCCTTCACCTATTGCAGGATGAAGCACTAAAAGCTTATTCTTTCCCTTTCTGAAAACATCTGTCTACTACAATATTGTGTAGAGCCCGCAATTTGTTCCGAGCATGCTCCCGTCCGAATGGCAGCTGAGCAGTCAGAATATGTGCTGTCTCTGACCACACCTGATCTGAGCAGGGGGCTGGGCTAGATGGCCTTCTCAAGTACCTTCCAGCCTCAATATTCTGTGATGCCTTTCAACATGTTTAAGCACCAAGCTGCTGAGTGCATGTTTGCAGCAGGTAAATAAGGACCTCTTTAAAGAGTGATGCAACAAAATAAAACTTGGAGATGGAATTTTGTGTATAGTAACAATTCTGTCAGTAGTATTTGGGCTAGGCTTGAATCCAGGCTTGTCGTCCCAGAGCCTTACTGACTCTACAGTATCAGGGAGGAAAACCTTACTGTAGATAATAAAGTAAGCTCGTACGAATCTAAATGCACGTGAAAAACAGTTATTGTTTAGGAATGACATTTTTTTCTGATTTTGACCCGAATTTAGTAGTCAGTCACTGTTCATTTTGATTAAAGATGCCAAAGCAAGTTCTTACCTGTTGGTGGAGAATACATCCTGTGAAATCCAGTCTGGCAAACTGAACTACAGAACTCAGCAGGAACATGCTGGTACAACTTGTGGGTTATTTTGGAGGTACCTTGTCTTTCTTCTATTCTTTTTTTCATTTGTTGGAATGCAGCAGATAGAAGAGGATTATGTATCTTTTCAATCTGTAACATAAATAAATAATAGTGTAGTATAAGCAAACAGAGACCAATATCCATGCTATGTTCTTCAATGCAAGAACCTTTGGTGTAGTTTATATGCATCGACCGCATAGCAGATAAAGTATCTGAAGTGTGCAACTGATCCAAGGAAAAAGAACCATACCACTATCCCATGCCTCTCATTGAAATCAGTAGGAATATTTCTCTTGAACTGATTTCCAGTACTTGAGTTGTACTGAACAGACGGAGTATCTCATACGTGAGAATAAGCCGTGTGGGTGTTACAGCCTAGTCTTGTGAAGAACTGCAAGTGTCCAGAAAGGCGTGGAGAACCTCAACTCCCATTGATCAAAACTTTACAGCTGTCAGGGAAAAAGGGGGCACAAGAGAAGAGGGTCTGTCCCTTGTGTCCCCAGTGCCCAGCAGTATAAATAATCACACAGAACCTCAGGCAAACTGGCTCCACCAGTGGGCAGCCACAGCCCCATGCCAGGGGCCTGCAAGGCTCTTCTCCAGAGCCCTCTCGTGCCAGACTGCTGAGCTAGAAACAAGCAGGGGCTGTAGTACTTCTGCTCTCTTAACTCATTTAACTGAGCTACAACCAGTCTCCAGTTTTAAATTCTGTTGTAACTTCTGTGTTGAGACTGAGCAAAGTCTTTAGTTCTGCAGATCAAGAAGCATTTGGTGGGTATTTACTCTCATTTCAATGTTAATATCTTTCTCTTAGGAAAGGCAGTTGAGCCCACGGCAGTGAGGTTTCCAGTTGCCCAGTTACTACCAGGCACAAAGTTTACAAACTTCTGTATTTCTCTGCCTTGCACAACCTCATCCACCTGCTGTTCAACGAAACACTGATACCCAAGCAAGATCCCAGCTTCAACACATAATCAGATCAGAACTCTGGCAAATTCAGTTGCTAATTGTTGGTGTCAAGCTCACAAAAAGAAAACAGGGACAGTGCATTAGTATCCTGGAATATTGTACTCCATCTACCATACCAATCTCATATTTGTCTAGTCCTATAAAGGAGCATTCAAAGCACAAAATATCAGGAAGAGTATACAGTACAATTAAAAAGACTACTCAGAATTTCATCGCTTTCTGAGTGATTATTTGCATTATGTTTAAAATACTTTTTATTGGGAGTAAAGACTGCATCTGTTTTAAGACTTAGGCTGACTTGATCTTAATTTTTAAAAGCAATATATTGAAATAGTTTATCTGAGTCTTTTAGGCATACATTAAACATGTTAGTTCAAAAATACGAGCTGAGATCCAGTTTCGCCCTCTTTACCTTGAGAACATGAAGTCCAGCTTTTTCAAACTGTTTCTGTCTGTCTTTAAACTCCTGGAGGTGTGACTCTACTGGTAAAATCTGGATGTAATTATTAGTATTTGTCTTGTGAAGGTCTTCTTCTGAAAGTTGACCTGCTTCTGGTTGGCCTGGATATGAATAAGGGAGTAAAATTTTCATATATCATAATGTCTGAAGCAAAGGGAAGGGGGGGAGATCTAATACTTTAGTTGGTAGCTAAGAACAAAGAATGTTAAGTATTCTCTGAAGTAATGTCAGAGGCTAACAATGAGACATATATATATAAATGTATTCTATTTTTCTACATTTATTATAAAGAAACTGGAGAGAGGGAACCAAAAAAAAGCAATTTATATTTTCCATTACCCTTCTCCACAGCCCAACCTTCATATATAGGTATCTATATTGAATGGCTACACGAATGAATTAAAATCAGCCACTCAGTAGCTTTTTGTAATGCCACTAGTGGTATCGACTGATCATGAAAGCCAGGGATGCTGCAGAACAAGTCCACTGCTGAGTCCTGCAACAGTAGTCCAGCTGTAGCCAGCAAAAGAGCTCAGCAAAGGTTAATTAAGCACAGATTTTGTAAGTCTCCAGTGGCCAGGCTTTAAAGTGAAGGTGTCCTGGAGGGAGCCCCACTACAGCTGGTTGTACATCACAGCCAACCCCTGTATAAACTGTGCCCTACTGGGAGTAGTGCCAAGTGCGTGGCCACAGCTAACCAACGGTCCTCCACGGGCTCACGTGTTAAAAGTACAGGAACATCAGTAATTAAAGCAATATTCAGTATGTGTGTGTAAACTGAATACACGTCTGTCCACTCTCAGCAGTACCAACGTATACATTGCTTCATACTTGACCTTATTTAGGCACTTATTTACTTAATTAGTCACTATTTACATACACATTGAGTAGAGCAGTTTCTTTTGTTCAGCTATAGTCTTCTCTTGCATACGAAGCAGTAAATTCTCAGTTGTGAGCACTGCATCAACCACAGCATCAGGAGGGCCTTGAAATTCCAGTGTTGCTTTTCCACCTCTCACTTCTTCTGACACACATACACTAGAAGGCTGCTCTCGAAAGAGTTCTGCAAACTCCTTTTTACCAAGGCAAAAAATGTAGTTGTTTTTAATAACAGCATGGCGACCTTCCTGAATTTGTACCACACTCCGCAGCCACGATTCTGCTGCTTCCACTGCTGTGTGTGTTCTCCCTCTAAGTTCAATCACTCGTTCTTCATTTGCAGTCTCTTTTATGGTTTGGCTGCCTGACTCTGTACCTGGAAGAAAGGCAAGTGCATTGGAAGAGTGTAGAGCTCTCAAGTGCTGACACAAGTTCCTACTTGTAATCCAAGTAGAAAGAAAGTAGTGTGCAAGAAACACACTACTCTTCTGGTATGCTCAAAAAAGAGATTAGACACCAGGAGGTAAGGTTTTCAGGAACCACACACACACACACATATGCAGAATTTATTTGCCTTTCACTAAATGACTTCCAACAAGTAAGGCACTGACAATGATTTTTGTTTGAAAATCGTAAAAGGGACTGCTCAGTTCCATTCCTATTAATGTAAAAATACACAATGCTCACACACTTTTGCCTCCCCCTTTCTTGAAGACACATATGCGAATATTAAGTTCTTTTTAAAGGAAGGTGATTTTGGATTCTCAAATCTGGAGTGTCATTTACTTGAAATACCCCTTCTGTTCATTACTTACTCAACGGATCACTTCTGTTTTCCAGTTTGTGTTTTGCTGAATACAATTTTCTCTGGAAAACCTTGAAAGATAAAAGTTTAGGAGCAGTTTGCAATCTCTGTTGTCAAAAATGCAATTCATCTTTTCAAAACTCTGTCAGATAAGCAGTTTACAGCCGTAATTACATCCCACACATAGCCCAGGCCCCCAAATTCCGAAATTGTTAATGGCTGGCATTTGTCAGCTTTTCCCAAAATGTTATTGCTGACAATATCAAGTGCATTCCTCTTCTTCTGCATCTCCTAAGGTTAAGACACCTTACACACTGAATGGCACCTTTACCAACTCCTTGTGGTTGTGGCATATCTGGAACTTATTCAACCACATAAGAAAGTGTTCATTACTTGCAGATGCTGACGAATCCTTACTCAGTTTTAAAATACAGACTATTCCCCTGCCTTTAACCCAAACTCCTCTTTGTGATCCCACATGGAAAACCTCAGAGAGGCTGCTAGGCAGCAGATTGGCAAACTGCCTTTCCTTTTTCATTCAGCGAAAAGAGTTTTGGCTGCGCCCTGATCATCAAGGGACTAAGTGATGAGCACATGGCTGTCAGACAGCTTCTGTTAGAGCTTATGGGAGTGTTACAGAACATGGATCTGTCCTTAGAATCAGAGAATGGTTTGGGGTGGAAGGGACTTTAAAAATCATCTAGTTCCAATTCCCCTCCACCAAGTTCTTGCACATGTTGATAGAATGGATGGTTGAAGTTAAATGGGAACAAAAGCAAACTCTGTACTCTTATAATAGATGGCTGACATCAGACAAATATTCAAAAGGAGAGAAATGGCACACTGTAGGAGTCGGGTTACAGGAAGGATGCTGGATGAGGCATCCTGGGAAATGAAGTCCCGAAGTACTCCCACACATGGGCAGCGAGGTGCCCCTGGTAATTGGTCAAGGGAGTCACGTGCTACTTTGAGGTGCATATAAAAAGTGGTGATTCATTTGAATAAAGAGGACTTGGTGCTGAACCCCCAACCAAGCTAGCCGGGGCCGTGTAATTTATTTACGTGTTATTTTAATACACCATACCACACTGTCTGCTTGAAACCTTTCTATTATGTCAAGTCATATAATCTGTTGATAGTGTTTTGCCCTAGGACTTCAGACAAAAAAAAAATCGTTAAAGAAATTTCTTGAGAAGGAATAAGTTTACTCCCTACTGAGTGAAGAGTGGACTCTTTCTTATAAATTCATTGACAGTCATGAGAATTTCAAAGCTCTCTCCCCTTTTATCAGACTACAGGGCGAAGACTTCCAGTTTAGTGAAGAGAAAATAAAGATTTGCAAAGATTAATAATACATATTAATGAGACAAATAGTTTCATAAAGGGACCTGCTGCTCACAAATGCTGTTAAGTAGTACAGAATACAGACTACCTTTATTTTTAGTCATCTGTGGGAATAATTTTACAGTTCTGTGTTTTCCTTACGAGTAGTTAACAACAAATTTGTTACCTGATAGGCATTAAGGTCATCTGGGCAAATGACAAACTGCACGTCTCTCTTCTTCTCAGGGTGTGCCCTGGCAAAATTTAAAACTTCTTCAATCATGGTCTCTGCCACTATATCAACAGGAAGCTTTAATGACCATTTTACTGGAAAAGAAACTGAGGGACATTGCTGGTCCTGACTCAGGCATCTTTCCACTGCATGCTTTAATTCCTGCAGGAAAAACAAGTATTTCAGTCCTCACATCGCCCAACATGAAAATCCATTAAAATCCAATGTAACTGATCATCACCTCACACTGTGACACCGGGTGTTCGCATTCTCTCAATACCACGTGCAGTACAAACTTACAAGGCAGACAATACCCTTCTGTTACTATGAGTTCCTTATAATGTGTCGAAAAACTAAGATGATTCCTAAGTTCCTCCCGAAGATCTGGACCCGCTTTTTGCAGCAGTCTTGAAAATGGGCAGGGAGGCTTCCCACTCTTAAACACACAGTTAACAACAGCTGTAGTCTGCAAGGCAAGAGTGCAAGTTTCAGTGTACTTCATGTTTACTACTTGCAAGCTTTGATATTATAGAGAGCATTCTTTCTAGCCACAATTCCTGTAAAAAGGCATTACTGCAGCAGATCAGCTGCTTGAAAAGTTTTCCTGCTACTTACTACTACAGGCAGCACTGGAATAAAGGATGCACCTTGCAGTAGCACTAAATGCAGATATTTTCAGAAACAAGCAGTGTGCACAAGAGCTGTTCCAGTCATCAGAGTGTATTCAACTCAGTTTTACTGCCACTATCGAAGTGACCCACATGTGCCTCATCCAATCCAATCCTGCTGCCAATTATCAAGCAGGAGAGAACTATGGCTATGCCCTGTTTAAAGGTAAGGTGCACATCATCTGTATAAGCTATTTTCAGCTGTTTCAGTGGTTTTTTAAATATCTGCAGTAATGGCATCTATGGGAACACAAATTATAGGAAAAAAAAGCAAAGCAGGAAATAAGAGTAGACTTCTAGAGAATGCACGATAAAATGTGAATTCCCACAATGTTATAAGAAGAAGATAAATCTTAACAAAGAGATGTATTAATAATCATCCAATCTCTAGCTGCTTCCTATTCTATCATAACAGCATGTAAACAAAAAAGAAATAAAAACATTCTGAAGTTTAATACCTGTTTAGAAAAAACCAAACAAACCACAATTCCTTGCCACTATAATTTACCTACCATGTGTAAATTCTCATCAGGTTGAGAAAAACACTATTTAGTGGACCGATACAAAATGTGTTCTGAACTCTTGGGCTCCAAATCCTGCAAAGACTTGGAGGCAACACCATGTTCAACAAATTTCAGGACAGACTTACCTTCTGCTCGTCAAGGTGTCCTCTTGTGACGCGCAAGCGAATGCCTTCATATTTGATGAAAGTTAAAGCCTGGCTTGGTGAAGATGACACAGTTTCCTGAAGTGAACTGGTATCATCCAGAAACTTCTCACAGGCCTTCTTCATTTCTGCAACTGTAGCCTCATCAATGTTCACCAGGCGGATTTCCCTGAGAAAGCTTGGTGGATGTACCTCAACAAATTGCCTTACAGCCATTACAATCACCTGAGCACACAAACTGAGTGGGAAGCCAAAGATACCTGAGCTCACTGCTGGGATAGCCACAGACTTTATGGTCCTTTCTGGAGCACTAACATAAAGCAGAACATTCATAATAGCTTTCTCAAGTAGGCAACAACATTTTTCCTTTTCAGAAGCATTCCACCTTGGACCAACTGCATGAATTATGATCTCACAAGGAAGCTTCCCTCCACTTGTTACTGCTATTTCACCAGCTTGGACTCTGCCATACTTCTGAACAAAAAAGTTGCTTTCCTCTTGTATTTCTGACCCTCCAGCTGCCACAAGGGCGAAAGCGAGACCTGCTGCATGCTGTAGGTAGTCATTGGCTGCATTCACCAAAGCATCAACCTTGTGTCCTGTGAGATCACCCTTACAAACACAAATGTCAATTCCCTTTAGTTTTTTCCTGTATACTTCAACAGTGCTTTTTGTGCTTTTGAAGGCCAACGTACAAGCAAACTTTTGGGAAATGAGATTACTTAGACAGTTGTCTCTTCTCTTAAGAGCTTCATAGGCATCTTTATTGATGGGCATCTGCAAGCTGACCTCATCCATTACCATGTTTGATCCTAGGATACAGAATATAAAGTGAAATAGAAGATACTACTGTCAAAACATTGCTTTTTATAAAGAAGTGTAGTTTATAGCTCTCAATTTTATCCTACTGTCATTACTAAGCAATATTTTTTACACAGTACGACCTTCTCTCTCCCTTTTTCAGAGGCGTAGAAAGCCTGACCAATCAAAGAGTCACTAAAGGTTACAAGAACAGCATCACTGAGCCTGTGGTGACTTGAGGGTTTGGGTTCGCCTTATTTTTTACCTGAGAAGGAAGTTTGGTTAAGATGTGTCTCCTGGTGGCACTTGTATTCTCTCTCTTCTTCCTACTGTTTATTCTCCCCACCATTAGGCTGACACAGCCATTGTTGGGGACACAGCCATCAGTGACATAATCTGAATCTAAAAAAATTAGGCATGCTAGAAAACTTAATTTCATTTAGAGCCCTAGCCTCATCAAAAGACTGATGCAGCAGCACAACTGAATGGGCTGAGAACAAATGGTGAGAAGGAAGATAAAGGAGCAGACAGGCAGTTACAGGGCTTTGTTACCTGGCTGCAGTGTCACCGTGATGCTGGGCTGCATTTGACACTAAAACTTCAGCTGAGAAAGGAAAATGTGAAAAGCCACGCCATAATCAGGGCTTCAAAATGCTTGCAAAAGCAGAAAAAAGCACTTCTTCCCCTCCGAGATAATTTTGCTGAGCAGACAGAAGCTTGGCTCCGCCCTCTCCAGGGCATTCTTAGCGTTTTGTTACTGATTTCCAGGAAGGGCCGAGGATAAGCACCCCAGGCCTTTGCCAACGACTCTCAGCCACACCAGCAGAGGAACAACTGCCGATAGGTTCATTTAACTGTGCCACAGAGATCTTGCGCTGAGTTTTAATTCTGTGAGTCTTGTTTGGTCTACAGTTAAAGCCCTCGAGCAAGTTGTTTCTTTGTATGGAACTTTGTTCAGAAAGACTTTTGAAATCACTTTTTTTTAGGGAACAAAGATCACGTGGGGCAGTTTTTACATTATCGCTATGGCTATACAGCCCTCTCCTGGCAGATGCCAGCAGTACTATATGCGGCCATTATGTTAATTAGTTTAAATCAATTTCTGTGAGTTTAATCAAACTTCCCTCCGGGGTATGCTGCCTGCCTGTACAAAAGAGTCTAACGTTTTGCACTTTTAAAGCATACACACTAATTCATCCAAACACTTCTGAGCTCTTGCTTTGTTAAAGGAGAAACGAAAGCAAATCCCGCTGAAGCAATCAATAGTAATGTTGATTCATAACCTTGTCTAATTAATATTAATTCATATTAGTTATGAATTTTAGGTTGCTTTTGGCTATTCCACGTTGATGTTTTCCAGTTTGATGGCTGTACCTGGCACTTTTCAACTTAAATATGAAGGCACACACTTCGCAGATGGCTAAATGAGAGGCCTACCTAAACCGATTTTCTCCTCCGAGGTCCCTAGAATGTAACTCTATAGTAAAAAAAAAAAAAAAAAAAAAAAAAAAAGAGAGAGAGAGAGAGAAAGGAAAGAGAAAGTACATGTTACAAGTAACAAAGTAGATGGGCTGCCCTCCTACGGGAGCGGTTTTGCTCCAAACCGAGCCAGCAGCACCGGCTTTTCAAACATCTGTACGAAGCTTTCTGATATTTACAACGCTGCTCGGAGCTGCCGGCGCTCTGTAGGCGAAGTTGCCCACAGCATCCTCTGGCCCCGTGTGACCCGCGGGGGCAAAAAGCCAGGAAAAGTCACTTATTCCCGAGCACCATCCAGAGGACGGGACTGTTGTTTCCCCAAGCCCCAACGGGAGGTCCCGCCGCACCCCCAGCCCCTGAGGGAGCCGCCGCCGCTGCCCCTCCGCACCCCCAGCCCCGCTCCGGTACCTGCAAGGCCCCCATGAACCGGCTCGGTGCGGCACCGCCGTCTGCCCCTCAGCGCCCGGAGCTGGAGCGGGGCCCGGGGCGGGGAACAGCGGGCAGCGAGCGGGAAACGAAAGCGAAAGCGGGCGGCGGGAGCGATCATGGCGGCGCCGCTGCTCGTGCGCCTCAGCCCCGCGCCCGACCCCGGCGGGAAGGAGATCCTCAAGCTCCAGGCGTACTTCCAGTCGGGAAAGCGGTCGGGGGGCGGCGAGTGCAACGTGAGAGCAGGCCCCCAGCCCGGCACCTACTGGGTGGACTTCCATGAGGAGCGAGGTACAGGGCGGAGGGCGCGGCTCGACGGGACGGGGTGGGGGGAGCAACTGAGCCGTGTGAGGGGCTGGAAATGGCCGCCAAGGCCATTTGCACTTCTGGGCAGGGCATGGATAGGGCAGGGCAGGGGGTCTCTGGGGCCACTAGTGTTGCAAAATGTGGAATGTGTCAAGAAGAAGTAAGTTTATCGTAAGTCTGGATGTTCTTTGCTGTAAGACTTTTGTCTACTTTCAAGCCTAATCAGCAAGAAAGGAGAACTAATCAGTGGGACAGGCAGCAGCCAGCATCCCTTAGTTACGGGCATCCGTGCACTAACAATCTTTAAGGATGTAGTAAATCAAGCTGCTGATGTATGTCTATGTTTTTGCTAACATGGCGAAGTACTCAAGGTCCACGTACCCTACAGCTGAACTATATTCATTATAATGCTAAAAATCACACCTACAGGTCAAAAAGACCCCTGCTGAGGTGAAGACCCTTCCCCTGAGCATGCATAAAAGTTAGCTGGGGTTATGTAACTTGTGTGGAAATTACTAACCAATTGTAATAGAAGGGCTGTGCTTGGAAAGTTACTAACTGAGTATAAATAACGGTGTATAAATAACGGTGCCAGTTGGGGCATGCTTGGTTTGTGGAATAACACTGAGCACCCAGGCTTACACAACTCTGAAATAAATAATGTGTTTCTCTGGAGTGTGTAATTATTGGCTTGCTTGCACACCAGGTAACAAATCTGATTTTATGGGCAACACTGGTAGCCAGCACGTTTTCAGGTAACTTTATCAGCCTTGTCTGCCTGTCCCTCAAATTACTGCAGATAAGAAGAGCGTAGAGTCCCGCACGAATCATACCTTGGAAATGGGTGCAAAACGCCTGAAGATAGTCATCCAGCCAGGAGAGGGGGACCAGAGCAAGAGCCGGGTTCCAGCGCAGGCCTCCACCAGCTACGATGTCCCTGCCAGCCCTGTCCTGCCCCAGCAGGAGCAGTGGGCAGCCAATGGCCATGGGGATACAGCAAGGGAAGTCCTTACCAAAAAGGTACATTGGGACGAGCAGTGTCACAACCTGCCCTGCTTGTAGTTCCATGTAGTCCTTTATGTTGTACTTCAATATTTCATGCTGAGCAAATGTCGAGCAAACATAATCTTAGTAAATAAAATGTGGGCCGGGAACGACTTCCGAGTGCTGAACCAGAGGTCAATCCACACATGTTTACAGGCTGCATGTTTTCCAACATGTCAACCACTACTCCCCAAAGCATTGCCCTGGTAAGTTTCAGAGGATAGGCTGCTCCCAAAAGGTGAATGAATTGCATGAGATTTGGATCCCTTCCAGATACACAGATCTCTAACACTATTTCAGCATGGTTTCCACCTTCAAGCAGCCCTAATTGCTTCTATCTCTTATCTCAGTGTTGAAAAAATCTGCTCTGATGTGATGAAGCACAGCAAACATGATTTCAGACACTTTGAACTAAAAGTTAAAGATCAGCTGTGTGTTAGGGACATGAGATAGGGCCAGGCTACATGATGTGAATGTGGCTCTATTGAGGCCCTGATATCCGGCTCAGAGGGTTTACCCTATTTTGCATGGTAGCATAGATGTATCTTTTGAGATACAGCACGTGCTAGCATAGTGCTTACCTGGCATCTGTACCAGTATACTGCAAATTTCCCTATCCTTTTGTCTGTGCAAAGTAGACATGTGAACATGTTAGTATTTTTCAGAATCCTGTTTTTTGCCTTATCTCTGAGTTACTAAAGCATGACTCTGGGGAAATTTTTAAGAAAATTAATAAGTGAAATTTAGGAAGTCTAATAAATAAAGAACAATGAAATATATGTGCTGTTAAAACATGTTGTGTCTGTGTCACCTGACACTAAGGGAACAGATAGATTCTTTTGGGGATCCTTGGCAGAATAATGATGGCACTAAGTTGTAGTTACAATTAAAGTTTTGTGGGTTTTTTTAACAGGATTTTATGATTAGCATAGCACAGAATTAAGGATTGGAATAGCACAGAATTTCCACAAGCAGAATCAGTGTAGGACAATTTTATGAGTGGTGTAGCACAGCATTTGATAGCACAGCTTAGTTTCTTGTTTCTAGTGACCTGGGCCCCAAATCATGTCAAATCTTAATACTTGGCTTGCTGTATTGATAGAACAACATAATCTAGACTTGAAAAGCACACAAAAGCCTATGTGTCATCCACTCAGTTCTCAAAGGAAGCAGAGGACAGTAGAGGTGTGCCTGGCCCCTGGTGGATCACGAATCTCATCATCCAGCAGCAGTTCAGTCCAAGTTCCCACTTAGGACTTGTAACTAGTTGATCTTGTAGACAATGCTGCTAAACCTCCCTGTACTGTGATGGAATCAACACCACCTGTTTGGCAAGGTGCCTGGAACCTTCAAGGCCATTAAGGAGGGCACTGCTCAGCCTGGTGCCCAGAAACCTTGAGGATGACAGGGAGGGTAAGAAGAAATCTGTTTGCCTTGTCTACTTGGCGTGCAGGACTTTTAGGGCCTGATAATGAGGGGAAAAGGGACTAATACACAATGAGCTCAGTGGCAGAGGATGGCTGTTTGCCTTGTAAAATGGCATTAGTTATGCTAATTCTGTTGCCAGAGGTTGGGAGCAGAGAGTGCTGGTCACAGTCTCAAACTAAGTAGCAAAGTTACTGTTTCTGCTCCTGCAATGCCGATGACATTAACAAATTTCATTTTTGCTGCTGACTTAGAAGCAAACTGTGTTACTTGCCTGTGTGTAATGTCCTTATTCCTGACATAAAAGAAACACTGTGTTGTAATCTGCCCCTACTGAGATGAACAGGGCTTCTCCTTGCTCAAAATATAGAAGCAGCAAGCAGAGAACCTTAGGAAAAACTAATGTTGATATATTCTTGTCTTTTCTTTAGATATTTCTTACAGTATCTGCTACTTTGAATGCCAGTATGTTCTCCAAAGAGCAAATGAAGAAAATTACCATCATGTGTCCAAACTTAAAGAGAGAAAGAAACCCTGACACTGATGGCTTTGAGAAATTGACAGGAGATTTTGCAGATATTGAAAAAGCTTATCGCTACTTTGAGGATATCCTTGCAGGCAATGACCCAAACCATGAATTTTCTCATTCTGAAAGTCAGAGTGGTTTGAAAGGTGAAAATGGTCTGAATACTGAAGAAATGAATGATCTTACAGTTATGACAGCTCTCTATGAGTATTTTAGTCATACCCGCAAAAAAGAAATCAAAGAACTTCATGAACGTTTTGGAGTGCATATAAGAACTAAAGACAGTCACGATGGAACCACATCAATATACTTAACTTCTGATAAAAATCCAGCATCATTACAAGCAGCTAGTGATTTTTTTATCAGTACTTTTCAGAGAAGTGTAGGAGATCTGAAACAGGAAAAAATTCCCATAACAAACAGTTACCCATTAGAGGAGACAATAATGAAATTGAATGAAAGGTTTAGTAATCTCCTTGCTAAAGCGGAAGGGAATCAGTTCCTACTCCGTGGTCCAGAGAGTGAGATTTTAGCTGCCAAAAGATTTCTAGCAAAGGAAGGTAAGAACAGCCAAGCTGAAAAGAATATGAAAGTATCATCTGTACTGTACAAATATAGGCATGAAATTGCAGTTGATTCTTCTGTGTTTAAATTGTTGGAAACCGTATTAAAGAAAGAACTTGAAAACATTGAAGACAAGTTTGATACAAGAATAGAAATCAAAGACAATTCATATGACCAGAAGATGCTTATACTATTTAGGCCTAAGATCCAAACTTTTAATATGTCATCACATGCTACTGAAAGTTTCATCAATGCATTTCAAAGTGCCTCTGCAATGTTAAGAGAAAAAGTCATCAGCCTGAAGCTTTCAGAAGATCAGAAGAAAACTTTAAATATGCTACTCAGAGAAAAACAATTGGAAGATCTTCATGTAAAACTTAAGAAGAAGGAAGACAAATTAATCTTAAGGGGTTTACTAGACCATCTTTATGCTGCTGAAAAGCGCATTATGAACCTTCTTAATGTTGAAGACTCAGCACAAACCAAAAATAAGGCACCACCGGCCTCTGATCTCAGCTCTCAAGAAGCTACAGGAGCACTTAAGAAAACACCAAATGTCACACAAAAGAATAATCTTACTCCAGAAGGACAGGCTAAGGCAAAGACAGAAGAAAAAGACAGTGATGAGTGTCCAATTTGCATGGACAGAATTAAGAATAAAGAAACACTGAAAAAGTGTAAACATGCATTTTGCAAAAGTTGCATCGACCAAGCCATGTCTATTAAGCAAGTTTGTCCTGTTTGTAATACCGTCTACGGAGTCATGAAAGGAGACCAGCCAGAGGGAACAATGTCAGCTAGACGCATGCCGTTCTGTCTTCCTGGTTATGAGTATTGTGGTACTATCGAAATTAGCTACAACATGAAAGGTGGTGTTCAAACTGTAAGTATATTTAAAGATTCCTAAAAGATGTTTTTTCCCACAACAAAACCAATATTGAATATAAAATTAAGTATTTTCCCATTATTTTAATTCAAACCCAGGAAAGACCTTTCTTTGGTCTGTATAAATCTGCGAGTAGTTAATTCAGTGTGTTTAGGTGCAATTAAGTAATATAGTAGGAACTAAATGGTCAGATGGTGGCCCTCCGTTTTATACGCACCAGGACAGAGCTGCCTGTCTTTAATTTGTACCTTGGGAATAACTGAACTGAAATCTGTGGAGTGATATCATGTAAACAAGGTTTTGTGAGTATAATGATTCTCTGGGGCATTCTCTTCTCTGTAAACAGCAATGGACAAAATGAATAGCAGGCTGGCTTGTAAGCTTTCCAGGTGAGAAATCAGCATTTGTTATGTGCTTGGATTCCTGACTAGGACTGAGGATGGAGTAAATGAAAAAGTCAGGGGTACCGTGACATGCAAGGGGGAGAGGAAAGAGGGAAAAAACAAATCTGAAAATGACAATGGATGCGTGAGTGATGACAAGAAAATGTGAATGAAACTTACGTGAAAGAAAATATCTGATGAAAAAAACCTCCCCAAGATCAGTCATCAGTCATGCTATATCCTTCTGAATAAAAGCCAAGATTAAAAGTATTCTGAAAGCTGGGATGTATAATTTTCATGCTTTCAAAGCATTTATGATATACAATGTGTTTTTGTTTTGTTTTTCTACAAAACAGAGCAACCATCCAAACCCAGGGCAACCTTATCACCCAACTTTCCGGACAGCGTATTTACCTGACAATGTGGAAGGGCAACAAATTCTGGAGCTCCTCAGAAGGGCCTTTGACCAAAAACTGATTTTCACAGTGGGGCAGTCACGTACTACTGGCGCACAAAATGTTATCACATGGAATGATATTCATCACAAAACTTCCATGACTGGAGGGCCTACCAAGTAAGTAGTCTTCTCTTTATATAATATTATTGCTACTCAGATGAGTCAGGAAGGCTGCCCTGAATATTTTCCATATTAGAGCTTCCAAATTTTGTCACTAACAAAGTGATTGTGAAATGCTCTGTGGATCCAAACATGAACCACCCTCACCTATTTGGACAGATGGAACAAGGATGAACTTAGTCTTCTGTTGCCCCTCAGGCCACTCAATCACCAGTGAGTTGTGTAAGGCACTTAGTTAATAACTGCTCTGATTAGAAATTACTTCTAGTATAGGACTGAACAGCAAGCTCTTGATAGCACCTAAGGTTAGACTCCTCATCTCAGCCTCTCCTGTTACCTGCTCTTTGGCACAAGGAGGTGCTGGTCCATTATGATCCCAGTAAAGATTGGACTCAGACTTTGTAAAATATGATTTGAAATTCTACGTAACAGAGCTAGCAGCAAGAAGAAAGAGATTGTTATATAGATATGGTCATGTCCTTTTAGGTGGTAGGAACCATGAGTTGTGCAGCATTTAGTGGGTCTCTGATCAGAACACAGGACATTGTGCTGGCCCCATCCACAGAAAGGGTTACCCCATTTTGGTCTTTCGAGCTATCATAGGATTTTCTGAGTAGATGACAACTCTATTCAGCGTTTCTTGAGGACTCGCTGCACTTGTAGATAAAGGCAAGGACATGCGGATGGAGCAATCATTGGTACTGAGTGGGAGCTGCCCACAGCAGAGACATGAGGGAGGCTTGGATCAGCCCTTCGTGTCCTTCCAGGGCTTGTTGCAGCCTCTGAGGGCCAGGTGTTGTCCTGCAAGCTCTAAAGGTTTGTGTCTAGATCTTCCTGACTGGGCTAGGATCATAAAAGAGCAAAAAATATCAGTTTCACTTTATCCCCCACTCTGCACAAATTCTCTCCCCTGGTTATCACCTGCTTCATACATACTTCTGGTGATGCACTATTTAAAAATCCAGAGGTGCCATTATGTTTCTGATTTGAATGCTCATTTGGATACACTTCGGATCTGACTTTTCTTTTTAGAAAGATGTACACCCAAACACCCTCTCATTTTGAAGAGACACAGCAGGCAGCTTTGAAAATCAAGTTCTTATTGTCAGTTTGGACAACAAAATGCAGCAGCTCCTTAAGTTTGTAGCTTTACCCTGTCAGTATCACTTCTCTGACCAACAATATGGGGTCTGTTTTCTCTGTAGGGCAAGAAGTGCATAAAACTTTTGTAAGAGATTTATAAAAAGATTTTGATGAGAAGATTCTGTAGAACTTTCAAGTGCTTCATTGCAGAAGTAGTTCAAACAATTCTTTTCTTCTCCTAGTTTTGGTTACCCTGATCCTGGTTATCTGCAGCGGGTTCGATCAGAATTGAAAGCAAAAGGAATTGAATAAAGAAAAGGATCAACTGTCAACTCTTAGTGTAATAACTGAACATATAACAGTCAATTTACTATTCAAGCACTAAGAGGAGAGAAATTACTTTGTTCAACTGCTGTACCTAAATCACTTGTATTTCACACTCAGCTAAGAAAAGTAATCTTTTATCATCAAGCAATATATGTTCTTTTCACAAATCATTTACTTTTCTATATGTGTAGCCCTTACAGAATCTAGGTTTTGTGAATGTAGTATCAGGACTTGTTGCATCTGTTGAATATCAAATATATCAAATTGTTCATATTGCTTTACCGGTGATTCTGATCTCCACTTTTCCCCACTTCTTCAGTCTGACTGCCAAAACCATTAGATCCAGTACTGGCTTTTATTAGATACAGTTAACTTCGGTAGAAACACTTAATGTTAGCTTTGTGTTATTATGTCTGTCACCGTGAATAACATCATGTAACCCATCTAATAGAAAATTTTCATGCAGCTGCTACAGTGTCAGCTGTAATCAGGCTATGGACTTCTGCTTATTTTCCTTTTCATGATAGAAATGTCATTAGTGGTTTGGGTTTTGCACATGGAATTAGCGTGGCTCATGTATGAGTGGGTGTATGGATGCTGCTGTATTCTTAGCTCTGCAAAGTGATGAATGCTCAGAGCCACCTTGAGGCAAATGAAAAGTGTATATGCCATCTCTGACAATGGGCTTCTGGGTCTGTGTCTGCCATTGTGCTTAAGCTTAAATACAACTTCTAAATCAGCTTTGCAACTATACAACTGTATTCTTCCCATTGATTCTAATATAGGTTTGAATTGTATCATAAAGTTACTCTGCAGTGCCTAAACAACCTGCTAATTACCTGTATGGTGGTGTGTCACAAACACAGACATCATTTCAGTGAGTTGAACCATTTTTGTAAGGCTACTAAGTACAGCTAATAAAGAAAATATAAAAATGCCATCTGTGTGTTTCTGTATTCTTCTGTACACAATTTTTCTCCTTCTTGTGATACATATAGCTGTATATTTTTCTAAAACGTAGGAACTTCCCTGCAACACCATGATTTGGGATGATTTGGACTCCATGCCACCTCCTTTTTTTTTTTTTTTTTTTTTTTTTAATTCCCACATCGTGAATAGGCAGTACTACTTTACCATCTCAACTTTCATATTTAGTAGTGTTGGGCACTGTTTGGTTTTCACATGGTTTGGGATATCCTTACAGCTCTGGTTTTGTGTTCCTGTATTTGTTGTAACATTTTACACTATTCTGTGTTACCCCCCTTTTCTGTGCAGTAAGATAGCAACATTCCAGTTGTTTCTAAGTGCCTGAGCTTTTCTGCACACTGAAACAAGCTGTTGTGCTTTAACCCCAGCTGGCAACTGCGTAACATGCAGCCACTCGCCCCCCAACCCTGGTGGGGCAGAGAATCAGAAAGGCAAGGTGAACCTTGTGCATTGAAATAAGAGCAGTTTAATAACTAAACAAAATAAAATATACTAATGCTAATAATTGTAACAGAAAGAGGGGAGGAGAAAATAAAACCCAGGAGAAACAAGTGATGCACACCACAGTTGCTTACTACCTGCTGACCAGCCTCTCACTGAGTAGCAATCACCCCCCCCAGCTGACTCCCCCCAATTTCCATACTGAGCATGATACTCTATGGTGTGGAATATTTGGCCACTTTGTGTCACCTGTCCTGGACATGCTCCTTCCTGGCTTCCTGTGCACCTGCTCGCTGGCAGAGCATAGGAAACTGAAAAGTCCATGACTTGGGGTAAACACTCCTCAACAATAACTAAACATCAGTGTGTTATCAGCATTTTTCTCATACTACATCCACAACACAGCCCTGTACCAGCTACTAAGAAGAAAATTAGCTCTCCCAGACCAGGACAGCTGTGAAGATCAAATCTCCCTGGCATCTTTTGGTCTCTCATTTCACTTTCTGTCCCATTAAGCCATTTCACGGTGTCACACCCCTATCCAATAACTCACTGGCTCCCGTTTTGTCTGTGGCAAAGTTTGCAGGCTGATTTGTGCAGCAGAGTCCTGTTGACTGTCATGGAAAAGCTCCCAAGCCTTTATCCTATAACCAGCTGTATAGACCTTTACTTCCTAATCGTAGCTGTACAGTTTAGGAATAAATGTACTTGATTTGTAATCACAGTCAGCAATTGTGCCTGAGTTACAGCAAGGGAGGACAGCATGTAACTGGGCTTGCTGTGGACAGAACAGTGCATTAGGAAACAACAGATTAATCCGTTGCCCATCGAGAAACAAAGGCATTTCCATGGGTTGCTCAGTAGTGTGTCTGATGATACCTTTTCTTAGCTGGCATCCACCCATTTTTATCATATTTAATGACATTTGGTTATTTATATATCTTCTTGATGAACTTTCCATGACATTAGGGAGGAAAAATAATTTATCTGCTATTTTAGTGTTACATTACTAAAATACACAGCATGAAATAGCTGAGAACTGTAACCTTTGAAAGGGAAAGTCCTGAGCACTCATTTGAAAATATCGCAGCTAGCTGTCACGTTGGTCTGAGGAAAATACTCTTTCGTTGCAATCTTGCACAGTTGTAGAAGCTTCTCTGACAGAGAATCATGAAAACGGGTAATTTTACTTTAGTTTACGACTTGATTTGAAAGTTTAAGGCAGGGAGAGTGACTGTTAACCAGTGCGTGACCATTATAAGGTCCGGGGTTGAAAACACTGTACTTGTGACACCCGTGGAGGCACAACGCGCTGTGCAGCCCGGCAGCGCTCCGCGGGCCGTGAGAGGCCGGTCCTGCTCCCCGAGGAGGCGCGGAGGGGACCGCGGCCCCCGGCCAGCCCCGGGCCCGGGGGAGCCGCCTGTTCCCGCCACTGGGCGGAGCCCGGCGCGTCGGGTTTCCTCGATGAAGAAATGAAAGCGAAAGCGGCGGGGAGCGGAGCCGTCGGTGCGGCGATGGCGGGGCAGCGGCCGGGCGCCTTCCCGCTGCTGGTGCGCGGGGACTGGGGCTCCGCCGAGCCGCCGCCCGCCCTGAAGAAGAAGCTGCTCTGCTACTTCCAAAGCCAGAAGCGCTCGGGAGGCGGCGAGTGCGAGCTGCGGGCCGGCACCGACGCCGAGACCGGGACCGGGACCGGGCACCTCCTCGTCTGCTTCGCCCGCCCCGAGGGTGAGCGGCCGGGCCGGGCGGGTCGGGGGCGCTGATGGCGCTGCCCGCGGTTCGGACGGGCGGGGAGTGCCGCATCCCCCGTGACCGGTGCCTGTTGTGTTGGCAGTGAGGCAGCGGGTGCTGGACCGGCGAGTCCACGAGCTCGAGTGGGGGCCCGGCGGGCGGCTGTCGCTGCAGGTCACCGCGCTGCCCGCAGGCGGCGACTCCGCGCAGGTGAGACGGGCGCGGGGCCGGGCGGGCGGCGGGCGAGGGGCCGCGGTGACCGCTCTCCTCTTGTTCCCTTGCAGGAGGAGGGACGGGCCGGCGGGGCCGAGGCGCCAGGTAGGGGCAGCGTGGGACGCGGCGCGGGACTGAAGCGCCCGGGGCTGGCGGGGCACTGGCCCGGGGAGCTCGGGCGGAGGAGCGGGGATGGGGAGGGAGGCGGAGCGGGGATGGGGAGATCTGCTTTCTGGTGCTTGGCCGGGCCGGGCGAACAGCGCTCTAGCGCTTTGATTCCCCTACCCTGCGCTCTCCTTTATTTCCCTCATCCCAAAACCGACGTATTTTCTAAACCGCAGCCCGCGAGCCAGCCCGCAGGCACCGCACAGACCCACTGCTCTGGCTAGAGGAGCTAATACACACACAGCTAATACACAGCTAATTAATACCTACCCGACTAATCAATACGCACACAGCTAATACACAGCTAATCAATACACACAAGGTTAATACACACACAGCTCCCTGACCTCCACCCCCTAAGTGCCTATTTGTGCACAGATGGGAACTGAGGGCGCAGGGTGGAGAAGCAGTTTGGGTGATATAACCTTATCTTTTGTTTTCTAATTTACTTGCATTTCTTCCTGTTCTAAACTAGCAAGTAGAGCTGTTGTGTAGAGTCAGAACACATCATAATAGAGGCTTTTCCAGAGATGCCAGTTTCCAGATGTGCTTCCCTCCCAAGGGGAGATGTCCTTGGCACTTCTCACGTTCAATGCAGTTTTTATGTGAGGACAGTGTGTAGTGCGTGGGAGGACATGCTCACGGTGGTTCACTCAGTATGACTGTGCGCTAATTTGATTTTTAACATTATGCCTGAGCCTTCTTGAGCTCAGAGTGTTTCTGCAACCAATTCAACATACGTTTTAAAAAGAGGAATCTATGGAAGTCTGGGATTCTGGCAGTGTCAAATGAAACAATTCAAGCTGTTAGATCCTGGGTGTACACAAATGTGACCTTTTTCTTCTTGAAGTACCCAGTAACTGAGAAATCATTGTCATTTATCTCTAGTTAATGAACCCCAGGTGTCTCTTCCCATCTGCCAGAGTAAGGAGACTCCTGTGTGTACTCTGCAGGAGAAGGCAGGTAAGTGTGCCACATATCCAGCGGTGACCAGTGTATTCTTGCTTCTTTGGTTTTCATGGACCTTCCCACTGTGGTAGTGCCCTGGTCACCCGTGTGGCTTGTGGTGTTTGTCTAATGTAGTGTAGGAATTGTGATCTCAGACTAAAAGAAATAAATGGGTTTTTTCCTTTGTATGAGTCCCTTTAAAGTCCCCATTTCAGTGGCTGCCTCAGGCAGGTCAGTTCCTTAGGAAACAGCAGTAGATGCTGGCCTCTGTTCTGGCTAAGGCTGTCCCTTCCCAGACCTTCCCAGATGCTCCCAGCCCTGCTGGGGCAACCTCTGCCAGAACATCAGTAGCTTTGTACCCCAGGTACACCTGAGCTGCTGTGGCAGCCAGCACATGTAGACTCCATGTACCCACAGCAGTGGCTGGAACTGTGAATGGAGAAAGTGCCCAGGCAGAAGAGCACTGATTCCCCTCATTGTGTGTTTGTGAAGAAGATTTTGTAGCTTTTACTTCTGCTGTCCTTACCTGATGCTGAAGTGAAGCGTTTTTTCCTCACCTGTTGTTATGGCAGCTCCCACTACTGATATGCTTAACTTGTTTAGAATTCTTACCCTGTTCTTTTCCCTGACCTTATGTGTGGTCTGAACAAAAAGTGGAGTGAAAACTTGGAAAATAAGAAGCTTGGTATTTTTCTTAACTTTTGCCTAAGGCATTGGAGTGTGATCTTTTTTTCAGAATCATGTGAGAAATTGGAAGCAGAAAAAGCAACCTCTAGGAAGTCTGTCATAGTAGTAACCACCGCCGCTGGGGAAGAAATAGAAGATGAGATTGTGGAAATGTACTTCGAAAATAAAAAGAAGTCTGGTGGGGGGATCATCAGGTCCTATGTCAAAGAGGGTCAGCGAATGATCATCACCTTTGAGGATGAGCAAGGTACGCTTGTGTGTTATGGCTATTATACTGCTAAAGTTCCCTTTTAAAAATAGGCCTTTGCTGGTGCTGGATCTCTTTGTGGGTATTGCTCCAAGCAGAAATGGTGTATTACTTTTATTATTTAATATGGTCTGCTGTGGGGAAGATCACATCTTTGGTTTTTTTCCTGTGCAACTAGATGCCCAAGAAGTTTTGCAAAGGAAGCATCACAAGGTGAAGAAAATTGATCTGTTCGTGAAGCCGTGGCAAGTGGACACTCTGCAGGAGCCATGCCAAGCGGAGAACTCTGAAGGATCCCTGCCTTCCACCTCAGTTGTGCTGGAGAATATGAAGGAGACAGTAAAAGATTGCATGGTTATTATGCTGGTAGAGAACGTCAGCGGCTTGTCAGAGGATGATGGTGACTTCAGTGTGGAAATGATCCCTGAGTTACGTGCTGCTGTAGTTACTTTTACTGCAAATACTGGTAAGAAGGAGTCAGAGTTGAAGCTCTTTCTTATTAGCTACTTGTTTGCATGTGTGTGTGTGAGTGAGGCTAAGCAGGAAGTGTTTTCTGTCATATTTTTAAGGTTTGGTCTGATATTGTGTCCTTTTAAAGGAGGACTTACACTACTAAAGTAATGCCATACCTTTTATCTGTAAGGTGTAGAGGCCATTGAAAGTCAGAAGAGAGCTAGCTCTGATTTGGATAATAAACAGAACAGGTAGAACTAAAACCAAACTATAACTTAGAACAAGCAATGAAGGATGTACTTGATCTGAGAACAGTTTGATGACAAAGGTTGTCCTTGACAAAAGGTTTTACATGTGTGGTAGGTTCGTATGGATTAGAAGAAAATTGCACAAATATGTGGAGCAGAGCTTTTTAAGGTTATTAAGCAGACTGTGTCAGGCTGGAGAAATCTACTGCCATAGACTGGAAGCTGGGAGAGAGTTGAGGAAGCAGCATCTTCTTACAGCTTCTCTAGATGCCTGCTGTGGCCGTTGCTGCGGATGGGATACTGGTCCTGGGATGCTGAGGCAAGTCCAGCTGTCCTTACAGAGTGGCAGCATCAGTTGTGTGAAGCGTGGCACTAACACCACATGCTGTGGTACCAGTGAGTTGTTAAGCTACTATGTGGTTTTTAGCGTGTTCAATACCATACACTTTCTTTTCTACCTTATTAATGATTGATGACAAAGGCATCTTGCAGGTGATGGAGAGGTGTCTGCTCCTACTTCTCACAGTGGGGGACTGGGGAGACTTTCTGGTGGACTTATGGCTGATTTTACTAGCAAATCCCATCCCAGGATTTGGGCAAAAGTAAGTGGTATGAAAAGACTAGATCTAGAAAGATTATCAGCCAAATGTCATGGCTCTTGTTGCAGAGAGAGAACTGAATTAAACTGACAGTGGTGAACTGGCTTCAGGATTCTTTAGCAGTGCTGCTGTGCTGGAGTCCTTTTAGGGACAAGGTGACTTTATATGTGCTTGATTCTGGGTGAGAAGGTGGGACAGGAAAGAAGAGAGAATTGAGTCTTACATATGGAAAAATTCTAAATCTGTAGAAGATAGAATGTGGTGAAAAGAAGTTATGTATCACTTTGAATCAACTTAGAGAGAACACTGGTATTATTGGTAATATATAAAAATGAAGTTGCTGAGAAATCTTAGTTGTGAAGGGATTAGTATGTGGTTTAATTAAACCAAAGAATTTTTTAGCTTCCAGAAGGTGTAGATTTTTCTGCCTTAGAAATCAGCAATTATTTGTCTCTCATGTTGTGGTCCAGTCCTAAATTTTTGGTGTAGCCTTTAGGAAATAAAAAACTTAACTGTTTTTCCCTGAAAGATGTAAAAGTGATTTAACTGTCCTTTAGTGTGATGATAAGGGGGAGTAGCCAAAAAGAAAATGTATTTATCATAAAACTGAGGGAATTTGAACTGTTGGCTCATGTCTGATTAGTTGTGTACAAAGCCATAGCCCAGAAATGAACCTGATCTTGTTTCCTTCTGAGGTTAAAGAGACCCAGTTCTAGTCAGCAGGAAAACTAGCAGCGAATTCTGGGTACAGTCATTGTGGTCAACAATTGTAATCAACCATGAGGGGAATACTGGGTGGCAGATACCGAATACGTGGAAAGAAGTAGCTTTGGGGGCACCTCTGAGTTGATTTTGTAATTCAGTGCTTTGACCAGTGCACACAGCGATAGTCTGCTAGCACCGAGGTTGAAAAGTGAGCTCCAAGTTGGAATTTGTTTTTTTTCTATTTTCTTCTCCTTTCTCTTCCTAGATACAGGGGAATTTGCTAAAAAGGTTAATCAAAACCACAGAGCAAAGCAACAAAACATTACTGCACGGTGCCTCGAGCTAACAAAGAGCATTAGGGCTGAAAATATACCACCCAACACATCCAGTGACTATATAACCATCTACTTTGAAAATAAGAGGAACGGAGGTGCACAAGTGACGGATGTTCAACAGCTGCCTGACGAAGATGCAGCTATCATTACATTCAGTGACCATAAAGGTAATGCAGAAGTGCAAAGCCCTTATTTCTTTGAGAACTTCTTATTTAAGGATCAAAATGTGAGAAATGCCTAGAGAAATTTCTAGAGAAATGCCTCCTTTACCCTCATAAAACAGCAAATCTGGTGCTTTGTCAGCAAGTCTGTGCTAACTGTGCAAGCCTCAGTTTTGGGCCAGCTGGGCATGAGGCATAGAACTGTTTCCTTTTTCCAGACAGCTTATTTCACCCTGGCCCTGATCCTTATAGAGTTCAGGTTGCAGTTTGAGTGCAGGGGACTTTCCCCCCAGCCTGCCACCTTCACCACCAGCTGTCCCATGGCAATGTGTGCTGTCTAGGTCATCAGGGAACAATTTCTTGGGCAGCTTTTTTGGCTGGAGAGTAGGTGGTGTGGCTTGTCCAGTCAGTGACAGAAAGATGAGTGGAAGGTGAAGGACAAGAGGGAAGCTGGAGCCACTGCAGTGAAAGGGAGAGCTGAAGGGAAGTTGAAAGAAAGAGATGCTCTTTCTGTGGGAAATGGAGGAACTGGGATTTGATACTGCTGAGTGTAACCCAAACAACTGCTGAGCTGGGCACTTTAAGTACAGCATATAAGAGAAGTGGGGGCAGAGACTGTGCGTACCTCCTCCCAGAAGTGGACTGTGTTGTGCTTGACTTTCTCTCTCCAACTTAGTTTCTGGCATTTAAAATAAATAATTCTTCAATAATTTGGAATTATTTCTATCTGGGAAGGGAGGGAAATTAATCTAAAAATGTTCTTAGAAATAACAAACATTATTATTTAGAAAACATAGTTTAAAAACCCCAAACAACGAAAAGAACACAAAAACAAAACAGAAGATCTTAAATGCTGACATTAATAGTCTGGGGTTTTGTTTGTTTGTTTTAGATGTAACAAATATCCTGGCAAAGAAGCATACAATCAACAAAATGCCCATCTCTGTCTATCCTTACTACACCTCGCTGGGAACAGCTCTATATGGAAAGGAAGGGCCACAGATAAAGAAGCCAGATCCAATTACATTGCCCCTGGACCCTTATATCTGGAATTATTTGCAAAAAAATAGCAGCCTCATTGCAGCCATAAATTGTGAAATGGCAAAGTGTAATTGTGTGCCAGTGTGGTCTGAACCCCACTGTGCAGACCCAAAAGTTTCCTTGCATCCTTCTGCTGTTTTGTGTGAGCAGAAGAGATCAGTATCTCAGTTGGTCAAGAGATGGAAGGAAAATGTTTCCGCAGCCTTTTCACAAAGCATATCAAAGTATGAAGCAATTCAATGTCAAGTAAGCGCAGAGGTGTGGGAAGCCATTAGAAACAGCTTTCCCTGTGATGAAGTTCTGATGATCCCATGTATTTCCAAGGATTTACTTGTTCTAGTGGGAGAAAAAGAAGTTGTGAGTAATGTTGAACAAGATCTGAAGGTTCTGATTGAAAAGGCCATCAGAGAAATTGAAAGAGAAAAGCAAAGAACTGAACAAGTGGTGACAGTGAGTCCAGGGGAATATGGAATTTTACAGGTTTCTGGCCTGGAAGAAAAATTTCGTATGGAGTTCCCAGGTCTGAAAATAACTTACGATTATTTGCAGAAAATAATTAGGCTATGTGGTGTGCCTGAGGAAGTTTATAAAGTAAAAGGGGAAATATTCGATACTATGCACAAAATGGTAAAGAAAACAGTTAATATCCACCCTTTCATTTTCCAGTTTTTAGAGCATATTGATAATGAAACCCTGTCACAGAGTCTGTTTATGTCAAAACAAATTAATGCCTTTTATGAGCTTGGCACAGGAGCTGTCATCTTGAATGGGAGTACACCTGAAGATCTCCTAAAAGCAGAAGAAGAAATAAAGAAGGAACTGGACTACAGAAACATTGCATTGGAGGATGAGTCAGTCCTCCAGGAGAAGGAATGGCAGATGCTCACCAAGGAAAACTGCTCTAGTGAAGCTGTAACAGTCACTCAGGCAGGGAGTCAGGTCGTCATTGCTGGTTGTTCTCAAGCAGTAGCAAAAGCCTTTGGGGAACTTTCCAGCTTTATAGATGAAAACACACAGGTACAAAGGGTCATTGGAGGAAAGCCCATGGCGGTCATGATGTTTTTTGAGAAAGAGAAGGTTGATGTTTGGGGTGGCTTACTGAAAAAAGGTGTGAAAGTTGACTTTAGCACACAGAAAAAGTGTAGGGTTATATCCTTGAGTGGATCAAGGCCAAAAGTGCTGGAAGGAGTCAGCCTAGTTGAACAAATACTATCTGGCCTGTACTATAAGCGTGTGGTAATTGGAGCACCAGGAGCCAAGTCATATTTCAAAGAGCACGAACGTGTTTTGGCCTCCCATGCAAAACAAGAGTTTAAATGTTTAGTCCGGCTGGAAGAGCACTCAGAAGAGCACCTGGAAGAACAGCAAGAACATAGTAATGAAGGCAAGCCCTATATGCAAGTGACCATGGGTGAAATTGTAATAGCAGTTTATAGAGCTGACTTATGCACTCATTCTGTTGATGTTGTGGTGAATGCATCTAATGAAGACCTAAAGCACATTGGTGGCCTTGCTGATGCACTGCTAAGAGCTGCTGGTCCAGCACTGCAAGAAGAGTGTGATGAGCTGGTGAGGAAGAACGGGCATTTCCAGCCCGGGAGCGCAGTTCTCACGGGCGCTGGGAAACTCCCCTGCAAGAATGTCATTCATGCTGTTGGGCCCAGGTGGAGGAAGGAGGAGCCAGAGAGGTGCGTGGACTTGTTGAGGAAGACAGTGAAGAAAAGTCTAGAACTAGCTGAAACATACAATTGTTCTTCCATAGCTCTGCCTGCTATAAGTGGAGGGATTTTTGGCTTTCCACTGGAACTGTGTACATATTCAATTGTATCCTCTATCAAGGAGACCTTGGAAGGATCCAAGGGGGACAGCAGCTTGAAGGAAGTTCATCTTGTGGATATTGTACAGGATAACATTCAGGCTTTCAGCAAGGCACTTAGAGAAGTGTTTCCAGATTCTTCACCTTCCTACAGGTCCCTGCATCAGGCCAGTAAAATTCCTCAACCTAGGGAGCGCAAAATTTCTCAAAAAAGCAAGAACTTACCGTGCATAACAACTGAGGAAGGCCTTGATATTGTGCTGCAAACAGGAAGCATTGAAGATGCTACAGTAAGTGTTTTAAATTATCTGCCATTGAAATACCAAGTGGGTTTTTTTGTGGGTTTGTTTTTTTTTTAAACACAAAACCAATAAATGACCAACCCTAGACCATCATCTGTAGTTAGCAATACTGCCATGTTTGACATGTTGCTGAAATTGGCTATCGCTGCTGATAACAAGAATTGGTGTTAGGTGACTGTCTTACATGGTAGATACAGATGGCTGTGCAGAATTGCATTTTGTCATCTAGTCCAACCCCAAGTAGGGTCCCCTGGAGCACGTTACTCAGGGTTGTGTCCAGACAGCTCCAGAGATCCCTGTGTACATGGTATGTTACAGTTTAGCAGAAGCAACTGAGGCCAGCAGGAATCAGTCTGGGCTCCAAACCCTCCCGATCCTTCCTTGCTGGGCAGAAACCATCTCCAGGCAGCATTGACCTTTCCAGAAATCCTGATTGTGGGAGTGTGGTACTAGTACGAAAGCAAAAGAGAGTGCTCAGTATTGGCTAGCACGAGTACCTTGCTATGTGAGACTGGCTGGTGCTTCCAGGTCCACTGTGCTCCTGCAGCAGCAGAGACATTTACATCTGAGCCTGGGTCTATAGCCAGTCCTGTTTTCCCTGCATCTGTGGGATATTGGTCTGGGAAACTTTTATTTGTTCTGTCACTGGCATGAAACATGCAGTTACTATTGCATTTCCTGTGAAGAACCATCTTCTCTAATTGATTTCCAGTTGCCTGCTGCATTGAAATTCTGTTAGCTGGCTGATAGCTGTTTTACTGGGATTGCCAAAACTGGAAGCAACTCTCTTCAGAACCCTTTCCATAATGGCTGGGAAATCCTTTCAGGTGTGGATGCCTCCCACAGCTTGTGCATGCGGCTCTCCTAGTTGGACAGGACAGAATATATGTTAAAATGTGTACAGAGGTCCTTCCCAAGGAGCTGGATATAGGGCTTGACATAATGTTCATAAACCTTTGTATTTCTCTCATTTAAAAGTTACTGCTTTTCTTACTTCTTTCTCCTTAGGCTTCCTCCAGTCTTGTTTGTCTTCAGGTTCTGCTTTTCCCCTAGACCAGCCATGCATGGGAGTCCTGCCTACCTCAGTGAACATAGATTTTGGTCTGTGAGCCTCTCTTGGAGAACAAACTTGCATAAATGTTTTTCAAGTGGAGGTAGAATGAATAAACCAGGAATGCAGAATTTTAAGTTTCTCCCATCAAGCTGAAATGAATTTCATTGTTAACTCAACTTTTGTGTTTCTCTGGGTAGGCTCATGGTATTAGAATTGAGCATAACTTCTATTTTATTCCAAACTTTACTCACTCTGATTGCTATCCCAAAAATTTACTTTGTAAGTCATCAGGCAGGCTGTTTTGATTAATCAAGGCAAAATTTAAATTTGATACTTAAAAGGTAGAGTTTTTGCTTGTGTGTTTTTCAGACATCCATTGTTGTCATCAGTGTTGGCAGAGATCTCCAGCTTGATAAAGGGCCACTTGCTAAAGCTTTGCTAAGCAAGGCAGGGCCAATGCTTCAGACAGACTTGAGAAAAGAAGGCCTAGGAAGAGCTGAGGAGGGAGCTGTATTGAAAACAAATGGTTACAATCTAGACTGCAGTGTTGTGCTTCATGCTATTGTACCTGCGTGGTCCCAGAGAAAAACATCTTCAAAGGTATAAGGTGTTTTATTGGCTGGAATTTGTCTGGGCTTTATAGTGTGTTTAATGCCACTTTTCCTTTGAAATCAGGGACAGTGTCACAGAAGGCAGGAGAGTTTGACCTGTTCTTTTTTAAGTGTGGGGCTGATCTCTTGTTGATTGATGAATTCCTTGTGATGTATGCAATTAATTGTATTTTATTACCAAGCTAAAAGGGGAAGTGCTGTGTTGCACTGTGTTGCTGGAAAAAAAATTACCTTTAGTAACTGAAAAAATTATTGTGCTTTACAGGTCTTCGGTGACATCATCACAAAATGTCTGGAGATTGCTGAAGAACTATCTCTAAAGTCAATTACTTTCCCAGCAATTGGGACAGGAAATTTAGGATTCCCAACCTTTATTGTTGCTGAATTATTGTTTGACAAGGTGTTTGAATTCAGTAGTAAAAATGGAGTAAATTCTCTTGAAGAAGTTCACTTTCTGTTGCATCCAAAAGACACAGCTCATATTCAGGTGAGTTACTCTGGTTTTCTTTCTCTATCATATGCTGATTTATTTGATGATACTTGGCTATCTGATGATCTTCAAGGAATCCACGGGGTGCTTGTTCTTACACTAAAGAAAAACTTTGCTGACAGTCTCTCTTGTCTATACCGAAAGTTCTCATTTTTGTTCTGCCCATCATGGTCACCTGCCTGTCCTGTACAGACCTGCTCCCTTCCTGTCCTTTTCTGTTTCCTGGCAGTAATACAGACAAAGATGTAATTATTCTTTGTCTCATGAACTCACCTAATTCCTCAGTCAATAGGTCTTGACAGGTGGGTTGTAACTCCTGCATCAATGCCTCCACCCCTGGAAAAAAGGAGTGTTTAGATGGAGTGCTAGTGTCTTTTTAGGAAAAATAATTGTGCTAGGTATGCTGTGCTGACAGACTTCTCCAGTAGAAACATCCCAGTATTCTGCATCCCCCTTTCTTTAGTATCACTTTAGCACAAATTTTCTATATGCTTGCTCTAATTACTCATTTCACACAGAAAGAGAGCAGTCACAGATAAGTGTTTCTGTATCTGTTGGCTTCTGCTATTTTGTGCAGTAGCTAATACATTTTGAAAGGCCAAACCTGAAGGCTACTGCATCAAACCTGAGCTGTTTATATAAAGAAGGATGGCATTACTTGGAAAAGCTGAGTTAGTATAAACTAGCCCCTCAGTCTAAGGATGCCATCTCTTGCTCTATCCCTGTGGAATGGGGCTAGGCCTTTGACTTACTTATTTGTGATTCTGCCTATTGTGCACGCTGAAAAGCCTTGCTCTCTGAGAACAACATGTGCCATCTTGCCATCACATTATGGCAGATGGTATGAAGTAATTTGTGTTTAGCTCTTTCTAAATGTTTTTTAACTTGACTTTTCAAACTCCACTGTGTGTAAAGAACTTCTTCAGGGGTTGATTGTAATTTCCTTCTCTAGGTATTTTTAGATGAACTTGAGAAGAGGTGTGGAAATACTGCAGGTGTTGAAATGCAGAAGCCTTCTCCAAATGAGGCTGGCCAAGGCACAGGTGGTAAGCGTGTTTCACAGAAGCTACATGCCTAGTGGATTCTTTTATTCTTTAAAATATTCCAGGGAATGCATTCATAATGGATGTTTAGATATTTGTTTGGTGAGCATTTAATTCCCAAACTCCAGGTGGCTGTATTTTCAGGTTGAGTTATGTCTGAAATAGTATTGGAGATGCTAAGAAAAAAAATGTACCTATGATTCCTTATCCGGATAGTCGGGACAGCAGAAGCTATCATGTGCCAAGGGCACAAGCAGAGCTTTTTCTTTTGTTGCTGCAGCACTAGATTCGACTGTGAAGAGGTCAATGTCTTTCTATGTCCTGGGAAGGCAGATGAGTTCCTGGTTATGTGTCTTAGAGTGGTCTCTTTGGAATACTCTTAAACTTTTTACGTGTTCAGATGAGTAGCAAAACCAAACTGAAATATCTTTGGTGTTATCCAGCTTAACAGAACTGCAGCCTGTAAAAAATCAGTTACATGTTGAAAACTGAAAAAAAATTTTACAAATAACACATGGGTAAAAAATTCCACCTGTCATGCAGTAGAGAAGCTGCCTGGAAACTCTGTGAGACAGAGGAGCAAAAGAGTAAGACTTGGAAAGTTTGCTGCCCTCTTACATAGAGGTTTTACAAAGGCTTATACTGTGAAATGTCTCTAAGTAGTGACCTGTATTCCAGGTGTGCAGCAAAACACATTTTCTCTGCCATCCTGTCATGAGTAGAAATTATGGGAATAGTGCAGGTTGAGCAAGGATTCCTGTGAGAAGGGATGATTTTCAGTTAGCATGGCAGGCAATCCTCTCCACAGGCTGAGTCTGCAGCCAAACTGTGGTGTCTATAGGTGTTGTACCCATGAACAAGTCCCTTATCTTTTACATCATCAGTCCCTTCTGCTCAGGGTCTGTATTTCTTTTCCTGCAGCTTTTTCTACTACCTCTTCAACCTCAGCACATAATTTACTTGAAATGACAATTGGCTCCATCATGTTCCAGGTGGCAGAAGGTGATATTACCAAGGAAAAGGGAGATGTCATTGTAAACATAACAAACCAAACCTTCAACCTCCAAACAGGTATTTTAGTTGATATTGTGTGTGAAAACAGTACATGTGCTTGGAAGGGCTGGGAAAGGAGACAAGGAAGTATTTTCTTCAATGCTTCATACCCTTTTATTTTTTTTCACAGTGTGGTTTCTGTTTTGCTTCTTAGGGTACAAAGGTTCAATTAAGTACTGTCTGAAACTTTATTTTCTTGGTAATCTATGTTACAGGATGGCATGTTTAAGACTCTCTTGCAGAAAGGGAAACTAATAATTTTTTGGGTTTTTTAATATAGAATCTTTTTATAGAATACCTCTCAGACTAAAGGAGAAGACAAACCTCAATGAGTTTTGACCTTGGGGAAACTTGTTGGGTACTTTAGACATCACTTTGTGTTGAAAAGCGGAAGTCTAAAATTTTGGCAGCAGTGCTTTTCAATGAAAACATTTACTGTTACTGGCATTGAGATATTTTTAGATATTGTGTGGATACAGTTCTGCTTCAGAAAGGACTTTAACAGTACTAACAGTAGTAACAGTGGATTCATGTGCCTCTTCTCATTTAAGGTGTCTCAAGAGCAATTCTGAATGGTGCCGGAAAAGCAGTTGAAGTTGAATGTTGTCTACTAGGTATGGTACAACATTTCTGACCCTTCTGAAGGTGTTAATGCACGGCAGGGAATCTGCTGGAATAATTTATCAATGTTGCCTACTGTACTTCCATCTGTATTATGCACTGTGTTACAGCAGCTAGTTTTTAAATCACTTAATGTAATATTTGTAAAACATCTAGTGAAGGAAGGAAAAGAAAAATCTTCAAAAGGAGATGGCTTCTGAACACATGTAAAGATCTAAATCTGTTAGTTATTACATCCTCTTATTCCAATAAAGCTTTCCATGATAAAAACAAAGAGTTTACATCGAACAGAGCAAGCGAGATGTTGTCAGAAATGTTAATAGACAAGCCATAAGTTACTGGAAACAACTGTCTACCTGCAACTCCTTTTGTCATTTCTGAGTAAGAAAATGTTTGCTTTGTCATAACTAGTAATCCACTACCACATCCTCTATGTGACTACTTTTCAGTAGTGTGAAGCTGGGTTCCTGCCTCAGAAGAGGCATTTATTTGTAGACCAAATTGAGCTGGTGAACAGCAGCTATAATGAAAGGGAAGTAAGGATGGACAAGTATGTGGTTTAAAACCCCACAAAATAAAGGAAGTGGGAAAGATGAAGGTGTGGAGGTCAGCTTGGAAGACCAACCAAAGGAAAAGAATTATGTGGAGGCAATCAGGGGTAAACAAACCTCTCTTGCACAGGCCAAGAGGGTAATTTGGGCTAGGCAGCCTGGGGGTAGATGTCATGCCTGTGTGTTTGTGAAGACAGAGTGCCTGTCTGCATAAAGTTCTCCAAGTCTGCAGAGCAAACCGGATAAATAAAGATGCACACAAAATTTATTTATCAAAAGAGGCACATATCTTACAAACATAAATTGAATCCTTGTGCCTTGAAAGTGAAAATAGAGAGAGGGAGTTGCTTACTCTATGGATGGAGACATGAAGCTTATCCTGGGGCATATTTGTCACCACTTCTTATTTCTTAATGAGAACTAGTACACATCTATATTGTGGATAATTGTTGATTATGTTCTACTACTTATTTCAGCCCAGAAACCTCACAAGAGCTATATCATCACCCAAGCAGGAAACCTGCCATGCAAAAAAATAATCCATTTTGTTGCCCAAGATGATATCAAGTTTCTAGTTTTCCAGGTGCTCCAGGAGTGTGAATTACAGGGGTACACCTCTGTCGCCTTCCCAGCAATTGGAACAGGTCTGTGTCTCCCTTTTTTGAAATGGGTTCAGTGCATATGATTCTGCTGATCTCAGGGCTCAAGGAATGAGTTTGATTTATCTGGAGGGGTTATTATTTGCTGAAAATATATTTGGAAACTGCAGTCTTCAAAACTGTTATTAGAGATTTATGAAGAGCTAGAAAGCTTCACTCCTTGCAGACATTTAGTACATAAAGAGTATGAGTATTCTAGAACCAACACTTCCTTGCTAACAGGGATTCAAAGGTATATCTGTGCTTCCTGGAGAACCTGCAGCCTGATATGTGTGCAGCTCAGGGAGAACAGCCAGGGAGCTACTTCTCCACTGCTGAAATCAGTAGATGCAACTCTGCCTGGCAGCCGCACAAGCAGGGTTGATGCAGATGGAACATGAGCCAGTCAAAAAGGCCAGATTGTCCCTTTTTCTTCTCTTGTTATTTTCAGTTAGTTCGGTAGAAATCCATAGCATCGGAGAATCCAGAACTGTGCCCCATGCATGGGGGAACCCCTTGCATGAACAAAACTAGGCCTACATTTTGAGCAAGGAGTTGGTTACTGGGCCACTGAGCGTCAGGCCTGTGGCCTATTAGGTACTCAAGCTGTACAATCTACATCATAACCTGAATGGTTGCCATGCCAACAAAAGGAAACTTCCATTTTTCCCTTGCTGGAAAGGTGGTCTCAAGCGTTCTTCTCATGATAAATAGAAACCTTTCCTCATTGCCTGCCTGACATTATTCTTGACCTGTTTATGATCCAAGTGATTGTGGGTATGTTCATAGCTGTTCTTGTAAAGATGTTTTAATAATTTGCAATTAGCAGTTCTTAAAAGCAAAATATCTCTAACTTTTTTCAGGAGAGGCAGGCCGCAATCCTGCTGAGGTAGCTGACAAGATGATAGATGCAGTAACTGACTTTGCAAGAAGGAACTCTCCTGCATCTGTGAAAACTATTAAAGTTGTCATCTTTCAGCCACATCTGCTGAGTGTGTTCCATGCAAGCATGCAGAAAAGAGAAAGGCCTACTAAAACACCAATCAAATCATTTATTTCCAAGATAAAATGTAAGTAGATGTCACTTAAGTGCAGGTTATAGATCAATCTGTTTAGCAGCAGGTAGTAATAATTAATATTAATTACAATATTTATGTATTTCAATGTAGCATTCCGGAGCCCTGAGAAACGTTCCCCAAAGGAAAAAAGCACAGGAGTTTTGGAAAAGAAAATCGACCTGGCTGTTGTGCAAATTTGCGGTGAAATTAAAAAGGAAGTGGAAGAAGCTGAAAACTGGCTGAGAAGTGCAATTTCAAAGGAACAGCTTCAGACAGAAATTGTAGATGACTCCATCTCTCATTTCAGTAAAGAAGAGAATGAGGAACTGCATCACCTACAAAAGAAATTAAAAATTGCTCTTTATTTGAAGGGTACCTCTATTGGAATTTCAGGTTTTGGGAAAGATGTCTGGATTGCTCATTCAGCTATTCAGAAAATGATCCTCAGGGTAAAAGCTACTAAACAGGAAGAGGTCCAAGCAGGACTTTTACAAAATTTAATTGAATGGCAATATTTTGAAGAGGATTCCTATGTGCCCTTTGATAGTCTTACAAATATGCAGTTGGAAAATGCTTACAGGGGAAAGCAGAAAAGTATTTCAGTCACCATTGGTGAGAAAAAATACACAGTGGATATGAAACTTAAATATGCTGTGGATGACCAAGGAAAACAAACAGCCATTAGACGTGTTGATAAATCTGAAGGTAAGTAAAAGCATCTTGACAAACTGAGGTTCCATGTGAAAACCAGGTTGCATCCAGCCTAATAAGAGAAGGAATGGTAAGAATATTCAAAGTATTGTTAGGAGCTTTCTGCAGTTGCTTTTCTGGAGAATGTAGAAAGGAGCTGAATTGGGATTTAAAAATAAAAGAACCCTGCAGTTTTTTAAAATATTTTGAAAAGTAGGTAATGCGTTCTGAGGTTCTTATCAAGCTTTCTAGCAATAATTAGGTGTTTGTAGCAGCTGTCATTCTAGCTCTCAGCTCACTTCTGGTTTTGAGATGTATCTTTTCTATTTACTGCTGATCCTGATAAGGAGCTACCTCTTTCTGACTCATCCATAAGCAAGATGTATGGGCTTTTAGAAGGATTTGTAGCAGGGCATACTGAATTTTAAGCAGTGTTTAAGGGATTTGTGTAAATATGATTGATCATGTTTCTTCTGCAGATCAAGAGTCAACAGTGCTCCCTGCAACATGGGACAATATGGAAAATGAGCGACTCAAAATAGTGGAACTAAGACCAGAAACAAGAGAGTATAGAGATGTGCAGGAAAGGTTTCTGCAGACCTGTCAGTCATTCCGAATTGAAAAGGTATGTCATAATTTCTGAGCACAAATGCTTTGATGGTAAGTGATAAAAGATACTAACAACAATGGAAAAAGTAATTCCATTGGGATTTCTGGAGTTGGACAAGTCTTTCTGGCTGTCACTAACTTCAACCAGCATCAGTTTAGTGGGGTATTTGAAGCAGCTCTTGAGCAGTTGCTTCTTCAGCGCCAAGGGAGAGTGCTCTTGGAATGGTTTTTGCTGTAACAGAGCACAGCATTTGCCCACGTAAGCTGTGTGTGCTGTGCAGGCAGGGGCATCATCTCTGGCCCAGAAACCTGCAAAACGCTCCTCTGTTGTTTCCCATGGAGTGTCTCTGTCATGTTCTGGGCTGGGTTCTGCTATCTGTGCGCCAAAGTTTGGAAGGATTTGAATAACTTGTTTCATCATTTGGTATAAAAGCATTGGAGCTGGGAGGGGAATCTTGGAAGCAGATCGAACTGTCTATGCACAAATTTTTTTCGTGACAGCAACCTACCCTCTTTCTTTCTGTCTTTCTTACTTCAAAACTTTGCAGATTGAAAGGGTACAGAACCCATATTTTTGGAAGGCCTACCAAATAAAAAAGCGTGAAATGGATAAAAAAAATGGCAACACAAATAATGAGAGGCTTCTGTTTCATGGGACGAGTAAAGAGTCATTAACCTTAATTAACAACCGTGGATTTGACCGGAGCTATGCTGGAATGCACGGTAAAGTGACTATCTAAGCAACCCTTGTTTTCCTGAAAGAGGCTAGGACTGATTTACCATGCCATTTGAATAGTCCTGCCTTGCAAAATCATTTGTTTTGTTATATCTCTGTATTGCAAATAAAAAGCAAATTCACTAGCTCTGAAGGTGGCAGATAAGGGATTGCTGCTACTGAAACACTCACAAACATTTGTTTTTCTGACTACAGCTGCAAACTTCGGAAATGGAACGTACTTTGCTGTTAATGCCAACTATTCTGCCCACGACAACTACTCTAAACCAGACATGAATGGGAAGAAGCACATGTACTTGGCTCGAGTCCTTGTTGGAGAATATTCTCAGGGCAGAAAAGGAGCGATCACTCCAGAACCAAAAAATGCTAGTAACTCTATAGATCTGTTTGATAGTTCGACTGATGATGTGAGCCGGCCATCCATGTTTGTAATTTTTAATGACATTCAAGCTTACCCAGAATACCTTATCACTTTCACTAGATAAGTTGTTTTGATTGCAGCCACGATTGCAGGTCTTTCAGCCTTTGTATAGGATGGAAACACCTATAACAAAACACACAATGAAAACAATAATTAGTTGTATCAAATTAATTTCTATTTCCATTTAAGCAATCTGGCAATTTCTGATACCTCTGAAGTAGACTTCTTGTTTACACTTGGAACATAACTTTGTACTGAAAACTTCTGCTAGATTACATATTAAGTCTTTGTACTGTATCGGCTTTTCCATGCAGCCTTAGGGCCTTCCTAATTGCTGATGAGGAGTGGGAAGGGATAGTGCAGCCACGGACTGTACAGTGTTGCATTTCTGATGCCTTCTTACACTCTGTAAGTGACAATCTCATTGTGGATTATGACACAGTGGTTTTCAATAAATAAACTAGTCATAGTTAATGGCTTATGTTTGTCTAGACCTCTCAGAACATTTAGCATTGATTTTCAACCACTGAACTTCAATGAACTTGATGTTACAGATATGGATTGACTTGTTTTTAATACCATAAACCTGCTGCTTTGCAGTGCCTCCAACTACTGAAAACTCTTAGCTCCTCTGAATGAATTGGCTTTGACTTATTTGGTTAGATGATTAAGAAAAAAAATCTTCCAATACCTTCTTTACATAGTTAGTTGGGTTGCTGTTAAAGTTTTACTGTTGATGTGTCCATGTGAGCAATAACTATCGCAGGGGAACTGTGGCCAAGGAACACCTTTTCTGGGAATGTGGTGGGAAGTACTGTGAACCTGCAATTCAAGTATCTCAGTAGAGCCATGAACATCAGGCTGTTCATTCGCACCCATCCCATTGTGACAGTGCTGGAACAACTCCCTTTGGGCCTTATTGCTTCTCGTTATGTCAGTTTTCTAACCACTGAAAAATGCTGACTGTTGAAATCAAGTGTCTTGAAATCAACTTCACCTGGAGCTTGAAATCAAGATATGGGTATGGGGGCCAAAAGTCTTAAGTTTTACTTTTACAATGAATAAACTTATTAAATCTCTGTAACAATACCCATGGTCCATGGTTCATCAGTGTGCCAGGAGCCAGAGGAGATGGCTCCAGGTGCTTCATTGCAGCTGGTGGGTCACTGGTACCAGTCTGACCATTCCCTCCAGAAGACAGTACTGCATCAGTTCTCAGTTTCCCATTGCCACAAGAAGCTGCAGAGGACACCAAGGTGTTTTTTCACCAGGTTTTTTCATTACAGGTGCCATGGGCATCCAGCATGGAACAGAAACCTGCAGCACTGGGCTCTGTGCAGGCGATGAGTGACAGATGCTACTTATCCAGTTTATTCTAATCAAAAGGCAAAGGTAGGGGGCAGGGGCACACAAAGGGACATAGAATCGTAGAATATCCTGAGTTGGAAGGGATCCACAAGGATCATCAAGTGGAACTCCTGGCCTTGCACAGGAGAGCCCTGAGAGCATTGTGCAAATGTTTCTTGAACTCTGTCAGGCTTGAGGCTGTGGCCACTTCCCTGGTCACAGGGAAGCCTGTTCCAGTGCCCACCCACCCACCGGATGAAGAACCTTTTCCTAATATCCAACCTAACCGTCCCCAAGTAGAGCTTCAACCTGACACTGCTTGTTCCACCCTGACCTTGTTCCTCCAGCAGCGATGTTGCAGAATGTGGCATATGTAGAAGTTTTCTTAAGAAACCATCTTCTCTGAGGTTTTATCTTTGTATACTTTCAAGCTTAATCAACAAGAAAGGAGATTTAATCCATGAAACAGATAGCAGCTAGCAAGAAAGCTCTAATTGCTGTCCAGGTGTTAGACAAAAGTACTTGTTGGTAGAATTGCCTTGTTAAGGTTTAGAGCTCAACATGTCACAGTGATCTCAGACCTAGGATGAGGTTACCAAAGCTTCAGGAGAAGGATGTACCACTGACAGTGAACGTGAAGAATGCCACAAGGACGTTTGGCAGGATGCTCAAGATAAGGAAGAAACTATTAAAGATAACTCAGCAAATCGGCTGAATCAGCTTGACTGGGGTAATATTTTGAGAACAATTCCCATGTGCCCTCTGACAACCTCACAAATATGCAGTTGGAAAATGCTTACAGGGGAAAGCAGAAAAGTATTTCAGTCACCACTGGTGAGAAAAAATACAGTGGATATGAAACTTAAATATGCTGTGGATGACCAAGGAAAGCAAACAGCCATTAGACATGTTGATAAATCTGAAGGTAAGTAAAAGCATCTTGACAAACTGACGTTGGGATATTTGGCAGGATCCCCAAGATAAAGAAGAAACTATTAAAGATAACTCAGCAACTGTGCTGAATCAGCTTTGACTGGGGTAATGGTAATTCCGGCAAGGGGAGATCACGACCACCAACTCACTTGGCCCACCGAGTGAAGAAACCCACCGACCCAAAAGAAGAGAAAGATTGAGAGCATGTGGATTAATTGGCATGAGAAGCAAGACAATCGTTAACCAGCAGAAGACAGGAGACTAATTAATAAGAGAGCTAAGTAACTTGTAGCCAAGGAACATTACTGCCTTTGTTTGATAAAATATATGAACAGTGAAAGAAACCGCTTTGGTAGTCTCTGTGCTGGCTTTGTGAATTTGCCACCCAGCGCTTCTTTCTGCACAGAACTGTAAATAAATGAAATGCTTGACTGCGTGTGTGGATTGGCCTCTTGTACAGCGGGTGAAAGAAACTCTTTTGGGACAACAGCGACACGGGCTGGCAGCCCCCCGGCACAGGGGCAGAGGGGACATTCTGTCAGGTGAAGGGGGTGCCCGAGGCAGCTTCGGGTGCTCGAGGGGGAGAGAAGCTTAAGGGCGCGGGTGTGAAGCTGCGACGGGGGTCCCGAGGAGCCGGCCTGGGGCAGGTGTGTCGCGACAGACGGCGGCGGAGCCCCGAGAGGCGGGTGCCTGCCGGGAAAAGGCGCGGCCGCCGCTCTGGGAAGCGAAAGCGAAAGCGGCGGGGAGCGGAGCCGTCGGTGCGGCGATGGCGGGGCAGCGGCCGGGCGCCTTCCCGCTGCTGGTGCGCGGGGACTGGGGCTCCGCCGAGCCGCCGCCCGCCCTGAAGAAGAAGCTGCTCTGCTACTTCCAAAGCCAGAAGCGCTCGGGAGGCGGCGAGTGCGAGCTGCGGGCCGGCACCGACGCCGAGACCGGGACCGGGCACCTCCTCGTCTGCTTCGCCCGCCCCGAGGGTGAGCGGCCGGGCCGGGCGGGTCGGGGCGGGGGACCTGGCGGGTCCAGGGCTCGGGGTATGGATCAGGGTATGGGCTCCCTGCGGGGATGAGTGAGGGTGTTGGGGGTGGCAACTCACAAGCCTAAACTTCCTGCTAGTTAAAAGATAGGTTCTAACTTAGTTGTAATACTAGCTCCTGTCTAGTATGTCATCTACAGTATCTATAGTACATAGATGCCATATACACCCCCTAATATACAGTATAGATAGTCTCTAAACATGGTGTGATTCTTGTGGATGTCCTGTGCAGGGCCAAAACTTGGACTCAGCGATTCTTGTGGATGCCTTCCAACTCAGAATATTCTGTGATTCTGTGATTTTTTTCTTATCTATATGCTTAGATGTGGTGTTTAGTTCTATCCTCTGGATTATGTATTGCAGAAAAGCTATAAGCTAATAAATATATCCTACGAGCTATATGTCTATATATATTAATCTTGATGCACACCAGTATTCTCCAGATTGCTCTTGGGATAATAAAGGTTACGCTAATCTAACAATATATGTAGTAGTTACAGATATATATGTATAAAATATGACATATATAAGATGCCTGTATTTCTCTAAACTTGCTGCAACGTGGAAAGGATTTAGCTGCAGTTGGGTTAGATGTACACATACATATGCATGTATGTGCATAAACACACACACACAGAGATTTTTTTTTTCCTTGCCTTATGTATCCCAGTTGCTGACTCAAAGAGCCGGTAAGTTCAGGACATAGAGCCACAAGCCATTTTGGCTGAAAGAGGATGTGAAGGGCTTGGGGGCGGTACCGGGACTCAGCAGATACCCCCATGAAACACGTGATAGAGCTGAGCTTTGCATCTCTCGTGTTGCTTTGGGGAAATAATGTCCTCTGCCGTTCCGTTTCTTTTCAGGCAGAAAGCCTTGTGTGTACTGTGTTCGTGTTATGAGTTGAAAGCTCTTTGATTTCGTGGGACAGCATGTGTGTCTGTCCTGGGTCCGGCTAGGACAGGGATAACTTTTGCAGCAGCCAAAAGGGGCACAGCCAGGACCCAGGGGATATTCGATCCCACCTGAGCAAGCACAGGGGGAGCGGGCAGGGAGGGCGGTTTTCCAGTGTTTGGCGAAATAAGCGGTTGGGTGAGCAATGGCGCCTGAAGTGCTCGCCCCTATTGTACACTCTGCTATTAGGATTGGGGATGTTACTACCCGTTTTTCTGATATCTAGTAAAATGGCCTTATGTCACCCTGTGACCTTTAATTTTTTGTGCCTCCAGTTCTCCTCTCCATCCCATCACCACGGGGTGCAGGGGTATGGGGTGGTGAGCAAGCGGCGCGTGATGTGGGGTGTTTCAGTGGGAGCAATAAATTGTGGAATACCATTCCTAAACCACAACAGTGTCCTAACGTAATGGTGGAAAAGCGCTAGGTAATCCAAAGCTGTATTTCTATTCAGATTTTCACTGGGGTGTTTTGGTTTAATTTAGTGAAGCAACGAGTTCTTCAGAGACAGCCTCATGAGTTGCATTTGGAAGGAAAAGGAAAAGTGAAGTTGACTGTCACAGAGCCTGAAACCACACGAGCTACTGAAGAGGAGACACTTGAAGAAAAACTAGCTCCCACAGAGGTGAGTAAAAATTATAATCCCAACCAGAGGTTTGAAACAGTGGTGACAGCATGAAATCTGTCACTGATATTTTGCTTTCACTTTATTTTAGGCTCTGGATGCCATGAGCAACCTTCAAACAAAAGGTAAGATGCTATCCATCACTCTGATTCTTCCTGAAACAAAAGATATTGGTGCTTTTCTCCACACATGGTTCCTGTTCTGGGGGGAGTTTTGCTGAAAGTTTCTGAGTTTGGTAGTGTGACTCAGGTGATAGAGGGAAAGATGTCTGGCTGGTGACACTGCAGACTTGATCACCACAAATGGAGTTCACCTGGCCAGACTTGGACAATGGGCCTGGTTTAACTTCCTGCTGCACTGATGGCAGGGCACGGTGGTCAGCAGGGGGCTTTACGTCGAGTCACACAGGGCTGCTGGTGGCCTGTGGTGCCTGTGGATGTCCTGGGCTGTGTTCAGGCTTGTTACACCTGCACCAGGGCTAAGAAACAGATGCAGAGGCTGCAAAGTCTCTCCCAACCCTTACTGACACCTGAGCAGCTGTGGCCAATTATCTCAATGGCTTTTAGTTGAGTTTAGTCTCTGACCCAGAGAAACACCAGTGACCTTGACTTGTTTACTCATGCCTACTTTTGTACCACCACAGAAGGTGCCTGCAGCTTGCAGAATATTGCATCTGGGCTGTTTTGGATCCCAAAATGTTGAGGGATACCCTGCAGTATTTGTTTGGTTAGCAATTTCTTTTCTTGGGGAAGGAGAGTAAGGGTAAGAAGAGTCTGCTTATTCCAGGAAATGTGTACCAACATTCTGTGACTTACTTATCTTTGTGCTGCAGAGAGTTTTGTTCCAAGCAGCGAACTCCAGGAAGAAGCTGGCTCTGCAGAGACGTCACCTTCGGTGGTGTTTGAGAACATACAAAAATGCAGTCCAAACTGCTTACGTTTGCTGTTGGAGAACATCAGCGGCCTGACTGTAGATGAGGACTTCACTGTGGAAGTGATACCTGAAATAAATGTTGCTGTAGCTACCTTTATACAAAGTCTTGGTAAGAGAGGGGGACACCATCATTCATCGCCATGTATATGTACAAGTAACAGCTTTCAGAGCCCGATTCCTCTCCTGTTAGAGATCCAGACTGTTTTATAAAAGTACCTGGGTTGCAGTCTCTCAAGAAAGATGTCTTACATACAGCTCTACCAAAGTGCCCGTGACCCAAATGTTACACTGTAAAAAGAAAATGGTGGTGCCTCCATTCATTGAAATTGGATGAGAATGGTTCATTGTTCCCATCTTGGTTTGGGTTAGATGAAGAAGAATTGGAAGTGCACAGAATGTGGGGATTTTTGCAAGTTGTTAAGCTATATAAAGTCTCCTCTTGAGAAGACAGGATACTTCTGAGATGGGAACAGAGATACAGTGGTAGTGAATAACAGAGTAACACGGTTATGTGCTTTTCCCCTTTTTTATTACAACATAGACTTATTTGGCACCCAAGACACTTTTGTTCCAAGTAGAGAGACAAGTAGACTGGGCTCGTTCTCTTCCAGGATGGATAGCTGAGGCTGATGTTGACCCAGGAAAACACGGTCCCTTCATCCTGCTCTTCTCTTTACAGATACTGAAGAATTTGTGAAAGCATGTTTACAACACAAGAGAGTGAGAGAATTCAAAATGACTGCCAGGGTTCTTGAATTGACCCAGACCATCAAGGCCGAAAACCTACCGGACAGCATTTCCCCAGATTACATCACCGTTTACTTTGAGAGTGCACGGAACGGAGGGGGGCCTGTGTCAGATGTCCAGCTCTTCCCTGAGGAGAACTCAGCCATCATTACTTTCTGTGATCGCAAAGGTAACACTGTCTTTTGCCTGACCAAGGTGCTTGCAGGCAGACAACTCGCAAGGAAATCACCGCAGACTTTTCATTAGGGAAAGCCTGGCTTGCTGTCGCTAAAGTTGGCGTATGCTGCCTTTTTCCTGAGTGCTCTGGATTTAGAAATACTGCTGCATGTCTAGGGTTTCAGAATCTCTTGTGGTTTTCCTGGGTTTGGTTTCTTTTTGGTGTTTATTTTTCTTTATCTTATCAAAGATTCCTTTTAATGTCTGCTTTGTGCATGGGTTGTTCGCACTGGTGTTTTTTCCCCATTTGCAGAGGGTTTTATCTGCAGTACAAAACTAATTGTCCTTAGAGGTAGAGAGAGCAGGATCTGTCAATGACTTCAGCTTTCGCAGTTCACTTTCAGAAACTAATTAGGATGAAATATCTTCATTTCAGGCAAGAATAGAGCTAAAGAACAATCTAGTTACTATTCCTTGTGTTGAATCACTGTCCTCTTTTTGTGCTGTGCAACCTCTGGTATATACCTCTGTGTTAGGAGACTCCTGGCTTAGTGAAGTTATTTCCTTTTAGTTAAAGATTTATCTTCCAAGTGATTCCTTTTCATCTGACTCTCAGAATTTTCTTAAGAATATTTTTTACATGAATTTAATATGTAATTTGGATCATTATAATGTGGTTTTAAGTCACTGCCAACATTCTAATTTCTTTGCTTAGTCCATTCCAACTAAAATGGCAAAAAGAAAAAAGGGTAAAATGCACTAGCCTGAAGAATTTCATTCGACGTTAAGGAGTATTTCATAGTATATGTTGATATAGCCCTGCTCTGTGGTGAAGTTTCCTTAGGAAACAAGAGTAAGGTGTAGCTCTATGTGTAAATGCAGACACAAGCATATTTACCCAACTAGTAGGAGCCAAGCCTCTTCCATTGTCCCCTACAGAGTGGTTTGGAAATCCGAGAGACATAAAAATAGCTCTTTGAAATTAAAGAGAAAAGAAAAATCAATGTAATAGTTCTATAACCAGAGACATTTGCTTGATTTGAAGTTAATGATATCTGTATGTTTGTACATATGTGCACTGCCTTTCAGATGTGAACACGGTCTTGGAAAAGCGGCATTTGCTGGAACAGACGCTGATTTCTGTGCATCCCTATTACCACTCCCTGGGAACAGCTCTCTACGGAGGAGAAAGACCAACTATCAAGATGCCAGACCCCGTTGGGGTGCCACTAGACCCGTATGTCTGGCAGTTTTTACAAAGGCATAATAAACTGATCCAAGGCATAAACCAGGAAATGGCAGTTTGCCATTGTGAGCCCAAATGGCCCCAGGCAGACTGTGCAAACCCCAATGTCACGTTGTGCCCTTCGTCATCTCTCTCCGAGCAGAACAAGGCAATGATTAAGTTGATCAAGACGTGGAAGCAAGATGCTTCTGAGGAGTTCTCACGTATCATGGCACGTTACACAGCTATAAAATGTAAAGTCAAGTCAGCAGATTGGGGAGATGTGAAAACCAGGTTGTTGGAAGATGTTTCTTTGATCATAACTGATATTTCTGAGGACGTGGTGGCGATTGCAGGCAGCAGAGCAGCAGTGGAGAGTGCAGAGAAAGAAGTGAGGGAATGCATGGAAAAGGCCATGAAGCAAAGTGAAAGGGAAAAACAAAGCATAGAAATTTCTGTGCCGGTGGTCCCAGGGAAGTATGCTGTGCTACACAATGCTGGGTTAGAAGACAATATTCACAAGGAATATCCATGCCTCAGGATCTTTTATGATGACAATAAAAAGGCTGTTCAGTTGTGTGGATTACCTGCGGAAGTATATAAAATCAAAGCTGACTTACTGGAAAAGGTGTTGAGTATGCCTTATACATCAGTGTCCATTGATCCCCGTGTTTTCCACTATCTACAGGGTTTGGATAATAAAAAAATGTCAGATATGTTATTCCTTCAGAAAAAAATTTATACTTTTTATGAACTTGAGGAGAATACTGTGTTGCTGTATGGAGATACTCCCACAGACCTTTTAGAAGCAGAAAAGCAAATAAAAACCAGCTTAGAATCCAAGTGCATCAATGTGGAGGACGGTGAGGTCATGAAAAAAGAGCAGTGGAAGAAACTTCTTGTCTCCTTGCATAAGACATACAATTCTTCCCAGGAAACTGTAATCACTGAGCAGTCTGTTGGAAAAGAAAATAAAGTGATTATTGCTGGCTTTTCTAAGGCTGTGACAGAGGTTTATCAGAAGCTTAATGATTTTATAGATAAAAACACACTTGTGGAAAAAATAATCCCAGCAAATTCAGTGGTGGTAGAGTTCATAGAGAAGGAGAAATCTGGTGCTTATTGTGAATTGAGGAAGAAAGGGGTGACAGTACGTTTTGACATCAAGACACCATGTATTTCCCTGAGGGGACCAAGAGCAGAAGTGCCAGAAGCAGTCAACATGTTTGAAAAACTTGTCTCATCCCTTTACTCAAAAAATGTGCCAATTGATAAACCAGGAGCCAAAGAGTTCTTCATTGAGAGGCAAGATTCCTGTGTTTTTGAGGCAAAGCAGAAATTTAGCTGTTTCATTAGAATCAAGGAAGAAGAAGAAAAACAACAACAACAATGGAAGGGTGAGAAAGTGAAAAGAAAGCTCTACTATGAAACAAGACTGCCACATGGAATTGTAGTAGCAGTGTATAAAGGTGACTTGAGTGATTATCCTGTTGATGTTGTGGTGAATGCATCTAATGAAGACCTACAGCTCCTTGGTGGCATTTCTGGGGCACTGTTAAGAGCTGCTGGTCCAGCACTGCAAGAAGAGTGCGATGAGCGGGTGAGGATGATCGGGCGTTTCCAGCCCGGCAGCGCAGTTCTCACGGGCGCTGGGAAACTCCCCTGCAAGAACGTCATTCATGCTGTTGGGCCCAGGTGGAGGAAGGAGGAGGCAGAAAAGTGTATATGGTTGTTAAAAAAGGCAGTGAAGAAAAGTCTAGAGCTAGCTGAAACATACAATTGTTCTTCCATAGCTCTGCCTGCTATAAGTGGAGGGATTTTTGGCTTTCCACTGCAGACATGTGCAGATTCAATTGCATCTGCCATCAAGGAGACCCTGGAAGGATCCATGGGGGACAGCAGCTTGAAGGAGGTCCATCTTGTAGATAATGCTGAAGAAACTGTTCAGGTCCTGAGTGAGACAGTAAAAGAAGTGTTTTCAGGTAAATCATCCTCCTCAAGACCGCGCGCGGAAAGCTGTAAGATGAGAAAAAGGCAGAAGGAGAAGACAAAAGAAGGTGTGAAGATGGTTACTACAAAGGAAGGACTTTGTGTCCATGTAGAGGAGAAAAACACTCAGGAAGCCACGGTAGGTCATCGATTTTCTGCTTGCTCTCTAACTTTATGGTAAAATCTTCTTTAGTTTAAGTAAAAAAGGAAGAACAGTAGGTCATGCTGTTTTACAAGGCACTTGCTACATAAGGAATCAAGAGTGTGCTAGCTAAACAGGGATGCAAGCTTGCAAAACTGAGCGCTGGTTGGGATCTGTCCCTCTGCAGCTGTTTCTAGAGGGCAGCTTTGAATCTCAGGATGTTTTATTCTCAGCTTGGTTCTGTTTTCCTTTTTTCCAGATCTAAGGCCAACATGTAAAATAGTTTGCTTGTAGAAGGTAGAAATACCTCGTACAATTATTTGTATGATCTGCAGCTATCTTGGTTGGATATTATGGTAAATCAGTACCTGCCCGGGCTGCTGTTTTGGGAAGGCTAACAGGGAGGTTGGAGCTTTTTTTTTTTCAGTTCCCTATTCTTTGGATGGGTGAAAGTGACAGCCTATGGATAATTTACTGAGTTCTAGAAAAGAGACTCCATAAAGGAGTCCATGTTCAGATTGTTTTACCAAAGTCTAGACCAGATTTCTCCCATTTTTTTTTATTCATTTTGTTAGCAAAGGGTTTAACTGCTACTCATATAGACCATTAAGACCCAATTTACACCTCTGATGTAGGTTTCCCCTTATGTTTTCTTTTCTTCAATGATGTAGAGTGCATCTGGATAAATCTTTTTCAGCAACTGCTGGTTTTCATACTTTGGAGTTTAAAATATCCCTAAATTACTATTATTATAATTATCCTCCTATTTCAGTGGCCATGTTGGTGCATGTAAAAGCTGATTCCAAGAAAGCAATACTAGATATGAAAAAAACTTCCGTATGACACACATGTCAAATTGCTTGGTAGTTAAAACATCTCCAGTGGAAAAAAGCAAAGTAATCACCAAACTTCAGGACTTCACCTCTTTTACTTCACGACAGCAGAACTACCTCCCTGTGCCTGATTTTGGTTCATGAGGTGCTGCTTTTCTGATAAGGTGTAGACAATCCCACATCAGTGAAATGGAGGAAAGGGACATTAAACTTTCGACATTAGGTGTACCTTATACAGTACCTATGTTTTGCATCCTGTGATGATGCTGGAGAAAAAGGAGCAATGCTGCAGTGGTTCTTCACAAGGAAATGTAGGAAAGTCTGGATCTGGGCAGAGGGGGTGAGACAAATGGCAGAGGATGGTTTTATTTCACCTGCCCAAACATTGGCATCTGCTTGGACAAGGTGATTCACAGCTTCACCACCGCTGAGGCCTTGAGAGCTATGGATGGATGGATGGATGGATGGATGGGTGGATGGGTGGATGAGTGGGTGGATGGATGACCTGCTCACACATAGTACCTGTGGTTTTGGTATTCACAGTGGGTCTAATGCTGCCTACCACAGATTTCCTACAAATCCAGGAAGACTCAGTGTCCAGAAGCTGTGCTGAAAACCAGGTTATTGCTCCAGGGGCATCTGGTTTCTTATGCCATGTGTGGCTTTGGTAGTGCTGTTTGTCTTGATGCATATTTTGACTCCAAGTCTGGCTACAGATATTTTTGCTGTAATCTTGTTGCAGACGGATGTTGTTGTCAACAGTGTTGGCCCAGATCTGCAGTTTGGCGTGGGGCCTCTTTGCAAAGCCTTGCTGGAAAGAGCTGGACCAGCACTCCAAGTAGAGTTTGACAAAGAAAAACAAAGTCAGGCTTCTGGTCCAGGGAGTGTGGTCTGCACCAGTGGACATGCTCTGGCCTGCAAGTCCGTGTTTCATGCCATACTACCTGGGTGGAATGGAGCAGAGACAGAGAAGGTACCTTTCAAATATTAAATTAAAATAAATAAATTTGGAAACAGATGTCTTTGTGATCTGTCCTGAAGTTTCAGGTTTTAGCTTACTTAATTTAGATGGCTTGACTCCATTTGCTTCTGTTGGAGTGACCTTAAAGGTGCTTTGATGCACTGAGAGCTTCTTTTCCTACTGGTTACTCTCTTTGGAACCGATAATAAATAATGCCTTAGAAAAAAAGTATCTTTGCTGTGTTTTTCAGGTCCTAGAAGATGTAATGAATTTATGCTTGAAGAAAGCTGAAGAACTTGGACTGAAATCGATCTCTTTCCCAGCTATTGGGACTGGAGGATTTGGATTTCCTAAAAGCATTGTTTCTAAGTTAATGTTTGATGTGGTGTTTGAGTTCAGTAGTAGCCACACTCCGAAGAGTCTCCAGGAAGTTCATTTTCTCTTGCATCCAAAAGACATTGATAACATTCAGGTAGTTTTTCTCAGGACAAAGCTGTCTATGTTACGTGCTGTTCTGGTTGTGCCTTACTAATATATTTTAGTTATGTTGCTTTCTTGAGGGAATAATTTAGCACTTTCTTACTGCTGTGGGCCACTGACAGTGGGATGTCTCTCCAGTGTCTCTGAAATATAAACTCTCAGCAAGCACAAGCTGCAGACAAAATTGGCCTCACTGCTGGCTGCAAATGCCTGTAGATGCTCCCTCGTCTTTTGACAGAGGAGATCTGGCAATTCAGACACATTATTTCTTATCATACTGTCTACACTGGGTCTTCAGCTGTTCTTAATGACACTTAAATATGACTGTAAATTCCATTAGGGGGCTCAGCAAGAGCTACGTGGCTGTTAATCTTAATTATAGAAACATTCCATGGATAAACTGTGAAATACTGTCTTTGGTACCTTTTTTCTCTCCTTAGGCTTTTACCACTGAACTAGAACATAGGGTAGCTGCAAGTTGCAATGCTGCAGCACCACAGCCAAGTAAGTTGTGTAGGGGCAGGAGGTGGGGCAGGGGGGAGAATGTAAATACTGTGGAGTGGTTTTATATGTATCAGGAGACGAAATAAATCATCAGGGCACAGGGCATTTTTCTTCCTCCTAATGGACTTTCCTTCTTAAATGCCATTTGTAAAATCTGTAGGAATTCTTTTGTCCAGGGCATGCTCAACTCTTGGTGAGGCCAATCTTACCATATGGAAGAGAGTGTCCCAATAGGAAACCCAAGTGGAAGAACTTTGCCAAACAAGCCATGAGTGATATGTATTTCTGTACCTTTAATCTCCTCTGTACAGATATATATAGACAGAATGGATGTGACCCAATAGCAAAAGCATCTGAGTGAACTGCTCCAAGGGCAGAGGCTTATTCATAAGGATATACAGCTCGCTCTTCTCAGTTGCTGGGTACCAGGGAGATGAATTAAAAGTGTGCAGATAAAATACGGCTTAGAGAAGTTTAGGCTAGAAGGAAGGAACAGTTTTGTAGCTGTGAAGGTAAAGATGAAATCACTTGCAAAACTGATGTGATGGGATCTCCATTATTGGCAGTGCTAAAGCTGGATACTCCATTTCTTGTAGGGGTTAATTCAGGAAACTGTGTTACAGAGCTGCTCAGATCAGACAAACCCTGAGGCCATTTTCTGAATTTGTGTTGCAAGAATTTACAGGAATAGAAAATGGTTTCACTTTGACAGCCTTTGAGCAGGAAGAATACTGTGGCTTCCAGCCTTCAGAAATGGAGTAAAGAGAAAAGCAGAGACAGTGGACATCCATCAGACTGATCTAGAGCATATTCCTTAAAAGGATAAATAGAAGTTTCCATCAGTGGAAGAGAATAATATCCCAAGCTAGAGGAGAAGTGACTGAAGATATTTTCTTTCCCTTGCAGGTTTCATTAAGCCTGTTTCTACTGAAGTATTGGGAGTTCATGAAATGAGGATTGGTTCCATCACGCTCCAAGCAATTAGTGGAGATATTACCAAGGAAGATACAGAGGTTATTGTAAACATATCAAATCCGTCATTTGATGCCAAAACAGGTATTGTATTGAAGATGTAGTCATTTAGGGATAAATTTGGGCTAGTTTTTAGAAGGGGGTAGGGGAAAGAATTGTCCATAAGGGAAACTTTTATGAAATATTTTTCAGATGAGAGAGAGGGATTTGTGATTAATCCCGAAATAGATCTTCAGTCGCTTTTTTACGTGTCCTAAATATTCAATTTAGTTTCCAAACAGAATGCATCTGACCAGATATTTCTTGCTTGAAACCAAAAATGTTTAAATAAAATGTTTAAATAAAAGGGAATGTTTAAATTTAAATGTTTAAATAAAAGGGAATGTTTAGATCAAGTAGAATTCTGAAAAACTGCTCTTGTCCTAAAACATTTCACTAAGAGCCAAAGTCCTGGTTAAGTAAATTGACCTGTAAGAAGCAGACGGTTCTGACACTGTGAATTAGATGCATGACAGATACCAAATGATAAAATTCAAAGCCATGGGAGAGTTTGGTGAAGGCGATATGGGTTTGGCTGGTGAAACAATGAAATAGGAGTTGTTCTTAATGATTTGTAGTCAGCAGTGAAGGCAGCCACTCCAGTGTGCCATGGAGGGGGTTTAGGGGAACAGTCAAGGTTTTGTACTTTGTGGGATTTTGCCATACAAAAATTTAGGGCATTTGTAGTGTACAGAAGTTGGGCAGAGTATTGACTTGACTTAACGAATGTGTACGCTTTTGTTGTGTGATTTAAGGGGTCTCCAAAGCCATTATGGATGCTGCTGGTTCCCAGGTTGTAGACGAATGTGCTCAGTACGGTATGTTGATGCAACAACTTAAACATCAGTGTGTTATGCACATTATTGTCATCCTGGATCCAAGACACGGCCCTGTACCAGCTACTAAGAAGAAAATTAACTCTATCCCAGCTGAAACCAGGACAACCTTATCATAATTCCTCTGTTCTCTGCATTCTGGCAGATCAGTAGAGCTGTAAAATTCCAGCTCCCTGGGTTGGCCTCCATGAGCACAGAAAGCCACATTCTAGTTACATAAAAAATAAGTGGCATAAGAAAGGATTTCTCATATAAATAAATTTGGCATGCTTTTAAATACAAGTGAGCTGCATTTAAAGTCATCCTAAATTCTTACATTGTACTTAATAGGAAACTACTTTGTAGCAGAGATCTCAGGAAATTCAAAAACACACATTTACTTGAACTGATTCCTCAAAGAATCTCTGCAGAGTATTTATAGAGAAAACCAGAGAATTAGTTAAACCCAGGATAATATAACTCACCATAGATCTCTTTCCACTTCTTCATGTTCTCTTCTAGGATCAGGAGAACCAGCTGTCTCTCCAGAAGAGATAGCCCCTTTGAAAATGTCTCCTTCTTTATCTTCTTCTCTCTTCCAGCTGGGCAGCATCAAAGTGGCTTTATCACTACACAAGGTGGAAATCTGTTGTGCAGTAAAATCATTCACTTGCTTTCCAGTAACCACGTAAAGAGTCAGGTCTCCAAAGTACTTAACGAGTGTGAGCAAAGGATGTACAAATCTGTTGCCTTCCCAGCTATTGGAACAGGTTTGTGTTTTCTTGGGGAAGCAATGAGGGCTCTGATGGGGATAACTGGGACAAACTTAATGTGGGGAACAGTAGACTTGTACAAGAAACTGTTCCCTGCTATGTGCCTTTTCTTTTTGTTTAGGTCAAGCAGGACAGAGTCCAGCAAAGGTGGCTGATGAAATGTTGGATGCCATAGTGGAATTTGCAAGCAAAAAATCAGTACAGCATTTAGAGACAATTAAAATCGTCATCTTCCAGACAAATATGCTGAAGGACTTCTATGAAAGCATGAAGAAAAGAGAAGATTTGGAGTCATCCACGGCGGATTCGTGGTTTTCTGTGCTTAAATGTAAGTAGGTGAGTTTTCTGGGTGCATGGGCAAATTGAAGTTCTTCTGTTTACAACTAATAAGTGACATATATTTATTTACAGCCTTGCTTTGGGGCAAAAAACAATCTACTGAGAAGAAAAAGCCCGTGATTTTGGAGAAGAAAGTCAATTTAGTCACGTTTCAAATTTGTGGAGAAAGCCAAGAAAATGTGGATGCAGCTGAGTCCTGGATAAAGGATTTAATTTTAAAGGAACAAAGTGAAACTACTTTTACAAATGAGCTAATTGAAAGTTTTGGTGAGAGGGAAATTGCTGCTTTAGTAGATCTCCAGAGAAGAAAGCATGTCACCATTCAGCTTGACAGTAAACTTTCTCCCCCAGTAATTACTATTTCTGGTATTAGCAGAGATGTCTGGTTTGTTTTGGTAGAAATTCAGACAATGGTCCAAAAAATGAAGGACGTTGAAGAAGAACAATCCAAGGCAGAACTTCTTTCTAACCTGGTAGAATGGAGGTATCTAGGAAGCAACGATACCTTTGTTGCTTTTGATAAACGGACAAATATGCAGCTGGAGGATGCCAGACTAGCTAAAAAACCATATCTCGATGTCAAAATTAACAAGAAGAACTACAAGGTGGATCTGAATACTCTACAGGCTCATGATGACCAAGGGAAAACTATAAACATTCAGCGTGTGTCAAAGAATGAAGGTGAATTACACTTTTGTTAAATAACAAAAACTGTAATAGTGATTAATGAATGATGCTTCTGATAAATGCCATCTCAGGTATCCTAGAAAACGTAAGGTATTCCGTAGTTGTTGTTTTTTTTGGACATGCCATAGCCAGCAGTTTTGATTTTCATAGCTAGTGGCAGGTATGACTGAAACCAGAGCATCAATGTTAAAACCAAATACTATCCATACATACGTGACTAGTGAGCACAGATTTCATGCCGAAGTCTGACAAAGGAAGTGGTGTATGAAGTGGGGTTTTCCAGTTTGTTTTAGTTAGATATTGCTATGGGGATAATTGGACTAGAGAAAATGTAAAATTTTAACTTTGCGTTCATTACAGAGCCAGTGATGTTTGGAAGAGAGAGAGTACTTGTAGAATAAAGTATTGTGAACGGTACTGTCCTCTTAGCCCCCTCTATGCAGTTGGTTTTAAGATGTGCCTGTGAAGCTGAGCTAGTTGTCTATCATAATAATGTAATCTCTGTTTTACATATTTGCAATCAACAGAGCTCCCTAAGGAGTGGGAAGACTTGCAAAATGAACGGGTCAAACTGGTGAATCTCAAGCCATCACATCCGGATTACAGAACAGTTGAGAAGATGTTTAGGACAACCTGTGCCAACTTTACCATAGAGAAGGTGAAATCCTCTGGGGGGGAAAAATGTCCATGCTTGGGCTAGAAACATTAATATACTTTCTAAATATTTGTTTGCAAGGTGTCTACAACCCAATACACCTTTCATATGTCAGTCTCCCTGGCACTCTACAGGGTGGATAAAAAGCAAAGCAAATTTCGTAAGAATTGTTCTGCCATTTCTGCCTTCTAATAGTGCAAAAACAGTGACCATCAGTCTTTAGGCTGACTCTGTGTTAAACTAATGTGGTACCCACTAGTTAATGTGGTGTTTCCCATTATGAAACTCTATATTGAAATGGAAGCATGAGCAAGCGTGTTCAGAACACAAGGAAAAATATAAAGTCCTTGCAGATTGACCATAAAGCTATTTTACAACTTCTTCCCTGTCATTCCCAGAGCCTTTCACTAAGCTGTTGGTTTTAACCAAAGAATCAAGATTTGATTCTGCTTATTAAGAAATCTGAAACAGAATGCACAGAGACTTAATTGCCAGGGAGAAGATGGAATCATTCTGAATCAGGAGAAGAGATAAATAGGAGAAAATACAGTCAAAATAAGAGTGAGAGTAATGTGTTTGAAAATTTTCTTCCATCAGGAGCTTCAATAAGTATGGTCAGAAAAACACAATTAGAACAAAATATCAGTGTATTATAGAAAAAAAAATCGTGTAATTACATGATGTCTTTTTCCAATAAAAATGGAAAGATGTTACAGCAATGCCTTTCAGATTATATTTTGATGCAGAGACACTGCTTCTCCTTGAGTATGTTCACATTGTTGGCATAGGGAGCCAGCAACATCTATCCTCCCACCAATTTATTTTTATCCAGGAGTTTCTTATGTGTTGCTAAGTTACGCATTTAAGGAAGCAAGTTTGACTTTCAGGCTTAGATCTAGAAGAGAAACAAATTCAATGTAATGTTATCACTACAGCCTATCCTTTAGTGAGGAAATCATCAGTAAAGATGATTGAGATGTACAGAAGGCATCTTACAACATTGCTTCTAGCAGTGGTACAGCAGCCTGTTTCTAGAAATGACAATGCACAGCACAATGATTGCTGTGTACCTGGTATACTGGAGAGGCAAGACAAACGTATGCTCAAAATTACTAAGCTTGAAAATCTGTTGTAATGTGCTTTGGTTTCTGATTTTTCAGGAGGTAACATATTCAGTTCCCCTACCCAAACCACATACTAACAGGGCATAGTGAAAATGACTGTCATTCTTTCACTTTGATTTCATTTTACTGCTTTCCTGCCATGATAAATATTCCTTCCTACCAGGGTAAATATAGTTAATTTTGTAATTTTGCAGATTGAAAGAGTACAAAATCCCTTCCTCTGGCAGACATACCAAATAAAAAAAAAATCTATCTGTAAAAAGAACAAAAAGGAAAATAATGAGAAGTTGCTATTTCATGGGACAGCTGCATCCTCACTGAGCACGATCAACCACTGTGGATTTAATCGCGGATTTGCTGGAAAGAATGGTGAGTCATTATTCAAATCAGTTAATTTCCTAGACATATGGGTGTTATGGACTGTCAACATTATAGTGCTGTCAGCACAACATGAAGACTGAATGAAATTGGAGAACAAAATAATAAATAACTCCAGAGAATAATCTATATGATAGAGGAATTATTTAATAGACAATTATTAAATATTTAAAATAAAGATGCTCTGCCTTAGTTCAAAGATTGTTTTGTTCAGTTGCTCTAGTACACTCATGTTGTGTTTATTATTTACTAGCATTCAAAAATGAAGGACAGGATCCAAAGAAGTGGAACTTAGACTGAATTGAGGTGCTAGTTGCTCTTAGAGGCCTCATCACCTTACTTCAAAAGTCCTTAATTTCTATTCTTAATGTCTTCTCCCTTAAGACTTCTTTGTACATGCTTAGGGCTGACTTGATCTTGAGTGAGCTGGGCAGCTTAACTCAGATCTAGTTGACACTTTGGTGTGGTCTGGATCCAAAAGTAGACGTTTCTCTGCCCGGATCCTCTGGAGGTCCTTACACTGAGATTTTCTTGAATAAATGAAGCCCAGCATACACAAAATACGTCAGGTTGTGCACAGGTAGGAATGGGAGCCACAATTTCTTTTTAAAACATGACCAGTGGAGATGTAATTTCACTTTCCTGTCAGGAGGTTGGATTTATTCAGAAAGTAAGAGCGCTAGATCCCCATGTCCTCTCTCTGTTTGTCAGTATTGACATCCACTTTTTCATCTCAGACATGATTTACGATTGGAAAGGCAGCTTCCCTTCTGTCAGGCTGGGTAGCCAAGCAAAAGTATCCAAACGTCAGAGCAGCCAGACAGGAAGGACCTGTGTGTCTTGAACAGCTTTCTACCAGTGTCAGAAAAAAGAAGTTTGTCTCGGACAAAGACATGTGATTCCTCTAACTTGCTGGGAAGTGTGACTAGAAAACTGTAATGGCAATTATATAGTAATTTTAAGTAGAAAAGTCTCTGAAGAATTGAAATTTGATTGATTGCAGGCTAAACAAGGCTAAATAGATAGAGAAGCCCTTTTCCCCATAGGAAGGGGGGTAGTCAAAACCTGGGCACTGATACAAACCTGATATCTATGTGGGTTCGTATTTGATCCTGATACAAAGGATTATTATGGATTTTTCTGTTTAAAACTCTCACTAAATTTATAACATCTGCAGAGTTAAAAAAAAGGGGGGAGCTTTAGAGATTCCTATGAGAATAAGAACACTAACTCTATTTGAAAATGTTGTCCTTCCAAACAGCTGCAGCCATTGGAAACGGAACCTACTTTGCTGCTCATGCAAGTTATTCTGCTCAGAATCAGTATTCTGTTCCGGATGTGAATGGCAAAAAACACATGTACTTGGCTCGGGTCCTCACTGGGGAGTACTGTGCTGGGAAGGCTGGACTAATCACTCCACCACCAAAGAACCCAGCAGATCCTACTGACCTGTATGACAGCGTAGTTGATAATGTGTCTAATCCAACAATGTTTGTCATTTTTAATGACATTCAGGCATATCCGGAATACCTTATTACTTTCAAATAATAGAACAACCTTAATAGTCTGGAAAATTTTAGTGCCTTTTCACATGTGTGAATTAACAGGGCAATTCTCTATTCTTGTTTATGTTTAGGTTTCTTTAGGTAGTTATTGATCTATCCATGTGTTTAAATGTCTTCAACGAGGACGAACATAAGCAAGTATTTTTGGACATGCTATTTCAATATTCACATTTCAAATTCAGTTATGCAGAGATGTAGGCAAGAGCTGTGAGAACAGCTCCAATCTTTTCCTGTGCATGGCAGAGGAGAGTGGTAGGAAAGGCAGCTGCTCTGCCTTACCTATGGCCAGAAATAAGTGGCATAAGGTAGGTCAGCGTACCTACCATGTTCCAGTATTCACCATGTACAAAAGGCATTTTACAACATTGCCTCTAGCAGTGGTACAGCAGCCTGTTTCTAGAAATGACAATGCATAGCACCAAGTGCTTGGCTCCCTGTGAAGATTTGTTCAAAATGCTCCATGCTGAGAGATTCTTAAAGGTCTTTTTGGACCTAAACAGTGCTATGATTCTATGATTTTAATAACCTCACTCACCAGCAGAGTTTTCAGTCATTCTCAGGAATCCACTCACCCTTGTTGGTGCTGAAAGTCTGGAAGAAAAAAAATTTCCAGTATTTAACATTCACTTTGCACTCATTGTTTCACCCCCCCTTACCCTCTTATGGCATACTTTCTTATTCCCTAGGTATAAATTACTGGACGTTGATATTCATACCATATTCAACAGGTATTCATACCTGTTTCTTAGGGGAATTCTCCATGGTACCCTGGATTACCTACATCAAGCTTCTACATACAAAATCACTGCTTCTGCAATTTTCAAGACCATAAACAGGGACTTTTAATTTTGTCTTATCAGTGCAGAAACATTAACCCTTCTGTAGATCTATTCCCTAATTTGCAGTGTCAATTACAGGGGCATAATTCATCATGCTTAAACAACTTGAAATTTTTTAAAGTTCTCCTAAACAAGTAACTAATGACATTTGTACATCTTTGCATGCTGTGCAGTTAATCAGGTGATACTCTTACAACTGCCAATCAGAAGCTGTATGCACAGTTTTAATAAAAGTAATTTTAAACAGCTACATTGTACTGCTGAGTTGTTTACACAAAGGAATACACCTCAATTAGACTGTTGCTTTACATTTGAGTATATGCTATAAAGGCTTAGAAGACAAAATTGTTTTCCTGTGTTGTCCATGTGACAGGTTTGTGCATACAAACTCCAGGTGAAATTACTCTGCCTTAGTCTAAGAAAGACCTGCGCTGCAAATAGCTGTCAGGATGTCTTAAAACCCCACTGTGATGTTCTCATTGCCTGGAAAGGGGAAAAGGGCTTACAGTATCTGTAGGTGGCAATGTAAAAAATTTCTGCTCTTCACAGCAGATGCCCATGCAGCACTTCAGATGAATGTCCTGCATAAATTCCCATTTAAAGCTAAACGAAGTTTAACCCACTCCTGGTTTAAAAGATTTTGCTCCCTGTGAAAAGGTGAGGATGCTTTTCTCCCTTCTCTGCTTTTTCTGGTGCTTTTCTGTACTGTGGAAACAGTGCAGCAGCCAGAGCAAGTCAGTTTAGCTGAAAGCACCAGCCATCCACTGGCTTCTCCTGCTGCTGTCACCGAGCTGCGGAGTGAGCCACCACTTTCTATTCCTGTGGCCCTCATTATACCTGAACACCTTGGAAAGCAGCAGGAGCTACAAGATGGAGCACTACAAAAACACAGATGAATTTTATCCCTGGTGCTGGTGGTAGAAGCTTCTTTAGTCATTTTCATATTAGAAACTTAGGAATACTGTGTTGTACAATGTTTGTGGACTGAGAAGCTGGAAAAAGACTACTGTGTATGAAAAATGAAATCCCGGCAGAGAAGGATCTGGGGGTGCTGTCTGACAGATGGTTGGATATGAGCCAGTGTGTGCCCAGGTGGCCAAGAATGCCAGGAATAGTGTGGCCAGCAGGACCAGGGCAGTGACCGTCCCCCTGTGCTCAGCACTGGTGAGGCACCTCTAATCCTCTGTTCAGTTTTGGGCTCATCAGGACAATAAAGACATTGAGGTGCTGGGGCATGTTTGGAGAAGGGCAATGGAGCAGGGGAAGGGTCTGGAGCACAGGTCTTGTGAGGAGCAGCTGAGGGAGCTGGAGGGGCTCAGCCTGGACAAAAGGAGGCTGAGAGGTGACCTTATCAGTCTACAAATACCAGACAGGAGGTTGTCGCCAGGTGGGGTCGGTCTCTTCTCCCAGGTTACAAGAGCCAGGACAAGCAGAAATGGCCTAATTGGTTTAAACCTCAAACGGTTTAGATTGGATATTAGGAAAAATTACTTCACAGAAAGGGTGGTCGAGCATTGGAACGGCCTGCCCGCGGAAGCGGTGGAATCACAGTCCCTGGAAGCGCTAAAATCACGTGTAGATGTGGCGCTCGGGGACATGCTTTAGTGGTGAGCACAGCAGTGCTGACTTAGCTGCTGGACTCGGTGATGTTGGAAGCCCATCCCAAACCCAGAGCTCCTGAGACCCCGGATCCCCCTCCCGCGCCCCGCCCGCCACCTCCCCCTCACCGCCTGCCCCGCCCCTCGAGGCGCCGCGCCCAATCAGCAGCGCCCGCCGCCGCCGCCCCGCCCCCCCGCCCATTGGCGGGGGCCGCTCCCCCGGCGCTGCCTCCATGGCGACGCGGCGGACGGGCACTCCAAGATGGCCGCCGAGCCGGGCGGCGGGCGCGCCATCGCCGCCCGCCGCTCCCACCCGGGGCTCGCCGCCTTCACCGCCGGGCTCCTGCTACTGCTGCTCCCTTCTCCCTCCGGTTCTTCCTCTTGTGACCACCATGTGCCCAGCCGTGACCAGGTGCGGCCGCCGCGGGGCTCCTCAGGCGGCGGTGGGGGGGTGCTGGGCAGCAGATGGTCCCTCGCTCCCCGGTCGCGCTGTTTGGGTCCGTCCGTCCTCGGCTTCCCCGGGGCGGGCTGTGCCGGCTCTGGCCCCGCGGCCCCGGGTGTGGTCGGTGACGGCGGCGGGTGGTCGCGGGGCGGTTCCTCCCCGGTGAGGGAAGGGTCGGGAAGGGGCTGGAAGGGACTGATGGAGCGGTGCTGCCGCGGTGAGAAGGAGCACAGGGCTCGGGGTACTGTGTCTGCCCCTCTGAGCTGCCTCATCCAGCGGCCCGTACCTCTCCTCGCCAGGTTGTCTTTCAAGTTCCTCTCAAGGAAAATCATGTCTCGAAGCGAAACGTGGATCAACAGCTAAGAATTAAGATTGTATATGACACTAGTGTTGAGAAGTGAGTATAATGTTGTGGCAGCTTCTTCCTTTTTTTTTTGTCTCCGTGGCTGAGAATGGAAACCTTACAACTAAAGCTTGATTGTTTTGTTTTTTAAATGTAGCTTGCTGACTGAGAAAAGACATCTTATAAAGGTATGTTATATTTGCTTCCCGTTTTTGTGCCTACATATTTTATTATATGCATAAAATTAAGTTTAAGGTCAATTTAATTAGAAGCTTTGAATACCAGCCATTTAATATTCTCTAGTCGAGGAAACCAAGGCTTTGTGTATAGATTATGCCTCTATTCGAAATAATTCCAGTGTTCTGCAGACTGTAGTTTGACAGGTGTTTGCTGTATCCCAGGGTGCAAAGGTATCGGTAAGAAATGTGCATGTAGTTTTTAAAAGCCTCTTTGAAGCTGTACATTGAAATTAATACTGGCTCCCTTTCCATTTTGTCATTCCAATAACAAAATATGAGAATACTGAAACAAAATATTTCTTCAATATGTTGATAGTAATTGAACTTCTTGGGGAGTCTGGGTTTCCCCTATTCTGCTGTACCACCACATCTGGCAAATTTCATGTAAGTCGACAGTTAGTGCCTTTCAGGTGAGTTGTGTCTACACTGCTAGTGGGTGACTTTGATTTTTTTTTTTGTCCTGTTCAGAACAAACTCTTCCCCCAAGCTATATCTTACTTGGAGAAGACGTTTCAAGTGCGCAAATCCACAAGTACCATATTACTAAGCAGGTAGGTGAAAGTTTGTTGAAAATCACTTGCTATATTTGATATTTAACATTGTGTTGTATGGCTTTTAAAAGTAGAATAGAATAAGAGTGTAGGAAATGCCCTCCTGAATCAGACCACCTGACCCAGGGGGGTAGCAGATGCTCTTTTAGGGCGTATACACAAATCTGCCAACCTTTCATTATCGACACCTGCATTTTGTTGTGTCAGAAATGTTGAAGGCTATACATGCTGCCAGTTCCCTTTTATATGTACCCCATTTATGAACCTGTTCCTAATCTCTCTTTGAACCTGTGGATGCACCATTAACAGCTGGAAGCATTATGTCCTCCCTAGCAGTGTGACTAACAATTTTCACTGTGAAAGTTTTATTAAAATACCAGTATAATACTTTCAGACTATTCTAGACTTTTGGTCTAATAATAAAACAGTGCTGACTGTCTTTCATGTTTCATTGAAGGCAATGTGTGACAAACCAATATTTAAGGAGGAAAGCTGACCCTCACAGATATTGCCAAAAAGCCTGCGCAGACCATACGAGATGTGGGCCAGTTATAGTTCCTGAGGAACACCTCCAGGTAAGCTCAGCTGTCCAGTCTTTGAAATAATCTTTGAAAGATTATTGTTTGTGGAAATTAATGAAAAAGTAAATATTGCTAACTGTGCATAAGTGACCTCTTTGTGGGAGATCACTAAATCTGAAGGACAGAATAGAACACCTTAAGTTAATGGGAGTTCTGTAGTTTATGTTGTTGAACCAAAAGTCAAATAATACTGGACTAGTTACTGTTTTCTAAGCCTGCATTGTAATGACGTGCACAGAGAGGATGAGATTTGAAGCTTATTAAACTGCTGCTAGTCAGCTTGTTATTCACCTTGATCAACGAGTTGGATTTTCACACAGTTAATAGTGTTGATTTCTTTTTTTTTTTTTAAGTCCTTGTTTGAAGAGGTTATCCACTGACCCGACAGCATGGTGCAGGAAATGCTTCTGACATGTTTGCCTGCATGAATTTTTGATTCAGCTACAGATGTGATCAGTAGATTTCTTTCTCTCCTTCTTTTAATTTTTTTTTTTAAAACTGCCATCTTCATGGTGTCTGATAAATCAAAAGAGCCAGTCATTTGAAAGCTATTCCTTGGCTCTGGTTTTGTTTACTCTCTTCATAGGGCGTTTTCTTACCTTCTGCTGTTTTACAATGGGATTTATTCTCAGTTTCAAGCTAATTAAATTGTCATACGAAATTTTGATCATAGATAAAGTGTATTAATTGTTCCATTTGAACATTGCAAAGCAATGCAGGGTGTACAACGAGAGTGACTGGCACCGCAGGCCCACTGGCTTGCCTGACCAAGAAGGGGTTCGAGATGCTGACTTTGTGCTCTACGTTAGTGCTCTCACTACTGAAAGGTGTGGCCATGAAAATATCATTGCATATGCAGCCTACTGCCAGCTGGAAGCTGAAATGGACAGGCAAGTATTCCCTCTGTTGCAAACTCTTTTTTTAATTAAGCTTTCAAGTTTTTTCATTGTTCAGTTGTGGAATTTAATTGTTTGCTTGTGTTGTATAACAAGGTAGGAGTCATTATTGAAATAGACAAGTGCTGTATTTATGTAAAAACACAAAGCCATCAAATAGTGCTTAACTTGCAAAGTTGAGTCACATGAGTTAAAGCTAATCTTCCACTGTTAATGCCTAAACTTTATCTCAAGATCCTCTTTCTGGTGGAGTGCTTCATGTGTTCATGTGTTCACGGAGTCATGTGTTCACAGACTTAAAGGAGAATGCAAGTGGCTCTGCTTACATGGCTCTTGTTTCCAGCTCAGTTGTAGTCGCTGTCACAGGCTTTGTACCTCTGTAGGGTCTTACCTAAATTCAGATCTCTTAGGCTGTTGTCACTAACACCTGTGCAGAACACTGAGTGTAGAGGTTGGCTGATCCCACCTCTCCCCATCCCAACAGTAAACTAGTCACTGAATCCTTAACAGATAAAACATTTATAAATTATTGGGTAAGTTGTTTGGAAGGACTTATTTTCACATTAGTCTGTATTTTCTTTAATCTTCTACTGCTTCAAATGAATGTGATTTGAATTTCCTAGTATTTTACTGAAACCCATTTAACTTTAAAACTGTCTTCCAGGCCAATAGCAGGATATGCCAACTTGTGTCCAAATATGATTTCAACGCAAGCTCAGGAATTCATTGGCATGTTGTCTACAGTGAAACATGAGATCATCCATGCACTGGTGAGAGTTGATGTTATAAAATGTGTTTCCCTGAAATTGGTGCCTGCTTGCTCACATGCCTCCAGCTTGTTGTAAGAGGAGGATGTTTGATGGAGGAAAGCTCTTGCTTTGCCTCCTTGAATTTATGTGTTATTTGCCTTGGAGCACATTACTTGCAGTGTATGTGCTACTTGCAGTGTATCTGTGCTGGGGTGGGAACTCTTTCATGGCATTTGAGTTTGGATGTAAATGTCTTACCAAAGGTTTCCATATGCTTGTTTTTTAACCTGAAGGGGTTCTCTGCTGGACTGTTTGCATTTTATCGTGATGATGATGGAAAACCTTTGACACCAAGATATGCAGATGGACTCCCTCCTTTTAATGAAAGGTATTACATGTTTTTTGGACCTCTTGGTACTCCCATTGAAGGATATTTTCCTGTTGCCTTTTTAGGATGTGTTCTTACCTGTTGAAAATCCAACTCCATTCCATTATTAGAGCACTTTGCCTGTATTATGTTCAAACATTGGTATGTGTGGTGGTTTTTTAGTCTTTCTTTACACTGCTATTGAGCACTTGTATTATCCACATGTATTACAAATTAAGACAGGATTTTATTTATCAGGAGACTTGAACTTAAGCATTACAATGACCTGTGCCTAAATTTTGATGCTGATGAACACCTCTCTAAATGGAGAATTGTGTTTTCTGTAGGCTGCCTAATGTCAGTGCAGTTTGTTTTTAAGATATGTATCATTCAAGGTTTATAGTTATGCAGAACTGGCAAAGTGTGTAGTCTGCTGTGTGAATTTTCTGACTTGTTATAGAATGAGCAATTTGCTTTTTTTTTTTCTTTGTTTAGTTGATGTGGTAGAAATGTTCTTCTAGAGATTTTTTTGGAGGTGGAAGGGTAGAGAGCCTTCTTTGTTCACCTTTTTATAATAGCCATTCTGAGATTTTGAATTCCGTTTCTTACCCTCTTGGTAACAGTCGAAAATATATCTTGAGTTTATAGACATATTTTTAATAATCTTATTTTGCCTTGTTAAATCAGAGTTGTGTGTGTAATGAACACATATCTTAAAAAGGAGAAATGTTGCATAATAAAATTTTTAATTTAGAAAGCTTGAAGGGAGCACAGAGATTATCCGTGATTCTGTTTCTTAGAGAAAAATCTTTTCACAGTAGCAAGTCTTTGTGGGAAAGGTTTGTAACCAAAGCATTCTCCTTGCAGCCTAGGTTTGTATCAGTGGAGCAATAAAGTCGTGCACAGAGCAGTGAGGTTATGGGACGTACGTGGTGGCAAAATGCTGCGCCACGCTGTTCACCTTCTGGTAACGCCTCGTGTAGTCGTAAGTGTGGAGTAACTTCTAAACTTCGTGTGCCAAGGTTCCCATCATGTTTCTCGAGTCATAAAATATTCCTTACTCTTTAAGAAGTAATAACCTACCGTTGAATACCCTTTCCCTAAAAACATGGCCCAAAGCCTACTCTGTTGAGACTGTGTAGTGGATCCAAAGTGGAAAATGGGTGGCAGACAGTATGAAATAAATAAATTGACTTAATATTGAGAGACAAGGAAGGCACTGGGAAGTAAATTATGACAGGTTAAGCAAAACTGATGTTGAAGAGATTCCTTAATCCTACTCTTTAGATGTTTTCCTGCAGACTTAGACACCTAGTATTCCTGTTCCTTTAACAGACAGCATTGTCATTGCTTTTCTCATTTGTAAGATCATTCTATTTTCTACTTTTCTCTTTAAAAGCATTGTTTTAATATTTTCTCTAATTTTATTGATTACAAAATAATATAGTTAACGTTTTGTCATGTTTAAAAAGAAATTCCTCGAGTTTTCTTGGAAATCTTTCTTGCTTCCCATGCCTCTCTCTGACTCTCCCTCTGTGCCATCAAAAGAACATATACTCAAGTGTAATAAATTGGTATTGTAAATAAGTTGTAGTGTTAATCATATTTGGCCACAAATAATCTTTTTGTTTGTTTTAAATCTAACACAGTATATGAGCAAACTTGGATTAATTACCCCTCATTTATTGCTCATTTATTACCAGGAGATGAGTAGGCAGAGTGTTAGGTTCTCTATTGGGGTGCTTGGTGGCTTAGTCAGCCTCTGAGTAGAAGTGTTTTACATTGAGAAGAAAATAAAATAGTAGAAAATGAAATGCTGAAATACTTTTAAAAGATAATTATAGAGCAGTAGGACTGCATGTGGGTCTCTATCTCAATATTTTGAGAGTTGTAAATGTTTTCTTTCTAGGAAGAAGCTCGAAAACATTTTAATTGTCCAATTCTAGAGGGAATGGAGCTTGAAAATCAAGGTGGCATGGGTACTGAGCTCAATCACTGGGAGAAGAGATTGTTGGAGGTTAGTGCTGACACTAGGAATGAAAGGGGATGTGGGAATGTCTGTTCCCTCCACCTTGATTTTTAGGTTTAGTGTCGTACCTACTGGAGCCTTGAAAATGCAGGGGTATCAACCTCACTGAAATACATCACAAACAGTACTTAATACTTAAATACTTAAATTTATCCAGAAATGGGACATTTATCTCTTAACCTTTTTGCTAAGTCTCAGAGTATGAGTTTGAGATGCTTACTGAAAAACTAAATGTCTCTTACTTCTGTCTGCCATTTACCCTTTTGAGGAGGTTTGCTCCCTTTTTAGTGCAAGGGGGATAGTCCTTTGAATCATTTCAGCTTTGTTGCCCTCTGCTTCATATATCAAATATGTGATCATTCTTCATTACCTTGACTTCATCTCTGTTCATGTGCCCTGGCATTGGCTTTTGCCATCTGTCTTCCAGAACCTTGTCTGATCAAGAAAACACTTATTTTCCTCCTGACATTTAAATTAATTTTTATTTATAACTTTGTGCTGTGTTAGGTTTTTGGCAGAGGTACACTTTCTAGTCATTGGTGTATGCAGTGAGGTAACCTAGAAGGGAAATGCTTCAGGACAGACCTTTTATGAAGGAGGATGGGATTTGATTGTCAGTAGTAAAAAGAGACTGGAAATAAAATGCCTTTTCATAGGAAGGATTTTCTTACAGTGATGATTTTCAGCGGCTTACTAATAGTAACTGGTAACTTTCAGAATGAAGCAATGACTGGATCCCATACTCAGAATCGAGTCTTTTCCAGGATCACCTTGGCATTAATGGAAGACACAGGGTAGGAATTAAGAATAGGGGTTGGGGTTTGGTTCATTTGTGTTTGGTTTTCATTGTACTTGATCTTATTTAGAATTGATGCATTTGTACTTACCCATCTGCAGCACAGCAGCTAATCATCATAACTGGCATTACACTAAACAAGAAGTTAGACCCCGTATGTTATTTTTTCTTCATGTATTTCAAAACCCATTCTTAATTTAGCCTTAAAAAGCTAAATTTTGGAGGTGGAAGGGTAGAGAGCCTTCTATGTAATGCATAGTATGCATAGTATGCATAGTACTATGCAATGCATAGTACTGTTTGTAGAGTCTGTTTACTTTTTTTCCTGATGTAAGTCTTCTCTAGTTGCATACAGTACATATTGATTTTTTTTCCCCAGCTCTTCTTGCAGATAGAAAGCAGAAATTGCCTAAAATGTCATCTTTCTGTATGCATTGTTCCTTTGCAGATCATGAAATTTTCTTCTAGTTCATTGGGAGCTTGAAAAACAGTGTAATTGTAGTATATTTTGTTACAGGCAGGGATGCAGTTTCCGTTTTTCTTAATTTGAAGACCTTAAGGCATAGTACGAAGTTCTTTGAGCTGAGTTTTATTAACCAGAACGCTAATTTTTGAAGTAACTGTATTCTTGTTATAAATGAAGCCAGTAATCAAGGATTCTTAGCAGCAAGGCTGTTTATTCGATAATGAATGAGCAAAGCAGCGCTGGGTGCAAAAGGGGACTCACCAATAAGCACACCCTCTAGAGTGTTTTGCAGTCTTTTATACATTTGTTCCAGGAAAGTCCCCACCCAGTTTCGTTTCTTGGTTATGATGTCAGTTTTGTTTCTCGGGCCGTGCAGGCTCTTATCAGTGGTTGAGGGGAAAACTTCAAGTTTTCCTTTTTCTTATCCTTTGGATAACTTCTTTCCTTACGCATGCGTATTTACTCGTTGCATATATAAACAGTATATTTTTAAGTCTTATTTGGCCTTAGTGGTATATATTTGTTAAAAGCAAATTACATAAGCATATTTACATGAGCATATTTAGCATATTTACATTTGGCAGTTTGAATAACCCTCTATTTCTTGTTCTTTATTAACGTGAATCATTGTGCAATTCCTCACATTCTCGTTTTAAAATCCCTTTACAGGTGGTATAAAGCAAATTACAGCATGGCAGAGAAATTAGATTGGGGACGCGATAAAGGCTGTGACTTTGTAATGAAGAGCTGCAAATTCTGGATTGACCAAAAGAGGCAAAAGTAAGGATACAGTCTTTAAAAAAAAAATTGAGAGGAAACCTTGGTGCTTGTTTATATTTGTCCTTCAAATGTAACTCAATGAAAAGAAGTAGGGGCAGATATAGATGAACAAGGAATGCTGCACTGCATCCCACTCAATACGATAAATACAGAGCCAAACATCTTAGGGTGTAGGATGCATTTACACTATGAGAAGACTGTGCTTCAGAGAGGATGGGTAGGACTTAATCTAAAAGTGTTTGCCCTCTTATTTTGTCCCTTTTAATTGGAAATGCAACCTGTGTCATTTTGCATTACTAGACTGCACTAAAAGCAACAAAGGGAGGTGATAGGCATCTTCAAAACAAAACCTGCCTTGTTTGTTCCTTTCAATACTCATACATTCCTAAGACACAGCTGCATAGTGGGCCTGTTTTGCTTGTATATTTTTTTTAGAGTTTACAAAGCAGTGTCATTAAAACTAAATAGGTGAGTGCATTGTAATTTTGATCACTGGCTTGATATTCTGAAAGGTCATACCCAGACAAATAACAGTAATTAGCCTCCAGGGAAGAAGTTGATGCTTCTTTGTGTCATTGAGTGAGCGTAGGGGAGAATGGGAACAAAGAATCTAGACAGACTGTTTATGTAAAGCATTTGAAGTGATCTAGTGGGATTTTTATTCTTCTTTTTTTCTTTCTTTTTTGAGGAGGCAATTAATCAGTCCATACTGCGACACTTTGAGGAGTAATCCTTTGCAGTTAACCTGCAGACAGGACCAAAGAGCAGTAGCAGTGTGCAACTTGCAAAAGTTTCCAAAGCAGTTACCTCAGGAATATCAGGTATAATGGATCTTACTTTAACAAATAACTGAAGTGTTTTCACTGTTGAGCTTTGCAGCCAGATGATTATATTTTTGGTTGTTTTTTTTTCTTCTGAACTAGTAGATAAGGGTAGATAATGTGAAAAATGTCTGCCTAGTTTATTCCAAGGAGTCTGAAAAAAACCCCTTGTGATATTAATAAAAGAATAAGGAGGTTTCTTGACCATCTAACCAAATACCAGATGGAAAAGTTGCTGTGTAAAAGAAATCCCTCAGAATGTTTTGTTTGGGGTATTTCTTCCCCTAGTCTGCTGCCCTGTGTCACTGCACACTAAGAAATGTGTTCTGTTTACATCTCAAGGAGTGCACTGATTACAAAGAGGGGAGTCGGGGCAGGAGTGGGGAGTGATACATACAAATGTGAATCTCTACATTATTTATATATTCTTAAATACTTCTGGTTTTTCTGATTCATGGGTATTGTAAGTTGCTGTTAACTGCACTCCTGAGTGTCACAGCTGGTGTTCTTATAGGTGTAGTGATTGGGTCTGTTTAAAAACAGTTGTACACTTGTCTTTGCACAAGCTGCTTCACTACTGTATTTTGTTTTGCAGTACTTCGACAATCTTAATGGAGTACCAACAGAAGAATTGCCTTATTATGGTGGCTCAGTAGAAATTGCTGACTATTGTCCCTTTAGTCAGGAATTCAGCTGGCATTTAAGTGGTGAATTTCAACGCAGTTCAGACTGCAGAATAATTGAAAACCAACCAGGTCAGTACTCAGGTTTTCAATATGATATTGCAGAGACTGCATTTCTTAATTTGAAATGGACTTGCTGTATATTCAAACTGATTGGATGTGAATTTTTTCACTAGTCAGGTTTTACCCTACCAGCTGTGTAAACACTATGTTGGAGTTAGAAGCATAGCAGTACTACCTTGTACACCTAGGAGGCAGACTCCCACATCTAATGCAAGAATTGCCGAAGAGCAGAACAGATAATAACCCCACCGAAGAGCAGAACAGATAATAACCCCAAATGATCCAGATATAACACAAAGGGTTAGGGTGGGTGAGTTGGTTGTTTTTTGAGTGTCTGAAACATAGTTCCACTTTCCACTTTTGTGGGGTTTTTGTTCAAGGCAAGGAGCTTTGCAAATTACCAGAATATGGGTAGTGCATGGGTGTTCAGTATTGCAGAACTGCAGAATGCTGGAGGATATTACCTGTCTGTGCAGTTGTATCAAAAACAAACAAACACACCCTCTGCCCTGCAGCCAGAAATCACAGCTGGTGCTCCCTGGAGGCAAGCATAACCGCATAGTTCTGATGGAAAATGCTTGCTGGTTGGGGTTTTTTTGTGGTTAGTTGACTGGTTTGTTTGGTTTTAAAATCTTGTGTTTCTTCCCACTTTATTTTCAAGATGGTATAATTCCCAAATTGATGATGATTAAGGGTCTGAAATATTCCAAAAGTAAACTTTAAGTTGCATGTGGAGATACTGACCATTATAGGCTTTTAAGTTGATGTGGACTTTGTTTCTCTAGTAAGTTGCAATTCAGTATATTCCTTCTACCTTAGATCCTACCAAAAACTATGGTGCAGAGAAATATGGACCAAACTCTGTATGTCTTATTCAGAAATCTGCTTTTGTTATGGAACAGTGCAGGAGGAAACTCAGTTACCCTGACTGGGGTAGTGGATGTTACCAAGTAAGTATGTGTTGGGTTTTTATCTTTTTTTTTTTTTTTTTTTTAAAGTAACACTTAGGAGAAAAGCCAGGTATAAAATGTCAGCTATGACTTAGAACTTTGCATCTGCACACTGAACATGATCTTCTCTACCTCACATCTCTAGATCATTTGACATGCTTTGAAAACAATTATCTTCCAACCATAAGCCTGTAATTTAGCTAAGTTAAGTGTGTGACCTCTGGGATGGCTTGTGTGTTACTCCCAGTCTTGCTAGGGACATCATCTGTCTTAGCTGAAGAGAAAGTGTCACTGGGGTAAGAAGGAGTAATTATATGAAATGTTCTGTTGTTGAAGCTTAATGCTGATCAGTCACTCTGATTTTTCAGAGGTGGAAAGCACTGTGCACATGTCACTTATTTTTCATTATCCTCATTCTCTTCAGGACTGTCTCACTAAAGGTGTCACATTCAACAGCTGCACAACTAAAAAGTAGACATGAGCAGAAGCCAAATTTTACTCATTCTCAGTTGATGATCTGCATCGTTGCACAAAAGGAGTACAGTCAGTGCTTTAAAGCATTCCTGAACCGAATAGTTGCTCTGAGTGCATTAAAATACCTGCAGTTCATCTGTGCTCTAGTACCAGGTGTTTACTGAATGTCCTATTTACTTATTGAAAGAGCCTCCAAACCCCCGCTATGATAAACTGTAATACCGACTTGACTCTTTTTTATTTTAAGGTTTCTTGTTCTCCACAAGGGCTGCATGTTTGGGTCAAGGACACTGCGTACTTGTGCAGCCGCTCAGGTCAGGTATTAACTGTGAGCATCCAGATGAATGGCTGGATACACGTTGGGAATCTGCTCTGCCCAGCCTGTTTGGACTTCTGTGACTCCTGCCCCCCAGAGCGGGACCCTCCAGCTTCTAACCTAACAAGAGCTGCACCCATTGGTAGGTTGCCTTATTTGCTGAAGTGAAACTTTAATGTTCGATATCTGAAAATTTCAAAGATTTATGTCAGCTCTGACTGTTGGGAGCAGGAAAGAAAAGCCATGGCTATTCAGAGATCCCAGGTGTAGGAGGTAAAGGAAGATAACAAAGGTGCCCTGCTTTTTGCTGTGCGGTTGTGCAGAATGGTGGCTAACACAGGAGAAATGTGTCTGAAACATAACTCCTTCATGTCATGTCTCCTGGTAATCATCCCAGAAATCTAGCTTTAGCCTGGGAATTTACCAGGAATTCCAGTCTGTGTTTTGAAGGCCATATCGTTATTATAATCTTAAAAACTGTCACCTCGTGGAAAGTGAGTTCTCACTTGTGTAACTTCCCATTGACAGTGTTAGTGTTGTAATCCAGCACACGAAAGATCAGAGTCAGTTTTCTTTTTCAGGGAGGTAAAAAGCTTAATTCACTAAATACCAGTTAATGTTTAGTCAAGAAGTTTGCTTTAGCTCTTTCATGGTTTTTAGTGTTCTCTTTGTTATTTTATCTTCTTTTTAAATATAAAATTTATAAACTTTATGGTTTTTTGTTTGTTTGTTTGTTTTTATTTTAGACTTGTGCTCCTGCTCGTCCAGCCTGGTGGTAACCCTTTGGCTACTGATGGCCAACTTAATTCCCCTGCTAACAGGGTTGTTTCTCTGTGCATAGAGTTTAAACTTGGGGCCAGAAGATGTTCCGAGATGATACACTATTATGTTGCACTCCTTACTGTGGAGCACAGAGTATTTGTCTCTGCAGGAAGCTGTCTTCTGCTGAACCTCATCTCTCCTGGCAAGTATTGGTGCAGACAGTAGTCAGGGAGGTGCTGACAAAAGCAGCCAGAGTTTTGAGAGGAGGAAAATTTACCTTGTCATCTCAATAAGTGCCAGTATTTTCCTGAATTGCAACCTTTGGTTTTTTTGACTCAGTAGCAAGATCCACTATGCCAACTGTGTTAGACTACCTGGCAATTCAGTTAAGATCTGAAACAAGAACTCTTCTGTAATAGAACTGAGGGTTGTTTTGGTTTTTTTGTTATGTCTGTTGTGTGACTGGTAGCAAAGTATCCTCAAACTGGAAATATACCTCAGTGGTTTAGTCGAAAGCCATGTAAAAATAAGTTGTTGTCACTGCTAATAACCCAGACCTGAACAGGTTGGGAATTTGTTTGTTTTGTCAATTCTTACAATTTATGGGTGAAGGAATAATTTAATGGGATAGACCAGTGGTTAGCAGTTGTCACCACAACTTGATTTTGCAGCTTTGAGGCTTCTCAGAATTCATACTAGGTAAAGCAGCTAATTCTTGGGGTTCATTTGCATATACCTACATGCACAAAATGGAGTTTCAGACTGATAATGAAGACAACTGTCTAGAAATCCCATTCTCATTTAGCATGTGCCAGTTCTACTGTGAAATTTAATACATAAAATATTTGAATATTCTCAGAGTAATTTGCTGGGCAAATACGTTTCAGTACTGATATCCAGACTGTAAAACTGAGATAGAATTTACGATCGTTTTTTATTTTGTTGGTTTGTTTCTTAAGTAATGAATAATGGCATTATTGTTTCTTAAATAGTATGAACATAACTGCAAATGTTCTCACTTTTTGTTGAAGGGCAAACCAGTAGCAATGGCAGCTATAATCTTACAGGACCATGATGATGTCTCTAGACCAAAAACTATATTGAATGTGTAAGGAAAATCTAATCTGTTTTCCTTTTTTTTATTTTCCACCTCCACTTTTTCTTGCACATGTAAATACTATGGATTATTTGAGTATTTTGCAATAAGTTGAGAATCAGACATTTTGAAACACTTGCGGGTACACTTTGCTACAAAACTAATAATGAGAAAATATAGAAAAGGAAGGAAGGGAGTAAATATCAAGCTAAGGAGAGCTGCTCTATAGGACCCTTGTAAGGATGGTTTTATAATGTATAACAAATAGTCCCGTTTAGAGTAAAAGAAACTGTCACGTGATTCAATCCACTGTCTGTCCTTTTAGGATAGTTGTCATACTTGGAAGAGTGTTAAACTTGAGGGAATGGACATGCCCAGTGCACTAAAAAAGTGCAAAGATGATGTTACTCTGCTTCTTGAATGTGCTGTGATACTAGAATTGTCAGTGACTGGATCCCTTTCTAAAATGGAAGGTAGGGAGGTGGAGTAAATTTTATTTAGCTATAATTAAACTTTAAATTATTAAAGGACTTCCATCGTGATTGTAAGGAATTCTTAGTGCCTACTGGACTTGTTTGTTGTTTTTTTTATTTAAAGAAAGTCTTACGACACTGCTGAGGCAAGTAAGGTGCAACCTAAAACTGTCTGAAGGCATCACAGTTGAGAGTACCTTGCACTGGGTTATGTCCCCTTCTTGACTGCAAGTTAAGTTTGCTTTGAATTGTACAAGGCCTAGGCTAGACTTAAACCAGTGTTTCAGAGAAGCAATACAAGTCAGGACTCTAATGCTTTAAATTTGTGCAAGTTCAAATTACGCAACACTAAGATTGATAAGTGAACACTAATCATATGTCCACAAAACAGTCAATGTAAATTGATTCCTTGGAAACATAAAGGTTTGAGAATACATCTTAGGTCCCAGAGCTTGATATTGTATTTTTTCTGTTGTGCAATAATACAGTTGAAATGGTATCACTCAACAACAATGCTTTTGATACTTGAAAAAAAATTGCTGGTTATTTTTCCTTACTGTGGAATATTTGCACTGTCTGAACTTTCTGGTTAACTTTATACCTGTTAAACTTTTTAACTGGTGTTAATTTATTGTGCTCAGTATTTGATATGCTGGTCTCCTGTCTGTGTAAATGTGAGATTTGTTATATTTAATTGAATATTTTTATCTTCTACACAGTTGTTTATCTCGAGAGTTTTTCTTCTTTTAATCTCTCTTCCTGAGAATTAACTGAAAGATGGCTTAGAAAGTCGATGCTTACCTACTTCTGAATTGTATGCATTAATTAAAGAAAGGGGCTGTAGTGCTTTGTACTGACAGGGAAAAATCTATGGGAGCTCTTGTGGTCAGGGTCACCAGTACCTGCTGAGTAGCTGCATCAGTGAATCCAGTGAAGTAAAACTGCTCCTGCCTTAATAATCTGAGATTTCAGTCGTAATTTCTTTGGTGTGCAGCCCTTCAGCTGGCTGTGAACTGCAGAACTGGACGTGACTTTGGGGGGTTGGGTGGGGAAAGTACTCCAGTCAGAAAAATGCAATGTATTGTATCCCATCAGTGGGTTAGCAGCTGTTAGCAGCTGTAGCCTTGTGGGAACTGCCAAGGAATGTGTCAAGTTCAATTTAAAGTGACAACGAACTGGTAATCATCATAAAGAATATTTGAGTAAAGCTGACTACCTCAGTTGTGTTTGTCTTTGCATTCAGCTTCTAGCCTGCTGTGAACTTCCAAATCTTAAGATGAATTAAGTAAAAGCGTCTCAGGTTTCCAAGAATAAAGTAAATACAGTAGGAAGCATAAGCCATTTTTGAGTGTAGAACATAGCTAAAAATGTAGCTTTATACCAATCAGTTGTGTAGCCTTAAGTGTAGTTTATGCTGTAAAAATCAGAATTGCTTTTAAATAAATACGAAGTTTGCAGGCAGCTCCGTTAGGTGTCCTGAGTGCAGGTGGCCAGTCTATCCTATTGCATCTCTTATCCTGAAAACTTTGAAATGTAGCCCAGTTAAGCCTTTGTGTTCTCACCAGAGTAAATGGGGCACCAGGAGCCCTTCAAGTTGTGCTAAGAGATACATGAGGTAGCTCACCTGTAGTAGAAACATTTTCAGTATGTAGTGTCCACAGTTTTAATTTTTAAAAAAACATTCCGTGTTTGCTTAGGGAAACAGATTAGTCTTGTGGACTTTTCTGACCCCAGTAGTTCAAAGCATTTCAATTAGAAGTCAAGGGAAGTCATACTTCAGGAACACATTTTTCTAGTGTTTCAATTACAAGAAATAATTATAGCTTTTGGCTGGAGAATGCAGCAGGTAAAACCACACTGAAAAGCAGCAATTCATTCCTCCTGAAATGAGTCGAGGTCTTGGGAGACTGTCATGGCCTTTGGTGTAGGTTAATTACTGAAAGAGAATCATGTCCCCCGTTCGTTGACTGTCAGTCCAAAGCAGCTCATTCTTTCTACTGTGCATTAGTAAATTGGGAAGACTTATGTCGCTTAAGAGCAGACATCTCCACAATTCCTCATGAGGGCCAGTTGTTTTTAAATCTCCCCGTACTGGAAATCTTTCTGCTTAATTGTATTCCAATAGAGAGGGAATCGTATGTCCTTTCTTCCCCTCATTTCCAGGGAGTGACTTTCAGCCAGTTGAGCAGCTCAAGGTCTTTTCCCTGTGAGATTGAAGCCCCGGTTTTTGCTTGTCTGGTTGTGTGGGTGCTGCTCATGTGTGTGTATTGCTCTTCAGGATTTGGGGCTATTTGTACACTGAATAATGTGATCTTAGCACTACCAGACTTTCAAAGTGCAAATGTTGCCTTTCAAATATGAAGCTTACCTTGGAGATAAAACAACTGTTTTGAGAGAACTGGCTGACCTTGAACATGTGTTTCCTATTTTGGTACAGAATGTAAATATAGAACTAAGTATTTTACACTGATTTTGGCTGAATTGAGATATAAGGGCTAATTTGTGTTATTTATGGAGTAAAAAAATTACTTATTTTACTGGTTAAAAAAAGTATGTTATAAAAAAAAAAGACGAGACTGTTCATCAATAAAATGTCTGTAGAAAATTGATTATTTTTGTCCTTTTCTTTGAGAGCTGATGATGATTTAACTGCAAGAGTAAGCGCAGTAAAGGACCACTATTACAATAGTAATTTATTTTGTAAGAATGTTGAAAAATGAAATTACATCAAGTCTTCATATTGATCACTTTATTAAACTGTTATTTGATACACTTTGAATGTAAAATGTTCTATGTTATTATTAGCTCATACATGACTTATCAGAAATTCAGCCTGACAATGAAGTAAGGAGGTTCCTGAATTCTCTATCCCATCCTCATCTATTTGATACTTGAAAACTGTGCAATATATGTTACTTTTCCACTTGAAATTGAAGATCATAAATTCCCTGCTTTGTGAAAAGGATTTGGCCGCGTGATTCCCATTTCAGTGGAAGGAATGTTGGTGTTGCCCTCTGAGCCTCGAGCCGTTGGCTGTGACTGGAGTCCGAGCGGGAGAAGCTGAGCTGCCTTTGCTGCTGTCCAGCAGGGATCAGGGGTGCTGCAGCCGTTGTTTGGTACTTGAGCTAGCTTTGCTAGCTGTGAGACTGAGATTTTTACGATGTATTTGTAATTACAATACATTAGTATATATATTACTCTGATAATATCCCTCTATAATGAGTTGAAATGATTTTATAATCTTTTTTTCTTTCCTCTAAACAGTCTACCCTGAATACATAGCTTAAAAAAAACCCACTTGCCTTCCTCTCTGCTATTTTGAAAAATCAGATAAAGCACAGCAAAAGTAGGTTACTCTTCCTTTTTGTTTGCCTTCTCTCAAAATAGGAGTCTTTCAAAAGGGTATTAAAGCTTATAAAATGCACCGCTGTTCATTTTGTAGATGATTTTAACTCTGAAAAACACCAGGTATGTAAAGTTACCTAAGTACAACTATAAGGTTTAAAAACTTCAGTGGTTCTAAAGTTTACGCCATTAGTAGCACAATAAAAAAAAACCCTGGCATATGCACCAGGTTGTGTTTAAAATTCAGAAGTAGATGGAGATCTCTCTTGTGGAGTGTAAGATGCGTTGCTTAATCAGGATCAGGGCATTACTCTGCAGTCTGGAAAGGCATGGGTTGCTGCACTGGAGTCAGACCAGTGGAGTTTCCCAGTGGAGTTAAAATTGCAGCCCCGTTTCAAATGTATTTCTGTGCGTCTGTAGCGGTCGTTTTCATACTTGTATGAAAGTCAAGTATCACAAACGGATTTTCACTGTTACTTGTTGCGCCCTCAAAATAACAGCAGTGCACAAGGTGCAAGCTGAGCTGTGCATCCATCCTCCCTGCCAACCTCCACTTCTCCTCTCTCAGCTGGTACCAATTCATGACAAAGACTTGCTGAGAAAATCTGATGTGAACAGAAAGGTTTCGGTTATCTCAAATTTTTTTTCTGTATCTTAAAAGAATACAGTAAGTTTATAATGAAGGTCAGACTACTACTGATGATTCCTAGGGTCCCAAATTTGAAACAGTACCCCCATCCAAAACCCCTTATTTCTCCTTTCCCCCACACTTAAACCATTTTATTTATACATCTGCTGAACACTTGTGCGTGTCTGAGCACAGTAACAATATTGATTTTTCCAGAGAGGCTTATACTGGGAAATGAAACCAAGGAGGGCCTAAATGTCACAAAATAAAAAATGTTATTTGTGTTCGAGGGGAATTATGGAATCCCAACATCTGCCCATGTGATTGCATACTATTGCTGTCGGAGCTTTTTTTTTTTAAACTATAATTTGTCTGTTTGAATGAGTTCTTCAATTTTTCTGTATTTTGTGCTGTTCTGTAAGTAGCATTAGTAGGCAAAATGTTGAGGTTCTCATGAGCTATATTGAGATTATGTTATGGAAATTAGAAGGGGAACTGTTTTCAGTCAACAAGAAAGGAATTCTAGGGAAATGCCCACATTATTAATTCATACTGTTAAATTTTACATCCATTTCCTATTCCTTGGGTATAATGTTAAAATTAAAGGCAGATTTTTTTACCCCCAGAACAAGGATAATGAAATACATTCTTTGCTGCCTTTACAGCAAGTGTTGTCACACAACCTGTTTCCCTGATTGCTGGGTAGTGGACAGAAGTCTCGGGAAGGTGAGAATGCAGCCAGGTGAGGAGAGGGGATCTCTACATGTGCTCTGGGTGGTTCTGCAGGCACATGATGAAATCCTGGATCGCTTGACCCTCGTAGCAGATCTTGTAGATGGTTGTAAATAATGGAAACCTAAAAGAAGCACATAGCAATTAAAAAGTTGTTAAAGTTTATATATACATTTCCATTCCATTTTAATGGAAAAAAAAATTTGTTATATTGAAAGTGGAAAATTTTTGTTTCTCTTTACAGTATACTTTTAACTTGGAGGTGCCTTTACTGGAAGACTACATAGGGCAATGAAGAGAAGCTAGGGGCAAATCTTGGGAGTGATAGCAGAGAAAAGCTGTCTTGGAGACAAAATTCCTATCCGATATTTTTTATTTAAAAACAATCTTGAATTGCATGTTCTCTTTTTCCTGCTGTGTGCAAAATGGATATATTATTTGCAGTCATTATTGGTATCTAAAGGACTACAAAGAAAGAAAATGTCTAATGATTTTCTTTTCATGGCTTAAAGGATTCTTTTCCTTTTATAAGCTGAATTAGTCATTATGTGGTAAAAAATGAGTCCACTGAATGACTTGGAGCTGAGTATGTAACTAAGTGCAATTATAGGATAATATTGGATCAAGTTGTGATTTAAAGTTCACATTCTGTCAAAATGAGCTTCTCTTTTCTCATTTTTGAAAGATAAAGCTACTTGAATCTTCTGTATCTGTTATAATTTCAATAGGGTTGGGTTTTTTTAAGAATTCATTTAGCTGTGTTTGACCTCTCAGTACTGCTAATGGATGGGAGGGAATAGGATTGAGGGAAGTTTAGGTTTTCTGTTGTGTAAGCTGAGGCAAAGGTTTCAAGTTGTAAATAATCTTACATCATCCCAAACAATTAGAGGTGCTTTTTATCTCAGCAGTATTTGTGGTACTAAAGCATTGATATCAGCACATGTTACCTTTTAAGGCATGTAAAAATTTTGATTAGGAGTATGCTCCCAAATTTTGTACTGAGATAACCAAGTTAAGGTTCGCACTGAGAGCAGGACTGCTGCAAGCTGCAATGGTGATACACTGAGAACAAGAAACCCTTTGATCGCAGATTGAACCCACACATCATATCTGCAGGCTGACTCTCTGTATGGCCTTCAATCTTGTTTGGGAGATGGGGATGTCTGGGAGGCTCCTTTACATTATTATTTCTTTTGTTTCCTATGTATGGGCCGTTCACTGAAGTGTTGGACTCGATGATCCTTGTAGGTCCCTTCCAACTCAGAATATTCTGTGATTGTTTTCCTTGCATTTCCAGTATGTGATCTCTCATTTCTCTGTCTTTTCTTAGACACTAACAGTATCCCTGAACTCTCTCCATGTGTGTGACTTGTTTCTTCTAATGCTGCTCAGCCTCCATCCTATTCAGCTGACCATGGCAATGAGGAGTCAGGCCAGGCTCTACTAGTGGCCCAAGTTGTAGAAGGTAGTCGTTGCAGATAATTAAACACAAGTACTGCTAAGGAGGCTATGAAACATTTGTAATTTGCTGTTGGTTCAGTTGGGTTTTTTTAAATCAAAGCACTTACTTATCCAGCATATTTTTCTGTTTCAGAATCTTGTAGACTTCAGCTGAGGTCTGAGGACCTTGCAGCTTTTGTCCATTCAGCATCTCGTTTTCCAGTTCCTCAATGGACTAGAAGAGAGAAGACTGATTACTTGGATCAGAGGGGATACTGCTGTGATACCAGCAGTTATCAAGAAGATAAACAGCTAATGATGCCTTTGTAAAACACAGAAGGATTTCTTCATACATTAGTGTAAAGCATTTCAAAATCCTCCTTACCTTTCCTGTGCGAGCAAAGGCTTCTGCTACTTTTCTGTTGCGTCCCCCGTAGCAGGTAGTGATCAGATCAGCAACCCCACAGCTTTCCAAAAAAGTGGCTATTGACACTGGTCCCTTGCAGAACATCTTGGCAAAGGCCACCATTTCCATGAGGCCCAAGCGTATCACTGCTGCCTTGGTATTATCACCGAAACTCAGTCCATCACAGAACCCAGCTCCCACTGCCACGATGTTCTACAAAGAAGAGGGAAGGAAACAGTCAGACAAGGTGTGCACTAAGCTCTAAGAAAATCCCACAGCTCTGTCTTCATCAGAACAAGGTTCAAGTTCCAATGGCCACAAGTTTATCATATGAAGAAAGGGGCCAGGTAGTGAGTGTTGGACAAAAGTCACTGGACTTCTAGAAAATTTTTCTAAAGTACCTACTGTTATTCCCAAAAATCAAAGCAGCTTGTTTTATACACTGATATTGCAATCATGTAGCATGTATGCAATTAATGTTTTGTTTTTCTGCTAGTTCCAAGTCAGTACTCACTGACCTTTCTTCTATTTAACTATTTAAACTATCCCACACCTTTCTAGGTTTTCTCTGAGGGTTTCTGATTTAAGCAGACATGGGTTCTGTGCAGATGCTACAGTAGATCAAATTTTGGGCTTGCCTACAAAAATAATCAGTAGAATTGCCCTTTTCTACAGCTCTAAACATATTTTTCAGGATCGTAAGCACCTTTAACAACTCCTCACCATTGTTCTGCACCTCTCCCTTCCCACCTTCCACTTCCAAATAAAAAAGCAGAAAGGATCACAGTCTGAAGTCACTTTCAGCACATACAGAATCTCACTGAAGTGCCCCCTCACTGGAAACTTGGTAGTTTTGGTATTATTTCTGATTTTTCTCTGTTTTCCACGTTGAAAAACTGGCACGTGAACTATGTATCTTGTCTGCGCTCATTCAACCACATGGTGACAGGAGTCAAATTAGAACCCCTGGCTTACAGAAGACTCAGGTGAGGGTAGGATTTGGCCCTAGTGGAACATTCTGGTTCGAAATCACTCACTTTTAAGGCTCCACAAAGCTCCACTGTATCGGAGTCAGGCACCACGGTAATCCTGAAATTGGGAGTCTGCATTAACTCTTTAAAGATTTCCCCTTGTGTTTTGTTTTTGCAGCCTGTGGGGAGGAAGGATGAAAGAACATTTTCACATGTTTCAGAGTGCACACAGTTAAGCTTAACCTGACATAAGGTTCCAGGGACCACTTCAGGTTTTGTGATCTCAGTAACGGGGTGTTGCTAAACCAGAGCAGCTCCCACTGCTGGAAGCCAGTGTTAAATGTAGGCAAGCCCCAGAGCATTGACCATCATCGCTTAATAACATTTTAAAGAGCTTAAAAGTAGATGGCCCCTAATGCAGCATTCATTGTAAAACCACAGACCTTGCAAAAGATATTATTTACAAACCGCTCTCTGTGCTTTCTGGTATAATTTCTGCTTTGAAAATGTAACGTGTCACTGCTAAGTACTATTATGGAACACAAATGATTATTGCCCTATTTATTATTACAGAAGGATCCACAGATGATGAAGTTGAACGTGTGCACTGCTGGAAGACTTTTCCTACCAGTTCTATGGAGGCCACATATCATGTCTTTACAGTGCTTGCCCAAGGAGAGCCCCAAGTGGTAAAGGGATTGAGGTTTGCCTTGATCCAGAGAGCCCATGGCCTGCTGGGCAAAGATTTCTGATTTGAGTTCCACTTAAGTTTTATAGGAGGTAGCTTGGTTTCCTTCAGGGAGAGCTCAGCAATGATTTTACTGGCCTGGGGCACCACACTCTGGTGTGGTAACTGGGCGGTTTCTGCCCCATCTCATGAGAAACTTTGCTTCTCATTCTTCACAATACCAATTCTCTTTGCGGTGGCTGTTTATGAGCTGCGTGGCTTTCTCTGAGGACAAAAGCAAGGGGCAAAGCTCTTTGCACAGTGATCATCACAACACGGCTTCAAACCAGGCCAGCAGAAGTTAAATTCCCTCCAGGAAAATTAATATAGCTCAGATCTCCTAATCATATCTGGTCCTATTGGGCCTAGTTGCTCTGCCAGCAACTAATACCCAGCTGGTACAGTTTTCGTTATTATTGTAAAATTTGCAAGGCAAAGGAACACTATTGCAACACAATTTATTTTTCTTTTGCCTCCCCAACTATAGAAGGATGTAACTTTAATTTTGACTGACTTTAAAAAGCAATGGGTTTTAAAAACTACTGGATGAACTTTCCAAATCAGGTCAGACCCAGGTCTGGGAGGATCTGAGGCCGTGTCTTGGCAAGCAGTCTGAATGGGAGGAAGGAACAGAATGTTACTGGGAGTTTTTTCCAAAGAAAGAAATGTGAAGATGGAGAAATACACCTCTGGGAGTGTGAGCACATAGGAGCTTCTGATTACACTTCTCTATCTAGACTGTGTAGTGTATCAGCTGCCAATATACTCAGTGTTGAGCTCTAAGACACAAAACGTGGCTCTTGCCAACTCCTACAGAAACAGGACTAAGCTGTGATTTTTTTAATGGATTAAATTAGCTCTAGCACTGAAAAACCCACTGTCAATTTGAATCTGTTCCTTCTAGCACTGAACGCTCCGGAAATAATCCTGCCTCGCTGAAGGAGCTCAGCAGGTACTGCTCCACTCTGGAACCACCTGGGACCTGTCACATCCCCCTGCTTCCTCCAGATGTTATCTTGTTGCCCAGCCACAGGTGATACTAAACCCCAGCTACCAGCTCAAATTGACTCTTTGCAATAGTTACCAATGGTGGTTTCACAGAACTTCTCGTCAGCCACTTCCTTGGCTATGTTGGCCCCCATAAGGACACTGATTTCTATTTTCAGGTGCTCTCGAATGAGGTCAGAGATGAGCTTCAGGCCATCAGGACCGTCATCAATCCCCTAAATAAAAGACAATAGTCAAAGCCAAGGTATTAGAATAGGAAAATGACAGCAGCAGACCACTGGTAAAGTAAAAGGTACTGTATTGCCTGCAGCTCTCATTTTAATTGGAAAAAAATGGGGTCTTATATTCACTAGTGTTAGCCATAAATACAAATACCCTGGGTTTGTACTTTCATAACTGCAAAATCAAGGCAAGTTCAGGGAGAAGGAGTGACAGTCGAGGTAACCTTGCAAGAGGCCTCACATCCAGTGCTGCTGTCCCAAGGCTTGCTTTCTTTGGTTCTGTGTTTTTCCTTTCTGTTAAATTCCTGTAGTACAGAATCAAACCTTTAAAATAAGCCTATGAGCAGTGGCTTCTTCAGTATTAACCTGACTGTTTCTTTGGTATTGAGGAGTATACTGAACTGTCTTTTTTTTTTTTTACCAATCTGGGGGTTTTTTTAAGTTAAAGAAGGTAGTAAATTTGCAGGAATTTCCTTTCTTTCTCATCTTCCTCTCCTCTGCTTACTGCTGCTTGTGATGTAATTTCTATAAGGGGAAAATATAAAAGGGGAAGAGCTGGTGTTGTAGTCTGAAAACTTGAGTTACGTTTCTTTCATTACAGCTTTAAATGGGATATTTCCTGTAATGCAGTGAAAAGAAGTGTTAAGACTATATTCCTATGCCATGCCTCTGGCTTTTAGTTTGACATTTTCTTCAAAATATTAATTCTTTTTTAAGATTACAATAATTTGGTACCTCTAACCTTAAAAAGAGATTCCTTAGTTCATGCCAGACTGAAATTGCTTCAATTTTGCAAAATCATGAGTGTTATTGTGCTGTTTAAATGCTGCCAAGAACAGCTTTAGCATGTACTTGGAAGAGGCCCTTCAATTCAGCACTCTCAGTTAAGAGTTAATTGACGCTGTACTCTGATGAGTATTTTTTTTGGCAGCAGCACCAGCTTTATGCAGCTCTCCCTCTGTCCATTTTCACCTCCATGCTGGTTCAAATGGGAACCGATCCAGGCTAAAGATGATTGGAAAGACAGATACTCTTAGCCTGGATGGGTTGCCCCATCCTTCCCTCTCCACAGCCACGAGAGCAGCAGAAGTGCTGGCAGAGCTAGGTAAGATTTAACTCTAAAGCTCCTACTCTTAAACTGAAGCTGTTTGTTTACTCTACAGATTGGGTATTGTTGAGACAACAACTTACCTTGATCAGGGAAATCCCAAATGTCCCAGGTTTTATCTGTCCTGCAATCTGCTCACAGATTCGTCCAATGAATTGATGTGGCAGAACAAACACTAGAATATCTGCCCCATTTGCTGCTTCAGCCACGTCCGGTACAGCCACCTGCGACAAGAGGGACAACCAAAATGAGCCTCAGGTAGGAATCCTCAGTCCTTGCAAGATACCAACGTGCCAAAGCCATGGCAGATGCAGTGCAAATGTCCTTAATTTTAACCACATGACCCTGTGGCATAGCTGCCAGCTCTCCATGCGAGTAGCAACAGATCTCTTCTGAAATATCCAAAGCAGCCAAATTATCTTAGGTTTGGATTTTTTATAATTTTTTTTTTATATATAATTTATCCCATCCCTGTGTGGATAGTCTGGGGAAGATGATGTAATTTCTAAACTTGTGGTGTCCTGGGAAACCCCTTTGCTAGTTCAACTCCTGGAGGTGATTCCTGAATATACTGAAGAACTCCATATGGTTCTGGAATAAGTGGTAGCACAGGGGAGCAAACCAGAGTGGTGAGACAGAGCCTCTTCTCACAGTCTTTAGTTTCCGTACATCAACGGCTGTTCAATAATAAACTATACAATCATAATATATATTATTAAAACTAATATAAATAATAAACTATATCAAAAGGCAGAGATTATCATCATCTTTAGGGGGTTATGTGACTTTGTTTTAAATATATAGTAATTTTACCAATAGTTACAATGTGCTTAGTGACTCGCTGGCTGTATGTTTCTCCAAATACTGGTATTACTCAGAACAATTCAAGCCAGGCCACAGAGGCAAGGGCAGGTGAATTTGAACCTGTTAGAACAAGCAGTTTACAGTTGGAGAAAACATCACACTTGGATGCAGCCTTGGAGCACACAGCTTTAAGCAAGCACGATTCCCAGCGGGAGAATCAGAACTGGTGCCAGCCAGGCTTCTTCTCTAGGAAAACAGCAAAGTGGAAGTGGAGCAGAGGCTGGCAGTGCTGTGCAGGAAGGGCTCCTGTCTCTCCAAAATGCTGCAAAGCAATGTCAGGAAAAAGTGAGCTTGTTTGTTTGGGTATTTTTTTTCTCAATCAGAAATGGTGTGAGGGTCCCTTCAGGGTCTGCTGCAACTAGCTCATTTCTGCTGGTGAAGCCTCAGACTTTGCTCCAAACAGGGTGAGGCTGACCTCAAGTGATGATGACAAGCCTGTTGATCTGCTAGAAGGTTGTAAAAACAATAGTGACAACTGTTGTAAAAACACAGTAACCCAGGAGAACTGCGTGCCAAGTTCAAGCACCCAGAGTGCAAATATGCAATTGCAGCACTAAATGGAGCGCTAAATATAACCACTCCCAAGCAAGGAGACCCATCACGTGCAGGGTTTTAACTTCCCTTTACAACTGCAACTGCTCCAGAAATGTGGCACTACTTTCTTTAACTCACAAAGCAGTAGCATTTGGCAAAATTTTGAACAGCCAAAACCCCTCACCTCGCTTGCTTCAGTAGCAGTAAATTATGTAAGCTGAATAATTTAAGTAGAGATGCATAACTTGGTATATTAAATGTCCATGAAAATTAAATACCTTATATTTTTGTTGGAATTTAGTGTTATTAATTATAGCTATCCTGAAATCACCCATGTAATGATAGCTCGTTACTCATCTCCTTGTAAGCCACAGCCCTTAGCTGTGCTGTGGATTTCCTTTTCAGAAGAAAGGAGATCAGTAGCTTTCCCTGTTCTCCAGAAGATGCCGTGGGTTTGAAGTATCTCAGCTCTGTGTAGACAGATCTCTGCTTGCCATTTCTAGAGTTGTGCTGATGTCTGCCAGAGAGAGGATGGTGTGTCACCAGCACAGACACGGGTGTTTGAAGTCGCGCGTGACGTACGAGACAAGGAGAAATCACAGAAGTGAATTATATTCCAGGGAGTTATATTGGAATGAGTTAGGTGACAAACCGGAATGAAGCAGTGGGTTGCTTTCTACTTTTAATTTTTTCAGATGATGCCTCCTTTATTTAAAAAAAAAAAAAAAAAAAAAAAAAAAAAAAAAATTCACTGATTTCTAATTTTTTTTCAACTTACCACATTGTGGGGTATCTTGTATCCGGGCAGATATTTAACATTTTCATGTTCCTGGTTGATTATTTCTGTGAGTTTTCTTCCGCTGATGATCTCTTCAAACACCCACATCTTGACAGTAGGATCAAATCTGTTGGACTTCTGGACATTTTTGCCAATGATTCTGGCTATAGCTGATCCCCTTCAAAAAAAAATAAATAATTAAAAGGTGAAAAATAGTTTTATTGTGAATTGGAAATGCAAGTTACTTTAAACATCATAACTCATAAAAGGCCTGTGCTATACAGCTGTTTAGGTGCTCGTGACATTTTTCAGAAAGCTTTATCTACTCCCCTTCATCAAAAGCCCCTCAAGTTTAAAAACACAGAAAGTAGAACCAGGGAAAACATAACTGTAATAAGGGATCTGAAGTCATATCAAAGGCTATAGAGCAGGAGTTTGATGTACTAACAACAGTACTAAAAATACAGTGTCTGGGATTAAAATGTCTCCCTCTCCTCAAATAATTCCTTTTTTCCTGAAGACCAACAAATGTAAAATAATCCAGGTGGTAAAGCAGTGCTGAGTGATCTCACTGTGACAGCCTTTGTGCATTTCGTCTAAAATAGATGCATCCCACTTTCCTATCCATAACCAAGGAGTTGCAATAAGGATTTTACGTAAGTGCTAAATCCTCAGAAAAAAAACCAAACAATCCTTCAACCTGATGGTTTCTCTTTATTTATTGTTCTAATTATCACTGTAACAGGATCTGTAATACTTGCAGCCTGAGGATATTTTAACCATCCAGTTCACTTGAGTCACGCTGAGCATTTTTTAATCTCAGGTCAGACAATAATTTTATTTCCCCATCACCACTGCAGCCTTGCAAACACTCACTTATTTTCTTGGCAAGAGAGAATTAAAGACCCTGCAGAAAATATTGGAACTATTGCTTAATGCTCTTTAAATTATATGTGGAAGAGGGGTGATTATTTTTACTCCTCTATTCCTTCTCTCCATTTAAAGCTACTTCAATCTTTCAAATATTGCTTATTTTACTAACACAACTGAAAGAGAAGCTCCAGTTGCAACACTTGTCCTCTGTCCCACTTGTAACACACCTGCAAGGAGAAACATGAGCAGGATTTAGCTGTGGTATGTTTTCTGGAACTCATAAAATTCTTGAGAATATCCAAGACAAAGTACAGGTAGGTCTGTGCTGTCAATGATTCAAAGGGCAACTTCATTGTAACTGTCTCTCCTTGACTCACCCATATTTTTGGTAGAACAGGTTTACACAAGGTTGAATTGCTTAATAAGTAGTAAAAGCCCAAGGGCTTAATCTTAATCTTTAATGATAAAGAAATCCTACTGAGATCAGTGTTAACTATATGCTATATCCGGAGCTGTCATAATGCTTTAGTTAGTTAATTAGTTAGTTAGGGTAGTTTTTTGGTTGGTTTGGGGTTTTTCTTTTTGTTTTCACGTTTTGTTTTGTTTTGTAAGGGTTGATTGGTTTTGATCCTTTACAATGTTTAGGACAATGTTTTAGGGGTGAACCTTTACTGTAAGAGTTCTGCTGATTTGAAAGAAAGTCATGCAGTTGTATCATACATTCATATTATTATAGACATACATTCATATTATTTATAAAATTACTTATATTCTGGTTCTCTTGCCTTGCTATCGACAGAAAGCACAATCAAAGCTTGAGCTGAGGATGAATTGTGACTGTGCACAAGACATGTATTAATAAGAAAAGAGTTTGTTTTTTTATAAACTTGAGACCTAAATTCATTGTCCATGTTGTCCAGCACAACCTGGATGATGAAATTGGACCTCAAGCTTATCCATAAAAATAACTTTCCTAGCTATGTACCAACAACATATGATTTTCTGTTTAAAGATATAGACTCCAGCCCTAATTTCTGAAATCTTGAATGGGACACACAACTCTTAGTAGATAAATCTGATCTTCTAGCAGAGCTGTCATTACCACTGATCAGCCTTGGGAAAAAGAATTGCTTTGTCTGTCAGGGCTGTGTTCTGTACACCACACAGGTGTACAGAAAAAAGAGGGCTGCTTATGCAAACAAAACCAGAGACACTCATGTATAAAGACTTTGCCATTCTTTGTTTTATTTTCTCCCAAACTCAATTCAGTGAAGATTAATAGAAGGCAGAGAACTCCACTTGGATAATTTTAAAAAGTAAGTGAAAACTGCCGATCAGATTTTTCCCCCCATTTAAGTTAATTCATATTGAAAGTGATTTACATATTGCTAAGAGAAAGAAAGCTTTTATCTGGAGATTTCCTATCAGTATAATGAGAAAGCTTTGATATAGAATAACTCAAATAAGACCCATTATTTATGTCTGTGAACATGGAAGTATTTGTAGCATATATCAGATCTGATGAAAAGTAGAGCTTAACAGAGCCCAGGAAGCAGCTGGTCCCTTCCCTCTGCACAGGGCAGGCAAATATACTTAAGCCATTCCTAATAGTTTTTCCAAATAGGTCTTAAAGACCCCAGCGACTGCAGGTCTCTTCTCTTCCCCAACTGGCCCATCCCAGGACTTTGCTATCCTACACATTAGAAAGATCCTCCTCAAATTGCAGTAAGTCTTTCTTACTGCAATTTAAGCCTATTTCTGTTCTAGAAGGGTGTCATATTGTTTTCCTTTAGATGCTTGAAGATTATGTCGTCTTACAGTCTCTTCCTTAGAAAACCACACAAATTTTTTTGAATTATAGCATTGCTCAGATTTGAAGGGATCACGAGAGGTCTCCGGCATGGGAACATCACTGAGTTCCGATGGGTTGCTCAGGGCTTTGTTCAGTCGAGTCTTGAAAACTCTCCAAGGACCACCTCCACTCTGGGCAACCTGCCCCAATGCTTTATTGTTCTCATAGTTGTTTATTTTCTCCTCTCTTTAGATATTGAGTCAGAACCTTCTCTGATTCAATTTATGACCACTGGCTCCCGTTTTCCTTCCACGCACCTCCATAAAAAGCCTGGCTATCTGTCCATGTTGAAGACAAGAATCCAGTTCAAGCCGGATCCTTGTTGAGGACTCTGCAGCCCCAATGAATCTAATCCTGGGACAGCTTTTGGATTCTGAAGGGCCGGGCAGTGAACTAAACCTCCGTTTTAAAAAGCAGATAACTGAGCCATGATTAACATAACCACAAACCCTCCTGCACCTGACCGGCAACCATAAAATACAGAGCAGCACTTGCTTCACTCAACCATATCACTCATGAGCCTCCTGGCAGTGTTGACTTAGCAAGTCCCCATGACCTGCTGAACTTCTGCAGCTGACATGAGCTTTTGCAGCATGCTGTGTCACGTGTCAACCACAATTCTGAGCTGCAGGAAAGCCTCAAGAGCACAGATATGAACTGCCACCGAAATATTCAGGAGGAACATAAGGGAAAAAATGTTTGCCAAAGGTAAACATTGTATTTCTACGTTGTGCTAAAACAACCTGTTCTGCCACTGAGGCTATGAATAGATGTGATTCAAACATCAGACCACAATGTTTATCTCCTCCCTGAGGAATTAACAGTCTATGCACAGAGTGGGAAGCAAGAGATGGGCCCAGGCAAACATGAGTAAATAGATAATACTAAATGAGCTGCGGTCTCGGTATCTCTGTGGTAGCTCTTTCCAAGTTTGTAGGTACATGTGGAAAAACAGAGAATTTTCTCAAGTACATATCTGAAGGAATACAATTAAGTGACTTTAAAGAATGTCTTATGGGAAGGGGACAGCCTGGGAGAGGCAGGAGGTCCCTGCTTGGCGGTGCAGCAAGAGAATGATGAAGGTGACTGTCGGCTGACCAAAGGCTAAGTTTGACTCCCAAACATGCAGTCACGGCTGTTGAGGGGCTTAGAAGGGACGATAAGCTGCCTGCAGGTGAGGGAAAAGACAGCGGCAGGGAGAGGGATGACTCTCCTGAAATGATGTGGAAACAAATTACAGGGCCAGAGACAGCCAGATGTGTGACGATGAGTTCCAGAAGACTTAGCTGTGCAATTCCATGTGAAAGGCTGTGTCTGAGAGTTGTCGTGCCCAAAGAGCCTGTGATCCAGCAAGAGCATGCACTTGCTTTTGCAAGGCAGGAAGGCGAAGAGCTGTGTTTTAACTCTGCTGTGTTCTCAGCAGCTCACAAGCAACCACTCCCTCACCTATTGATTTTTTTGACATTTGCTTCCACTTAACTGTCAGATATTTTTAAAATCTTAAGGAGCTTTCTCTCCTTGTACAAAAACAATCCCCAGAACTACCTCGAGGCTGGGTTCGCTAATCCCAAATGCATGCACATACATGTTGATCTGTTTGTTTGTGCTCAGCTTACAGAAAATATAAGAAAAGTAAATGCAAAGTCCTGTGAGATGGGCTTGCTGACTTCAGTGGGGTCTTTCAGACCCAAGGAGCTCTGGAGAGCTGTGCTTTTGTTCAGGCTAGAAAGGACTGAGCAGCAGCAAACATGTTCATAAAAATGGGAATAAGAATAACTGGGAGACCTGAACACAAGACTGTGTCTGGACCAAGATGCAAAAGGACATGCTGAGTAGAATGGAAGTGAAAGGTGCCCATACATCGTGGCTTCAAACGAATCCTGTGCCCCGGTTCCTTCAGAGGAACACAAACAGCATCGTCGCTCTCCTCACTGCCGAATGCTACAACCTGAACTGCCTGGGCCCTGCCTCAGGCACACACAGCGACAGAGCTGCGGCTCCGGGCCTCTCTGGAATCTGTCGCCAGGATTTAAGAGGCTCGCATACCTAGGTGATGCAGGAGCATCAGTCTTCCCAGCTCTCACGGGCTAGTGCATCTCGGGGGGACGACGGTCCCTGCCCCAGGAGCCCACAAGCCGGGGCAGGACGGGGCCGGGGTCGCGGTTTCAGGACCATGGAGACGCTCCGCTCCCCTGGCCCCGCCGCTCCCCGCACTCACCTGTTGCGAAGCCCCCGGCCGCGGCAGACGAGGGAGGAGAAGACGAGGAAGGAAAGAGGAGAAAAAAGAAAGAAATGGGGGGGGGGGGGAGTAAGGAGGAGGGCAAAGGGAGAGGCCCCCCCGCGCTGCGACACTTACCAGTTCCCTGAGCCGACGATGCAGACGCGGAGCGGCGACATGGTGCGGGCTGCGTCCCGCCCGGCGGGGCTCGGCTCGGCTCGGCGGGGTCGGTCCGTCCCGCCCGCCAGCACCGCCCCTGCCGCCCGGCCCGGCCCCCGGCGGTGCGGGAGGGACGGGCGGGAGCGGGCGGCGGTCCCGGGGGCAGCGCCGCGTCCTCCCCGGCTCCGCCCGCGGCCCTGGCGGATGCTCTGCCCACGCCGGTCCTTGCGCCGACGGATTGCCCTGTGATCGTGCCCTGGAAGGGGGAATGGGGAAAATGGTGCTTTCTCCGAAATTTACGGGGATGAGGACCTGCGTGGGGAAGGCAGGGAGCCTGGCACTTCTTGTGGGGTGTGCCCTTCCCGTCCACCGGCAGCCCCGAGGGTTTCGGCAGGGTGGGTAAAGTGGGACACAGCTGGGCCATTCGGGGCAGTGAGAGACGTGTCAAGGTCCCACCTGTACTGCCCCACAGGCACGTAATGGTTTAATCCTCTCGACATGTGAGGAGCCCACCAGGGAAGGGGTGAGCGCATTTGCAGAGTCAGATTCAGCTGATAAATCATCAACTACATCACAGTTAGGAATAACATGGGACATCAAATATAAGTTATCTGCAAGAAAGGACAAATCAGAATGTTGGTCCATTTCCCCTACACGGCTTAATCATGCATAACACCCTACAAATGAGCACATTTTACGTCTCAGACCTTTAGTACGCCATCTCCTCTTCAAAATGTCCTTCTCTCTCATTTTTGAGCCAAAGAGCTGCATTTGCCACCTTGCCCTCCTGCTTCCTCTCATCCTGCTGTGCCCAGGCTCCCTGCCCCACCAGGGGGCTGTAGGCTCAGCAGTGACCACATCTGCTGCCCTCGCACCAGGGCTTGGCTCAGTGGGTTCCTGGCTCCATGGGACATGGACACCTGACACTGTCATTCATCAAGGGAGGCTGGCTGCCAGCTTTGGAGAAGCCTGTGGGTGTTTCTGGAGGTACACATATGTTCATCTCACATGCTGTTAGCTTCGTTGGCTATTTGGTGTGTCCTGATGGTGATGAGTTTGGGGACTTAGAGAAAAAAAAAGGGCAAGCCCCTGCAAAACAGTATTTTGAGAAAATTACCGGGAGAGGTTGCTGAAAAAGAAGGTGTAGCTGGGACCCTGGGCATGTGTGAAGCCTGATGGGGTCTGCGAAAAGAGGCATTACCTGGAAGCACAGTTTGAGCACAGCCAAGGCACAAGAGCCTTTCTCTGGTTCCAGGTACATTTTCTCCATTCTCCTGCTTGCTCACCATGATTTACTTCTTCCTCTGTGTCCCTTCACTCTCTTCTCCCTTTAACTCACGTTCCCCTTGTGAAGAAAATCTAAAGTGGGGGTGAGGAGCGGCCATCATCCTTCTTGCCCCATTCAGCCCCTGAGACTTCTTTGCTTGTTGCAAGCTCTTCTGTGCTGGTGAGTCGCCAGGCCCCATGGAGGGGACACACTTACCAGAGCACTGGCTTCTGCAACTAATGCATGGTAGAGAAAATGTCCCTCTTCTGTACAGTAAATAAGTATTGCAAACTGTAACAGTTTCATCTAAATTAATATGGAAGCTTTTAATTACAAAGGGGAACTGTATCAGTTCGGTGTCCTCGGGACTGATGGATTTATGTGCCTCCACATTCCAGTTGCACTGACCATTTGGTGGGTGCACAGAAGCTGGCAGGGGTGAAACTGGCAGGGGACAAGCAGGCAGATGGATACGGCGGCACTTGTGAAGAGCAGAGGACACAGTCTGGGGCTGTGAATGCACGCATTAGCTTATCCATCTGTGACACTAATTGGCTGTGGAAGTAGGTAACTTGTGCTGCTGCTGAACTCTCCTCTGGATTCATGCAGTCACTGCTCCATGGAGATGGATAGAGAAGCGTTCACTTCCAAAGGACATTTCAGGTGGTCTGCAGCAAATTTTACTTGTCAGGTTCAGATGTCAAGGCTGTCTTTGTGGCACTGTTGTGTGGGGACACGGAATGGCCCTGAGAAATGGGTCCTTTGTCAGATTCCAGAGCCCTGGAGCCATATAACACACGCTGGCGGATGCTGACGATGGTTGTTTTATCAGGCAATGAGGAGGATCTGCTCTTTCCCATGAAGGCTCCATGTTTGTTTTTCACATAAGCCCAGGAAGCTATCTCTGAAGTGTGAGTCATTGGTACATAACAGACATAAAAAACTCAGTCTGCATAACAGGGAGCCTAAAGACAACTCTCTCAAGGCCACCCCCACCCAAGCTCACCTGATCTTCTGCACCTAATGGGTCATGCACAAGCAGCAGCCAGAGATTACACAGCTGAATAGTTTTCCTCTGCAAATGGAAAAACCTCACTGTCAGTGCAGCAAATCCAGGGCAGTTGACGGGAGTTTTCTCTATGCCAGGTGGGCTTCTTTCTGTGGTGGCAATGCAATCTCTGAACACCCTCAAAAACGTGACTGGGAAATGTCAAACTCAGTATCCACCTTAAAACTGGTTAGGTTTTTTGCCCCCTCTTCTCATACCGAGAAGCTGTTTGAGAGCATTACTCCTCTCACAGTGAGAGCCCTTCTCCCTGTTTCATATCCAACTTATGCCCATCTGCTCTTAGCACAAGCGCTGTCTATAAATGTGAGTGATTCTTCTCCCCTGGCGCTTATTTTCCCTCTCTGCCTGCCTAAACCCCAAATGTATTTACAGAGAGGAATCAGATCCCATCTCACCAATCATTTTGCCAAGCTCAGCAAGACATACTCTCTATCTATTCCTGTGATTATCTGGATGTCACTTCTCTGTACCTGTTCCAGAATGAGTTCAGGCTTGCTGAACACCATTAACCCAAATGATGTCCAAATATTTCAGCTGAATTTTACCCAGTGTTTTGTATATATTTACTTTCTCTTCTTGAAAATACATGGCTTGCTACATGTAAGACTGCATTTATCTTTTTAATAACTACATCCTGCACGTGCTCCTCCTCTTCTGTTGTTCATAGTGGATAAATTCGAATTTACAGCAGAAATGTTATCAGTCTCTCAGTACGTGTCTCTGTACTGTATGTTGTTACATTTCATCCAATGTCTCTTATTAGGGCATAACAATCATATAATTTGTCCTGTAGGATTTCCTCTCCATTGAAAATATCATCCAACTTTGCCATTAGCAAATTTTGTTACCTCACTTGTCATTTTTTGCATCAAGCCAAGTAATGAAATTACTAAGACCAATTCCTCCAGTTCTATAATTTTGCTCTCAGCCCCATCAGCAGTTTTCACTCCCAGTTCTCTTGCTTTGTCATTTTACAGTGCTTATGTTAATTCTCATCTTCTTGAGTTTAACTAATAATTTTCTAGGTGATACCAAGTCAAATGCTTTACCAAAGTCCAGGTTGATAAGATTTATTATTTTTCCTTTGTTCATATTTTATCTTATCATTATCTTATCAAAGAAAGAGATTGGGTTAGTCTACATATAATGTACCTAGACTACACTTTAACCCATTTTCTGCTTCCTTTCTTCTGTTACTCATGGCTAACATTTCCTCTAAAAAAGCTTAAAGATTTCAGTGACAGAGATTATTCAGTCTTTAGAAGTGAAAGGTAGAGACTTCTCGAGTTTTGTGGCTGTGTCACACAGTAATTTCCATACCCATGCTCTTTAGTCCATTAATTGTGCTGCCTCTGCTCTCTGTGGTTAGTTACAATTTTTTCCTTCTGGAGTCTGAAGCAATATATTCCTTTAGCTTTTAGGTATCTGCTGTGCTGTTGTTGTGGGCAATACTTTCCTTTGTTTCCTTTGCAATCATGCAGCTAAACCCCTTATGCTTCTGTTTTGCTTCCCTGTGCAGGTCTGTTTTTTTTTTTTTTTAATGATTTTGAGCTGCATCTTTAACTTTGGGTGTTTGAATGACAGTTTTCTCTGCATATCACTCCCTTCTCCTTTTTTTCTCTAGACTTTCTGCATATTCCTGAGATGTCCTGCACTGTCTTCATCCTGTGAAGTAAGATTCAAGGAGCCTGTTCTGTCTTTTGACTACTTGAAAGCAAAGCAGAGTAGGAATTTTGCACTTCCTGGGTCGTGACCAGACAGTAACACTCCTCAGCATCTTAAGGAATGAAGGCTTCAGGGTTTAGGGGACGATGAGCTGAAAATTAAAGTTTTCTTTTTTTTTTCTTTTTTTTTTCCCCAAACCTTGTGGGCTAATGTCAGTAGGACTCAAACGTTTAATTTCCTCACCTGTGAAGCTATAGGTAAAAAATTTGAGGTAGGTCTGGAGTTTAGAACAAGGGTTCCCAATTTCTGCCTGAGTGCGTGAGAGGAGTTCACCTGTTGTGAGTGTCCACGAAAACCTTTCTCTTGTTGAGGTCTGCAGACCATAAAAAATCTGCCACTTCAGTTCTGCCCAAACAGCAGGCACCACACCTGACCTTAACCTTACACTAGACAGCCTGATGGACTGCACTGGCCTCAAAATTACTTGGACATCACGGGCCCCTTCATTTTCCACTGGAAAATTTTTGCACATATGCTTTCCCTGAATTATGTTCAAAATGGAAGATTTGCATGGTTTTAAATGTAATTTGTACGCTTAATTAATTTAAATTATTGATAGCAAATAATAACCATTTATATTGAGGTATCATGTAATATATCAAAAAAGCTTTTCCTGGATGTTAGGTACAAATAAATAATGTCAGTTTGTGCCCCTAAGAGCTGAAAGCCCAAAATACTTACAGCTTCACAGCTTCCACACAGACTTCTTGCAGTCTGCTTTTATTGACTCATGGGATCTAGAAAACAAATCAACAGTGAAGTTTTTACTCCACTTATTTCATTAGCTAAATTTTCTGCTGCAGGTTCTGATCAGATTATATAGGAAGAACTTTTTTTTTTCACACTTAAATTAGTTCTCCAACAAGGTACTTAGCAGAAAACAAGACTGGATTTTAGCTCTATAGAAATCTACATAATTCCAAGTAATTTAAGGAATTTAAGCAGAACAGACTGAGAGGCCAATTGTAAACCATCTATACTCCTTAGGACTTTCTGTAACCCAACAGAGAAGTTTTTCAGGAGAAGCAACAGGATTATAGCAGAACTGGAAAATGCATTTACCAGAGAGAAACAGTACTGGTAACTTAGAGTTAATTTTCTATTAAATAGATATCAAACCCCAGGCAACTGACCTACAAAGACTTTCCAGAAACCAAATATACCCACTCTGTAGGCAGCACAGACTGCAGTGAGAAGGAAGGATATAATTTGGAAATTTTGAAGTAAATCCAGAATTGATCAGAGTGTGCAGGTACAAGTAGGGCATCTGGTAATGAGAACAGCTTGGTATCAGTGTCCCTAAAGCAGAGCTTACATGGAAACACAGCAGTCAAATTATGGACTACGTAGGTTTGCCCACAAAAATTACCAAGTGCTTTGGCTTGATTTCCAGACTGAACTTGTTAACATGACACACCTGGAAAGGGCATTTGCAACTGAGATAACAAGCATCTAAACATGATAATGGAATTTACAGCAGATGGAGAGATACTCATGTTGCCATAGGAACCATGCAGGAAAAGTGTGTAGGAGTAAAGTATGGCACAGAAAAGCATCTGGGAGAATGCCAATGCAGAGAACCTGCTGGATGGTCCCCCAGTGCTGCAGGGCTGACTCCTCTGTGATGGACTCACATGTGGCTACATTTTCTGAAGAAGAAGTCAAGTCCTAAGCAGCCAAATGTGTGGTTTTGAATTCTAGAATTTCCCACACAAAGGGCTTGAGTAGGGGGCTATCTAGAGGAAGTTCCTGTTTCACTCTCTGTTGGGGTGAGTAACATGGCAGAAAATACCCCCTTGAGCTCAAGGTGAGGAGTCCAGGTAAGGATCATCCCAGGGATTTTGAGGCAAGGCAGAAGGAAAGCCCTTCCATGGTGCAGAAGGGCCAGACAGAGGTGACAAGCTCCAGCCATTGCCCTTTGTGCTAGAACAGCCTGCACTCAGCCACAGTGGGTGGTGAGGAAATACCCCGAACTCTGCCTGCGCACGAGTTGGAGAGAAAAGGGCAGGGAGGTATCCCTGTGTGACTTGAGCAAGCAAAGGATTTGCACTTGGGAAAGACCCAGGAGACATATCCAGCTGTCAGCAGCAGCTCCAGCACACTGCCAGATTAAAGCCACTCATGCTGGGAAGTGATGCAAGGGCAGGGAAAGGGCTTGAAACACAGTGCTCATCCATGGTGTGGCTACGGAAATGTCTCGAACTCTAACACAGTTATGTCCTGCTCGTGCTGGTGAGCTGCCTCTCCAGGACAAGCTTTAGTCTGTATAGGGAGTTGGAAGGCCCTCCAAGACAGTATAAGTGCTTTGACAGTTCCAGATGGTGGGGCTGGGCACCAGGCAGAGTTGTAGGCTGTCGAGGTCTAGGAGATAAAAGGTGTGATGATTGTAGTTTGTCAGGGTTGAGAGGGATGGAGGGCCATGCCCTTCAGTCTTGTGTGATGGCTCCAGAGCAGTGTCGCTTCTGATATTTTTGCAGCTCCATGGTTGTTGTGATGAGCATGACAGCTCCAGGCTGTGCCACGCTGCTCTCCAAACAAAAGCATTAAAGAAAGATTACACAGGTAGCAAAACTCCAAAGAAGCCTCTCTGGAGGCAGACGCAAGGTCCTTCAGTCCCATTCTTTGTTGAGTTCCCAGGGCCCAGTCCTTTCCTCAGAGGTTATCTCACAGGGTGGAAGCTACTGGGATTACAGTCCCAGCTTCCAGCCAGACTGAGCCCTTGCTGCTGCCCCAATTTCCATTTCCATGTCTGGACTGTGTAGGATTGAGGCAATGCTGGACCCTGCAGCATGACTCAATGCAAAGTCACACTGAGTGCAGCTCAAAACGATGCCAAATGTGAGTGGGAAGGATGTGAATGGGTCATGGACAGGTAAGGAAATTTTGTAGGCAATGTGAGCTGCTGTGCTGTGTAAGTTTGCTGCTTTCAGCTGCACCTACATTACAGCAGGATTGATAGGGACTGATAGAGAAGAACAAGGAAATCAGGAGATGATTGACAGTGATTGAAAAGCCCAAATGAAAAAGGGTTTTGAATCATTAAAACTACAGAAGGATTAATTAAAACCATTAAAAGCAAGCACCAGAAATCCAGTGTTTCATACACATGTCAAATTACAGCAAATCCACAGACCCACGAACTCAGTGATATCTATATAGCTCCGAAATCAAGAAATTCACAATGTAAAATACTCGTGGGTGAAATAGCTTGTGCTACATTCACCTAAACTTACTGGCCATTTTCACCTACAGCCAGGAGAATATAGCCATGTGTTCAGTGTGTTGAAGGAGAAAGGCTGTTTATTTTAACCAAACTTCCTTTCTTATTCCTGTGTCACAGCACCTATAGTTTTAGTAGGCAGGTATCTTTTATTCTTGGCAAGAATAGGAAGTTCTTTCGTGTTCATTACCCAGAAGAAACCAGAAAACATTGTTTCCCAGACTATTAACAGTATCAGTTCATAGTAGTATCAGAAGTATCAGTTGCCTTGAGAAAGAATCTATCCCAGTAACAATTGTCCAATTAAAAAATGCAGACGAGAAGCTTTGCTAGCAATGTTCCTTTGTGTCATTCTCTCATCGCCCAGCACCTCCCCCAGTTCAGCAATGATTATAAGAAGTCGCACTTCTCCTGCAGTAACGACAGCTACACTTTTTGGCTCTTTTCCCAGGTTTGATGCCATTCCTCCGCAAGCCTGTAGAGGACGTAGCTCCCTTAGCAGACAGGAACAGCAATAGCGACGTCTTCTGTTGCCCAGGTACCAGAGTGGAACACAGATTTAAAACTGTTAAACTTGGTCTCATCCAAAGACACTTACTAGGTCAGGAAAAAATCCTGTCCGATCAACAAGGGAGTGGTAGAAAACTTGTAACATTATTTTTTTAAATATTACACTTTATTTTTTTTTTAAGGACACAGTGATGAAAAATATGCTGATATTTAGAGCTTTTACTCTTTGAACATGGATAGACCTTGCTGCTCTGAAGAAATTATACTGATCTGAAGAAATGCTAAGCATGTTAAATGGCTTTAAACTGAAAGAGAGTAAGTTTAGATTAGATATTAGAATGAAATTCTTTACTGTGAGGGTGGTGAGGCCCTGGCACAGATTGCCTGGAGAAGTCGTAGATGCCCCATCCCTGGAAGTGCTCAAGGCCAGGTTGGATGGAGCTCTGAGAAACGTGGTCTAGTGCAAGGTGTCACTGCTCCTGGCAGGGGTTAGTGAGATGATCTTTAGGGTCCTTTCCAATCGAAGCCATTCTATGATTCTATAATTCTGTGTATAGCCAGAGTATAAACTTTGAAAGAAATCAACAAGAGTTGTTTTGGGTTTGATCAGATCCTGGTCAGTTTCCTGAAATCAACAGAATGATGAATGAACAGAATGAAAATTTGGCAAATTTGTTTTTACCGGAGTTATAATCAAATACAATTCACTTCAGCTTGTAGCCATAATCAGGCTTACAAGGATTTTATTTGACAAATGTTGGTAAACATATGTTATCCTATTCACACGTTTCTCCCCCAGATCTACAGCTCTTCCTCATTTCTTCCTCCAGACCGGGAATTTCCAACAAGTGGCAAGGCTTTGGCAGGCTGCAGGCAGGGCACAGCTGCAGGACCCCAATGCTCACCCTCTGCTGCGCTCACAAGGGCCAGGGTGGGATCTGGGTCATTTTGAACCACTAAATTATAACTGGGGAAGTGAAGAGAGCAGTGAACTGAACACAAGCTATAATTAGTAGCACCCATAAACTAAAGAGAAAAGGCGGCTTGAAGTGTGTAAGCCCTTAGCAAACATGGTTGAGTTGTCACCCTTTCTGTGCTATTCAGCATTTTGTCAATGCCATCTTACGAGAGCCTCTGGTACTGCACGTGTAGTGCCTTTTTTTAAGAGAAAAAAACTAAATGCACGGAGTAAGAAAAGCTGAGTTTGTCACCCAGTGCTCAGGGGCTGCACAGACATGCACTAAAGATCTCTGGCCTGTCTGGGGTGTTGGAGGCATTCTGGGTGGAGGAACATCCACTAACCACCTGTGATGGTTACGAAGGTCTAGCAAGGGTGAAGCTATGTCTCTGCTGGACCCGGTTGTCCTCAAACAGTGGGGAAACAAAGTACACAAGTGTACTTCAAATTTGCTTCAAATTTTCCCAGGAAAATTTCAGTGGAAAATTTCAGGGGTATTGGCATGCATTATGATACCATGCGATTATATTATAATTTTAATAGAAATGTGAAGTGATTGGCAGAGCAGGAAACAACATGTTTGGAGGGCAACAAGAGACCAGTTCTGGCCAAAATTTTCTCTGAGAAAGCCTTTTTTTTTTTTTTTTTGCTTGCAGTGACAAGTGTACTTCTAAAAAGGCAGAAGTGGTGGATTTTATGTCTGTGCAGTGGTAATATCTTATGTCCCTGTAAGAGAATTCTAGGTATAGATGCCACAAGCACCTGCTGTCTGATAGCAGAATTTGTGTGCTTGGCAGGGAGGTATGGATATGTGCTAATTTAGAGCCAGATTAAAGCTTGTAAATATATTTTAAAGACATGATGCTCATATGGTACTGTCACCATTTGCTGGCCAAAGGCAAAGATGATTTGAATGTCACTGGGAAAATGCTGGTAGGAGATGGAAAGGCCAGGGCGGCTTTCATGGGATAAAGAGCTGCTACCAGGGGAGATGCTGTAGGAAAATAAACTGTTTGTATGAAATATACTCTGCTTTACATTTTTGCTTCTATGTATTATTCTCATACAGAGAATTTTTAGCATCTTTTGCGTTATGGTTGTTTACAGTATTATAGGTGTATAATAAGAGCTGGAGAACAGAGGAGGGAGTTTGGATGAGACGTGGAGCAGAACCACAATCTCGCTAACCACAGTCATGCCTGATTCTGCCTTCCTCTTCTTCCTATGCAGATTGATTAAAGCCAGAATGAGGATTCTCTGCCCCTGATTTTAAGAAATAACACTGCCACAGTCAGTGAAGTTTGGGTTGTCCAGAAGCCATGCCTGCCCTGAAAGATTACACACAACAAGACCAATCTCTCCCAGTTAGCTCTGCTGTCATTCCAAGAAGGAAAAATGCAGTACTTGGGATGAAAAACAGAAGGGAAAAGGGGGTTTGCTCTCGAGGCCATGCCATGGCATCGCTTGGTGCATGAAGTGCTCAGTTTGACCCTGCTTTATGGGTCCCTGTGACAGCAGCCAGCAAGATCCGAGCTGGCACATCCCCACTGTATACAACACAGCTCAGATCCCTCACTCCTCTCAGTCATCTCTCATTTTGAGGGGAGAATTCCTGTAGCCCTGATATGGGAAAATGACTGGAGGTAAGATTGCCTTTACAGTAAGATTACTGTTACGGAAATTATAGGGGAAAATACGGTTGCTACTCCCTGGATGGAATGTGGTCAACATACCTGGCCACCCACAACACAATCTTAGGGGGACTAAACAGAGAGTGGAGCAAAGAGGAGACACCTCAGCTGGGCTCTGTCAAAACCCCTGCAGAGAAGGGAACTTGGTGGTACTTTCTAGCTGATGAGCCACACAGAAGCTGAAAACCAAGGGAGATAATGGAAGATGTCCTGCTGTTGAATCAGCAAACACGGCAAAATTACTCTCCTTGGACAGACATACGTCCAGACTAGCCCGAGATACCTGCCTCCGAGGTGCAACCAGCCCTCACTAAGATGCATGACTAGTCATTCAGGCTACACCTGAATGTAAAGAGTAGTATAAAATTTATGTAAGTTAAGAATATAAATATAAGAATATAAAAGCATATATAAGTTAAAAATGAGGAGAATCACAGAATAATAGAATATGCTGAGTTGGAAGTTAGAGGACTCCATCAATAACTTCTGGGACCAGTGAATGGTTCTCCCTACAGGAACACCTATTGTGTAAGAAGCGTACTCTACGTACACTGAACGATTATCTCGAGCTAACTTTTGTTAGGGATTAGAGCTTGTTAGGATGGTCCTTTGAATTAGCGTACTGCTCTGAATGCGTTTTTGCGGTCAGATACTATCAGCGGCAATCCCCGAACCTTAACCTGTCACAATGTTATTAATAAAGGCTGTCATTCCGTAATGTGATCTGTTCAAGGGCGCTGACAGCCTAACCACACATGAAGGCTTTGAGGAAATTCCCCCTTTTCCCCTGACGCCCGAATCTGAGGAGCTCCCTCAAGTTCGCGAGCACTGCCCGCACTAAAGATGGCGGCGGCGCTGACCCGGAAGGGGCGGTGGGGCCAGGCCGGGTGAGGGAGCGGGAGGGCGGGATCGCCCATCCTGGCGCGGCCGTGCGGGAGCCCGGCCCGGCCCAGCCCAGCCCATCCCCGCGCGGCCGAGCGGGGCGCGGAGGTGCCGGCGGCCGCCGCCATCGCAGCCCGCATGGGGCGGGCTCGCTCCGTGCGCCGGGGCCGGGGGCGCCGCTGAGGGGCGGCAGCCGCGGTGCCATGCAGGGCGCGGACCCCGCAGCGGCCATGAAGGGGCCGGAGGGCGAGGGCAAGACGGAGCCGCTGCCGGCGGCGGGGCAGAGCGGCGTCAGGAGCGGCGGCGGCCGCGGCAGCGGCAGCAAGGGCTGGCAGTACAGGTGGGCGTGGGGCGCGGTGAGCGGCGGCGGGCCCGGGAGCGCTGCCCGGGCTGCCCCGGCGCGGGTGGGCGGCGCGGCTGCCCCGGCTGCAGCCCCCCGGCACCCGCAGCACCGCCGGGCGCGGTGCGGGGGCACTCGGGCACCCCGTGTCCCTGTGTCCACCGTCCCTGTGGAGACGGCGGGCGGCTCCCGCTCTCCTGTATCAGCACAAAGCTGCCGGGGGATGATGTGCCTTTGCTCCCGCCTCTCAGATCCTCTTTTCCCCTCGCAGAGCGCGGTTTAAAGTTGTTGGGGGGTGGGGGCGCTTCGTCACTTTCCAGCCTTTCCAGAAAAGCCAAACTTTCTGCCGAGTTTTAGCTCAATGTGTCAACTTAATGGCAGTCTTTTTATTGATGCTTTCTGTTTGTTGCTGATAGCAAAACTGAGTGTGTACGGACTTTATGTCTTATCTGACTTGTTTTAAGAACGGCTGCGCTTAGCATAAATCAGGATGATTACTGAGGTACAGCAAGTACAGCAGAAGAGAGCTGAGAAAGCCGGAGAAGCTGAGCACGCAGCATTAGTCTGAATTATTTGCCTGTGTGTTTGAGAGATTTGGGGGGTTCCATATATTTTTTCCCGGTGTGCTTTCTGTTTGAACATATTCCCACTCACACGCTGGCTCTCTAAGACATCTCTTGAGAGATTTCCAAATGTCTGCTCCTAGGTCTCTCATCCTTGACTGGAGTTCTGCCATGTTGCTGTGCTGCTGTTACGTGAAGTTTACACACTTCTCCTTCAAATGGAGACTCCCCAAAGCCGTCATCTGCCAGCCCAGATGGGCTGGCTTGCTGTTCCCGGCGTGTGGAGGGAGCCGGAGAGAGCCGGAGCGTGGTACATCTGCCTGCGCCCAGCGGGACAGAGGGACATGGGATGGCTCAGAGAAAGGAGCACCCAGGCCCAGGCTGTGCAGGAACCAAGTGCCTGGTGCTTTTAATAGGGAGTGAACAGCTCGGTCATTGCTGAGAATCTGGGTCACGAGTAATTTACTTTTCTGGTGACTAAGTGTCTGGAAGAGAAGTGGTGATTTCAGGGTGAATATTTCAGGCTGCTAAATAGGGAAAGCTAATTTTCAGATTTAGTTATTGATTGCCTTATCTTCTGTTTCCTGTTGCTTTTAAACTTTTTTTTTAAAAAAAACTCTGGATTCAAGTAGAACTGAATTTTCTAAAGAAAATTGCTATTGCTGTAACCAAGCACACACTTACTGTTCATGTGTTCCACATGTGAAACACAGGATTTAGTTTATGCAATCAAAATGGAAGTATTTTATGTTTTTGTGTGGAATTGGAGGCAATGAAAGGGATGAGATACCTGATTTGCCTAGATGCCTTTTTGCTGTAGTATGTTTGAGATGGTGGTCACAGTTCAGTGCTGTGCAGTGAAACTCCACTTTTTAAAATTATCCATCCAGGTCTTTCGTTTCTTCTTCTGGTAGGATAAAAGTTGAACTGACTGAGTCAGTTTGGTAGCTTGACAGCTCTAAATGGGAACTGTCCATGTTATTCCTTGTAGATATCAATATCTTGTTTAATTTGCTGTAATACTCTAGTGCAAATTAGTCTTTCTTATTTGTTTCATTTCTAGAATATTGGGACAGATTTAATGTACTAATGGTATTATTCTAGACACTTGAGATACCTCGCTGTTAATCTCTGCTGTCTTGGAAATCAATTGTTTACTCCTAGATTTGTCTCTATATCTAATTACCCACAAAATATCACCTTTTCCCCCGTCCCTGTAGGAAGCTCTCCTGGACAAGATGCTGTAGCTTAGATTTTACTTTGTGAATTACTTCTGTACTAAAATATATTTGACAAAAGAGAGACACCCACCCCCCTCAATGATGAATCAGTGTCCAACTTATGGGTTTTAGAAATAGGGAACTTTTGGTGGAAGTTTGATCTTTAACTTTTCTAGCTCAGAGTGAGAGTAGGTTGCAGTCACACAGCCTGGCAAGAGTACGGTCCTAAAGTACTTGCTTCACATGGCCCAGGTCTGGTACAGAAGTTTAGTTCTTGGTGAAGCATCTTGTCAAAACAGCTGTAGCATAGTTGTCAGACAAATGGGAAAACAGGTACTTGATACTTTAATGCTCCAAAAGGGGAATTAAGACTATAGACAAAAAATAAACCTCCAGCACTGCTGGAACCTGAAATAATGAAAACTGAATCTCTCAAAGAGGTGGAATGTCACACATCCTCAGCACAGAGTGAAGCCTAGAAAATAAAAAATGAAGCAGAAAATCTAACTTTATATTTTGGTAAGAGCTAATAGGGAGACTTTTAAATAGCTGTGATAGAGTTAGACCAAATATTTATCATCGTGGAGAAGAAACAACCAGAGGCTGCCAGACACTTGAGGTGATGTGGTGATACAGCTGAATCTCCCATCAGACTTCCTGCTTGTGGCCTGTGTACTAGTGAGTTTAGGCAGCCAGTACAGGAGTGCCTCTTCTGAAATTTATAAGGGCTTGGTTTCTTCAGAGGATAGGAAAATACTTTTTTTTTTTTTTTTGACTTACTAGAAGTTGAGTTCTTAAGAAACTGCTCTTTTAGCCATCTGACAGGAAATGATCTTGTTTTCTTGTGCATATATATAATCAGGGTCAGAGAGTGTCTGAGAGCAACCAACCCTTGCCTGCATTTTCCTCACTGGGGTCAGGAACAGCCCAAATGTTAACTTGGGTTTAAGTGGATAAAGAGAGCCTGAGAGGCTGTGCTGCACACTGAAGTCTTTAACCCTGTTTTCATTTAGAAAAACAGTTACCAGGAGGAGAGACTTCTGAATAACTTCAAATTATTAAAAGATAACTTGATAAAGTAATTTAAGATTATAACATTTTCTTTATTTTAACAGTAACCAAGTTGAGAAGTAAGTATAGCCTTACTCATATAAAGAATTATTTGCATTCAGCAGTTTTGCTCTAGCTCTTGACCATCTTCATTTGGGTTTTGCCTTGCTCTAGGTTAAATGAACAAGAGTAATTTCAAAGCAGTGAGAGAAAGGTGGCAGGTTTGGCAGGTATGTCTATGACATGTGATTTGTGTTCGTTCAAATAGCACAAAAAATGTCTCAAACAGAAAGCACAATCTCTGTCTATGAGCTAGGTGGAGAGCTGATCAGAATATGTGCCAGAGAAGTGTAACAAGTCCTGTCAGCCTGGCTTGAGGGGCTTTCAGATTATTTTGAGAGAATTGACTTGCAATTACTGGTTCTCATTTATCTACAAAATGAGAAGTTCAAAGTGCTGTGGTTGACTAGTGAAACAGGGTAGTCTTTCCCAGTTGGAGACATGCAAATGTGCTGTCCTCTTATGTTTTTCTTAGTGGTTCTGCTCTCAGATACATAAATCAATTCAGCTGCTATTAAAAGGATTCCCAACATTTCTTCCCTTGCTGGTAGAAATACATGTAAAATGTTCATGAATTTCCCAAATGATTGCTGGTTTTGAAGCTTACAAGTTATATTTCAAAACCTATTTGCTTTTTAGTTCTGTGTGTATTTTTGTAGATAGCTGCCTTTGTTCCTTATTTCAGAAATGGTTTTAGCATCAGCTTACTACAGATTTAGCCACTTATAGCTATAAAAATGCTACAGATTGTGTCTTTTGCTCTTTTTTTAAGGAAGCAGCTAACTTTAGTTAGCTGATCCTGAAAGTTTACTTGAGTGCTTCATCAGGGTGATTCACAGTTGCCAATTAGTATATAAAGCCATTTGGATGAAAGCAGCTTCAAGGACTAAACTTCCTAGACTGACAGTACTTTTTATTAGTTGGGATTTTTTTTTTTCCTTACTAGGAGTGACAGTGGCTGGTAAGAGGGTTCCTTGTGCTTGGTGGCTTCTGCTTGTCGTTAATAAGGTTATCAAGTTAAGGCAGAATTCTCTTGCAAAATTACTCCATGTGGCTTTGGGCTGGAGTAAGAGAAAATAAGAGCAGAGAGAGTTTTGATAAAAGAGTAACACTAATTTTTTTTGCATCTAATGCAAATGGATGACATGAAACAAATGGAATGGTTGCCAGTCTTGTTTTAAAGGCTTTGTTTTGCAGTTGATACTATGCAAGCACTCTTCATAAATACTAAAAAAAGGGAGTAAACAGTTACTGACCTTAATTCAATCTTCTGCATTTTGAGCAGGTCAGCATGTGATAGTGTAACAGAAGAACTGGTAACTGGAACACATGAATATATTTTAATTCTGCATCTCGAGATGATCATGAACTCCATAAAGTGATCCCATATGAAATGCATTTTAAAGACAATGCTTATTTCTGAGTTTGATACCAGTTTTTTGAGGGTGACTGATGGTGCTTTGCACTTAAACACGTAGACGTGAAGCATGTGAAACTGAGCTAGACTGTGGAAGTATTTGATTTTTATTCATGCTATCTTGCCAAAATGATCTAATTAGTAGTAAAAAAGAGTGTCTTGAAACTGATACAGTCTTCTTTAGTGGACCTTGATGAGGATCCTTTGTATTTGGGGTGTCACTGATGTCAGTTGCAAGAAGAGGTGTTGAGTGTTTCTAGTTTCTATGTGTTTCTAGTGATTTCCATGAATGTTTGATCTTGGGAGGATAAATTTCACCTGTTTGGCCTATAAAGCTGAAACCAGCTTGCTTAGAAACAGATACAGGAGGTAATGGCAGCACAGTGTTCAATAATGCTTGGTGTTGCAAACCTCTCCCTTGCTGGTCCTCTGTTCTTGTCTGGGCATCAAATTCATGCTTAGGCTGCAACAGAGAGTGTGAACTGACCTAATTTAGTGGCTCCTGAGAGCAGGCCAGAATTTAAGTTTAAGTCCCTATCACTTGATAAGTAGAAGAAAAGAAAAACCTCCCAAACCTTCAGGTAAATGTTAGTGTCATCCTAGGACAGTTCTCTCTAATGCTGGTACTCCTAGTGCTTCTTTTTTATTACACACCTCCCTTGTTCTGGCTTTTCTTTTTGCGCTGCTTGAAACAAAATTCTTTGGGATCCTACATGGAATTTGTGTATATTTGCTGTAATCAATAACTGTAAACCCCCTGCTTGTGATGCACAGCTGCAGAGGGAGAGAGAGGCTGTGATTTTGCGATGTCATCTCCCAGGTGGGAGGTCTGGCAAGGGCTGCTCCTGTTTTGACTTTCGCCTGCTCTTGCAGCCCACCCCACTTCCTCAGTATCCTGCTGTCCTAAGAACCTGCTGGCATTGTCACATAGAGATGCCAGCTGTCAAGGGAGATGGCTTTTTTGTTGGCATCTTTTGGGTTGGCTGGTGGCTTTGATGTTAAGCCTGTGTCAAAGTAGATGATCTTCCTTGCTTCTGTTTCTGACGATCCTTGGAGATACCTCAGCACTGCCTTCAGAAGGCCCATGGTGCTCACTTTGACTTGTTGCTCACCTTTTGCAGTGTGATTCTGAATGCTGAAAAGAAGATTTTTCTCAAGTGATTGCTGTGAATTTTAGAATTTATTTCTGCAGTTTTATGTGTTCCTTTTTATTACTAAAAATCAGATTAGGACTGCTGTCACATTTGTTTGATACACTGGAGGGAACTGGCTGAAAAACCTGGTGCCTGAATTTCTTTATCCTCATTTGACTCTTCGCTTAAAGAGTATACCATGCTTATAACACTGATTTAGAAATGCTGCACTTCACATAATTTTGCTCATTAGAATAGACAAGAAGCTCATATTTAAAGTGTTCAGCCAGTTTTATCCATCTCAGTATCCATTCTGTGTTATTAAAAAGTTAAGGTCATCTTTTATCAAGCTGATTTTACAATAGCTGAAGCTCCAGGCACTTCTCAAAAGGCAAGTGAGCCATTTGTGTTCACACATGTATTTACACTTGGAATAATGGGGTTGGAGCAGATGGAAGCTCACATGTGTTGTAAATTAAGACAAGTAAATCTTGGTGTGAGGGGTGGTAAGTGGATAGAGTTGGAGAAACAGGTTTGGCAATTTAAACAGAGGCTTCATGTTGATTGGTGTTCTAGTAGGGAATATGAGCTCAATTCCTGAACTAGGTGACAAGGTCTGGGTTCCCTTCTCTACCCCTGTGGCTCCTCAGTGAGCAACTATTAAGAGCATTGTCTCTCTCCTGCTTCTCAGAGCATTCCCATGTTGGACAGGCAGCGGGAGTCATATGTGGGAGTTGGTTCTGGCATCACAACGTACTTGTGTTCATGCTGGCATTTCATCTAGAGTTCAAATTAAGCTAAACTGAAGATGCACAAACTTTTGAGTAGTTTCTAAATATCAAATAATTTGTGCTTTCCATAGAATAGGTTTCTGCAGGGTGTAATGGCTGTTACAAATGTCTATCCGTCACTAAGTGCAAAGAGTATTTTTCAACTTCACCTTTTCTAATGCAATTAGTATCAGAGAGTTAATTAAATTGCCTACCACATTAACACCTTGCTTCGCCACACACATTCTCTCCCCAGAGAGAAGATGAAAAACAAACTGCATGTGCCTGACCTAATCACATTGCTTAATGAAGGAGCAGAAAGCACCAGCTGCTGCTGTGAGGTTGAACCTGGGAAGGTTCAAGCGCTTACTCACTGTGAAAATTAAGGCACAAGTGCGATGACCCCTGTTTACTTAAGGATCGTGCCTTGACGTGCCCTCTGATCACCTGCCTGTGCTGATGAATTCTTGTAGGGGATCGCTGCCTGCTGGAAATGCTGCCAGACAACCTTCTTTTCAGGGTGCTTGCAAAGCTTGTACCATTTCAGATTTTCTGCACTGTGTGTCTAAAGCTGAAATGGGAAGGGAGGACGGGCTGAGGTTGGGTAGGAAAAATATTGTTTCTTCATGTGTGTTAAGCTGCCAGTCTTGTATTTGACAGCCTGGTTAGGAGCAGGCATGTCAGTGTCAGGGGGAAGGCTTTTTGCTACGGGTATGCATTTTTTCTTTTTCTTTTCAGGTGTAAATTTTAGAGTTTCTCAATGAGGCTGGAAATCTTTAATCTTGGTTAATGTTTAGGCATTGCCAGATCAGTTTCCCAAAGAGCCCAGTTCACACTGGAAAAGTTGGTTTCATTTGTTGCATGGAGATGCATCAGAAAGCATGAGATCTGCTGGGCAGAACTGCAGGATGCTGTACGAAGGAGGTGGTTTCTGACTCTGGCTCTGACTTCCTCTGTGGTAATACTCATACATTATTAAAACTGCTTTTCCCCTGTGATCACAAACTGTGTTCCTCTTTTTCTTGAATGCCTGGTTTGGAACAGTTGGCTCTGATTTTGCAAAACTTTCAAAGGGTCATGGCTGCAGCTGAAACCAGCAGAAGCCATGGTTTGAATGTATGAATAAAATAAAATTTGGGCTGCAACTGTCTCAAAGTTATAGAGGCTGAAAATTCACTGTGCCTCAGTTCTCTATATGCAAAATGGAATGATAATGTTTTCATCCTTTTATTGTTCAGTATATGACTACTTCATAAGGGTCTATGGCAAGCACAAGAGAAGAAAACCACAAGAAAACTCATTACTAGTGCATAAGTGACAAATGAATAATACCTTATACTCATTGCATGATGAAAAGGAGCGCTTTTTTTAATTACCTCTTCTCTGGGAATCGCTGTCCACTTAAAGCATTGTACAAGAAAGTAGTTTTGCTCTCTTTATGTGTTGTCATAATCATAGGTGGTTAACATGTGCTTTCTTAATTAGAGTTTAAACTTTCCTAACATCTTATGCCTCAATTTAAATGTAGGAATATTTTTGTTTAATTTCTCTGTGTCCAAGAATTGTAGTATAATTTGGAAAGCCAGCCAACACTACTACATCCTGACTGCTCCCCTGGGTTTGGTCTGACCTGAGAGGTTGCAGAGAGCACATGCTGGTCCATTGGCCAAATAGAAGGCATTTACTTGTGTTGAATCCTGAAATGTGCCACTTGTAACTGTTTGCCAGCTAGTCTTCACAGTAATGGCCATTGCTTCTTGAGTCTTGTGGTTCACACAGGTTTTTGTCTGTATTTCTGAATATTTAGATAACATTAATTGACAACAGTCAAGTAAGTGTGTTCTTGCCTGCTTGAAAGGTGGTAATAAATTGTTATGCTCAGTATTGAATCTGAAATGTTGCAAAAATCTGAGGTAACTGATCAGTATATTAACTTCCATTTCAGTGTTTTATTGCTGCAGAGTCCAGGACAGCAATGTGTACTTGTTAGTATAATCATTTAAGTCATAATCAAAAAAAAAAAATCTCAAACCTGCAAAGGCATACCTGTATATTTCTGGTAGGATAAGAGCTACTAGACTAGAAGCAGAGCAAAATGCCCTGGGATGGAATGTGTAGCAAGCTGAACCATGTTGGACTGTGCCTAAGAGTAACTAAGTGATACAGAGGTTTGCTCCACCACTTCCTGTGGATAGTGCTTACCAGGATCCACTGCTTTCTGAGGTGTCATAGGTAGCAGATCGTCAAAAACTGCCAAGATGCTCATCTGTCAGTGTTTGCCTTGTCTGTTATATCAGTACTGTTCACAGGGCAGAACAGCTTTAAGTTGACTGCTTGAGCTTTCTGAAACTAGACATCAGGTGAAAGTCTTGAGTTTTGTAATAGTAATATGTGAAACTGTGCATTATGGTGTGCTGATGTAAACTGGTAACATAAATGGTAGCAAAGATGCAGGCAACAATTATTTGACCGAGGTATCAAGTGGGTAGTTCAGACCTTTAGAGGTGCTGCTTTTTCATATGCTCCAGCTCTAAAATGTTGTTGGCTGAATCTACAGTTATTTTTTTCCAGCTATATCATTGCAGAACAATCTGCAGGGTTGGCTACTGACTCTTGGGTCCACCTTCAGTTCTGTTCTGCTGACGCAAATCCACAAATAAATTGTATGTGAGTGGAGTTCTTGCTGACTTGAGGAGTTCATCTATGTGTGAGACAAATTGCTTAGCTGAATCTCACTGCAATTTTTTCCAGGCAGACTTATTGTGAGAGCTAAAGAGCTCTGTAAATTATGAAGTAGTTAAATAATCAGTTTTACAGTTGTTCAGTGAGAGCAGCATTTTGCTACTTATTAATTAAATATTATCCGTTTTCTTTTTTCCATTTGCTACTCTGCAAAAGTGTTACAATTGTATATCATTGACCTGTGCCATTAACGCACAAAAGAGGAGAATCAAATGCAAGTTTCGTTAAGATGGTTTTAAAAAAAAAAACCTGTAAGCTTGATTTAGCATTCCCCTTGAGAACTAGTATTGATAGAACTTGAGGTGCAAACACAGCTACTGTGTTCATAACAGGGGTTGGGGAGGCTGGGCCATGGGAGAGCCCCTCTACTCCTGGGCAGGAAGCCTGGGCTGTGTCGTGATGGCTCATGGAAAGCTGACGGCTCTACCACACCCTTTTTTCCTGGCAAGCCTGCACTGCTCTTCCAATGCATGTCTTTACTCCCAAGGATTTACAGGAGTGTGTGTTAGGATCAGTTTTTATGTCTGATGAGGATGTGTGTGTTGCTAGCACGCTTGCAGCCAAGCGGTGTTCCAAAGTATCCCCAGGGTCTACTGTTGATGTTCTTGTGATAGTGTTGGACCGCTTTTCCTTGCACTTGTGTTCTTGGTTTCTAAATTTATAACTGAGTAGTCAAACACATGAGCTGAAGAACAGGAGCTCTGCTGCCACTTTACAGTTCCCTGTAGGGCACTGCTGATGAATTGCACAGCAAGGTTAGATTTTTTTTTTCTTTTTTCCAAAAGCTGTTTGGAAAAGCAGAGGTAATGTATTGATGTAGATACTCTGTAAGCAACCGATGCTTCTGCCTTACTTTATTAGGGGTACTGGGGAGCCTGCTTTTGCACCACTGAGCTGTGGGACTGGAGTGTGCTTAACTTGGTGGTGGTTTCTTGGGGGCAAGTCATCTTTGCAGTTGCAAAAGATATGCCCAAACTGTCTGTTGCTGACATAGTTGTTTGGGATTTTTCCCCCCGTTTTTATTCTCCCCTACACTTCCCCTCTGTGTAAGGAAAAGGGGAATCAGTGCATTGTAGATAAGCACTTTGCAGTGCTCAGTGAGCAAAAAACAGGCTGTTGCCAACAGTGAGCCTGTGGGCAGACAGAGACGAACAAGTTCAGCGAAAATGGTTATTGCTTTTTCCAAACTGTATAGTCAAAATCACTAATTGGTTTGCACTCTTACAATCCCAGTTTCTTTCTTTTCTTTATGCTTTGATATCTTTTAATATGAAGATGGTCTCTTTCACCAGAGTTTTGCATTTTGCTGTGAGCTCAGTAGGAAGAAATGTCTTCCCTTGGCCAGGGTCCTAAGGCACCATGTTGGTGCTGGCAGCTCTGGAGGCTGGATCCCCCTTCAGGAGCCCTCCCTGATATCTGCATGGGCTGGATCCCCCTTTAGGACCCCTTCCTCATATCTTCACGGGCTGGATCCTCCTTCAGGAGCCCTCCCTGACATCTGCATGGGCTCCAGATTCCTGGCCATCCTTCCTGCTGTGAGCAAATCCACACATACTTGGATGCTGCTTGTAGTCAGGCCTTACGCAAGTCTGTGGGGAAGCCTTTGGCAGCTGCCTCTGCTCTTCAAGCAGCTGTTGGGTCTTCAGAGACTTGGCTGCTCAAAGTATCCCACGTGGTGCTGTCTGGGTCCCAGCAAAATTAAAATCATCTGAAGGGCAGTCTTGGAACTATTGTGTAATGGCTTTCCAGATGGGTGTAATTTTGTGCCACTGCTTGCAGTGATTTGTTCGTGGGGGGCTTTTGGGGAGAGCTGCACGTGAGGTGTATGAAAAAAGAGTGGAGAAACCTTCTGCATCATTGTTTCTTCTAGGAGAAAATGTTGTCCCAGTACATGTCAGGTGTGAGCCTGGGTGTCTTGGCAGAAGCTGCTGAAAGACGTCATTGTGGGACTGCTGTTCCTCAGTATCTGTTCAAGGCTTGGGTGCTGCATGTAAACAGGATACAGGGGAATTTGGCCTGACTGTCACTATCTTGTTTCTCCCCTGGGACAAGAGACCACCCTGCAAGGCACTGACAGCTGCTGCAACTTAAAGAGTCATGCTAGAAAAGGATGAGTAAAACTAGAAAAGGATAAATAAGCTAACAATGATCCTTTGTGAGTCCTTTATTCCTATTGTATTTTAGTGACATGTAGATATGTAGAAATCCGGCTTGTGGGAAACATCTTTGACTTAGGGGATGGATAGTTTTCTGGAACGAATATGAACGGATGTGTAATTGTTCATAGAATTCTGTCATTTGCTTAGGTGGACAGTTTCAGTCCCTCTCATAATATTTATAAACTAAACAAGTGTGAGAAATGGGAAGTCAAGTTCAGTGGTGTTCAGCATTTTGGAAAAAACCCCAGATTTTAGGAGGTGGTGGTTGTGCTGAGCTGGAGTTCAGATGTTTCTGAGACAAGTTTCTGCATAATTTTTTCCTAGGTTGTGATTTGTATAGTATCCTCACTTAAAGTCACTTAAAGTAGCCCAACAAAGTTAAAATCAATTTTATTTTTTTTTTAATCCTTAAGGCTATGACACGTCAGTTGCAACATTTCCTTTCTTTGACAGGACGTGTGAATTTCAAGAGAAATAGGGCCTTTAGGAGTTGTTGACTCATTATTGCTGTTCCTCTGACAATCTGAGACTGTGGTGAGCCTTTTGAATAGCAACAACAGCATCTTGGCTATGGAAAGATACACGTACCCATGGGTGCATGTACATGCACGTAGGCAGCACTGTGAATGCAAAGGTCTTACTAAAGTTGGGAAAAATCCCAATGTAGCCAGGCTTCAGTGTCAGTGTTGAGATAAGTTGTTCAGTGTTTTGTGTCAAGTTCACTTCCAAACTCTCTTTCGTAGAAGTCAAAAACCCCAATGTGGGGAATTGTGAAGGCTTTTGAAGTGCATGGGTGACTTTGAAACAGGTTTTACCAGCACTGTTTCTAATGAAACAGTAGTAAGGGCTGTAGGGAAAACCTTACTCATATTTTACAAACTGTGGTTATCTGTGAGTAGAGCCACTGCCTGAACCTCAACCTCTTGTTCCCAAAGTCTACCATCTTAAAGCCTTTTGTACTGCTCTGTAGAGCTTTGCTGTTAGTTCCATACTAGTGAAATATTACTGGGTTTTCTGTGGTTGTTTTTTGGAATTTTTTTTAGAATATTAACTGTCTTACAATACTGCTTTAGCAACAACAAATATCTTAGTTTAACTTTTACAGCAGAGACACTCATCTTAAAATTCTTGAAGAAATGCTCTAGTTATAATCCCTGGCCTTGTTCATAAGTAATACTGAGAATATTTTCCAGTATTCATAGGAAAGTACTAGTGCTTACCCAGAAGATTAGGAGGTTAACTGTAGTTCTGTCCTGTGTTGTGTGCAGTTATGGAATTACTTTTTGTGAATTGCGATTTGCAGACTAGATTTAGATTTCTTCGGTGTATAAAATTGTTATTTAAAAATAAGCCTTAGTTTAAACGTTGAAAATTCCCTGCCCAACATGGTGTGGGAATTTGTACTCAGATAGTCTGAGTAGTGCCTATAAGGTCTGTGCTTTTACTCTTATATTTGGTTATTTGTTCACCCCTCAGCCCTTATGCTGTCACGGGAAATATTTGCAGTATCAGCCAAGTTTTTCCTTACCCTTGCCAGGCAGGCGATCTGTTACTGGCATGGGTGCTAAAAGTTTGTCCAGCCTTTGGCAGGGTGAAAGCTAAATACAGTCTTTTGGGTTTGTGCAGTTCTAATGCAGATGCATGAGCACAATTAAGGAGGAAAATAATTCAATCAGTATTGTCCAAGAGGCGGCTCATTTAGCAGGGACCTCTTCTCATGCTCCATCTCTTTGGACTTTGGCTCTTCTAATGTCCTCCTAATCTCCCACAGTTTAGTCTCATCCCTGGCAGTGAGTGGGAGGTACCTGCTGAATGTACTTCTGGGCTTCACCTTGTCCATTGAGTTATAGCTCTTCTGTTTGAGATATGGGGTTTGGGAACCCCCTGTGTGAAGAGTCAGGGATTCTGGAACACAGCTGGTTGGTGTGTTTAACATCATGCACTCGTGTTCATTTGCTGCAACGTGCTCCTTTCAGATTGGCAGTGCCCACAGTGCTGGGGGTGACTGGCTTGTTTGTCCTCAGTCATTTTTTCAGACTTCTCTGGGGGGATGTTTTCAAAGCCTTTCAGTTGAACCCTCCAACTTTTGGGACTCATGAGGCTAGAGATACAAGTTTTTGAAGAGGAGGCATTGGGAGAAATTTGGGTGTAGTCAAAATGAAAATCCAAGTGAAGAGGAACATGCAGATGAAGGCAAAATGTAGTCAAGTGGTCATTTAATATGGAAGTACATCACCAGGAGAGCTGCACTCCCTGCTACAGTGGCTTTTTCCTTTTTCTGAAGACTGACAAAATCAGCCATCTCATATGTCAAAAAGAAAAATGGTCAAATGATTTTAATCAAAGACTGTTTAATTTCCTGTTGTCAGATGAGTGGACTTCCATAGGCCATACACATAGGTGTGCTGTATTCACTGCAGTCTGAAGTTACTTTTCTAATTTTTCTTGGGTTCTGTTAAATGTTCCTCTGATTTAGGCACTTCAGTTAATGGGAGAGCACAGTGGCTCTAGCCCGAATTGCAGGGTTGTGTACGATGTCTTATTGAAAAGCAGGAGTGAAGCTTGCATTCACTAAAACTGAAAAACAATTAACTGTGACTAGGGACGATTTTCAGACGATTAAAACCCAAGCTCATACATTTTTATGACTATGCAATCTCATAACTTTCAGCTAAATTAAGGCAGCGAGGAAGTCTAAACTGTACTTCCCTTGTATGCCAATAATAACAAATGAGAGGCGTCTGCAGAGGATGAGTTTGATTATGTCTCTCTTAGCTTTTCATACATTTTCATACATTTAAAATACACGATAGCCTGAACACCCTCTGCTCTCCTTGGTTTTACTTTTATCCTTAGTAACACTTAATGAGCTATTAGAAATTAAATTCCTAGATAGTCCTACTGGCTGCTCTCCACTGCAGGATATTACTGCAATTCTGATTGCTGCCGTAGTAGCTAGAATGTGTATTTTTGCTTTTAAATCAGTAACTTGTTTTTTCTTAAAAAAATATACATTCTTGCATCTCTTGTTTGAGTAGTAATACAGAATGAGAGCGATTTACTCTGTTCCTGTTTTCATTAGTGTCATCCTAGATGGCTTCCCTTAGGGTGAAACAGTGTAACATTACATTTATCAAATTGTCAGGTATCTAATTAATCTGGTGATACTGACAGTGTGTATAAATGAGGTGTAGAAAGCAGCTTCAGCTGTTATTTGAAATTTACTTCCATATTTAGTCAAACTATGTTTGCAACCAAGACCCACTAATAGAGATGATCCCTTGGCTGTAGTAATCCTGTTTTTCCCCACTTTTCCCCTTTCGCTGATATGGCACTACTTTGACCTTTTTATGACCAAGACAGGCTGCTGCTCCATTGGACTCTGAATAATTTCATTTGATCTTCAACATACTATGAACTACCAAAATTTTAACTTAAAATCTAAATAAGATTAGTTAAATACAATTTTTTTTTAAAAAAGGCAAATAATGTCTGATATTTGGGTCACTGTTTCAATTCTTCATTGAAATAATAAGAATTCCTCATGCTGGAGACCTGAATTGTCTGTCAAGAGTGTGTTCTTCACTGTAGGATTATGCCCTGGTGTAAGAGGCGAGGGCATTGAGGTGGCATTTCTAGAACTGTGGGAACATACAACATAAAACAGGTCTTTAAACTGTGATCTTAAAGTGAGTAGTTTGTAGCCATAGCACTTGTAAGCCTTATTTAGGGCAACTGATTTTCAGAAGCAGTAATGTATTTTGCCTGTATATGCAATGCCAAAATGACTTCGATGGATTCTCATTTTTGGTGGATGTTGCAAGTTCAGTCTTTGAAAAAGAAACTACCTGATTTTCCTGTCTGGCCAGAGGAGGAGATGTTTTGGCTCCTGCTTTAGATTTCAGAATATGTTGATGTGACTGCACCTGCATGTTGTGTTCTGTAGAACATCTGTTTGGGAGTGTGACTGTTTGTGCAGGGAGAAGGGTGCTGGGCATTAGGGATTAATAACGCCACACTGGGGTAGGACCACCTATGGACTGTTTTGGTTGGTGACTGTGATCAAGGTTCTGTTGAAAAGCTTGTGAAAGTGAATTTTGTTCAGGAGTCCAGAAATAGAAAGCTTGCTTAGAAGAGGGAGCTAGAACCAGAAGCAGCTTGGATACTAAGTCTTTAATTACCTGAAACTTGTAAAAATGTGTCCAGAAGTGCCTGTTGAATAAAACAAGTATTGTTGAAGCTAATTATGATTTGAAATTATTTGGAATTCAGTAAATATAGTTAAAATGTCTTTAAGAAACTATTTTAGGAACGAGACTGGAAAATCTGTGAAGTGTAGCTTTATTAAAATGATAGTGCCCTTCTAAAAATGAAGATGAAAATTCATCATCTGAGAACAGATGATGATGATCAGAAGCTGGGAAGATCTAAAATATGTTTACTGTTGGCTGATTGCTTTTCTCTCTCTTTTGGTAGCGATCACATGGAAAATATTTATGGCTACTTAATGAAATACACCAATCTTGTCACTGGCTGGCAATATCGGTAAGTCTTTTATGGTGCTTTTTGGTGATGTTGGTCTCTGCAGCATCTAAATGAACAGGTTTCAGATTTTTTTAGTAATACTTGGATTTCCCTATTTCTCTTAGACAAACTTTTTGCAAGAGTCTTATGCTTTTCTCAGTATAGATTAAGCTAATGTGCATGTGAATTATATTTGTACTAAGACATGAATAAAAAAAGGCGTAGGAAGCAGTTAACTCATTTGGTGGCTTGTAACTAAGCTTGTATGTGTAAAAAGCATTTACAGCATTAGGTTTTTTGTCCTTTTCCATTAAAAAATATTGTCTTTGTGTTTTCTGTTGAGTCTTCAGCTTTATGCTAATTATGCCATCATTAAAAAAAAATATTGAAGACTTCTTTACTTCAAATTCAAACAAGCTTTTCCCTTTAGTTCTCCAGGATGTCTGTCTGGCCTGCAATAACTTGATTTTCTATGTCAGGTGAAATTCTCTGGTCAGGTTTCCTATTTGGTCCTGTTACTAGACCAACACAATGCAACCAGATTAATATTGGAAAGACTACACTGACCAATTGCCTGACTCAAGTCATTAAGTCCCAATACCATCTGTGCCAACTTGTAATGAAAGTATTGACTTCTCCCAGTACCACCACCCTCACAAAACAAAAAAAAAAAAAAAAAAGGAAAAGGAGCAGGTTTTATTTAGTGTATTTGCTTTGTTATCATTGCAGGTTTTTTGTGTTAAACAATGATGCTGGCCTGCTGGAGTACTTTGTGAATGAGCAGTCCAGACATCTAAAGCCCAGGGGTACCCTGCAGCTGGCTGGGGCTGTCATCTCACCCAGTGATGAGGACTCTCACACCTTCACAGTCAACGCTGCCAGCGGGGAGCAGTATAAACTAAGAGGTAGGACCTGGATTCTTGAGCAGGGGATTCTTCCACTAGGGGACAGTCCTGGCTCTCACCTGTGGCTGCTTGGCTGGCCTTGGCTGCACGGCCCAGGAGAGAGAACTTGTTTGCGGACTAATGCAGTGGGAATTGTGTGCAAAACTTTTCATCCCGCTCTTCTTTATGGATAGTTCCCTAATATTTGGGTTTCATGACCTTCAGAAGACCAGGAACTTCATATGTGTAGAGGGGAGTTTAATCTCCATGTATAGTGTCCTTAAATTGTACTGATTCAAAGTTTCTAAGTCATTGTAGGTGACAGCACTGTGTGGAATGCTTGGCAGAGAACTGCATTATTCCTAATGTTCGGCTTGTTAACTGCCTCGTGGTGGTTATAAAATCCCATTCTCTGATTTTGTAGGCTACAGAAATCTGGGCTAATAACTTTTAGTATTTCTTTCGTTGTAGGTTTCCTGTCATTTTCTAATTCAGGGTACCTTACTCTTATTCCAGGAAAGTGTTTTATGTTGTTAGCTGATGATATGTGTGAGGGGAGTTATGGTTTGTTGATTTCTTTTCCCCAATTAATTTTGTAACAAAAAAACAACAAGAAAGAAAGAAAAAGTATATACTATTTATGCTGAACTTGCTTTAGTATTATAGTTATTACATGTGAACAGGTTTTAGATTTAAAAAAAATATTATTTTGCACTGTTAAAATCTTGTGAGTGTTTTAAAGAATGAACCAGTCTTTTTTGTCTCTACTTTGAAATGTCTTCAGACATAATCCTTTTGGTTTGCTTTTGTTAGCTACTGATGCTAAAGAACGTCAGCACTGGGTTAGCAGGCTACAAATCTGCACACAGCATCACACGGAAGCTATTGGAAAGGTATGACTGATATTTTCATGGGCAGAAATAATTTAGGCTGGTAGAAGTAGTTGCAAATACAACTATCCTGCCATCTAAGACAAATATTATGAAAGGGCCCATGGTTGGGCTTGAAATTTACGTCAAAGAACCTTTTTCTGTGTAATAGATGACTTGTAATAGGCATATGCTCTAGGAATGAAACAGTGAAGTCCATTAGCCTCTGAAGAGCTGAGTGGTCCTCTCTGAGCAGGTGATGCTGAGCTGGTGTTTGAACAGGGAGCAGAGATGAAAGATCAGAGTATTTTTCCAGTGGCCTTGCGTGGTTTTTTTTTTTAATGGATGAGGAAACAGGACTTCATGTTGTTGAAGCCCTTCCCTTTTGGGAGCTTTACTTTTTTTTTTTTAACCTTTACTTTTCTTCTAAAAACCACTCAACAGCCCACAAATAAATTTAGGATGAATTCCCATGTTTGAGAAGCAAGTCCTCAACACTATATCTGGGTACTGTCGCTAACCAACAATGTGGTGGTTGCAAATACAGTGTATTTTATAGAACCTCCTGATTGCCATAACACCTGTTCTGATACCTGAACAAAGCCTTGCTTTTAAGTTACAATCAACATCTTGTAACTGGCTTTGTAGTGAGAAATAAGTTCAATTAGTAGTTCTAAACAAAATTCCATTCTCTTAAATGTTTGCTCTATCCTTGCAGGACCTTTTAGGAGTCAGTTTCTGGTACTGTTGCAGATCAAGGACTAATTTTCAAGTCAGAGAAGTGATACTTATTGATCAATCCAGTTTCACAGATTGATCGTAATTGGACTGTAAAACAGGGCAACTGGCAGCAGACAGTGCAAAATATTTACCAGTTGCTACTGATAAGTTATTAGGGCTTTGTCATCTGTCCTTGCTCTTTAAAAAATCAGGAATTAAGCTGTTCTACTGTATCTTTCATATTAGAACATTTGTTGATTATTAGGATTAATTGTAAATGTTTTTCAATATGCTTATTTATTCACTAGAACAACCCTCCTCTGAAATCTCGCAGCTTCTCTCTTGCATCCCAAGGAAGTGCCAACTCTCCTGGTGTGCAGAGAAGACCCAGTCAAAATGCAGTTTCGTTCTTCAGTGTTGGACATCACAGATTGCCAGCAGGAAAAAGAGTTCCCATTATGCAGCCAGATCACCTTGTAGATGTTAGAGAGGTTTGTATGCTTTAAATCATCTTACAGTTTTTTGAGAGAGCTGTCATGTTGTTTGTAGGATTGTGCAGAAACCTGCTAGTCTTAGTTGGATGTATTGTCAGTAGCATGTCCTAAGCTATTACTGCACAGCTGTGTGAGGATAAGGAACTTGTCTTGGCTAATTGTAGAAGTATGTGGTGTTTATTCTGTGATTTTTGTGCTCTGCAACAGTATCCTGATGCTGAAGATAGAACTATGCATGTTCTCTTCCTTGCAAGTCCTGGCACTACAAGTGACAAGGGAATATCGTTAAGGAGGAAGTATGACATCATACACTGTGATGCTATTATACACTTTTATTCCCATGTCAAGCTGTGGAAGAATTGACTAAGCTGTGCTTGTATCTCCTGTGACTGAGGAGAAGTTGGTTATGACTGATGTTTAAGAATACTAATACCACTTTCTGGTATGCTGATTAATTTGGACAAATTGTCTAGGGAAGAGAGAGCAATTCAGAAGCCTGCTTTTTTATTTTTTTCACTACACATTCAGGTGTAGTCTATTTTGGGGGGAAAAACAGAAATAATTACTTTTCCATCTTGAGTGACAGAACAGATGGACTACTGGTTGATGGAACTTGTGAATATTTATGGGGTAGATTTTAGACCTTAGAATCTGTAAATCTCTCTGTCCGCAGCAGACTGTTCTTGCAGATGTCTTGCAAAAGGGTAACTGCTGACATCCTGTTTTTATCCTCTAATAGCAGTAAAGTCTCCAATAGTACTAATGCAGAGACATGTGAAATCCTGCCAGGTACTCAGGAAAAATTCTAGCATTCCTCTGGCTTCTGTGTTTTGTAAGCTGTTTCATGTGCTTTATCTTGTGAAAGAGAAGTTTGTCTTCCAAATTCATTTTAGAACTGAAGCCTTATAGGCAGTTGTTTTTCAGTTTGATTTTCAAGTTACCTCTTACTTGTGATAAACTTCTTAGTAGTGTGGTGCAACACTTACAGCATTTGGTGAACTTAAATAATACTTTCACTTTCCTACCTATTACATGAAAACAGTGACAATATAGAATATGGCATTAATATTTATAGAATTGATGCCAATAGCTCTCTGAGCAGTGTTTCTTTTTTGTTGTTATTGTATTTTGGTGTTTGAGAAGCTGCCTTTAAATGAGGTAGTATTTCAAAAATGGCTTTTTTCACTTTTTGACTTTTCGAAAGGCGATATGGCATTCAAAATTTTAGGGAGGAAGGGTACGTGTGTGTGAGCTGGAGCACTGAAGCAGTGGCTTGCATTCTCTAATCGGGATTCTCACTGGGTGGGAAGTAAAGTGGAATGATTTTTCTTGGCATTGCAAAGAGCACAGGAAACTATTTATGCTCTCTCTTGATTGCTACTGAGTTGGGAGACTCAGCATGATTATTTACCAGCTTCAAAATTTTTGACCTGTACAGATGAAGAATCCTCAGTAGTAACAACTTTTCTCAATGTTAGTTTGCTTGCCTTTTTTTTAAAAGCTAAAATGCTTATTAGATACAATGCCTACTTTTTTATTTAAAGGTATAGTTGAAATACTTCAAGGGCAGGTACGTGCCTGTTACACCTGAGCATGATACAGCTTCAATACTTACAAATTCTGTTTGAGAAGCTGTGGGAAGAGCAACTTCTCTTTCAAAGGATCTGCTGGCTGCATGGTGACCTTTTTTGATTTTCCTATGGATTGCTCTATAGCTGGGCCTTCTGTCAGTCTCTTTCCCTTTTACTTCCCCTCATTCTTGGCTGAATATGTGTCACGCTGCTGACTTGGATACCTTGCAAAGCAGGAGATTTAAGAGGATCTTTATGCTGACTTGCACTAAATGCAGGTGTATGTGTTTGCAAAGTGAGAACAATTGCCTGTAAACTTCTCATTGATATTGCATTTTTAGTCACAGTGCTTTTCATCTTCTTGCACTACTTTATTTTTTTTTTCCCAAATCTGAGTGTATAAATAGGAAAAAACTTAGGACTGTTCAAAGTGTGTTGGTTGGAAGGGGAGATGTGCCTATTTGAACTGCAATGCTCAGCATAGCATGGCTTGTCCTGTTGTCTGACCTGATGCTGGAATGAAGTGCTTGGGTCCTACCACATAGTAAATTACTAACAGTGAAGGTCGCCAGAAGGATCATCATGATTTGTCAACTGATTATCTGTGGATTTTGGTTTTTTTGATCCAACACACTTTTTCAAAGTACTGGAAAAAAAACTGCACACAAAGACTTTTATCACGTTCACGACTGGAGGAAAAGGAGACACATGTTGTGATAGCAATGGTGTGTTTGCATAGGCAAGGCTGTATATAATTGTTTTACTAGCTCTAAGGCTGACTCTGCACAGTTAAACACTTCCAAAGAGCCAATGTTCTGTGCATTCACACATTCACATGCTACATACCAAGCCCTTAAGTGTTCCAAATACCACATACCGTGACCTTGGATGAATACATGTTCCTTAAGTATTGCATAAAATCTTAAAATAGTTCCTAGAAGGGATTGCAGGCAGAAGCACTGAAAAAAAAAAATCCAGTAAGATACTGCTAGGATTGGTGAATTAAAAAGCTACGTAGTGCTGTAGCAGTTATAAATGCATTAATGCACCTTAGATTCTTTAAAGAAATTCTACTGCTGCTCTGCTAAATCAATCTGTCTTTACATTTAACTCAACTGCCAGAACATGTAATGATTACAGAGCAGTGCTGTCCAGTTACATTGATATTTGTTGTTCTGCCCCAGAAAGGGGACTAGCATCCCTGTGATTCAAAGATCAGGTAATACTTTGTTTCTGTGAGTGCTGCTTGGTGGCTGGTGTGCTTTGCAAAGCACATGTGGGCAAATGTGGTGTTACAGATTCTGTGATTTAAGGGTGTGGAGCTCTGTGTGAGGGCAGAAGGGAGCTTGGGGGGGAGAGCAAGGTGGACAATGACAACAGGACAACTGCAATTTGAACACATAATGAAGATGAAAATCCTGCTGGCTTTCTCCCCTCTCTGCAAAGTACATGGTAAGATAGTGATCCTGACTGCGGTGTCAGTGCAGGCAACAAATGATAATCCTTTATGGTTTGAGCCAAAATGAGTAATGTGGATTTTTCCTTTGAAGTACTGCATCTGTTCTTGTAGGGAGTGAAAAGATCTTTATACCCACAGATAGTAGAGCCTTTTCCAGTCTGTGCAGAGCACGGAGTTTAATTACTTCTCACGCAGAGTGCATGTGGGGTTCCCCTCATCCTTATCAACTAGGCATGAAAGTGTTGATATTTGTTGCAGCAAGTATCATGTTCAAATTCCTTCTTTTTTGAATGACTTCGATTATTCTTTTGCTTGTTAATAAGGTGCCATGTATTGCCATGGGAATTTCATTATGCATTTAATGACTCTGTAGTAGCTGCATCAAGAAAACGAAGTACAGTTACCTTGGCATACATCTGTTACCTTGTAGTTTTATTGTCATAAAATCATTTGGGATCCTCTGTGTGCACAGCTGAACACGTATCACACAGCACTTCCACCCCCTGGTAAGTGACTGTTTTGTTTGGCAGATGATGTCTCAGGCTGAGGGCCAGCAGAGAGACTTGATCAGGAGCATAGAATGCCTTCCTGTCTCCGGTCACCTTACGTCCTTGGATCAAGACCTGTTAATGCTCAAAGCAACTTCCATGGCAACCATGAACTGCTTAAATGACTGTTTCCATATTCTCCAGTTACAACATGCTTCTCAGCAAAAGGGATCCTTACCAGCAGGTGGGTATAGGTGCACACAGAGAGCAGAACTCTGTAACAAATACAAATCCTTCCCTTCTTGCAGAAAGGTTCGTTCCACTGAATCCATTTTCACATGGGCAAAGAAAACTGGCTTCTTGTGAGTTTTTCCAGAGCCTAACTTGCTTGTGTTGGGTGGAACTCCATGCATGTTATGTATTTTTTTTTTAATATATATAGTATATTCTATCAAAAAGTCTGTGGCAGCAGCTGCATAAATATAACATCTAATTGTTGTACAGCATCTTGCAGCAGAATAAAACTACATAAGGCACCACATCACAAAGACTGCCTTTGGGATGTACTGACCTCTCAGGAAAAGTAACAGTAGAGTGGGAATTTTGTGGGATTGCAGAAACTAGGATATATAGTGTCCAACACAATTCTGTCAAATGTCATAGGTTTGTTGTTTGTTTTTTTTTATTGCACACTAAATACCTATTATAAGCATTTACATGTGTGTAGCTTCCATTTCTAGTTACACATTAAAACAGCTCTACATTTGCACAGGTTATTATTAATGTTATTAATATATCAGTATTCTTGTTTTGAGTTACTGTTCTAGTCTAAACCATGGCCTGAGTCAAGTGTTGCATTCCATTCTGAGACCAGAACAGACTTGTAGGCCAATGCAAATTGCTTAAAGGTTAAGAAAAAAAGAAAATTTCTTTTAATAAACAACTGACCACCCCAAGAAACAAACCCCCTACAAACCCCAAACCTTACTGCTCATGGGTGTGGAGTATGTCCATTCACAGACAGCAGACAAATATGTCGCCCTGTCTGCACAATTGATCACTTCTATGCAAGTAGGATCTTAGCAGATTGTTCTGCCTAATTCATGTGCAGTGTATGGAACTGAATGTGTTCGTCGTTTGTAAATTCTGCATTTTATTGTGCCTTTTTTCATGTGTTTACTTTGTGGCTTTTTGTGAGCAAAAAGCTTTTGAGGATTTTCAAATACTTCTCTTGCACATCAGATCTGTAGATATGGTAAGTATGTAACAGAGTATACTCATAAGTTGTCTCTTGCCTTATCTTTCCCATATTCCGATCATATTAGTGGCGCCTGCTTTGCCAGGGCATATTATTTTAGAGCTGTAGTTAGTTTAGCTTCTGGGATGAAAAAATATGTCCTATAAAAGTATTAAAACTATATAAAAAGAATTTGCGATTCTAAAATCACCACAGGCATTAAAAGAGGATATGTGAATAGGATGAATTAACTTTTTTGCTGTGTTTCAGTTCAACATTTCATTTTAAAAGTGAAAAATTGGATGGCACCTCTCCGAACCTCTGTCCGAACTCTGAAGTTACTCACACTGAAAGGACTCTTCCTATTCCCTTTGAATTTTTTTGACTATTGATGAGTAACAGTGGGAGGTGCATATCAGAAGTATTTTTGTTTTGGCATTTTCACATGTGCACTACTAAGATGGTTTTTTTACTTGTGTCTGGGGACATAAGTAGGGTCCAGTGAGCACCTCCGTAACAACTTAAGAAGAAGATAGCTTTGTTTTGGTTTTTGGGGGGTTTTTTGACAAGTGTTATAGATTTATAATTTTTTAAACTGTACGGGTAGAAGCTTAGTTCACTGACTGCTGTTCAGTTGGTATCTGCCTGTTAATGTCCAAATCTAAAAAAATTGCTTGGAGATGTCCAACTCTTGGATATCCTAAGGAGATGGATGGAGAGGGGAGGATCAACAAATTGGATGATGCATTACTGGGGCCAGAGTTAACAATAGACCACTAAAAGAATGCATGTTCCTTTCTGCAGCCTTCCACACTCACCCCTGCTGTGGCCTTTCTAGAGACACCATAATACACTTGTTCCTTTCAAGGACTGCAAAGAATATTGTTATTATTATCATCATTATTATTATTAAAATCCATGTAGCTTAGATTTCTCCTCTTAACTCAGGAGGGATACTTCTGGTTCAACTGGCAGAGCCTTTTTGGAGGGTTCAGGAGTTAATATAGAAAGAAAAAGAGTTGTAGCTTAATTCAGATGTTGCAGGAGGCTTTTCTATATTTAAATGTAGGAAAACATAACATGAAAAAGGAAAAGTTTGAAATCAAACTGTTGTATCTAATAAAATATATACAAGCACTATATAATCTTAGTAGGATCAGAAAAGCAGGGCATCATGCTTCACCTAGACATGACTGAGGTGCAGGAGGAAGTGATGGAGACTTGTCTAACATAACATCAGTTTAAACACAAAGTGGAAAGAAGTATTTTTGAGTCTGTTAAAGTGGTACTTGACTGTGAAGAATGTCTTGGACAAGTGCTTGTCAGGCTTAAAAAACAAGAATTAGAAATTATGTAAGAGTTCTAGTTTGCTATAAATTGTTAGATGACAAAAGCCACCAAAAAAACAAACAGAAGAGTGAAAATACTGCCCCAACACATCAAGATGTATCATGAATCACAAACTTAAAAGATGAACAAGAAAGTTGCAGCTATGAACTTTTTCTAAATTCAACTCAAAAGTGGTGAAATGTACTGGATTGAAAAAAAAAGGTACTTTGTTATCATAAAGGTGAATTGCAGCAACAATTTGCAACTCTTGAGGAACAATGCTAGAAGTAAAGGTTCTAATATAGAGGCAGTGAGTGTGGATTAAGTGCAGCCTAGACTATGCAGTTAGAGATTAGTGTGTTGAAAGTTAAAGCTTAGAAAGCAGGTGTCATGAAGAGGTTTTAAAGATGAGTAAAACCTTTTCAAAAAGATAAGTGTGACAGTGACATTCTGAGCATCTTATTTTTTTACTTCTTTGAAACTTCTGTGTAAATATCTTAAACTGCTCAGGAATTCTTGTTTCTTATTAAGTAACAGATTAATGAGTAATAGACTATGAAAATAAACTACATTACTGTGGGAAAAGTTGTCTTGGCTCAATAGTAAAGCTGGACTTTTTTCCTGCCCCAGTATTTTCCTGGTGGAAATGCTGCTGTTTATCTGAATTAAGCTTACTCTGTCTGTTGTGGTTGAAGATGTGACCTAGTTCCCGGTAACAGGGGTCTGGAAATAAAGGACTGTGTAGGAAGAGGAAACAGACACTTTAATATAGGTTCCCAAGCACAGGGAACTTCTATCTGGTGGTAGAAATTCAGGTTTCCTAGTGATTTCTGTGTTTGCAACACAGTCAAGGTGGTTTGTCAGTTTGTGTATTCTTCAGTAAAAACTGATTGGAATCACCTGTACACTTATTACCCTTTGAAAAAGAATGGAACATTTTTATTATTAATGAGGAACCCTATATGTTCTGATAAATTAGCTGGGAGTAACTGGAGATGCTGGAATCATCAGGTGGGTAATAGCCTTCCAAGTCCTGCAGCCTTTTTTTTTTTTTTTTGACAACTATTATTTATTCAACAGCGTGTGCTTACCTTTTCTGCAGCTGAGAAAAGACAAGCACCTTCTCCAGAGAAAACACTGACAAAAAACCTTCAGCTTTATCTCTTTTTAATGTAGAACTGAGCTGGGTTTGAGAAGCTGATAAGTGAAAAGCAGCTTTTTTTTTTTTGGTACCAGTTAAAGAAAATTGTAAGGGTTACTTAACATTCCTGTGATACTGGGTTCCTCCTGTAGTATCTGATTACACCTTTCATGACACCAACTAGTTTCTCCAGTCCAAGTTGCATGTATTACAGCTCACCAATCGCAGTGTTTGTGCTAATGATCACTGAAGGTGGTGTCTCATTGCACCACCTTTGTTTAGTGGCTGCTGGAGGCATTGGCTGCAGGAGGAGTTGGCTGCTTTCAGCTTATTCCATAAAAAAATAGCTCTTTTTTGAAAAACTGCTGTTTACTGACCTTGCAGAGGATGAGCAAGTTTCAGCGCAAACTTTCTTTTGCTTCAGGAACGACAATCAGTTGGTTGGAACCGAAGATCTCTCTGGCAAACCACTTCAAAAATGGAGCAGCTCAGAATTTCCCAGCAGAGATAAACAAACCAGCATCTGTCAGAGAAGAGCAATCCATTGCAGAGCCCTGCCAGCTAACAAGGGTAAGGTAATGTGAACATCCCATTTCTGTGGGGAACTATTTAGAGGAATATCTGTGAATGTTTCAGTCATGTTATGGGAAAATGATTTAATGACAGTTATTCTCATACTTTTGATTAGCTGTGCTGGAGGAGGAGTGAGTCCAGTTGCAGTAAATGAAACTCTCCACTTGTTTTTTCAACAATTTTTTGCTGCTTTATGTAATTAAACATCAAGTGGAGGGAGCCAGTTGGGATGGTAGTGCAAGGTGTTGAAATAGGCAGTATTGCCTTGCATTTTGATCTAAAACAAGTAAATAATGAAGTGCAAAAAACCTAACTGAAATTCATGACACTCTCAGAATGGGCCCAAGAAGAACTGCCTAAGCAGACAAAAGACAAAATTGCTGGTCTCCAGCTATTACATCTCCCTGTCTTTTTTTTCTAGGTCTTGCTGCATCTGTTTTTCTTAATCTGAACAACTCTCATCACTTGACTTCAGGATGGCTTAATGTATTTGAAATACAGCTACAGTCTGTATCATTATCAGCTACAGTCTGAATCGTTATAACTGACAAAATGGATTTGAATTGCAAAATACTAAAGTAAAAAACCGGCAGGGATTATGATGAAGAACATGTTTTCCTAACTAAGCTAGAAAATCATAATTACATTCTCTTTATGCTAGTTGGTTTCACACAGTTGTTTAGCTGAGACTGTGTCATTGTGAAAAGATAATGTGCTGGTTTATGTCTCTGCAATAGCACTGGGCTGTCTTGGAGTAAAATTGAAATGGAAAATAATTTTTTCAGTTGCTGCAGTTTATAGTTTTTTAAATGGTTCAGAGTAGTTACTATTAAGTTAGAAAAAGAAAAGAAAAGATGAAACAAAGCTAGAAGCTTTCAACTAAATCACATAATTCCTTTCTTCCAATAATTAAGCAAGTTACAGTTTGAGTACTTAATATATACATGGGATATGACTGATGTTATCACTGCCTGTAGGTATTTTCACCTCCCGTAGTTATGATAGCAAACAGCATGGCATCCTTGGAAAGGAGTCACCTTTGTGATACTGCACTTTTCATCAGGATTTGAGTGCTGTGTGAGGGCTTGGCCCCGTGTTTTGGGTAGTTGAGTGTTCATAAATCTGCCTCCAGCCAGGACAGCTGCTCCAGGACAAATGGCTTTGCTTAGGCAGAGGCATATTGCTGCCTTCCTGTGGCATTCAGAGCCTCTCCCTTCTGCATCTGCCTCCCTCCAGCTGTTTGCCCCAGGAGGATGCGGCTCAGAGCCCTAGAAATACCACAGTCCCTTCTGCCTGAAGCGTCTGACTCTCAGCTTGTGGTGTGAGGGTTGTTAAAATGGTGCTGATATAATTTCTACTAATCTGTCTGCTTTAGTTATACAGGCAACCAGCACATGCAGTGTGTGTATGTGTGGGGCTTTGTTGTTGCTTTATAAAACTGCTATAAGTTACTTTTTCCTTCACTGTTAAATACTGGCACTAGCAGCAATATGATAATGCTTGTGAAGAGCAGCTTGTGAGATACCAGGCAGGATGGTAGTCATGTAACTAGGAACTACCATTTGATACAGCCTCTGGAATAATGATGGCAACACTGGAAAGGCTGAAATAGTGTGGAGGTGGAGGGATGTTATTGAGGTGGTTGGAATTTCTGGTAGTTTTTGCATTGCTGTTTCTGTGTATGTGCTAGATGCTTGCCATTCTGTGAGCTCATAAAACTTACAGGAAAACAGGTCATGATTTCTTTTAACTTTTTTTTTCATGACCCATTGTGGGAGGTGATGAGAAATCTTAGCCTGTATCCTCGAGATGGAATCTGCAATGAGTTATCTTAATATCCCTTCAAATTCTTCAGCAGTTGTTTATCTTGTGAATAGATTCTGTTGTGTAGCTCTCTGCAGGGGTTTATTTAGTCTCTTTTCATACATGGACAGTTAAATACAATCTGAAGTCCTTTTTGAATACTCTCTGGCCAGTCACATCTTTGAGCTGAGTTTATGGCTCTTATTCCAGGAACCTGAAGAAATAAATCCAGATGAGGAGCTGGAGGATATCTGTGATGATAAAGAAGATGATCTAGGAGCGGTGGAAGAGCAGCGCAGTGTTATCTTGCATCTCTTGTCTCAGCTGAAACTTGGCATGGACTTAACAAGAGTAAGTATAACTGAAGTGTGAAGACTGGCTGCAGTAAAAGTGAAGTGTCATTTTAAACTCAGCTTCTATATTGAACAATGTTGTGTTTTATATTAAATTGTGTCCTGTAGCAACTTCAGGTCCCAAGATGTGATGTCCTAGTTTGAGGTAGGTTTAAGAGAAATGGGCCGAGGAGGTGGATTTTCTTTAATGCAACTGACAATATCTTTTCTACTACCTTTTCTTTGTGTTTTCTACTGTGGTTTTGTTGCCTTTCCTGTAATGGCCTGGTTTTTTTCCCTGTGATTGCACCTGAGTTTTTCTTGCTGTTTTCTGCAGCCTTCTCATATTTTTCTTTCTGCTTTCCTTCCTTGATCTCTTTTCTGTCTTGATAATGCTTTTTCACTTGCATAAGCCTACAGCTGTATTCATGCTACTTCTGAAAAGAAGTTTTCTTTTTGGTTCCTCGTTATTGATCCTCAGACACTTTGCTGTTCTCATTTCTGTGTTTACTTACAAGCAGACACAGAAAAATTAACACTGGAGAGAACTGGACTTGACACTTAAGTGCAAATATCAAAAGCAAGCAGCTTGGAAAAATTAACACTCATTTCCTACTAGACAACTTGGGCAGCAAATCTGGGAGAATCAGGCTGCTACCAGCTTAAGTTCAATTCAGTCCTGTAAAGATTTCTTACCATAAGCACTAGGCGCTTTTAAAGAAAAAATGGATTTTAGAGTGCCATGGAATGAGGAAAACACTCTCTTGGAGTTATTTTTTGAAGCTATTTTTGGGCACTAGCTACATAGCCCCTAGAAACACTTGTATTGGGCAGCTTACATTTCACAACTTGAGAGGGGAAAAAAAGGTGGTATGAACAGGCTCTGCTGTTTGTGGCTCAAACTTAAACCCTTGCTGCTTAACCAGGAATTGATTACGTCATTATTTCACTTATATTGAAGATTGGATTTGGGATAACTTTTTCTCTTAGTTGGAACAAATTGTCAAGCCCATCTCCCAGTTGTGACTTGTGGCTGTGTATAATGTCTTTAGTTCAGAGCAGGCAGAGTATCAGGGTACTGAAGTGAAAATCCACTTTAATACTCCAGGTTGGTGTTGCAACAACATGGCAAGTGTATTCAGTTTAACAGGCATGTTTATTAAGAGTTTTAGGTGTGTGCTCTTTCTCTTTGAGTGCAGCTGATTTAAATGGGTTGTCTTGATGTCATGGTTGAGACACCCTGTATTGCTGCTTACAGTAGTTAGTTATGTGGAGTTAGTTCCCACTACAGGGAAGGAAAAGGCTGATGATACCCACAGCCTCTCACTCCACAGTATTGCTCTTGGCTCAGCAAAGGACAGAACTGCTATTTTTTGTAGTGGTGAATGTAACTGGGAAAGTATAAGGTGCCTCTGCTCAGAGGTACAGGATCAACCTATACTATGCTACTTCTCATGGATGCTTGTTTTAGTTGCTGTGGTGAGAGAGATTCTGCAAGCTCTCCAGAGCTGGCATAGCTTCGCTGCTTTTCTCTCAATTAGACAAATCCTCTCCTAACCTCTGTTCTGAACCTTCCTTGCTATAGTTTGAGTTCTTTCATGCTTGTTTTCTCCTCCACAGACATATGGGACACATTATCTCTTTGCAGCTGTTATATGTTTTGTCTTTTTAGGTTGTTTTTATTTACTGATGCTCAGTCCCTTTCAACATCTTTAGTCCTAATAGTACTCACTGGGCTTTTTTGCCTCGCAAATTGCATTTCTGGAACCTCTGATCACTGTACTTTGCTCACATCTTACAAGAGGGACAAGAAAGTTCAGTCTGAATGTGTGGTGTCCAAAACAGGACAGAATCCTCCTCTCAGGAACTTCCCTTATAAAATGCCTGTCTCTTCTGTTTTACTTACTAGAGCCTTCTGGGTTTTCTTTTATTCCAGGTGGTTCTTCCCACATTTATTTTGGAGAAGCGGTCGCTGTTGGAGATGTACGCAGACTTCATGTCCCATCCGGATCTCTTCATCGCAATCACGAACGGCACCACCCCCGAGGAGAGGATGATCCGCTTTGTTGAGTATTATCTCACCTCGTTCCACGAGGGCCGCAAAGGAGCCATTGCAAAGAAACCCTACAATCCCATCATCGGGGAGACGTTCCACTGCTCCTGGAGGATGCCGAAGAGCGATGTAGCTGCTGATGCCAGCAGTAACTTCCCTGCTCACTCCCCCTCGGAGCAAGTAAATCTGTCTAAAGATGTGGAAGGCCAAGCAGAACTGGACTACTATACAGTAAAATTTGTAGCCGAGCAAGTGTCCCACCATCCTCCTGTCTCAGGGTTCTATGCTGAGTGTGTAGAGAGAAAGATGTGTGTCAATGCCCACGTCTGGACAAAAAGCAAATTCTTAGGAATGTCAATAGGAGTGACAATGGTTGGTGAGGGTAAGTGTAACTTCTGTCTTTTATTCATTTTAGAAGGTTGTTAAAATATTAGTTTGATAGCAGATTTGATGTTATATTCCTCTGGTAGGGGAATACTGCTTGGTAGTTTTGTTTCAAAGACTTCAAAAAAACTATAATAATCTGCTTGCAAAAGATGTGAGTGGGTTTTTAGATTTTTTTTTTTTCCACATACTTCTGGTTTTCCTCTAATCTCTGTGATCTGCAAGACTTAATATGTAATCATTGGTGATGTCTTCCTTTATTTTTACTGTTTGCGTATTACAGAAGTTACTACAAGTCATCATTATAAACAGCAAATTTTCATACGGGGTGGAAAAATAGATAGGTTTATGCTTTGCCAAAAATCAGGATTATATTTGGAAATAAAATTTTGACTTTTAAACCAAAGGGCAGTTACTGTGATGTAAACTGATATTTATGAATAAATTTGCATCAGACATTTGTTAAGTAGAAGTGTTGCTACATCTCCCTGTATTGCTGTTAATGTATCTTACTATGCACGTTTTGATTTTCTTTAACTAGAAAAATTGGATCCTTTGGGGACAGAGAAGGGTAACTGCCCTTTAACTGTAATTTCCCTTTAGTACTAGTATTTACTGCAAGAGATGAGACAGCCTCTCCCATTCTGTGTCCCCTGTGTATATTGCCCAGTAACTGGGGATTCCAGGCCCTTTCATGTAAACTACGCACCGGACAAGGGAATGACCAAGGGAATGGCAGGGGATGTGGAAGGCACATCTCGATGCTTTGGCTGTACCAGGTAATCTCAGAAGCTGATATCTCCTCTAGGGCCTTTCTCAAATCAGATTATACATTTTCCGAATTTCTCGTGTTGTTCCTACTGATGTCAGGCGCCCCAGTGATCCTGTGCTCCAGAGGCACAGACTGAGGCAGGCAGCAGCCAGGTGTTGTGCTACAGTCTTGTGATGGCAAGAGGTGCACCTTGTGGTTTTGTTTTTTGTTTTTTTTTTTAATAGGAATGACACAAACCAACATATCTTAAAACTCAAAGAAAAATTCTACTATTTTATGAGATTCTTGACATTTATTGCAAAAGTTACTGTCAGGCAAGAGTTGGGTTTATCTTGGCAGAGGTGTGGTAAAGAGAGTTGTCTCTGCTACCTGCCTTCAGATAGGGTAAGATGTATTACAGGGAGGTAAAACGGGAGTATTAGCCTTCCTCAGGATCTGCAGTTCAGGGAATTCATTTGTTATTTCCTTTTGTCAGTGCAAGTCTTGTCTTGCTGTGCTCCAGAGCCATCAGTAAGAGAGTGACCAGCCCTTTTACGTACTACTGAGGAGTGTGTGCACAGCACAGTATTGTGCTTTATGGAGCAATATTGCTGGGATAAGTGTTTTTTCTCCAAAAGAAACATAAGTGCATGTTACTCAGGTTAGTACTTTCAGGAAAATGCTTGTATTTAGAATCTACTAAATGTCACTTTTTTGGTTTTTTTAAATTTTATTTTATATTTTGGTGTGAGGGGCTGTGAGGAAAAGTAGTCAGAAGTTGGATTGACTATGTTTCAAAAACCTGGCCTTTTCTGAAATGATGCTGATTCAGGGATTCTTGTATTTCTCCACACAGGCATCCTAAGTCTCTTGGAACATGGGGAAGAATACACGTTCTCTCTGCCCTGTGCATACGCTCGGTCAATTTTAACTGTTCCCTGGGTAGAACTGGGAGGAAAAGTCAGCATAAACTGTGCAAAGACTGGGTATTCTGCAAGTATTAACTTCCACACCAAACCCTTCTACGGTGGCAAATTGCATCGGTGAGAATGTTTGTTTGTTTGAATCGAGATTGATCTCACTGTCTTAAAGGGTTACATGTTGTTTGCAACATGCATTGTAAGTGCACTGCAGGGATCATTGTCTTAGGATTTCTGTGTAAGAAACTTTAGACTATCAAGTTTTAAGCAGCTTATAGAAAGTCTCTAGGTAAAATTACCTTTTCTGAAGACAAAAGTGGTAATTCTTTTAATGGTAGTTCTTCACTTGTATGCATGTTTTGAAACTTAACAGGTAAATGAAAGAAGATCCAGGGGAAATTTGTTTGGGGTTGCTTCTAGCAAATACTAGAAGTGTCTGCACAGTTGGTGCAAAAGGGGTTTTTTTGACATTTTGTAGTAAGACTGCTGCAGATTACTCTTGTGCTAATATAGACAATTAACTGAGGAAGGAACAAATTGGGTGGTAGTAACACAAAGAATCCAGAGCATTTTGCACTCTGCTGTTTGCTGAATCGTGTTTATTTAAATAATGTTGGAGATCATAATATGAAATATGTAACAGCTTAGGACATCAGAATTTCTTAGATGTGGGTTTCTCTCTCAGGTTGCAAAAAATCAGCAGTCTTCTCTAAATCATTTTTCCTTAAACAGTAGAGTAAGGCTGTATTTGTTGCTTAAAGAATACAAAAAACTTCACCTTGCCCCATAAATTCCCATACCTGCCTGGAATTTAACTTGGAAGTATAGCTCCCCTGTCCCAATGGCAGCTGGAGAACTGAAGCTTTCATGTAATTCTGTTTCACTTGATGCAATTTGAAAGTGACACGCCGTTTGGAATTTTTTTCCATTGATTACAATGTATCTTCCACCTTGGGATAGCTCCTCTTGTGCCATAAAAAATGAGTGATGGGATGTAATTTTACTTCAGTGATTTAATTTTGGAAACTGTTTTGTTATTTGTCTCTCTGAAATTAGTCACAGATGTAGAGGCTTTTTAAAGAGAGATCTGTTCAAGGTACTGCAACTATTGAAAATTTGACATGGTGATGATTGGACATTGCCAAAAGAATCTCTTGATGGGGAAGCAGCAGTGTTGTCATGGTTACCCAGAGTGCAAGTGAGTTGCTATGGCAATGGTATAGATTTTTTTTTTTTGTAGAGTGACCCTTCTTGTTAGACCTCAGCTGGATATTGGCTCCTTGGTCCTGTACCTCTTTAACTGGATGAAATAGAGGATAATGATAACGAACAGCTAGACATATATCAGTCACGCCAAGCTTACAAATAACTGCTACCAGATTTTTATCACTAGTACTAGTTCAGGCAGATACTATGGTCTGCAATGCTGGGAATGGATGTGTGTCACAGAGCAAAGCAACTTAGAGAAATACAAGTTGTAATGAGAGTTTAATGGAGCAGGTCAACACTGCACCTTAGTAGTGAGTGATACAGCTTTGTTTACTTCAAGCTGAGCAGAGACAGTGATTTTATGATTGATGTTAAAATACTAGATGTCAGTATTGCGTTGTTACCACACAATGCTTGGAAAAAATCAAGTCTTAAAATTGTGAAGATGTAATTGCAGTCAGACTGGGCTGGTCTCTGGCATCCTGTGGATTCAGGCTGTTCGTGGAACTCTTGGGAGGAGAACAGGGACTCCACCTCGTGTAGTAGCTTTGGTGAGGTTTGGAAGTCGCAGAATGAAAAGCAGCACAGAATGAAGGCTGCTTGCTTGTCACTTCTCTTTCAGTTGGTTTCAATAATTGTTAGTGCTTGTTAACTTCCACAAAAAACAAAAATTGTAAATGTGCTTTTATTCTTAAAATGATGAATCTTAAATTTTTGTGATGGAAAACTGTGTGTGAGCAGCACATATTTATCAGTCTGTTTGGGATTTTTTAAAGATATTTCTAGTGAGGTTAAATTAGGTTTAAGCTGCTGGACCATGATGTGGCAGAAGTCCTGGCTGCTGCCTCTTGCTGTGAGCTGGCTGTGAGCTTTCCCCGCTTGCCCCAGAGATTCCCTGCAGCTCTGATTTGACTGGCATCCAGTGTCTCTGTGCTGAAAGGTCTGACCTGTTATCCTTGTTTTGTTGCTTGAGAGATTAATTTCTCTATTTTGATGCCAGGTCAGTGCAGATACATCAGGGAGTGACCGGTGCGTGTGGAGGAAGGGAATTGGGATTGGTGTTCTGTGCTCCCTTCTTCCTCTGAGTGTGGCACCACACACAGGGTGGGAGCACAGAAGTGCTGCTTTCCTGCTCTCCTGTATGTAGTTGTGGTGTGCAAGTCAGCTGTTCCTAGCTGCTCAGTATAGAAGTGTGGAAGGAGATGTAGCCTGTGCTTTTTGTGTGTGATGATGAAATGCAGGAAGGGGAGCTGGAGAGTGGTGTATTTTAGGGTGCTTGGGTACAGGTAATTGCAGTTTAATTGGAGCTGGAGATAGTGTCCTTTGTGAATCCTGCAGCTCCTTACAACTGAGAACATCTCAAATCTGGTTTGCATAATGTGCAAACCCTTTTGATTCTTTGTTTCTAGGAGAAAAGTTCTGTTTGAGGGTGGTAATTTGCTTGCTGAGAAGTGCTCCACAACTGGGTCAGGATGGAGTGGGTGTCAGAAGGTCTTTGGACAGGTCTTGATGTTGAGGAGAAAAATGTGCATCAGTGTGTAATTATGGTGATACTTGAGCACTGTGCAGCACCTTGAATGAAATAGTGCATGTTAGAAAGACATTTTTCCTATCTTGTTATTGGCAGAGGTTTCTGTGGATGAGACAGGAAACAAAAGGAGTTCTCCTGATTCCTAGTTTCCTACCTTGTTCTTCTGCCTTTATGTGTCTGCTGCTTATATGAGCAACATAAAAACGAGACCACCTACATATGGAGAACATTGAAATATAAACATTCGAGATAAAGTGCCAGCAGGTCATGAGATATATTCTTGCTAGAAAGTTTAATTTTTATTAAAAGAAGTCTGAACTATGTACCTGTGATGTGATGTTTCAAGTGGCAATGATCAACTTCTTGTTACATGTGAACCGGCCTGTGTTAGTTTCTTTTTCATTTTCAATTCCCTTAAAAGGTTTGAAATAAGCTTAAGGTGAAGCCAAAAATGGAGTTTCCTGGGTAACCTGAGGAGAACTAGAGCAGTGAGTGAAAGTCACTTTGCTCTTTCAGCTTCTCCATGCAAATGAAATTCAAGGAACTAACGTTTTTCAAGGCAATGTGGCAAGTTTGCAAACTCATTCAGGATTGAGTGATTATGCAACTAAGAGTCCTCAGGTGTCTTTGGACATGGCCTTTTAAAACCAAATTTCTTTGCTAGAGTCACGGGTGAAGTGAAGCAGAACGCAACGAACACGGTGGTGTGCAGAGTGCAGGGGGAGTGGAACAGTGTGCTTGAGTTCACCTACAGCAACGGGGAGACAAAATACGTGGACTTGACAAAACTGACTGTGACAAGAAAACGAGTCCGGCCCCTGGAGAAGCAAGGACCCTTTGAATCTAGGTAGAGTATGTGCTTGCTCGTGCCTGATCCTTTTTGCCCTAAGCAGTCTGGTGAGTGCCTTAGGAAAACCTGCAAATGTAGAAATTATTTGTGCATAGTGCTTAGCAGCAGCGATCTTAATTTTTCATGCTTTTAAAAATAAAAGTCAAGAGTACAGAAAAAAAGTGCAAAAACCAAGCGCAGGCACATAGTTGTTTATCTTGTCTCTTATTCATGAACAGATGTTTTTTTGAGTTCACAAAGTGCCTGCTAGAACAGAGCCTCCTTATATTTTTTGTTTTTAACCGTCAGCTGCACAGCAGGGCAGCTCCTGACAAAGGACATCCTCACAAGAAACTGCTTGTTGAATAACATTTCCATAGCAGGTTTAAAGGGTTCGCAAACAGACATTAGATTGGCACTGCCAAAACCTCAGAGCCACTCCTACCTGCTCCCAGTTGCTGGCATAGCCGTGAGCCCTTACCTGCACAACAGCATCGCACTCGGACCTGGGCTGGTTTTCACGTGTAAGGGGAGGAAATGCTCCTGTTCTGAGAGAACTGCTTGCAGTGATCCTGTAGTTCAAGGGGACAGGCTAAGGAAACTTTTGAACAGTAAAGTTACCCATTTGTTTTGCAGGAGGCTGTGGCAGCATGTGACAGAGTCTCTGCGGGATGGAGACATTGATAAGGCTACAGAGCACAAGCGAGCCCTTGAAGAACGACAGAGGAACGAAGAGAGACTTCGTGCTGAAACAGAAACACCGTGGTGTACTAAATACTTCCTTAAAGATGTAAGTTCCCAAGCATTTAGCTGTTGATGAAGACAGGAGCAGATCTATTATGCAAGCAGGTGCACACGTGTGTTTGTGTCCTGTCCGAATAGAGAATTTGGCCTTAGATCTTCTAGTTTAGGTCCATGAGATCCATAGGAGTAAGGTAACTAAAGACTCCTAAACACGTAAAGGTGTGACTTTATTCTTCACTTCCCAAACACTTTGATTCTGTGATTCCCTTGCATCAAAATGTTTGCCTGTTTTGTGGTCCGGTTTCCTTTACCAAGCACACAGAAAACAGCTTTGCATATAGATGTTTAAGTAGAGTGTAACAGTAAGTATCCAAAGAAAATGATCAGTAGTACTAATTTTGCCTAGGCTGTGTGTGTATGTACCCAGCATATTGCTAGAAAGAGTGAACATGAGTTTATTCTCAACTTTGCACTAATTTTTTTGTTCTTCTACATTAGATTTTGGATATAGCTTATTTGTGGCTTAGCCTGTACTTCAACAATGTTAGTAGCAATAATATAGTAAGATTTAACAAGGTGAACTGCAGCCTCCCTAGGAGGATTGGGGGTTGCTGGTATGATAACTTTAAAACAGGCTTTTCTTGTGGTCCAGGTGATGAGATCCTGTTGTGTGGAGAGCTTTGTTGAGCCCTTTGCAAGAGGGGAGAACTTGACTGAAACTTATGCTGTAGGAGTTTAGATTCTCCTTACAATTACAGCTTTATCTGTAACACAGCAGTAATGTAATTACACCTTCTTCTTCCCATATCTATGATTTAGTAAGGGTTTAGAACATAGTCCAAAAAGTTTCTTTTTCTTGGCTTTCTTCCAGTTCTGTTTTGTAAGGTTCAGGACTATCTGTTAGCTCCAATAAAGGTTTATGTTCTCTAAAGCTGTGTTAGTGTAATTAACTCAGACTTACATAGTTGTATTGTTAGTATCCAGATTTAGAAAAGATGAAATTCTGTTGCTAACCCAAGACACAGATGTACTCAGAAAATGTTTAAACTTAATCCTGAGCTACTTCATTTCTACATGAGCAGTTGGTCTGTGTTAGAGCTGACAATCCTGGGTAACTGCCTCTCTGCTGGCTGCTTATTTGGCTTCTTAAAGTAATTTGGATCATGGAGTGGAGAAGAGTGGCTCTTTGGGTTAATTACAAGTGCAGTCGACTCCCAGAGAGTGCTGTGGCTCGGCAAGAGCCTGCACGTGTTCTGAAGTAGTGTCAGAAGCCTGCAGCGTTCACCTCTGTGCCTTAGTCTGTGGAGTTGAAGGTATAAGCTATGTCCCTCTGGTTTTCACAGTTATCAGCCTAATAGTTATGTGAAGGGAATTCTCTCAGGGCAGTGTCTTTATTATAACCATGTTTTCTCTTCAAATTGCAGGGAGATGGCTGGGTTTATCATAAACCCCTGTGGAAAACAGTCTCTGCCGCACAAACTCAGCAAACAGACACTAACTAGAAAAAAAAAACTGCTTTAAGATGAGTTTTCTGATTTTCCTCTCCTTTTCCTCTGTCTCTCAAAACACAGTAATCACACTGAGTGTCCCCTTTTTATGTAATTGTGCAAGTTTAAATGAGCGTAAAGAAATAACTATACTAGGGCACTTTAAAGCTATTTAAAAAAAGGTAAAAATCCAAGTTGTAGAGACAAACTTGGCAGGTACATTCAACCACCTTGTTTTTTGTATGACCCAAGAGATTTTATCTGCATTGTGTAAGATTCTTCTAAGTAGATCTGATTGCAAAAGCTGCCTAAGAGAAGAGAGACCTGTTGGATTTTGGAGTGACATATGAACTCTTTTGGAATCTGCATCAAGCCCTTTAATAACTGAAACCTTCTCAGTACCCATGTAGACAATAGCAACAAAATATTGCTGCTTTTATGCCCAGTAATTAACCTTCTTGGCGAAAACTGGAGGGGTGTTTGGAAGATGTGCCCGAAATCAGTATTAAGAAACAGCTGGATCGTGACGACCTTTTCTTCGGAGAGAACGTGTGCATGCATTGGAGGAACATGGAATATATGTAGAAACTACTTTTCTTTTTTATGGATTTATAAAAGCAATTAGACGTGTAACCATGGAGAAATTTTTCCTCTGAAACGTTTTAATATACTTGAAATAATTGACTTGAATTGGAAAAGTAATTTGAACACTTTTCAACTCTAATTTTATTAAATCTCTTTGAGTGACTGATTTTTCTCAAGTTATAAAGTAATGAGGTTTGGCCTGTTTTTTTTCTCCTCCAACTTCTCTTCCCGAGGACTAAGGCTTTCAAAATGAACAGAAAATGTACAATTTTTGTATTTAAATTTTTCTGCCCATCTAATCATCTCAGAGATGAAGTATCAGTGTTAAAAACTGTCCTTTGGATTGTTTTGGTTTATTTCCTGTGGTGTTGTTCAGAGCAAAGCAGTGAAATGTGACCTTGAATACATGGACTGTAGGTCTTGATTTTTCATCTTACCATAAAAACAAAAAACCAAACAACTGATTATGCTGAGGACTGGGTATTGATTTGAAACACAATCAGATATCAGGAAACTGTATTCAGGTACAAACATCCTTTTTTTTTAATAACTATTTTATTGAAGTCTAAGAATTGCTGGCAATTAAGAATAGTACTTATTATGGCTTTCGTTATTGTTGTAACTACAAGCTACCTTAATTTTTCCAACAGTGGTGCCTTACTCTGTTTTTTCTTCTGATGTAGTCTTCCAATCAGTGTATATAACATTATCTGCCACTTCCCAGCCATTGCAATGGCTGCACCTGATCCAGCATCGTGAGAACTCACAAGTGTGTGATCTGGTAAGATGTTTTCCATTAGGAGATGCAAGTGTAAGAATGCATCAGAAGGTTTAAATAACCATGTTAACTTTCAACACAAACTGTAAATCATGCAAAAAAAAAAAAAAAGGAGTTGGGTTTATGCACAACTGTTTTGATCCTCTTGTACATTTTTTTTTTTTTTTGCTGTGAAATGCACTGAGATCTCAATGCGAGTCATAGTCCGTTTGTGAGAAGTGGGGGGGGATAATAAAGCTACAAAATGATTCATTTGTTCTGTCTGCTTTCCTAGAGATCAGGTGACTGGAAAGAGTAGGTTGTTATTATCTTTTACGCTGGAGATCTGTCTGGGCTTTCCTTGGTCCCAAAAGTGGGATATTTTGGCACTGTGTGCTCAAGTAGGAACTATATTCTCCAGCAGAAGAATGTTTTAGGCCCTACTTGTCTTATTTGTGACATTCTTTCCAACCATCCTGTTATGATAGTTTTGGATATCCACTGTGCATTTTCATGTTTAACCAGGAATAAAAATAAAAATTAAAACAGTAGGATTAGTTCCTCCTTGTTTCTGGATCTGTGGCATATTTGGGGTACACTCCTAGCCTATTCCAGGATTTGGGGTAGGAATCATAGTGTAACATGAATTTCTTCCATGGTTTGTTGGTACCTGCACCAAACTGGGGGTGGTAGAGAAACAAAATAAATATATGTTTCATAGTTATTTTATCTGTATCACTTGGCACATTTGATTTAAACAAACAGAAAGGGCTGTGGTGCAAGGTCCAGCTTTTAATATTGCAGTGATCAGAGCAAAAATAAACCTTTTTCAGCTGAGCATACTCCAGGGATCAAACTTGTGCTTACTAAAATAGAGACTTATGACTCAGTCACTGAGCTCTGCTTAAAATTTTGATTTGGGAATTTGTCAAGGTAATGGCTGTAAATCAGACTGAAAAGCTCCTATGTTGACCATAAACCCATTTGTGTTCCTTATATAACATTATCAGTCAAGTTATTTCTCTTCCTCCCTCATCTGGTATGCTTGTGGTTTCACACTAGGGAAGCTGTTACTAATTTTGTTGTGTAAAAATAGACCCAATGCTGAAGAAGTAGCTTTATAAAACGCATGAAATGATTTCTTTTAACATGGAGATGCTGCTAGGAAAAAAGAAGGTAAAACCTTCCTTTCTCAGATGATCACCAGAACTGGAATGGTTCCTGATGTGGATTTAGTTAGGATGCAGATTTCTACTTCTCAAAACAAAGGACATAGTTGAAAACAGTTAAAAAAAACCAAAAAACAACTAGGCACCATACATCCAGCTTAAATTGTAATTGTGATTCTTCTGGGAGTTGCAAGCACCCTGCGGACTAATGGATGTATTTTTAACTCTGACCAGATTTGATTCTCTTGCATAACTGCTGTTGTTTCCATCTTGTACCTTCTGGAGCGCAGGGAAGGGCTCACTGCTGCTTCCTATGTAGACATTTGCTAGAACCACAGTGTGTTCAACAGGGAGCATGGCAAAATGTAGGACTTTGGCTTATGATCCCTTCTGTCTTTTTGGCCTGATTGGGCTCCACTGAATTTAAGAGCAAAGTTCTGATTGATTGATCTCAGTGGTTTTAGGCTCCCTGAATTGTAAACAGCTCTTGGAGCTTAAGTAAGTGGCTTTCTTCAGAGGTGCTGTGCAGCCTGCTGCTCATGGAAAACAGAGTGTGACAAGTCACTCCTATTTAATGCAGGCATTCAGGCATGTGATCCTGATGGATTTGTGTTTTATGAAAAAAAATGCAATATGCAAATTAGGTTGTTCAAGGTTTTAGGCAAAAGGTAGGAGAAAGATTGAGTTTTCAGCATATTTACAGTGTAAACTATCAAGCCTAGGATGAAGTCTGTCTCCCCAGGAAAATCTGGATTTCAGCCATCAGAATCAGATGCAGCTTTCAAGTGTCTGGTTTGCACAGGCTGGTCCCTCTGTCCCTGTCATCTGTGGGAAAAACAGGTCAGAGTGCCTTTTAAAGCCTCTTGAGCCGAACTTGGAAGACCAAGTAAACATATTTATCAGTGTATCCAAACAACTTGGTACGAAAACTCTGCATGAAATATTATGAGAAGGAAAGATTGGACAGCCTGAGGGGAGTTTGGTGTGTTCCTGTGGTTTTTATATTCATGACAGAAAAGCTGCCCCATAGGCTAGAGCAGTGGTTAAATGTATTAAGAAAATGAGACTGAAGTCAGGTGGGTGGAAAAAGTGTATTTGTGGGGAACTGGGGATGATGTGATTCAAGAGAAAAGGGTTAACTTGAAAAATTGTAAAATGACAGGAGGTAGCAGCCAGGTGAAGATTAGTGAGAATGACAGGTGTGGTCACAGTTGCAGGTGGAGTTTTATATGTGGTAGCTAAGCAAATTTTTTGTTATTTAAATTTCATGTAACCTAGTTCATTCCCCTTCTGTCCTTTGAAGGATTTAGGGACAATTTGGTTCTAGGCTTTTAATTTAGGAGCTGTGGAAACAGTCCAAAGAGGTGGAAACAATAGCTAGAGAAGAAAACCTTTTTGTATGGGTTGGTGCTGTCACAGCATTTTAGTAAACCAAACCAGCCCTGCAGATCTGCTTCCCTGCTCCACACTGGGGAGCCTCGGCTGTAGAAAGCTCGTGGCTGCTGTACAGTTTGCTCCTTTCCCCTCTTTCAGGGCTGATCCATGCAGCTGCGTGGTGGCAAGCCAGGAATTCCTCTCCAGTGCTATCCTGAAAGATACACCTCTGTGTAGGTGTCAGGTATGGGCGTGCAGGGCTTAGGATCGCTTACGGTTTCTATTCCCTTTTGCTCCCAAGGGTGGAGGAATTTGCACAGTGCCAGGGTTCAGAGCAAGTTATTACTTACCTTTCCTTAATTGCTTTCCAGAATAGAGGCAGCCTGGCTTGGTGTGGTGATTATGGGAATAAAGGTCTGAGTTCTGTCTTACTGAGTTTCCTCGGGGGGGGGGGGGGGGGTAAACTCAGCAGAGGGGTGCGAGAGTTGCAAGAAGAATTAGCCAACACTTTTGTGTTGACACTGTTACTGTAGCACAGATCTGGCTAGAGGAGGCTGGAAACTGGTCTGATGGGGGAAGGAGTTGTCTAGATACCCTGCATGGGGAGATTTTAGTGTGAAGCAGCGGTGTCTACACTGGTGACTCACATTTCTATCAAAGAAACTTCACCTGAACTATCAAGGACACTCAGGAATTCACCAGTGAGAAAAGGTGTGTTGGAGTTGCAGCGTATCAGGCTTTTGCAGAGTGGATTATTTTGCACAATATTAAGGACTCTGATCAATGAATAATTTTCTTGTGTGCCAGTGTTTCTTCCATTGAGGGTATATTACATTTCAAGATTTTTTTTTGCTGCTACAACAGGGGTTTTGTGTGTGTGTAGGCCATTAAAAAAGGAAAATTGTCTTGTTGTCTGCAGATTAAGCAGTTGGAAAAGAAACTCACGAGGGCAGTATACAAGGACTTAAAAAAGATAGACATGGAATTCAGGTGCTTATTAATAAAAGATTAAACATTATTATTTTAAAAAATAATAAAAAGAATGCTTTGGCATCATTATACATTTAAAGTAAGTACAAAATCAGTTCATATATAATGTTGCACTGTAACCAAAGTATTGATTCCACAGGTCACTGTATCTGTGGGAGGAAACAGATCTTATAAATAAGTTATGTACTAGATCTTAGTTCCATTTTGAAAAACACAGTGAGGTGATTCTTTTTCCCCTCATGGGCTAAGTGCTTCTCCCTCATCCTCTTGTTCCTCGTTATGAGGGTTTTTGCCTGCTGTGTCACTGCGTATTCGTGCTCCCATCGCTGTCCTGGTGCTCCCGACCTGGAGAAGCTGTTTTGCTGGCCTCGTTGTCGGTGTTGTTGTTGAGGATGTCGTCGCAGTCCATCTGTGCCATCAGGTTGAAGCGCTCGGCCACGCAGTGGGCAGTGAGCCGAGCCTCGGGGTCGTGGTCCCAGCACTCCGTGATGGTGTCGCACAGAAAGCGCATCCCCTGTGGGCAGAAGGGCTCAGATTACGATCTGAAGGCAGGAGGAAGAGGAGCTGATCTAACAGTGTTTTATTGCGACTTCTGACAGCCTCCTGCATAAAGGCTGGTTTTGGCCAAAAGGAAACAGCCTTGGTAAGTTGTGGCAAGTGCTGGTGCTTCCACCATTACTGGCACTGCCTGTGTTAGAGCAGCAGCCTCAGCTCACCCAGGATCTGCTCCCTAGCACTTCCCAAGCTCCCTGGAAATCCTTGCTGGAAGTTGGCTTGTGTTGGCTGTGGGACTTAAATAAGGGCTGGAAGGAAACAGGCCCTCCATCTCCTGTCTCAGCCTTGCCCATTCAGAGCATCCTAAAATCAGGAGGGACAGAGGAGGTGCAAATGGTGACCTGCAGGATGGTGGGTAAGCCCAGGCCTCTAGGTTCCAGCCTGTGCCCTGGCTGTTACACCTGGAGGGAGGGTATGGGTGGGGTGAGTTTGGAATTAAATTTCCTAAATCTGACTTCTTGTTTTAGTGGCATTCTGAAAGGGTGCGCCGTGCCAAATACTCATTGCGTTAGGCAGCTGAACCTTGTTCTCTCATCACAAAATAGTGTTTGGCTTGAGGTGTGGTTGGGTGCTTCCCAGTGTGCTGCAGAACACATGTAGTTCCTCTCAGTTACAATGCTTATGTCTCCCAGAAATATATTTTTTTTGGTCCAATTGTGTAGTGCTCTGAAAAGAGTCAATATTTTGGGCTTAGAAACAAAATAAATGGTAGTATTGAGCTGGTATTTTTCCCACTCTCAAGTTAGTAACACAGCTAGCACCAGAAGCTGTGTTGAACCTTCCTTTGCCCATGTAATTCCTATCATGTGCTATTGCTTTTGGCATCATTGTCAACTAAGGTTGGAACACAGTGGAAAAATCATTATTCTAAATAAAGCTTCATGTTTTTCAGTGGGTTTTGTGTATTTCTTGATTTGCAATTGAGAGAACCCTGAGGTCGTCATGTGGACCCCGACAGAAGGAAAATGCAAGTCCTACAGACGTGTAGGGTCAGTGTCATCTGTGCTTCTGGACCTTTCTGCTGAGGTCCATTGTCTTCCATAATGGACACAGATTGGAGAGAATGGGATTGTGCAGTAAAACTGACAGATGGTGTGTTTCAGTACCTCTGACGTCACTCGTTTATTAGCTTAGTTGAAAGGATTTGAGGATAATTGATTACATGCAAAAATGAGCTAGCTTAGGCGAAGCTTTTAAAGTAAGCCTGTTCTCAAACAGAGCTTTGCAATGTCAAATGGTTTAGTCATTAGATTTTCTGTGGTTATTTTACCCTGAAATCAAGACAGTTATTTGTAGTTTGCCTTGTCAGTCGTGATGATACTCTTTTGAATGGTACAACTGGAGCATCTTGTTTCACTTACAAATGGACTTAGTTTGGCTTTTATATTTGATGTCTGTTTTTCCAAGATTCCAAAGGTTGCTGAGTTGTACAAGTGATTTTTAGTGGCAATATTGACTTAAGCTTCCATTGCTCCTTCCTGTCCTGCACCAGCCCTCCAGTTGTGGCCAGTACATCCGTCTTTTCAGCTGCTTCGTGAACCAGATCCAGGAATTCACCTGGCCTAAATAACTTTTTTTCTTTTTTTTTTTTCTTTCTTTCTTTTTTTTTTAATGTGTTGGGGTGTGAAACAAGGTAGAAGCATGGGCGTGAGGCATTAGTGAGTTATCTGGGAAACTTTGGGATAAATCTCTTCAGCTGTCTTTGTTGTGCAGACTTGCAAACAGTTGCCCTGGAGCTGCTGCTGGGTGACTCAGCCCCGTCAGGGAAGTTAATGCTGACTCTTGCTAAAAATCCAACCATGGCCAGACACATAGGTCCTCGCTTGACTGAGAGCAATCCTGATGCTCTCAGGAGTACCATGGAAGTACCATCTGGAGCTCTGCAGCAAACTTATTTTCATTGTTAGGAACATCTGAAGGTGCTGCCCATTCAGGTGAGTGACTTGTCACAGTTTCTTGGTGTCACCCAATGCCTTCTCCCACAGGAAGCCAGCGCTGACCCCAGGAGTGGCACAAACCGGTGGCTTTCTGCAGCTTCCCAGCAGATGGTGCTGCCCAGTTCCTCATCCTGGGGAGAACGGCTGCAAAATGCCCGGAAAATGCTGTAAAGCCAGGCTTGAAAGGAGATGTTTATTAGATTAGCCAAGATTAGTCAGGGGCAAACTTTCAGGAACACAACATAGCTTTTCTGTTCCTCTTCCCCAGTGACCATCAGCTGATCTAATAAAAGTTCCCTCCTTAAAAGCCTTGCTCTGTGTGCTGAACCAACCCAACTACAGCAATGTTGTTTCTGGGAGGTGACTGCAGTCAGCCTCCCCTCAGCCCAGGGAACAGCACAGTTATGGTCAGGCTCTATCAGAGTGTGATTTTTCACAACCCAAGCCTCTGTATATTTTTTCTGTGGTTTCAAAGTTTATCAGAGACCCTAGGAGGTGAATGTCTGAGATGAATACTCAAAGGCTTCAAATATGTGGCAGTGCTGATTTGAAGTTCCTGTATTTGCCTTCATTGGGAAAGAGGCTGGGTGAACTTCTGACATGGACTGGCTGGCTGATAAACTCCCTGGGGGTGCAGTAGAAACCATGGATTCATTTGATGCTGTTTGCAGCTTTGGTCAGTCAGGTCAGTTGTGAGTCTTTGGACAAACATGGTTTTGAGAGGAGACACTGTAGGGAACACGTGGCCTCCTGAGGTCAAGAAACTGTATCTTTCCTTTTGAAAAGTCTGCCTCTGAGTGCCACCCGGGCAGAGTAAAGGCAGTGGCAGTGTGTTTTATGGGTGGACATTGCAAAATGATGCACTGAACACTGCAAGGCTCTGAAAGCCAGCAGGCTTGATGTTTCAGCTTGTTTGTCAGGTGAATGGGATTGTTGATCAGCAGATGGTGTTTTTCACAAGATGTTAATGTCATGGGCCAGTGTGCCTGTTACCCCTCATGTCCTTGGTGCGTGGAAGAAGGCACTGGCCCTGGGACAGAGGATCCTGTCAGGGCCAGGGAGGAATTGTGTTTCTGTAGCTGTTTGGTCTGGGTGTACTTGCGGATGGTTTTAACAGAGCACATCTCATCACAGCTGAAGTGATGGTGTTCTAGAGCACTGGGTTATGCTTTCTGTGCTGACACACTTTGCTTTCAGACCCTCTGAAGGCTGGTCAAAGACTTCCCTTGGCAAAACCTGAGCCTAGCAGGGTCCCTGCTCTCAGCTTAATGTGTGTTCCCTGGGTGTTTCACACGTAGGAGATTCTTCCTGGTTTGCTTTCCTTGTAGAAATGGAAATCTTTCTCTCATGTTAGAGGTGATTTTGAGCTTGAAACCTCCACAACCAAGCAGACAGAAGGCTGGATGCACTTCCTTTCCCCCCTGTACCTGCTGTGAATGGCTGTGTGCCAGGGACCGCATGTTTCGTGAGCTAGAGCCTTCTGGATAAGGTGTTTAGGGGAGAAGTGGGGTGGACTCAGATGAATTACTGTTTTGTGAGAAGAGCCTGCACTGAAGTGCTCCATTTTGCTGTTATCCTCAAGGTAACTGGAACCCATCTCCTGGCATTCAAAATGCTTCATAATCATGGCTATTGATCAACAAATTTTGCTGTACCTCTGGCTGGTGGCTTTTATACACCAGGGAAATGGGTCTAGTGGGGTTTGTGTGGGCCCAGCCAGCCACAATGGAGCTGAAAGTAGAGCCGAGGAGTTCTGCCCACTTTTCCTTTGATTATAACTTTAACAATTTTTCAGGCTGGTTTGGTCAAGTGGGACAACAGGGGTTGCTCTTTTCTTGTTGCTCCCAGCTTACCTGGTGCACCAGCCAGCTGCTTGGGATCTCAGGTCGGCCTCTGCCATGCAGCACAATGTCCCTCATGGTGTCCACACAGGGCTGCTCCTGGACTTTCGACCCAAAAGGCAGCTCATAGTTCTTTACCTCTGCAAGGAAGCAAAAGCAGCATTACAGGATGTTTTTAGTGCATTCCTTGCTTTGTTTTGGTATGGTCCACTGGATAAGAATACACTTGTTTTTTGCAATCTGCAAAAATAAACAGATCTGGAAAAAATTGAGAATTTGAACACAGAAACATAGTGCTGGGTTTTCACATAAAGGTTGTTTTCAGAGACCACACCGAGGAACCATCTGACCACCCCCTGAACCCAAGAGATGCACTACAAAGGACCTGGTTTGTCTTTAGGTGAGACATATTTTGAGCAGGTAAAAAGTGTTGTGCTGGTGAAAGATGGGAGGGGTGACTACAATACCAGCATTTAGATTCCTGCTGCAGGCATGGATTGGCTTAGAGGAGAAATGGCCCTTACAGAAAGCAACCCTGTGTTGTGGGAGGCCAAGGAGAAACTGCCTGTTGCAGAGGTGAGAGGCCACCCTGGTTTCTGCTAGCTCCTCCCTGGATATGAATGCAGGTGAGAGATGAGTGAGGAGGAATGGCTGGGATGCTGGCTTGGGAACAAAGGATGCACAGGCCATCTGAACCAGGCAAGGGCCCCCCACTATTGGGCATGGGGCATGCAGGGCAGCTGGGGCAGCTTTCTTGCCAACGATTGGAGATTCTTGCAGCTTGGTGGGTTTGTATTGCAAGTAGGTGGGATACGGAAGGAAGGGAATGAGTGGAGCAGGCAGAAGGCAGGTAGGGGCCAACACCAGGGCAGTTAATGAACTGTTTTGCTACACTCAATTTCAGTTGCCAGGATGCAGCTCTGGGAAGTGCCTGAGTCTAGGGTTTGTGGGTCCCCATTGCAACCTAAACTTTCTAGTGTTGTCTGAAGAAAAAAATGGTTGAGGAGGTGGAGGCACATTTGGCTCTTCCTGCTTGGTTTGGTTTGCATCACTGGCACAGGCTTGGGTGTGACACAGTGTCTGGGTGGCTTTGAGCAGGGCCTGGAGCAGGTGACCCCTGGGAACCCGTCCCGCTCCTTGACCACTGAGCCACTCCCTTGAGCCACAGCACACAGAGCAGGCAGCCAGGTGGCAGGGATCTGCCACCAGCTATCGGCACCCCTGCAGGGACCTGAGCCACGCCAAATCAGGTCCTGTGCCATCAGTGGGGATGTGGGAGTAAGGAAGCAAAAAGGCGCATGGCAACCACAGTGCAATGCTCCTACCTCCTACCACTTCACATCTGGAGGCCATTTCCCACAAAACAAGGGCCATAGAGTAGACATCCATCTGCTTGAAAGACTCCAGGTCTTCCAGGTTCACCCTGGACTCCAGGACCTCTGGGGCCATGTACCTGGCAGTGCCTACCTGCCCACAAAGAAGAGAGAGACATTAGCAGGGTGGGCGAGGACCGTGGCCACATGACAACCAGGGGTGGCTTGCAAAGGGTCCTCCAGAGAGGGTTTGTGGGCCATACTTGCCTGCCCGCTGTTGGCAAAGTCGTCCACTGTGAGGGAAGGGTCGAGGCGTATGGCGATGCCGAAGTCGCAGAGCACACACTCCTGCTCGTTCTTCACCAGGACATTTGTGCTCTTGATGTCCCGGTGGGCGATGGGGATCTTTGGCCGGCCACAGACGGTGTAGTCGCTGTGAAGGTGGGCCACCCCGCTCACCAGGGAGCCCGCCATCTTCTGCAGGTCCATCCAGCTCAGGACGTGGCGGGACAGGTAGTCCTTGAGGTTGCCCCGGCTGTGGTAGGCGGTGATGAGCCAGTACTCCCGGCGGGGCCCTGTGCCCCGGTCCTCGGCAGTGAGGAACTGCAGGACGCTGTCGTGCTTGAGGCTGGTGTCGGTGAAGATCTGGCTCTCATTCTTCCAGGAGGAGTACTCCTCGCAGGGGAAGATCTTCACGGCCACCGTCTCGTACTGCCCCGAGCGGCTGTGGCTCAGCTTGGCCCTCCACACCTCCGCGAACTGCCCTTTGCCCACCATCTCGTCCAGCTCGATGGGGAGCAGCTCCGTGGGGCGGCTGCTGGTGCAGCTGGGGCTGGCGCCGGCCGGGCTCTCATCCATCAGCACGGACAACTTCTCCTCCCGCTCCGTCGCCCTCCCTGGCTCCGGCAGCGCCGGGGGCTGTCCCGGTTTCCCACCCCACGCCTTGGCTCTCTTGCGCCGCTTCTGCGTGCGGCAGAGGTAAAATATCACCGTGATCATCACCGCCACCAGCAGCGGGGGCAGGAGGCTGATGGCAGCCACCGGGATCACCTCTTTGCTCTGCAGCATGGAGTAGCCTGGGGGGAGGAAAGCAAAGGCGAGGTGCTGCTGCTGCCGCGGGTCTGCAACAGCTCGTTTTCATCACGCAGAGGAGGAAAATATGCGAAGCTGTTAATGAAGCGCAGCCCTTTGCGGGGCCGCACAAACCCATCTCAGCACAGAACCCAGATGTAGGCAGTTAGTGAGGGGAATGCTTAGTTTTGGTCTCAAATTTAGCTCAATTTATCAACAGAGGGTCCGGGATGCAGGCCAGCATCGCTTGGGTTGGGCAGTGCAGCACATGAGATCCTGCTGCTGCCACCTAAGTGGCTCTGCTGCCTTTTGGAGGTCCCAGGCACCACTTGCACTCACGGCATGGGGAGCTGGGGTGGAAATAACAGTGATAAATCCAAGGCAAGCCTCGAACAGCAAATCTCTGAGGGGGTTTGGGGCTGGAGCTTTGCTGGACCTCTGTGACACACGGAGAGCCAGAAGGGATGCTGGGGGTGGGCAGGACCACCCGGCCCAGGACAGCACTGTGATGCTTTGCATGATAATTAGAGTAAAGGAGCATCTCTTCAATGCTGTCTGCCAGTGTTGGCATCTCCTTCCTCACTCTGTCACAACCCTAACCCCATCATCTGCCAGGGCATGGCTGCTTTTGTTTTATTTCTTTTAAAACCCTTTCACGGGGTGGTGGGGGTGACATGCACACAAAGCCATAACCCTCACACAACATATAATTGTCTGATCCTTTGATGTTCACAATTCCTGGAATAAGCATGCTGACTTCAGTAGAGATATTCAAGTAAAATCTTACTCAGAGGTTTTTCTGCCAAGTATAATAACCCAGGGGAAGAGGGATAAGAATCATTCCATAAGCAAAACTCTCGCTGCTTGACCTCAGTGTGTGCAGATCATAATTCAGGTTCTGGAAAAACAGAGCGTTTAGCTATTTTCCTTGGCAAATTTCAAAAAATTGTGCTGCAGCTAATTTCTGCAAGGCTGTGAAAGCGTTTCTAAAATAGGCATCAGGTTTAAACCACAAGATCAACCTAAACTGATATAAATCAATAACTAACTCGGGAATATGTTTATTTTGGAAAGCATTAGGCCTGGATATCACCTACTGCTTTAATGGATTTACCCGATGCTTCAGATCCCATCTTTGAAACTCTGAAGAAAGAGTTTAAGGGAGCTGCATGCACGAGTCCTGAAAAGGGGACGTTAACACAACTTCAGGAAATTCCTTCATGAGGATGCCCCATCCTGATGGAAGTCTTTTGATACACAGGGGTTGCAGCAGGGCTTAGACCTCTTCTGCAGCAAGCAAATGTAGCTGCTCTGGCAATAACCACAGGTCTGTAAACTCACACCTTGTTGAGCATCTCTCCCGGGGTCTTTTCATCTCTGCTGAGGGGAGATGGAGCTCCAGGGCCAGGCTCAGCTGGAGCAGAGGTGGAAAGGACTTTGCATGCTCCATCCTGCCCAGCACCCCCCCAGGGTGTCCGCTGGGCTCCTGCATGTGCAGCTTTAGAAAATGGTGCCTCTGTGTATTCATTAGGGTGGTCTCTGAGGCCTGATGGAGTCCCCTGCAGCCTCAGTGTGAGGGCAGTGCCACCCAGCAGCCCAGGCCTGAAAGCAGGGCTTAAGGAATCGAGAAATAGAGAAAAACCTGCCTGCTTCAGCCGCCCAAAAAGTGCTTGTCTCTATTAGATATTTCTCTGCTCAGGTGTTGTCTATACCATTGAATATGATCAGAAGTTAATATTTAAAATGCAAATGATTCCTTAAAGCAGAAGAAAAGGATGTAAAGAATGGGGTCTGTGAGGCTGGGGCTTGCAGAGCTGGCCCCATGACCCAAAACAAAGAGGAGAGAATTGTTTAAGACCTGCACTGCTCCCTCTACGACTTTCAGCACTTTTTTATGCTAGCTGGCAGGAGAAGGCTGGTTATGGAGCCTTTGCTGGGGGTGGCATTTCCAATGAGCCAGTTGTCATTTTGTGTGAAATTACATATCCTAGCTTTGGGATTTGACTATCTCTCCCTAGAAGTGTGTGTACCTGTTATGTTTGGCTGGGGAAGCAGCAAAGAACTGCCAAATTTAGCATCATTTGCCTCCATTGAAAGTGGCTTGTTTGTTCAGAGAATTTGCATTTTATGTGATGTTTTTCTTTTTTCCTTGTGTTGCAGGAAAGCTATGCTGCTGGCTTGCAGGTTCTGCTGAGGCTCATTTTCAGCATCTCCTTGTTCTGTGATAATGGAAAATTGGAGGAGTTTCACTTTGCTTTTGTTACAGGTCAGATTCTTGATGGACACTTGGATAAACCTGGTTCATTTGGACTTAGGGAGGTTTGGACAAGCCC